>NC_042616.1:128648929-129848929 GCF_901001135.1 Rhinatrema bivittatum | reverse complement strand
TCTATGTAATATTATTATTATTATTATGTTAACCTTGGTTCGATGTAAACCGATGTGATATGTAGAGTCATGAACGTCGGTATAGAAAAGTTCTAAATAAATAAATAAATAATCCAGTAGAGGAAGATAAGCAAGGTAGGGCTAACCCATGAAGGGCCTTAAAGATCCAGGTGAGAATTTTGAATTGTATACGCCATATGATGGGTAACTAGTGCAACTCAGCGTGAACTCGAGAAATGTGACTACGTAGAGAGGTGCCAGAAATTAGACGAGACACAGAATTTTGGTTTAGTTGAAGGGCATGAAGATGAGAGTTGGGTAGACCCAAGAACAGACCATTACAGTATTCCAGGGGAAACAAGATTAGGGACTGAATAATGGTGCGAAAATCAGAATAACAGACGAGTGGTTTCAAAGGGCGTAGCAGGCAAAGCTTTTCTCTTCTTATCTCTGATTGGAGGGTTCTCCATAGGGTGGAAGGATAAACTTCCTAGGCCCTAGGTGATAACTGTGTAGTTCTTTCTTGAGTGCCAAGCTGGATACTATGATGATGTTCCAACATAAACCTTACTGTAGAAATAGATGAAACATGAAAATATGGCACTCATAAAGAATACCATCCAAAAAGGAAATACCCACACATTATTTCACCAAAGGTGCCACTCACTACTAGAATGTTAAATGTGAAATTTTTTTTTAAATTTTTAAATGCCGCATCAGCAAGCCAGTCAACATGCCCGCTTGGTTTTCAAAAGGGGCCGCCCGGTCTTCTAATCATCTGTGGTCATACCTTTTTCAATATGAATGATATATAATAATCAATATCTGTTTCACTTTCTTTCATTCTCTGAATTGCCACATTCCGCTCGCCATCAACTACCATTCCAACTTGCAAATAAATTGTTCAACTGAGTTCATTGTTAACGTATTAATGGCGAAAGGAATGTGGCAATTCAGAGAATGAAAGAAAGTGAAACAGATATTGATTATTATATATCATTCATATTGAAAAAGGTGTGACCGCAGATGATTAGAAGACCGGGCGGCCCCTTTTGAAAACCAAGCGGGCACGTTGACTGGCTTGCTGATGCGGCATTTAAAAATTTAAAAAAAATGTTCACACTTAACATTCTATTGGTGAGTGGCACCTTTGGTGAAATAATGTGTGGGTATTTCCTTTTTGGATAATAGATTTTATAAGTGGAATATATTAGTAGCTCTGTTTGTTTTGTTACTCATAAAGAATATCCATAAGGTAATTCAAAATAGTAAATCTATGAATCTGTGACTCAGTGATCCCTTGATCTATCCCCTCAGGGTCCTTTCTTTATCCTTGAATAGAATGTGAAGCCTCCCTGAATAAACTGAAATGTGTTCTCCTTTCTTAAGGACTCCCCTTGAAATAACTGGGATCCACTGCTCACTCTTCAACTTTCCAGTTTTCTCTTTTTCTTCTCTCTTGTGCAGGGTCATTCATTATTTTGCCATGCGCCGGTATTATTCTAATTGGGGGAAGGGGAGGCGCGTGGGTGGGATTTGGGCAGAGTTATCTCCCGGCAGCGCTGCGGGCGATGGTGTTTTTCACATTATCGCCGGCAGCACCGCGGGAAATAACTATACCTTTTCCCGTGGCGCTATGGGGGCGATAGTATGCGATGTGACCCACTATTGCCCTCCCGCCCCTTTTTTTTCATGACTCATCATTCTGCTATAAATATAGCAGTGTGGTGGCTCAGTTTTTCCTCTGTCCTTCCTGCCTCTGGAAGGACAAATGAATCCCTGAGACTGAGTAGCACCAAAATAACTCAAAAGAGGAAAAATATCTTCTCTACACTTTCTGTTTTCTCGGATAGAAAGAGTGAATACAAACTACCAACAAAAATCACTTAAACAGTAAACAGCTAATTTATCAACCACTGGGTGTGAGTTGGAAATGAATCTCTTACTTTCTACTACTCCTCAGCCAAGGCTTTGGACCTTTAGCCAGAAAAATTAAGAGAACTGAAAGGAAAAGCACCTATCTCTCTAAATCCAAACTAAAAATCCACACAGACACTAAGGGTTACTTGGCTTTATGCAAGCAGAAACAAACCAGTATAGCAGTGCTATGACATACATGGTACATTCCTCTACTCTGCACGGTCCTGACCTAATAACTATGCCATACTTCTTCATAGTGATCCCAATAATAGGGTCCTACAGTATGTTCTGGAAGACAAAAGAGCCTATGTGCTAAAGTCCTTGTATGTATGCCAAACCAGTATGAGCTGCACACTCCTGAGCAATCAGGTGGGAGTGGCATATTGACGTCACACTTACTGTGATATTGTGCATATTATTTGCACGTGCATAATATAGATGGCACAGTTTAGTAGTGAATGCACTAAAAATGTTGTGCGTTGCCCATTCAGAGCCATTTTAGCATGCATGCTAAAATTTTGAACTCAATCATGCTAAATAATTTTTTAACACAAGTCTCAGTGTATAGGTCCTAAAATATTCAGTTTATCAAATCTGGTTGTAGTCTATTTACAATTCATGGGGAGATCAAAATAGTAACATTAAAAAAAAAATAGAAAATCACTTTCAGTGCTTTTAAGTTTACTAAATGTTGTTTTGGCATATTTTGAGAGGAGGACAAAGGTACTTACTATCATTTTTATTACTTCCTTCTCTTGAATTTAGTGATACAGACTTGGGCTGTTTATGGAAGCAACTCACACATTGTCTAAATCAAAATAGTGTGCACTAATAAAAAGCAAAAATAAAATGAAAACAAATAAAAAGAACAAACTGATTAAAAAAAATAAAAAACAAACCAAAAAAGAAAATATATTTGTATCTGGCTGCACATCCCTATTCTCTGGCCACCATCCCAAAACATGGAGTTTTTCACTCCTGTCCCATTGGAGCATAACTAAAGGCTGACTGTGCATGCAGTGGTGTACCTAGGGTCTCCAGCACCGGGGGCCAATGTATTTTGTATACTCTCCGGCACCCCCTCTTCCAATCCTTCTTGTACTAATGCTTAAGGTCACAAAAAAACAGTAGCATCTCTAGACACAGGAATATGGGGAGGACAAGCCAAAATGACATTTTCTCATATCACCAGCACCTCCATAGCATGGCCCCCGGCTTTAAAATTGGCTATAAAAATAGGCGCAATAAGAAAGTCCCAAGGGTCTTCTGCATAATTTTTTTAAATGCTGGCTAGTTTCACCCTTATTATTTGATAGCCTCATTCAACTACCTCTATATGGCTATGAGAGTGAATTCTGGAGGGAGCAGAATATCAATATAAATCCTGCACCTCCAGTTCTGGAACACACCGTGCATCCATAGAAATTCCCCCAACAATGGAGCTTGGATGTTTCACTTTCAGCTCATCATACAAAAAATATTTTCAAATTCTGGTAGCACCTTACATGAATAACAACACAAATACCTTCTACTGCCAGACACATTGTGAACTAACACAAAACCTCGCAAAAAAGACACTCAAAATCTATACCTCAAAACCTATCATAACGTAACAGTAGTAACACCAAAGACTCAAACAATAAGAACCCTACCTGTGAAAAAGCACAGGTGAATATTACCAATACACCACCTACTGAGGAAATTAAATAAACCCAATTACTATAGATCTCTACACAGACACTACACGCTAACAGAATTTCCCACCTTGGTCACATGTGCAGAGCAGAGACAGACCCTCACCAAATACAGAATAAAGGAGCACAAATTAGAACCAACAATATGCAGATAAAAACTGAAATGGAACCCCCAAAATGCCAGACTCTGTGTGTAACAATGGAAAAACAGAACCACCGGTTCTCATAAAACAAATGAAATCAAGATACATAAAGCATCAATTATAATAGTAAAACCATACTAATAAAAGAATAAATATTTCAAAACTATTGACAAATAGAATAATATCTATTAATTAAAGTCATATACATTTTTTACATTTCCCAAGCACCAATAAAATATTTAAAAATAGTAGACACATCAAATAACACCCAATAATTAAAACTAATAAGGATTTTAAAAAGCCCCTGCTGTCCATTCCTGGGAAGTCTTGATTTCCAGTCACCCTGAGATTGTCAAGGATTAGGGGGCTAGGAGGACACACAGACTTTATCTTTTCTCTCTCACACGCACTCGCATGTCCATTCTCTCTCACATATACAATATCACATACATACACATATATGCTCTTATACACACCCACAACCTCTCTCTCTCTCAGACACAGACATACTATGATGCACAGGCTCTGACCTTCTTTCCCACTACCCCCAATCATACACATACAAACTCTTACTTCCCCGAATTCCCTCATACACACACACGCTCTCACTTTCATTGGCTCCCTCACACACACACATACACACACACACACATACTGGCTCCCTCATAGACAAACACACACCCACACACAGACACACATATACTGGCTCCCTCATACACACACACACACACACACACACATGTACACACCCATACACACACACATACTGGCTCCCTCATACACATACACACACACACACACACACACCTACTGGCTCCCTCATACACACACACACACACCCACACACACACACACATACTGGCTCCCTCATACACACGCACACACACACACACACATACGACCACTCTCACACACATACACACACGTTCACTCTCACTGGCTCCTCTATACACACATACACACACCATCACACACATGTACTCACTCTCACTGGCTCCTTCACACACACATGCGATCCCAGGCAAACTTCCATTCATTCTTACACACACAGACACCCAGGCAAGCTCTAATTCGTTCTCACACATACACAGTCTCTCAGTCAGGCAACCATTCATTCATTCATACACACACACACACACACACACACACACACACACACACACACACACAAACACACCCAGGCAGACTCCCATTCATACACATGCATAGTTTTGCCTACATTGAAGGCAGACACCCCCCCCATCTTTCTTTTTCCAGCAACCTCAGAGCCTCTCTCATTCCTCTGCTGCCACTGTCACTACTGCCACATGGCTATTGGGGAGGAGCCAATCGCTGCCACTAGCACTGAAGCCCATTCTGCTGCCTCCTCTGTGCAGGCCTCGCAGTATTAAAAATTTGTGGAAGATCAGCATAGAGAAAGAGCTATTTACATGAGTTTTAATACTGCGGGCTGGCACTAATGTTCACTTTAAGGATTGAGTTGCTGTGTGCAAACATTTTGCCTGTGAGAAAAAAAAGTTTGGTTTCATTATCCTGTGAGTACTACTTTCTTTGATGCAAAAAGCCTATGAATTTTATGCTCACAGGAACCCAATCCGTAGAGGAAACATTGGTAGCAGTACACCCACAAACTTTCTTGCATACACACACACACACATACTAAAACACTTGCATATTCACTCTCATGCTCTTTCTCATACATACATGCTCATTCTTACAAACACACACACATACACACAAACACTCTCTTTTCATGCCTCTCATTTACTCCCCAGACTGTCATGCACATGCACACTCATTCTATTTTCCTCCTCTTGCACACACACACACACACTTATCTCAGTAACTGCAAGCCTTCACTGCCAAACACTTTGAGAATGCAAACTCTTGCAAAACAAAAAAAGACACCTAGAACCTTGCCATACCATACCATACCAGCAGTATCTCGAGACTCAAACAGCAGCAGCCTTATCTATGACACAGCAGCAATGCAAATATTATACCATGCCCTAGAACACTAATACACCACCTACTGGGGTTAAAAGAACAAGTTGTACTGCTACAGAGCCTTACAGAAAAACTACATGCTAGCAGAAATACTGCACCTCAGTTACTCATGCAGAACACAGACAGACCCTTACCTAATATAGAATAAGGAGCTACAAATTAGAAACAGAAACATGCAGACAAAATAAAACGGAAAGCCCTAAAGACCAAATTCAAATATGTAATGCACATTCCCAAAGTTAACATATGCCAATTATTAAAAATAAGATTTTTTTATTTTTTTTACTTTTGCTGTCTAATCTTGGTCCCAGGCTTTTTTCCCCCCATATTCCCTTTCTTGGTCTTTTCCCACTTCCTTTTACAGGGGTCTTTTTTTTCTTTCTGTTTCTTCTTTCTCGACCTGTTTTCTTCCCTTCCTCCGTCAAATACACACTCAGGCTCTCATTCTCACACACACGCTCTCTCTCGCACACTCAGGCTCTTACATGCTGTCTCACACACACATGGCTCTCACTTTGACATGCTGTTTCACTCTTACACCCACAAGCTCTCTCACACATACTATTTCTAACACACACACAGAGGCTCTCACATGCTGTCTCTCTGAACATACAGGCTGTTGCTCCCACACACAGTCTCTCAGCTCACTCTTTCTCGCACATGCATCACCCTGGGCAGGCTTATGCCTAGTTAAGTTGCATATAAATAATACGTTAAATAGAAATTAAATATTCTTTGGAGCCCAGGTAATTGGCCTCACTTTTGAATGGGATCCCCTCCCTGTACATACTGGCTTTTGGTTGACAAAAATGCTAAAAAGAAATCATTGAGCAGTATAGAAATGTGTCACTAAAATTTTAACAGGAATTGTTTTGATGTGTCACTAGATCAAATGCCCATCAATAATATTGGAATCTAACAGTTCAACTACACCTTGCAGGCTTTGGTGGAGCTGGACTACATGCCTCAGGCTGCTGAGCAGCTCATTTTACCCTGCTGCCCTCACCCTGACCCTACTACCACCTTCACTGCCAACCTGGTTGCTCATCTTTGAACAGCTGGCATCTTGAGGTTGGCCAACTGTCCTTCCACCTTGGTACTGCAGCGTTTTCTTGACCTGACAGAGGCAAGTGTTGGGTAAACAAAGGAGAACCGCTGACGGGTATTTATGGAAGCTCCACCACTGCTGTCCTCGGTTGCTGCTGCCACAGTGATGTTCCCCAAGGCTGTCTGCGGCTGATGCCACAGCAAACCATTCATGCCTCCAATCAGTAACTCGAAGGGCGAGACCTGATCACCTCCCTCCAGTCCATTAGCAATCGGAGGGTTGGGGTGCCATGCTCCTTACATGGGAGTATGACAAACAGAGAGAAACTGAGTTGTATTAGATAAGATAATCAGTTACAAAATGTGTAAGACAGGAAGGTGAACAGCATGAATTATCTTGCCAAGGACTAACCATACCACTTACCTCTTGGAATGCATCAATAAGCATATCTTATTTGCTTCAATTTAAATTTTTCTCCTGTGGAACTGACATAACTTAGTATCCAGAAAGAGCTGTTATTATTTCACTATCTGAAGAGAAAGACAGAATTTAAAATACGGAAATCGTTCTGCTTATTTTAATTTAGAAAGGAATTCATTTTCTTCTGATAGTAACACACAAAGTAAATCAAGGCATAATTGCTCAGGGCTGGATTTATACAAAAACATTTCTGCCCTGCAGACACATTAGTACTGGAATATTGTCTTTTGTCTGCAGGGCAGAAATGAATCTGTGTAAGACTACTAGCCCTTAGTAATTATACTTTGAGAGATATATTATTTGAGCTATACACTTCCTGAAGAAAATGTGAATTAGTTATTTACTCTTTCGGATAATAGAAGGACTAGAGGGCACTCCATTTAAAACTAATTGGAGAAAATTCTTTTTCACTCATTGCACAATTAAATTCTGGAATTTTTTGCCAGGGGATGTGGTTAATGCTGGGTTTAAAAAAGGTTTGGATAAGTTCTTGGAGGAGAAGTCCATTACCTGTTATTAATCAAATTGACAAAAAATAGCCACTGCTATTACTAGCAACAGTAACATAGGATAGACTTAGTTTTTGGGTACTTGCCAGGTACTTATAGCCTAGATTGGCCACTGTTGGAAACAGGATACTGGGCTTGATGGATCTAGGTCTGACCCAGTGTGGTATTTTCTTATGTTTCTTATATTTCTTATGCAAAATGGATACTCGTCTAAATTAAAATTATAAATTACTACCTTAGATGTAATACCTTAGATCAGTGGTTCTCAACCTTTTTCCCATCGTGACACACCTGTCAGACCACGCTCACACGTGTGACACACTGCTCATTACAATTCATGGCGGAAATAAAAAATAAAGGTCCAGTATGTTTATTGATAAGAATGACACAAGGAAAAGATACATATTCTGTCTGAACAGAAATTGCATAAATAGTAAACATCCCACACCAAAACAGCACCAATTTCCAGCACTTAAACAGTAACCACCTTACCTAAGAAAAGGCAACACTGAAAATATTACACCAGGCCTTAAGACTCCAATACATCTCCTATTAGGAAAACAGACCAAGTCAGGCTGCTATAGAGCCCTACACAGAAACTACACGCCAGCAGAAAACCTCACCTGAATCACATGTGCTGACCCTCACCTAACATAGAATAAAGAGACCAAAACGCATAACTAGAAGCATGCAGAAAAAACTGAATTGGAAACTGCAACAAGCCAGAGTCTCTGTATGCAGTGGAAAAAAAGAAACATCACCCATCCTTATAAAACAAATCAAGAAATATAAAATCAGTAGCAGTAAAACCACACTAACAAAAAGAACAGATTATTTCAAAACAGCGGATGAATGGAATATCCAATAATTAAAACTCATATTGAAAATTTCTAGATACCAATAAAATATTTCAAAATAGCAGACACAAAGACCAAGTAATGAAAAATAAGGATACAAAAAATGTTTTCTGCATACCTGGGAACGTTTGATATCCAGGTGCCCTGAGATTGTTTTTCAATTAGCAGGAGGAGGGATGGTTTGCTTGCAACTTTCTCCTCTCTCTCTCTCACACACTGGCTCTCAATCGCTCACATATACACGTGCTTTTTCTCTCTCACTTATATAGGCTCTTAATTACACATTTACACACAATCTTTTCATGCTTACACACACAGGCTTTCAATCACACATACTTGCTGTCTTTTTCTCTCACACACAGACTCTCATTCACATGCTTACAAACATGCTCTCTCTCTTTCTCTCATTTACACACGGGGCAGATTTTCAAAAGGTTACGTGCGTAACCCCCTAAAAGCTGCCCCAAGCTGCCCCTGCGCGCCCAAGCCCCGGGACGCATGGATGTCCTGGGGGTTGAAAAAGGGGGCGGGGCGTGGGCAGGGCGGTCCGGGGGCAGGGCTAGAGCCTCCAGGCACAGCAGCCATTTGCTGCTGTGCCTGGGATCGCGGGCTGGCCGTCGCCGGCGTGCATAACCTACTCTGGTCTGGAGGCAGGCACAACTTCGCAAACAAAGGTAAGGGGGTGGTTTTAGATAGGTTTTGGGGATTAGGTAGGGGAAGGGAGGGGAGGGGAAGGTGGGGGGTGGTGGAAAGAAAATTCCCTCTGAGGCTGCTCCGATTTCGGTTTTGGAGCAGCCTCAGAGGGAACAGGGAAAGCCATCAGGGCTCCCCTAGGGCTCGGCATGTGCAAGGTTATAAAATCGGGTGTAGATTTGTGCGCGCCGGGTTGCACGCACAAATCTACTCCCGTGCCTAAGTTTTAAAATCTGGCCCACAGCTCTCAATCACATACTCACATGCTCCCTCACCTAAACCAGCTCTCAATCACACACAGACACACATGATCTCTCTCCTACTTATACACACAGGCTCTTAATCATACATACACATGATCTCTCTCACTCAAAGGATCTCAATCACACGCATATACTCTTTCACACAAACAGGTTTTCAATCACAAACTTACACATACAGATTCTCAGTCATACACTTACATTCATGCTCTCTCTCTCACATGCAGGCTCTCAATCACACACACATACTGTCTTTCACATATACAGGCTCTCAATCATTCACATACATTCTATCTCACACACATATGCTTACTCATTCACTCTCTCCCACCCTCCCCCGAGCTAGCGGCAGCAGCAGCCACCTCCCAACCCTAAAGGCAGCTGCAACCTCCTTCATTTTCTGCCCTTGCAGAGAAAGGAGGCCCATCGGCCACGTGGGTTGACGTTGTTCCTCATTTTACTCCGAGCTGCGCTACTCATCCTTCAGGCTGCGCCTCTCTTCTTTTCTTCGGGCCGATGCTGCCCACACTAGCATGGACTCTTCTTCCAGCACACGCACCTGCTGCTCACCACTTCCTCTTCCGGGGCGCGGGAAGAAGAGACCATGCCGGTGCTGCTGACTCCAGCTTTCCCGCTGCGTTCCGCCCGGGCTGTCAGCATTCTAAGCCCGGGCGGAGGACCTATTTTGCTTGGGTAGGGGGAGCAGCTGGGTCAGCGGGGGATTGAGAAGTGTGGCGATACACCTGCATGTTCTTGGAAACACACTGGTGTGTTTCGACACACTGGTTGGGAACCACTGCCTTAGATGTATGTACGTGAAAAGAAAATATCCCCCATCCCATTCTGGGCCTTGGCACGGGGGGTAAATCGGGAGGACCGCTGATTGAGCAAGGTCCCATGGCTGTCTAGGGGTACCTGAAGAGGTGGGAAAAACACAAGTTTCCAAGGCCCTTAGGGTTTTTTCTACTCATGGGGCTCCTTGAGTTACGCTCCAAGCTGTTGTTCAAAATAAAGTCTTTATTTGAAAGAAACTGGTGGCAAAACACAAGTCCAAAAAAACAGTACACATAGGATAGTGCACCAATTCTGCAACCAAATCCACAGCAAACAAAATAAACCATCACAGTCTCTTCTCAGCTCTCAATAAAACAGGTCAGCTCTTCATGGAGGGTACCCTTTTCTCCTCCCAGGGCCCTTCCAGTACCTGCTTGGTCGCTGTTTTTATTTCAGATTCCTTTCCTCCTCCTCTCTCAGCTCAGGAGTCTCAGTATGATGGGACTTATGCCATCTCGGACTTTGGTGAACTTTTCCCAGGCTGGATGCCCTTCCCTCGGCACCTCCCAGCACACCGATCCAGCAGCTCTGCTAGAATTCCCCTCCCTGTCTCTCTTTTCCAGGAATTTCCACCGTACAATTCCTCTCTTCCACTCCATCTCTCTGGATCCTACTCAGGGGGGAGGCAGGCCCAAAGGAGCCACTTTAGGGGAGATGGCCCTGCACACTTCTCACGACTCCAGATTTTAGAATCCCAGCACCTCCGGCCGCCTGCTGACATGGCAGCAGGGGTTTTTATACTGCTAATTCCCCTGTCCCCCTGGTGAGCGATGCTCCTCCTTAACACACTGACTTTATCCTACATCACCGGCAGGCAGGTCTGGTGAGACCCCTGACTTACTAAAGGCACTCAGACCACAGCGTTAGATCTGGGTCCAAGCGGTGGCCTTGGCTGAGGACACACTGACCTACTATGGCCTCAGCCTGTGCAAAGCCGAGGCTTCAGCCTGGGTCTAGGCTTAGGCCTCCCCGGAGGATCCCCATTGGACAGGGTACATGGGAGCCGGGGGGGGGGGGGGGGGTGATCCTGGCCCCAGCATTTTTCTGGGTGGGTGGGAGGCCTTGGGAGACCCCATTTACATTTTTTTGGCCATTTTTTTTTTTTTTTTTTTTTAATCTTTGATTCATTTTTTCACACAAATAAAATGAATCAAACATTCCATGAACCGACATTCGTGGGGAAAAACAATCTACCAAAAACAAACCGAAAAACAAAAACAAATTTGTGTTCCCTTCACATCCCTACCCTGTGCTGCCCAGCTCTTGTGTCCTGTGCTGCTCCTGCCAGAGATTACCTTTAATCAGCCTGCACAGCCATGACATACATATTATATATATATATGAATATGTTTGTGTGTATCTCTCTCTCTTTATCCATATATATATATATATATATATATATATATACATCTATATAAACATATCTCTCTCTCCCCATTCATACATGTATTCATCTATATATATATATATACATCTATATAAACATATCTCTCTCTCCCCATTCATACATGTATTCATCTATATATATATATATACATCTATATAAACATATCTCTCTCTCCCCATTCATACATGTATTCATCTATATATATATATATACATCTATATAAACATATCTCTCTCTCCCCATTCATACATGTATTCATCTATATATATATATATACATCTATATAAACATATCTCTCTCTCCCCATTCATACATGTATTCATCTATATATATATATATACATCTATATAAACATATCTCTCTCTCCCCATTCATACATGTATTCATCTATATATATATATATACATCTATATAAACATATCTCTCTCTCCCCATTCATACATGTATTCATCTATATATATATACGGTAGATGTGTATATATGTATATATATGCACAGCCATGTATACTAAGTGTAATTCTGATAATCTGAGCCTTTGTGTTCTGCTGGGATCTGGAAATCCCTTTATAACAAACTATGCCCCTAGAAAAAAATATTATGGGAGTCAAAAACCCCCCACAGTAAATGACCCTTTGGCTTTGTGAATCCTGTGGGAAAAAAATACCACGGTAGCAAAAGGCCCTACACAATGCAAAATCATGGCCCCAGGACTGTGGGCCCACCATCACTTAAAGGAGCTGCTCGACCCTGAGAATGCACCCCCTCCCCCCGGCAAGTCGTAAAAACCTCCAGGGATCTGCTTAGACCCCTTTATCCCAACACCCTCTGCCCCTGCAGGCAGCCTGTAGTAGTGAAAAAACATAAAATAGAAGCATTTCATTAGAAAGTCATGGGGGTAACTTTCCCTTAACCAATAAGCCTTGATACTTTTGATACAACTCCAACATTGCTCTCTGCTTTAACGGCGGGGGGAAAAGGGGAACTGGATTCAGACAGCACCAGTGAGGGCCCCAACTTTTATGGTCTGGGGAACTAATAAGCATGGGGGTAACCTGCACAGAGCAGAATAGTAATCCCATAACAGAAGGCATGGGATTACAGTCCTTAACCAATAAGCCTTGATGCTTTTGATGCAACTGCAACATTGCTCTTTGCGTCTACCGAGGGGAGCAGGTGGTAGGAAAGTAGAACTGGATTCAGAGACAACCAACTTCAGCCCTGACATTTTTTTACAGGCTGGGGTATTGGTTGGCAGACATAAGGGAAAAAACCCAGGACTGCTTCTATGACCAAGTCCATAAGCAAAGCACATGAAGTAGTATTGTTTGAATTTTCAAGAACACTCATCACCCAGTAAAACCCTTGAGAGAAACATGGGAGTAACCTGCACAGCATAGCAGATACAATCATAAGAAGCTTGCTAGGCAGACTGGATGGACCATTTGGTCCTTATCTGTTGTCATTTCTGTGATATGTTATCTATGTTGTATGATTTGTTCATCAGAAATCAGTATTACTAGATATAGACATGTGGAATCAAAAGTATTCTAGTCAATATGAGAGTAGTGAAAATGTGCTTGCAAACAGTAGTAGAGTATAATACAAGACAGTTCCTACATTTTCAACTGCTTTTTACAATCATAATAATTTGAAAAATACTTATGAAAAACTGATGCATTTAATTTTAAAGGTTTTAGGTATAATTTTATTTATTTATTTATTTGGATTTATTACCTCCCTTTCTGAATATCAAATTCACTCAAAGTGAGTTATAGAACATTAGAATAGCAGCATCTGAACAAAGGTCATTTGCAGCTTTACAAATATAAAATATAAAAAAGATAAAACAGTAGCAAAATCACATTTCAAGTTGACAATAAAAAGATGCATTTTAAGGTACACTTTAATTGACAAAACTGATTAAACTCTACAGACAACATAATACAAATATAATTAATAGTAACTTACTGGGAAAATAAATAATAGTATTGCAGAATGTTTGTTTGTAGCAGTAGCAGCCATCAACTCCCTATTAACTAACCTCCACCTTGCACTTAATGCAACCAAAACCGAATTACTCCTCATATCCAAGCAACCTCTACATGTCTCCTCCTCTACATCAACCCCCTCCACCCTCACCCACACCCTACCCCCCACTGTAAGAGACCTGGGAGTCACCCTTGACCAACACCTCAACTTCAAGCCACACATCAAGTCCCTGCTTAAAGCAGGTTTCTACAAACTCCAGATCCTAAAAAAACTCAGACCACTACTCCATACAAAAGACTTCCGTCTAGTCCTACAGTCCACCATATTTTCCAAAGTGGACTATTGCAACGCCCTATTGCTAGGCCTCCCGTACTCCACCATCAAACCACTTCAAACGTTACAGAACGCCATGGCAAGAATCCTAACTAACACACGCAAAAGAGAGCATATTACACCCATCCTTGTAGACCTGCATTGGCTGCCCATCCAATTCCGCTCTCAATATAAAACCCTAACCATACTTCACAACACTCTCTACAAAAGCAACTCCGCCTGGCTCAAGAAAATGCCCCACTTTCACAGTTCCTGTCGCCCCACAAGATCCTCCCATACAGGCACCCTACACATGCCCCCCCCCTAAAGACAGCACATCTCTCCACCACCAGGGAAAGAGCCTTCACCATCACAGGCCCTGCCCTCTGGAACTCCCTCCCGACACACCTCCGCCTTGAACCCTCCCTGTCCAATTTCAAAAAAGGCATCAAGACCTGGCTTTTCAGACAGGCCTACCCTGAAACCAACCCCCCGTAGACATTTCCCCCTGAAGCCAACTCCCCCCTCCCACCACAATCCCTGCACGCCCCCTTGGATTTATCTTTATCACGCCGCCTGAAATTGCTCTTACGTAAGATAATTGTATTCGCACACTGCTGTAAATAAGTTACTATGTATAGAATGTATAATGTAAATAAGTTATAATGTATAACCCTATCTAAGTTATCACACCTCTGCAGTCCTTCAGCTGTAAATACATCCTCCTGTAAATACCTCCACCATATCTATGGCTACGTTCCTCTACATTCTCAGCTGCTATCCTTTCCTCCTCTTTCTTCACCCCTCCACTCCCGCCCCTTTTTTCTAGCCTGCTCCCACACCCGCGCCCTGTTTTTTGTAACTTTCCTCCTTTCGCAAGTTTTACTGTAAACCGGCGTGATGTGCCCGCACGAACACCGGTATATTAAAAGCTGTTAAATAAATAAATAAATACATTAAGGCATTTGAGACAATGCCAGATAGTTCAGGTTAGTCTGTAGAGGTCTATATTCAGAAGCATTTAACTGGATAACTCAGAGGTTTTCCAGCTAAATGAATATTTGGGCACTTAGGCCTGGATTTATCAAAATGTGGTAAATATTGCATTGATGGGAAAAGGGGCATGTTTTATGGTAATAGGGAGTTTATTGCAATAATACCTGTGTGAAGAGCTAAGTTACTGCAAATTGTGATCACTTTTTTTGCACTTTGAGATAATTGCCAGAATGTGATATTTCCTACATTCAACTACTGGGGGGGGGGGGGGAGAGAGAGAGAGAGAGAACGAGAGAGAGAGAGAGCACCTAGCCATAATGCCCTGACCCTAGATAGGTATTTCTATCTCTATGGGAGGCCCACCTAGTAACTCGAGGTGAGGTTTAGGTATTAGTGTAGGGGGTTAGGGGCCACTTTGACATTCAATGTGAGACGTATGAACAGAGTCCATCAAGCTAGGTTGAGAGAACATTGCACAAATCTCATCTTTGGGTGAATTTCCTCACTCCGAGGGTCATCAAATGTTCACAAGAGAGCATTGTTCTGTTCGTACGTCTCACATTGAATGTCGAAGTGGCCCCTAACCTCCTACACAAATACCTAAACCTCACCTTGAGTTACTAGATGGGCTTCCCATAGAGATAAGCCCTTAACGCATGCAAAAACGCCTTAGTGCATTTTGATAAACGAGGAGGTCAGCTGGCTATCTTATTAACTGGCTAAAATTTATCTGGATAATTCAGGAACAGCTGCCCTATTGAATATATCTCCAAAGTTAACAGGATAAGTTTATCCTCCTGTCTTTACTGTCTGGATAGTGACTGAATATGGACTTTTTAAAGGTGAATTTTCAAATGTTGCGTGTGTAAAAAATAGCACTTACGCATGTAAAATAACATGTAAGCGAGTATATGTTATTTTAGAGACCTCAACATGCACATGTAAATCAAGGTCCATGAATAAAAAAGGGGAGAACCAGGAGCATTCCAGGGAGGAACTAATATTTATGTGAGTAAGTTGCTATTTTATAAGCATTTAACTCATGTAAATTTGGCACCTTAGTTGTGTATATTTACTTCTACTCAATATCTGGAGTAAGAGATCATTAACATCTTAAAAGTGAAAAGATGACTGGGTGAGGGGTCTGGGTGAAATGGGGGGACTTAGGGTTGAAAAGGCAGGAGAGTCTTCATGAGCTGCAGATTGACTGGGCAAATTGGTAGACTAATTAGTAAAACTGGTTAGTTCATGGCCACGCATGTTTTTTAAAATCCCCTGACTTGCTTGTATAAAAGCCGACTTACAGAGGGTAAATACATCTAAATAATGGATGAAAAATCTACTCGCGTACCTCTTTAAAACTTGAAGGAAAAATATGTGGGTATATCATTTGTGCACACTTATCTGGCTAAATTCTAACTTGTCACGCTAAGTAGCAGCAAGCGTTACTTGTCTGTCTAAGGAGTGCTTTTTGGACTTATCAGACTGTGTATGTTAGCCAGATAAGTCTAAAAATGCACTACTTAGCCAGATAAATTTTAAAATGCTACTTATTAGCATTGTACATATTAGCTGGCAAATATGCACATAAGTCACACCAATATTCAGAGCAAACTTATACACATAAATCCACTTTGAAAATTATCATTTATGTGCATACTTTTTTAAAATTAAAACATATGCTCATAAGTCTCAACCTTGCCCATATTCCATCCCCTGGAATGCCTTTCACTTATGTGTGAAATAGTAAAGCCATTCAATTTGTATGTATATAAGTTTACACAAGTATTGGTTATGCAATTTTGTAAAGCTTGGGTGTGCATACATTTACACAAGTATTGGTTGCATAATTTTGTAAAAAGCCATTTCTAGAGATGAAGCACTACTTTACTCACACAAGTCCCTTTGAAAATTATCCTCCCTATTTCTGCAGAAAGAAACCTTATAACTTAGATGACACCACTGCCAGCCCCCCCCCCCCCCCAAAAAAAAAAAAAATACTGAAGAAGAGGCAGCCTATACTTTTTTCAAGGCAATTCAAATGTATAATTTGATTGGTATTATATAACCTTTCAGTAACTTGAACCATTATATGTATCATACCGTACACTTCTTAATTCTTGTTAAATATTTAGGTTTGTCAGGAGAAATAAGGCTTAATCTCAGCTTTGTTAATGCTCTGTTCAATTTCAAACCTAAGGTGTTTTGATATATAGGATCTCACTTCCTTAAAGAGGCTAATAGAGAACATTTTTTTTAAGAAGCATGGGTTCTTCTTCACTCTTGTGCAATGTCAACTTAATATTTTGGATGAACTGAATGTTGATGTTCACCTCAGTTACAGGATGTGTATATTGGCTTCAGTTTTTATAATGGTACTTAACAAGTACAAAAGAAAGTTACTATGGTTACATTTTATATTTCAGGCTTCCTGGTACAGCACCAATCGAGTGGTCTTCTTGCCCTAAGACAGAAAAAGATATTACCTATTGGAGAAGAAGAGGACAAGATTTCAGCGTATTACTGAGTTACAATGACAAGGGAAACTCAAAAACCAAGGGAAGTAATACTGCAAAGCCAGAAGAGATGGCAGAATCGAATTCTGTTTTCCAAAATGCTAAAGAAGGTCAGAGAGATGTAAGACAAGGAGTAGAAAATGCAATGAGGAGAAATATTTTGGATGAGAATTGGACACAGTCAGCTGATTACCAATGGCCAAGTTTAAGCACAAAAGGCACCGACAAGGCTAAAATGTCAGCAAAGCAAATGTCAGATGGTGATGGAGAACAATTACTTCAGGAGTTTTATTCATTTAATGTACGAGACCATGCACTTAATTCCCAAAACAAAGGAAAATCGCAATCGTTGCCAAGAGTTCTTTCACCCGAGAGCCTGAGGCATGTGTATACACCCATTTTGACAAATACGAATCACTCAGGTAGTGGAGATAAATTACAGTCTTCTCTCAAAAATACAGGGCATCTCGATTCCCACAAAAACTCTAAAGCTGGATGTGACTTCCACAATTTTCTAAAACCTAAGTATGGTAGGCCACTCAAACCTCCATCCTATGAACTACACCAACAAGCTTGGGGAACAGTGGAAGGAGGTGGATTTCAAGATAACCCACAAAAAGATGAATATATCTCATTTTTTCCTAAAGTTAATGAACCCAAGCAAGATTTTCCTATCCAGGACTCTAGTTTGGAACCTCCTGTTTATGTCCCACCTCCATCTTACAAATCTCCACCTCAGAAAAATATTAACCATCATTCTGTGACTGAAGGGCCTCATTACAATGTGTGCTTCAGCGGTGTTCCATCATGCTTGGTGGAGGGGAGTCATATGAGCCAGAAGACACCCTCTAGCATCTTTAAAACAGAGGATGAATTCTGTACAGATGGTCATTTTCCTTGTGAAAAGCAAGGCCAGCATCATTGCATAGATAACTACATTCATTCTGTACAATACATTCCATTTGATGATCCACGTATAAGGCACATTAAATTAGCACAGGACGAAGTTCAGCAAGATAGTATGAAAGAAATAGAAAATGCAATTAAAACAAGCCCCACTGCTTGGCAGACCAAAAATCTCAAAGGAATACAAAACAATTGTGTTCTTTTGGATCCACCAAATTCACTAAATGTTACACAATGTAGAAAAGTAATTTCTGAGTCTGTCAATGGAAATAGATGGTTGACTGTTACTGATCAGGAATGTTGTGCCTTGCCTGACCAAAGAGATAACTCTGCCACCAATGCTCACGTAACTGACTATGAAAGGAATCAGAAGGAGACAAATGGCAAACTTCCTTTAAAGAAAACACAATCAGACAGCGCCTATGAAATTGTAACAAAAGTAAAAAAACTTGAGCCTGAAACTGGGACTCATAATAAACATAATTCAAAGAGAAAAATGAATGAAACAATCTTTTGCTTGGTTTCCGTACCAGTTAAGTCAGAGTCAGATGCATCAGATACGGATAAAAACAACAATGATTTATCAGGTGGCATAGACCAGGCCACCTGGTTGTATGACAGCAATAGTGGTTTTCCTGATCGGAATCTTTTGAGGACCTCTTCCACTGACTTGGAACTACAGTCCCTCACAGGAAGTATGACCAGTAAAACTAGGCAAAAGCTGTCTAGGCAAATGGATTACAAGGAAACAACTGACCCCAGCTTAGTTCATCCTGCTAAACACAGGGAACTTACATACTCAGGTTCTTGGCCGGGTGATCAATACAGAGACCAGCAAACACAAACCAATTTCAGGGCAGAGCTGAAAGGCTCAGAGTTTATTTATGATTCAAAACTGAATATCCCCAGTAATAAATGTATCAGTGCAAACTACTTTGATTCTACTCTTGTGGGATTAAAGGAGCAAGGCTTGCCCCCTAACGGCTGTGAAAAAGATAAGTACAATATTAAAGGGCAAATGTATTTCAGCCCATCCAGCAACAGTGCATTTACAAGGACACCCTCCTCGGTAATTCAGTTACCCACGGCCCAACCACAAAAACAACATTTTGGGTCCTCCTATGGAAATATACAAGAAAAGGAACAGAGTGAAGTGGGCAAGGGCGATGTGGTAAAAGGTGATGTACCAGCTCCTTCTGACAATAAAGAACTGTTTGGTCAGTTTCTCCTGAAGCCTGTTAGCCGTCGCCCTTGGGATGCAATAAGTGAATTAGAAAGTTTGAACAAGGAATTTCAAGGACAGGAAGAAAGTGAAATCAATGTAGACGGTGTGGAGCATGAGGAGAAGCAGCAAGAGGACTCTTTTTTCACAGATATGCCATCCACGCCAACTAAACACAGATCCACAAAGACAATGATAAACTGTAATAAACAAAACCCAGTAGTTCCAGAAGTTCCTATATTTAAACCAGAAATAGGTAAAAGTAACTTTGAAAGCTGGAGTGCAGGGCATGAATCTGATACCCTTCAGTTGTGTGATGGTCAACAGAACTCTTCAGAGAAGGAGGACCCCAGCAGTAAATGGGCCTGGTCAGCAGATGGAAAAGTGTCAAAAGAAACCAGATCTTTAGAGGCTAGAAGTAGTACAAATAAAGAACCTGTTGTTACATCAAGTCTGTCCCAGAGAACACTGCCAAGTGGTTCAAGTGGAACAAACTTAAACAAGATGATTTCTAATTTCAACTGTAGGGAGGTAAATGGGAGCAGATTTTATGTGGATGATTCATTGTTGGATTTGGCAAGGCTGAGTAAAGCTACTATTCCCAAAACTGATAAATCTGAACAGATAGATCCTATAACATGTTTGCCTGTAAATACAAATCAAAGTCTCCCTAAACAGGATCCAAGTTATCTGGGATTTGGTCAACAGTTCTGTGCAAACACAACTGATGAATTCTATGGAAAGGAAAATGCAATTGAAATACCTGAAAATGAATCAATACAAGCAAGGGCTACAAGAATTCTGGGTATTGAAGTAGCAATGGATTTCTTAATTTCTAGTAATTCAAGTAATGGCAAAAATCATCCCCCTAAGCATGCCTTGGACCTTGAATTACCAACAGCAGAAAGATTAGGCGCTGTTGTGGAAAAAGATGGGCAGAAACAGGAGCATTCATCTTTCAGCAGAGAAAAACTTGGTTTGAAGGAAAGTTTCATTAAAGGGGAGGTCAAGAATTCATCAAAGAGTGCCACCCAAAAAAGCAAATGCCAAAACACTGACAAAAATGCTAGCAATAATCTAGCAACTGAAAGAACACTAGGTTCAGAAAACACCAAACGTTTAGAAAAAGAAGAGCAGGATCCAAACCTGTTTTGCAAATCCGTTATTTGCTATCTGGATGAAACCAAAGTTGCTTCCAGTTCAGAAAAGAAAGCTAGAGGCACTTCCAAGAAGATTGAAACTTTGCAAGGTAAGCTTGCGTCTATCCCAAGCCGTACTGCCATGGATCGCCTGGTGCGAATGAAAGAGGTGGACTCAGTGTCCCGCATGAGGCGCCTCAGCTGCAAAAGCACCGATTCTGGGGATGAAGCTGATGATGAGAAGCAACATCAAGTTCAGGAAGAGAAAGGAAGTACATTTGCCGTTGATGGCAGTGATGCATCCTGTAAAGTGACACACACTGGAATCGTTTCCAAACAAGTCATCTCCCTCAATCAAAGTGTCCACTTAAGCCCAAAAAGCAAGAAGAGACCTGAGGGAGATCTTTTTTGTTTGGGTAAGTACTTTTTTCTCTAAATGTAAATTTTCTAAGGAATGTGTGCTGTATTCTAGCAGGAAATGGTTACTGCAATCAGAGAATTATGCTTTCCTGTCTTACAGTTTACAGATAAAGAACAAGTTGCACCTTAGCTGCTACGGTAATTTCTTAACTGACTATTAATCTAAAATTAGATTAATAGAAAAAAATTAAGAGTAGTAAATTGTAATCATTTGGGTCTTAAATGATGCAAGTGAGGAAATCCATTACATAGGATGATCAAAGTGGGAACTCTAGCATTTCCCTTCAACTATATTTTTGCAAACTGTCTAACTGTATAATTAAAAAACCACAACTGTTTTTATGAGTTCCAAATCTCTTGCAACAAAGCAACAACCATTTCCTGAAAGCTTAAGTTGTTTGTGCCCTGCTCTGCAGATGGGTTTTTTATATAAAGATAGATAACTATAGATATATAGATATCTACATATGTATATCTATTTATCTGTCTATCTACATATTTAATAAATTATTTATAAAACTCATCTGCAGGGCACAAACAACTAGAGCATTCAGGAAATGGCTGTTGCTTTGTTGCAAGAGATTTGGAACTTGTAAGAATTCACATGTGCAAAAGGGCTTTTAGAAAATTACCCTGGGTTGTATATGCCTAAATGTAAGCGCGGAAATGATGTCACAGGTACTCTTGTACATACTTGAAAGAGGCATTCCTAGGAGTGGAGTTGGGGTGAGGAAATCATTTACCAGAGTACTTTCAATTTTTGAGAATATGAGCTCCTTAGCAAGTGTAAATTTGTGCACCTTATGTGATACAAAGGTACAAGCAGCCCTACTAATTTTCAAAGTTGACTTGTTCACATAACACTGCTTTAAAACGGAAGGCTGAAGTCCACATGTACTCTGTACATGCAGTTTCAGCCCTATGTGTGCTGTTATAAAATTGTGCTCACAATATACAGTATGTATATACACACTGTAGATCTTATGGAGTAAATTTTCCAAAGCTTAATGAAGTTTTTACCTGTGAAAACTAAAAAGTCACTTGTGTAGATTGATTTGGATCTTCAATTGTTTAAAACTGTGCGTGCTTTCATAACATGCACAGTGTTAATATAAAAATTGATGTGCTCAGTGCCAGACTGTTAGAGACCAAACAGAGAATTGGAAGCCTGGAAGGAAGACACAGAGGTAAAGTACAAGAGTTGGCAACACAGTGGAAACAATTCTATTAAATAAGGTAATGACCTTAAGGGCCAATCCAAATGGTACAATCTGAGACAGCTGGAGCACTGGAAGATTCAGAGTCCTAACATGGTACAATTAGTCCAAGAATTGCTACTGAAAATGATGAGAATAGATGAGAGCTCAGCCTTGAACATGAAAAGGGCACATAAAACCCCTGAACATTGAAAGAGGAGTAAAGCAGACAGAGCAACACTAATAAAAATTTACAAGTAAGAAGATAAGGATGTGACTCTTACCCCATCTAGGGAACTGGGTGATCCCCTTTTCCTAACTGAATAAATCCATACCTTCACACACCTCATAGTTTTCTGCCAGTATTAAAATCTCTGAGAAAAGTGCAGAAACTTCTTAAGGAGAGTGGTAGTTAAAGCTGGTGTTACAGGCTCTGTGGAGAATTGGAATGCCAGAAGACTCTGGAGGCATTATGGAGCTTCAGCACAACTCCATAACCCCTTCTTCTGAGCAGGATCATCTCACCATCTGTAACTCCAAGCAACAGGGCAGCACATGGAGAAGCTGCCAGAAATCTAATGGACCAATCTGACCAGTATCTTGAACCATATATCCATAGGATCTGTGAGTAGACTCAGTTTTGAGGAATGACATCCTTGATATCTCTTTATTCATGTTCCAGTGTGTTGTGTTGGTGGACCCTTTGCTGAGTTGAGGTTGGCGCTACCTGCAGAGGGAACATCGGCAGGTCCTCATTGTCAGCAGGTGGAACTGATTGGTGTGGAGACCCAACTGGACATTCACCAATACCAGCCCTTGTTCCCTGTAAGCTGAGCCCTTGGGTACTGGGGCTGGCTGGACTTAGGTGGAGGTCTCCTGTGACGTAGAATCCCATGATGAGAGGCAAAGATGAAGTCAGGTGGCCACAGTCAAGGCAGGTGGTGGTCAAGCAGAGGTCCAGGGACATTCCAGAGGTCAGGGCATGCAAAAGACAAGTGAAGTTCCAATACACGTAACGAGGTCAGAAGCCAGAATGGGAGTGGTAACATGAACGCAGAGTCAGGGACACAGAGTCAGGAACCCGGCAACCAGCAGCTCAAAAGGAGTTCAACCTGTTGCTGAGGGGTCTGCAGATTGTCAGGATTGGAATTATATAGGCCCCTGGTCCTGACGTCATCGCGATGGGCTGCAGGCATTTTCACGCTGCTGGCCCTTTAAATGCGTGCCAAGGGAGCAGGCCAGAGACTACGTGCAGGATGGTTCCCTGGCATGCTGCAGCGGGACCGGAGCTGATGGAGGATTGCAGGAAGCGTCAGCAGGGCTTTCCCACTGCCCGAGGGAGCCGACAGAACTGCCTGCCGTGCCAGTAAGCAAAGTCGGCTGCCGAGCCATGTGGCCGACTTGCGTAACACAGTGTTTTGGGATGGTGGCCCTACACATTGCTCAATCTAACAAAATGGGCTGGTCATCACTGAAATCTTTTCTTCTCTCTATAAAAAAAATCTCCCAGTAGTATAAGGTTTAGAGTTCTTGTCAAATTCATTTTGACAGGTTGTATCAGCCAATCAGCATTCACTTCCAGCCTAAACGTGTCTATTCCCTGTAAATAGGGATAGCTCTTCTCAGGCCCCAGTCGTTGTTCTGTCTTAACCATGCCTCCTACACATGCCCCTCTATGTTACCAGAAATTGCCCTAACTACATCCCCCCCTAATATTTTTGTCTCTGTCATCAGAAATGTTCCCATCCACTTTTTTCTAGGACAGCTGAGTATGTGCAGAAAATATTACCCACTCACTTCTCTTTTTCCCCTTTCCTCCCTATGGGGTTAATTTTAAAAGGATCATGCAGCTGTCCATGTGCACGCGGTTCCCAGCACGCACACATGAACGCGCCAGTTTATAACATGTGCATGCCGATGCGTGCACATGTTATAAAATCTGATGGCCGTGTGCATATGGGGGACAAATTTTTGTTAAATACATGTGGTGATGCAATCAGACCTTCCCCAGTTCTCTCCCAGTTCACTCCAATTAAGGAGCAGACTGGGAGGGAATTCCCTACCCCCCCCCCCACCTAAATTTCCTCCCTCTTCCCCTCTCCTCCCCACCCCCTAAACGTAATCTCTGTGCGTCGGCTGGCTGCCAGCGCGTACTTCCCTGGAACAGCGGCTAGTGGCTGCTGTCCCGGCCAGCCTCTGTTCCACCCCGCCCCTCCCCGCCCAGACCATTCCCCCAGCCCGCCCCTTTTTCAGGGCCTGGCTCTTGTGCGTGTACTGGGGTTTACTTGCATGGCCAGATCCATTATAAAATGTGCGTTGCACACTCAAGGCCCGGCCATGCGCGTAAACCCCGATTTTTATGCGGGTAAGCCTTTGAAAATTCAGCCATATATGTCTTAGTGAAGAACAAGCATAAAGCAGATTAAAGTCTGAATCTAGAAATGGATTTCATAGCAGTGTCCTCTCAAATGGCAATTATTTTTCAATTAACATAGGCCTAGAACAAAAAAAAATCACACTTTAAAAATATGGAGTACTCTAGGGGAAGTTATTGTACCCTTATCTACTTTGCCAGTCCACTCACAGGCTTTGAGGTTCATTTCTCAAGGTGGGGGAAGTTGTCTTTTTAAGGTCTTCCACTGGGCAAACATTTCACCTTGCTTCTTACAGTTCCACAAATTGTACTTTCACACAGGTGCTTGTTCTTTCCAAGTTCTTTGTTTTAAGGCAGAACTTTTATCAGATTTAACAGAAGAAAAAATACAGTACACTAAACTCAATTCACAGCCAGTTGAAATAAATGGTTCTTTTCCCCATCTTTGCATCAAAGGGCAAACACAGTGCAATAAACTAGGATATGGATCAGCAGGCATTAATCAAATAGAAAAGTGGCTCCTACTTTCCAACATCCTCTCCAGTGATGTCCCCTCTACAGTGCATTATCCTCCTGCCACCTCTGAAAAACTTGAGCATTCTTCTATCCATCCCTAAAAGGTCGCCTGAAATATCCATTCCCACATGGAACTTACTCATTGGTCCTGTGTTGGGGTGACTGAGGACTTTGTTTAGCTCTATCCACATACAGGTTTGAGTATCTCCACCTTCTTCAGCCAAACTCCTCTGTTATAAAACCCAGCCGTGGCAAGCCGCGAACGGCACTTACCCCCATCCCTAGGGGCCGGTCGGACCGCCGGCACTAGGCATCCCCGCGGGACTTCTCAGCGGCAGCATTCGCTGCAAGTCCAAGATGGCCGCGGTCTCTCTCCCCGCGCGGCTTAGCTCCGCCCCCTGACTTCAGCTAGGGCCGCGCGGGCGGCTCTGGTCCCAGATTTAAAGGAACACTCACCGGATATGAGCTGGTTCCTTCCTGCGGTTCCCTATTGGCTGGGGACTATTTAAGCAAGGTCTGGACCTCCAGTCCTTGCCTTGTCTTCTTGGCTCCTGCGTTTGTTTTGTTCCTGGTTCCTGTTTGTCCTCCTGAGCTGTTTCCTGGTCCGGCTGACGTTCCTTCTGGTTCCTTGATTCCTGGCGTGGCTGCGGACTTCTCTGGCTTCTGACCCCTGGACTGGCTGCGGACTTTTCTGGCTTCTGACCCCTGGATTGGCTGCGGACCTCTCTGGCTTCTGACCCCTGGACTGGCTGCGGACTTCTCTGGCTTCTGACCCCTGGATTGGCTGCGGACCTCTCTGGCTTTTTGACCCCTGGACTGGCTGCGGATCACCCTGGTTCACGACTTCTGGATTGGACTTCTTCACGAGATCCGCGGGGTTTGCTCCTCGACCTGCTGGAGGCGCCAGCATCTGGATTACACGACCTGCAGGAGGCGCCTGCGTCCAGATCTTACCCTTTCCATCTGCAACCCCGAGAATCAGCCTCACCTAACGACGGTGGTCTACTCGATCATCGTCGAACCAAGGGTCCACCACTCGGTTCATAACAGTAAGACAAGGCCATGGACCCGGCGGAGGCCTCTGCTCTGCGGGCCATTCCCGGCCTGGCTCAGAAGATCATGGAGCAACAGGGTATGCTCGAAGCCATGGCCGCCTCCATGGAGCGGCTCAACGCTCGACTAGATGCGGTGGTAGCCAGCCAGCCCAGTGCATCAACCATGGCTCCACCGGTTGCTCCTGCTCCATTTTCAACGTCCAGCAGCCTTCGTCCAGTCCTTCCACTTCCAGCACCACCACGATACGCCGGAGATCCCCGTCTCTGTCTGGGATTTTTGGACCAATGTACTATGCATTTCCGGCTACAATCACCCTTCTTTCCAGATGACGCCACTAAAATTACCTACATACTATCCCTGTTGGAAGGCAAAGCCCTCACATGGGCCTCTCCTTTATGGCAACGTTCTGACCCGGTATTACAGAACTACCTCCAATTTATTGAACTATTCCGCACTACTTTCGAAGAACCCGGAAAACAAGCCGCTGCCGCCACGGATTTACTACACCTCCGTCAAGGCGGACGTTCCCTCACGGATTACAACATTGATTTTCGCACTCTAGCCAATGAACTCCACTGGGAAGAGAGAGTTCTTCGGACCATATATCTTGAAGGACTTTCTGCCAAGATCAAGGATGAACTGGCTGCCCGAGAACTCCCGTCCTCCTTAAATGGCACCATCGAACTGGCCACCAGGATCGATCGCAGATTGCAAGAACGAGCACGAGAGGGCGGCAACTGGAGGAGACGGTCTACTTTTTCTCAGATCTCTCCAACCCCCAATCCTCCGCCTCAAGGAGCCCATCCCAGTGAGGGTTCCAGGGACGAACCCATGCAGCTCGGAAGAGGCCCGCTGTCTACAGAGGAACGCTTGAGACGGCGCAGATCGGGGCTTTGCTTGTACTGTGGAGGCTCTGGACATCGTTTAGCTAACTGCCCTATTCGTCCGGGAAACTTCAAAGCCTAGGGACTTTGGGGGGTGTTTCCCTGGGTCAGTTTTCTCCACAACCCCCACTCACATTACCAATCACTCTCCATATGAACGAACATGAATTCTCCACGCTGGCGCTAGTAGACTCAGGAGCCGGAGGAAATTTCATTTTACAAGCACTGGTGGATAAGCTCCACGTTCCAGTTCGACTCTGCCTGCAACCTCTAATCATTTCTTCCATCCACGGGGAACCATTACCCGGCAGAATCACGCATCAGACGGAACCCCTGAATTGTTTTATTGCACCAGACCATTCTGAACAAATTACTTTCTATGTCATCAACAAAGCCATTCACCCTGTGGTACTGGGCATACCTTGGCTGCAGCGCCATAACCCCCAGTTTGATTGGACTTCCTTACGCCTGACACAGTGGGGTCCCGAATGTTCTGGGACCTGTTTCAAGGACTCCGGTTCCACTTCCAATTATGTCTGCACCTCGCCTTTGGGAGAATTACCCTCTTCATATCACCAATTTGCAGATGTTTTCTCTAAGAAGGCGGCTGATGCTTTGCCGCCTCATCGGGCGTTTGACTGCACTATCAAGTTGATTCCAGGTTCTATACCCCCGCGAGGACGAGTCTACCCTTTATCTGCTACTGAGACTCGAGCTATGACCGAATATATTCGGGACAATCTGCAAAAAGGATTTATTCGACGATCCACGTCGCCCGCGGGGGCTGGATTTTTTTTTGTGGAAAAGAAAGATGGGACATTACGCCCTTGCATCGACTACCGAGGACTTAATGCTATTACTATCAAGGATCGTTATCCTTTGCCTCTTATTGCTGAATTGTTTGATCGTCTGCAAGGAGCTCAAATCTTTTCTAAACTTGATCTGCGTGGTGCATACAATTTAGTACGTATTCAAGAAGGGGATGAGTGGAAGACTGCGTTCAACACCAGAGATGGACATTATGAGTACTTGGTAATGCCGTTTGGTTTAACTAACGCACCTGCAGTGTTTCAGAATTTTATTAATGAAATCTTTAGGGACCTGTTATATACTTGCGTTGTGGTGTATCTTGATGATATTTTGATTTTTTCTAAGGACTTACTTACTCATCGTCAACACGTGCTACAAGTACTACAAAGACTCCGGGACCATCAGTTGTACGCTAAACTGGAGAAATGTATTTTCGAAACAGAGTCTTTGCCGTTCCTGGGATACGTTATTTCTAAACACGGGTTTCAAATGGATCCAACTAAACTAAAAAGTATACAAGAATGGACTCAACCGAAGGGGCTAAAAGCCTTGCAGAGATTTCTTGGTTTTGCGAACTACTACCGACATTTTATTAAGGACTTTTCCAAGCTATCTGCGCCCCTCACTGCACTCACTCGTAAAGGGGCTAATATCACTACTTGGCCCACGGCGGCCGAAGAAGCATTTCAGGCCCTTAAGGACTCCTTTTTACGACAGCCCTGTCTTCGCCACCCGGACCCAAGTCGCGCATTTACAGTTGAAGTTGATGCATCCACCGAAGGTGTAGGAGCAATATTAAGTCAGACCACTGTCAAGGGTACGTCTCATCCCTGCTCCTATTTTTCAAAGAAGTTCTCTCCCGCGGAGCGCAACTATGCTATTGGCGACAAAGAATTATTAGCCATCAAACTCGCATTGGAAGAATGGCGACAGTGGCTGGAGGGGGCCCAGCATAAAATCACCATCTTCACTGATCATAAGAATCTGATTTACCTACAACAAGCCCAGCGACTTAACCCACGGCAAGCCCGCTGGGCTTTATTTTTTTCCCGTTTTGATTTTGAGCTCCGGTATCGACCTGCCAGTAAGAATATCAAAGCGGATGCACTATCTCGGTCCTTTGTCTGTGAGGATGGCGAAGAGGTGTTACAGACCGTCATTGATCCTGCCCGTATCATTCTGGCACCTACTGTTCCAGTTCCGATAGGAAAGACGGTGGTTCCCAGCCGACTCCGTAACAGGGTTTTGAAGTGGGGACATGATTCCCAATTCGCTGGACATCCTGGACGCAAGAGGACACAGGACCTCCTTCAGCGCTTCTATTGGTGGCCGGGGATGTACAAAGACATTCGGGCATACGTGGACTCGTGTCCCGTTTGTGCCCAACATAAGACTCCAGTGGGAAGGCCGTGGGGACGGCTACAACCCTTGCCGGCACCATCCAAGCCTTGGACGCATATCTCTACCGATTTTGTGGTTGATTTACCTGCTTCTGAAGGACACACAGTGATTTGGGTAGTAATTGACCGCTTCTCTAAAATGGCTCATTTTACGCCCCTGCCCGCTCTTCCCTCTGCTCCTCGGTTGGCTCAACTGTTTATGTCCCATATCTTCCGCCTTCATGGACTGCCGTCCCACATTTCCTCCGATAGAGGTTCCCAGTTCACGGCCCGGTATTGGCGGAGCCTTTGTGCCAAATTTCAGGTTTCCTTGGACTTCACGACCGCCTTCCATCCGCAAGCCTATGGCCAAGTTGAGCGGACTAATCGTACTCTCAAGCAGTTTCTGCGTGCGTATGTCAATTCTAGGCAGGATGACTGGGCGGCTTTGCTGCCCTGGGCGGAGTTTTCCCATAACTACCATCGGTGTACCTCAACCGGCTCCTCCCCGTTTCAAGTTGTGTTTGGCTACCAACCTACTCCTCCGGTGCCTCTCCCTCTGGCAGTACCCTCGCCGGCGGCTCAGCTTACTGCCACTCAGTTCCAGCAATTATGGGTGCACACTCGCCGCATGCTCCGCAAAGCGGCTCTTCTGGCTAAGAAGTTTGCTGACCGGCATCGGAGGCCGGCGCCTGAGTTTCATCCGGGCGACAGGGTATGGCTGAGCACCAGGAACATTCGTTTGCGAGTCCCTTCGATGAGATTGGCTCCCCGGTATATTGGTCCTTTTTCCGTGGCCAAGCAGATCGGTCCCGTCACTTATCGACTGCATCTGCCCACCTCTCTGCGCATTCACAATGTTTTCCATGTCTCTTTACTGAAACCTCTGCTCCTCAACTGGCCATCTCGGAAGGCTCCTGTCTCTTCGCCCGTTCAGCTGGAGGACGACCCTACCTATCAAGTCCGTGAGGTTCTCGATGTTCGGCGACGAGGACGTCGTTGGGAGTATCTCTTGGCATGGGAAGGTTTTGGGCCTGAGGAGAACTCCTGGGAGCCCGCTACTAATATTCTTGACAAGGGTCTTCTCCAGACGTTTCACACCAACCATCCGGAGAAACCCAAGCCTTTTAGGGGGAGGCCTAAAGGAGGGGGTACTGTTATAAAACCCAGCCGTGGCAAGCCGCGAACGGCACTTACCCCCATCCCTAGGGGCCGGTCGGACCGCCGGCACTAGGCATCCCCGCGGGACTTCTCAGCGGCAGCATTCGCTGCAAGTCCAAGATGGCCGCGGTCTCTCTCCCCGCGCGGCTTAGCTCCGCCCCCTGACTTCAGCTAGGGCCGCGCGGGCGGCTCTGGTCCCAGATTTAAAGGAACACTCACCGGATATGAGCTGGTTCCTTCCTGCGGTTCCCTATTGGCTGGGGACTATTTAAGCAAGGTCTGGACCTCCAGTCCTTGCCTTGTCTTCTTGGCTCCTGCGTTTGTTTTGTTCCTGGTTCCTGTTTGTCCTCCTGAGCTGTTTCCTGGTCCGGCTGACGTTCCTTCTGGTTCCTTGATTCCTGGCGTGGCTGCGGACTTCTCTGGCTTCTGACCCCTGGACTGGCTGCGGACTTTTCTGGCTTCTGACCCCTGGATTGGCTGCGGACCTCTCTGGCTTCTGACCCCTGGACTGGCTGCGGACTTCTCTGGCTTCTGACCCCTGGACTGGCTGCGGACTTCTCTGGCTTCTGACCCCTGGATTGGCTGCGGACCTCTCTGGCTTTTTGACCCCTGGACTGGCTGCGGATCACCCTGGTTCACGACTTCTGGATTGGACTTCTTCACGAGATCCGCGGGGTTTGCTCCTCGACCTGCTGGAGGCGCCAGCATCTGGATTACACGACCTGCAGGAGGCGCCTGCGTCCAGATCTTACCCTTTCCATCTGCAACCCCGAGAATCAGCCTCACCTAACGACGGTGGTCTACTCGATCATCGTCGAACCAAGGGTCCACCACTCGGTTCATAACATCCTCTCACTTCAAGTTTCAGGGTGGAACCTCTAGACCCTCTCTCTCTATACTGTCAAGGTATACTTTCTAGGAGAAGACCTTCCCTAATTTCTCTCTCCTTTCTATCCTGGGAAAGAACTCACTAGAAACTTTCCCACAAAGATCCTTGTATGCCCTCTTCTGACAGAAACTACCTATTACACACCAAGAGGGGTGCAGGATTTTACATCTACCTTCTCTGTTTTAGAGGCTGGCTCATTTGACTATCCCATAGCTGAGGAAAGGCTTTAACATTAGCAAGGCAAAGTACCTTATACTATGAAATATTTGGACTCATATAACAAAAATGTCACTTTGGTGGGAAACCGTCCTGAAGAGGAAGAATATTGTGCCAAAGAACACCAGCTCCAAGTGGCACTCAGTGGGGAAGAATGGTCAGAGCTGCGGTCAGGAAGAAAGCCAGCTATTCAATTATCAGTCAACAAGATGCATAGGGTCCTGTGTGAGATGACAATGAGGAAGTCTTTGCCAGAGGATGTTTCCCATGGCATGTGACACACAGGAGCAAAGGCATCAAAAGAAACAAATTGACTGTCTGGCAATGATTAAGCTGAACAGTAGTGGATTCTGTATGTGAAATTATTGAATGGGAGATTTTTCCTGGCAAAGTTAGAGAGGGAGGGATATTGTGTCAGCTGGTATAAACAGGAAGAGTGGGGTATCTGGATACTTGAAGAAAGTGCCTTGAACAAGTGTCTTGCAAGTGGGTTTTGGTCTGACCAATAAAGAAAGTTAAAACATGGTTGGTTTGGGTATTTGGTTATAAAGGGTTTGTTTTTTTTTATTTTAGGGTGGGAGAGGGGCTAGGATTGCCTCCAGTGTGCTAGCTTGAAGAGGAGAATGAGGAAATGCATGTTGTTAGTGTGGGGTATTAAACTGCATATGTAAGTTGTGAGGGGGAACACAAATGAGGAGAGGGGAATAGCTTGAACCTAGCAATTAGGGATGTGCAGACCAAAAGTTTAAGTTCATAAGTCCATAAGTCGAAAGGGGGGGTCATTTGCGGTCAATATGGACATATGGAGAATTCCATAAGTTGAGTCTATGTCCATATGTGCAAATAAAAATGTAAACCCCTCACCCGCCTTAATCCCCCCCCCCCCCCAAGACTTACCAAAACTCCCTGGTGGTCCAGCGGGGTCAGGACGCCATTTCTGAACTCCTTTGCAAGGAGCACGTGAGGTCGGCGTGACGTCGGAGTGACGCGGTGTCACGTGATTCCCCTCGGGTCCGCTCCTGGACCCTCGTTGGGCCCAAAAGGCACTTTTGGCCACCTTGGGGGGGTCAGGAGGCCCGGGAGCGCCAACAGCGTCCCAGGAACGCCACGGAGGTCGGGGTGCAGAAGCGGAGGCGGCCATCCTCCCCAGACTCGCAGCTGTTGGGCAAAAAGAGGTGAGCACTGAGCAGCAAAGGTCTCAGCCGTCTGCGACCGACTGACGCAACAGTAATAAGGTTTAATATGTGTGTGGTAAAAATTGTCCCTGATTTCATGATCATGTTATTATTATGCATGGGGATGCAAAAATGCATTGGCTAGATAGTTTCTTAATTCTTTTTTCCTCTTAGCTCCTCCTACTCACTTCCAAAGGACATACAAATTAGAGATATGCATTTGATTTTGGTTCATTTTACCCTGAAAGAAATGCCCAATTTTGTCAAAAAACCTGAAAATGTTGGGGTATTTTATTTTGGAAAATAGTGCACACTATTTGCAAATAGCATGAAAAAAAACATTCCACAAAATGAAATCTGGGCAAAAAACAACCCAAAACAAATGAAACAAACCAAACTGAAAAAATGTGACTGCACCTCCCGAATACAAACACGTCTGTCATAAGAACATAAGAACATAAGAACATGCCATACTGGGTCAGACCAAGGGTCCATGAAGCCCAGCATCCTGTTTCCAACAGTGGCCAATCCAGGCCATAAGAACTTGGCAAGTACCCCAAAACTAAGTCTATTCCATGTTACCATTGCTAATGGCAGTGGCTATTCTCTAAGTCAACTTAATTAATAGCAGGTAATGGACTTCTCCTCCAAGAACTTATCCAATCCTTTTTTAAACACAGCTATATGGGAGTTGTTTGTAAGTACTGAGGAAAAAGTAGGAGAGCTACTATATCCCAGAAGAGGATGTGAAAAAAGAATAGAATTCTGATATGAGTGTGTTTTTAATCATCTGTCTTCCATATCAGTAAAGATTTTCAAAGACTGGTATGAGATGATGTGGATTTTAACTATTTGTTGTGACTTCAAGTCCTTGGGGGTCTGTAATCCTTATTTTTTCAAGCAAATTTCAGACTTTTGAACATTGAAATTGTGACCCTTTCTTTCTTTCTTCTTTATGAATGAGGATGCATAACATTTTACTATCCATTTCATCTTTGGCTTTACATGCTTTGATGTTGACAGATGGGTCTCCTGCATAAAGACTATATCAGCATGTAATCTCTTTAGATCGCAATAATGAGTTTCCCTGCAGACTTTGCAAACCTGTGTGCACAACGTACTTGGGGGACTGCAAGCTCATTTTCAAAAGGAAACTCCTTGCTGAGGGCACAACATGGGGTACATTGCACCTACATCAAAGCAGGCACAAAGTACATGACAGAAAATATGTGCAGAGATTTAGAAATGCAATCTCCACACAAATTTTGCCTCTCTTGACCTGTCTCTGTCCCCTTTATTCTGCACAGAGAAGTACACATGCTGTGAACAGTGCATGTACCTACAGTACCTGAATGTAATCTGCTTTGAATATAAAATATAATATAAAATAAAATAAATAAATGTCAATGTAAAAAAATGTACCCACATGGGGGTAGGGGCATTTAATGGAATCTTTTGGTCTAAGTTTGATAAGTTGGCTTAGGATGGATTCAGAAGACAGGCCTAATTAGACTTAGTGTTTTCACACCAATCCCCGTATTTTATGACTGTAAAACAACTATAAGAAAAGAAGAATTAAATAATAGGGATGTGCATTCATGCGTCCATTCATTAGATTTGTTTTGCCGCGTTTCGCAGCTAAGCGCTTATCTAACAAATGGACGCACAAAATGAATGGTTTGTGCATATGTAGGCTCTCATAGACATAAGCGCATGCCATTTGTTTTCTGTGCCTAACATCCATTCGTTAGATACGGTTTTAGCAGCACAACGAATTAAACGAATGGACACACAAATGCACATTCCTATTAAATAACAGATGCATACGCCCTGTGAATAGGAAGTTCTCACTCTGTGATATGTTTTGTGAAATTTTAGGTGTCTCTCAAAACATGGTTTCAGATGTGCAGACAAAAAAGGGTATAATTAGCAGAGGCATGGGAAAGAGAAGGCAGAGGGACAGACAAAGAGAGAATTCCAAACCTTACAGTTGTCCTTCTAATAATTACAAGAAAAGTAGAGAAAATATGATGGTTTTATATTGTTCTAAAATGGAGCTGTTAAGGGTGGACCCTGGACAGTTACTGAAATGTCCAATACTGGAGGGAATAGAACTACTCCTTGTTGCGTTGGAGGTGGACCCTTGGGCCGAGGTGGGGTTGACGCAACCTGTAAGTGAGGACCCATGGGTCCCCATCATCTGCAGGTGCAGTAGGCTGAAGGTGGAGACCGCTGGAACTTCACCTATACCAGCCCTCGTTCCCCGCAGGTTGAGCCTTTGGATGCCAGGGCTGGCAGGACTTAGATGGGCCTTGAGGTTGGTTAAGATAGGTTGGTTCATCCCAGAGACAGCAGACAGTAGGTGACGTAGTCCTATCCTGGACTGGGTACAGTACTGGAACTCGAGTGCCAATGGAACGGAGTTTAGCTGGGGTTACTCGAGCAAAGGTAGGCCGGAGCCTAATAAGTCCACGTCTAAAGAGTAGGCTAGAGGAGGCATCAATAACAGGCTTGGATCAGGGTCAGCAGCAAAGCGGAGGTCGTGGCAAGCAATGCTGAGTTCAGATCTCGGAGAAAGTCAATAGCATTAGTCAATCAAGGCAATGGTCTGATCACGGAGAAGTCACTAGCGTTAGTCAATCAAGACAATAGTCTGATCACGGAGAAGTCATTAGTGTTAGTCAATCAAGGCAATAGTCTGGGTCTGCAGATAGGCTGTAGCGTAGTCAGGTGTAGCGGAGGTCTGGGTCTGGAGATAGGCTGTAGCATAGTCAAACAAAGCAAAGTCGATATCCGTAGAGTCAGTCCAACACATAGACAGGGCAGGAATGAAGAAGACAGGAACCGGGAACAACAGAGATCAGGAACGAAGATTAGAGAGGATTCTCTAGTAGCAACGAGTCCTCGGATAACAAGGAGACCTGTTGCAAAGGCAACACTATGGAGCAAGGCCTGAGCTTAAATACACTGAAGAGTTTGACGTCATCATCCGGGGCTGCGGCCAGGTTCCCGCCGCGGACCCTTCATAAGGCTCAGGGATGCACGTATACGCGCCTAGGAAGGGGCACAGTGTGGGTAGTGGCGTCTCTCTGCGGACCACGCAGAGAGGCCCCACGAGCAATGGCATCTTGAGCTGCAGTACTGGGGACAGAGACAGAGCTGGAGGTACCGGGGGTGGCCCGAGGTTGGAGCCGGCGGCCCACCTCCACTAGCGAGGAGGAACCAGGAGCTGGTGTTACAGCTTCACTGATTACCAATAGTGTCACGATGCAGATTCAAATGTTTAACCTTATCATTTCAGGCTTTCCAAATTATTGGGTCCTCCAGATTGAAAAAGAGTTTAAAATGGTATGATGTGTCTAAGAGTTTAAGATCTGTGGGAAATTCCCTGTTACAAATTTTATCTGTAAAAAACTTTCACCAAGTTACATTACTGAAAAGATCCTTTCGTAGAGGAATTCACCCATGTGGAATGAGCTTCCTCTAGAGTTGAGGGAAAAACTTGAAAGTAATTTAGAAGAAAGGTCGAAACATGGTTTATGACCCAATATGCTAATAATTTGCTTAATAGGTGGGTAGCAGAGAGTTGGGCAATGATGGGTCTTGCTTTTTTATTCTGTTTCAATTTGTTTTATACTGTTGTTTTATGCTGTTTATGTATTATTGTTGCAAATCGCTTTGGATGATTTTTAATCAGTGAAGCGATTAAAAAGTATTAAATAAATACATTAAAAAGTTTTTGTACTATATCTATATATTACTTTTGCTGGAGTGTAACTTAGTATTAGTAATAAAAACACTGCTTATGCTGGCATCCACATTTGTACTGATTCAGGGTGTGAGTGTGGCCTGAAGTGCTTTATGTAGCAGATCCTGCTAGGAAGGGAGCCTGTGGGATACTAGTCTGGTGCCTAGGCTAATGGATTTTGCCAGGGGACCTGCCTGGGGGATACTAGCCTGTGTCTTATCACACCCACACTGAGTGAACCTGTAGGAGGGCGATAATAAAAATAAGATTTTACAGAGATAAACACAGGTTTTCCTGTGTAAAATGATTTAATTATTGCCCCTATTAATGACCAAAGTACCTTTTTCTTCTTAAGATACTTTACATTCCATATGAACAACTTAATATTTGATATCATACTTTCCCTATCACCCTTCACTTCCACACTACTGTTCCCATTCTATGCTTTGAACAGACAATAAAGTTAGACTTCTTTATATTTTTCTTGTGTATCAGTATAAGACCCTTGCACATTTAATATTCTCTCAACTCAGAACCATCCAGGAATAAATGCCCTTTACTCTGAAATACAGGTTGATAACATTTTTAAGGTCTCCTAGGACAAAGATCTCCCCCCATCACTAAAATCTCTCCTCTCTCCTATGAAGTAATAACAAGCGTCTTCTTAATCCACCACCAAGGATTGCTAGTAGGGGTGTGCATTCGTTTTGAACTTAAATGTAAAACGCAACTTTTTTTTTTTTTAACTTAAAAAAGTGATGAGGTGTAAACGATCGGATTTCCAACGTATTCAACATAGCTATGTTGAATACGTTGGAAATCGCGATTGTTGATCTAAATAAAAATTTAAACCCCTCACCCTCCTTAATCCCCCCCCCCCCAAGACTTACCAAAACTCCCCAAGCTGGCCAAAAGTTCCGTGAGGGTCCGGGAGCGGACGTGCGGGGAATCACGTGACGTCCGCGTCACTCCGACGTGACGCCGACGTCACGTGGTCCATCGCAGCCGCGAGTTGTGGGGGTGGGGGAGAGAGAGAGGCGCTCTCTCTCTCCCCCACCCCCACAACTCGCGGCAGCAGCCTCCTCCCAACGCTAACCTCTTCATTTTCAGCGGAGGCGGAGTCCCATCGGCCGCGGTTGAAGCTCTTCATTTTCCTCCGAGCCGCGCTGCAGTCTTCTTTTCTTCGGGCAGATGCCGAGCGCACTAGCGTGGCCTCTTCTTGCCGCGCACGCACCCGATACTCTCCACTTCCTCTTCCGGGCCGCGGGGGCCTGTGTGTGTGTGTGTGTGTGTGTGTGTGTGTGTCTGTGAGAGATTGCATGTATGTGAATGATTGAGAGCCTGTAATGTGAAAGAAAGTATGTCTGTGATTGAGAGCCTGCCTGTGAGAGAGAGAGAGAGAGCATGAATGTAAGTTTACCATTGAGAACCTGTATGTGTAAGTTTGTGATTGAAAACCTGTTTGTGTGAAAGAGTATGTGTGTCTGATTGAGATCCTTTGTGTGTGAGAGAGATAATGTGTATGTATGATTAAGAGCCTGTGTGTATAAGTAAGAGAGAGAGCATGTGTGCCTGTGTGTAATTGAAAGCTGGTTTAGGTGATGGAGCATGTGAGCATGTGATTGAGAGCCTGTGTTTAAATGAGAGGGAGAGACCATGTGTGTCTGTGTGTGATTGAGAGCTGATTTAGGTGAGGGAGCATGTGAGTATGTGATTGAGAGCCTGTGCGTAAATGAGAGAAAGAGAGGACATGTTTGTAAGCATGTGAATGAGAGTCTGTGTGTGAGAGAAAAAGACAGCATGTATTTATGTGATTGAAAGCCTGTGTGTGTGTGTGTAAGTGTGAAAAGATAGACAGCATGTGTGTAAATGTGTAATTAAAAGCCTATATAAGTGAGAGAGAAAAAACATGTGTATATGTGAGTACTGAGAGCATGTGTGTATAGGTGTGTCATTGAGAGCCAGTGTGAGAGAGAGCGCTGGTATGTGACTGAGAGAGGAGAAAGTTCCAAGCAAACCACCCCACCTCCTGCTAATTCAGAACAATCTCAGGACACCTGGATATCAAACGTTCCCAGGTATGCAGAGCAAAAAAATGTTTGTATCCTTATTATTTTTCATTACTGGGTCTTTGTGTCTGCTATTTTGAAATATTTTGTTGGTATCTGGAAACGTTTTATATGCGTTTTTAATTATTGGATATTCCACTCATCAGCTGTTTCGAAATATGTTCTTTTTGTTAGTACAGTTTTACTGCTGATGATTTTATATTTCTTGATTTGTTTTATAAGGATGTGTGATGTTTCTTTTTTCCTTTGTTACACTGCATACAGAGACTCTGGCTTGTTGCAGTTTCCAATTCAGTTTTTTCCTGCATGCTTCTTGTTATGCGTTTTGGTCTCTTTATTCTATGTTAGGTGAGGGACAGCACGTGATTCAGGTGAGGTTTTCTGCTGGCGTGTAGTTTCTGTGTAGGACTCTATAGCAGCCTGACTTGGTCCGTTTTCCTAATAGGAGATGTATTGGTGTCTTAAGGCCTGGTGTAATATTTTCAGAGACTTATTGTACTTTAAAAGTGTGATCTTACATAAAATGCACACATTTACTTGTATTTAGTTTTAAACATATTGTATGGCTCTCCTGGAATTACATTTTAAAATATGTGGCGTTTATGGCTCTCTCAGCCAAAAAGGTTCCTGACCCCTGTCCTATCAGGTCATCCTACCTATGAGTTAGCAAGGATTCCTGTCCTGCTCAATTCCGCCATTCTGGGATTTTGCTTCACTGTTCCTACATTCCTGTCTGAGTGATCTTGGTACCCGCTCCTCGGGGGCCTTGTCGCACTCAGAGCTATCCGCTCCTCGGAGAGCCATCTCTACTTGTCTCACTTCTCCTTCCTAGTGAGTCTCTACACTGATTCCACGGACGACCCTTCAGTGCTCCAGTACCTCAGGTCTCCACGGTGCCTACCACTACAGCTTGCTATTTCAGTTCGGAGTGAGTACTGGATCTGCTCTACACCTTCCTCATCTTTCGCTGTATGGATTCTCAGGTTATCCCACGCTGCAGACCACTACCGAATCCATACTGTCTTGTGCAACTTCCAGCACTGACCTCTGGCCTACTCCGCACTGCAGACCACTACCGGAGACAACCTGCACAAGCTCCATCAAGAGGAAGTATTCCCTGGGTTACCCCCCACTGTGGGCCACTACCGGAGAGACCAGCTTGCAGGTCATCTACTCTGGATTGAGTCTATTAACCCGCTCCTCGGGTTATTGTTGCTGTACAATAAAACTATTGCCTCTGGTGCCCATCACTGCTGAGACCCCGCCTGTCATGGTGAGTCCCCACAGGGCTCCTCCCTGTGAGTGGAGTCAGCTCTTGCCACGGCCCAAGGGCCCACTATCTGGTTCTAACACACAGAACGTAACAATTACATCACTCGTTCAGTTGAGTTTTAACACGCAAGTTACATTTTTACTGACTCACGTGTTAAATCTTTTCAGCACAAGTTTATTGCATAGATCCTACCGTTTTTAAGTATCTGTGGATGTTTACAGAAAATGCTGAGGTGCTCAGAGTACTTCAGGAAATGTATCTGATTGTTTATTTGTATTATTAAAAGAGCAAAAACATTAAAAACGACAATTCTGAATTATTTTTCCATTAAAACTACAGGCTAAAAAAGAATGAAATAGAAATGGTTAAAATATGTAAATAAAGAATGAAATAATAATGTAGTCCATTCTGGGCACTTATAATAACAATTGCATGTAACATCTGGGTCTCTGATAGCTTTTAGACGTTGAATCATAGGCATCACTTGCAGGTGTAAACCTTAAATTTATCTTTAGTTGTTCTTCAGAGTTGGGGAGCAGCACTCAGCACAGCAGCTCACTCTCTCTCAGAACCACAACTCCCACACTGATTGATGCTCCAAAAGGCTTTTGTTTTATTTACAGAAGGCACACTACAACTCAAAAATGAGGTTTCCAGTTCAGTACTCACATAGAGCAAGATTCAGTAGTGACGCCAACTAGTAACACCAAAATTCAAAAGGACATCAAACTGGAGACCTTCTGAGCTTTCAGACATATTTCTGGTGCCTGTAATTTATACAAGTCAAATCAGGTCCACTCAGCAGCGGAGCAGATCTCACCAGCTTCCTGAAACTGAGCCTTCTCTCAGCTGTCTCTCTCTCACAGATTGCCTTTTTGGCTCACACTGTCTTCACTAGAGATCTCACGTCCTCAACCAGGACTCATAACAGTAGACAAGATTTAAAGACACAAATAGCACACCTTTAAGCCATACCCCCCAAATTATTTTTTTCTGCAGAAGGAGAACTATGTGTTTCTAGTAATACATGGGTGTTACATGCACACTTGTGAAAACGTATTATTAGACAGCATACCTACATATGGCTGTCCCATTGCTTGCCTAGAAAAATTTCAGAAATCTGCCTAGTGACAGACTCATGATACACCTGTGTAACAAAAAGAGCAGTTAGTGCTCAAGTTCACCAGCCTACCAGTTAGAAGAAACATCCTCTGTATGTCATGGAACAGTTCACAAACTTGAAGATAATTCAAGGGTCACCAACAAGGTCTTTTAGCAGAAAATTAAGAATAAAAGGGTTTGGTCATAATTCGATGTGGTGATTAACAATGTTCGCTCATTTTCACTGCAGCCTTTCTTTAGAAGATTGATAAAACCTATCAGTTCATGATGGCTACATTTATATTTTATTTGCAAGCTGGAATCATTGGGCACATTTTAGAGCATATTTGCTTGGTTATTAATCCTATTTTTCTATTATTGTACGGAGAAGTCCCAATCTAAAATACAATAATCTATAATTCTCCAAAACAAGCAGATGTAATCAAAGTTGCCCACGGCAAAATATTAAAATGGTGGATTTTATGCTTTTCAGGAAGAAGGGACCTATATGGTCTTGAAAGTTCATACACAGTAACATTCTTTGATAAGTCCTATGTACATCCAATAAAAGGTATCACAACCTGCAAAGAATTCCGTTTTCTTCAGGACCAATCTCGCTGTTACAGCTCTCCATCAAGGCTTTACTGAGGCTTCCCTTCCATTCTGGGTCTATGGTGAAAAAGCTTAGGAAATCAGGCTCTTCCTAGGGAAAGATGCTGAGAAGACTGGTAATGATTTCCAACATAGGATAATAGAATTGGCTGGATGTACTCATAGGGATTAGCAGAGGGTTACAGAACTTTTTATCTCATGGTCAGCAGCCCTGTCATTTCAAAGGAAAGTTGTTTGGCAACCTCTATGAAATCAATTGTGGACTCATTTCATGTTCCATTGGATAAGTGTAACCCACTGATGGAGACAAACTCTGAACACAGGATTTAGGTTCTTAGCAGATGGTGTAGTAGACCAGGGGATTGACAGTCCCTGAAAAGGGATGTCTAGGCTCTTCTGTGGACTAGAATCAATTCTTCCTTTTGACACGGATTTGCATTTTATTTATAACTCTGTATTCTGTCTTGATGAGTCAGATCCCAGAAAATAAAGGCAGACTGTATGCAAGTAGTTATGCTTTAAAAAAAAAAAAAAAAAAAGGTCTGTTTATTTACAGTAGTAAAGATATTTATTTGGTCTAGTCCACCTGAGTCATCCCCTCAACATTACACTTTCAAAACTCATTTCTGGGTGACCTGGAAATATGCAGCATTTGGACTCCCAGGACATTCAAGGGTAGTTACAGTAGTGCTGACTGAAGTCCCTGCCTCCATGAGCATTCATTAGACATGGCATGCAGTTTATTCAGAGGTCCATATTAAACAACCTGCTAGGCAGGTTAACTTTGGTAAAGATACCTGTAAAGCTATCTGGGTCATTTTAAAATAACTTTATCTGGGTATCTTTGTCCAGACAGTGCTGAATATCGGTATTGCGTGAACAAAGTGAAATCATGTCCTGAGAACAGCTGCAGCTCTGCCTCTTTTCGGTCGGATAAACTTTCTGCTGGCAACAATTTACCCAGACAACCTGTAGCTGGGGAGCTGTGGAAAATGTTCCAACATCTGGGGTTTGTCTAGCTAACTCCAGAAGTTAGTTGAATAAACCCTTTGACTACTAACCTCTCAGTTATCCAAAAATAACAGTTCTTTAGGCAAGTCCTATTCAGGAATTCCTTGAAAAGACCATCTCGGTAGTTGTGCCTGCATGATTCTCTTAGAGGCTTGAAGAGGTCTAGTCCAGAAGTAGGCTGGAAAGATGGAATCTTCCCTAACTGGGCAAACCCAAGAGTTTAACACAAATATTCCCTGAATCTCTTCCTTCTAGGGTGGCCAACTCTGAGTACCCAAAAAAGAGGACAAAGTGCTAGTCAAAATTTGCATTTAATTTGCATAAACAATTAGCAGAAATGAATGTTACTATGCAAATAGGTTTATATAGACACAGCATTACAAACTATTACTATAGTTTAAATAGAAATACAACTCATCATATTGTAGAAGAACGCTAACCAAAATTGATTCTAGATAATAGCATATTTAGAATTCAGGTACAATAATTCCCTTTCCCAAAGAGCTTACCATCAATGTAGGTTCCTCACCCCCATCTCTTGCTCTACTCCCTATCCCCACAACCTTCTATCTATGGAGATATCCTGCTCCTTCCTCCCTCTACCTCATTTCTCCTCCTTCTCGTCCCTCTTCCAAACCCTGCTCTCTATCTCTCCCCTACCCAGTAACAGGTCCCTCAATCCCTCCCCCTCCCCCATGTCCAGCAGCAGATCCCTGTGCCCTTCTCCTTGGCTAGCAGCAGGTATAGGTTCCCTCTCCCCAGCCCCAGGTCCCACTCTTCAACCTGTCTCTTCCCTCTCTTCTTCTGTCCTGCCCAGTAGCAGATCCCCCTTTCCCTTGCCTCACCTCCCTACCCTGCACCAAATCTCTCTCTCTCTCTCTCTCTCTGCATACACTCATTTTCTCTCTGACACCAAGCACATACTCTTCTGCTGTTGCTTATGTATTCAATCAGCAAGTGCTTCAACCCCAACCCTCCCACCAGCAGACATGTAGCAACTTCACACGGATTTCTCATGCTGGCTGCCAGCCCTTCCCCAACCTACAGGCTTTCTCCATCGTGGGCTGCAGTTCCTCTTAGTTCCGTCTGGCTGCACACATGTGGACACTGCAGGTTGTAAGCTGTCTTACAGAAGGTGACTGCCTTTTTCCCCACTGTTACAATTTCTGGCACAGAAGTTTTCCCTGACTCATCCTTCTCTTCCTAGGTTTAAGCTTGCTTTCATCTTCAGATCCATAGCACTTTCCCATTGGCTGCTGGTGTTTCTCGCAGCCCTGCTGATTCCTGGGCCTTTCAGCAGTCTTCTAGGCGTCAGGGAGGTTTTTTTGGCTGGTCAGGAGAGCAAGAAGGCCCCAACTACCGCACAGGATCAGAGAAAGCAGAACTGTCCGGGAGAAAATAGGACACCTGAGCACCTTACTTCCTTCTGGCCCTCACCATCAGTCATTCCTGTCATTAGTGAAGTAAAGTTTGGAATCAGTGCAGGAAAAAGCACTACTCCACTCCAGTTATTAGTGCAAAACACATGCATGCTAAAGGCACCCCCACATCACACACGGGCCGATACAGTAAAAATCGCGGGAGAGCTGGCGAGCACCCGTTCTCCCAGCGCGTGCACAGGACACTCTCCTGTGCGCGAGATACAGTAAATTAATTTATTTAAATTAGGGTCCGCGGCAAAAAGAGGCGCTAGGGACACTAGCGCGTCCGTAGCGCCTCTTTTTGGACAGGAGCGGCGGCTGTCAGTGGGTTTGACAGCCGACGCTCAATTTTGCCGGCGTTGGTTCTCGAGCCCGCTGACAGCCACAGGTTCGGAAACCGGATGCCGGCAAAATTGAGCGTCCGGTTTTCAAACCGTGAGCCGCCGGCCCATTTTAAATGTTTTTTTTTAATTTTTTACTTTTTTAAATTTTCGGGACCTCCGACTTAATATCGCCATGATATTAAGTCGGAGGGTGCACAGAAAAGCAGTTTTTACTGCTTTTCTGTGCACTTCCCTGGCGCCAGCAGAAATTAATGCCTACCTTTGGGTAGGCGCTAATTTCTTAAAGTAAAATGTGCGGCTTGGCTGCACATTTTACTTACTGTATCGCGTGGGAATACCTAATAGGGCCATCAACATGCATTTGCATGTTGCGGGCGCTATTAGGTTCGGGGGGTTGGACGCGCTATTACCCCTTACTGAATAAGGGGTAAAGCTAGCACGTCAAAAACGCGCGTCCAATCAGCCTGACAGTTATCCACACGTAATCCTTGAACAAAAGGGAGGGATACTATCTTTCCACAAGACAGAGACATCTCAGTTCTCAGCATCTATAAATTACAAAGCAGTACAGACCTGACCAACATGCAACAACATGAGCAGCTCATACTGGCTCCTTCTAATCACCAAAGAACAATTTATAGACCAGCAGTCCTACATATGTGGCATTAGTTGTTTTTTTCCCCCTAAGAAACTGTAAAAAATTATTCAAGTGACCTAAAAATGATATTATAATAGATCCTGCTATTTTGATATCACAAAGCAGCATCTTGGTCTCTTGTTCAAAGTGGAAAAGCACATTTTTAATCTGGCACCAAGCCCAAAGATTTGTGTTTCACATGGCAGAACTGTGCACTAATCAAACCCCCTCCTAATTAAATATGGAGTGATTGGTTGACTTCATTTGAGATCCTAGATGGATAAGTTACCTTCTCAGCACCTCAAAAATGTTTACATTTTGATTGCTATTTTAAACTGCATGGTTTCATGTACCGTTTTTCAAAATTTATGTTCAAATCTTTAAAAACAAAATTGCCAATAGTTTTATTTGGAAAATATTAATTAAAAAATATATATATATGGAAATAATTGACCTGTGCCATTTTCTTTCATACGTATAAAAAAAATTATATATATATATATATATATATATATATATATATATATATATATCTATCTAGATAGATAGATATAGATAGATAGATATAACAGATTCAAGAGATATTCATAGAACAAAGTAACATAGAAATCAGAGCAAAAAAAGACCAAATGGTCTATCCATTCTGCCCAGCAAGCTTCTTATGGTAATAAATCTCTGTACCTTAGGAAGTTACTCCTGTGCATAATTTTACAAACCTCTGAATTTAGCAAAATTGAGTCCAAAATAGAACGTTTGTAAAAATATAACCTCCATGTTAAGCTGCACTGACAGGTGAAAGGGTGCAAACTTTGTTCAGGTGCATTAACCATTTTCCTCTCTTGGATTTTCAGAAGTGTATGATCCTGCCCGGGTGGAGAGGGTGTAATCTGAAGGCAGACGGATGGCAACATGAGGAAGGACTCAGCTTTTCAAGTCAGGGAAGTTCATTCTCTGATGTGGATCTGCGAGGCCAACTCTGCTGCATGTGAAAAGTTTTAAAATGGTCTTTGCTTTTTCATGGTGTTCTGATGCAACCTTTGTGACTACCAACAGGAAATTAGTCATTCATACTGTACATAACTCTGTTTTAGAGAGAACAGAGAAATCTGACATTTTACATTTGAAGCCATCTGTTTTTTGTAGCATTACTAAGATTTCATGCCAACATTGGAAGTAATTCATGCCATGTAAACAATACTTAAAACTTCTCAGCTGGGGTACTAAACAGGATCATGAGAGGTTTGGGTATAAAGTTTTCAGTCTGTTACATAAAAGTTTTATACAGAAGATTAACAAAATGATTTATAGAGAGAAATGTGAATTTTGATGCTATTTTATGAAACTCCCTTATAGCCAAATGGAAATCCTAAGAGAGAGCATTAATAATTACTGATTTACCATCCGTGCCGAAGAGTGTTAAAAATCTGATGATACAAGGTCAAATCAGATTTGAAATCCAATTCCAACTTTTAAATAAAATGTTATTTTAGTTATAATTCTTATGGTATTTATAAAGCATGAGAGCAATATCTAAAGGCTAATGCTTCCGAAAGACAGTTATTGCATGGTGTGATAATAAGCATATATTATATTGTATTTCAGATACTTGGCAACTAAATATTTTAGTCAGATGCGAACAATGGCTCCGCTGACTTTTTTTGCACTCAGTATTGCCAAATTTATTTTCTGTATTGCTGTTTAGAAAACCTTTGTATGCCAGAATAATTACTGCTGTTTTTTTTAAAATAAAATAACCCATGTTAACAAGACAATTATTACTTTTTACAAAATGCTGTCTATTTTTCTATTATATATACAGTCTTTCAGTGGCAAATTAAAGATGTACTATTGTTATTATTAGATATGGAAAGGAGACATGTAGTATTTATCCCCTCTAGAGATGCTCTCTGGGGGTCTACAATTATATTCTCAATATAAAGAGCACACTGTCACTGGGATGTTTTTCTGACAAAAATAGGCAATGTAAATGTTACACAGGGTTTATTTTACATGATGTTATACTCAGATGTGTTCATATTTTTAAAACAATATTTTCTGTGGATGCCACAATATTGTGCTGATTGCAGTGAGAATCAGAGGATGAAAAATCCTAGGCTGTATGGCACAATGGTAGGCAACAACTCTGCTATTCGGCCAGAAATATTGACTGCATGCTTGCCCGCAGGCATATTAAAAACAGTGGCATTCTTAAATCATCAGATTCTGCAGAGGGAGATCAAGAGAAGGAGAGCGAGTGAGAGAGGGAAAATGCAGGGACAGGGTATGGGAGTATGTGCCACTTAGTGGTTTCAGTTCAATGAAGAGCAGTGATCAGAGGATTCACTGGACTCCATTTTTATATTGTCCCATCACTGCAGTGCATTCAGTTGGCTGAGTAGGTGTGGGAAGCATCTAGCAAGTTGTCATTTCTGGTTACTTGGGTGGTAGGCAGGCAGACTCAAATATTTTTCACACTCTAAAAATATAAAAATATATTTTGATCTTTCTGTTTCTGTAACTGTGAGCAGTTATTATAAGCTACTGTATGTTAAAAATATCTTTATAATGTTATGGTTTGTAACAGTGTTAGTACAACCTGCACACTATTTTTGGGCATGAAATATATGACATTTCAAAAAATGAATCGCAGAGCATATAATTGAAGCCTGTTTATTCTCCTGTGTTTAATAATGAATTAAACTACACAATATTTTTTTAAATCTAACTTAAAGATGTTGTGTTTGTGTATTCTTCATTGTACTAATGTTTGCTTACTTAAGAATTTATGATTAAGGTGGGCATCATCTATTTTTCTCTCCCAAGGATATCACCTGCAGATGTAAATATTAAAATGTTTTACAATACTAAAGGGTTTTCGGCCCACTGCGGGAAATTTCGTATTTCCCGTGGTTCAGGCCTTTGAAATTCGGGGGACCCAAAAACCGAATTTTCCCAAAATTTTGGGAAAATTTGGTTCAGTTTTTGGGTTCCCTGAACCAGGACGAATTAGGCAATTTCATTGAAATTCGTTGAAATTCATTGAAATTGCCTATTTTGTCCTAAACAATTGCACATCCCTACTAAAGGGTAGACAATCTGTACTATAATCTGTCAAAAGATCACTACCTCCTCCTATATATACCCACCTATATCTTCAAAAGTTTTAGGGTCCTATGCAATAAACTTTTGTGTGCATATTAAGCCCCTCTTGTGCAAGCTAAAAATAGCAAACAATGAAGGAAGGCCTTATTGTGTGCAATAAAGGAGTCCTAGGAGACATTAGCAAGAGTATACAAGTATTTGTGGGAGCACACATGCAAATAGTGAATTGAAGATTATAGAGTGGAATGAGAGAGTAGAAAGAAACTCTCATCTAATGCAGAGAACTCCATGGAGACAGAAGTTAATTAATAGAAAAATTAGAGAACAGCAAAGGACATGCGACCTCTGCATAAACAAAGGGAAATCTACAGGGTAAAATGGTGCCAAGAGAGACCTACCATTCACCAGCGTCCACATGGGGGAGCTGGAAATTCACTATCCCTAGGTCTCTCACCAAACCAATAGTATATTCTTCTAGCTATATGCTAGCAGAGGATCCCTAAACTTACAAATGTAAGGTTAGTGAGTTCATGCTAAATAGCTTGGAATACTCATCCTCCAAGCTATTTGGTGAAAGCTCGCTAACTGGACACTATTTGGTACCTGCTAAGACCTGATATTAATGTGAAGCTATTATTTACTGAGGAGACACTAGGTAGTATGATTACACTAAACAAGACATGCTCATGCTCAGTTCTCTTTTTCTCTTGAATCCTGCTTGCTTCCAAGAGGGTATACAAGTACATCTGATACATCAGTACAGAGGGAAGAAATGAGAGACCTACTACATTCCAGAAGAGGAGTTCAAAGGAGAGAGCAGAGAGTTCATGAAGAGGAAAAATGGACCAAAAACACATGCATCCCAAATGTCTACTGTGGTGGTAGAGAAGGTAGAGGAAGAAGGAGGATGTGGAAAGTTCACCCAGACAGATATAGTAAGCTGTTATGAAATAGCAGAATAATTTCTCTTTTTTGACAAGTAAGGATTCTCTGTGTTTATCCCATGCTGTCTTCAACACTTGAGATAGGTCAGAGAATTCTTAGTTGCAAAAAGATGAAGAGACAGCAGAAGAATAAGCAGCCTGTCTGTCTGGCTGGCTGCACTTTCCTTCTCTTTTTCTTCTGCTGGCATTTTAATGTCTATCCATGTCAAACATTTTTTTTTGTGGGGAAAGTCCAACCTCACTCCCTGAATAACCATGAAAGCAAAAGGTCTCCCATGCAGGGGGTTCCTGCAAGGGGCAAATGACTAGCCACTGGGCTCCCGAGTCTTTGCTCAGAGGAGACATGGAAGGCAGGGAGAGCATGACAGAGAAAAGGTGACAGAGGAGCCACACTGACATACACTTGAACGTATGCAACATAAATCCATCACAAGACAATTATATTTCCAAACTCCCAGAGGACAAAGGTCTTTTATTGACATTGTCACTGTGGCCAAAAACTACTGTAGACATTCAGAGGATTGAGGCAGCTTTTTCTAGCTGATTAGTTGTACTGGTTTAACTGCAGAGCTTATGTCTGTGAGCTTTGAGGTAGCAGCAGATTGTGTGGTGTAGCTATTGTGGTGCCTAAACCACTGGGTGGTTGTAGAGGGGAGAATGGTCAAATGCTGGTGCTCATTTGAGTAAGAGTGAATAGATTTCTCCCTGGGTCACCCCTTTGCATGCTACCTTCTGTTGCCAACCACATCCCACTGATACCTCCCTTAGAAGATGCTTACTGACACATAAGAGAGAGTGCTCTAAATATGCAATCATGTCAGCTTTCTGCTCCTCAGGAACTCTCTGCTCTCCTTTTACCTCCTCACCAGCAGTTTAGTAGGTCTCTCATTTCTTCCCTATGCACCAACAAGAAACCCCCATGCACCAGGTTTAGGGGCTGATTTACTAAGGATTTCCTGCCATTCTGTCTATGGGAAAATGCTTAGTAAGTGAGGTCCTTAGTTAGCTGTATATCCCTTGTAAGCCAGGAGAAGAAACCAAGAGAAAAAGAGAACTGAGAATGCTCAGTTTAGCATTGTCATACCTTTTAGCATGTCCAGAGTAAGAAGCTATTTCGCAAATGCATTTTTGGGTTTTCATGCACTAAAATAACATGACCATTCTAATTCTGCCATTTTTTACTATGATCATGCTATATCTTTTCATATGGCTCGTTAATTCAGCACATTACATTTTTTTGGGATTGTTTTTCATGAGTTTTATTGCATAGACCTCCCTAAATATTGGAACTTTGTGGAGACCATCTGACTAAAGAATATTCAGAATGCCAGTTAGTGGACACATTATCTGCTGAACGCCCCCGATTAAAGTTATCCGGCAAACAGCAGACAGATAACTTTAAACATAATTGGTTATTCTTTTGATTATCGCTGGTTAATATATAAAGTTATCTGGCTATGTGTAATGGATGGCTTCATGCACCACGCCAGCAACACATGTCACATGCACAAACATCAGACCAGTCAGTTGCAGTCGTCAGGATTTTATTAGCTGGAATCTGCTCAGAAGTCAGAACAAAATTCTTAACAATTGACATCATATTAGTTTTTCAGGAAAACATAGCAAGTGGGGTTTTTTTTTTTAACATATAAAGTAAAGCACACAAAGAGAAACAAACTGTTAATACATTTCTACTGCTAATCAAGCTCTCTGAGCTCTCAAAGTTACTTTTCAATCTGGCCAGAAGTAAATTACAAGGCAGACTTAGGCCGGCTGGAGAAAAGCTCAGTTTTCAGGGGTAGATTTACAAAAAATGCACGTTCGCGTACTTTTGTTGGCGCACCAGTCGCAAACAAAAGTACGCTGGATTTTAGTAGATATGCGCGTAGCCGCGCGTATCTGCTAAAATCCAGGATCGGCGCGCGCAAGGCTGCCGATTTTGTGCAGCCGGCGCGCGCCGAGCCGCACAGCCTGCCTCCGTTCCTTCCAAGGCCGCTCCGAAATCGGAGCGGCCTCAGAGGGAACTCAATTTCGCCCTCCCCTCACCTTCCCCTCCCTTCCTCTATCTAACCCACCCCCCCGGCCCTATCTAAACCCCCCCCCCCCTACCTTTGTCGGGGGATTTATGCCTCCCGGAGGGGAGAAGTAAATCCCCGCGCGCCAGTGGGCCGCTAGCGTGCCGAGACGTGACCCGGGGGCGGTTCCGGAGGGCGCGGCCACGCCCCCGGACCGCCCTGGGCCGAAACCACGCCCCCGGGCCCGCCCCCGACATGCCGCGTCGATCGGCCCCGCCCCCGACACGCCCCGACAAAAAACCCCGGGACTTACGCGAGTCCCGGGGCTCTGCGCGCCCCAGAAATCGTTTTCCGTACGGAAAATGGCGCCGGCAGGAGATCGACTGCAGGAGGTCGTTCAGCGGCAGTCCGGAACCCCCGCTGAACGACCTCCTGCAGTCGATCTCCTGCCGGCGCCATTTTCCGTACGGAAAACGATTCGCGGCAAGAAATCGCTTCCTGAACCCCGCTGGACTCCCAGGAACTTTTGGCCAGCTTGGAGGGGCCTCCTAACCCCCACAAGACTTGCCAAAAGTCCAGCGGGGGTCCGGAACGACCTCCTGCGTCGAATCATTTTTGTCTATGGCCGCCGCCATTTTGAGGTGGCCATTTTGCAAAATGGCGCCAGCTGAAGACAACAGGATTCAATTGAGGGGGCCGTTCCGGACCGCCGCCGTTCTGGACCACCGCTGGATCCCCAGGTTATTTAAAGCATTGGGGGGGGTTCGGGAGGGTGGGGGATTTAATTTAAAGGGTCGGGGGTGGGTTTTAGGGGGTTTTAGTGTGCCGGTTTTCCTGCCCTCCCCCTTCCCCCGATTTACGATTTTTTAACGATAAATCGGGGGAATTGGTATTGTATCGTGGCCCTAACGATTTTTGACGATTTAAAATATATCGGACGATATTTTAAATCATCAAAAAACGATTCACATCCCTATTATCAAACAGAACTGTGCAAACAGGAGTGAAGACTCTACCGCAGGCTGCACTTTGTAAGAATCCAGCCCAGCTGACAAGTTCACCCAAAGAAAAGGCACTTTAGTTAGAAATATAGAAAATTTCCAGCAGAATATTAGTCAATAGGAGAAATATTTCTCATGTTAACATTACGACTGCTACATATAACTTAGCTGGATAACTTTAGACTTTACCAGCTATATTCCAAAGACTATAGCCGCCAGTTAAGTGCCAGAAGTATTTAAAAAAATAGAGAGAGAGAGAGAGATTACAGGCCTTCAGGCCCTAACCAGCCCCCTCCTCCCTCTCACCTGAGCTCCATAGGCTCAGCCCAGCACCTCCTCCCCAACTGCATTGGATTATGTAAAAAAATATAGGGGGCCAGGAATCAGTGCTGGGCCTCTCCCCATCCTTCTACACCCCCCCCCCCCCCGCTCTCATTATCTCTGGACCCCCTTCCTACCCCCACCCCAACCCTTACCTTCCATTCTCCCTGTGCCTTAAATTTATGTTTATCTTCATCCCGGATCATGGTAGCCTCCTACTGTGACCCAGGCCCGGTGCTTCTGTTGCTTAGCGATGCCAGAAGTGTTGGGCCCCAGTTGTGGTAGGAGGCTGCCGTGATACGGGCTTGAGATAAACATAAATGTAAGGCACAGAAAGAGTTGAAAGTTAAGGTTGGGATGGGGGGGTAAGAAAAGGGACCTTGAGATACAGAGATTTCTTAAAAAAGAGATGGGAGCAGGGTGGGCCGGGGAAGAGACCAGCACTGACTCCCGGCCCCAATATTTTTAAATAATCCAATGCAGGATGCTTTAAGGAGGAAGCGGCAGGCTCGGCCCAGCAAGGCAGAGCCTTTGGAGCTTGGGTGGAAGGGAGGAGGGAAGCTGGATAGGGCCTCTAGGCCCGCAGTTTTGTTTTGTTCCAATAGGATTGCCTCTTAACTGGATATCTTTTAAAGTGGTCGGTTATCTGGCCACACAAGGCTGAATAACTTAGCTGGATATAGTTCCCAATCTGCTAAGTTAGCTGCTTAACTTAACTCTTTCCCGGAATACCCCTGGAATACCTCTTTTTTTTATCCAGCTAAATTATAGCCTGATAATGACTATAAATTCAGCCAGATAAGTGTCTGAATAGTACGAAACTTACCATTTAGATGGAAAACATGTGAGTTATCCATTTAAATGGCTTGGAATATTGACATCATAATGTTTACGTAGTAACATAATATAGTAACATGCTAAATGAGAACAAAAAAAGATCAAAATGGGCCATCCAGTCTGCCCAGCCAGGTACACAGTATATTCACTTCAATTGTCTGGCTAATTTTGGTACTTAGCTGGACAAATGCTGTGATTTAAAAATCCCACTAATCTGCCCATGCCTGACATAGTATAAAAGAGTAGCCTAATGGTTAAAGCAGTGAGCTGCACATTAGGAAAGCCAGGCTTTAAATCCCACAGCTGCTCCTAGGGACCTTGGGCAAGTCACTTCACTTCCTATTGCCTTGAAGGCAAGCTTAGATTGTGAGCCCTCTGAGGATAGGAAAACACCTTTTGTACCTGAATTTAATCTGCTTTGAAGAGTGAAAAAGTAGAATATAAATGGGGGTTTTTTTTTTGGGGGGGGGGGTTATGTTTATTGTTTTTTTTTATATACCGTTGCCTCAGTAGGGACCTTCACAACGGTTTACAAGCCAGTGGAAGCAGGGAAATACAATAATAAAATAACTGCTGGCTATCAATGTCCAGGGTAGTCCAGGGCAGAGTGTCATTATCCAGATAAACTTGATTTTCAGCATGTATCCAGCTAATCCTATTCAGAGATGCAGAGGCATTGCTAAATATCCTTCCTAACAAGTCTATCTGTTTAACTTTGCCAATCACCCAGAGGCTGAATAACTGAATGTGGACTTCTATGAATTGATATCTACAGTAAGTACACATATTACTGTGAACATGATTGTACAAACTAAAAGGTCGATTTTAAAATGTCGGCACGTGGAAATCCCGGCAGATATGCGCGTGGCTGGGTCGAGCACATTTTCAAAATGGCCCAGCCACAAGCGTATCTGCCGGTACATGCAGAAGTGCCGGCAGAGCAAAAAAGGGGCTGGCCGGGGGTGGGGTCTGAGTGGGGCAGAGGCGTGGCAGAGGCAGGCCCGGAGAGGGGTTTGGGTGGGGCAGAGGCATGGCAGAGGCAGGCCCGGAGAGGGGTTTGGGTGGGGCGGAGGTATGGCAGAGACCAGTCGGGGGTGGGGGCTGGGTGGGGCGGAGGCGGAGGCGTGGTAGAGGCAGGCCAGGGGGCGGGGTCTGGGTAGGGCAGAGGCGTGGCAGGGACCAGCCAGGGGCGGGGTCTGGGTGGGGCAGAGGCATGGCAGAGGCAGGCCCGGAGAGGGGTTTGGGTGGGGCGGAGGTATGGCAGAGACCAGTCGGGGGTGGGGGCTGGGTGGGGTGGAGGCGGAGGCGTGGTAGAGGCAGGCCCGGAGTGGGGTCTGGGTGGGGCAGAGGCATGGCAGGGACCAGCCAGGGGCGGGGTCTGGGTGGGGCAGAGGCATGGCAGAGGCAGGCCCGGAGTGGGGTCTGGGTGGGGCAGAGGCGTGGCAGAGGCAGGCCCGGAGAGGGGTCTGGGTGGGGCAGAGGCGTGGCAGAGGCAGGCCCGGAGAGGGGTCTGGGTGGGGCGGAGGTATGGCAGGGACCAGCCAGGGGCGGGGGCTCGGTGGGGCGGAGGTGTGACAGGGGCAGGCCAGGTCAGCGTCATTTTGCACTGTCCCAGTGACTCGTGCGCCAGCGGCCGGCCAGTGCGCACAATTTACTTCACCTCAGAAGATGAAGTAAGTTGTAAAACAAAAAACATTCTAACATTTAGGGGGTTAGAGGTCGAGGAAAAGAGGGGAAAAGGGAGAAAGAGTAGGTAGGGGGAAAAGGAACTGGGGATGTCCCGACCTTGTTGCCGCACTTTTTAAATAAAATCCCCTGCTTTTGCGCCACCTGTGTGCATATGCGCGCGCCAATATAAAATCAGGCACGCAAGGGCACGTGAGTATCAGATTTTATAACATGCGCACGCCAGCGCACGCATGTCATAAAATCTGCAAATCCTTGCGCACTTACATGGACGTGCGCGCTTCTTTTAAAATTTACTTCAGTATTTTTTTTTTTGATTCAGTTCATTTCCTGAACTGAAAAAAAAAACATTTAAACTCCAAAACGCAGAAAAACAAATTGGAGTGGGCCTCTCTGAGGTCTTCCACCCCTTAATAAAGCTCGGACCCATGCTGAGCCTAGATAGGAAATGACCGGGTCCCTCCAACTTCCCTCCTGCAGGCAAAACCAGCCTCAGGGCCTTTAGCCTATCTGGCTGGGCTGGACCGTGCCCAGCTGCAGTCTCCCGGGGCCCCTTCAAATCCCCACTCCCCAAGAACTGGCCAGCGCCTCACCAGCCCCCACTTATCCCTTCCTTTGAGAGGGGATCAGCAAGAAAGGGACAACATCAATGCCCATAGCCTCTATGGAGTCTTTAATCAAATAAAAACAAAATTCAGCAGAACCTCTCCAAATTCATCAAAAACATTTTTTTAAAAAGAGAGGGATTACGCATCTGTGCCCCCCCTGCCTACGGCATCTGCTAGAACCATGCTAATCTCAGGGGATCTGGAACTCAAACGTTTCCAGCTATGGAAAGCAAGAGATTGATTTTATCCCTATAGTTTTAATTATTGGGTGTTATTTTATATATCAGCTGTTTTTGAAATATTTTATTGACATTTTAAAAAATGTATATGAATTTTTAATTATTGGATGTTCTATTTGTCGGGATTTTTTAAATTTATTTATAATTTATATTAGTACAAGCCGTTAAGCCCGTTAAAACGGGCTACATTAACATTTTTTTTGGATCATTTCCTTCCCCCTCATTCTCCCTCCCACCTCCCCCACTCTCTCCCCTCAGTCACTCCTCTCTCTCCCCCCCTCCCTCCCTCCCTCCTCCCCTCAGTCACTCCCCCCTCCTCCCTCCCTCAGTCACTCCTATCTCCCCCTCCCCAGTCACTCCCCCCTCCTCCCCTCAGTCACTCCCCCCTCCCCTGAGTCACTCCTCCCTCCCCTCAGTCACTCCTCCCTCCTCCTTCCCCTCAGTCACTCCCCCTCCCCTCAGTCAGTCACTCCTCTCTCCCCCCTCCCCTCAGTCACTCTCCCCTCCTCCCTCCCTCCCTCCTCCTCCCCTGAGTCACTCCTCTCTCCCCCCCTCCCCTGAGTCACTCCTCCCTCCTCCCCTCAGTCACTCCTCTCTCCCCCCTCCCTCCTCCCCTCAGTCACTCCTCCCTCCCTCCCCCTCCCCTCAGTCACTCCTCTCTCCCTCCTCCCCTCAGTCGATCTCCGCCGAAGACCCAGAGCGGCGGCCCGAAGACGCGGAGCGGCGGCGGCATGCGCGCGAGGGAGGGACAGACTTCCTTCCGTCCGTCTGTCCCTCCCTCGCGTGCATGCCGCCGCCGCTCCGGGTCTTCGGGCCGCCGCTCCTGCCCGGGTCTTCGGGCCAGTGCCTCCGCTCCTGCCCGGGTCTTCGGGCCGGTGCCGCCGCCGCCGCTCTTCGGGCCGCCGCTTCCGCTCCCGCCGCTCCGGGTCTTCGGGCCGCCGCGGCCGCCGCTCCGGGTCTTCGGGCCGGTGCCGCCGCCACTCCGGGTCTTCGGGCCGCCGCTCCTGCCGCTCCGGATCTTCGGGCCGCCGCTCCCGCCGCTCCTACAGCGCCATTTTTATTTTTAAGAGGCACACTGTGACCGACGTGCTCGCATGCGCGGTAGAGCTGCTCTCTACTGCGCATTTGCGGCACGTCGGTCAACCTTCGTTTATTAGGTTGATAGTCTTAATATTATAATTTATATTTCTTGATTTTGTTTGATGCTTTATGAGGCATAATGTTTCTGTTTTTCCATTGTTGCACTGCAAAGTCTGGCTTGCTGCAGTTTCCAGTTCAGTTTTTATCTGAATGCTTATACTTATACTTTATTATATCTTTGTTCATTATTTGGTGAGTATCTGTCAGTGTGTGTTGCGCTGGAGGTGGACCCTTAGCCTGGCGGAGGATTGGTACGGCCCTCTGAGGGATCCCAGAGGGCGCCTGCCACCAGGAGGCGGAGCACACGAGGAGGCAGAGGCTAACAGGAACTTCACCAATAACGGTCTGGGGGCTCCGCAACTTGAGCCCTTGGATTCCCGGACCATCTGGGCTTAGGTGGGCCTCTGGGGATCTCCCAGAGAGATGATGGAGAGGTGTGCCCACCAAGAGAAGAGGTGCGCAGCTGTCGGTGAACAGGCGAGCTAGACCGGAACAGAGAGTACCGGAGACCACAGGTGCGAGGAAGGAACTGAAGGTCCTCCGGGCAGGGTAGGCAGCGCCTAGTGGTCTAGCTCGAGGAAGGCCATAGACAGCTTCAAGGCAGGTGGACCTGGTGTTCATAGGAGGAACAGAGTGTCCAAATGGAGCGCAAGGGTCAAAGCCAGGGTATCCGTCCGAGGGTGCTCAGTCAAAGCAAGGGTCAGTTCCAGGAATCAGTCCAAGCGTGGTCAGGGCAAGCAGAGGTCAGTACCGGGTATCAGTCCAAGCATGGTCAGAGGCAAGCAGAGGTCAGTACCGGGTATCAGTCCGAGGAGGTACTACCTGGGTAGCGGAACGTAGAACAAGACACAGGAACAAAGGAACTCAGGAAGAGACGCTGGAACACTGGAGCAGGCACAGAAACACAGGAACACAGGAACACTGGAACACTGGAACAAGCACAGGAACAAGGAACGCAGGAACACTGGAACACTGGAACAAGCACAGGAATAAGGAACGCAGGAACACTGGAACAAGCAGAGGAACAAGGTCGGCAAATAGCTTCACCCAAGGTGACAACCCGTTTGCCAAGGCGAAGAGTGAGCGGCTGAGCCCTACCTTATATGCAGGGTATATAATAGTGACGTCATTGCCGGGCGCCGTGGAGCGGTTTCCCGCCATGGTGCCTTTAAAGGTCGGCCTATTGAGCCGCACGCGCCTAGGGGCAGGGCTGAGCAGGCCGAGGCCGCGGAGCCCCGACAAGAGCCAGGCTGTGAGGCCTGGGAGCTGGAAGGAGCCGGAGACACGGGCACCAGGCGTCTGGGGAGCAGGTGACTCGCCTCGGCAGCCGGCGAGGAGAGGCCAGGACCCCGGAGGGAAGAGAGGTGAGCAGGCCCAGCAGTGGCCTTAGCGCGGCCGGGGCACACAACAGTATATTCTGCATGTGTGAACAAGGTGAGGTGTTCTGCTAGCATGAAGTTTTGTATAGAGTCTATAGTAGTTTGGCTTGTTCTATTTTACTATTAGCAGGTGTATTGGTGTTTTAGTGGCTGGTGTAATATTTACAATGTTGCCTTTTCATAGGTAGGATTGTTACTGATTGAGTGCTGATATGTAGAACTGTTTTGGTATGGGAGGTTTACTATATTGTAATTCAGTTTACTCATGGCTTTCTGAGGGCCAAGCCTACACCTAACATGCGTTACCATAGGCCTAATACAATATGGGTTCCAAATGCCATTTTTCTTTTACATTTTTTGCAGGGTTTTCTGCTTGCAAATATAATATAGATGTTGTTGTAAGTGATATTTTTACCTCAGAATGCCCTTTTCCATGTAAAATCTGGTATTATGAATGCAAACGTTTTAATTGTGTGTGGGAAGGCATGACTGGGAGGCGGCTGACGCCTGGTGGTTGGATTGAGGGCCAGCGATTGCAGGGTTCTCAAGGGAGCCCTGGTGCATGACCCCCAGCTCAGGACTGACACTGCAATGATTGGAGTAAATAAGTTGGGAGAGGATATCAAATAAGGGGGAAAAAGATCCTCAGTATTTGTGAATGAAAGCTTATGATGCCAGGATCTCTGTATTGGTAATAACCGAGCTGGAAACCCAAAGGAGCAGGAGGAAACTGCTGGGTGAAAATAAAACTCAAAGCCCCTACATTTAGCAGAGGTTCCCTGCTTGTGGTATTGTATGTTGTGTTCAGGGTGAGGGTGCACTGTTTTACTGGGTCATAGGTGCCAAATGGCCTAGCTATGGCTCTGTTCTGCTGAAGACTAAGGACGTGGTCCAAGGGCAGGCTATGGTCAGAGGCAGGCGATGATCAGGCATATCGAGAGCCAGGAAGGAGACAAGGAAGGCAGTATTCAGGTGAGTTGAGAGTCCAGGCAAGGGTCAAAACCAGGCGACCCTTACCTGGACCTGGTGCTGAAGCATATGAAGGGCGTCTCTACTGCCCTAAAATAGGAGCAAGTGGTAGGTCTAAGGGTTCCGCAGGAGGTTTTCCCATCGTGGGCCCTTTAAATACGGGAGTGTTGGCACGCACATGCACTAGAGGAGGCCAGAGGCGTCCTGCTACGCCAGCAGGGATGACGGTATGCCACCGCGTCTGCAGGGAAGGCCCGGCTGTGTCGGATGAGTATCACAACTCACGGTGGAACCCCGCAAGCTGTGAAACGCCACACCTTGTTTTTTTCTTGATTATTTTTCATGTACTATTTGCAGTTGACATTACATTGCATTTTAGTTTTAATTGTACATTGCTTAGATTTATTTGATAAGAAAGGCAATCCATGAAATGTAATAAACTAAACTAGCCTAGTGCCGCATCTAGATTATTTTCTCAGTGTTTTGTCTTATCAAAATGATTTCTTCTTTGGCACTATAGGCATCCTACAGTGAAACATTGATATTGAGGGCACGCTGTCCAGGCATAAATGCTTTGCCATACTGCCACCTTCTGGAAGCATAGGGGATGTGCTGTAGAATATTTCATTTACCTTTGCAAGGGAGGAGACAAAAACTGTGTAATTTTCTGCAAATATTTTAAATTACCAGTTCTCTAAGCTCGATGACTACAACTTTTTTACAGTAATATCTGCATCTCTGCACGAAGGGTCTCTGCTTCAGGAGAAGAAGGGGTTTATCTATGCACTCACTGAGTAAGCACATCAGAAACAAAAGTGATTACATTGTATTCAGTAATTTTATCGTGTGGTCTCTCTTGTTATTCATGTGCCCTGGAGATCTTGTAGCAAAAAAGGGAACATGTGAACATGGGACTGAATGAATGAATTGTTGGATTTTCATTGCACACACAGAGTACCTTTGTTTCATGGTGGTGTGATATGCCTATAGAGCACGGCTAGCGTGTCATTGACATCGGCTGTTAGCAGGATTGCATTATATGTTTTACCAGAGTTAAAAATTTGCTTCAAGGGTTCCCTCTATCTACCCCTATTGCCACTATCTACCCCTATTGCCACTAGGCAATAGGGGTAGATAGAGGGAACCCTTGAAGCACATTTTTAAGGACACAGTATGTTCTGGATGAATTTTCTAGCCCTGGAAACAATGGTCAGCAAACAAGTTGCAGGCATTTCCTTTTTATTGGACTTATTTAATACACTCGTGACTAGCTTTTGAGAGTTATGCTCCAGACAGCACATGTTTATAAAAGCAAATGTTCACCCCAGGGAGAAGAGGAGGAACTGGCTTGGATAGTCAGTATTGCTTGCTGTTAACAGTTTTCTGTACTCCTGCCACTGTCTGCTGATTACTACTTTGCAGTCTGCGGTCTGTCAACTTAACCAAGGAGCTAGGAGACTCTAAATGCAAATCAGAAAGATCATAACCAGGAGCTGTCTAATGCATCTTCAGATCAGGGCAAAATATGCTAAAGCTGAAGGGAGTTAAACTGTAAAAAGCTAGTCATAAGTACACTAAGTTAGTCCAATAAAAAAAATATCAGCCATGTTCTATTAGCTCTTGGAGTGAGTGAGAAGAGACAGAGGAAGTATGACGCAAGTTTATCAGGAGCTAAGGGCTGCACATATCTGTTCTGCAGACAGAGAGCAGAGTCAGAGAGCATGGAGCTGCTACTCCAGCAGATGCAGGTACAAACAAGTTTGCTCTCAGTTAACATACACTTGACTGCCACCTGGTGACTAAAGCTAACAATTACATTCTAGGCTGACTCAATCCATAACAACCTACATCTAATTTAGTGACCTTCCTGTAAATAAATCTTTTCTCTATTTCTGCACTTTATTTCAGGTCTGACTACTGATATCGAACAGGTAAACCATTCTACAAACTCAAAGGATACAGGGCAGGGAAAGGGTAAAGGAAAGACCATCCTCACTTGCAAGGCCTTGATTTACTGAGGCTTCTTTCCCATTCTGTGTCTAAGGGAAAAAAAGATCAGTAAATCAGTCTGCATATAGTGGCAGCAGTATCAGAGCACATGGATTTAAAGGTAGAAGGAAGGGATAATCAGCTTGGTGGACTCAGGGTTCAGCTATTAAAAGTATCCAGCAGCAGTCCTGGCTAGGATTCCTGCTCCTCAGCCTGACTAGGATGGGAGTATGGAGGCATGAGGAGGTTCAAACCCCAGCTCAGATTGCACAGCAATATCCAAGGAAGTCAGACAGACATTCTCAGATCGTAATGAAAGCTACCTTTCCTTCTTTTTATTTTGTGTTCTCTGATGGAACAGAAACGTGGGTGGTTGGGCCTTTAGAAATATTTCATGCTATTTCCTTTTATGCAGGATGAAGTAGGGAAACCCGCTAACTTTGGGCTGAATTTTCAGAAGCATTTACCTGCATAAAACTAGTTTTAGGTGTATAAATGGGCTTTTACAAATTGTCTGGGGTGGAGGGTGTGGTGGCAAAGTATGCCTACAAGTGATTCTGTGTGTCCTTTCATGCGCAGAGCAAAGATGTGTTCTGGGGAGGGGGGGTGTGTGTCTTAAAATCTACCTCCAAGTATAAAAAGCTGACATCAAAGAGAAAAGGGGAGTTCAGAAATTGTTTTAACTATTCAGAGATGAATGTTGAGATTCTGGCCTCAAACTGGGAAACCTCCATATCTAGAGTTTAGTATGTGCAAACCCTGGAAACATATGGCATGGAGAATAAAAGAGAAACTGGTGTGCAATAGATTAAATATAATAAAATAAGAAACCACAAGAAATCCGGTAGGAAAACAAGAAAGGTTCCCGCAGCAGCAGTGATGCAGGAAATGTCACTTATCACCACCCACAGTTTTACAGATAATGAGTTTGAAAACAACAAACAAATCGAAAAAAATCTGTTCTACAGCAATCAAAGTAAATGGGATATGTTGTAGATGGATAGCACTGTTCTGATATTGAATCTCATTTTCCATTAAGCACTTTTATTTAACTGGCTTTCAGTGTCCTAGGAAAAACATAACAAGCTTACAAATAATAGAAAAAACCACAAATGGTATGGAGTGCTGGGCCTGCATAAGTTGTACAGGAGAGGAGGAATAAAACGTAATTCACATAAAAATGTCATCTAAGGAAAGTAAACAATTAAACCTTTATTTAAGATCTGAGTCTATGCCTTTTTAATGTCAGGTAGGAAACAAGAGAGGGGGAGAGAGAGAGAGAAAAATAACTTGGAAAGTCATAATAAAAATGTTCATAGTCTATCCATCCAAATCATTGACCTAAAAGCCACCAGGGTGGAAGAGAGCATCAATGTGATTGTAGTTACTGAATCATGAGTCAGTGATAATGGGAAGTCAAAAACTGGGATTTACTTTTTTTTTTGTAAGAACAGGGTACGGATAACTTCCCTTATCAATCTAGATGCCCCAGCGATAATCTTAGGTGACTTCAACCTGCACGTCGACAACTCCACATTATCACCCAACTGCGAAGCCTTACTCACAGCATACTCCGCTTTAGGTTTCACTCAACTAGTTAACAAACCCACACACAAAGCCGGACACACGTTAGACCTTATCTTCGTCAATACAGCAATCAAACTGGTCCAGCACCCCACCTGCACAAAGGTACCATGGTCAGATCACTCCCTCATAACTTCCTCATTCTCAATAAAAGATACCAGTCCACCTCGCATACCCTCACATTGCTTCACTTACAGAAAAACATGCACCACAGAAGATCTTAGCAATCACTTATTATCACATCTCACCCAAGTTGACTTCACCAATCCAAACTCAGCACTTCAATCTTGGAACAACATCACGGAATCGATAGCCAACAAGCTATGCCCCCTAACAACAAAAAAACCTCACCCCAACTCGTCCAAAAGACAACCATGGTTTACCCCAGAGCTAAGAAAGCTCAAACTACTGCTAAGACAAAATGAGGCTAAATGGCGTAAAAACCCATGCACCATCACTCTATCTACCTATAAATCTACTCTTCACCAATACAAATCGAATACATTAAGATCCAAGAGGAACTACTACGCATCCAAGATCCACCACCTAATCTTCGACGCTAAAGCCCTCTTTAGCTACGTCTCTAACCTCACTCAATTAAACCCTTCAGAAATCGCTCTCAACCAAGCCAAATCTAAAGCGGAAGAACTAGCGCTATTTTTCAACAACAAAATCAGCAAACTTCTAACTCAGCTGCCCCCTAACACTGCATCTACCTCAACACCACCTCAGACCGCCTTCAAAAATACATGCTTAGAAGAACTGGAACTCACTTCCTCCATTGAGATCCAAGGCATTTTACGGAAAATGAAACCATCTTCTCACCCTTCGGACCACATCCCCTCGAAATTGCTTCTATCAATTCCTGACTCCATCTCCAAATCCCTGTCAGACATCATAAATTGCTCAATAACACATGGATCTTACCCAGATGACCTAAAATTGGCCTCTCTCAAACCATTACTCAAGAAACCTAATCTAGATCCTAATGACCCAAACAACTACCGACCGATCGCCAACCTCCCCTTCATAGCGAAGATTATGGAGAAACTGGTGAACACCCGACTCTCAAACTACATTGAAGAAAACAACCTCCTATTCCCATCACAATACGGTTTCCGCAAAACACTAAGCACGGAGTCCCTCCTCATTTCCTTAACAGATCACCTCATCCTGGGCCTCGATAAAGGTCAAGCCTTCTTACTGATCCTACTGGACCTTTCTTCCGCCTTTGACACCGTCAATCATTCCTTACTCATTCACCAGTTAGCCTCCATAGGTATCTCAGGCACAGCACTATCTTGGTTCATATCATTCCTCAGCAATAGAGGATACAAGGTCAAGATACAGAACAAAGAATCCTCTCAACATCCGTCGTCAGTAGGAGTCCCACAGGGGTCCTCCCTGTCTCCTACTTTATTTAACATTTACCTTACACCGTTATGCCAACTTCTCACCGACCTTAACCTCAAACACTTCCTTTACGCGGACGATATACAGGTCCTGATACCCATTAAGGATTCCTTCGCACAAACTCTGGCTTACTGGGATACATGCCTTCAAAAAATTAAACTCCTCCTCACCAGCCTAAACCTGGTATTAAATTCCAGCAAAACTGAACTCCTGCTCATCGCCTCAGAAAATAGCACCATCACCTCTGCACAACAAGCCACGCCAACAATCACACAAGTGAGAGACCTAGGAGTCCTAATTGATAATCACCTGAATTTCAAAGCCACCATTAACAAAACCACCAAAGACTGTTTCTACCAACTACAAGTGCTGAAAAGAATTAGACCTCTTTTCCATGCCCAAGATTTCAGAACCATTCTACAAGCAATCATTTTTTCAAAATTAGACTATTGTAACACCATCCTACTCGGCCTTCCCGCTTCATACACCAAACCGCTTCAGATGGTGCAAAATGCAGCTGCACGAATTCTGACAAATACCAGGAGAAGGGACCACATAACCCCGATTCTAAAGAGCCTCCATTGGCTACCTATACACTTTAGAATAATATACAAGGCCATTCTTACCACATACAAAATCATCCACCAACTGGCTCCCATTGACCTACAGATCCCTCTCCGACTACACAATTCGTCAAGACCGACAAGAGATGCATACAAGGGATCGCTACAGGTACCACCGTCCAAATCTACTAGACACTGCACTCTAAGAGACCGGGCTTTCTCTACAGCCATTCCACCGTTATGGAACTCCATCCCCTCAAATCTCAGAACAGAACCATGCATCTCAACCTTCAAAAAAAGACTAAAGACCTGGATATTCATTCAAGCTTTCCCGGACGCCAACATGGTCAACTAATCTCCAACTACACCTTGTTTAACCATATCCTCTATCGTTTACCTGTGTGAATTAATAACCTGTCCTTTCTCTTTCTTCTCAGCCAAGTTCTTATCACCCTGTTATATGTAACTGCCTTTTCAGCACCATCGTTATAGTTATGTTTACTATGTTTACTATGTTTACTATGCACCCATGTTCTATGTGAACCAGCATGATGTGACTGCTGTCTCGAATGCCGGTATATAAAAATCGGAAATAAATAAATAAATAAAATCACTTTCAACAGAACTGTCTCTTACTCAGCTTAGAGTGGTTTTAGCTAAACTATGATTTAAGGATGTTGGAGAACCAATGGCAAAGGTCATCTTCCAGACCAGACCACAAGGGGTTAACATTCCCCATCATTTGATTCTGATGGGAGGGGCTAAGACTCTAAGAGTTACCTAGATAGGTTATAGCCTGTATTAGTGAGCCTATGTCTGCTGCCCTTCTCTCTCTGCTATTGCATTTAATCATACCAGCAAAACCCCTCATGAAGAGAACTGTGTAACCATATAAATGGTATTTATTTAATATTCTGCAACTTCCAAACCAATAATGTTCAGTGTGGATGGTATATCTATATTATTTTTCTATCCCAGTTTCCCAAATAAATAAGTCTTGCATGCTATCACAGAAGAGCGCTAAGTTATTTCTACTTCACAGTAAGTGTTTCCCCACTGCTCATAACCATTTCTGACACTGAACAATAGGATTGGGTTAGACCAGGGTTGCTCTGACAATGGGTTATGGGCTTAGAGAACACTGTGGACCCAGAAATAAAGGTTCTGAACTCATGCTGTGCTGATCCAAACATGTTGAAAGCTGAATGTCCTGAGAGCTGGTATAAGCCTGAAGCAAGGTAGAACGCAGAGCTGGTGCTCAGGTGAAACCTCAAGTAGACATCCTGCTGACTTGACCAAAATGAAATATGAGTAGAACAAAACAAAATTAACTAATTCAGAGAGCATGGATTCCAACATGGACACCAGGCCAGGTGCAACTAAACAAAATGCAAGAATTTATCAGATATGGAATTTTAAAATAGAAATGCAGTTGAAAAAGGGTAAACTATGGGATATAATATGCAAGAAAAAATGTATTGTAAATGCAGAAGATTGGGATGAGAAAAAAATGCAGGAAAAGATTGTGATTTCTCTTTGTGGAAGATAGAAAATTAGTATACATCCAAGGGCATGCCAACTCAAAGGAGATGTGGGAATCACTGATGAGATTATATGAAAGAAGTACTTGTTTTCAAGTATTTTTTATTAACATAACATACTACAACCAACACCATTACAGCAAACAAGATCAAGTTCATTGGTTTACACTTCCCAATGCCCGTGTAATCAGCCTTTTTAAAAAGATGTATCTTAAACAGTAAATTATTTCTGCTTCTCAAATTGTACAGTCTAAGGCTAAAAAAATCCCAAGAAAAGTTAGAACTTATTAATGCTGTGTTAGAAGTCACAGAGAGGTTGAAATGCATGGGAGAAGATTTGAAAGATAGTCATGGGTCATCAATATCGCTTTGCAGCTTGCCTGATTGATACAACCCTCTCCCCATAAATCCTTTAGACACTAGACCAAAATCTGAATTAATGTTGGACTATGTGAAGGGGAGGCTCATGGTTATGGTTAAAATTTATTTATATGCCACCCCTATTTGGGGCGGATCACAACAAAACATATACAAAAAAAACCCATAGGTAAATAAACATAATAAAATAACATAAAATAAGCATCACTAGCCACAGGGTGATAATTGACAATAAAACTAACATCCAATCAATCCCCTCTCAGGACAACATCTGGACATAGCATCATAACAGAAGGAAATCATAGATGTTTGTTCACAGAGCTGAAGGAGAGTCACAGGCAAGCACCCCAAGGCAGCTCAGCCTGGTGAAGAAAGAGAAAAAGAAAAAAAGATTTTCATATTGCAGGGGGATGAACTGAACACAGCTCAGAAAAAGCAAAGATGCCTTCACAACAGTGGGTGTTGTTGATGGGTGGTTGCAACCCAAGGATTGTTACTACTGCAGGAAGGCAGGACGTTTGAAAAGGAACTGACCAGCATGAAATGTGGCACAGCAGAAAACATAACATGAGTCAGCTGCAAGGTCTACATGCATGTCCTGAGCAGGAAGCATTCCAAGATGGCAGACAGAGCCACAGAGGGCATACTGTTAGGAACTTAGGATACAGCAAACGGAACAAAGGATACAGGATCTTTATTTATTTATTCGTTTGTTTATTTCTTTTAAAGGTATTTATATCCCATGCCCTCTAAAGTTTGGAGTAGGATATAATTTCATGTACACAATAGTTAAAAACACAATTTCACATACATAATAGTTAAAATGCAGCCTAACGAACAAGTAAAAACTCAGGTAAGGGAAAGGAAACCTCAATGAGGGTTGGACAGCTGTTACAGTGCAAATAAAATAATCTACCACCGTGGAATTATGTAGATATATTGCTGCCATGCTCAGAGATCTCAAATGCCTGCTTAAAGAGGAAAGTCTTCAGAACTCTTTTAAATATTTCAGGATCATGTATGCTACATAATGCCATGGGCAAGAGTTCCTTAGCAAAGGAGAAGACTCACTCATGCCTCTGTGAAATATGGGTGTTTAGAAGAAGGGGCTTCAAGCAAATTTTGACTTAATAGTGAAGGGTATGGACTGGAGTGTGAACTTTTAATGTGGATAAAATACAGGGAGACTTAACATTATTGAACAGGTTATGGCTCATGATCGCTAGTTTATACTGGACTCTCCGATGTATTGGAAGCCAGTAGAGTGAGGACAAAATGGAGGTGATGTGGTAACGTAGCTTGGTTCCTGTAAGAACCTGTATAAAGCAAATTACAATAGTCCAATCCAGTGAAAATACAGGATAGGAGAATGGTCTGGAAGTCATCGGGTTGCGAAATGGGCACAACTATTGCGACATGCGCAGTTTAGCAAAGGAAGCTGTAACTACAGATTTAATGAGAGATTGCATGGAGAATGAGGGATCTATGTTGATGCCTAAATTATGGATTTCATTAGATATTCTGATGTAGTGTCCATCAAATGGAAAGGATGCAGGGATATTATCAAGAGGTAGGTAGGAGAGAACTATTATTTATTTATTTTATTTATTTATAGGGTTTATATACCGGAGGTTCCTGTATAAAATACATATCACCCCGGTTTACAAGAAACAAGAACTATCGCTTCATTTAGCGGTTTACATTGAACATTGAACATATTAATTAAATTAACGAATTAGTATATATTGCTAACAGTTAATAAATAACATACGAGTTAATAAATAAATAGCGTCTTATCAATCCTGAGTGATAGTCTGTTATGTTGCAACCAAAGAGCATATGGATGAAAGACATAATGCAAATTGGAAATTTAAGGACCATGTGTATTTTAAAAGAAAGAAGAACTGTAAATCATCTGAACTTCGCCTTGCCTTTGGCCTGCCTTGACCTTGGATCAGACCTTGACCACGCTCTGCTTGGCCACTGTTCCAGCCTCGCCACTTCCTTTGGATCAAGTCTGGAAAGTCCTGTCGGCCGCCAGAACCTGTGGACTCATCCCAAGGGAGATGTGTTTGGCTAGACAGAAAACCCACTCCCGTGGTGCATCAGCCACCACCTGTTAAGGCCTATCTTGTGCTTACGCAAGATAGGCTGCACAAACTTAACAGCAGCACAAGGGCTCATTACCCCATGTTGTGACTCCTTGTATCATTCTTAAACAGGTTCTGAAATATGTGCTGCATTTAGTATTCTCAAGTCAACAAAACACTGTTGCCATGTGTAGTCTAAACAAACTCTCATATATATGTAGCATTTTGTATTCTCAGTTCAGCAAAACTCTGTTGCTTGTAACCTCTTATAGTCTAGCATTTAATAAATACAATTATTACAGTTCAATCAAACACTGCCAACTTCTGACTCTCTCTCTGTCCTTCTCTGAGTTGGCACACTAGCAGCCACTTTGCATAGTGTTCTGGGAGTCTCTACCTTCCTTTCACTTTTGAGTCTCCACCTCCAGAGCCCCCACTTCCTTTCTTTGTTATCACTGCACTAGTATGTCATCGCTGTACGGAACTAGTATGTCACCACTGCAGCATGCTGGGAGTTGTAGTTCTTATTTGCTCATAAAGAACATACATCCCATCATAAGATACCAGAACTTTCAACCTGGGTGGACCTTGAGACCTTGCCCAGACATGAAGCTGAAAAGTGGTCGAGAGCATTGCAGAAAGAGATAGACTCTATTCATAAGAATAAGACCTGGATGTTTAAATGCTAGCCACCAGGGCACAAGATTGTCAGTTGTAAGTGGACATTCAAGGTCAAGTACAATGCAGAAGGGGAAATGGAGTGCTACAAGGTTACTCACAGAAGTACATCCAAGACTATGATGATATGTTTGTGTAACCCCCATGTGTAACTAAAAAACAAATAGGTCTCCTTTTACAGACAAAAAATAGTTTGGGGGAGGAGTATGTTTTAAAACTATGCTACTGTGTCTTTAAATCTTGTCATCTGCTGCATATTCTGTGTGGAGGAAATGAGAGGACCTCTAGTGAGCAGAGAAAAAGCCTCAAAAGGGGAGTCTGTGAGAGAGACTGCTGAGAGAAGATTCTGGTTCATGGAGCTGGTTAGAGCTGCTCAGCAGCTGAGCTGGGAGTCCAGTACTTTCACTTGATGCAGTATGTATAATTTACAGGTGCCAGAAACATATCTGAGAGCTCAGAAGGTCTGCAGGTGGATTGTTATATGTCTTTTTGTGTTCTGCTGTTATAGGTTTTCTGTACTACTGAATCCTGCTCTGTGTGAGTACTGGATTGGAAATTTCCTCACTTCTGAGCTGTGGTGTGTCTTCTGCAAATAAAGCACCAGTCAGCGTGAGAGCTCTCTTTCTGTGAGAGAGTGGACTGCCATGCTGAGTGTTGCTCCTCAAGTTAAAAAAAAACCAAAAAACTATAAATAAATTCAATTTGTGCACCTGTGAGTGAACTCTGTGATTCAGCACCTAAAAGCTCTCCAAGACCCAGGTGCTACATTCGTACCAGTCATCAAGCAAACCACCACACGAACGCTTCTATGCATGGCAGCTAGCAAAGGCATGCATGTGAGACACATGGATATAAAGATGGACTTTTTGTATGAGTACATCAACAAACATTTATGCATAGAGCAATCACCTAGATTTTTAGCCCCAGAGAACAACAATCTAGTGTGCAAACTCCAAAAGAGCATCTATGGATCCGAGCAGGCTGCCATGATCTGGAACAAAAAAAGACCACAAAGTCCTCATCCAAAGAGGATTCATGGGGAATACGGCAGATTCTTGCTTCTACTCCAAAGAACAAGACAACACCCTAGTCTATGTGGATGACACCCTAGTATGTCACGAACAAGAAGGGGATTCAGAGGAGATCACCCCCATGAGAACTTCAAGATCAAGGACTTAGGAAACATCGCACCCTACCTCAGGATCCAAATCAAGATGGAATTTTTCTGGCCAACCAAAGCAATGAGGTCACTGCGAGCTGCTGACCAGATTCAGAATGGGGCAAGCAGAAGACATATTGATCCCTATGGAACTGAACTTTCTAAAGGGTGACAGCACAAAGAACTTGTGGCTAAACAGCAATCAATAATTAAAGGGAATTAGTAAGCATTAAAATGAGATTTCTCCTCCAACACCAAGTATGTGAACTGCAAGATCTGCTCTAACAACTGAATTCCAGTGGTGAATGAAGTAATCTGGCAGGGTGCCATAAATATGTTTCACTCTGGCAGAGATCCTATTGCTGATATGACAGATTATCTGGCAATGTGAGCATAGAAATTCTAATAAAACGAAAACAGAAAACAAATACCAAATGTAAAAAAAGACCACAAGTCCATATTTCAAAGCACTGTAAAATTAATGAATTACTTTTCCACTAAGCAAAAAATAGCACCATTAAAGGACAAAATTCTGTAACAACCCTCAAGTTTGTTTTGCAACTTTATAGATTTCTCAAGAGCAGGGGTAGGCACTCCAGGCCTCAAAAACCCCTTACCCAGTCAGGTATCAGAATATACATGAGACAGATTTGTATGCATATTGCCTCAGTTGTATGCACATCCATTTCTTGCATATTTATTGGGATATTCTGAAAACCCAACCAGTTAGGGAGCCCTCAAGGACTGGAGAGTCCACCAATGTTCATGAGAGGAACACAAAAGAAAATTCATTGACAAAGCAGCCTTTTCCAGAAATTATAATCATGAAAGATACACTGTGTATGTGATCAAGCATACCTCTTCAAAATATAAAGCCCAGAACAACTCAGTAGTATAAGTTTGTAGTGTACTAAGCAGCATGTATTATTATATTGTGCATGCTGTTAAGAAACAGTGACACCTGGTGCATTGATTAGTTAAGCACTGGGGTAATGTCTCCAAATGTGTCAGCTTTTGCACATGTCATGACAGGAATGAACATCACTCATATGCCAGAATATGTTGTGTATGATCTAGGTCTCAAATTTACTGCTAATATCTATCTTAATATTGACATTGTATCAAGACAGCCTCGTTCAGGTCTGTAGTGCACAGGACAGTTGAGATTATTTCTACATCTTTCTGCCACATTTTCTTGGTCTCTGCAACTTTCACTACTTAAGGATCTCCTCTCTCTCCATATGTTCCACAGCACAGTCACTTGGTATTGATGCTTCTATGAGCGAGCAATGCCATTCTTGTGTTTCTCATTTACTGCATTGACTGGTTTTCTTTCATCAAGCTGGAACAGGAATGTCCCAGGTAATCACAGTTTCTTCATTCACTACTATTCTTTCAGGGTCATGATCTTAATGCTTTCCTGGGACTGTGATGTTATTGTGTTTATACAGTTTCTGGAGGATGAGACATACCACCTTACATTGTAACATAGGGATCCATTCTCAGCCACTCTCCAGCCAGATAAACTTCTCTGGCTAACTTTGGATATTCAGTGGCATGGCAGCACCACTGAATGTAAGAACATAAGAAATGCCATGCTGGGTAAAATCAAAGTCCATTAAGCTCAGCATCCTGTCTCTGACTGTGTTTAATGTATTTATTTACTTTATTTTAAAAATGTATATGCCACTTAAATCCACAGTTTTGGGTTGCGTACAGAGTAAAACATTCATAAAAATGTTGCGGTCCATATTCAGCCACAGTCCATATAGCAAAGTTAGCTGGATAAACTTATCCAGCTATATTGGAGATATATTCAATAGTGCAGCTGAACTACTGAATATAGCAGGCTATCTTAAAGTTAGCTGGTTAACTTTATCCGCCAACTTTAGGACAGATCTTTGAACCGACCAGACTTAGGGTTGGATTTATCAAAATGTGGTAAGTACCGCATGCGATAGCAAAAGGGGCATGTTAATATAGCATTTATTACCTGTGTGAAGAGCTAAGTTAGCACAAATTGCAATACCCTTTTCAGATTCTGCAATAAGTGCCAACCTGTTGTACTTCCTGCATTCAACCACTGGGGGACCATTGTTAATGGTCCCAGACACAGAGAGAGAGAGAGAGAGAGAGAGAGAGAGAGAGAGAGAGAAAGAAAGACTGGCCATAATGTCATGGCCCATAGGTAGGTATTTGTATCCCTATGGTAGGCCCACCTAGTAACTCGAGGTGGGGATTAGGTAAGAGTGTAGGGGGTTAGGGGCCACTTTGACATTCTAAGTGACACCTACGAACAGAACAGTGGTCTCTTGTGAAGATTTGATGGCCTTCGGAGTGAGGAAACTCACTCCAAGATGAGATTTGGGCAAGGTTCTCTCAACCTAGCTTGATGTTACCCAGGTAGAGAGTCCATCAAGCTAGGTTGAGAGAACCTTGCCCAAATCTCATCTTGGAGTGAGTTTCCTCACTCCGAAGGTCATCAAATCTTCATGAGACCACTGTTCTGTTCGTAGGTGTCACGTAGAATGTCAAAGTGGCCCCTAACTAACTCTTACCTAATCCCCACCTCGATTTACTAGGTGGGCCTACCATAGGGATACAAATACCTACCTATGGGCCATGACATTATGGCCAGTCTCTCTCTCTCCCCCCCCCCCCTTCAATTCACCTTATGGGAGACATCACAAAGGGCAATGAAACCTTACCACACAGCCTAACACAATTCAAAGAGGTGTAGTTAAAATCAGCATAATAGCTTTGCAGACAGGTTAACCCAGCCTACTTTCCACTCCCAACTCCTCAAATTTGCATCACACCATACAATATGGTGCATTAACAGGGCTTAATGCCTTATCACATTTTGATAAATGACCCCCTTAGCCAGATAAGCCAACTAATGTAACTATTCTCTAAAATGCACCTGGATTGCCCCTAAATTATTTGGCTAAATTTTAGCCTGATAACGAGATAGCCAACTAAAGTGCCAAAATATTAATTTAGCCAGATCATTTCTGAGTTATGTGTCTAAATGCTTCTGAATATGGATCGCCTTATATACAAAACAGACAGCAACAAATAAACTGCCACATACCAGAACTTAAATTCTAATAACTATGCTGCCAACAACAACACAGCTGATTTAGAATGAGATAAACATAAGCTCTACTAATTAGATAAATGCCTGCTGAAATAAAAATGTCTTAAGCATCTTCCTGAATGTCTTGATACAAGTGACTAGTTGCAAACTTTCTGGTAGCGAATTCTACATGTTTGGTTCGGCCACCGAAAAGTTTCTTTTACAAGGCTCGACAAGACCCGCATGTCAAATAGATGGAACATCCAGCAGCCCTCTCTGTGAGGATCTGGGTGCATGTGTGGGATTACCTATTTGCAGCATTGAATTCATCTAAAGAAATGAACCATGAAGTAGACCTATTTCCTGCTACTCCTCCCTGAGATAGCAGTAGCTTTCATTACTCTACTTTGCTAATAATATCTTATGGACTTTTCCTCCAGCAACTTGTCTAAACCACTTTTAAAGTCCGCTATGCTAGTTGCCTTGATCATGTCCTCTGGAAACAGATTATACAGCTTGATTGTGTGCCGAGTAGTAAGCCATTATCTATGATTTGCTTTAAATCTGCTGGCATTAGTTTCATGGAGTATCCCCTATTTTAGTATTATTTGAAAGGGTAAATAATCATCTTTTATTTACCCGCTCTACCCCACTTATGACTTTATAAACTTTGCACCAATGACTGAGACAGAGGCAACATAATATTTTCTGTTTTATTCTTCATTCCTCTTCAGATCATTCTTAACATTCTGTTTGCTTTTGTGATTGCTATTGCACACTCAGGCCGATGCAATATCGGTGCGCTTTAAACGGGTGCTCATGATTGAACACCCGCTCTCTTAACACATGCTGATCCACCTCTCCCAAGCTCCCGATTTTATATTAAAATTAGGTGCTGCGGTAAAAAGGAGGCGCTAGGGGAAATTGTACGTCCTTAGAGCTTCCTTGGCATTGGGCACCCAGGAAAGTTGGCTGTCAGCAGGTAAAGAAATGGATGCTCAATATAAGCATCTGTTTTCTCCCGCTACTGGTACAATATACAACCACAATATACACAGCCTGGACTTTGTATACTGTGGGTGAATATTGGGCATCCAGAAATTTATTTTTTTTTTTGCAACCCATTTTTTAAAAATGATTCCGCTTTCTGTGATCCCTTAGTATCATGCCGATACCAGTAGAAGGGATCACAGAAAGCCTGAATTTGGGGTTTTTACAATGCACGTTTGAGCACGGCAGACCTTTATGCATTGCAAGGGCACATTGTGCAGGAATTTTTTTTGCATTGTGGGGATTAGCTAATAGCCTCATCTTCATGTACTTTACATAAGATGAGCACAATTATCTACGCGCTCGATCAGACGCGCATTTTGGATGCACTAACCCCTTTTTTTGCATTGGGGGTTATGGATGCGCGTAGAACACGCACATCCAATCGCATGTTGAGCTGTGCGCTGGCCACAGCACACAGTATTGCATTGGCCAGACTGTGCTAAAGATTTCAATATATTGTTCAGAAGCACTCTAAGTTCTTTTTCATGGATGTGACTCCTACTATGCAATCTAACATTGTGTACCCACAGTTGGGATTATTTTTCCCTATGTGCATCGTTTTACACTTTTCTACACTAAACCTCATCTGCCATTCTGATGCCTAGTCTCCTAGTTCACAAGGTTCTTCTACAGTTCCTCACAATCCACTGCTCTTTTATTTAACAACTTTGAATAATTTTGTATCATCTGCAAATATGACCACCTCACTCATTATTCCCTTCTTCAGACCATTTATGAATACATTAAACCTCACATGTCCCAGGACAGATCCTGTGGAACTCCATTAATGACCTTTCTCTGTTTGGAAAACCGACCATTTAGTTTTAACCTCTATTACTGATTTTTAAACAGTTATCAGTCCACAATAGGACACTGCCTCTTATCTCATAATTTTGTATTTCCTGATGAGACTCTCATGAGAGATTATGCCTTTAGAAAATTCAAATACACTATTCCAACCAGCTCAGTTTTTACTGCTTTTCTGAGCACTTTCCTGGTGCCCGAAGAAATTAGCACCTACTTTTGGGTAGGCGCTAATTTCTGAAAGTAAAATGTGCGGCTTGGCTGCACATTTTGTTTTCTCAATCGCACAGGAATACCTAATAGGGCCATCAAAATGCATTTGCATGTTGCGGACACTATTAGGTTCGGGGGGTTGGATGCACATTTTTGGCCCCTTACTGAATAAGGGGTAACGCTAGCGCGTCGAAAACGTGCATCCAATAGAGTGTTAAAAGTGCGCTCCATCGGAGCGCACTGTACTGTATCGGCCCATATGTTAGTATTATTGCTAATTTGGATTATCTTTATTTTTCCTCAAATTTCTTTGCTCCTTTTTTAATTTGTACTGCTTGGTTTTGGATGACAGTATTATTTGTAATTTCTAAGTATAGAATTAGATTATTGTTGTTATTTCCTTTATATTACTGCACATATGGCTTACAAATCAATGACCATAATCCACAAAATTCTAAACAATGATCATCAAGGTCTTATCACCCTAAACATAATCCCTTAAAATCCTCCAAGAAACCTACGCTCTAATAACTCAGGCTACCTAACCATTCCCCCTATCAAAGATGCACATCTGGCATCCACAAGAGAAAGAGCCTTTTCAATTGCCTCACCTAAACTTTGGAACACCCTACCTAAATTCCTGAGAACCCAACACGACCTAAAAATATTCAAAAAGGACCTAAAAACACTAATGTTCCGCAAATTCTACACTGACCCTCAGACGTCTGATCATTCCAACTCTCAACTGAACTCTCAGTTATAAACCTCTTAATACATTCTCTTCACCCTGAACTGCATAACCTCTTCTTCCAACCTAATATTGCTCTCTGGACTTGATATGCTTATTTCTGATATTGTTCAAATTGTTTTTTACTGTTGCACAACTGCTAAGAAAATGTATAACGTTCACCTTGTTTTTTCTGTTACACAACTGCTAAGAAAAATGTATATTTTTGTAAACTGTTATGATGGCTCTACCGAATGACGGTATATAAAACTCAACAAATAAATAAATAAATAATTATTAAGAAAATGCCATACTGGGTCAGACCAAGGGTCCATCAAGCCCAGCATCCTGTTTCCAACAGTGGCCAATCCAGGCCATAAGAACCTGGCAAGTACCCAAAAACTAAGTCTATTCCATGTAACCATGCATATATTTCTATGACAAAGTTAATAGTTTTATATTTTTGAAAATTCATAAGTGAAATGTAAAAGACAAAAGAGCAATCAGATATTCTCTATCCACCTTTGCACATCTTCTTCAACACAAGAGCAATTGAGTCACACAGACAACCAGGTTGCAATGTTTTATGTCAACAAACAAGGAAGAATGGGATTAGGCCTCTCTACCAGGAAGCCCTAAAGATCTGGAATTGTGTAAAAAGAATTTGAACTGTTCTCAGGCCTCCTAGCAGCTGGACATCTCCAATACACTGTCAGATAGACTCAGAGTATTTCATCCACACAAGTGGTCTCTAGAGCAATCAGTGGCATACAAACTCTTCAATTTATGGGGTCTACCATTGGTGGACCCCTTCGCATCATAGCAGAACACAAAATTTTGCTTAATTCTGCCAGCAATCAGAGACTAGCTCAAGATATATTCCTCCTCAACTAGAGACAAAACTTCATGTACGCTTTTCCACCATTAGCACTTATTGCCAGAACTGTTCTTCAGGACCGCTTTTGTCTGATCCTCATAGTAGGGATGTGCAGAGGAAAAGTTTATGTTCATAAGTCCATAAGTCGAAAGGGGGGGTCAATTTCGGTCAATATGGACATATGGAGAATTCCATAAGTTGAGTCTATGTCCATACGTGCAAATAAAAATTTAAACCCCTCACCCTCCTTAATCCCCCCCCCCCCCCCAAGACTTACCAAAACTCCCTGGAGGTCCAGCCGGGAGTCAGGACGCCATTTCTGAACTCCTTTGCGAGGAGCACGTGACGTCGGCGTCACGTCGGAGTGACGCGGCGTCATGTGATTCCCCGCGCGTTCGCTCCGGGACCCTCGTTACACCCAAAAGGAACTTTTGGCCAGCTTGGGGGGGCCTCCTGACCCCCCCAAGCTGGCCAAAAGTGGATAACAGAGGGGATGGAGTGACTGGCAGTTCAGATTAAGAACTTTAGCCATAGCACACGAGTGTGCCGGGAAACACTGGCTGGGAAACACCGCTGCACCCCCCCCCAAGCTGGCCAAAAGTTCCTTTTGGGTGCAACGAGGGTCCCGGAGCGAACGCGCGGGGAATCACGTGACGCTGCATCACTCCGTCGTGACGCTGACGTCACGTGCTCCTCGCAAAGGAGTTCAGAAATGGCGTCCTGACTCCCTGCTGGACTACCAGGGAGTTTTGGTAAGTCTTGGGGGGGGGGGGGGATTAAGGAGGGTGATGGGTTTAAATTTTTATTTAGGATCAACAATCGCGATTTCCAACTTATTCAACATAGCTATGTTGAATAAGTTGGAAATCCGATCGTTTTCGCCTCATCACTTTTTTAAGTTAAAAAACAAAAATAAGTTGCGTTTTACATTTAAGTTCAAAACGAATGCACACCCCTACCTCATAGCCCTGGCATGGCCCAGACAGATCTGGTATGCTATCTCTTACAACTTTCCAGCAGTCCTCTCATTTACCTACAAATGGATACTGTGTTTTTAACTCAGGAAGTCAGGACATTGTACCATTCAAAGCTCTTCGCCCTCAACCTCATAGCTTGGATGTTCCGTGCTGAGTGATCGCTGATCTCCACTTACCTACAGAGATTGTGTACATACTAGTCTCATCTAGAAGACTTTCATAGAAGAAACTATGCCTTCAAATGGAATAGGTACTACAAATAGTGTCAACAAAATGCTTTGGACCATTTTCTTGCAGTCCTAAGCATTTGCTGAAATCCTTCCTCCACTTTTCTGATTCAGGCTTCACCATCTCTTTGGTGTGAGTGCACCACAGCTCTATAAAGACTTTCCATATTCAATTGGATAACAAACCAATCTTTACTCATCCACTGAAATCTCGTCTCATGAAACATCTGTGGCGTGTCAAATATTCAGTACAAAAGCCACCTGTTCTGTGGGACCTTAATGTGGTCCTTTCCCAGCTAATGAAGTTTCTTTTTAATTCACTGGAGTCAGCTTCTCTAAAGTGCACGACATGAAAGGTGGTATTCTTTGTTGCAGTGACTTCAGCTAGGAGATTCAGTGAACTCCAAACTCTTGTCACTATCTTCCATACATGAAATCCTTCCTCAACCGGGTAGTTCTCCATACTCACCCAAAGTTTCTCCCAAAGATAATGTCAGCTTTCTGTATGAATCAATCCATCGTCTTGCCTGCTTTCTTTCCTAGGCTCCATGCACATGAAGGTGAAAAAACCCTACATACTCTGGACTGCAAAAGAAACTAGAGATGTGCAGCGATACTGCACTTCGGTTTGGGCTTCGTTTTCGACCCGCCACGGGAAATTTCATTTTTCCCACGGTTTGGGCTTTTATTTTTCAGGGGATGATGATTTTGCGGACACCGCCCAGAACCTGCCTCGATCTAGGTAGAAAAAGACCCTTTTCGCGTGCGATACCTTTGGAAAATGACCCCCTATATTAGCTCTGGTGTAGAGTAAGGAGACTCATGAGGCAACACCCACACAGGAACACATGTTCAGTAGAGCTCAATGCTCTACTAGCTTGGAGAAATGAGTCCAGAACTGCCAGATGACATCACCTACATGTAATGGCTAATTCCTCCTGCTATCTATGGAAAACACAGTTTACAGTAAACAAACTTGTTTTCAGCTCAATATCCTCTCTCCAATCATGGTCAGTCCGGGTCACAAGTACCCAGCAGACCCAAAATTAAGATATATTTCCTGTTACTCACTACTATGGATAGCAATAGCTTTCCTAAGCCTTTCTAGCTAATAATGTTTTATAAATGTTTCCTCCAGAAACTTGTCTAAGAAAGAAGAAATAAAGGTGAACTAAACAATTACAGGTGAATCTTTTTATAATATTAACAATGCTTTTCTGACTATTGTGAGTTATTCTCCCTTTATCAGGGCAAACCAAAATATGTAGGTTAATGCAAAGAATGCTGCTGCTCAGGCAATCATCCATTGTATTAACCTGCTCATTTTGCTTTCAGCTAATGAAGGGAATTTATCTCTTGGAAGCTAGTCAGTCAGAAATGTATGAAGCTGGTCCAAATAAGTAGCACTTATAATTTATGTACCAATTTATATATATAAATTTATATGCAAAGTTTACTGTTCTATGTAATGGCAGTGCCAAAAGTTCTGTATAATGACACTGTCAAAAAGTTTTAGTTATCTGTAAACCGATACGATGTGCAAACGGCTATCGGTATATAAAAACCTATAAATAAATAAATAAATATATATATATATATCCGGGTATACTAACACAATCACACTTCTTTATGCAGAGAAATAAAAAATGATTACAATCCTGAAGCTGACTACATATTTAGAAAACTTGAATCCTATGAATGTGTATTCCATTCCTGAGTATACCAGGAATTAAAGTAAAAGAAGAGTATTATGTCTTTCTTTTTCATTTACATCTTTATTAAATTTAAATCATATTTATCTAATTAAGTTAAAGAAAACCACGACATTGCACAACATCAAACAGGAATAGGTTCAAAAGGCAATTATATATCCACCAATTCATGAACCAGCCCACAAAGTATGGGGGCAAACAAAGTAATGACAAAGAGTAATCAAAGGAAAGAAATATCACTTTCAAATTAATATATAACGCCTGCAGCTATCTAACCTAATGGTTACATACAATTAAGCAGGGGCAGCTCAAGGTGAGGGATAGGGGTGTGCATTCTTTTGCAACGTATTGGCAATTCACAACGTATATGTCCATATTGGTTGTATTCGTGGGGGTCGCGAAACATATCATGATTCCCCATGAATATAACATATCATCCGTTCCATACGTTTGGCGGTGTGTGCTTTTCTTAGCCGGCATTTGAAATCGGAGAACGCCATTTGGAGTGTATCAATTGCCAAAAACCAGCCCTTTCTGTGAGTCATCAGTGACCTCACAGCCCTGTCAGAGTGGGTCGGACAGGTTGGCAAGGAGACCAGAATGCAACCGGTCATTTTCCACACTGCCTTAAAAAAACCTCTATTCTACCCATCTTAAAGAATAAATCAAAGGATCCATTGATCCCAGTATGCCATTTCACATAGGAAACAGAAATCTAAGTCAATGTAGGGAAAAACAAATCCAGTCGTGGCATGCCCAGCACACATTGTAGCATACCCCCACCTACCCCATCATAACTTTCTCTTCTCTTCCCTGCCCTCTCCCCTATAACCCCCTGGCATCATTGCCCTCCCTTTCCTTTCACCCACCCCCTGGCATTATCCCCTCCTCTCCTTCTATCCCCTGGCATCATATCATCACCTTCCCTACCTTCTCCCCTAACCCCTTGGCATTATCACCTCCCCTTCCCTCTCTCCCACCCCCAGTCATCATCACCTTTTCTTCTCTTCACTCTTTCCCCATGCCCTGTGGCCCTTTCATCTGTCCTTCCACCCCCCCCCTCCCCCAATATCCTTGGCACATTCAGCTGTCCCTTCTCCCCCATGTCTTTGAGCCAGCAGAGGTCTGTGAGCAGTGGGTTATCTGGTGCTGCTTCTTCCTCCTCTGCTGACTTCCCTCTGAAATTGGAACTGCACGTGGTTTGCAGGTCTTACAGGGCTACAGGGCTCTATAGTTTCAATTGCAGAGAAAAGCCAGCAGAGGGAAAAGCAGCAGCAGCAGCAGCAGCAGCAGACAAGCACTATTATTCTTTAACCCCCACTGCTGACAGGAGGACATTCTGCAGGCCAGGAGGGAAAGAGAAAATTAAGACTGCAGCTCCACCTCAGCTCTTCTTAGCAGGCTCCTTTTGTGGTAATACCTGCACTTTATTTTATTTATTTATTTAGAAATGTTTTTATATACCGCGGCACGTTATAAACATCACCTCGGTTTACATTAAACAATAATTCAGCAACCGGCTTTACATTCTAATGACCATAGAACAATACAAGTACAAATAAGTCAATGTATGACAGAAACATATAGTACAAATTAAACAAGCCTGAAATGGGCTTGTTTAGAAGGTAAGTATAAATAACTAGGTATTTTCAAACAATAGTAGTCAGGTGAGTCAAAATTGCATTCTATTTGAAGAATGGTATTGTATTTTAGGGGATACATATCTAGATTACAAAGGATTGCCAGTGGGAGAAATCATTGAGGTAAAGTGGATAACAGAGGGGATGGAGTGACTAGCAGTTCAGATTAAGAACTTTAGCCATAGCGCACTAGTGTGCAGGGGCACACTGGCTGGGAAACACCGCTGCACTCTGGAAAGAATATAGGCAGTAATGTATATGCCTTACTTTTGAAGTACTTAAGTCTTTGTGTGACCCAATGTTGTTACATACCCCAGGAAAGTAAATTAATTCATGAATCTGCTGATGGTGCCCCTTGCGGCTCTATTCAACTTGCCTTTGAAGATGATGGAGGTTTTGAAAGAATGGAAGGAAGCAGATATGGTCTCACTACCCAAAATAGGGATAAAGATGAGATGGGCAATTAAAGACTTATCAGTCTGTGGTTAGTAGTGGGCAAAAATATGGAAACAGTACTAAAGAAAAAAAAAAAGTGCAGCACCTTGAAACACATTTTGGGATGTGGATTCATTTCAATTTTTTTCAGTTGCTTATCCACATACAGTTTTGCACACATAATATTTGATTTTCTTCATGTGAAAACCCTCTTCTGGGAGAGGGGGAGGAAGCGCATGCTGCCAATGAAATGAACTGCAGCAGGAAGCGGCAAATGTGATAGGAGCCACCATCCCGGGAAAGCCAGAGCAGGACTGAAAAGATTATTAGACATCTACTGTGAAGGTGATTCAAGCTTCTATGGAAGAGATGAGTCAGAGTTTCAGGTTAAGGGATTTGCATCATGTGTCAGCCCGCTGATTTACAGTGAAATACGTAGGGCTTAATTTGTGGGGGAATGGGGTAGAATGCAGGTCTGGTGCTTCTTAAGAGGCAGAGCAGCAGGGGGCGCTCCTCTCCAGCTCCTCTCCTCTATGCAGCCTGCAGGGAAGTGTTGAGAAGGGGACGAGCCTGGAGTAGATAGAACAGAGAACAGCCACTCTGCTCTCTAATCCAGCCCCTCTCTTCCTATTGTCCCCTACCCTCATCCCTTCTTCTCCTGTATTGCAGGGAACGGGAGGCTGGGGGAGGGGGGGAATGAGGACTACTGGGGGATTCATGGGGATCTGAGAATGGAAGATCAAGATTACCAGTGAGAGAGAGGAGGAGGAGATTAGAAAGAGAGGGGCCAATTCTCTCTCTGCTCCTTCCCCTCCTTATCCCAGTGATCCCACAATCCCACTTCCCAACAGCGCTGAACACCCACCCATCCTTCACAAGCACGTCAAGAGTGTGACGAGTGCATTTAGGTAATGTATGTTTATGTGTGTGTGTGTTTGCAGGACAGTGCACGGGGTTTGGAGACAGTTATCATATCCAGCCTTGTTCTGCCCCTTTACAACAGTCAAACCTGGCTCTAGCCCCTCTCCACTTTACCTTCCCCCTACAGTTCCACTTTCTTTTTGTCTACAAATTAAACCCTGCAAATATTACTTCACAAGAAATACTGGCAAAGTCCTGTATTGTAGAACTTTGACTAAAAGAAGGATTTGTGTTGAAAATATAATGAAAAACAGTCTTATCAAAGAACCAGAGCTTCACCCTGAAGGTTAAGGAGGTCAGAACCTATGGGTACCTGGTTTTCAGAGCATTACATGACAAGGACTAGCAGAATGGAAGAGATTGCAATTGTTCTCTTTCCATAATTTTGCCTTTGTCTCAGCCTTGAGGCTGAGAGAAAGTGGACCCTCCAGACTAGGTAAAAATGAATAGTTAGCTAAGGGCTTCGCTGAGCTACAATCACTGAACAATGAGCAAGCCAAAAGGCTAGCTGAGCTATAATCCTAAGCAAAGCAAATTCTTCCCACTGAGGAAGAAAGCCTCAGGACATTAGCCATGCAGAGGTGAAATTGGGTCCCCTAGGACGCTGCAGATCCCAGTGACTGATCAGGAGCTGTGTTGGGTCCTCCAGGAAGGCGTGGACCCTAGTTGTGATCAGGATCACTGTTCCCTCTAAGCTGTGCATGCATGCACATATTCGCAGGTTGTGAACCCCCCCATATACAGCAAAAATAGCATGCACAAGGAATCACAATATTATTTTTATTATACTGGCTCATAGTGCACAAATTTAAACTTAGCTTATAAAAAGTTACACAAAGAGACATTTTTTGCACACACAGTGTCTTTCAAAGAGTTGAGAGAACATTGATCAGGAGGCACTTTTGGGTGTCCCAGGAGGGCACAGTCCCCAGCAGCATATGAAGAGGCAGAGTTTGGTCCCCCTAGAGAGTGTGGACCCAGTACTAGAACAGAAGTGGAGTAGAGCAGATGCAACTGCAGTCGACATAACAGTTCTCCCCCTTTTGACCAAGTAGTCCCCACCAGCCCAGTTGTATTTTCTTTATTTTTGCATTGTTTACATTGTTCACTTGTTATCTTATATCGATACTGTAAAGTGCGGCTGGAGATTCCCCGTCTGTAACTCGCTGTGGGCGCACAATTTGGACGCGTAAGGCGATCCTGCGATACAGTCTCCAGTTTCACGCGTCCTTAGCGCTTCTTGAAACCGACCCGTAACCCCTTCCGCACGCGGCATGTATATCAGATGTAAAAGATCGAATTAGCTATTCCCTCCCATACAGTGATGCGCGCCCTGACTATCGCTATTTTACCCTGCCATTTTGCCCCGCGTTTAACCTGCTAACTTACCACCTACCCCTACCCCTGCGTTACAGGCAGGGGCAATGGTAGACAGCAAACTTTCCCTCAAATCATTGCACTACACATGCGATTCCTTAAATTAACTTAAAACAATAATGCTAGATCCATATATACAAACATTTGCAGCGAGCCCCACTGCAAATGTCAAGCATCAAGCATCAAGCGTCGTGACGTCACGCCTTGAGCACCGAAATTGCACGGGCGTACACAGGCGTTCATTCATTCACTGCCGGTGGGGGCTGCTGGAGGCCGCTTTCGCCGCCGGCTCCCTCCGCCTGGATGAATGCACGCCCGCCCGCAGCCTGGATCAAACGCGCGCCCGCCGGCTCCCGCCGCCGCCCGGATGAACGGGCGCCCACCCGCCCGCCGGCTCCCGCCGCCGCCTGGATAAACGCGCGTGGAGATGGGGGATTCAGAAAGTGACATCTAGGTATTTATATATATATAGTAGACATGCATGCTCCCATTCTAAAGGATCTACATTGGCTCCCTATACAATTCAGGATTCTTCATAAATCTCTTACATTACTCCACAAATATATTCACCATCAGACCCCCCTCGATCTGCAATACCCCCTCAAACTGCACTCAACAGCTAGACCTTTAAGGGTCGCCTACAAGGGATCCTTACATGTGCCTTCTATCAAAGCTATACAACACTCAAATATCAGAGACCGGTCATTCTCCATCTCAGGTCCCTCCATCTGGAACACCATGCCTCCGGACCTCAGGCAGGGATCATGTCTACTAACTTTTAAAAAGAAATTAAAGACATGGCTGTTCTGCCGAGCCTTCTCCGACACCTGCCCAACAGCATGACTTACAACAGTTCTAGCATCTATGCACTTTAACAGACGCTAAACTGGGTATATAAATTTTAAGAGAATGTATACAAATTTATCATGAGGTCTTCTACTTGTTACCTTCGCATACTCCAATGTATATCTTAATCTCTCGTCCCCCCTCTTATTTCCTCCTCCAAGTTACACAACCTTGTTATAATGTAACTTTACTCTCCTTCAAATTGTTTTACTGTTTGGTTGGTTATAGTTCCTTATTGTTTGATGTAAACCGAGTTGATTTGATTTGTATCAAGAAATTCGGTATAGAAAAGCCTTTAATAATAATAATAATAATAATAATAATAATAATATATAACAACTTTTGTTTTAGTTTTCGCCCTGCGCCTTGCTTCGGGAGGGGGGAAACCATCCACTTCCTGGTACCTGTCATTTCAAATGTCAATTGAAATGACATTTGAAATGACAGGTACCAGCGCACCCAGGATACTGTATAGGCACTGTATTAAGCGCCTATACAGTAAAATGGGTTGCGCGGGCCTAATGCTTCCCTAACGCTTCGCAGACGCGGCATGCATTTGCAAGCAATTTAAATAGAGTATCGAGCGGTATGTGAAGAGAACTGTGCGTGCGGGGAACGAGGGTGCGCCCGGCACTGCCGCACTCTTTCTAACGCGGCATAACTGTATCGACCTGTGTTTTGCTGCTCTCGCTTGCCAGCCTCAACTTCTTATCTTCCTTTTCTCTGTAGTCCCATCCCTAGTACCTGTTTGATGTATTTTCTACCTGCAGTTCTGATGTAAACCGGTATGATGTAACCACTAATACCGGTATAAAAAAAAAAAAGCTTTAATTAAATAAATAAATAAATAAATAAATAAATAAACAAACAACCAAACAAATAAATAAATAAATACATTTACATGGGTGAGAACTGGGGTATAGTGAGAAGGAAAAGAGGGGAGGGAAACTATTGAATCAAGAGATATGCAAGAGGTCCTTTCTTTTCTATATGGCAGTATTTTGTAGGGTCTAACACCCTCAAATAGATAAATGTGCCAGCTTATATCTTTTAGAAATTTAGATAGTTGTGTTGTCTGAAACTAATACTCACAAGTAAATAGATAAATTTGCTGTTTGATATCCCATAGAAAAGTATATAGTCATGTAAAAATGCATATAGTCGCTTAAGGGCAAACTTTAAATCCCCCGTGCACGTAAAATCCAGGATTTATGCGTGTGGCTGGGCCTTGTGCGTACAGTGCACATTTTAGAAGGGGCCCAGGCACGCGCGTAACTCCCGTTACGCACAGAACTGCTGGGCCAAAGGAAAATGGCGGTCCAGGGGGGCGGGGAGGGGCAGAGCTGGAGGCGGCCGGTACAGCGGCCATTTGCCACTCTACTGGGGAAGGGACTGATGGTGCGTGCAAGTTGCAACAATACTAAGTAGGAGGAACCAAATTGAACAACAGTATTTTTTAAAATTTCTCCTGAGCCCTTGACTTGCAGATTGACTTAATTCTAGTTCCAGGGCTGCAGTTAAATTTCCTGCATTAAAAAGTGTGCATTGGGCATCCAGTGATTTTCTGCAGCAGGGGTAATACCTAATAGTCTCATCTACATTGACTTTACATATAATGGGCGCTATCAGCTACGCATTTGTTTGTGCATGCATTTTGGACACGCTAATCTCCTTATTGCATAGGGTGCTAGTCTAGCACGTCCAAAATGTGCATTCAACCATGCATAAATCTGTGCACTAAGCTGGACATACCTTATTGCATCAGTCTGTGAGTCTGTGCAATGGGGGCACCCGCCAGGTCAGTCCTGGACCCAGGAATGCCCCTGGAAGATAATTGGGAACAAGGGCCTTATACATGTATGTGTAACTTACAGTCATAAAATGAAAATGTTTGTGCATAAAATGGCATTTATGTGCCTAAACTATTGAAATGAATGAAATGAACCAAAAAAATGCAGCGAAAAGAAAGGAGGAAACAAATGGACAAACCAAATCAAAAAAGTATTGTTTGTACATTCCTAAGGGAAGACTCTACCAGACAGACTTGACTGAATAATTTAGGGGGTTATTTTCGAACCCTATCGCACGCGATAGCTAAATCAGGGCAGCGTCAGCACCGGAAGAGGAGGAGTCAGTGCGGCACCGGGGCGGATGCGGTGGGAACATCTCTGGCTGCGAAAAGGTAAGAACCCTTATCGCTTCCAGTAGCGCGCCCAATAGCACCACCTTTTATGATGGCACTATTGGGTGCGAAAGCCGGCAGCGATAACACAGCGGTGGTACGATCGCTGCCGGCTTTCGCAGGCTCACCCCCTGCTTTGCCCCACCCTCCATTACCGCGGAATTCAAAAACCTGTGCGCCATAGGAAAATCCAGCCCTTAATAAGGTGAAAAAGTGGTGGATCCGATAGGTGCAGAAGATGTTGCCTATCTTGACTTCAGTAAGGCTTTTGGCACTGCTCCGGCAATGGGGAAGACCAGCTGGCAGAAAGTTGTAAATGGATGAGGAACTGTTTGAGTGCCAGGATGCAGAGAGGATGATGGATGCCTGGAATTTATGGAATTTTGAACAATGTATGTTGTTTTATGCAACTCACTCAAATGGTGGAGAATGTGTGTAATAAAAGTTGAAATTATTATTCTATTTTATTTATCTCATGCCTTTTCATTGGTAGCTCAAGGCAAGTTACATTCAGGTTCTCTAGGTATTTCCCTGTCCCCAGAGAATTTTTAATCTAAGGGAATCATTTATTAAGTTGTGATAGGAATTTATCGCATGTTAAAGGCTGTTTACCCCATGGTAAATTCTTAATGTTCCTGTATACATATTGCCCAAGACAATGCCCCTTTATCAGCTCATTGGTCAGAATTGCAACATTCCCTGGCACAACTTCGTTTCTGTGTTTTAGAAATAGTTACCCATCCTTCACGTGGCGGAGATTTTTCCCACATATTAACAGAACATGAACAAAAGTGGAAATATATTCTCAATTCTATTATACCCCGTGGCTTGAATATTAACATTGAATGGTCTAATTCTTTTTCTAAAAACTTTTTTCAAAAATGTTTTCTAAAAATGTTTTCTATAAATTTCTTATTTCTTCTTAAATCAGTTTCTTCCCAAAAATATTTTTTCTAAAAATTATTTTTTCTAATATTAGTTCTAATAATTATTTCTTAATCTAATTTATATATTTTCCAACATAATTTTTCTAACTATTCCTTCTCACAGTTGCTTTTCTTTTCTAAATTCTAAGCATTATTCAACATTTATTCATTCTTTCTTTTTTTGCCATGTTTTATTTATGCATCTTTATTTACATGACTTTTTTCTGTTTATCATATAGAACATTTACCTTCGCTACTTTGTCTCATTTCTGTAATCCTTTGTTTACTATGTTAAATTTTTCAGAGGCCATTTTTTTAGTAATTTCTTTATCATTCATAAGCATTAATACAGTTTAATACTTCCCTTCTTTGTACTTGTTTGTTATTTTTCTACACACACAATTGTTTAAATACTGTATTTTTTGCACGCTTTCTCTGATTTAAACCCCAGTGCTGGAACTTCTGCTTTGATATGCCATTCTAAGTATATGCTGAAGCCGTTTGTGTTTGGGTGAGTGCTTTGTTTTGTTTTAAATTATCAGGCTGTGCTTTTGATGTTTTTGATCCTTGTTGGTCCACCTTGTGATTATAATTTTGTTTATATCTTATTTGTACTTCAAGGTCCCTCCCGATGCAAAACATGGTTCCGTGTCAGGGGACCGAGTAAAATGATTTATCAATGCATTAGTGCCATCTTGAAGTTTCAAATAAATTCTACATGCTTTATTACAAAAAACAAGTGGACTTTATGAATAATTGACTTTTCTTCTTGATACTGGAAATTCCTAATGCAGCAATAACACACATTATTTTACCCCATATAACATAGATATGATAATGAGCTGCTTTTTATACATATGCTTGGTAAATGCATGCAAAGCAGCACATTACCACTTAATTTTATAGTAATAAAATAAGGTAGCTTGCCTCAAAAATTGCAAGCCATGTTATTTTCATGAAAGTTAGCTACAACTTAGAAGTCAGTGGCAGTAGATTGGTGGTGGCAGTTACTATCCAGTAAGGTGACCAGCAGAAAACAAACAGCAGAAAAAGACAGCATGTGTGAGCAACAGTGCAGGTCATGGGGTAAGCAGACTGTTGCAAGCAGGCTACCATTCCAAATAAACCAAATAGCATTGGCGTGTTGATGGTAGCTGAGTACCATCTAGAAAAGGCAACAGAGACATTGTTGGCCAGATGGTTGGGCAGTGGCCTCACTGGTTTGGTGGCTGCTTGGATAGTTACAGGACTTGGAGGTGATATTAGGGTGTGGGAAGGGTGCTGATGAGTATCAGATTGGGTGTGGAAACTTGTAAATGCCTCTGCCTTGAATGGTAGATATCAAAGAGGAAGAAAAGAAAAACTGAACTGGCAATATCCAACATGTGGTCAAGTTTCTATGGCTGGCAACTGGGATAAATCCTTAGCAATGTGTGGACCGAAATAATTGATTAGGCTAGATGGGCCAATTGGCCTTCTTCTGCTGTCATCTGCTATGTAATAATTTTGCAAAGATATACAAGTTTTGAAGATAGATACAGAGAAACAGAGAAAAATGACGGCAGAAAAAGATCATATGGCCTATTTAGTTGCCTATGCACAGCACACAACCAACTGTTCAGCTCTACAATCCCTACCACCTTCAAAGATCCCCTGTGCTTGTTCCATACTTTCTTGAATTCAGAAATTGCCCTTGTCTCCACCACCTCCACTGTAAAGAAATATTTCCTGAGACCGCTCCAGGTGGACTCCTTTTTTTAGGGTAGTCCCTGAGTTCTAGCACTGAGAAATTATTCGTAGGTTCCATAGATATGCATAATAGAGAAGAAAGGTGAACAGCAACGCTTGCTGTTCATGATAATCCTGTAAACTTTAAGTATGACAAGGGGCATAGGACAATATATTATCTCAACAGGATCTGCTGACATAAAAGGCAAAACCCTGAATCTTCAACAAAGTAGATATGCTGCAAGATTAAAATGATCAGCCCACCTCCTCTAGAAGAATGTGCAAAATTCATTTAGCATTTAAAGGAGAATAGTAGTGCTGAAAATGCTGTAGTAATACCTGGAAAGAAGCTATTTATACTGGAACGGAAAAATACAAGTTCTGGGAATGATAAAGTGATTGCATTATTGTGGAGGTTCTAGGAGCAAAGACGGAAATTGTAAACACAGAGAAACAATATCATGATATGTTCTTGGAAATGGGGAAATTGCCTTTGATACACAAAATCAAACTGAAAAATCATACCATGCTATAGAGCAGAGTGCCAGAAATAGCACTGAAAAGCTAGAAATTGTGCTGGATCAAGTTAGTTAATCTGAGAAGAATTGAGAAAATAATGGGGCCCACTAAATGGAATTCTTTTACTCTTAGCTGAAAAATCAAATAGTTTCACTTATCCTTTTAAACTCCAAACAACTGTGAGAGAAAAATTACAATCTTCCAACACAAGGAAACATTTTGAGTGACATGACTGGCGTCAAATACTTTTCAACAATAGATGTGTCATAAGAGTTTTGGCAGATACTGCTAGAAAGAGCGCCAGCCGCTGCATATACAACGTTCTGTTTGGATGTTGCTGTTTTCTTATTCTCCCATGTGGAAGCTGTTCAGCACCAGACATATTCCAGCAGACTCTCAGCAAAGTTTAAACGGGCTTCCAGGAGTATAGGTTTGCACTGATGATGTCTTCATTTGCAGTTCCATTCTAGAAAAGCATAAAGCAGTGGGCAATGGACCACATTAGACAATATGGACCAAAGTGAATTTTAATTTTTTTTTTGTTTGTTTTGTTTATCTTAAGGAAATGCTTATTGCCATGGAGTTGATTCATCCAATTTGAGTCAAAAAACATCTGAGAAAAGCAGACAAATTTTAAAAGAAATGTGATGTCAAGTTTGAACATTGGCTGCACAGGAAGTCAAATAGCATCAGTTGGGGTGATAATGAGTGTATATTGAGGCATTTGATGCCAGGTAAGCTTAGAGGTGCAGAATGTATTATCAGCCTCATTATAGTATTCATTACTCCCTTTCAGACATGCACAGATGCTCAATGGTTTCAGTCCCCCATAGAAGTGGCTCTCAAACCTTTATTGAGATAAATTTGCATATACTGAGGCTCCATGATATGCAAATTTATTTCATGCATATTCACTGTGGCTATCTTGAAAACCCAAGAGGCTGGGGGGCCCCCAGGACAGATTTGGGAACCTCTGCCCTATAGGAAAAGACAGTGAGCATGCTTATGTCATGACATGCCAGAAACAGAAAGACTTAGGGGTGGGATTAGGATGGGAACAGGAAAGTATTTATGAGGATTTACCTCATGTACTTTGTGTACTTTACCACATGTACTTTGCAACAGTGCAGAGCAGGTGCAAAGTAGATGGGTATAAAGATATCCATAGTCCTTCCTGACATCAAACTTTCAAAGAGAAACTCCATGGGGTAAAGCTGCCAACAGGGTTAGAAAATCGCCTCTTTGGGAAGTGGAGAGAACATAAGAACATAAGAAAATGCCATACTGGGTCAGACCAAGGGTCCATCAAGCCCAGCATCCTGTTTCCAACAGTGGCCAATCCAGGCCCTAAGAACCTGGCAAGTACCCAAAAACCAAGTCTATTCCATGCAACCACTGCCAACGGCAGTGGCTATTCTCCAAGTGAACTTAATAGCGGGAGCCAGTTATATTTCTTTGAGTTTTGTGCTTGCCTGGGAGAGGAGAAACGCCTTACCCTGAAAATCATCTTCCTGCATTCAGCTGAGAACAGACGCCGCTCTGAGAGGCGGGGACAGAGGCGGACCCGGAAGCCCGGGTATAAAACTGACTGGTTGTTGAAAGCTCTCCCGAAGTGGAGAGAAGCGGGAGCCAGTTATATTTCTTTGATTTTTGTGCTTGCCTGGGAGAGGAGAAACGCCTTACCCTGAAATTCATCTTCCTGCATTCAGCTGAGAACAGACGCCGCTCTGAGAGGCGGGGACAGAGGCGGACCCGGTAATCAAATATTTAAATTGGGTTAGTAGCGGCACACAGCAGAGCCGGCGCGCTGCTTAAGCCGCACGCGCTCAAGGGGCACGCGCGATTAAGCTGGGCTTAGCCAGGCTTCGCCGGGTCTTCGCAGGGATTGAGCTGGCGTAATGTTTTCCTTTAAGTTTTAAGTTCGATTGAAAAAAAACTGTCTCTCTGTTCTCCACTTATATGAGATCCCTTTTAAACTAGACAAGGAGGTTGTGTTAATTCAGTTGGTTTTAAATTTTACTTATGCCTCATACTTATGCCTTTGGCCTTCCTCTTCCTGGAAGAGGAAGGCCAAAGAGCGCCAAGCCTCAGACGCTGCAGGGGGCAAATCCATTCTGGGTCCTATGGATTCACATATCCTCCAAAGGATAAGAATGGAGGTAGAGAGCTCGCTGAATGGAAGGAGGGGAGAAGAAGAGCCTTCCACCATTCCTGAGCTTTTGTTATCATCTCTCTCCTCCGAAAGGAGATCCACACCACCAAACCCAGCCGACAGACTCCAAGTTGAGAGGGGTACAACTGGATTACCCGAAGTGGAAAATCGGATTGAACCCCTTTTGAGGCAAGTAACTCAACTGGATGAACTGACGGAACAGGTTACCAATGAGGAGGTGGTGAAAAACTCAGATGGAGCATCTAATGAAGTATCTGGGGGTGAACCAATTGAGCTATCCCTGACACAATTTCAAGAATTGGTAAGACCTCAGGACTTTACTATGGAATTAATATGGGAAGCCATTAATGCATTAAATAAAAATATTGGGTTACAAATGTCAACTTTAACTGGAAAAATGAAAGAGGTAGAAAAACGGGTAGTCAAAATAGAGAAAAATAATTCATTGCTTAATGGTGAAATCAATGTAATTAAGAATGAAATTAGCAAAGTCAATGACATACAGTGTATGGTGATAAAGGAAAATCACAGTAAACAGTACAAAGTTGAAAATTTAGAAAATGTCTCTAAATGTAAGAATATCCGTTATATAAACTTTCCAAAATCAACAATTTACACCCCAATGCAGCTTTGGAGGAGATATTTAATGGAGGTACTGGGTATTCCAGAAGCTACATTACCAATTTTATCTAAAATATATTTTCTTCCTCCTTTGAAGAAAACCTTCGAAACTGCACCGGGAGGAAATATGCCTATGCAAGAATTAAAGCCGGCCCATGAGGAAGTAAATGTAAATATCTCTGAGATTCTGGAAAAATCAGATTCTGAACTAGTGAACCCTGCTACACTTTTAGTAACTTTTATGTTAGAGTCTGACAAGGAATGGATCTTTAGGAAGTATTTCCAGAATAGGACAAATGTTTTTCTAGGCTGTAAAGTTCAAATATTCCCGGATCTTTCCCGTCAGACCCAGAAACGTAGAAAACAATTTCTTTTGTTAAGGTCACAGGCATTACAATTGGGCATGTTTTTTATTCTAAAATATCCGTGTAAATGTTTAATAAAATCTGAAGGAAAAACATATATATTTTTGCAACCAAATCAGTTAACAAACTTTCTAGTTGAGAAAGGGAAGCCATTGATGAGTTCATCCCCAGCAACAACATAAAGTGCTTATAAATGAGTTTAGCTCTCCCAAACAGTAAATTATATCCTATAGTCTAATTTCTGTTTCATTATACAATGTATAAGATTGCTTAGAGAAGTGTAAAGGATCACATATGAGGGCTTGATAGACAGAAATGAATGAAGGAATATTTCATGGAATTTCTGTATATGTACTTAAAGATTGCCTAGTAAGTAATTGAGGAAATTGTCATTCATTTCTGTATACTATATCAAAGTGTGAGTCTATTTGATGTATTTACAAATATTCAATAAATATTAAATTTAAAAAAAAAAGAAAATTGCCTCTTTGATGTCCTTTCTGGTTTTTCCTAGGTTTAGCAGTGTGCATGCATAAATGATCAGTCTGAGCATACAAGTATGAGTGCCTGTACAGCGAGTGAGCACTTGTGAAAGTGTGGATTGTGAGGATGAAGTGTGAATGAGAAGGGAGATGGGAGGAGGGAGGAGGGGGAGAAGATCATTTTGATTAGTATGCTGAGATGCATGTGTCACTTTAAGATCACGTGACACCTTGAGTGGGTAGGATGTGACTTGCCTAGCTCTGATCTCCACCATCTCACCATCCACCCCCATTGTTTCTTTTTTATAACTCTGCAGTTAGATAGTAAAGTAGGAGTAAATTGTACATTTTTTCTTATAAATGATTTCCGTATATTAAATATAAATTGCTCTATATTCTGGTTATCACTTAAATTTATCTTTGGTTTTGATAAAAGACTTGCATATGAGATAATATTAAGAATATAAGAACATAAGAAATTGCCATGCTGGGTCAGACCAAGGGTCCATCAAGCCCAGCATCCTGTTTCCAACAGAGGTCAAAACCAGGCCACAAGAACCTGGCAATTACCCAAACACTAAGATCCCATGCTACTGATGCAATTAATAGCAGTGGCTATTCCCCAAGTATAATTGATTAATAGCCATTAATGGACTTCTCCTCCAAAAACTTATCCAAACCTTTTTTGAACCCAGCTACACTAACTGCACTAACCACGTTCTCTGGCAACAAATTCCAGAGCTTTATTGTGCGTTGAGTGAAAAAGAATTTTCTCCGATTAGTCTTAAATGTGCTACTTGCTAACTTCATGGAATGCCCCCTAGTCCTACTATTATTCGAAAGTGTAAATAACCGAGTCACATCTACTCGTTCAAGACCTCTCATGATCTTAAAGACCTCTATCATATCCCCCCTCAGCCCTAACCTCTTCAGCCTTTCCTCATAGGGGAGCTGTTCCATCCCCTTTATCACTTTGGTTGCCCTTCTCTGTACCTTCTCCATCACAACTATATCTTTTTTGAGATGCGGCGACCAGAATTGTACACAGTATTCAAGGTGCGGTCTCACCATGGAGCGATACAGAGGCATTATGACATTTTCCGTTCTATTAACCATTCCCTTCCTAATAATTCCTAACATTCTATTTGCTTTTAACTGCTGCAGCACACTGAGCCGACGATTTTAAAGTATTATCCACTATGATGCCTAGATTTTTTCCTGGGTGGTAGCTCCTAATATGGAACCTAACATCGTGTAACTACAGCAAGGGTTATTTTTCCCTATATGTAACACCTTGCACTTGTCCACATTAAATTTCATCTGCCATTTGGATGCCCAATCTTCCAGTCTTGCAAGGTCCTCCTGTAATGTATCACAGTCTGCTTGTGATTTAACTACTCTGAATAATTTTGTATCATCCGCAAATTTGATAACCTCACTCGTCGTATTCCTTTCCAGATCATTTATATATATATTGAAAAGCACCAGTCCAAGTACAGATCCCTGAGGCACTCCACTGTTTACCCTTTTCCACTGAGAAAATTGACCATTTAATCCTACTCTATGTTTCCTGTCTTTTAACCACTTGTAATCCACGATAGGACATCACCTCCTATCCCATGACTTTTTAGTTTTAATAGAAGCCTCTCATGAGGGACTTTGTCAAACGCCTTCTGAAAATCCAAATACACTACATCTACTGGTTCACCTTTATCCACATGTTTATTAACCACCGCCGCCGCCGTAGACAACACGATTCGACTGCAGGAGGTCGTTCCGGACCCCCGCTGGACTTTTGGCAAGTCTTGTGGGGGTCAGGAGGCCCCCCCAAGCTGGCCAAAAGTCCCTGGGGGTCCGGGAGCGATCTCCTGCCGCGAATCGTTTTTCCGTACGGAAAAACCAAAGGTAGCGCCGGCGCCATTTCTACAAGCACTGGAGGTCCAAGAGTGGAAGATCACAGCGGGACCCTTCCTCTGGACTCCAGGTAATTTAAGGCATTTTGGGGGGGTTCGGGAGGGTGGGGGATTTATTTTAAAGGGTTGGGGTGGGTTTTAGGGATGTTTTAGTGTGCCGGTTTTCGATTTTCACGATTATCACGATATTTTAAAAACCCAAACGGCGATGATCCGATTCCCTCCCCCTCCCAGCCGAAATCGATCATTAAGATGATCGATCACACGATTCACACCTCTAGTTAATAAACATGTGGATAAAGGTGAACCGGTAGATGTAGTGTATTTGGATTTTCAGAAGGCATTTAACAAAGTCCCTCATGAGAGGCTTCTAAGAAAACTAAAAAGTCATGGGATAGGAGTTTGTAATCCAGTTTGTAATCCAGTTTGTAATCCACTCCTTTCGTGGATTACAAACCGGTTAAAAGACAGGAAACAGAGAGTAGGATTACATGGTCAATTTTCTCAGTGGGAAAGGGTAAACAGTGGAGTGCCTCAGGGATCTGTACTTGGACCGGTGCTTTTCAATATATATATTAGGGATGTGAATCGTTTTAGGACGATTAAAATTATCGTCCGATAATTTTAATATCGTCTTAAACCGTTATGGAACACAATACAATACAGATTCTAACGATTTATCGTTATAAATCGTTAGAATCGTGAGCCGGCACACTAAAACCCCCTAAAACCCACCCCCCACCCTTTAAATTAAACCCCCCCCCCCCCCGAACCCCCCCCCCCCCCAATAACTTAAATAACCTGCGGGTCCAGCGGCGGTCCGGAACGGCAGCGGTCCGGAACGGGCTCCTGCTCCTGAATCTTGTCGTCTTCAGCCGGCGCCATTTTCCAAAATGGCGCCGAAAAATGGCGGCGGCCATAGACGAAAAAGATTGGACGGCAGGAGGTCCTTCCGGACCCCCGTTGGACTTTTGGCAAGTCTCGTGGGGGTCAGGAGGCCCCCCACAAGCTGGCCAAAAGTTCCTGGAGGTCCAGCGGGGGTCAGGGAGCGATTTCCCGCCGCGAATCGTTTTCGTACGGAAAATGGCGCCGGCAGGAGATCGACTGCAGGAGGTCGTTCAGCGAGGGTTCCGGCGCCTCGCTGAACGACCTCCTGCAGTCGATCTCCTGCCGGCGCCATTTTCCGTACGAAAACGATTCGCGGCGGGAAATCGCTCCCTGACCCCCGCTGGACCTCCAGGAACTTTTGGCCAGCTTGTGGGGGGCCTCCTGACCCCCACGAGACTTGCCAAAATTCCAGCGGGGGTCCGGAAGGACCTCCTGCCGTCCAATCTTTTTCGTCTATGGCCGCCGCCATTTTTCGGCGCCATTTTGGAAAATGGCGCCGGCTGAAGACGACAAGATTCAGGAGCAGGAGCCCGTTCCGGACCGCTGCCGTTCCGGACCGCCGCTGGACCCGCAGGTTATTTAAGTTATTTGGGGGGGGGTTCGGGAGGGTGGGGGATTTAATTTAAAGGGTCGGGGGTGGGTTTTAGGGGGTTTTAATGTCCGGTTTTTCGATTTTTCGATTTTTAACGATTTTTAACGATTTTTCACGATATTTTACCCCCCCAAACGGCAACAATACGATTCCCTCCCCCTCCCAGCCGAAATCGATCGTTAAGACGATCGAGGACACGATTCACATCCCTAATATATATATATATATATATATATATATATATATAAATGATCTGGAAAGGAATACGACAAGTGATGTTATCCAATTTGCAGATGATACAAAATTATTCAGAGTAGTTAAATCATAAGCGGATTGTGATACATTACAGGAGGACCTTGCAAGACTGGAAGATTGAGCATCCAGATAGCAGATGAAATTTAATGTGGACAAGTGCAAGGTGTTGAATATAGGGAAAAATAACCCTTGCTGTAGTTACACGATGTTAGGTTCTATATTAGGAGCTACCACCCAGGAAAAAGATTTAGGCATCATAGTGGATAATACTTTAAAATCGTCACCTCAGTGTGCAGCAGCAGTCAAAAATGCAAACAGAATGTTAGGAATTATTAGGAAGGGAATGGTTAATAAAACAGAAAATGTTATAATGCCTTTGTATGCTCCGTGATGAGACCACACCTTGAATACTGTGTACAATTCTGGTCGCCGCTTCTCAAAAAAGATATAGTTGTGATGGAGAAGGTACAGAGAAGGGCAACCAAAATGATAAAGGGGATGGATCAGCTCCCCTATGAGAAAAGGCTGAAGGGGTTAGGGTTGTTCAGCTTCAGCTGAATCGGTTATTTACACTTTCAGATAATAGAAGGACTAGGGGGCATTCCATGAAATTAGCATGTGGCACATTTAAGACTAATTGGAGAAAATTCTTTTTCACTCAATGCACAATTAACCTCTGGAATTTGTTGCCAGAGGATGTGGTTAGTGCAGTTAGTGTAGCTGGGTTCAAAAAAGGTTTAGATAAGTTCTTGGAGGAGAAGTCTATTAACTGCTATTAATCAAGTTTACTTAAGGAATAGCCACTGCTATTAATTGCATCAGTAGCATGGGATCTTCTTGGTGTTTGGGTAATTGCCAGGTTCTTGTGGCCTGGTTTGGCCTCTGCTGGAAACAGGATGCTGGGCTTGTTGGATCCTTGGTCTGACCCAGCATGGCAATTTCTTATGTTCTTATTTTCTTATTTTCTTAGGCGTCATAGTGGATAATACATTGAAATTGTCGGTTCAATGTTCTGCGGCAATCAAAAAAGCAAACAGAATGTTTGGAATTATTAGAAAGGGAATGGTGAGTAAACTGGAAAATGTCATAATGCCTATGTATCGCTCCATGGTGGGACCACACCTTGAATACAGTGTACAATTCTGGTCGTCACATCTCAAACAAGATATAATTACGCTGGGGAAGGCACAGATAAAGGCAATCAAAATGATAAAAGGGAATGGAATGGCTCCCCCTTTTGAGGAAAGACTAAAGAGGATAGGACTGTTTAGCTTGGAGAAGAGACAGCTGAGGGAGGATATGAAAGAGGTCCATAAAATCATGCAAGTTCTAGAACAGGTAAATATGAATCGGTTAATTACTCTTTCGGATAATAGAAGGAATAGGGGGCACTCCATGAAGTTAGCAAGTAGCACATTTAAAACAAATTGGAGAAAATTCTTTATCACTCAATGCACAATTATGCTCTGGAATTTGTTGCCAGGGGATGTGGTTAGTGCAGTTGGTGTGGCTGGTTTAAAAAAAAAGGTTTGGATAAGTTCTTGGAGAAGAGGTCCATTAACTGCTATTAATCAAGCTGACTTAGGGAATCGTCACTGCTATTACTGGCATCAGTAGCATGGGATCTACTTAGTTTTTGGGTACTTGCCAGGTACTTGGAGCCTGGATTGGCCACTGTTGGTCACAGGATGCTGGGCTTGATGGACCCTCAGTCTGACCCAGTATGGCAATTTCTTATGTTCTTATGTACAGTTTGTTAGGTTTGGGTGGGTTTGTGCATATATGAGGCAAGTTGGTGTGAACCACATCCCAGTGGGTGAGTCTCTCCCCCTTCACTGAAGTGTTTGGGAAAGAACTCTGGCTTTAGTTGTGAAAGAGGAGTAGCCTGGGGAAGGAGAGCTCAGCATGGCAGGCAGCTGAACTCTGCTATTTAACCACACTCTACTGTTTAACCATAATACTTTTTTTTTTTAAACAGTTGCTTTTCAAACAGGCAGAGCAACACATATTGAGATAGTTATATGACGTAAGTAAAACCCCCCTGCATGCTGCCTTCCCAAAAACGACTGCTTATCTCAAGGATCTTTCCAGTTCCAGGAAAATAGAAAGAGGATGGAAGGTGGAAGGTATTTGGGACAGAGGAAGGAAAATGCATAAACAAGGATGTAACTTATGGTGAAATAACATGTTCCTTCCCTTTAAAGTATTTTCAGCCATGACAGCGTAGGAGGGTCTCCCCAGGGGATGCCTTTTGTTGCCTCCAGCTGACCTCTGGAGTTTCTCATTTTTATTTAGTTTACTTAGTATGAAAAAAATCCATGGTTTCTTTTCAGTCTTTTTCCCCCCCCCATGCCCATGTTTTGCCAATAGCTCCCAATCCTGTCCTGGAGGCACGCCTTTACTGTTTCAGATACAAACTTACGGAGTGGATTTCTTAGCTGTGCTAGGAATTTACCACATGGTAAATGCCTTAATGCAGCAATAACTCATGGTAGTTTAAATACTGTACATTATTTCATCCCTGATATCGCAGCTATGGTAATGAATTGCTTTGTATGCAAACACCTCTTTACTAGGCAATTTCATGTTAACAAAATAACGCAGCTTGCCAGAAAAAAATCAGAAGTTGCATTATTTTCATTGAAATTAGCCACAATTTAGGAGCTGTTGCTAATTTTCCCTGGTTGCACTGGGATGCTAATGTGGATCCCGATGCTCCCGGGGCAATGGCTTAAAGGGGTCAATCAGCCTGGAGTAACCTTGCCTACCCCCCAAGTGCGGCAAAGACCCCAGGGTCTCTCAAGAGTCCTGTCTCTCCCCACCTCCGCCCCATGAGGTGACCAAAGTCCAGAAAAGAAACCTTAAAGGCCATTAAATTATGGCACAGACCTTGCCCCCAAATCCCTCACTGTTATAAAAAATTACCCCACTCAGAGGCCAGAACCCCCACCCGAGCCATATTCTAAACCCCCCTCCCCCTGACTTACCAAACTTGCAATGGTAGTATAGTGGGTACCAGCAAAATGCCCTCTAGTCTCTGGACCTGGTGGTAGCCATTTTCCAAAATGATGCCAGCTAGCCAATTCCTTGCCTTTGCCCCATCACATGATAGGTGCAGTTGACACGATTTTGGCTTCCAAGTTAGTTACTGAATGTTGCTCAACGAGGTCACTGAACTGTAGGATGGGTTATGTCATGTTGATAGTAAAATGCTAAATTTTTTATGCATCTGTAAATTGGGGTGCCAGCTGGTTATATTTTTTGATCTAGTCCAATTTTATCACATAATGCATATGGAGATTTAGTTTCAATATTCCTATGAACAGCATGACTGCTTTGCCATGCATGAGATGAGGTAAAGCCAGGAATGGATCAGTCTGTCATAAGAACATAAGAACATGCCATACTGGGTTAGACAAAGGGTCCATCAAGCCCAGCATCCTGTTTCCAACAGTGGCCAATCCAGGCCATAAGAACCTGGCAAGTACCCAAAAACTAAGTCTATTCTATGTTACTGTTGCTAGTAATAGCAGTGGCTATTTTCTAAGTCAACTTAATTAATACCTCTTTACCCGAGTCAACTTAATTAATAAGTCAACTAAGTCAACTTAATTAATATCTCTTTACCCGAGCATACACATGAACCCCCTAACCTCCCACCCATCTCCCCCTGCCCCTCAAGCACTCCACCGATCCCCCCCTCCCCTCGCCCCCCAAGCATTCTACCTTTCTCCCCACTTCCTAACTCCCTTCCCCAATTATTTTTGTAAATAATTCACATGTATATTATGTTTTCACTGCGTGTACCAAACCATTTTTTGTTTGTCAATTTGTACAGTATTACCCTTGTTTGCCCCCCTCTTCCCCTCTACCCAGTTCGCCCATCAGTTTCATTGTAAAGCCCAGTTGGCCATTTTATGTTACATGGAAACCGATGTGATGTTTACCTAACGAATGTCGGTATACAAAAATTGCAAATAAATAAATAAATAAATAATGGAAGGTAATGGACTTCTCCAAGAACGTATCCAATCCTTTTTTAAACACAGCTACACTAACTGCACTAACCACATCCTCTGGCAACAAATTCCAGAGTTTAATTGTGCGTTAAGTGAAAAAGAACTTTCTCCAATTAGTTTTAAATGTGCCACATGCTAACTTTATGGAGCGCCCCCTACTCTATTATCCGAATGAGTAAATAACCGATTCACATTTACCCATTCTAGACCTCTCATGATTTTAAATATCTCTATCATATCCCCCCAGCCGTCTCTTCTCCAAGCTGAAAAGTCCTAACCTCTTTAGTCTTTCCTCATAGGGGAGCTGTTCCATTCCCTTTATCATTTTGGTCGCCCTTCTCTGTATCTTCTCCATCGCAACTATATCTTTTTTGAGATGCAGCAACCAGAATTGTACACAGTATTCAAGCTTCAAGGTGCTGTCTCATCATGGAGCGATACAGGGGCATTACGACATTTTCCGTTTTATTCACCATTCCCTTTCTAATAATTCCCAACATTCTGTTTGCTTTTTTGACTGCCGCAGCACACTTAACCAATAATATCAATGTGTTATCCACTATGATGCCTGGATCTCTTCCTTGGTGGTAGTTTCTAATATAGAACCTAACATCGTGTAGGGATGTGCAGAGCAAAAGTTTATGTTCATAAGTCCATAAGTCGAAAGGGGGTCCCATTTGCGGTCAATATGGACATATGGAGAATTCCATAAGTTGAGTCTATGTCCATATGTGCAAATAAAAATTTAAACCCCTCACCCTCCTTAATCCCCCCCCCCCCAAGACTTACCAAAACTCCCTGGTGGTCCAGCGGGGTCAGGATGCCATTTCTGACCTCCTTTGCAAGGAGCACGTGACGTCGGCGCCACGTCGGAGTGACGCGGCGTCACGTGATTCCCCGCGGGTTCGCTCCGGGACCCTCGATCGACCCAAAAGGAACTTTTGGCCAGCTTGGGGGGGCCTCCTGACACCCCCAAGCTGGCCAAATGTTCCTTTTGGGTCGAACGAGGGTCCCGGAGCGAACCCGCGGGGAATCACGTGACGTCGGCGCCACGTCGGAGTGACGCGGCGTCACGTGATTCCCCGCGGGTTCGCTCCGGGACCCTCGTTCGACTCAAAAGGAACTTTTGGCCAGCTTGGGGGGGCCTCCTGACACCCCCCAAGCTGGCCAAAAGTTCCTTTTGGGTCGAACGAGGGTCCCGGAGCGAACCCGTGGGGAATCACGTGACGCCGCGTCACTCCGACGTGGCTCCGACGTCACGTGCTCCTTGCAAAGGAGGTCAGAAATGAGTGACAGCATACCCATAGACTACTCCGGTCCCTGGTCTTTGCAAAAAAAAGCCTGTCTTGCAGCTTTGATCGTGCCTATGTGAAACACCTATCTACAGCGAGGGCTTGGAGGGGTGGGCTTCTGGTGACATCACTGGGGGGTTTGGCTTGGGGGTTTGAGTGACAGCGTACCCATAGACTACTCCGGTCCCTGGTCTTTGCAAAAAATAGCCTGTCTTTTGCAAAGTTTGATTGTGCCTATGTGAAAAAATACATTGCAGTTCATGCAGTTCACCACATGTAGCTTCAAGCAATCACTTGTTTTAAAAACCAAATCCTTGTCAACAGAATGAGCCACAGTTTTCCTGCCTCCTAACAGCTTGTATTTTTTAAAAAAAGAGGGGCTAGAAAAAAAGCATATTTCCTGCTCTGTCATCATTAAAAGATGTAAGGATGTTCTAGAGGCGCATTTTAAAAGCATTCTTCCGGCTCCGACATCATTAAAAGGCATCAGGATGTTCTAGGAGCGCATATTTTGGGACTTTTGTATTGTACTTCCGGTGAAATCATCAAAAACAGCCAGAGTCCATTAATTCTGACATCATTAAAAAAGCGACAGGACCCTTTCTGATGACATTTTAGGGGGTGTGTTTTTGGGAGGCGGTGTGGGGGTGGACTTCCAATGATGTCATACCCGCGACGTCACAGGGGTGTGTGGCTTGGGGCTGGGGTGTGGGCGGGGCCATCCGTGACATCATGAGGGGGTGGTTTGGAGGGTGGGGTGTGGGAGTGGCTCCCCATTCACTTCTATTGGGGGAGGAGCATCGATGGGGTCTGGGGCAGGGCCAGGGGCGGAAGGGGTATGGCCTGGGGTAGAAGGGGTGTGGCCTGGGGGCATGGTCGAGGACGAGAGGGGTGTGGCTATGCCCCCATTCACTTCTATAGGGCGTGGGCAGGCGTAGGCGGGGCTTAGACCGGAAGTGAACGCTGATTGGCTGCTGTCATCCTTATCTCACCTGTCAATCAGTTTGATTGATCGTGTACCCATTATATTACTCCTCCCAATGAGGCCACATTTCAAACAGTGTCCTTCCTCAGAGGATATTTCTTTTCTGTCAATGTGCCAATATATTAACCGATGTAAGCATCTCCACCACATTAAAAATCCATCCATCCATATTTTGATACAGTCTGGCAAGCAAAATTAGCCGGATAAACTTATCTGGCTAACTTTACAGGTATATTCAGTTGTGAAACCACACTATTGAATATAGGCAGCTATCTTAAAGTTAGCCAGCTAACTATAGCTGCCTAATTATCTGGACTTATCTGGCTAAGTCATCCAGCTAATGCTGAATATTGGAGTTAGCCAGTTAACTTAGCTGGCTAACTCAGCTCCTCCCAGTTACACCCCCGGAATGCCCTTAACGTATCCCTAGATGCATGAAGCCACGATATTTTTCACAGGAGTGGTCCCACTATTGTGGGGGGTTATCACTGTGATAGTGGGGGCCCTCCCCCAATAATATATCATGGTTCTATGGCACATTCTTTTGTCTTGTGGCCAAACACCGCGAGCCAAAACAGCTCGCTCAGCGATGCCATTGCCTTAAAGGGCCGCTGGCCCAAAAGTAAAAAATTGAGGCAAAGGGGGAGGTTGAACGGAATTCAGTGCTGACCCCCATCTCAACCTGGGGACACCACTCTAGATGGCCTTGACTCTCCCAAATTGTAAAAATTGAAAATATTGACATGCAGCAACGATCCTGCCCTCCCCATCCCATCCCCAAGTCATCAATAAAACATTGGGTGCCGGCCGCCCTTCCCATAACCACCCCTATCCCCCCAAGTCAAAAATAGGGTCCCGACCTGCCTTCCCATATCTGCCCCCACCCCTAAAGTCCAAAATAGAGTCCTGGCCCCTCTTTCCCATAACTAACCCCCATGTCTAATAAATCAACTTCCGACACAGATATATGATGTCTTCTCCTTACCCAGAAAAAAGAAAAAAGGGGGAGGTCTCCTCATAGCTGCCAAAAAATTTCTTAACCTCACTCTACAATCTATCAATACTATACCTAAACTGGAGGTAGGCTTATTCAGATCAAAGTCGCTCCAAATCCTCCTCACCTACGCTCCCCCTGGACTTTTAGATCAAGACGCTTCTCCTATGGTGGAAATCATAGCCAAATACTTAAAACTAGATTCTCCAGCCATAATCCTTGGAGATTTTAATCTTCACATCAATGCCAATCCTCGATCTTCTAACTGCGAAGCCTTCCTATCAGCCCTCTCGGACATGGGCTTCAAACAATACATCAACCAACCCACACACAAAGCAGGTCATACCCTTGACCTTATCTTCACAAATTCCAACCTCATTCCACTTTCACCCCCTCTATGCCTCCCGGTTCCATGGTCAGACCATTTCATGATCACCTCCACCATCAGATCACTGACAGGATCCTCTGCGCCCCCCTCAGGCGACCACTCTGTACTACAGGAAACCATGTCCTTCAGAAGACCTCGGCAACTCTCTAATCAAAGAACTTCCTAACCTAGATCTATCTAACCCCGATTCTGCTTTTACCTCCTGGCAAAGTATTACTGAAACGATAGCCAACAACTTATGCCCACTGTCAAAAAAAACATAAATCCTTCTCAAAAAAACAAGCAACCATGGTTCTCTAATGAACTCCATACCCAGAAGCAAAACCTAAGACGGAAAGAAAAAGAATGGAGGAAGAATCCCGATCCCCATTCTCTAACCATATACAAAACCGCCCTCCACCAATACAGAACGGCAACGCTTCGAACAAAAAGAGATTTCTATGCCCACCGTATCCACGATATGATGTTTGACGCGAAGGCTCTTTTCTCGTACGTATCGGAACTCACCAAATCTGCTCCCCCTACCATCCCAGACGATACAGCCCAATCAAAGGCCAACGATCTGGCTTTATTCTTCCAGAACAAAATCTCCAACACCCTGGCTAGATTAACTACCAGCTCAAATTCACCTCTTCCGGATACCCTCCACCTACCAAACACAGACATAAGCTTAGAATCCTTTGATCCTACTCACACTTTAGAGGTGGAAAATCTGCTAAAAAGAATGAAACCTTCGACCCACCCTCTGGACCAAATACCTTCCAAATTTCTGATTCTCATACCAGAATACATCTCCAAATATCTAGCTGATATTATCAATTGTTCCCTCTTACATGGAATATTCCCAGATGCTCTCAAATCGGCTACCCTCAAACCCATACTCAAAAAACCAAACCTGGACCCGGACGACCTCAATAACTACTGTCCCATTTCAAACCTCTCGTTTGTAGCTAAGATCATGGAGAAAATCGTAAATAAACAACTTTCAAATTACCTAGACGACCATAATATCCTACACCCGTCACAATACGGTTTCCGAAAAGAACATAATACCGAAACCCTCCTCATCTCACTCCTTGATCAAATATACATTGGCTTTGATAAAGGACAATCGTTCCTCCTAGCCCTTCTCGACATCTCTGCAGCTTTCGATACTGTAAATCATAACACCCTTCTAAACCGGCTATCAGACATAGGAATTGCAGGATCAGCTCTCAGATGGTTCGACTCCTTCCTTAGCAATAGAGGCTATAAGGTTAAAATTAATAACAAGGAATCCTTTCACACTAACGCCCCATTCGGAGTCCCCCAGGGCTCCTCCTTATCACCCACCCTGTTTAACATCTACATACTCCCTCTCTGCCATTTACTCTCTAATCTAAAATTTAAGTTCTATATATACGCAGACGATGTTCAAATTCTAATCCCCATATCCAATTCACTGGACTCAACACTCAAGTTATGGAACTCTCATCTGCAAATGATCAACCATCACCTTTCAAGCCTCAACATGGTGCTCAACACTTCAAAGACAGAACTATTGCTAATCAGCCCAGAAGGTAGTCCCTTCTATCACCAACTACAATCTAACATACTAATATCCCAACTACAATCTAACATACAAATATCCCACGCTAGAGATCTTGGAGTCATAATTGATAGTCACTTGAACCTAAAGCAATTTATAAAACACACTACAAAGGAGTGCTTTTACAAGCTACAAGTACTCAAAAAACTCAAACCGCTCCTATTCCATTACGATTTCAGATCTGTCCTCCAATCCATTCTGTTCTCCAAGATCGACTACTGCAATTCCATCTTGCAAGGTCTCCCGGCTTCTACCATAAAACCCCTCCAGTTGCTCCAAAACGCAGCGGCGAGAATTCTGACGAATATCAATCGGAAAGCACATATCTCTCCCATTCTAAAAGATCTTCACTGGCTCCCAGTAAACTTCAGGATTCTCCATAAATCACTCACAATTATCCACAAAAATATTCACCATGAGACCCCTCTTGATCTGCTACACCCTCTCAAATTACACTCGACGGCCAGACCCTTAAGGGATGCCTACAAGGGATCTTTACATGTTCCTCCAGTCAACATTGTACACCATTCAAACATCAGAAACAGGACGTTCTCTATCACAGGTCCCTCCATCTGGAACGCCATGCCTCTGGACCTCAGGCAGGAAACTTGTCTACTAACTTTTAAAAAGAAACTAAAGACATGGCTGTTCTGCCGAGCCTTCCCCGCCTCTAGCCCAACAGCCTGACTTAGAATTGTTCCATCACTTATGTAAATAAACAAATGCTAAATCACGCTTACAAGTTATCATGAGGTCGGCTCCTTGCCTCCCTCCCATACTCTATGGAATATAGTACTTTATCTTCGTTCTCCCTCTCTTTTTTTCCTACTCCCAGTTAAGGCATCCTTGCTATAATGTAACTTTATGCTCCTTTTAAATTGTCTCGTTGAGTGGTTGGTTTATAGTTACTGCTTAGTTCGATGTAAACCGAGTTGATTTGATTTGTATCAAGAAAGTCGGTATATAAAAGCCTTTAATAAATAATAAAATGTCAAAATAGGGATCCAGCCCCTCCAAAAGCCAAAAAAATAAATAAGGGTCACGGCCCCACCCAATCCCTTCTCATGGCACAATCCCCTCTCCCCAGCCCCCTCTTCCATACTCTCCAACCCTTCAATGGCATGCCCACATCCCCTGAATGGCTTTTATATTCCAGAATGTCCTTTTATGCCTCCCTCATCGGGGCTAGGGTGCCCCCTAACACCCCACTCACAGGCCGAAACAGTACAATGTGCTCCGGTGGAGCGCACTGTTAACCCGCATTTGGACGCACGTTTTGGACGCGCTAGCTTTACCCCTTATTCAGTAAGGGGGAATAGCGCGTCGAAAACACGCGTCCAACCACCCTGAAACTAATAACGCCCGCAACATGCAAATGCATGTTGATGGCCCTATTAGTTATTCCTGCGCGATTCAGTAAGTAAAATGTATGGCCAAGCTGCACATTTTACTTTCAGAAATTAGCACCTACCCAAAGGTAGGTGTTAATTTCTGCCGGCGCCAGGGAAGTGCACAGAAAAGCAGTAACAACTGCTTTTCTGTTAAAAATTAATTAAAAATTTAAAAAAAATGTTAAATCAGCCCGCGGCCCGTGGGTTGAAAACCAGACACTCAATTTTGCCGGCGTCCGGTTTCCAAACTCGTGGCTGTCAGCGGGTTTGAGAACCGACGCTGGCAAAATTGAGCGTCGGCTGTCAAACTCTCTGACAGCCGCTGCTGCTGTCAAAAAAGAGGCGCTAGGGATGCGCTAGTGACCCTAGCGCCTCTTTTTACCGCAGGCCCTAATTTGAATAATTTGTTTTAGTGAATCCCGCACACAGGAGAGTGGCCTGTGCCCTCGCCCGCTCTCCCGCGAACTTTACTGTATCGGACCTGTGAGTAAGTACCATTTTCCAAAATGGTTCTGGCCTGACCTTGCCCCAGCCATGTTACAGCCCCAGGTTGAGAGGGGGATCAGCACTGACCCCCTGCTCAATGTCCCTGTTTACTTGCTATTTTTTTTCTGCCTCTTTAAATGTGAGGTGAGAGCCTCTGGACCCGCGTTAGGGTCTGGGGCCTCCCCCTCACAGTTATTGCTTTTCCAAGAGGTGTAGGCATTTTATCACGGCCGACCACCTTCTTGGTTTTCTGCTATAAAACATTTACATATGATTGCATATGCATGACATTCTTTGCATGCATTTGCATTAGTCGTGCATGAAAATCGCATGCAAAGAAAGTAATTGAAATAAGGAATGGAACCTGCATGAGGAGATGCAAAATATTGTGTATATCACACAATATGGGGCGGATTTTCAGAGCCCTGCTCGCCTAAATCCGCCTAAATCCGGGCGGATTTAGGCGAGCAGGGCCCTGCGCGCCGGTGCGCCTATGTTCAATAGGCCTACCGGCGCGCGCAGACCCCGGGACTCGCGTAAGTCCCGGGGTTTGGCGAAGGGGGCGTGTCGGGGGCGTGTCGGGCGTGTCAGGGCGTGTCGGGGGCGGGCCCGGTCAGCGCAGCGTTTTGGGGGCGTGTCGGCAGCGTTTTGGGGGCGGGCCGGGGGCGTGGTTATGGCCCGGGGCAGTCCGGGGGCGTGGCCGCTCCCTCCGTACCCGCCCCCAGGTCGCGTCCCGGTGCGCTAGCGGCCCGCTGGCGCGTGGGGATTTACGTCTCCCTCCGGGAGGCGTAAATCCCCCGACAAAGGTAAGGGGGGGGGGGTTTAGACAGGGCCGGGCGGGTGGGTTAGGTAGGGGAAGGGAGGGGAAGGTGAGGGGAGGGCAAAAGAAAGTTCCCTCTGAGGCCGCTCCGAAATCGGAGCGGCCTCGGAGGGAACGGGGGTAGGCTGCGCGGCTCGGCGCGTGCCGGCTATACAGAATCGATAGCCTTGCGCGCGCCAATCCAGGATTTTAGCGGCTACGCGCGTATCTACTAAAATCCCACGTACTTTTGCTTGCGCCTGATGTGCCAGCAAAAGTACGCCAATTCGCGCGGTTTGAAAATCTACCCCTATATGTGATATACTGCAAGTCAGAGCACCAATGTGGCTTGATGCATCTCCCTGTTAGCTGGCTAACTTTTAGCCCCTAACTTAATAGGCAGCTAGAATTTAGCTGGATATGTGCCCAAATATTCATTTACTTGGCTAGCTCCTGAGTTAGCTGGTTAAATGCTTTTGAATACGTCAGGATCTCCAAAAGGCAAATTTTACCATAATATGTATGGATCTAGCCAAAAACTGAAAACATTTGCAGTCCTGCTGCACTCCAGATTTTCTGTTACTATACTTCTCACCAGTTCTCTCAGTAGTGCAAGCTTGCTTTGAAAATTATCCCACGACCACACCTGATACTTTAATACTGGCACCTGGGCTCACATGTATGCTCATTATATACCGGTTCGTGTCCAGAGGCACGGCCATTTTATATCATACGTGCGGATATCACACACGGTATATAAAATAGGCTGAACGCGCGTACATGTGTGCCCAGTTTTACATGGATGCACACATGTGCGCCCAAATTCTGCCTCTACCGTGTAAGTGGGGGGACTTTAATAGAAATGTGCACCGATGCAATTACCAGGTAAATCACTTTGCCCCAGTTCTCCCAGGTAAGAGATAGGACTTCCTAACCCCCCTATTTCAATAGCCTTCCTTTTCCCCTCTTAACCCCGACCCTTCAGACCCTGCTGACATGCCTATATTTTTCTGTTTCAGGAGTTACACGTCATCCATAGCAGAAGTAAAGCTGTGTGGTAGGGGACCCTGGTGCATATCGTGTAAATACTTACGTGCACATTTCGTGCTAAAGTCCCGGATCGCCCAGACTACACCCACGCCCTGCTCCTTTTTTGGACGTTCTCAATTGTGCGTGTACCGGGAGATATGCACGTACATGGGCGGCTTTTAGAACACGCTTGGTGCCCGCTGGCCGGACATATTTGCATATCTCCCGGTTTTGGTGTGTGCCGGGCTTTTAAAATTCACCTATGTGTGAGGGGGAAGGAGTTCAGGGAAATTTACACCCATGCTTTTCACAATCAAAAAGTATGTGTGTGTAAATCCAAACCCCGCCCCAAAAACACCTCCTTCCACTGCACTTAAAATTGCATGCATACAGGGTGTATGCAGATAATTTCAGTGTGTATCAGCTGAGCAATTTTCAGAAGGGCTGGTTCTGCAGTTCAAAGCACTGTTTTACCAGCAGAAGTCCTTTGAGAATTGCCACAGTATGAGTATCAGGAACTAAACACGTTATATTAGGGATGTGAATCGTTTTCCATATCGTCTTAACGATAGAAATCGTGTGGCAGGGCAAGAAAATCGTCTTAGGCACGATTTTTTAGTTAAAAAATCGTTAAAAATCGTTTTTTCCGATTAGTGCGCACTAACTCGAGTTAGTGCGCACTAACAGGAGTTAGTGCGCACTAACTGGGAGTTAGTGCACACTAACTGAAAATGATACAATTTGACACTTTTCAGGTCAGTTAAGGTCAGTTTAGGAATGAATATGTATTCCTATTGGCTGCCCTCTTATTTATTCATGTTACCAAGTTTCCTACTGACAGTATATGGGGGATGGGAAATGGAAACAGTTGGTAGCTTGACAAAACAAGTAATGTGATCAGTCAATGTGACTAGAACTTGTGCCCTAACCCTGATACCAGGGGTATTGTGATCTTCCTGCACACAGTGCCCTATCCCTATTAATACCAGGAGTGTTGTGATCTTCCTGCACACAGTGCCCTATCCCTAATACCGGGGGTGTTGTGATCTTCCTGCACACAGTGCCCTATTCCTGATACCGGGGGTGTTGTGATCTTCTTGCACACATCCCGGTATCAGGGATAGGGCACTGCATGCAGGAAGATCACAACACTCCTGGTATTAATAGGGATAGGGCACTGCATGCAGGAAGATCACAACACTCCTGGTATTAATAGGGATAGGGCACTGCATGCAGGAAGATCACAACACCCCTGGTATCAGGGATAGGGCACTGTGTGCAGGAAGATCACAATACCCCGGAGGAGTGAGGGTCAGGCAGCTCCCCCCTGTCTGTGAAGCCAGCCTCTCACTAGTAATGCAGGGAGGGAGCAGTCTCAGACTTCACCATCCTCCCCCCCCCCCCTCACCCACACACCATTCACTAGCTGGGACATGGGGGAAGTCAGGAGTGAGGGTCAGGCAGCTCCCCCCTGTCTGTGAAGCCAGCCTCTCACTAGTAATGCAGGGAGGGAGCTGTCTCAGACTTCACCATCCCCCCCCCCCCCCCTCACCCACACACCATTCACTAGCTGGGACATGGGGGAAGTCAGGAGTGAGGGTCAGGCAGCTCCCCCTTGTCTGTGAAGCCAGCCTCTCACTAGTAATGCAGGGAGGGAGCTGTCTCAGACTTCACCATCCTCCCCCCCCCCCTCACCCACACACCATTCACTAGCTGGGACATGGGGAAGTCAGGAGTGAGGGTCAGGCAGCTCCCCCCTGTCTGTGAAGCCAGCCTCTCACTAGTAATGCAGGGAGGGAGCTGTCTCAGACTTCACCATCCTCCCCCCCCCCCCTCACCCACACACCATTCACTAGCTGGGACATGGGGGAAGTCAGGAGTGAGGGTCAGGCAGCTCCCCCCTGTCTGTGAAGCCAGCCTCTCACTAGTAATGCAGGGAGGGAGCTGTCTCAGACTTCACCATCCTCCCCCCCCCCCCTCACCCACACACCATTCACTAGCTGGGACATGGGGAAGTCAGGAGTGAGGGTCAGGCAGCTCCCCCCTGTCTGTGAAGCCAGCCTCTCACTAGTAATGCAGGGAGGGAGCTGTCTCAGACTTCACCATCCACCCCCCCCCCCTCACCCACACACCATTCACTAGCTGGGACATGGGGGAAGTCAGGAGTGAGGGTCAGGCAGCTCCCCCCTGTCTGTGAAGCCAGCCTCTCACTAGTAATGCAGGGAGGGAGCTGTCTCAGACTTCACCATCCACCCCCCCCCCCTCACCCACACACCATTCACTAGCTGGGACATGGGGGAAGTCAGGAGTGAGGGTCAGGCAGCTCCCCCCTGTCTGTGAAGCCAGCCTCTCACTAGTAATGCAGGGAGGGAGCTGTCTCAGACTTCACCATCCTCCCCCCCCTCACCCACACACCATTCACTAGCTGGGACATGGGGGAAGTCAGGAGTGAGGGTCAGGCAGCTCCCCCCTGTCTGTGAAGCCAGCCTCTCACTAGTAATGCAGGGAGGGAGCTGTCTCAGACTTCACCATCCTCCCCCCCCCCCTCACCCACACACCATTCACTAGCTGGGACATGGGGGAAGTCAGGAGTGAGGGTCAGGCAGCTCCCCCCCTGTCTGTGAAGCCAGCCTCTCACTAGTAATGCAGGGAGGGAGCTGTCTCAGACTTCACCATCCTCCCCCCCCCCCCCTCACCCACACACCATTCACTAGCTGGGACATGGGGGGAGTCAGGAGTGAGGGTCAGGCAGCTCCCCCCTGTCTGTGAAGCCAGCCTCTCACTAGTAATGCAGGGAGGGAGCTGTCTCAGACTTCACCATCCTCCCCCCCCCCCTCACCCACACACCATTCACTAGCTGGGACATGGGGGAAGTCAGGAGTGAGGGTCAGGCAGCTCCCCCCCTGTCTGTGAAGCCAGCCTCTCACTAGTAATGCAGGGAGGGAGCTGTCTCAGACTTCACCATCCTCCCCCCCCCCCCCTCACCCACACACCATTCACTAGCTGGGACATGGGGGAAGTCAGGAGTGAGGGTCAGGCAGCTCCCCCCTGTCTGTGAAGCCAGCCTCTCACTAGTAATGCAGGGAGGGAGCTGTCTCAGACTGGTATCAGGGTTAGGGCACTGTGTGCAGGAAGATCACAACACTCCTGGTATTAATAGGGATAGGGCACTGTAAGAGATGACTGTAGTAGATTGAATAAAGATCTGATGTTTCTGCTCTCCTCACACCAAACAAAAACAACACACAAGCAGAGAAGCCCTTCTTACAAAGCTGAGCTAGTGAGTTAAGTAGGAGGAAAAGTAAACATACTGGTGCCAGTGTGGCTACTTAAAAAATACACTTACCAACAATCAATTACATATATTTGAACTGTGTACAGTTCCAGCCAGAACCACCTTTCTAAAATGCACAGTGATTGGCAAATTCAACATGCACTAGCATTTCAGGTGCCTGCTAACAAAAATAATAAACAAACAAGTTCTAGTCAGGTGAGTGCTGATCATTACATTACTTTTTTTGTCAAGCTTCCAACTGTTTCCATTTCACATCCCCCCAACCATATTGGTAACATCAATAGATAAGAGCACAGCCAGCCAATAGGAATACATACATACATATTCATTCCTAAGTGACCTTTACTGACCTGGGAAGTGTGAACACTTTGTTTCATTTTCTGTTGGTGTTCGTTAGTTTCCAGTTCCATTTCCCATCCCCCCAACCATCACCTCAGTGGTAACCTTGGTAACATCAATAGATAAGAGGGCAGCCAGCCAATAGGAACACATATTCATTCCTAACTGACCTTCAGTGACCTGGAAAGTGTTTATTTGTATCATTTTCAGTTAGTGCGCACTAAATCGAGTTAGTGCGCACTAACGGGGAGTTAGTGCGCACTAACTCGAGTTAGTGCGCACTAACACGATTTAACAATTTTTAACGATAAATCGTTAGAATTTCTATTGTATCGTGTTCTATAACGATTTAAGACGATATAAACATTATCGGACGATAATTTTAATCGTTGAAAAACGATTCACATCCCTACGTTATATACAGCATTAATTCTGGTTTATTCAGCGTGCAAAGCTATACAATTGGGTCATTAAAAATTGCACGATTACATGTTTGCAGTTAGGAAACCCAAGAGAGTCATACATGATGAAAGATGAAGCAGTGATGACCACCAAACAGGGGAGGGATCTGGGTTATGATCATATGTGCTGACCTCAAGTTTGCCAAACAGTGTTACAAGGCAATGGGGAGAGTTAAAGGAATACTAAGCTGCACGGGGAAAGGTATAAACGGAAGAGAAAAATTAGGTGATAATATCTGTATACAAAAGATTAGTAAAACGACATAAGTAGTGTTGTGTCCAATATATAAATATATAGAGAGAGAACAGAGAGCCCGGACCATAAACCCTACATGAGATTTAAGGTTGTCCTCATATGCACTATTAAGGACAGGAGATGTGATAGAGAGATTGAAAAACCTCAGAGATACAAATATCAATCAAGAGACAAACATTTTTCGGTAGAATATAGAAGTTTCAGAACAAAGGATCCTGATACAAGGCTGAAAAAGGCTAGACCCAGGAGTAACACAAGGAAGCAATTTCTCACATAAAGGGTGGTAGATGAATGGCAAGGGTTCCTGGTGGAAGTGGTAGGGCAAGTAAAACAATTTAAGAAGATGATATTAGACCATGTAAATCTTCCCTTTTCCCTTTTAAGTTCTTCCAGTGAATCTAGTAGCTGTGAAAGTTGCTAGATTGGTAGCACTGGAAACTGAGGGCCTCCATATATGCACTGAAGAGTTACAGCCCAGTACAAGCTTCGCTAGCTGTCGTACCAATGTCTCTCAATCAGTCTGAAGGGACCACTGCTAGGTGTGAGGGGGTAATTCAGTCTCCAAGTCTGCTCAATCTTTGGGCTCTTACCTGAGGCTGCCAGAAAGGGAGCCGATTAACGCCAAACTGTGATGGTATTTTCTTTTGTGCTATGGATACCAGGAACTGAGACCACAATTCACCTAAATTTTTTCAGATGGTAATGACATGGTCCAGCTTTGAGCTAGTGACCTAGAGGTAAAAGGCTCTGTAACACATAGAAGCCCAGAAATGTGATGGCAGAAAAAGACCCATACAATCTATCTATCTTGAGACCCAGTTCCCCAGTCAGGCAGTTTAGTTTTATTTCACAATGCCAAACGTGGGATTCAGGGAAATAAAACTATGAAACTATATGCATGTAGCTGGGTGACTAAAGACAGGTTTTACTGAGCAGTTTATTTATGCATGAATGGCCCATCTTCTCTCTGTTCCAATGCATGTTAAGTGCTTGCTTCCAATAAACGTAATGAATTGTTATTGCCAGAAATGTTAAAAGTCACAGACGACATTTGGAATGGAGTTTGCTAAAGGATACAGGCATCCTTTATCTGATACACCACTGAAACCTAATGCACCATCAAATACAGTTAATTTTGCAGCTTGTTTTCTTGAGAATATGACCTCAATGGACTTGGCCTCCAAATATGAAACAAAAAGGTTGAAGTAATAAATCTGTGGTGTGGCTTGCCAGCTGAAAACATTTCACTCATAATGTCCACTTGTAATGGATTCTATACTCCACTTGCACAGGCAGTGGTAAAGGTCAACAATGAGACCTTCCTTCATTTTCACTAAAATGTTTTTTTCTCCTCATTTGCCCGCTACATGGATATCAATGAAATGAAATGGAAACAAATCTACTGATAAACAGGTTTAATTTTGTGACTGGATGAATAGACAACTAGATCAAGGACAAGCTCTTAATGTAATTTACCTGGATTTCAGCAAAGCTTTTCATACTCTCCCACATAGGAGGCTCATGAACAAAATGAAAAGCCTGGGAACAGATCCCAAGTTGGTGGAGTGGATTACAGATCAGTTGACTGATAGACGAGAGCGAGTGATGGTAAATGGAACATACTCTGAGGAGAGAAGAGTAATAAGTAGAGTGCCTCAAGGGTTGGTTCTGGGATCTGTTCTGTTCAATATCTTTGTGAGCAATGTTATGGAAGAGTTAGAAAGCAAAGATTGACCTTTTGTGTATGGCACTAAGATTTGCAACAGTTCTGGAAACCATAATTAAAAAAGGATAGTGTCAGGATATAAGTGGTTGAGAGAAAGGCAATCAAAATGGTGTAGGGTAGTGCATCAAAAGCCATATGAGATGAGACTGAAGGATATATACTCTAGAGGAAAGGAAAAACAGGGGATATATGATACAGACTTTTAAATACCTTAAAGTATTAATAATGCACAAGAATCAAACCTTTTCCAATGGAAAGAAAGCTGTAGAACTAGAGGTCATAAATGAAACTCCAAAGAGGTAGTCTCAGGAACAACATCAGAAAATATTTCTTCACAGAAAGGCTGGTGGATGCATGGAATGTCTTCCCCAAAGAGGTGGAAAAGAGAGGTGGTGAAGACAAGAATAATAATGGAATTCAAAAGGGAGTGGAATAGAAACAGAGGATTCCTAGTAGCTAAAGAATGGAAATGAAGAAAAGAGGTAGCCTGTGTTTACTAAGGTGAGTTGCATGGAACGTCATTTACTACCTTCAACAGAAGACAAGGGATAACCTGCACCGAGAGGCAGTTACTACTAACCCCCACCCCCCCAAAAAAAACAACTTGCTGGACAGACTGCATGGACCACTTGGGCATTTTTCTGCCAACATTTACTATCAGGCCCATACAGTAAACTGCACGGGAGAGCTGGCGCTCCGAGGTGAGCGCCAGCTCTCCCAACGCGCACCAAGGCACCTCTCCTAGGCGTGCAATTCAGTATTTAAATTAGGGCCCCATGCTAATAAGGAGGTGGCAGCTGTCAGCAGGTCTGACAGCCGACACTTAATTTTACTGGCGTCGGTTGTCGAACCCACTGACAGCCACGAGTTCGGAACATGAACGCCAGCAAAATTGAGCGTCCATTTTCCAACCTGCGGGCCACCGGCAGATTTTTTTTAATTTTTATTTTTAAGAAGATTTTTATGTTTTTTATTTTTGGGACCTCCAACTTAATATCGCTTTGATATTAAGTCAAAGGGTGTACAGAAAAGCAGTTTTTTCTGCTTTTCTGTACACTTGCCCGTTGCCATCTGAAATTAACTCCTGCCTTTGGCAGGGGTAATAATAGCAAGTCAAAAACATGCGTCCAAAAGGGGGGCTAATGGTGCGCTCAGCCGAGCACACCGTTCTGTATTGGCCTGTATGTTACTATGTAAGGAGTGAACTTTCCAAGATTTTATGCAGGAGCTGTACATGTAAAATCAGTATATGCATGTATGTAGCCTCTGTGCATGTTAGGCACATTTTTAGAAGGGTAGGAATTTGCATGTACTGTCGCTTCCTCCCAGAAAGGTATGCACATAAAAACTGTGTGCTACGTTTATGGACCCTTGCTGCTATGGTGAGGGTGACTCAACCTACGGGGTAGGCCCTGTAGGTCCTCACTGACAGCTGGTAGACCTACACAGTAGGGATGTGAATCGGTATCGGACTCGTTTCCGGTATCGGGTTCGTAGAAAAACTGCGGGAAATCTTCGTTCCTGCAGTTCTGAGCGTTTTTTTCGGCTGTCGCAAGCCAGAAAAAAACCCCCCACCCTGCCCCTTTAAATTTAATTATTTAGAATACCCTCCCGACCCACCCCCCTAAAACTTTTCTAAAATACCTGGTGGTCGGGGGGGGGGGGTCCTGGGAGCGATCTCGGGCCGTCGGCTGCCAGTAAACAAAATGGCGCCGATGGCCCTTTGCCCTTACCATGTGACAGGTGCTATTGGTGCAATTGGCCGGCCCCTGTCACATGATAGGAGCAATGGATGGCCGGCGCCATCTTTATAAATGGCACGGGCCATCCATTGCTCCTGCTGACTGCCATCTTGCCCTCCCCTAGGCGCGTGCGTGCACATGGGCCAGTCTTAAGCACGTCATGGCGGGACCCTCGGGGGCATCCCCTCTGGATGACATCATTCCTCTTCGATACTTAAGCTGGCTGTCCCTGCCTACCAACGACTTGGCAACAAGTTTCCTCATTGCTGAATCCGCTTCGCTCACTACGGACTTCCCATTCCTGTTCCTGCTTCATTGGCGTGAGATGCTCTGGGTACCCGCTCCACGGGGGCCCTTCTCTCGTCTCTGGCTATCTGCTCCTCGGAGGGCCTATCGCCTTGGACTATTGCTTGCCCCATTTCCCGGGCCTTCTCCTGGAACCTTCACCTACTGTGAGTACTTCCGCTCTACAGACCACTACTGTACCATCTCTAGTGAATAACCCTCTTCAGTGTACCCCATGCTGCAGGCCACTACTCTACCATCTCTAGTGAGGAACCATCATCGGTGTACCCCATGCTGCGGACCACTATCATACCATCTCTAAGTGAGGAACCCTCATCGGTGTACCCCGTGCTGTGGACCACTACCGTGTCATCTCTAACTGAGGAATCCTCATCGGTGTGCCCCGCGCTGCGGACCACTACCATATCATCTCTTCTGAGGACCTCTCACCAGTGTGCCCTGCTTCATGGACCTCTACCGTATGACCTCTACTGAGGAGCCTCATCGGTGTACCCCGCTCTGCGGACCATTGCCGTATCTTCACTACAGAGGTATTCGCCTTGGGTATACCTCACCTCACATACTCTGTGACTTTCTCTTGCACTCCCTGCTTCTCGGACAGTGCTTCTCTATTTTTCTAATAAAGACTCTATTCCTCAGCTGTGTCTGACATCAGCTGAGACCTCGCCTCCCAACGGTGAGGCTCACGGGGCTCCTCCCTGTGGGCGGTACCATCTCTCACCTCGGCCCAGGGCCCACATACCTACAAATCCTAACAAGGGCTTGGTTTCTGGGTGCTGGCGGGTCTTAGGTGAGAGTCTGTATAGAAGTGGCGTATGCAGAGGTCCAGGGCCAGCCTAGGGTCAGTAGCAGTAGCAGGCAACAAGCAAGAGTGGTCAAAGTCCAGGCAAAGGTCAGTGGCAAGCAGCAAGTGAGAATAGTCAATGTCCAGGCTAGGGTAAGATCCAGAAGTCAGTCCGAGGGCAGGCTTGGGAGACGAGGAAAAGGACTGATGTGGCAGGGCAGGCAGGAAGGCAAAGGGCTGGATAAGATGAGACCAGAGAAGCTGGAGAGGCAAGGCAAGGCTGGACTGGAGAGATGAGGCAAGAAGCAGGATCAGTAACCAGGAAGCAGCAACACACACTACACAGCAGGATGCAGGAGACCCGTTGCTGAGGCACTAGAGTGTGATCTGATATCCCTTAAATAGGGAGGGCAGCATGACATCATCAAGGGGCACCGCGGAGGTTTTCCTTTATGAGGAGGAGCTGTGCGCATGCATGTGCCTTAGGATATCCGAGGCGAGAGCAGGCTGGCTGCATGTGGAGCCGCGTGTTTGGTAGCACAGAGGATATGGTGGCGTTTGTGCCACAGGATTGCGCGGACAGCATCGTGAGCCTTGCTGGGTGGCATCAGGTGGAGTAACGCGTCTTGCAGGGCCTTCCTGCGCGTTCCTAACAGAGTATATTGAAGGCATTGCAAGTGCATTTCGAGGTGGGGTCAGAAAGTTCATGTGCACTCATGTTTTATAAGCAGAGTGCGTGCATACACCTGACATGCACGTATGCTAATTAAGTCACGGATAATTAAATCAGAATTCTCTTTTGTCTGCAGCTTTTGGGTGGGGGCATCTGGGGCAAGTGATGGAGGCTGTGGAAGAACTAGTAGAAGGCCTGGGTGAACTGGTGCTTGGAAGCGCACGCGCAAGTATTTTCATAAGCGAGATATGCGCATAAATATCTTCCCCTGCACATATACTGAGAGTTATTACGTGCACATGTTATGATTATTTAACATGTAAAATGTGTGTACTTTAATAAAATAGGTGTATAAATAGGTGTATATACACATTTGTGAATATACACAAATGTGTGTGTCCTGAAGCATACAGGCATACTTACAGGGCAGTGATTTGCAGTATTTTATAACTTGTGCTGCTCTTGCTACACAGGTTATAAAATACAGGCATAACTTTAGGCACACCTACTTATACAGTAGATGTATGTGCTGAGTTATGCACACTATTGAAATTTGCCCTCTAAATGTCAACAGACAATAATGCATTGAGAAGGAAAGGTCACTGACAAGTACTTGAAAATGTATAAACATCCCTTATGCCACTGAGATACGTCAAGAACAAGTCTGAGTTCTTCTTTTTTTTCTTCTTGGGAAATAAAAGAGGAGACAAGAAAGGTGGGGGGAATAAATAACAGAGAGAGGAAGAGAATGCCTTGATAGGAAGATTGTAAAATATCTGTGAATGGAAGTTCTAAAGTGCAGAGCAGACAAGCATGTCCCAGTGAGTGGGGCGAGCAGGTAAATACGGAACGATTATTTCCCTTTTCAAATAGCACTAAGACTAGAGGATGCTCCTTGAAATGAACAGGTAGCAGATTTAAAACGAATTGGGGACAGAATTGTTTTCACTCAACGCACAATCAAATTGTGAAATTTGTTGAGGAAGGATATGGCTTAAGGCAATTAGCACAGCTGGGTTTAAAAGGGATTTGAACAAGTTCTTTGAAGAAAAGTCCCTAAACGATTGCTAACCTGGTGACTCTGGGAAACCCACCACTTATCCCTGAAAGTGAGGAACAAGAAATAGGATCTAATTTTTGGGACTGGCCAGTGCCATTGTCAGAGGGGTTGATTTAATAAGCCACAGTAAAAATAGTCCTTTACTGCACATTATTTAATTGAAACATCGTGTGGTAATTTTATGATTTCTCACAGTATTGATTAAAGGAAAAGGGGCATGGTCAGCAAAGTAAAAAGTTACTGTGCTGTACAATTAAATGCTATGTGGGGTGGTAAAATACCACACGGGTGCAGTACAAATATACTGTGGTTTTTTTTCAAAACACGTAAGCCTGCTTCCAGCTTCATATTCATTGTCAGTAAGGAGTTAGGCAAGTACTGGACGCGGGAGTTAGAAGACAGGTGTGGGGGAGAGCGAGGAGAGAAAGAGATAACAGAAAGGAAGTAGGACACAGAGTGATTTGTCTTCTCTTTCGCTGCTTCCCTTTTCCATTGTCTGCTGTAACTAATTGTGTGTGAAAAATGTGAGAGGATTTGTTCGTTTTGTCTTGTTTGTTGTCCTTTTCAGTTTAGAGCGTGAAAGGGCAGCATGTGCGAAGATGCTAGGTGTGAGAATGACAAATGGCGGGAGAATGAGTGGGCATGATGGGTGAGTGGGATGAGGGAAGATAGGGAGGCAGAGCTGATGAGGGTCAGGCAAGGAGGGAGGGTGAGAGGCAGCAGAGGGAGGAGGAATGCTGGTGCGGAAGTGGGGACAGTGGCAGCAGGAAAGGAATAGAGTCAGATAGTAGGGGAGTGCTAGCAAGAGGAGGGAAGTGGTGGGGAGAAAGCAGGCAGGTGAGGATGGAGGAGAAAGGCAGTGGAGGCCATGACAGCGGAAAGAGCAGAGGGTAGGGCCAGAGGTCAGAGGCGGTGCAGGGGAAGAGAGAGGAAGGGATGGGAGCAAGTGGGAGTGAGTGACAGAAGGGAGGGACCCTCACACACACAACGACCATGGAAGTAGTGACCCAGGCCAGAGGTAGCACAATAGAGGGCAGGCAGGGGCAGAGTCAAAAAATTAATTTTGTTCATTCATTCATTTTGTAAGTTGTAGTCATTCATACAGTTTGTTTCAAATGAAAAACCTTTTTGTTTACTTGTTTTCTTTGTTGTTCATTTATTTACCATTATAATCAAGGGGGAAGCAATGCAGTCTATTTTGGGCTCCCAAATTGGGATATTCGAATCATTTCTAATGAAACTGGCGGGTAGACATCAGAAAGTGGTAGGCATGTCAATGCATCAAGAGTATGTCAATATGGCACCAAAAGTGGTATGACGAGCCCAAGGACCGTCAATGGGGCAAACCAGTACCAGCAATGGCAGGAGTTCTCCAAGGCACCATCAGAGGAGCAAAGCAGCAGCAAAAGTGGCCAGAACACCCCAAGGCTCCAAAAGTGGGACAAAGGGCAACAACAACAGTGGTAAGAACCTCCCAAGGCAGCACTAAGTGTGGCATAAACAGCATAAGATACCATGAAGGGAGAAAAAACAGCAAGAGAGGGTCAAAGCAACTGAAATAGTGTACTGAAAACCCCAAAGCATCATGATAGGTGCAAAGCAGCCACCCAGAGTGGCAAGAATACCCCAAAGCTCCAAATGAGGTGCAAAGAGCACCAATCAGTTTTGTACGGTATCATTAAGTGAAGGAGCTGGCTGTTCAGGCTGGGAATTGGTCTTCACTAGAGGCTATGATGCTACTGTCTAGAGGGACCAAATACTGTTTATCCACTAGCTGTTTTATATCCTGTGATTCAGTGAATCCAGGACACAATTTTTCTTCTGAAATAGTTTTTGTAAACACTGCCTCAATCACCTGGAAGCAGTAATAATGAAGGAGCAAGGTCCTACTTTTGTGAGCTGAACCTTTGCTGCCTCTGCCTTTTGCTGTAGTATAATCTGAGAAAGACTGAATACCAGAAGAAACCAATAGTCATAAGAACGTAAGGGAAGGCAGTTTGAAGACAAAGTCCAAGAGGGCATGAAACCATTAAAGTTAATTGGGTGGATAAGGCCTATGTAAAGCATCATATGGCCAGGGCAAGACCAAGAGTTGGCAATATCATAGGAGAAGGGGATTTGGAAAGATGCTCAAGAGAACTGGAGCAGAGGAAGAAGCACCCTACAGACCCAAGACTGGCTTGAAGCAGCAATGGCACTGGTGATTAAAATCAGAAACAGTAGGAGCAGAGCAGTGTAGCAAGAAGAGTAGCTGAAACCTCCCCAAGGTGTACTTTAATGGCTGAGGCAGGAGGAAGAATTGCATCAAAAGTACAAGGCAACAGGAAGGGCAAAGCTGTCCAAGAGAGGCCTGAAGGGTTAAAAGACGGGCTCAGCAAGAGTGCAAAGCAACGGATGCCCAAGGCTAGTCCGTAAGGAAAGAGGATTTGGAAAGAACCAATGCCCCTGGCACACGCGCACCTAGGGAGGCCCAGAGTCGGAACGCTGGTCCACAGCGTCCCAGCCGCCACGTGGAGCACATGGAGGCAGGAGGAACGTGGCGGCAGCGACTGGCTATGGCTGTGAGTGTACTGGGAGTAGAGGGTCAAGCATGACATGACGTGAGCTGAGCCGGCTGTGGGTGGCCACGGCCGGCAGGCATAATATGCTGCAGTATCTGGATAAAGCAGATGAGATGGCTGGTAAGCATTTGGAAGTGGTCTTGGGAGGGGGATGGGGCTTCATGTAATATATTGTATAAGCTTCTCAATCATATCATTATAAAGTTGAAATCATGAAATATATATATATATATATATAGTTTTCAGTTGTTTGAGATGTTACTGATATGTTCATATGCTTCCTTTCATAGGCTCCAGGATCCAAGACTACGGCTAGAGCAGGAGGTTGAGCTTCAGTGTAGCAGCAGGAGGCAGTGGAGTAAATGTCAGAGAAAATGTTCTTCCCAATACTGCTGGATTCAGTGGCCTCTCCTGTCACCGCTGACCGCCCGGCACTATCTGCCCCTGCCTATGGTAGGGTCCCAACCTGCCTCACCAGACCTTCCTCCACCACCTGCAGTAGAGACCAGACTGGCCAATCTACATGAAGATCTGGATCAACAGGGCAGCACACTGCACCAGGACCTGCGCAGCATCCACACAGATTAGCTCCAGATGCACCGGAGCCAGCAACAGCAGCATACCCGGGTGGGTTCAGCAGCAGACGCTGACCCTTTCCCAAGGCTTCAAAAACCCTGCCTGCTGCTGTAAACAACCTCAATAGCACTCTACTGCAGGCAGCCCCCAGTCAAGCCTCTTCATCAATGCACAAACCTAGAAGTGGTCCATGACCTTTGGAGTTGAAACAGACCAGGAAGGCAAAGGAGCTCCACCGAAGAAGCTCAGAGGTGATGAGTGAGCAGGAAGGACCCGAAGACAAATTTTATTGCCATCTTGGTGATAAAGAGAAACAATGCAGGCAGTTGGCCAGCCCTGACTGAAGATTCTAGGTTAATACTCTTGTTTCTCTCAATGATCTCAAATAACATACTCTAGTGACGTCTAATAGTATCTAATAATGACCATCATACTAAGTATCATCGATGTCTGCTCCTGCATTTAAAATCCTTCAGCCTTATATATAATCATAGGGCAATTTTTCAGATCAATATAAGGCCTTTATTTTTTAATGCAATTAAAATTAAGTCTTAACATTTATCTTAGCAAATTGCTATGCCTCTTCTTGGATTCTTGTTTGGAATGAGTGTTATGATTAGTGTGTATGTGTTATGATTAGTGTGCATGTGGACCCTTGGCCCAAGGTGCGAGTTGATAAAGCCTGTGGGGAGGAGCTCCACAGGTCCACACCGTCAGGAGGCAAGGTGTTGGAGTGTAGAGAAGTTCTGTGCACAGTCGAGGGGAGAGCCCAGAGACCAGGAGATGACTCCCGTTGGGTAGCAGTCTGTAGATGACACTTGGAAAGACTGAAGAGAGAGGGCACCAGGCAGATCACGGGATGATGGGCACCCGAACAGTCAAGCAGGATATTCTCTGATGGTGCAGCCCATGGGGCATAGAGGGAGAGTGTAGGCGAACCCCTGGGGCGGAGAGCTCGAGCCCAAGTCCAGTAGTTCACGTAGACAGGTACCTGGAGATCGGAGGGTAGCTGGTTGAGTAATGGAGAAACAGGTCCGTGGAGCGGGACAGCTGTCAATTGTAGAATCACAAGGAGAAAGCCCCAAGGAGCGTGAAAGGTCAGGGTGGTCTTGGAGTAGGTGAGCGCGGCCCGAGGAGTGGGAAGGTGTGAACAGTCTTTGAAGGATACGGCGCAACCCCGAGAAACGGGGAAGGCCGGCTGAGAACTCACAAGTTGTCGCAGTAGTTCGCAAGGAGAGCTGAAGTAGAGCAGGAAGCCAGATGGAACTCAAGAGGCGCAGGGCCAGACCAAGGAGTGGGGTAGGCCAAGGAACAGGTCCTCGTAGAGTGCACACTGACCCCCGAGGAGCAGGTGCCAGACAGGTTCCACGATACAAGCAGGAGTGGCGTCTCAGGAAAAAGGCAGGCATAGGACTCGCACAGAACTTGTTGCCAAGTCAGCTTGCTGGGGGCAAAGCAGGAGCTTAAATACCGGAGTCTGATGACATCATCAACAGGGGACGCCCCCGAGGTTCCCGCCAAAGTGGCTTCAAAGGCGGGACTTGTGACGCGCACGCGCCTAGGAGGACCCGACATCGGAGCCGAAGTAATGGCGTCCATGCCTCTGCGAGGAGGCCCGCAGAACGCGGCGATGCAGAGAGGCCCATGCAGCGAGGAGACCCTCGGAGGAAAGGAAAGCAGAACAAGCTGTGAATACTCGCGGTCGCAGCCATCTGCGACCGACAGGCATAACAATGAGGATGAAAATTTACCTTTGTCTTAGTAAATTGCTGTGTTTCTTCTTAAAGTCATGATTGCAAGAGTCCCACCCCAAACATAGGTCCATGTTTCGAACGCTTGTTCCCTTTTTAGGGGGATGTTTTCCACAGACTCTCCTTATCATTGAAAAATATAGAGTATTAAGGTTACCAACATCAGATCTAAAGACAGCCAAACTATTTTTTATTTTAAGCACTAAGGAACAAATCTGAAAAAATGTCCATGTCTTTACTTCACAAAATGGATGTTCTCATTAAAACCGGAAGTGAGGTATCAAATCAGGTTTCCAATTTTATATCTTCTTCTATGGGTATAATCCTCTAGCACCACAAGTGTTATGATTCTGCATTTACTTCCGCAGTGCTGGAGCTGTGGACTTTAATCTTCAGCACGGCTTGGAGCCACGCCTATCGGGACCTTCTTGCGGCAGGGAGTGCAGCCAACACTCTTCAGCTTCACAGCCTGGAGGCTGCAGTCCCCAGGCTTTCCTGGCAGCTGGAACTGCCCTCGGTACCTCCAGCAGCGGCAGGAGCCGCTGCTGACATCGGGGCCTGTGTAGAGGCCCAGCTTTTCCTTGCACTGCTCCTGCAGCATGGCTGCTGGCCATGGTTCTGCATACTTCCTGTTTCCTGTCTCCTAGGGCGCGGGCTGCACCTCCTTCAGAGATTTAAAGGGCCAGCCTCCTGGCCCCACCTGGACTCCTCCCAAGGCGTTTCCTGATCTTCAGCCCTATGTACGGGCCCATCTTCCAGTCCTTAGTGGACTTCACAAGGAGTTAGTTCCTTTTCAGGACTTCTCGTCTTCGTTCCTGCTGGTATTTCCTGTTCTTCGTGGGATCCCTCATTGTTCTTCATGTTCCTGGTCTCTTCCTGATGTTTCGTGGTTTTCCTGATGTCTCGTGGTCTTCCTGTGATGTTCCAGCTCCTTGAGTCCTCCAGATGTCCATCCCGAGGGTAAATCCGTTTCGTTCGGTTCCTGTTCTCAGACATTGGAGCCTTGGTCAGTTGGGTTCCTTCCTGATGCCTCGTCTCTGCTTCTGCTTCCTGGACGCTTGGTTCCTCATGGCTACCTTCTCTGGCGTGTCATGTCTTTTCTCGTCATCTCATGGCATGGGCCAGCCTTCTCGTCTCGCAGCACTAGTCTCCGGAGGGTCATCTTTACTTTGAAGTCAAGTCTCGTCTTGGTCCCATGTTTCATGCCTTAAGCCAAGTCTCACCTTGGCCCCCCTTCCCTTTGCTTGAAGCCAAGTCTCATCTTTGTCCCTTACCCTGGAATTTGTCTTGGCCCTCGGATGTTCTGGTGGATGCAGCGTCCATGCCTAAGACTCTGATTGAACCTGTGCCATTTCAGCGTGGTCTGCGACCATTCACGGGCGGCTGTGTAGGGTGCGTCTTGGTACAGGCTTCTACTGAATCTTTGCCATGTTCCTGCTTCAACTACCATGTATTCGTCTGGAGTCTGCTCCACACTCAAGCGTGGTCTGTTACCAGTCCATGGGCTGTGGGCTGTGAAGGGCGCGCTGCGTTGCAGCCTCAAACCAGTATTTGTTCCTAAAAACCTTGATCCTGAGTCTTCATGCTCAAGCTTCTTGTCTGAATCTCCACATCTCAAGCTTCTTGTCTGAGTCTTCACCCCCCAAGTCTCCTTTCTCAGCCTTCATGTTCCAGAGCCTTCATCTGGCCTCATCTCCTGTTTGGCCTGCTGCCATTGCCGTTCCCAGTGGCAGGTCCAAAAGGGCTTAGAGTAGTCGGAGGACCACTCAGAGACCAACCAAGGGTGGTTGGTCTCACTGAGGTAGGCAGGTCGGCAGGGGCCTGGGCTTGGTCTCGACCTAGACACGGATTTGTCTCACCAGCCTCGGTGTTTCCCCGGAGCTCCTCTCTGGGTTCACCGAGGTCCAAGTGCACACACCTCCTATTCTCGCGCAGTAGCTGCTCATGGCATCTCTTGCTACATCTAGCCAAAGCCTACGTGTGCATAACAGAGGGCTAAGGCCTCTCAAGGCCCCCCCCCTTTCTGTAACAACAAGTCTCTACATCAACCATGCAATTCTTGGGAACATAAGTACAAGGGAGTAGTAATGTGGAAATCCAATTTAGTAATAATGAATTAAAAAATTATGCTCTGGTTAGAATCTCCACAGAAAGGAAATAAAATGATTTTACACTGACAAAAAAAAAAAAAGACAAGCATTGAATGTATACTTTCACTTCCTTTTTAATATGTCGAAATAGAGAAGGATTGTTATTAAAAAATTACAGCCATTCTGCCCAGAACAGGCACATGTAATACATATAGGGCCCGATACTGAAAACGCATTCGGATGAGTCACTGAATATCAGCAGCTGCTAGATAGCCGGATATCTCTTAGCCGGCTCAAACAGTCATCTTTCATTTTTGGGCCCATATACTTTTTCTTATGGAAAGCCGTTTCATTTCAATAGTAGGCTGAAAATAATAAATTATGCCTATCACTTGTATCCTACAAGTCTAATCAAGAACATGAATAACAATTTTACTACATTCCCCTAATTTCTAGTTCCTCTTTTGTACCTATTTTATTAGCTCATTTTCATACCTTTTTTATTAGCTGATTATCTTACTATCTGCACTGTTTAGCATTTTAAACTCCAAATGTAAACAGCTTTATCTAAATGTAAACAACCTTGTCCTAGAACTATCATGAGATTATGTCTCAGAACCCTCACTTCTCCATATTCTTTCATTACCCTTTCACCTTTCCTTAGAACATTGCTGTCTACATTACTCTCAGTTCTCCTTAAAGTCATCTGCTTCTGTAAGGTGTTGCCTTAAGCAATATTTTCTGTTTCATTAGAGGTTTTAACTCTAAACTGATTCTCTGTTAATTTCTAGTTGCACCATCTTCACCTTTGGCCTGCTCTAATACCTAAATCACAATGACCTAAACAACTCTAGGCCTTCTAATATCCATAGTAATTACTTCCATAGAGCTGCTGACCTGAATGAGTAGCACTAGGGCCAGTGCAAGGGGATTAGGCACCCTAGAGACCTTCTGCCTTGCACCCGCCCCCCCCCCCCCCACCCAATCGCGCCATCTCCCCCCCTGGTCATGCCACACCCCAGTCGTGCTGCCACCCCCATTAGGGCCCTACATGGCTCATGCCCCCTAACGGTCGGCACCCCAGGCCCAAGCCTAGTTCGCCTAGTGCTTCTGCCGGCCCTGACTAACACCCTGCATTTCATCTCAACTCAGCATGAATCCCACACTGCAATTTTATCCATCTGTCAAAGAAATATAGACCTAGGGAAACTGTACACACGTGCAAGCACCTGAATGGCAAATAATTCAGCCTGAAATAAAGCACTCCTACTATGACTTAAGGACCTAGAGTGCATACATAGTCACACTTTTATGTGTCTGGAGGTACAAGGACATTTAATGGGAACAGGGTCAGACAGTCATATATATGACAGGTATCAGTGAATATGAACGAATGCCATCATTATAATCATAGCCCCTTGTTGCAATTTCACAGACATCTGGCTGCCATTCCATCACTGTGAAAGAAAACCTGAATGCCACCTTCACTGCATAAGCAAAGGCAACTTACCACAACCAAATGGCAAAATAAAGAAGCTAAACACCTTGTTGTACGCTTTTTCCATAGAGCTTATTGTCATGGATGGCATGATTGGGGGAGGGGGGGTCCTTTATAAGGGTGCAGGTAACACAAACAAATGCTGACCAAAAGACCTAAAAAATAAACACCAACTGATACAGTTTTCACACACAAGATGCTGCAAGCCAGGTGGTCAACTGCTGCTATTAGTAGGAAACCCCGGACTCTAAATGACAAGTGATAGATGCACTGCAGGCCCATCGCGGGTAGACGGAAACGTGTGCTTGGAATGATGCCAGGTTTGTGCAAGCTTTCTTATCAATGTCACCTCTTAGAGCTACTTCCATTAAGAGTGAAAGTGCCAGCTGCATTATACATGGGCATAGTGAGCAACAATGTTTTCTAGCCTTTCCCGAGGTGGAAAGTGTACATGCTAACCACATACACCTTTGTGTACAATATGTGTATCCTCCCTCCTTTTTGGCTGTCCCTCTGGTTTACCTTGTGGATAAATGCAAGAGGAAGCAAATTCTGTCCTGCAAAACAACAAAATAACTGAAGAGTGAGTAAAACACTCACTCTCTCTATATCAGAAATACAGTATAATCAGGCCATGGCCAATATTTACAGACAAAGGAGTGATCTATGAATCTGCTCTGCACTGGCTGCCACTCTCTGTTGTCTCCCTAACACACAGGATCCTGGTTAATCTTTGCTGGGGAACCATACTTGACAGTAATATTGTGAATCATGCAGCAGGCAACCATGGTCTCAACAACTGTACATTGGTTATACTGTAAGGCAATCCTAGCTTTGTCCAGACACCTGAAGTGACTTTTTAACCCTCCAAAAGTGTGCTCAATGAAAGAGCAAGTGGATGCGAGTGCCTCATTGTTCCTCCTCTTTGCAGACGTGCTAGAGAGAGCAACAGGAGTGAGAAGTCATGGCCAGAAGCCACATCCTGCATCGGCTATGGAAAAGAGAGCTTGTATGAGATGGGCTGGCAGCTGTCCTTACAAACTGTGCCAGTGGTCATAGTGGCCAGGCTTTCCTTTGGCCATGCTGAACTGTTATTGATTCTGTAATTCCTGTTATTGTTGCATTTAATTATGCATCCTACCCAACAAGCTCAGATCCTGTTCCAAACACAATTAGCCAAATGGCTAAGGTTACAAACAGAACAACTGGCATTAACCACCAACAGTATGTAACAGCGGTTAAATCTACCACACAATCGCTCCCCCCTTATTATTGCTATATGATACTATATTTATACAGATTTCTGAAAACCATGTTAAGGGGTCATACGATTAGACAACGAATACAACATGCACCAGAAGTGTGCAGAGGAAAAATGTGCATTTCGATCCATTCATTTGTTTGGTAGGGCACCTCCATTTGGTTCATTAGTTGAAATGAAAAACAAAAATTAGCTTATTAATTTTATCCTTTCATTTCTTCACCACTAAAGTCCGTGGGGGAAAGCACTACTGCTTATTTTGGGCTCCGAAATTGGGGTTCTCTCATTAGTTCTAACAAAACTGATGGGTAGATACAAAATCATCAGAAAGGTGAAGGCATGCCAACACATCAAGACTGTGTCAACACGGCACCAGAAGTGGCATGAATAGCCTAAGGCACCGTAAAGCAGCAAAGAGGTGCCAGCAGTGGCAGGAGCTCTCCAAGGCACCATTAGAGGAGCAAAGAATGAGCAAGAGAGCAGGTTTAACTTAGGAAGATACAATTTATCAGCCAGGTAGCACCAACAAATACAGGGATATTTAGCAACATATCCCTGACTTATCCAGTTAAGTGGCAGCCACTGAATCTAGCCAGATATTAAGCTGCCACTACTTAGCTGGATGAGTAGCACTGAATAGCAGGCTCATAATGTTAAAAAGAGTTAGGACATGTACTTTGTGAGGCATGTGCGGCATGTGCTTAAAATCTTTAAGACAGTGAGAGGGATAATCAGGGATTATGACTGAAAAGTGGACTCAAAAAGGTGTTTAGCCCAGTTCTTTTGCCTCCCTCTGGCTCCCTCCACTTTCCACCAGCAGCGAGTGGTAGGTAGAAAGAATGGTGCTAAAAGATAAAATCATGAGAAGTGAGCTGTGCCTTGGCAAATACATATGGCCCTGGCATATACATGCAAGTCAGTGACCAGAGATTTCAGTGACAGAAGCTTGTAAGGAACATACCTAGAAACCATCCGTTGTCATACCTCCTGTCCTCAAACTGCTGGAAAGTGCAGATTGCCACAGGATGTAGGTATTATGGGTGGATCCTGGATACCCGGGCCTCACATTAAGGATGCAAATATGTGCATCACACTCCACTTGCATATTGATGAGGTGGAAGAATGTACAGGTGAGGAAAGACTCTTCCCTCTGATAGAATGGGATGAGGGGCACATGGATGGAATCTATCTATTTATTTTTAGATTTAGCTCACGCCTTTTCATTGATAATTCACTGCAAGTTACATTCAGGTACATTATATATTTTCCTGTCCCCAGAGGGCTTACAATCTAAGGGGGTCATTTACTAAACCATGGTATTTTCCCTGGATTAGAAAATACTGCAGGGTTTACTAAACTGCAATACTCGGCTGCACAACTTTCCCTGGTGGTAAAATGCTGCTGGGAAAAATACCATGGGGTTAGCTGCCCCCAGAAATACTGCATGATTGCAGCCCCACAGCCCAGGTCTGCCGTCTTGTTAAAGGGGCTGATTGACCCAAAGTAACCCTCCCCCCCCCAAGTAGTGGCCAAACCTCTGGGTGTCTTGTAAGGTTCCTTGTCTCGTCCCCTTCCCCATTGCCCCTTTACGTGATCCTAGTAGATTAAAGTTTATACATACACACACACACACACACACACACACACACACACACGCATAAGAAATTGTCAGTATGCTTGCCTTGCCTCCTACTCTTCCTTTCCAAACCTACTCATTGTTCACAAATCCCCCTCCCTAGGCTCTGGATCCCTCCACCCCAGGCTCTAACCGTAACCCCTCACCTTAGCCCTCACACCAAATCTCCCTTTGACTTATCTTTCAGTCCTTGGTGACCTAAGGATTGAAAGGTATTTATTAGGACTCTGCACATAATAAATTACAATGGCCAGTTTTATAGATATACTGTCAAATAGGGATGTGAATCGGGTGCCCGATCGTTTCCACTATCGGGATCGTCTGGCCGTGGGAAAAAATAGTTTTCCCGCGTTTCCCCGTTTTTTTTTAGTGAAAAATCGTTTTTCGGGTTAGCGCGCACTAACAAAAATAGCAAAAAATAACAAAACATAACAAAAATAAATGGTTTTTTGTTAGTGCGCGCTAACCCGAAAAACGATTTTTCACTAAAAAATGGGGAGTTACCACACACTAACTCCCGTTAATGCGCACTAACCCGAAAAATGATTTTTACGAAAAATCGGGGGTAAAATTGATCTTTTTCTTCTTTTAACCGATTTTTAACGAATTTAGAAATATCGTACAATATTTCAATTGGATAGAAAAATGATTCACATCCCTACTGTCAAATACCTAACACAGCTAAGTAAATGACCTCCTAAATGTGTACCTGAGGCAATAGAGGATGAAGTCATTTACCCAAGATCATAAGGAGCACCAGCAGGATTTCAACCCTGGCTTCCCTGCTCTTCTAAGCACTAGGCAACTCCTCCACTCTGTTCCATCTATGGCCCCCAGGATATTGGGAACTGTGCCATGGCATAGAATTCCTCTTCATATCCTGTCATTCTTGCTTCTGGGTTGCAAACTGGGTTGTGCATAGCTTACAGTAACTGTTGCAAGCAGCTTTAAAAGGTGGCTTGTGGCATTCCCCCTTCTATGCTGACTACCGTATTTCCACGCATATAACCCGCGGGTAATGTGCGTTTTTACCTACCCCGCATGCCCCCCGCGGGGTATAAACGTGGGCGGGTTATCCAGAAAAAATTTTACAACCAATAAAGTTTCCCGACTCTGAATAGGCTGCAGCTGAGAGGAGTCCGTCCTATCCCTGCGCCCGGCCGCTTCCTGATTGGTCGCGTGTTAAATCTAGGCCGCAGGCGGGTGGGCGCTTGTTCCAGGCGGCGGCGGGGGCGGGTGGACGCGCGTTAGTTCGAGACGGCCGGCGGGTGGTCGCGTGTTAAATCTAGGCCGGGTCGCACAGGCGCGCATTCATTCACTGCCGGTGGGGGCAGCCCCCACCGGCAGTGAATGAATGCGCGCCGAAAGCAGCTTGTTCCAGGCGGCGGTGGCGGGTGGACGCGCGTTAGTTCGAGGCGGGTGGTCGCGTGTTAAATCTAGGCCGGGTCGCTCAAGGCAATCTAGGCCGGGTCGCTCAAGGCAGTCACATGCCGTGACGTCACGGCATGTGACTGCCTTGAGCATCGAATCGCAGGGGTCGCATTCATTCACTGCCGGTGGGGGCTGGGGCAGCCCCCACCGGCAGTGAATGAATTCATTCATCCAGGCGGAGGAGCCGGCTGCTTTCAGCTGCCGCTGCCGGCTGCTTTCGGCGCTCAAGGCAGTAGCGGCGAAAGCAGCCGGCTCCTCCGCCTGGATGAATGAATGCGACCCCTGCGATTCGATGCTCAAGGCAGTCACATGCCGTGACGTCACGGCATGTGACTGCCTTGAGCGACCCGGCCTAGATTGCCTTGAGCGACCCGGCCTAGATTTAACACGCGACCACCCGCCTCGAACTAACGCGCGTCCACCCGCCACCGCCGCCTGGAACAAGCTGCTTTCGGCGCGCATTCATTCACTGCCGGTGGGGGCTGCCCCCACCGGCAGTGAATGAATGCGCGCCTGTGCGACCCGGCCTAGATTTAACACGCGACCACCCGCCGGCCGTCTCGAACTAACGCGCGTCCACCCGCCCCCGCCTGGAACAAGCGCCCACCCGCCCGCGGCCTAGATTTAACACGCGACCACCCGGCTCCCGCCGCCCGCCTGGACCCACGCGGCCCTCCGACAGGTATTTAAAAATTTATTTTTTTTTTGAATTGCGGGTTATATGAGGAGGCGGGGTATATTAAAACTTTTTTTCATAAATCTTGAAAACCTGCGGGTTATGTGTGTGGGCGGGTTATATACGTGGGCGGGTTATTGTCGTGGAAATACGGTAGTTTGGAAAGAGCCAGAAGCCAGGAAATACAGCTATCTGAGTAGTTTCACAAGGCATCGTATTGCCTAGGACTTGCCTGTGGCTGGCTCAGTCTCTGGAGCTCTTCATATCAAGCCATAATGGCCACAGAGCTCAAGCGGTAACTCCTGATCATATGTTCCTCTGGAAGAACCAACAATGTGGTGCAGGGATGAAATACTCGCTCCCTGTGAGCCCTGTGTTGCTTCCTGCATGGCAACACTTAGGGGTAGATTTTCAAAGGGTTACGCGAGTAACTTACCCGCGTAACCCCGAAAACCTGCTCCTGCGTGCGCCGAGCCTATTTTGCATAGGCTCGGCAGCACGCGCAAGCCCCGGGACGTGCGTATGTCCCGGGGCTTTGAAAAAGGGGCGGGAAGGGGGCGGGGTGTGGGCATGGCACTGGTCCAGAGGCGGTCCAGGGGCGGGACCGAGGCCTCTGACACAGCGGCTGTGCCGGGGGATGGTGCACCGACAGCTGGCCGGCACGCGCAAGATATGCCTGCCACAGGCAAGCGTAAAAAGTGAAATAAGGTGGGGGGGATTTAGGTAGGGCTGGGGGGTGGGTTAGATAGGGGAAGGGAGGGGAAGGTGGGGGGAACGGAAGAAAAGTTCCCTCCTAGGCTGCTCCGATTTCGGAGCATCCTTGGAGGAACGGGAAAAGCCATCGGGGCTTCTCTAGGGCTCTGCGCGCGCAAGGTGCACAAGTGTGCACCCCCTTGCATGTGCCGACCCCAGATTTTATAACATGCTCGCGGCAGCGTGCGCATGTTATAAAATCGGGTGTACATTTGTGCGCACCGGGTAGTGTGCATCAATGTACCCCGCGTGCGCTGATTCAAAAATCTGCCCCTTAATGTTCCTCTTATTGCCCCACCTGCACCTGTTGCTGGTCATCTCTCTGCAATGGCAGTAAAGGACTCATTTCAGACTTCCTTCCCTCTTGCCACTGTTGGCTAATAGCTCAAGCATACAGAGTGCCACAACAGCACTATACTTATACTGGCCAAACATGCTTGCACAAAGAAGCATGGGCAGATTGGTAATGGTTTTGGGGTTTTTTTTATAAGTTCAAGGTAAGTGGATATGCCTGGCTAAAGCCTAAATATAATGCACACAGTATTGCCTTTATCACATGACATGTAGGACACATTACCAAAAGCTACAGCTGCAGGGGTGTAGCTATTTTGTCCTGCTTTGCATGGATTTTAAGACAATAATATCTAATAAGTGATGTTTTACCACGAGAAATTGAAAGGGCATTTTAGTAGCATGATTTCCACATTTGCACAAACATTTGCTGAAAGATTAACTAACTTTGAAATTTAGAATACCGTATGATATTTGTGAATGTCACATAAAAACATCCAACTAATGCATGATAACATCATTAACTGTGTGGTAAATGCTGTTTACCATACAGTAAAGCTTTAGTACATATTAATCTTAATTAATTAATTAATTAATTAATTATAATCTTAATCTTAGTACATCTAAGTACTTAGTAAACCGATGTGATATGTAAAATCAAACACTGGTATAGAAAAATAAATAAATAAAACAAAATAAATAAATAAAATTGTAAATCATCCCCAGAGGCAGGATATTGGACTTGATGGTTACCTATCTGTACATCACAATCTGCACAGTTAGATCTATCACTTGGATTTAAATTTAGAACAAGCAGAGGATTAAAATGAGCTTTTACTGCTATTGCCCCCATTATGAAATGATTTACCTGTGTTGTTCAGAAATCAATGTAACAATTTATGACTCCATAAAACGGTTTACAGCACATTTATTCCCTAAACCTGCCTAGTGATGCCTAGGAGTTCTTTATATGACAGGAATTGTGGGTCGATGCTGGGGGCAGGCTAGTTGCTGTTTGTTTATTTTATGAGGTTTTTTTTAAAATTGTAGTTTGGTTTACTTGCTTTATATTGATGTTTACGTATTGTTATGAGTTTATTTTTAATTATGCATTGTTTTAATTATGTATGTATATGTGTCTTTCTGTAAACTATTTTTATTGTTTGGACAGGTTATGTGGCTTATAAATAACTCTATTGTGACCCAGCATGGTGCTTTTTATGTTCTTATGTTTTTTTTATCTAATTTTTTTGAACATCCCATTGTTGAACTTTTAGATGTCTAACTAGTCACATGCATACCCAGCATTCACCCTCCCTGAAGTCACACACTCAGCCAAGATCCCTGTCCCTACAATGGTACACATATAAGGCACTCTCACCCCAACCTCTCACTACTGCTTGCTCTCTCTCTCTGACAGACAGATTTGTACAATGTTCTCTCTCTCTGACAGACACTTATTATCATGTATAGTCAACAAGAAAACATGACTACTTGCTGGCAACATAGCATACAGGGCTTTATCCCCCTTTATGCTAATTTCCCCATATTATTTATGGTTCCACCCCCCCCCCCCCCACACACACACACACACACACACACACACACACATACTCTCATACCTCTCATCAACCCTAATGGCTTAAGAGAGGTGTGTTAAGAGATAACAATCTGTGCCACTCCATTGCTAGTAGGGATGAGCACGGTATCAATGGCCATCTTCCATTCTTCCCCAGGCTAAAATGCTTTGCCTCTTTGACACGCCTGAGCTCTGCCAGCCTCATTAGATAGCAAACTCAGATATGAATCTGGTGCATCGTGGTTCACTATGATATAGCTTGAGTTATGAGACAGGTTCATGCACAGGACTCCATTATCAAAGGAATTTTACAAAGGTAAAGAATGGGAGAAACCATTAAAAATAGGCTTTCTAGTTATTTAACCAGCAAAATTCAAGAATGATTTAGAAAAGGCAGACTCTTGCTGGAAAAGCAAAACGTGTTAAAGGAAAGCTGTAAGGTCTGATCAAACACTGCTATTTGACATTATTATGGAATTTGAACTGAGTAGGATGTTAAAAAATGTAGCATTAGAAAATGAATGCCTTGGCTATAATTTTCCAAGATCGGCGTCATGTTATGACTCTAAAGATAGAGCAATGTTTAAGGTGCATTATCAAAATCTTAAAATGCCAACCTAATGTGATCACTGTCATCTCTACTAATTGCTTTAATACTGGAGCCACTCATTCAATTATTAAGTAATTGTCCAGATGTTAGTAGAAAGAGCAGGCATATGCAGTAAATCAGCATGGTAGCATGTGATGAGAATCATTAACTTGCAGTTATATCACTTAGATTTATAGAAATTCAAAAAACCTGTCTTAGTGCTGTCTCCCAGAATAAAATAAATTATCAAGAAAGTTAGGCATTTCTGTTCCCATTAGATAATACAATAAAATTAAACATCTGTTGGATTTATTATTTCCTTTTACGAGGGTTAATATATTAAATTCATTGGGACATAAAATACATCAGATATAGGCAATCTTTACAAATGTAATAATGGTCAATTATTAACCTAACTTTAGAAATAAAATATAGAAATGAAAATGCTTTTTCATTAATTAGATTGGATTTGAAATTGCCATAAATAGAACTGTCTCTCTAAGCTGAATTTAAATGTTGTATGCTATCAAATATGTGCTAAATGCAAGGTAATGTTAGCATGCACGTTAAGCACTGTTGGTCCAATAATCCATAATGTACAGAGCATGTGGTGCTCAGAAGTTAATGTTACTAAGCCCCTTCCATACATGTTGTTGTTTTTTTTTTTTAATTCTTTATTTATCATTTTCATTCAATTTTAACAAAGAGAATATATATTTATCATAAAACAGTAAAGATTCAAATATATCAACAAATACAGAAACAAAAGGAAAAAAACAATCAGATATTTAGTATATCATACTACAATATCTTTCAGAATCTCTTTAAGGAAATTTTAATTTTTCTTTCCATATTGTAGATTTCAAATAGCTTTAACTCTATAAGGTAATTCATTATAAATTTGCAATATGCCTTAAAAGAAAAAACAAGGGTGGCTAGGATTAAGAAACTTGAAAAAAAAACCTGGAGATTTAATATTGAAATAATTTCAATTTCCATAATCCAACTATTTTATTTCTATACCCATCTTGCCGTTCATTGTCTATGTAACGCTTGAAGGAGAGGATTCTGCTATTGGTGTTTCAATTGTAGTTATATTGATTTGCTGTGCATCAATAAACTGTTGTAATTGATTTACTTGGTGAAAAACATAAGGTTTTGGGACAGCATGCAGGCACTAGTATAGTCGCTTCATTCGGCCTGCCAGAGAGAGAAGTAATTTCCTTATACCATTTGAGCTCTATGGGCATTATTATGGTCTCGTACGAGGATGTGTATATTAAAGCTCACACTGATCCCCTGACAGCCAGGTCTCATGCCAGACCTGCATTTGGCAAGGCCTTGAGCACTTTTAGGAAGGCAATAAAAATGAGATTAAATAAATAAATAAATAAATAGAGTTGCATTTATTAACCTGTAGCAGACATTAAACGTCTCACATATTGGGGTCGATGCAATGTGAAAAATGTGCGTCCAAACTGGGCGCACGTTTTTTGTTTTTTTTTGAACACATGCACATCCACCTCTCCTGGGCGCTTGATGCAAAAGGCAAATGAGCTGCCATGCTTAAAGGGACGTGCAATGGATAATTAGTGAGACCCTATCGCTTTACATCGGGCACCCAGGAGACACGACTGTGAGCCCACAACAGCCTGGCCAGAGCTCCCTCCCTACCCCTGGGCAGGTCCCTTTCACTGACACTTGTCAGTGAAAGAACCATTTCCCTTTCAGGACAGCCTTCTGAGAGGGGATTTCTCCTTTCACTGACATATGGCAGTAAGTGGAGTGAATAAATTAGTATTAAGTGCCCAACAATTAATATTAATTTATTCACTCCTTCACTCACTGCTCCAATTGGGCCAGACCTTGGAGATGCTGCTTTCTGTGGTTCCCCCTATGAGGAACCACAGAAAGCAGGATCTTTTTTTTTATTCAGGCCTTGAGCATGGCATGATTCTGCTTTCTGTGGTTCCTCCTACTTAGTATTGCAACGCTACTATAGGAGCAATCACAGAAAGCAGGATTTTTATTATTTATTTATTTATTTTTGTGAGTCCTTGAGCGCGGCATGCTCTCACAATACCTCCCAGGCAGCTGTTAAATTTGCCATGTTAAAATCGGTGCCTTGGCCACATGGCAATTTTTGGCATCATGGGGTAATAATTAATAGCCTTATCTACATGGAATTTGCATGTGATGAGCGCTATTGGCTATGCGCCTGATTGGACGCACATGTCTGATGCGCTAATCCCTGTATTGTATCAGGGGTTATTTTAGAGTGTCTAAAGCTCATGTCCAATAGAGTGTTATTTGGTGCGCTAGCCTGAGCACAGTATATTGCATCGGCCTGATTAAGTATGAGATTCATGGAACCGGAGGATGTCTCAGGGTCACAAGCAGGGAGAACCTGCTCTCATGCATCAGAGCCTCTGAGAGTGACCTGACAAATGAGAGACTCTGATTACAATGAATGAACCAATCAGATCATCTCTGCCACAGTAAGCAGCTTTTCCTCTCAGCCAGCACTCATGGACTCACTCTCCCATATGTGGGGACTCCCCTCTGAGACTAGCGGGTGCTGTCCAGGCTCCATGCTACTGTGATCCATGTGTACACTGCACATCTACTGCCTGCAACTGTTCAGATCCCAGCCTGGCAGGAACCCAAAGTCTGTGAAGGATCTTCAGCCATTTAACAATGCCACCCAACCCAGCCCATTCACTGCTGCATTAAACCCACCTATGAGTTTGTATTCATTGCCAGTCAATGATATGTTACACTTGAGAAAAAAATAAGTTCTTCTCTATTTACAGTCTTGATTCTGGCTTCTGTTTCCATGACAAAGATAACATTAGAGGCATACATTTATTTAAAACAAATGGGAAAAACATGCTGAAGGAGTCCATTTTTGTTTCATTTCAAGCAAAATGAATGAAGGGATGCTCCAAAAATAATGAAAATTTTTGTTTGTATTAATTTTTAGATCCATTAAAGTGTGAGGCTCATAAAACTGCAGATTCTTTTCTTGAAACTAGACAAAGCAGAGCCAGGATGGGAAAGAACAAGGAAGGAGCATAACCAATCAAAATTAAGCACTTTTAGAACCAGTGTGACATCCTCATTTTTTAATCTGAAGCTGAAATTAAAACTGGACAGGCATCCCCATTTTTCAAAATCTTTTCTTTGTTGCATTTTAGAGAAACAGGAAATCTTTCTTAAGCTCTTAATAGAATGAAAGAAAAAGTTTACAGACACATTTTTTTTTTTTTTATGGTTAAACGACACATTTAGATAGTAGAAAAAAAGTAGGCAGACTGTTGCCTCATCACAGGGATTCGAGTGCTGCAGACAGACTAGATACAATGTGTCTCTTTCTTTCTGCACTGCAGCACACTTGAGATTCTGTGTTACATTGTGACTTGGCCCTGACAGAAACAGAGCCACAATCTATTCTGTCTCAGTATTTGTGTAACTATACAGTTATTGAAGAAGCACACAGTATTGGGTATGTGTTTTCTTCTATCTAAAGTGACTGTGTCTGCAGTATCATCTGTATGTGTCTACACTATTGGTTGACTGTATTGTAACACTAGCTAGTTTTATGGTAATAGGCAGTTTATTGCAGAGAGAGAGAGAGAGAGAACCTAGCCCTAAAGCCCTCACCCTAGATAGGTATTTATATCTCTATGGGAGGCCCGCCTAGTTACTCGAGGTGAGGTTTAGGTATTAGTGTAGGGGTTAGGGGCCACTTTGTACAAACAGAACAGTGCTCTCTTGTGAAGATTTGATGACCTTTGGAATGAGGAAACTCACCCAAAGATGAGATTTGTGCAATGTTCTCTCAACCTAGCTTGATGGACTCTCTACCTGGGTAACATCATGTTAACTTGCCATATCGCACGGCTTTATGCAAATGAAAAAGGTGTAATTAAATTTGCGTTAAAGCTGTGCAATACGGCTTCGCAAAACTGTGAGCCCAGCCCACTTGGCCAAAAATCCCACCCCAATATCCTCCCCTTTTTCTCATTTGCATCGCACCTTGCGTTATGGTGCTTTTGCACGCATTAATGGTGTTTTCGCATGTGTGAATGGCGTTTTTTGCATGCGAAAACGCCATATAGCACTTTGAAAAATGACCCCCTTAGTCTTTGTGGATTAGTGTTATTTGTCTCAATTTGTGAAAAAGTACATCACTGGGTGCGCACTTTCGTCTATAATGACCATGTCTGCAGTAACTTTGGTGCATTGGGGGGGGGGGGGGGGTATTGAAAAACTAAAAACCCCTAGTCATAGCCATTGCCACTTTCTGATCTGTTTAATTCATTTATGTCACTGTCATCAAAGGACAAATAGGGTAAGAATGAGAGAGGAAAAGTAAAGTCTGTTCTTCTACAGATATCTTGGCCCAGTATGAGCTGCATTGGATAGGATTATGCATTCATTAAAAAAAAAAAAAGAAATGATAATCGAAACTGAAAATAGTAATTTTCTTTTAATTAATTTGAAACAAATTAAAAATGACCCCACAAAGCCCCAAAAATGTTGATTTTGTTTCAGAAAACACTGTTCACTTATCAAAAGCGGTGACACGGTTCAACGGGGAAATAATTGCCCTGGATGATCATCCCCCGCAGATCATAGAATTTAAGCAACTGCAGGGCTTCTTATCTTCAAATTATAAAATGCCCTCCAGAGCAACATTCAATAGGCAAGCTATCCTTACCCTGTATACTCAATGCCATACTCGCACGTAAGCGCAGCTGGGCAAGGTAGAGGGGAGTAACATCGATTTCACCAGTGACATCCACATCAGCCAGAGTGCTATGCATGCCTACCTCTTCCTGGCAGCACAGTGGTAACAAATGGAGGAAGCAGGATCAGGCAGTCGCTTTAGCAGGGGCAGACCCGCAGGCTTTAAGTGGGATCTGCTGCACACCCAGGTGATGGACAAGAGCTGTACCTTGGTCACTATCAGGAGCAATATAGAAGAAGATGGAGGCCTAGCAGGTAAGCTAGAGAGGCAGAATCGTTATTACTGGGTTTTTTTGTTACGGGTAGTGGTGCTAACATGAAAAAGGCAGTGAAAGATAGGGGCTTTGCTACACCTGGTAGTAAAGGACATCCTGAGAGCCAAGGGGAGGAGATGGCAGCTTAACCTGAAAGAACTGTTAGGGAGGTACAAGAAAATAGCGGGGCACTTTCACTGCAATATGAAGATGTTATTTTGGGACCACTGAGCACTTATCATCATTCTTGAGGGTGTTTGGGGTGAATGTTACATAAAACACCCTCATTCTGCACAAGAGCAATGACAGTAGCTTGGCAGCCACAACATAACACCCCATTCTCCAGAAGGATCACAATGGGTTCTTGGCATGAGCATGGGAGGAAATATATTTCTGTTTCTACCTTTATAGTTTTGCACTGCATACAGTGTATGTGGCTTCATGGGGTTTCATTTCAGCTTTTGTTTGCTCATTTGTAATTTGTGGATCCACTTTTGGAATCTGCAGGGTACTTGTGGCTTGGATTGACCACTATAGAGACAGGATGCTGGGCTTGATGCACCTTGGTCTGACCAGTACAGTATTTCTTATATGGTCAGCTATTCTGCATGTAGTGAAAGTCTGTCTGTGCTCTGCATGACTGAGCCGAGGTATTCTGCTAGTGTTAGGGATTTATAGCACTCATATTCATTGTTTTTCCCAACAGGAGGTATACTGGTATTCTAGGGTCCAGTGTAATATTTGCAGTGCATTATTTTCATAGATAGGGTTGTTACTGTAGGAGTCCTGTGAGTTAATCCTGCTATGGTATGATAGGTTTGTTACTAAAAGGCCAAGTGGGTTTTTTATTTTTATTGTTGCAGAATTGTATTTCACAGTGTGACTGGTAATAAAGTCTGTATTATTATTACTCAAATGACACTAGAATTAGATTTATTTTTTGCATGGTGATGGTGATTTTGTATGGATATATCCCAGTCCTGCTCTGACCCCACTGTTGGAGGTGTGTGTGGGTGGTGGGGGAAGGTGGGTTCTGTGAAGAAAGAGCATATATTTATAGAATTGGAGGTTCAGTATTTATGTTTGGTTTGTCTTGTACAGATGATGACAAAAATGAATCTCACTATTATGCCAGAGTATGTTCAATAAGATCTTAAATTCTTAAATGTATTGCTAGTGCTCTTCTTAAGAGGAATGTGCCTTCATTTAAAATGAAATAGACAATGTCCATTTTATTTCATTTCATCAGAACTACAAAAATAAAAAATATTGAAATTTATTTTCTTTTAAGTTTTGTATTAGTGTGCAATAAATTTGATTAATGTGCACTAAGTACACTTAGGGGCAGATTTTAAAACCTTGCGCGAGCGCGTACTTTTGTTCGCGCAGCAGGCGCGAACAAAAGTATGCTGGATTTTATAAGATACGTGCATAGCCGCGCGTATCTTATCAAATCCGGGGTCGGCGCGCGCAAGGGGGTGCACATTTGTGCAACCTGCGCGCGCCGAGCCCAGCGCGCGCTGCCTGTTCCCTCCGAGGATGCTCCGATTTCGGAGCGGCCTCGGAGGGAACTTTCTTTCGCCCTCCCCCCACCTTCCCCTCCCTTCCCCTACCTAACCGACCCCCCCGGCCCTATCTAAACCCCCCCCCCTTACCTTTGTCGGCAAAGTTACGCCTGCTGAAAGCAGGCGTAACTGAAGGATTTAAGCGCGCGGCCCTTTTAAAATCCGCCCCTTAATGTGCACTAAGTCCAGTTAGTACACACTAACCACAAAATTAGAGAAAAACAAAAAAAACCAACAAATCAATTAAAAATGAAATCAAGCAAAAAACAACACACACACACAAAAATCAATGCATACTCCTAGTTCTTAATACTTGCATTGTGCCAAACAGCTTCTTTCTGGAACTTACATGGTGTATACAGGCAACAAATCAAATTGAGCTTGGAAGTTCTTTTTAATCAGGCCAGTACTACCAAGCCATTAGGACTATTTCTGCATCTTTAGGATACATTTTCAAGGTCTCTGATTGCATCTTTTAGTACTAAATAATTTTCTCTCTCTCCATATAGTACAGAACAGTTGCTTAATAGTGACACTTCTATTAGTAATGTTGTTTTTGTGTGGTTCTCCTTGACCACTATGTCTAATTTTTTTAACATCAAGCTTTTTGTTGGTTTGTCTGGAAATGTCCTTGTGAATGAATAATTATACTCTATGGGGTTAATATTCAAACATATTCAGTTATGTAATTTAGAGAGTCATTTATCATTTCATGCATGCATTAAATAACACAACACACATTAATATGCAAATTTCACAGTTGCTATGCAAGTGGGAGGAGAGAGAAATATTTGTACAATGTACTCTCTACGTAGCTTGATTGCAGCTAGGTAGGGAGTGCATCAAGTTAGGTAGAGGATACATTGTACAAATCAACTCTTCTTTTATCACTCCAAATGACGGAAAAACTTCACTGATGTCAACTTTGCTGTTCAAACCTCTGACTGTGTATTTATTATATTCCAACATTCAATCTGAGATATCACATCATTTTACATTCAGGTACTGTAGGTATTTCCCTATCCCCAGAGGGCTTACAATCTAACCCCCTCATTTATCAAAATGCACTAAGGTGTTTATGCATGTGATAGCACCATATTGTATGGTGCAATGGAAATTTGAAAAAAACAGGAAGAGTTAGTCAGTGAAGTGCTAAGCTGTGTAATAGCTTTACTATATAAGTGAGTGAGTGAGTGAGAGAGAGAGAGACTAGCCATAGTGTCTTCTCCCTAGATAGGTATTTGTATCCCTATGGGAGGCCCACCTAGTAACTCGAGGTGAGGTTTAGGTATTAGTGTAGGGGGTTGGGGCCACTTTGACATTCAACGTGAGACATACGAACAGAACAGTGGGCTCCTGTGAAGATTTGATGGCCTTCGGAGTGAGGAAACTCACCCAAAGATGAGATTTGTGTAATGTTCTCTCTACCTAGGTAGGGAGAAGACACTATGGCTAGTCTCTCTCTCTCTCACTCACTCACAGCAAAATAACTTTTTATTAAGTCGGAGGGTGCACAGAAAAGCAGTTTTTACTGCTTTTCTGTGCACTTCCCCGGCACCCGGCAGAAATTAACACCTACCTTTGGGTAGGCACTAATTTCTGAAAGTAAAATGTGCGGTTTGGCTGCACATTTTACTTTCTGTATCGCGTGGGAATAACTAATAGGGCTATCAACATGCATTTGCATGTTGTGGGCGCTATTAGTTTCAGGGGGGGGGGGGGTTGGATGCGCGTTTTCGACGCACTATTACCCTTTACTGAATAAGGGGTAGAGCTAGCGCATCGAAAACGCACTGTACTGTATCGGCCCGCAAGTTTCTTAAGCAAACTTAAATGGTAGGGATGCGCATTCATTCAAAAATGAATGGCAATCTGATCTGAACTTGGCATTTTTGTTTTGGTTCACTTTATTCTAAAGCAAATTCTCAATTCCCCCCTGAAAATCTGGAAAATTTTTAGGTCCATTCAATTTGGAAAATACTGCACACTATTCACAGATAGTGCACGCTACTTGCAAGTAGTGCTCCCTATTTTCCAAAAAAAAATAAAAAACAAAAACAGTTTTTAAATGCCCACAAAGTGAATATTTATTTACTTATTTATTTATTTACACATATTTAGTTTCTGCACCTTCCCACATGAGGTTCAAAGCAGATCACAATTAACATCCATTTACCTATTTACATGGTCCACTGTACTGAATACAGTAGTCATATCCAGTAGCATTAATACCACTGCATTCCATTTCCCCATGGCTCGCTACATCATTGCAAAGTTACAGAAGATTTGTCTCCATACCATGTAATGGGTGAAACTACATACATTCTTGCCTCCTTGACCTAACCCTATGCCCAAGAATGCCTCCTTTAAATTCAAGTAAAAGCAAGCATGTTATGGAACGACATATGTACTCTTAGCTGCATAAACGGTGGGCAATTTTTTAAAAGCCCTTTTAGCCAGGTAAAACATTTCTTGTTTCAAACCACTACCCATGGTCTAATGTGGAGCCGATTAAAACCCTGATGTGCTGGTCAGTGTGTATTTAGGGCTAGATTCACTATGCTCCCCCCCCCCCCCCCCAGGCTCAGAAGGGAGAAATGCCTTCGTGAATCAGACCCATAGTCTCTCACTTGTGTCCTTCCAATGCAAGAATCATAAAGCAAAGCTGAATGCTTTAGCATAATAAAATGTCACAAAAGCCTATTAACATAAAAAGGAATACGGCTTTCAGTTATGATTAATCAATATGCTCCTCATGAATGCAAGACTTACCATAAAATGTCATCATAAAGGGTTAATTTGCATATCTTCTTCTGTGACCTTCTCAATAAAACATTACTTAAATGTTTCTTAATGCAGGTACAAAATCTTGACTACTACATTTATCCAGTGCCAGAGCAGAAAGATAGCTTTATACTGAGCATATGTGGTTTAAACATATTAGCAAACATATTAAAACCATACAAAAGTATAAGATAACCAAAGTAAAAGAAGTATACAGAAGTAGTTCTGGTGGAACTATAGAGATTGATTGTAGGTAGTTGGATCTGTGTCACTTCTACCCCAACTTTCCATATGGCCAAATCAAACAAAAAAAAAAAAATGACCAGGACAGAAGAGTTTATTAAATATTCCAAACAAGCAAAACTCCAGAGTTCCAGGTATTAGGGTGCATTTAAAAGCCGTTAGAATATGGATGCACTAAAAATGTGCATCTGTTTTGGGCTCCCACTATTTCAACGCACACACAGCCACATCCCCTAGCGCCTCCTTGGTAGCAGGTGCCCAGGAGAGATGGCTGTTAGCGGGTTAGGAAAACAGATGCTCAATTTTACAAGCATCCACGGGTTAGAAAAATGGATGCTTGTTAATTGAGAGTCCCTTTTCTTAACTTGACCGCGGCATGCTTTTTTTTTTTTTTTTTAAACCTTTTGGTTCCTCCGACTTAATACCACCATGGAATTAAGTCAGAAGATGTACAGAAAAGCAGTTTTTTTGGGTTGCTTTGGGCAGGCATTAATTTCTGAGAGTAAAATGTGCGGATTGGGTTCAGATTTTTTTTTTTTTGATCTGGGGCGAATAGCTAATAGCCTCATTATTGTGCATTTGCATGTGATGAGCACTATTAGTTTCACGGAGGGTTGGGGGCGTGTTTTGGATATGCTAATCCCCTTATGGTATAGGGAGTTGTGGATGCATGTCCAAAACCCACATCCAACTGTGGATTAAACAGTATGCTCAGTTTAGCGCGCTGTATTGTATTGGCCTGCACAATAGCTTCGGAAAATAAACAGTTCTTCAGAACACTGACGTTCAGCCAACACAGACAAGGATTTAATCAAATAGATTACAAAATCATAGGATATCTGCTAATAAATTCCTGCCAATAAATGTCTAATAATTGTTATTAATTAAGTGGATTTACCAACAAAAGCTGGAGACCTCTGCATAGTCTTATTGTTTTCCAAAATGTTGAGAATTTTTCAATAAAGTTTTCATCTTCAAATATCTGAGTACTGATTCAAAGAGCTATTATATCTAATACTTATTAATGACAACTTATTACTTAGAATGCACTATTTTACCTCCAGTAATAATGCTACAGCCAAATTTCTCTCCCCATGGGTCAGATGGCTTTTAGGGTTACATTATATGACTTTGCTCCTTGGCCATGTATTTCACATGGTAATAGAAAAATATGTCTCTGTTTATGAAATTCACCCCAGTCAGTGATCTGTAATGGTGCACTACAAACCCTTCACATATTTATAACAGCAGCCATGGCCCCACAGCCATTTCATTTCAAAGCTTGATGTGCCAATATTATGCACCTTAGAGGAAAGAAGGAACATAAGAACATAAGAACATAAGAAAATGCCATACTGGGTCAGACCAAGGGTCCATCAAGCCCAGCATCCTGTTTCCAACAGTGGCCAATCCAGGTCATAAGAACCTGGCAAGTACCCAAAAACTAAGTCTATTCCATGTTACTGTTGCTAATGGCAGTGGCTATTCTCTAAGGGCCTGATTTTAAAAAGCATTTACTCGAGTAAAAACCAGGTTTACTGGAGTAAATTCACTTTACTTGAGTAAGTGGGTTTTTGAAATTGCTTACAATATATGCCATTGACTTGTCTATAGGATTTACTCACATAAGTGCACTTTACTTGAGTAAATGGCTTTTGAAAATTGCTACAATAGTAGCTACATTTACGCATGTAACTCCTTTTGAAAATTACCCCCTAAGTGAACTTAATAGCAGGTAATGGACTTCTCCTCCAAGAACTTATCCAATCCTTTTTTAAACATAGCTATACTAACTGCACTGACCACATCCCCTGGTAACAAATTCCAGAGTTTAATTGTGCGTTGAGTAAAAAAGAACTTTCATCTAGTTATATCCTTAGATGTTCCCACCCCTACCCTTTTTTTTTAACAAGTTTGTTAAAAGCTTTAAAATTGTATATTTTGGATTTAAAAAAATGTTATTTGTCACCTTTTATGTGTGTCTTCTTTTGTATACTATGTGCAATGTCATCCCTGAGTCAAGCCTGTTGCATTCAGTGGTCTGTGGGCTGATCCCGCGAACCGCCGTCCTCACCTCTAGGTCTTAGCCAGCCATGCCAGTCCCTGACAAGGCTCACCATGTGGCAGGACACTGCTGTCTGATGTGGCGAGATGCCGCTAACTGCAGTAATACATGGCAAGATGCTGCTGACAAATATGTGCCACACCTCTTCTTAGGTGAATGTGCACACCACTTCTCTACATTTAAAGGGACCGTGGCAGAAAAGTCCCCATAACCCCCTAGAGATGACATCATCACTACTGCCCTATATAAGGGCTGATCCCCAGAAGCAACTTGCCTCCACATCAGGTCCACCTTCTAAGTTTTTGTCATCATCCTGTTCCAAGTCTTCATCTTCAGTTTGTTCCAATCTTCGCCTTCAGCCCATTCCAGTCTTTGGCTCTGCCTGCCCCAGTCCTCATCTGCCCAACCTGCTCCTGCCTTGCCTGTCTGCCTCAGCCTTATCTGTTCCTCTTCTTCTCTCTCAGATGGATACCTGGTTTGACCTTTAGCCTGGACACCAAATACACCTGTTTGCTGAATGCCCTTGACCACTGTCTTGACTCTGGATATGCCTGACTGCTGCCTGCCTCAGACCCTTGCCTGGACCCCGACAAGTCAACTCACCAACTGCCTACAACCTTTGCTTGTTCTCTGACTACTTCTCCAATCCCCAGCAGAGACCTTCGCCTAAGTCCTGCTGGCCTTGGCACCCAAAGGCTCAACCCAAGGGGAATGTGGGCTAGTAAAGGTGAAGTCAATAGTAACAGGTGGGAGAGAAAAAAAAAAGGGGGAAAAAATGGATAAAGTGCGTAGCTTGCTGGGCAGACTGGATGGGCCGTTTGGTCTTCTTCTGCCGTCATTTCTATGTTTCTAAGTTTCTGTCTGGTCTCTGCTTATGGTGAGAACCTGCAGGGCTCCTCCATGCAGGTAGAGCCAATCTCGCCACAGACATAACAAAGCCTCTTTTAGGACAGTCTAATGCACTCACTCCCACACCCACTCATCAGCCTGCATGTAGCTAGGCATTCAGCTCATTCCAATAGCCTCTATTCTCCTTACGCCTACCCTTTCAGCAGCTTTGTTTAAGCTCCAGTTTATTTTGGTCACCACTGTTGATCAAGCTCCTCTAAATGTCCTGGCTGTAATGGCCATTACACTACAGAGCTATCTGTTTGGTTACTTCTATGCTTAGCTTTCTGTGATATACCTGGTTGAGAAAAATCTACCCTCAATTTGTACGTATGTTGGACAAAGTTCTTCATGAGAGGCTTCTAAGAAAACTAAAAAGTCATGGGATAGGAGGCGATGTCTTTTTGTAGATTACAAACTGTTTAAAAGACAGTAAACAGAGAGTAGGATTAAATGGTCTGTTTTCACTATGGAAAAAGATAAACAGTGGAGTGCCCCAGGGATCTGAACTTGGACCGATGCTTTTTAATATATTTATAAATGATCTGGAAAGGGATACGACGAGTGAGGTGATTAAATTTGCGGATGACACAAAATTATGCAGAGAAGTTAAATCTCAAGCAGGTTGTGATAAACTGCAGGAGGATCTTGTGAGGCTGGAAGATTGGGCGTCCAAATGGCAGATGAAATTTAATGTGGACAAGAGCAAGGTGATACATATAGGGAAAATTAACACATTCTATAGTTACACGATGTTAGGTTCCATATTAGGAGTTACCATCCAGGAAAGAGATCTAGGCATCATAGTGGATAACACATTGAAATCTTCAGCTCAGTGTGCTATGGTGGTCAAAAAAGCAAACAGAATGCTAGGAATTATTAGGAAGGGAATAGAGAATTAAACGGTGAATGTTATAATGGCTCTGTATCATTTCATGGTGAAACCACATCTTTGAATATTGTGCACAATTCAAGTCACCACATCTCAAAAAAGTTATAGTTGCACTGGAGAAAGTACAGAGAAGGGTGACCAAAATGATAAAGAAGATGGAACGGCTCCCCTGTGAGGAAAGGCTAAATGGGCAGGCTTGTCCATGGGACATATTTTTCTGTCCCATCCCATCCCATCCCATGGGATTCCCATTACAATATTAATATGGAATACAGTTCAAATAAAATTATTAAATTTATGAAAGTTTACGTTTAGTGTCTACTAAATAGGACTACATGTACAAAGAGACATGCAAAACGACAAAATTTATTAACTTTATTAACTTTAACACTCAAAAGTATAATCTAAGTATGACAATTTAGTTTACAATATCAAGTATCGACTACCATGGGAAATACAAATGTGTGCCGTCCCATCCCATGGGACGTGTCCCATGGGATTCCCATGGGAATAACATTCCTATGGACAACACTGTAAATGGGTTAGGGCTGTTCAGCTTGGAGAACTGACAGCTAAGGAGGGAGATGATAGAAGTCTACAAAATCATGAAAGGACGAGCAGGTAAATTTAAATTGGTTATTTACTCTCTCAGACAATAAAAGGATTAGGGGGCACTCTATGAAGTTAGCAAGTAGCTCATTTAAAACAAATTAGAGAACATTTTTTTTCACTCAATGCAAGTTAAGCTCTGGAATTCATTGCCAGAGGATGTGGTTACAGCAGTTAGTGTAACTGGGTTTAAAAATGGTTCCTAGAGGAAAAATCCATAAACTGCTATTAATAAATAAGAAATAGCTTGAGGTCTATTTAATAGTTTTGTTCTTGCCAGGTACTGGTGATTTGGATTGGCCACTGTTGGAAACAGGATACTGGGCTTGATGGACCTTTGGTCTGACTCATTATGGCATATCTTATGTTCTTATGTTCATATCTGTGTGTATATATATGACAGAGATGGCATTTCTGTGTGTATGTATAAGAGAGAATGTCTGTGTGTGTGTGTGTGTAGTTGTATCAGAGAGTGTGTCTGAGTGTGTGTATTTAAGGGAATGAGAGAGATAGTGCATGTCTGTGTATGTATGAGAGAGAGGGCATGTCTGTGTGTATGTGTGAGTAAGTGAGCATGTGTTTACATATGACAGAGACAAGATAATCCACAATCTCAGGGCATCTGGAATTCAAAAGATCCCAGGTATGAACAGCTGGGGATTGTTTATCTTTATTCATTTTAATTATTGAGTGCTGATTCATGTGTCTGCTGTTTTAAATAGATTATTGCTTTTTGGAAAAAGTTTGTGGTGCCATTGCTGGTCCAAAAGGCAGGGCCTAGAACTGGTAGTGATGGCCTAGCAATGCAAAAAATAAGAACTTTTGGAAGCTTTCCTGCATGGGAATGTGCAGATAGGCCTCCGTTAAATACATTGAGGAGAGAAACTTGCCCTTTCTTACTGCTGCCTTGACTGTCCCTAAGGATTCATCTTGAAATGCGGGATCTTCAGGGTCTGGTTTACTCTCTTGAGATCCAGCACTGGGAGACATTACCTGTCCTTTTTTAGCACTGTGACATATATGGAGTAGGTGCCTTTTCCTTCTTCTTGGCTGGGGACTGGGATAATGGCTTTGAAGCATCTTGAATTGCCTGCTTCTTTGCCCCGCTGCATGGTGCCAGGATAAACTGTTCTCTTATAAAGCTCTTTAATTCTGGGTAGTACTTACCCTTCATCTCCATGTAGGCTTTGTGCATTAACAGTTCTGAGTAGTAGCCTTCTTTTATAATTTTGAGTGCCCATTGATCTGTAGTTAGTGAGGTCCACTTGTGATAAAACTACCTTAGTCTGCTCCAACCTGGAGAAGCTTCAAGTGGACCCTCGTACTGTCATTGCGCTCCCTTAGGGAGCTGACCTCTATTGACCGAGTTTCTGGAGCCACACCTAGCCACCCCCCCCCCCAAAAGGACCACCTATAAAACCTGCCTGGAACCTTGACCTTCTAGGTTGTCTGGTGCGCCTATAAAACCTGGGCTGGAACCTTGACCTTCTAGGTTGTCTGGTGCGCCTGGGCTGCTGTCTACCCACGCCCCCTCTCTGAGGTCTCTTGCTTCTATCTTCCAGGAGTCTCAGAGGTTTGGACTCCAGGTTCTTCATGAGCGACCAAGTGCTCTCCAAATAACAGCTTTCCCTTGAAGGGGAGTTTACTCAGCTTGACCTTTGACGCTGAGTCTGCTGCCCAGCGTTTTAGCTATAAGAGGCACCCGGCCATCACGCCTGTGGCAGCCTATTTGGCTGTAGTTCTAATAAGATCATGGAGGACATCAGCCGCATAGGCGGCTATGGACGCTGCTTGCGCCACCTGCTGTTTTTAGGCACCTTCAGAAAGCAGTTTATGTAAGGGACTGGGCCTCTCTCCTTCCCTGGATTCCAGCTTCCTCTTTTTTCTTACAGCGGGCCACCTGAGTCCATAGGCTTACCCTTCATCTCCCTGTAGGCTTTGTGCATTAACAGTACAAAGTCCTTCGAGAACTCCTCCCCCTCCCCCTCTGAAGCTTCTTCATCTAACGTTTCAGGAAAGGGGGCAGGAGCCTGCCCAGCAGTAACCTCATTTTCAGCAGCGGGAGCCTTAGGGCTAGCTGTAGGAGGGGAACCCACTGGGCCTTCCCTGCTGCACTCTGCCACACCACTCACTCCTGCGCCATCACAGTTGCAGCAAAATGAACCTGTGACCACTGGGACATGCTGTGCGCTGCACCCCCAGGCATTTCCTACCTCTTTCCATTTTACCTGCTGGTGCGGGGCTTAGGGGGACTTTGGGCCATGTCCTACAGTGTTAGGCTCTAGGCCTACTTATCACCAATGCTGCTGTCTCCAAAGTTTTACACTCAAGAAATGCAAGGCCGTGGGCCTGATCACCTGGAGAGAGGAGGAAAAAGCAACCCTAGGAGAGCTGTCATCCCATGGAGGCATTCCCTGACCCAGCCCAGGCGCTTCCCTGTGTAAAGTGACCTCAAGGAGGCTATCATCCTTGCCAATTCCTCCTGCCAAACCAGCTCCACCTACCATCTGCTGGAGGCAGAAAACTAGAAGAGGGCCTCAGTAAAGAGGTCTGAAACTCTGCATCCATCTGCTGGTAGGGGGATGATACCCACTGTGAAGACTGGTCTGGCAGGACAAAAAGGAAGAATGTTGTTTAAAAATACTATCTTAGAAGCCCAGACCAGATATATTCCACGCATTAGAAAAGGTGGAGAGAAGGCTAAATGACTACCAGTATGGTTAAACCATGAGGTGAGAAAAGCTATAATATCTAAAGGAACATCTTTCAAGAAATGGAAAAGGGATCCAAATGAAGAAAACAGGAAAGAGCATAAGCACTGACAAGTCAAATGCAAAGCACTGATAAGGAAGGCAAAGAGAGAATTTGAAAAGAAGCTTGTCGTGGAAGCAAAAACTCATAATAAAAACTTTTTCAGGTACATTTGAGGTAAAAAGCCCTAGAGGGAATCAGTTGGACCATTAGATAATCAAGAGGTAAAGGGGGCACTTAGGGATGACAAAGCTATAGAAGAGACACTAAATAAATTCTTTGCTTTAGTATTCACTGAGGAAGATACAAGATATATACCCATGCCAGAAATGATATTCAAAGGTGATGATTCAGAAGAACTGAAACAAATCTCAGAGAATCTAGAAGATGTACTAGGGCAAATTGACAAACTAAAGAGCAGTAAATCAGCTGGACCAGATTGCACTCATCTCAGGGTGCTGAAAGAAATGACAAATAAAATTGCGAACCTGCTATTGGAAATTTGTAAACTATCAGTAACATCATCTATGGTATCTGAAGACTGGAGGGTTGCCAATGTAATGCCAATTTTTAAAAAGGGATCAAGGGGTTATCCAGGAAACTATAGACCAGTGAGACTGATGTCTCTGCTAGGCAAAATGGTAGAAACTATCATAAAGAACAAAATTGCTGAACATATAGATAGCATAGTTTAATGGGACAAAGCCAACATGGATTTAGCCAAGGGAAGTCTTGCCTCACAAATTTGCTACTTTTTTAAACTATTTATTTATTGACATTTTGATATTATACAAAGAGAACCTTTGCACAGTAACATTGAAAGAGTCTAAAATCAAATTAAACAAGATATTATACATGAAAATGCACAATCTAAATAAACTAAGCTTATCTCTGTCTAAATGATCCATAACAAAAGAGGAAAATCAGAAATAGAGGAAAAACAAGAAATATGTATTTGTACAACAAACAATGTGAAAAGTACCACCCCATTACAAAATCGATAAACCCTAAGATGGTTCAGGATTAGATAGAGGATCTGCTACTCTAGTGTTCAGAAATTTCCTCAACTGATCAGGGACAAAGAAAATAACTGTATTGACCCCCAATTTGGTGACACATTTTGAGGGATATCTTAAAAGAAATGATGCTCCGAGAGGCAAAACTTCTGGGCACAATGCTAGGAAACCCTTACGTTGATCCTGTGTTACCTTGGCTAAGTCAGGAAAAATCCTAACTAAGCCCCCCAAAAAAGGAACATTTAAATTCAGAAAATAAGACTTAATTAAAAAAAAAAGCAACATCTTGTTCATGAAGAAATGAGACTAACACACTCACTTCAACATTAGAATTTTCCAAGTACAAAGATAAATTAGAAAGCTGAATGTTGGTTTGAGGATGAACTTCCAGATTAGGACTTGGTTTAAAGGGAAGAAACAAAACTTTATCCACAGAAGGAATTTTTTATGCTGGTATCTTAAGAAATTCTAGGAAGAAATGTCTAAGCATTAAATGAGGAATTTCACCCATAATCCTTCCAGTTTTTCCATTCTCCCAGGAAAAAAGATATGCTCATGAATTAAGGTGAAATTAACAGCTTGAATGTCCTTAATGTCCTTCTCCAAGGATAGTAAAGTCTCTGAATGTTCCTGTAAAAATGTTTTGATGGTCAAAAGCGACTATATCCAGCTTTTGGGAGACATCCTTCACCCAAAGGGAAAGAGCACTAAGAGACTGGGACAGATTCGCAATAAAGTCCCAAAGAGAATTTAGGGTAACCACTGCCGGCTACATGATCAATGGGGGAGCCCACAGAGCAGAACTCTCACTTTCCAAGGCTTCTCCAGCCTCCAGCATGTCTGAAACCGATGGAACCATTGTGGTTAATACACCAAACCCAGCAACACCATCCTTCTCTGCAGGAAACTGAGATTGCCATGGAGAAAAGGAGCTCAACCTCTCTCCAGTTGAAATGCCGACAGCACCCGCCAAACAGGGAACTGATATGATGTCATCAGAATGTGCCCCCACTGTGTCGGCGCTCCTCTGGGCAGGCACAGGCAGTGGAGGTCGCAAGTCCCATGGGCTAAGAGTAACATCCCAGGTGAAAACAGGGCTCCTCTCTCTGTCTCACCAATGGGGCTCGAAGCCTGCAAACTGGGGAAGGAAACAATATACTCAATGGTGGCTCACTGTTCCACGGGGAGCGAGGGTTCAGAGGGAAAACCCTAACGCACCCCTTCCTTTTGTGTGGCATAATTGAAGTGATAATAGAAAGAAGAAAACCAGGTATGTGGAGAGAAAACTGAATACGTGACTGCTCAAGCCACCATCGTAGATTTCCTCTACTGGCAAATTTGCTACTTTTTTGAGGGCATAAATAAACATGTAGATAAAGGTGTGCCTGTTGATATAGTGCATCTGGATTTCCAGAAAGCATTTGACAAAGTCCCTCACAAGAGACTTAGGAAATTAAAAAGTCATGGGATAGGGGGCAGTGTCCTATTGGGGATTTACATCTGGTTAAAAGATAGAAAACAGAGAGTAGGGTTAAATTGTACATTTTCCCAATGGAAAAAGATGAATAGTGGAGTGCCCCAGGGATCGGTTCTGGAACTGATGCTTTTTAATATATTTATAAACGATCTTGACAAAGGAACAAGATGTGAGGTGATCCAATTAGTTGTTGACACAAAATTATTCAAAGTTCTTAAATCGCAAGAGGATTGTGAGAAATTTCAAGAGGATATTGCAAAACTGAGAGACTGGGCATGCAGATGGCAAATGAAATTTAATGTGGACAAGTGCAAAGTGACGCACTTAGGGAAGAGTAACCCAAATTATAGCTACAGAATGCAAGGTTCCACATTATGAGTCACCACTCAGGAAAAGGATCTAGGTGTCATCATTGAAACTACAATAAAATGTTCTGCTCACTGTGCAGCAACAGTAAAGAAAGAAAATAGAATGCTAGAGATTATTAGGAAATGAATGGAGATTAAAACAGAGAATAACATAATAACTCTGAGTCGCTCCATAGTGTGACCTCATCTTGAGTATTCTGGTAGATTTTTTGATGTGCATATGTTATAAAATCCACCTCCCACGCACACATGTGCAGCCGATTTTATATCATCATGCGATTTGCATGCAGGTGGCGACTCATGTGGGCAAAGGAGGGGATTTTAAAATAATTGTGCACCAATGTGATCGGTCTTTGCCCAGTTCCCTCCCAGACTGCTCCAATAAAGGAACAAATTGGGAGGGAACTTCCTACCTACTCTGCCTCCCTTTCCCCCTCTCCTCCCTGACCCCTAAATCCCTCTTCCTACCTTTTTTTCTTTTGCTTTGGAATTTACTTCATCTGAAGAGATGAAGCAAGTTTTGTGCACCGGCTGGCTGCCAGGCTATGCTGTCCCGGCCGGCCCCCGTCCCACCCCTTTAAACGAGCCGGTACTTCCGCGCGTACAGGGAGACACGCGCCTGGCTGTGCCGTTTTCAAAATGTGCTTGGATTGAAGATTTGGGTTAGAGGGGTTCAGTCAGATGATCACAGGTAGAGAGAAAAGGACTTTTTTTTTTTTTTTTTACTTTTCCCTGTCCAGCCCATAACCTCTGAATCAGCTCCAATCCATCATCTACCAGACTTTTGTATATTTTGAACCTACGTAGAATGGTGCCAAGACCACAAAACCACAGCATCAGATCGTCTTTAATTTTATGGGGCCAAATTAGGGGTTTACACAAAAAATGTAGGTACAAATTTATGTGGGTACTTTTGTGTGTGGGGGGGGGGGGGGGGGAGGGGCACAATAGTCAAAGCAAAACTGCCTACCTAGTTTTTCTTTGATTATTGTGGAAACTACCACTAATAGGAACTACCCACATGGTTTGCCAGACCACAGACAGTTTGATTATCTGCCCCATATTTATAATTTCCTGTTGTCATTCTCAAGTTATATTTAGTGTGCCTACTGAAATGCCAATTAAAAATAAATTAGAAAAAAATATAATTTCATGTGATCCACAGCACAGTAACCAAAATAACCTATAACCTTTGATTTGTCAAGTCTCCCTTGGTAAAATACACAAAATGTATTGTGCAATAGGAAGTAAAATGAGATTTTAAGTTATAGTTATTATTCAGTCTTTTGCCAATTTTCACTAGAGACTGACATCACAGGTAATATTTGCTCAGTCCATACTCAGTCTGTTTTCTTAGCTAACAGAACAACAGGTTTTATTGTCACGTGATGATTGAGTGTAAAAGCTGAATGTATACAATTTGTCTATCACATTCTTGTGGTATGTTTCATTCCCTATTTAGCAACAGTATATGTCATATTGTGGTCCTCCAAGAGCCAAAGAGCACATGGAGGTGGAGGGAGGAAGGAGTCTATGCAGTAAGTCACATTAAAATTGACAGGATATCATGCATTATACACCATATTTAACATAGACATTGAATCAAGTTATATTGGGGTATGTATCAAGCTAATAACATGCACAACACTGGTGCATTAAAAAATGCATGTGAAAAGATAACCCCCATGCATTAGCAATAGAACACATATTATGATTAGAAAGAGTAGACCAAAAGACATATATATGGCACTTGTAGGAGTAGAAAAGCCACCAGTGAAAAATGAAACGCTGATCTCTGAACCATAGCCTAGCATTGCTTGAGAAAAAAGAAATCTGCCCTGCGCATGTCTGTTATGGTTCAGTATAAATTCTCAATCCCAGCTCCTAGTCCTTGGAACAGATGGAAGACAGCTAGATGCAGATCTTTTCTCCTGCACAGCTTGCCCTCACATCTCAGAGGAGAATTCCTTGAACCTCTGATTTAATGTGTTGTTGTATTATCTTACCTTCTCTCTCTCTCTCTCTTTCTTGTTCTTTACATAAGCATTTTACTATATTATTTTCTTATATACACATATGCTATAGTCTCTGATGTATTGCCTGTCACTTATTATATTTTTGCCAGAACTCTTTTGTACTAAAATACTGTTTTATAAAGTAAATGTTTCTACTGATCTCCTGTGTCCATGTTATCTCTTTCCCCACATGATTTATGATCAGTTACTTGGCCATTACAATACATGCGTGCATTAAAGAGCATTTCATAATGCTTACACGTACTTTATTTAACACATTTCTGCTTTAACATGTGTGCATTATTTAGCATGTATGTGCAGCAGCATTCTCCACTTCTTCCTAAAAAGTAAAAGACTGCTTCACACTTCCCCTCTCCCTGTCAGTGCAATGAGGTGGTGATGAGCTCTGGAGTAGGCAGTGGACTTTGCTATGCTATTAGAGAGGATAGAAGAGGCCTAGAATAATAATTTCTGAGGGTTGTGTCTGGTTTTCAGCATTTTCCATCATTGTGTCCTTATACAGGAGAGAAGTACATGGGCATGGGATGTGTGGAGAGTGGCAAAGCATATAGTTGTGTAAGTAGCCTCTACTCACGTAGCCCATATTTTGTAAAAGTAGAAAATACACGCTTACATTCACTTTCATGTGCACCTATATGAGTGTAAAAAAGGAGCGGTCTAGGGGCATTCCAGGGTAGGGCCAACACTTACATAGAAACAGAGAAATGACGGCAGAAAGGGACCAAATGGTCCATCCAGTCTGCCTAGCACGCTTATGGTAGTATCTGCCACGCCAGGCAAGTCACCCCCAGACCATCAAAGTCAGGGCCCTTGTTGGTTACTGTCTGAGTCCAATTCCCCGTCACCTCTTGCCGTTGAAGCAGAGAGCAATGTTGGAGTTGCATCCAAAGTATCAGGCTTATTGGTTAAGGGTAGTAACAGCCACGTAAGCTACAATTGTAAGAGACACTTAAGCGTGAACATTTTCCAGCTTATTCACGTATTTTTACACCTGCTAATTATCTGTCACAAGTGATATTAAACATATTTATGTGTACTATTGGCCAGGTGGGAGGTGTGGGTGAACTAGGGGGACTTCAGGCTACAGAACCAGGAGGGTCTCGATGACCTGGAAAATGATTAGGTGAACTGCTGGACTAGTTGATAAAACTGGAAATTTCCATCATGCACATGTTTTAAAATTGGCTGAATTACACATGTAAATCCCGATATACATAAGTCCTACTTTACTTTTGTGCACAAAATATATGTACGTATACTTTTAAAATATGTAAGAAAAGTTCCCGAGTTCAGTGCATTGAAATACTCTCTTCCAATGCATTGCATTTATTTGTGCATAAGCCTGCATACACACATACGTTGAGGGGTAAAGAAATGTGTCTTTTATAAAATGTGCGTATATCATATGCGCGGGTTATAAAACACTATGGCAAAACTACACATAGCCAAATACGCATGTATATGCCATTGTGTGCATTTGTGCCTCAGAGCTCAAATGGGAATCCGAGCTGCCAACTTGCTGGTAGCTGTGACTGCGCGGTCGTTTCCTGCTTGAAACTACTATGCTGCCTCAGCCTTCAGGAGTAGAATAACGTCAGTTTTCTTCCTACCAATATGAATTTTAGGAGGCTGGAGTTTTAGTTCTTATTGTCCTCACCTGTGATGTTTCACTGGCAGAAATTACTTTTAAAACGAACCGCTCAAAATTTGTTAGTTGTAAATATTGCATACTTTCCTGCAAACCTCTGACCTGTGAAGACAGGTCACATATTTTTCCCTAAGGCCCATTTTTTTAAATTAAAAATTATTTTTATTTTTTTTCCATTATCAGCTGATTACAGTTTGTACGAATAGTGAAAAGAGAGGTAAAACTAAGTTTTTCTGGCATTAACATTTACTTTTTTATTTTGAAACTGCACCAGGATTTATTTTCATGGCATTTCTAGTTTATTTGTTTAAAAAAAAAAAAAATAAGCTGCACTTGCTACCAATGACCACTAGTCAAATATATACTCAACAACAGACAAAACAATTTTTATTCATAAGAGCCAAGAGGTTGAAGGTCCCAAGTTTACAAGGAACAATAATAATGAGGAGCAGTTTGTTCTCTAATAACGCAATGGAGGAAATGAGCAAGTAAAAGAAGTAATCCTGCAGAGTGCGCAAGCTATTTAACCTTTTAACCTTTAGGTGCTAGACAGATGGTAGGTTTAATACATTATAAGTAATACAAATAAATCCCATACTTTGGGTTTCAACCCCCTGCATGACGCGTTGCTAACAGCAGTGCACAAAGGCACCGAGCAATTCAGAAAGTAATAAGAGCGCCTGGAAACATTAGAGAACCTTCCCTCCCGTACGTTTTGCAGGGAATTAGCTACCTGACCCCTTAATATATCTGCAGCTGCGTCAACAACCAGCTGTTCATGCAAACCATTAAGGAAACATGAGAAGAAGAATGATGTAAATTATTGAGAAGGTGGTTCCTTTGCTTAGAAAACCAAATGCTTTGTGTTCAGAAAATCCAGCCTTTAGACTGAGCCTTCGTTCAGCTATAAAGCAAGTTACTTTACTGCACAGGTGGTCTGGCAAAAAAAAAAATAATAATAATGTTAAAACATATATACAAAGGAGCTGATTCTTCTTGTTTTCACAGGGCCCTTTACATCCATTACGTTGTTTTCTGAGTTGCTTTAAGTAGGCTCTGAGGCCATAACATTTGGGTCAGGAGAAGACTGACAACACTAACCCATACAAAGCCATCCTCCTGAACGATATGATGCATGTTGTAACTGAAGCCTACGTCCAATGTCCATTGCCTTGACTAACTGAGCTGTCAAATATAGCATCCCCCCCCCCCATATTCATCACCTTGAGTGTTGTAAATATCTTCAACGAAACTTAGACCTCCCAATACATCAAGACCTGGTCTAATCTACATGTGTAAACCATTTTGTTTAACAGAGCAAGAACTTATTGCTACAAACTTTAACCATAAAGGACTACTGGATGCAGTCATGGGCCCTTAACAACTTTCCCAAAAACTGTTTAACTAATGATCCAATAAAGGAAGTTCCCATTTTGTCCTGCCAAGAAAATAGAGGCACAGATTCCCCCAGATTTGTCAGACCAGGCCAGGGTGGCTGTTGGTTTTCATAAATAAAAGCTTGAAGACAGGCCTGCTTGTGGCTCTGGTCATTTTCAGTAGATTAAACTACGGACCACATCATAAATAATGCAAATATGAGAATTTCAAAAAGGGCTGAGTATTACATTTAGCTGACTCAGAAGCTGTTTCTTGGTTTGGACTTGGACACCTAAATTGCTTATATTGTGTCATACACAAGGAGGAGGTATTTTAAAAAATAATCTTAGCAGTTTTGCTCCCCTGTCTTCAGATGGTATGCTTGGCCTACTCAGTTACCTCTTGCTAGTCCTAGGTTGAGAAAGTTACCTCCTCTGAGATGTACCCTTGGTGCTTCTTGTTCATCAGCAGGGGCTGCCTGAGTTGCAGCAGTTATCTATTCTCCCAACCCAGGCATACATGCACCCTTTTATGGTGCAATGTTTACCATGGTAAACTGGTGTGCCTTCGGAGCCGATTAGGTGTGTTACGGAAAAGTCACCATTGTTTGATGCTCAAACCCAGATCTGCACCTGGGTTTAGAACATTCCAGCAAGAAGAGTCATTAGTAGTGGTTCTTAAATGAGTAGAAGCTTCTTTCTGAGAACTTGTGTAATCTTGCATTCCTCTTCTTCCTAGCTACAGTATGAGCCCTGGAGTGTGCTAGTTACTGGGCAGCATGCAGGCCTGGAGAGCTGCACCCTACTTTATTCAGTGCACAGAACCTCCTCATCTTTCTCCTCTTGAGTTTCCTCTTTTCAGTCCTTTCTGTCTCTGTCTTATCCCTAGTCTGAGTGAGACAGGGAAAACATACACTGAGTACTGGGTGTGACTCATTCTGAGTGTTGGGAGCAGCAGCAATTGAAGAACTGTAGCAGCTGCATGCATCAGCCAAGGTAACTAACCAAGCCAGCTGCCAGCATCATCCCAACTTCTTTCTTATCCTGCATATGTATATAGATTGAACTGATCTATTGTGATGAGTCTATGTGTGTCTATGCCCTTTCTCTTCCTAAGCATTAGGGATGTGCAGCAAGGACGGATTTGTCCCATTCAGTATTCGGATTCGTCGGGACCCAAATCTGTTGCATCCGTTCTCGAGGGACCCCGATCCGTTCATTAGTTACATAAGTATTCATTTCCCAAAAAAAACCCCCATTCCAACCCTTTAAATTTAATTAACTGCAACCCCCCACCCTCCTGACCCCCCCAAGACTTGCCAAAAGTCCCTGGTGGTCCAGCGAGGGTCCGAAGCAGAAAGCCTGTGAGGGAGTCAGTTGGACCGTTAGATGATCGAGGGGTTAAAGGGGCACTTAGAGAAGATAAGGCCATCGCGGAAAGATTAAGGGGTAGATTTTCAGACGAGCGCGAACAGCCTACTTTTGTTTGCGCTCCAGGCGCAAACAAAAGTACGCTGGATTTTAGTAGATACGCGCGTAGTCGCGCGTATCGGCTAAAATCCTGGATCGGCGCGCGCAAGGCTATCGATTTCGTATAGCCTGCGCGCGCCGAGCCGCGCAGCCTACCCCCGTTCCCTCCTAGGCCGCTCCGAAATCGGAGCGGCCTAGAAGGGAAACTTTCCTTTGCCCTCCCCTCACCTTCCCCTCCCTTCCCCTACCTAACCCACCCGCCCAGCCTGTCTAAACCCCCATCCTACCTTTGTCGGGGATTTACGCCTCCCGGAGGGAGGCGTAAATCCCCGCGCGCCAGCGGGCCTCCTGCGCGCCGGGCCGCGACCTGGGGGCGGGTACGGAGGGCGCGGCCACGCCCCCGGGCCGTAGCCACGCCCCCGTACCCGCCCCCAAAACGCTGCCGACACGACCCCGCAACGCCGCGCGCTCCGGCCCCGCCCCCCGACACGCCTCCCGACACGCCCACTCCGAAAACCCCGGGACTTACGCGAGTCCCGGGGCTCTGCGCGCGCCGGGAGGCCTATGTAAAATAGGCTTCCCGGCGCGCAGGGCCCTGCTCGCGTAAATCCGCCCGGTTTTGGGCGGATTTACGCGAGCAGGGCTCTGAAAATCCGCCCCTAAATGATTTCTTTGCTTCGGTGTTTACTGAAGAGGATGTTGGGGAGGTACCCGTAATGGAGAAGGTTTTCATGGGTAATGATTCAGATGGACTGAATCAAATCACGGTGAACCTAGAAGATGTGGTAGGCCTGATTGACAAACTGAAGAGTAGTAAATCACCTGGACCGGATGGTATACACCCCAGAGTTCTGAAGGAACTAAAAAATGAAATTTCAGACCTATTAGTAAAAATTTGTAACTTATCATTAAAATCATCCATTGTACCTGAAGACTGGAGGATAGCAAATGTAACCCCAATATTTAAAAAGGGCTCCAGGGGCGATCCGGGAAACTACAGACCGGTTAGCCTGACTTCAGTGCCAGGAAAAATAGTGGAAAGTGTTCTAAACATCAAAATCACAGAACATATAGAAAGACATGGTTTAATGGAACAAAGTCAGCATGGCTTTACCCAGGGCAAGTCTTGCCTCACAAATCTGCTTCACTTTTTTGAAGGAGTTAATAAACATGTGGATAAAGGTGAACCGGTAGATATAGTATACTTGGATTTTCAGAAGGCGTTTGATAAAGTTCCTCATGAGAGGCTTCTAGGAAAAGTAAAAAGTCATGGGATAGGTGGCGATGTCCTTTCGTGGATTGCAAACTGGCTAAAAGACAGGAAACAGAGAGTTGGATTAAATGGGCAATTTTCTCAGTGGAAGGGAGTTGGCAGTGGAGTGCCTCAAGGATCTGTATTGGGACCCTTACTGTTCAATATATTTATAAATGATATGGAAAGAAATACGACGAGTGAGATAATCAAATTTGCAGATGACACAAAATTGTTCAGAGTAGTTAAATCACAAGCAGATTGTGATAAATTGCAGGAAGACCTTGTGAGACTGGAAAATTGGGCATCCAAATGGCAGATGAAATTTAATGTGGATAAGTGCAAGGTGATGCATATAGGGAAAAATAACCCATGCTATAATTACACAATGTTGGGTTCCATATTAGGTGCTACAACCCAAGAAAGAGATCTAGGTGTCATAGTGGATAACACATTGAAATCGTCGGTGCAGTGTGCTGCGGCAGTCAAAAAAGCAAACAGAATGTTGGGAATTATTAGAAAGGGAATGGTGAATAAAACAGAAAATGTCATAATGCCTCTGTATCGCTCCATGGTGAGACCGCACCTTGAATACTGTGTACAATTCTGGTCGCCGCATCTCAAAAAAGATATAATTGCGATGGAGAAGGTACAGAGAAGGGCTACCAAAATGATAAGGGGAATGGAACAACTCCCCTATGAGGAAAGACTAAAGAGGTTAGGACTTTTCAGCTTGGAGAAGAGACGACTGAGGGGGGATATGATAGAGGTGTTTAAAATCATGAGAGGTCTAGAACGGGTAGATGTGAATCGGTTATTTACTCTTTCGGATAGTAGAAAGACTAGTGGGCACTCCATGAAGTTAGCATGGGGCACATTTAAAACTAATCGGAGAAAGTTCTTTTTTACTCAACGCACAATTAAACTCTGGAATTTGTTGCCAGAGAATGTGGTTCGTGCAGTTAGTATAGCTGTGTTTAAAAAAGGATTGGATAAGTTCTTGGAGGAGAAGTCCATTACCTGCTATTAAGTTCACTTAGAGAATAGCCACTGCCATTAGCAATGGTTACATGGAATAGACTTAGTTTTTGGGTACTTGCCAGGTTCTTATGGCCTGGATTGGCCACTGTTGGAAACAGGATGCTGGGCTTGATGGACCCTTGGTCTGACCCAGTATGGCATTTTCTTATGTTCTTATGTTCTTATGTTCTTGCACTCAGGCTGTCGGCTGCTGGTATTCAAAATGGCACTGATAGCCTTTGCCCTCACTAAGTCACAGGGGCTACCAGTGCCATTGGTCGGCCCCTGTCACATGGTAGGAGCAATGGACGGCCGGCACCATCTTGTTCTCCTATCATGTGACAGGGGCCAACCAATGACCCCGGTAGCCCCTGTGACATAGTAAGGGCAAAGGCTATCGGTGCCATTTTGAATACTGGCAGCTGACAGCCCGAGTGCAGGAGATCGCTCCAGGACCCCCACTGGACCACCAGGGATTTTTACAAGTCTTGAGGGGGTAAGGAGGGTGGGGGTTTATTCATTAGTGATACATTGTATTCATGGGGGTTCGCCATACGTTTCGTGACCCCCACAAATACAATGAATATGGCATATATTCGTTGTGGATTGCCAATACGTTGCAAATGAATGCCCACCCCACCTAAGCATATCCACCTCTCACATTGCCGAAAAGGACAATAGCAGAGTCCATTTCCTCAGGAGGAGAAGCTTGGACCCAGGAGAATGGGAGCTAGCGGATGAGGCTTTTCAGCTCCTGGTGAACCACTGGGACCTTCCATATCTAGACATTTTGGCGAGCTTCAACAATGCGAAGGTTCCACGCTTCTTCAGTCACAGGCAGGACCCAAAACTGATGTGCATAGACACTCTTGTTCAGGAGTGGCCACGTGGCATCCTGCTATATGCGTTTCCACCCTGGCCTTTTATAGGCAGGCTTGTACAGAAGATTGCAAACCAACACCGTCCTTTTAGTGGCTCCGGATTGGGCTCAAAGGCTGTGAAATGCCGATCTCCAGAGACCTCTGTTGGGGAGTCCCCTCTGGCTACCATCTCAGACAGATCTGTTATGTCAGGGGCCCATTCTGCATGAGGATCTGGGTCAATTCTGTCTTATGGTTTGGCCATTGAAAGGGCTCGGTTGTTGAAGCACTGTTATTCCTCTGCTGTAATTTCCACTCTTCTTCGGGCCCAGAAATTTTCTACTTCTCTAACTAATGTTAGAATTTTGAGGTTATTTGAGGCCAGGTGTTCTGAGTAAGGTACTCAACTGCTCAAGGTAGATATTCCTTTGATTTTTTATTTTTTACAGGATGGCTTGCTTAAGGGTTTGGCCCTTAACACCTTGACAATTCAAGCTGCAGCACTGGCTTCTTATAGGGGAAGAGTCAATGGGGGCCTTTGTCTTCCCATCTGGACATGTCCCGTTTCTTGCAGGGAATTAAGCATCTTTGCCTCCCATTGCAGTTTCCAGTGCCTTTGTGGGATCTTAATTTTGTCTTCAAGTTCTTGGCAGGTTCGATTTTTCAACCACTGCATACTCTTTCCTTGTGGCTGCTTACCTTAAAGACAGTTTTTCTGGTAGCAATCTTTTCGGCACGTTGGGTCTCTGAGCTGCAGGCTCTTTCCTGCCATAAGCCTTTCCTCTGTATGACTCTGGGTGCAGTTCAACTTTGGACTGTGCCCTTTTATTTTGCCAAAGGTGGTTTCAGAGTTTCATTTAAATCAGTCTATTTCCCTGTCCGCTTTGGACAGGGACAGAGATGAAGCTGAGTACCATCTTTTGCATTCCTTGGATGTCAATCATCATTTACTTCGGTACTTAGAGATGACTAAATCTGTTTAGAAGTCTGATCGCCTTTTGGTGCTCCATGATGGAGGTAAACAGGGAGCATCAGCAATGCAGGCAATGATAGCCTACTGGATTAAGGAAGTCTTTACGGCAGCCTATGTGGCTGCTGAGGTGGCATTGCCAAAACAGGTTAGACCATATTCCACGAGGGCTCAGGTGGTATTGTGCACGGAGCTTCGTTTGTTGTCACCTACTTAAATTTGCCAAGTGGAGACATAGTCATCTTTTCACACCTTCTCCAAGCATTACCGCTTGATGTTAGGGCTAGGGAGGACACTGCATTTGCACGGGCGGTATTGGTTGGATCACTGGCAGCCTCTCACCCTTCTCAAGATTAGCTTTGGTACATCCCACTCATGGGGATTGACCTGCCCAATCGCTGAGGAAGGAGAAATTACTACTTACCTGATAATTTCCTTTCCTCTAGTAAAGGCAGGTTAATCTCCAACCTGCCCTTGGCTGTTAATGTATAACCTTCTCAGCTACACAGTCCCTAGTTCAGTACCAGACCAGCTGGCACTTTTTGCCCTGACACTAAATGTGAAGAGTGTTTTACCAGAGTCCATAAGCTTAACCCCAAGGTCCTGGAAACTGATTTTTTGCCCTGCTTGGGAAGAGACCAGCAGCCCCAGAAATCACTGCCTTGCAGTGAGGATTCAAAAGAGGGGCTACATAGGGTTATTCCATCCAGTGCCAATGCTTTCTCTCTCTCTTTATCTTCAACCCTGTGCCATTATTTTCTCTCCTCCCCCACCAACCTATTCATCCCACCATTCTCTCTCTCTCTTGCTAAGGCTACTTTCTGCTCTCTCCTCCTCCTTTCCCATATCATTCTTCTGTCTTCTTGATTAGCTACCTAGTGTCATATTTCTCTCTCCTTCTCCTCTCCAGTGTCACTACTCTCTCTCTTGCATTCTCTTCCTCTTCTCTCTCTCTGTAGTAACAATCTGAGTCTCTCTCTCTTCTTCATTCTTTCATGCCAGTGCTATCTCTCATCTCTACTTGGTGCCACTGATGGCTCTATCCCCCTCAGGAGCTGTTTCTTATTCTTCTTCATCCACTTGGTGCCACTGTAATCCCTGGTTACTAATTAGAATGGTACTCGAGCACCCCTTGAGGAACTATTAATATTTTTGTTATTATTTATCTTAGCATGCTCCAATTTTAGATGAGTCACTCTGAGGAGACCTAGAGACCCAGATCTCTGTACAGCATTTGTAAGCTCCAGGGAAGGAAATGCCAACTGATTTATTGGGACTGCACATGCTCAGGAATGGGGCAAACCATCCTTATGCGAGTGCCATGGGGTTACATCATTCCACTGTGTAATGAAATCTCAGAGATATAAGAAACACTGCCTGAAGTGAATTGTCAGATTACTTCAGACAGCATTAAAATCCATTAATGTACTGGCAGTGCTGGGATTTTATTGACTTGTAGCAACTACCTCTGAACTGGAACCTTTGCTTGCTATGTGATATGTGTGCAAGAAAATAAGTGAGATGGATGGATTCAATTGGAATGAATCCCATGGTGCTCTTTTGGAGTCACATGAGAGCATGGAGGGTGGCGGGACCAGGAAGGAAGGTAACACCCAGCTAAATTTGGGAGACAATGTAGGAGCAGGTTACACCATTGCTCTTTCTTCTTTCCCCCACCCCCATCCAGTGCTACTGTTATCTTGTTCTCTCTCCCTCAGTATTGCAACTATTTTCTGATCCCCCCATGAGTGCCTTTGTATTGTTTCTTCACCCCATCCAGTAACATCATACTCTCTCTTTTTCTCCTCTCATTTGTATCGTAATCTGCACTTAGTCATTTGAATATGAATGAGCTGCTTTGCATGCACTTGCACCTGAGTTTTATGCTTCAGTAAGGGGAGCTCAGAAATGTGCATTACCAACAGTGCATTTTTAAGATGTGTTACACATTATCGCAGCGTTGGATACGGTACAAATCTAATAGTTTGAAATATGGAAGAGTTATATTTTTGACAAGACATAAGGGTAAGAAAATAGGTTGTCTCAGCAGCAGGGGTACATTTAACTGGATGAAGATGGTCAAAAAGCATATTTCTCTGTATTTTAGGATCTTAAGAAAGAGAAGGTTTTGTTCATGAAATTATGGACTCAGTTTCTGCAATTTTCTGAGTTGCTTTGTTTCTTAATAAAATACTTTTATACTTGGATTAATTTTTCTTCTCCATTTGATGAATGATTCTTGCAAGTGCTGGTGGCCAAAAAATAATACAGTGGTATTAAAAAGCATATTAACAGAAGATAAAGAAAATCTTTAAATGATTATACTGTACCATATGTGGACCAGACCCTAAATTCTGGCCCAATGTCACTAATGATATGTCATTAACTTTTCCCTCAAATTCTTTCTTAATTTCTACTTACATTTGTGTTGGGATTATGGTATTGCAGAAGAGGATAGCAGTGGTTTTCTCTATCCCTTTAAGCAAGTGTAGAGAGGGATGACCTCTAGGGCAAGTGTACCCTGTATAATAAATATAAGCCTGAGTTCAGAGTGCGAATGAGTGGTTTTTCCTTGAAGTGATTTACAGGATGATTCTTGGGAGTACTGATAGGTCTGCTGGTTGTTCCATTCCAGCAGGGACATATGTTACCATGGATGCTGGAGTGCCAAGGGAATGCTCCAAGACATTTGCTAAGAAGCACCTGAGAGGAAGCATGAAAAATACTACATTATGGGAGATCATTTTGGCCTTCTCTGAAAAGTTCCTCCTGTGACGTCTTCAGTGATTCTGTGAGTATTGATAGGATTATGTTGGAAGAATGACTAAAACACAAGTGTTGTTAGGAGAGGATATATCGATCTTTATGCATAGCTAAAGGAAGGGGGAAGAATAAAATATGTGTTTATTTTGTTGCTGCTATAGAATCTTGTGACTCATACTTTTGTGATTTTGATTGTTGATTGACTCCTGGTACACCAGAAGAATAAAAATGTCTGATAATTGTAACATCTGTGTCAAGGGGCCAACTTCCCAGTCCTGGGAGAGCCCCAGGATGAGGAACAGAGCGTGGGTTGGGGACAGGATCTCTTGTGAGGCCAAACTGGCTGACATCACTTCCAAACACAATCCATAAACTCCACTGTCCAAACAATGTATTTTAAAATGCAAAAGTAACAGTAGCCAAATCATCATGTTTAAATCATATTTACATAGTAATGACTGCAGAAAAAGACCTTCTGATCCATCCAGTCTGTCCACCAAGTTTCCTATGGTGGCAAGTGCTGCTCCATACAGTTTACCCCCATGTTTCTGTTAAGGGTAGTAACTGCTGCTCCGTGCTGGTTTCGCCCAAGCTTTATGTTAAGGGTAATAATATTCACATATATAACACAAAACCCCAGTGGAAATTTTTTTAGTTTTTAACAGGTGATTTGTAGGACCTTCATGACCTCAGCCTTTAAATTTCAACAAGCTGCAGCGACCTCTGGTCCAACTTTATTATACTTTAATTATCTTGCTCACTTCGAGTCAAGAAACCTCTTTTTTATATTTTTCTTTTTTTTTTTTTTTGTTATAAAAAGTCTCCTCAGGGGAGAGAGATATTCTACTGCAAATTTTTCCCAAGTCCAGGAGCAACATTCATAATCGGTACTTAGCTTCAATGTCGAACACTGTACATCACCCCTACATGGCCATGTTTTGATCGCATTCTGCTTCAGGGGGTCTTTCCATCCAATCTTCACATGCTCCTTATCAATGTTGTTAAATTCTCGGCATCTCGAAAATGCTCCCTGATACTTTTGCCTGTTCATCCTTTGTCATTATATAGAAAAGCTAACAAAATGGTGTCAGTCTCTTTCTCATTTGTGACGTCAAACTGATGTAGAGAAATTCAAAATTAAAAGTTTAAGTCAGAGAATACCAATTAATAACCTCATTCAGACATCTCGGCGCAATTGTATTCAACTTGAAAATCCAAAATTGTTCTTTTTTGTTCAAAAACGCTGATATATCACCACCACGGGGGGAAACCATAACTTGTTCTAAGATAAGCCATCGCAAGTCATTAAATTGATGCACTTAATCATTCCAATGAGTTGCTAATGGTGCCGTCAATTTCTGTGTCTTAATGCAGCTCTTTTGTCCGTATCTTACGTTTCGTCCGACCTACATATATTTTGTCACATGGATACTGTATAGCAAAAATTACATTAGATGAATTGCAATGGAAAAAAACCTCATGATTCAAACTGGGAACCAGCCACACTGAACCTTTCAAACAGAGAGCACACATCTCACATGAGCCACATGGCGCAGTTCCTGTGTGGCATTCCTGAACAGTCTCATTTGTGAGGGGCGGCATCAAAGCTCTAACCACTTTATCCCGTAGATTCAGGTGTCTTGAAAATGAGATACGGGGTACTGACTGTAGTACTTGGTGTAAAGCTACTATCTCCCAGTGCTTACGTATGATGTTTACAATATCCTGTGCCTTGTTATTAAACTGGAGTACACAAACTGTGCCTTCAAATTCTCTTGTAGATTCATATCCCAAAAGGAGCTCTCGATTAGCAAAAAGGGCACGTTTATATGCTTGTTTGATCACGGAACGAGGATAACCTCGTTGGTCAAATCGATCCCACATAATTTTAGATTGGACTTTAAATTTATCCACTGAAGAACAAAGCCTTCTTAAGTGCAAAAATTGGCTAATTGGGAGACTATCTTTTAAATGTCTAGGATTTCAGCTAGAGTACTTCAAAAACTGAATATGATCTGTCTCTTTTCTATGCAGAGTTGTTGAGAGGCGGTCCCCACTTTTAGAGATAGTGATGTCCAGAAAAGCCAAAGAGTATGCACTGAAATTTGCCAAAACTTTTAAATGAATACTTTGTTCATTAAGCCACTCAACAAATTTATTCAATTCTGTACACGATCCTAACCAAATGAAAAAAGTCATCTATGTAACGACGCCAAAGTTGGATCTTTTTAAACCATTTAGAGGGATAAATAACTCTCACCTCAAAGTCAGCAACAAACAAGTTTGCTATGTCTGGAGCAACCGTGGCTCCCATTGTGACACCTTTCACTGGAGATAAAATTTATTATCAAAACTGAAGAAATTTTTGAAAAGCACAAGTTCAAGGAGAGATCGCAAAAAACCAGTAGGAACCCTATGAGGGTGTTCACGGGATCTCAAAATTTTAATCATCAACTCAAACGCTTCTTGTTGTGCTATATTCGTGTTCAAAGATTCCACGTCAAGGGTGACTAAAATACAGTCTTGTGATAATAATGTCACTTCACTAATAAGGGTAAGCATTTGGGTAGTGTCCTGAACAAAAGACTCAGTCTGCAGCACAAATGGTTTTAAGAAAAAATCCAAGAAATTCGATAATGGTTCCAAAATGGAGCCCCGACTTGCCACAATGGGCCAGCCTGAGGGGGCTTGTAAATTTTTATGTATTTTGGGCAAAGTGTACATAACGGGACAGACAGGATCTTCCACTTTTAAGGCAAGTATTTCTCGGTTAGACAAAAAACCTTGATCAACAGCTTGATCAATAATCCCCTCTATACACTTTCTGATGTCACTTGTGGGATCACTCATTAAGAGTTGATAATATCTTGTGTCATTCAATTGGCAATATATTTCCTGCATATATTTATTTCTGTCTTGCAAGACAATCGCACCGCCTTTATCTGCTGCCTTTACTATAATGCCTCGATCTTCCGCTAGACGTTTAATGGCAACTTGTTGAGATTGAGACCATTCACAAGACCTGTATCTTGTTTTAATATTAGGCTCATTTTCCAACCTTTGTACATCACAGAGTACCAACTTCATATAAGTATCTAAAGCAGAATCAACGGGTCCAGGGGGGACCCATTCAAAACCAAGCAACTGTAAAACCCATTACAAAATTACTACTAGCAACATTTCACAAGGTGAGCAGCCTTCTTGATAATTCAAACAATGCTGTTTGAACGTGCTTTGCTTTTGGGCTTAGCCATAGAAGCAGTCCTCCTGCGCTTTTTCCCTAATGTCTGTGTGTCAGTACCCCAGTCCATAAATGTTGGGGGCCAGCATTGGCTATCATCTAAACCCAGTTCCCACTTTTTTTCCTTCCCCCTACCTCCACCATCAAAGCAGAGATTGATGTTGCAGTTGCATCAAAATCATGTAAGCTAATTGGTTAAGGATAGTAATCCCCATAGCTTCTGTTAGGGGCTTTTGGCAAGACCCTCCTGACCCCCACAAGACTTGCCAAAAGACCAGCGGGTATCCGGGAGCGACCTCCTGCACTCGGACTGTCGGCTGCCAGTATTCAAAATGGCGCTGATAGCCTTTGCCCTTACTATGTCACAGGGGCTACCAGTGCCATTGGTCAGCCCCTGTCACATGGTAGGAGCACAAGATGGCACCGGCCATCCAGTGCTCCTACCATGTGACAGGGTCCGGCCAATGGCACGGATACCCTGTCACATGGTAAGGGCAAAGGGCCATCGGCGCCATTTTGATTAGTGGCAGCTGACGGCCCGGGAGCGGGAGATCGCTCCAGGGACCCCCACTGTTAGATGTTGTTCTGTTCATCAGCTGTTTTGAAACATTCATTCATATACTTTTACAATTATTTGTGTGTGGAATCTATAGCAGCTTGGCTTTTTCTGTTTTCCTAATTGGAGGTGTATTGATATTTAGGGCCTGGTTTAATATTTGTAGTGTTGTCTTTCTATAGGTAGGGTTGTTCCATTTGAGTGTATGCCATAATGCAGGTGTAACTTTGTGCGGATTAGTTTGTGTGCATTATTGCAGATCCTGGTACTATGTTAGGTGCTATATTTCTGTTTCCATTTCTCCAGTTTTGTACTGCATACAGGGTGGCTTTTTTGGGTTTCCATCCCAGTTTCTGTCTCAATATTTGTAATTTGTGATCTTTTTGTACTTGGTGAAGGTCGATCTTGTGTGTATGACCGAGGTAAGATATTTAACTAGTATGTAGGTTAGTAAAATACCTCATTTTATTTGTTGTGTTTTCTCAATAGGACATGCATTGGTGGTGAACTGCTATTGTGCCTGGTAGTAGAGGGAGTTTGTGTTGCTGTTATTGAGATAACACCAGAATATCTTTTTTCTCTGGTGAGTTGCATGGGGAATATTCTAGTTCTGTTTTATACCCATTACTGAGGGTCGGGGGTGAGGGTGGGGTTAGCCTTGTGACTGTCATGTGTTTCATGTGTCATGCATGTGGGAACTATCAGGTGTATCCTGACAGAAAAAAAGGTTGAGAACCACTGCTATAAAGCATGTCTATGTAAACATGTAGTTCCATAAAAATAATGACCAACGCACCATTTAGTGATACCCATGCCACATAATTTTGAAATACAGATAATTGTGTTGGACTGATTAAGGACATTCCAAGCTTGTGAATTCAAGGTCTTGGGTCTACTAATGAATGAGAGAATAAATGACAGAAGATTATGTGCAGGGAGGGCAGCTGGTGGTCACAAAGGACAAAAGATTGATTTTGGTAATTTTCCCTGTTCAGGAGCAGACAATTATGCCCTTAAGCCTCTGAGCTAGGTCTAATTCATCACGTACCATACCATTGTGTTTTTGAGCCTACTCTATTGAGTTTTTTGTAATGTTTTGTGTTTTCCACAAGGTTTTTCTTATCCTATACATTGTCTGCTGAGAGAATCTTTAAGGTTAACAGATGTTAAATGAATATACCGTATTTATCAAATCTTGGGTAGAGACAGTGAAAGCATTGGTTCATGTGCAATAACATCCTATGCTTCCCTATCACTCCATTCCATAATCCTGTTCCATGTATTGCAACTACAAGCAAGCATACAGATGTATGGAGAAAGGGCCACTTTTTGTACCAGTGCATTGGGGACACCAGACCTGTGTCTGATTTCTATGTCTCAGATAGCTTCCCAGGATTCTTGTTCAAAATAAAGTGAAGTTCTATAGTATTTGATACCACTGGTATCCCAAAATATGATCAAACGGACTCCAAGAATTCTAGGACTAGACAGTGGTTATTATCTAAGTGGGTAAAGAATTTAATTGTGTTCAAAACTAGTACAGATCATCTCTCTATAATTACAAACTTATGGGCATATGAAAACATCATAAGAAAGCATATGACGTATTCATTAATATAACTTAAATGCATTAAAAACTGAAATTAAAAGCACATGCCAGGAACAAAATATAGCAAGCACTGTATTATGTTTGGTAACATATTTTTTTTCTTTTTTCTAAAAAAAAAATTATCCATTGAAAACGTATCCATTCCCTCGCCTTTGATATTATAATTCAGTTATTGAAATTGCTGTGATAATATATTTTATGGAGTGTTTTTAGTTCTTGTACCTTACTTGTGTTCTGTAGCTTTTACCAGTCTGGTTCCTATATTATCCGTCTTCTTCTTTCATTTTATTTTCTGGGAAATATGGTTTGCCCAGCAGTTGCAAATCTAAATAAACCTCCTGTCCAAGAAATTGTTTTATTGTTTTGGTCCTAGATGACTAGATCTTTCAGTATTTCATAATTTTATCCAAGTGATATTTTTTTATGTGATGCATCTGTTAAAAATATTTTTTAATTTTTGGAAAGTGAAAAGTCTTAGCCTCCCAAAATAAACCTCCCAAAATAAAGACATTAAAAAAAAACAAAACAAAGAGTTTTGGCGAGATGATACTTTAGTAAGTGTAACCCCTCCTTTGTGGGGTTCAGCGAATTTAGGAGATCACGATATTTCCCCAGGCAGCTCTTCTATGTCCCGGACCTCTCCTTTTCTCACATTTACTTCCCAGGAGCCCCAGGAGACACTGAGGTTCATCCATTCGAGGGAGGGTGGGGGGAGGATTAACCTCCTGGTCCCCTGGTGCAGTTGTGATACCCTCACCCCACTCTTACTGGTCACTGGTCAGTGGTATTCTCTGATGGGGAAGTTTGTCCACTGGGGATTCAGACAGAAAACGGAGTCCAAGAATGGTGTTCAAAGAAAAAATGTGCTTAAAGTTTGAAAATAAGAATTCAGGCCAGTATAGAAAAATTAGGAACAACATCAGAAAAATCATAATCGAAAAAGCAAAGCCTCTTTGTCCATGGTAAATCCCCTTGTTCTTCTTCCAAATGAATCAGTGTCCAACTCTAGAATTCCTTCCCCTTGGAGGGTGGGATAATCTCTCTCAAGCTCCAGCATGAAACAAGAGCAGGAAAGATGTCAATTCCCTTGTTCCAAGAATAGAGCTTCCAAAACCGATAACTCCAACAGTTTCTGAAAAACAATCTCAAAGTCTCAAAAAGCTCCACACTCTCCAATCTCTGCTTTTGACTGGTCGCAAAGCTAAAAGATCCAGAACCCAGCCCTTCAAGATACTGGGGATTTGCCCTTCATTCAGGAAAAATCCCAAACTTCAGAAAGACTTGAATCTCCAAATCTCCACTCTCCTTGGGAATAATCCTCCAGGCATGCAGAAAGACCCCTCCTGATCAATCCTCTGGTTGGGAGGAAAGACCAACAACACCGCAAAACGCCTCACCCTCTCAATGACTCCTCCTGGGGAGAGGCAATAACCAAGATCACATGCTCAGGGGGAAATTTATATCCCTGGGTCACAGCTTCAAAAAGGTGAGGCTATAGAGAGGGAGGACCCCAAAAATGCAAAACCTTTAGATAGATACAGGGGAAAAATTAATGACAGGCAAAGCCTAGTCACATAAGGAAAAGGAGGTAAATAGTAGGGATGTGAATCGTTTTTTGACGATTTAAAATATCGTCCGATATATTTTAAATCGTCAAAAACCGTTAGGGCCACGATACAATACCAATTCCCCCGATTTATCGTCAAAAAATCGCAAATCGGGGGAAGGGGGAGGGCAGGAAAACCGGCACATTAAAACCCCCTAAAACCCACCCCGACCCTTTAAATTAAATCCCCCACCCTCCCGAACCCCCCCCCAAATGCCTTAAATTACCCTGGGGTCCAGCGGTGGTCCGTAGCTAAATCGGGGGAAGGGGGAGGGCAGGAAAACCAGCACACTAAAACCCCCTAAAAACCCACCCCCGACCCTTTAAATTAAATCCCCCACCCTCCGAACCCCCCCAATGCCTTAAATTACCCTGAGGTAGAGCGGCGGTCCGAAACGGCCTCCTGCTATTGAATCGCGTCGTCTTCAGCCGGCGCCATTTTGCAAAATGGCCGCCGCAAAATGGCGGCGGCCATAGACCAACACGATTCGACTGCTGGAGGTCGTTCCGGACCCCGCTGGACTTTTGGCAAGTATTGTGGGGGTCAGGAGGCCCCCCCAAGCTGGCCAAAAGTTCCTGGGGGTCCAGCGGGGGTCCGTGAGCGATTTCCTGCTGAGAATCGTTTTCCGTACGGATAATGGCGCCGGCAGGAGATCGACTGCAGGAGGTCGTTCAGCGAGAGTTCCTGACCCCCGCTGAACGACCTCCATACGGAAAATGGCGCCGGCCATACACGTATGGCCGGCGCCATTATCCGTACGGAAAACGATTCGCGGCAGGAAATCACTCACGGACCCCCGCTGGACCCCCAGGAACTTTTGGCCAGCTTGGGGGGGCCTCCTGACCCCCACAAGACTTGCCAAAAGTCCAGCGGGGGTCCGGAACGACCTCCAGCAGTCGAATCGTGTTGGTCTATGGCCGCCACCATTTTGCGGCGGCCATTTTGCAAAATGGCGCCGGCTGAAGATGACGTGATTCAATAGCAGGAGGCCGTTTCGGACCGCCGCTCTACCCCAGGGTAATTTAAGGCATTTGGGGGGGGGGATTTAATTTAAAGGGTCGGGGGTGGGTTTTAGGGGGTTTTAGTGTGCCGGTTTTCCTGCCCTCCCCCTTCCCCCGATTTAGCTACGGACCGCCGCTGGACCCCAGGGTAATTTAAAGCATTGGGGGGGGGGGGGTTCGGGAGGGTGGGGGATTTAATTTAAAGGGTCGGGGGTGGGTTTTAGGGGGTTTTAGTGTGCCGGCTCACGATTTTAACGATTTTCACGATACTTTCCATACCCAAACGGCAACAATACGATTCCCTCCCCCTCCCAGCCGAAATCGATCATTAAGACGATCGAGGACACGATTCACATCTCTAGTAAATAGTATTATATGTTTGGCTTCCTCTTCCCTTCCTGCTCCTGAGGCTGTGGATTTGGTGGTGGCACATAACAAAAGAGGGTTCATGTAAGAAGGGTACAACAGCTCTATTTTGTACATACAGTTTTAAGCAGCTGTGACCAGGTGCACAGCTACCAGGAGGCCTCAGTGGGGGGGGGGGGGGGGGGGGCTGTGTCCCCTCATATTTGGGTCAGGCCCCCTCCCCTACCAACAGGATCATGTCACATCTGAGTCAGTCCTTAAAAGGTGCAAAGTTAGAAGGCCTGGAGGCACTGGAATTACTGCCAGTCCATGACTGCCAGGCTAACTTGATCAGGGAAACAACACTGCCACTGGGCTAGTCCTTTAAAGATTTGGGGCCCATCAGAGTCCTTGTTTTCTTTTGTCAGGTAATTATTCCCTCTTTTCTCAGCACCTTAAAAGTTCAGGAATGCCTGGCTGGCTGGAATGCCTGTTTACGTATTTGCTCAGCCTGGGAGATTAACACTTGCATAAAATAGCTGTCATAACCACAGAGGAATAGTGAGAGGCAGCCAAGGTAAGGAGAGAATGAAAAGACAGACAATACAGAATGCTGCCAGAAAATAAAAGGGTTTTGTAGCCTCTACCATGAAGACCTACATAGGATGAGGTAAAGGTTGGGGGGGGGGGGGGCTAGTAAGGTACCCCCTATGTTAATCTTGGGCCCCAAAAAATTCAGTTCTGGCTATGTCCCTGACTATGAGATGGCAGAGTCTGCTTATGCATGGTTTTAGGTCTTAGTGCCCCCCAAAACAAGATGTGTTTCAGTTTCTCTGTTCTGTATTCCTGCAGCCTTGGGGATGCTGGCTCAGTCTAGATAAAAGTGGCTGCTCCACAGCACATGGGCTCACATGCAGTGATGACAGGGGATGAGCACTGGCGGGTAAGGGTAGATATCATCAGCCTTTTCTGGCTCCTTGGCTGGCCCATGCAGTCTTCACTGGGGTGCTCTCCCCTTCGCTCATCAGCACAGGTTTCCCTATTAAATCCAAAGAGCTCTCCTCTAGAGAGTCTCAGCCACCTACCTACAGAGACTTAGGCTCTCTTGCCTCTAATGTACACAGAATAGTTCTAATCTGACATTAAACATACAATAATTTACAATATAGCATCTTTAGTAATCACAATTACAGTTTCATGACTCTTTTTTTAGTTTCTCAGCTTCCTCTGGTCCTCGTAGAATGCTGTGATGGCCACACCCCTCCAGCAGGCTTTCTTACCCTCTCATTGGTGTTTTCTCATGTCCTGTGCTTGCATACATTCAAAGGCAGGGAGCTAGAGGGTGGGATGTATATCCACTCACTTGTCCTGCAATTGTTGGATTCGTGGACCCTTGGGCCGATCAGAACCGAAGGATGAGTTGCTGAAGGAGGTTGCAGCAGTGGTCCCGACTGGGAGGCAGCAAGGACAGACTCGTGGATGGCCGAAGGAGTGACTCTGGAAGCCCTATGCGACCAAGGGCCTTGGCGAGGAAGGATGAGACGATGGAGCTGGCGCAGTGGTGGGAAGATCTTCGCCCTGGAAGCCGATCCTCCCCCGAGAGGAGCTCGTAGGAGTTCGGCCGCTGGGACTTAGGAGATTCACCCTGGAAGCCGGAGTCCCCCCAGGAGGAGCCCGTAGGAACCCGGCCGCTGGGACTTAGGAGGGCCCGCGGGGGCCGAGTCAGATGGAGTCCAAGGTTAAGTGCCGGAGGGTCGTCGCTCGCCAGTCCAGAGTCAGGAACCAAGGGATCACCGTAGGCCAGTCCGAGGTCAGGAGCCAAAGAGTCAACGTAAGCCGGTCCGGGGTCAGAAGCCAGGGAATCAACGTAAGCCGGTCTGGAGTCAGAAGCCAGGGAATCAACGTAAGCCGGTCCGGAGTCAGAAGCCAGGGAATCAACGTAAGCTGGTCCGGGGTCAGAAGCCAAGCAGAAGCCAAACGATACAGGAACGCAGCAACTGGAGACAGGAATACCTGGGAACCTCGTTGCAAGGCAAGGAGCAGATCTTGATGCAGGGTTTAAATACCCTGAGGGCGTCTGACGTCATCCTGAGGCTGTGCTGGAGTTTCCCGCGCTGGCCCCTTTAAATTGAAGGGAGGGACGCGCGCGTCTAGGGGGCAGAGCCAGCAGTTGCTGGACGCCGGCTGCTCCGACGCAACGAAGACGCGGTGGCAGAAGGAGCTGCAGGCCCAGGCGAGGTGGACAGGCGCCGGGCCTGTGGCGGCAGAGGTCCCCGGAGGCCCGGGGACCCAACCCGGAAGCACGACGGGGTAAGTGGCGATTCCGGGACCGGCCCGGAATCGCAACAGTACCCCCCCTCCTACGCCCCCTCCCGGGGGGCCGCAGCTTGTTCGGGTGTGCAGAATGAAACAGGCGAAGAAGGTCTTTATCCAGAATATGGGAAGAGGGCTCCCAGGAATTCTCCTCTGGGCCATATCCCTCCCATGACAGCAGGTATTCCCACCGATGACGACGGACCCGAACATCCAACACCTCTTTAACCGTGTATGTGGCCCCGGGGTCTGAAGTGACTGCAGTGGGTTCCGGAGGCAGCGGGCGAAAGCGAGAGAGGACCACAGGCTTGAGGAGGGAGACGTGGAAGACGTCATGTATCCGAAGGGTAGAAGGAAGACGTAAGCGGTAGGAAACCGCGCCAACACGTTCGGCTACCCGGAAGGGTCCAATGTAACGAGGCGCTAGCCTCATGGAAGGAATCCGAAGCTGGATATTCTTGGTACTGAGCCATACCTTAGTGCCGGGCAGGAATACTGGGGCAGGTCGCCGAGACCGATCCGCGTAAGCCTTGAACCGAGTGGCGTTGCGGTGAAGCTTCTCCTGCGTGGCGTGCCAAAGTCTGTGGATTTTGCTGGCCGTCAGTTGCACCGCTGGTGAGAAGACAGGCACCGGTAATGGTAGGGGAGGCTTGGGAACCCTCCCATAAACCAACTGGAAAGGAGACTGTAGCGTGGCAGAGTGTCGATGGCGATTATAAGAGAACTCGGCCCACGGGAGAAGAGCGACCCAGTTGTCCTGTAGCTCTCCTACGAAGGAAAACAAAAACACAATAGATGCCTCAGTCTTATTTCAGTGTTTATTAGAACAGAGTTGTGCTCAATAATTGCCCAACTCAGGCCGAGTTTCGCAGCTCGTTGGCCGCTGCCTCAGGGGCTACAATCAAACCAAACCAAACAAGAAACATATTGAATTACATCAATAATCAAATAAAACCAACAATAAATAAATAAATAACATCATTAAGAACTTATAAATATTAAAAAGTTTTTTTTTAATTAGTCAAAAATCTTTTTAAACAATAATTAAGATCTCAGATATCCAAAAATCTAATTTATTAAGAAAATATTAAAACAATATTTAAAAAATATTAATAATTAATAAATTAGATTTGTTTGGTTTGATTGTAGCCCCTGAGGCAGCGGCCAACGAGCTGCGAAACTCGGCCTGAGTCGGGCAATTATTGAGCACATCTCTGTTCTAATAAACACTGAAATAAGACTGAGGCATCTATTGTGTTTTTGTTTTCCTGACGGCTATCATAGATCGCCTACCTCTTTGTTTTCTTGGCTCTCCTACGAAGGCCCGGAGGAACGCCTTCAGGGTTCGATTTGTGCGTTCAACTTGACCGTTGCCCTGAGGGTGAAACGCTGTGGTTAAGTCTAGCTGAACCCCGAATTTCCTGCAGAGAGCCCGCCAGTACTTTGCCGTGAATTGGGGCCCTCGGTCCGAGGCAATATGTAGAGGCAGACCATGCAGTCAGAAGACATGCTGGACGAACAGTTCTGCTAGCTCAGGAGCCGTGGGCAACTTGGCAAGTGGCACGAAATGGGCCATCTTCGAGAAACGGTCAACAGTGACCCAAACCACCGTCTTTCCCTCAGACGGGGGTAACTCCACTACAAAGTCCGTGGAAATGTGAGTCCATGGTTCCGTGGGTACAGGGAGCGGCTGAAGGAGACCCCAGGGGTGACCAGGTAAAGGTTTCTGCTGTGCACACGTGGGACAAGATTGTACATAGAGTCGAACATCCTCCTTCACCCGTGGCCACCAATAGAACTCCATTAGCAGTTCAAGAGTCCGGGCGATCCCGGGATGACCGGCCGTCAGGGAGTCGTATGCCCACGCCAGGACCCTCTTCCTCGAGCGTACAGGGACTACCGTCCTCCCCGCTGGTGCAAGTTCAGTGGCAGACAGGTGAACTTTAGCCGGATCCAGAATGTATTGAGGGGTCTCCGGGATATCCTCGACCTCGGTGGTACGGGAGAGGGCGTTTGCCCTAACATTCTTGTTCGCTGGTCGGTACCGAAGGGAGAAATTGAACCGACTAAAAAAGAGGGACCAGCACGCCTGCCGGGGGTTGAGCCTTTGAGCATGAGATAAGTGCTCCAAATTTTTGTGATCCGTGTAAACCGCGATTGGATGTTGGGCCCCCTCCAGCCATTGGCGCTACTCTTCAAAAGTTAGTTTTATGGCAAGGAGCTCTTTGTCCCCGATACCGTAATTCCTCTCGGCAGGTGAAAACTTACGGGAGAAGTAGGAGCATGGCCGAGCTTTACCGTCCTTGGCGATCTGGGAGAGGACGGCCCCGACTGCCACATTGGAGGCATCCACCTCCACTATGAATGGACGTAAGGGGTCTGGATGTCGGAGGCAGGTGTCCTGAAGAAAAGCCTCCTTGAGGTCCTGGAAGGCCTGTACGGCAGTTGGGGTCCACTTACGCGCATCGGCACCCTTACGCGTAAGGGCTGTTAGAGGCGCCACTAAGGTGGAATACTGTGGTATAAAATGGCGGTAGAAGTTGGCGAATCCTAGAAAACGCTGGAGCGCCTTCACTCCCACTGGTTGAGGCCAGTTCCGGATGGTGGCGACCTTACCGGGGTCCATGCGGAAGCCGGTAGAGGAGACAATATACCCTAGGAAGGGCAAGGACTCCTCCTCGAACTGACATTTCTCTAACTTGGCATACAATTGGTTCTCTCTTAGTTTTAACAAAACCTGGCGAACATGTTGACGATGTTCCTCAAGGTCCCGGGAGTATATTAACACGTCGTCAAGGTAGACGATGACTGAGGTGTACAAGAGGTCGCGAAGCACTTCGTTCATTAGATTTTGGAACACGGCTGGGGCGTTACAGAGGCCAAATGGCATGACGAGGTATTCATAGTGACCGTCCCTGGTATTAAAAGCGGTCTTCCACTCGTCTCCCGGTCGAATCCGTACGAGGTTGTACGCCCCTCTAAGATCCAGCTTGGTGAAGATGCGAGCCACTTGCAGACGGTCCAGGAGCTCCGGAATCAGGGGTAACAGATAGCGGTCTCGTCGGGTGATCTGGTTCAGGCCCCGGTAATCAATACAGGGCCGAAGAGACCCATCCTTCTTGGCCACGAAGAAGAAGCCGGCCCCTGCCGGGGAGTTAGATGGTCTAATAAACCCTCGGTCCAGGTTCTCTTTAATGTAAGCAGACATGGCCTTGGTCTCTAGCAGAGACAGAGGGTAAACCCTACCGCGAGGCGGGGTGGTATCTGGCAGCAGGTCAATCGCGCAATCGAAGGGCCGATGCTCAGGTAGTAATTCAGCCTTCTCTTTCAAGAAGACATCCCGGAAGGCCTGGTACTGTGGTGGCACCGCCAACGGAGCGGCCAGGAGCGGAAGCGTCTGGAGTGGACGAGCAGGAAGACAGCGGTGGGCGCAGGCCGGCCCCCATGACGTGATCTGGAGCGAATCCCAGTTTATCACTGGAGAATGTTTCCTCAGCCAGGGCAGTCCTAAGATGAGCGGGTGAATGGATCTCTCAAGGATGAGGAAAGAGATCTCCTCCCTATGAAGAAGCCCGACCTGAAGCTGGAGAGGATGAGTGCGAGTGGTAATGGTCCCCGAGAGGGGGACCCCCTGGATGGAAGAGACCCGCAAAGGTGGTTCCTGAGGCAAGACCTCGAGCTGTAGTTGTTGTACCAGCTCTCGGAGGATAAAATTCCCCCTGGACCCGGAGTCGAGCAGAGCCAGAGTATCGAATCCTCCTCCTTGGAGACAGAGTTTTGCCGGGACGGTACATGGGGAGTTCGAAGAGGTACTGCCTAGAATCAACTCCCCACTAGACTCTAGGTTCGGGCGTTTCCCGGACGTTCAGTGCAGCGCGCCAGGAAGTGTCCTTTGCTCCCACAGTAGAGATATAACCCCTGCGAGCGTCGACGCCTCCGTTCCTCGGCAGAGAGAGGGCCCCGGCCCAACTGCATGGGTTCTTCAGGCAGAAGGGCAGCGGCCGCAGGTGGTGTGGCTCGGCCCCGAGGTGGCGTGTTACGACGAGCGGCATGCCCCTGGATGGTCCTCCGCTCCCGGAAGCGGCGCTGGATGCGTCGGTCAACTCGTCCGGCCAGCTCTATGAGCTCCTGGAGGTCGTCCGGAAGGTCCCGGGCCGCGAGTTCGTCCTGGAGCCGTGGAGAATGGCCCTCCAAGAAAATTCCATGTAGGCTGTCCTCCCTCCAGGCCAGCTCGGAGGCGAGGGTCTGGAACTCCATAGTGTATTCCTCTAGGGGACAGTTGCCTTGCCTCAGCTGGAGCAGTTCTGAGGCGGCCGTGGAGGCGCGGGATGGCTCATCAAAAATTCTCCGAAAAGCCTTAACGAATTGCACAAGGTATTCAGTCGGGAATCCTGGCGCTCCCAGAGGGAGGAGGCCCAAGCCAAGGGTTTCCCGTCCAGGAGGGAGATGATGTAGGTCGTCTTGGCCCGATCCGTGGAGAACTGCGCGGGCAGAAGGTCGAAGCGGATATAGCATTAGTTGAGGAATCCCCGGCACGCCTTTGGATCTCCCGAGTACCGAGGCGGAGAAGGCATCTGTACCGGAGCGGAGGAACCCGCATGGGCCTGAGACGAGGATGCTGCAGAACTGGCTGCGGAGGCCCCCTCAACCCGATCTGCCAGGCGTTGGACAGTTGACATCAAGGTGTCGAGGCAAATCTGTTGCTGTTGTAGTTTCTGGGCTATGCCCGGAATAGCCTTGAGGCCAGCAAGGTCCGCCGGGTCCATGGCCTTGCAATCTGTTGGATTCGTGGACCCTTGGGCCGATCGGAACCGAAGGATGAGTTGCTGAAGGAGGTTGCAGCAGTGGTCCCGACTGGGAGGCGGCAAGGACAGACTCGTGGATGGCCGAAGGAGTGACTCTGGAAGCCCTATGCGACCAAGGGCCTTGGCGAGGAAGGATGAGACGATGGAGCTGGCGCAGTGGTGGGAAGATCTTCGCCCTGGAAGCCGATCCTCCCTCGAGAGGAGCTCATAGGAGTTCGGCCGCTGGGACTTAGGAGATTCACCCTGGAAGCCGGAGTCCCCCCAGGAGGAGCCCGTAGGAATCCGGCCGCTGGGACTTAGGAGGGCCCGCGGGGGCCGAGTCAGATGGAGTCCAAGGTTAAATGCCGGAGGGTCGTCGCTCGCCAGTCCAGAGTCAGGAACCAAGGGATCACTGTAGGCCAGTCCGAGGTCAGGAGCCAAAGAGTCAACGTAAGCCTGTCCGGGGTCAGAAGCCAGGGAATCAACGTAAGCCGGTCCGGAGTCAGAAGCCAGGGAATCAACGTAAGCCGGTCCGGGGTCAGAAGCCAAGCAGAAGCCAAACGATACAGGAACGCAGCAACTGGAGACAGGAATACCTGGGAACCTCGTTGCAAGGCAAGGAGCAGATCTTGATGCAGGGTTTAAATACCCTGAGGGCGTCTGACGTCATCCTGAGGCTGTGCTGGAGTTTCCCGCACTGGCCCCTTTAAATTGAAGGGAGGGACGCGCGCGCGCGTCTAGGGGGCGGAGCCAGCAGTTGCTGGACGCCGGCTGCTCCAACTCAGCGAAGAAGCGGTGGCAGAAGGAGCTGCAGGCCCAGGCGAAGTGGACAGGCGCCGGGCCTGCGGCGGCAGAGGTCCCCGGAGGCCCGGGGACCGCGGGCCCAACCCGGAAGCACGACGGGGTAGGTGGCGATTCCGGGACCGGCCCGGAATCGCAACAGCAATATTTGTAAAAAATAAATAAATTCCGTAGTATTCAAGTTGTCTATCAGTCATTTGTGGTGTGAAACATTAGATAAAGAAAAAAGGAAAGTTGACATAAAAAATAAAGACTAAATCAAGAAGCAGTTGAACCACGTTCCCTATTCTTTTCTCTACAAGTCTTTGAAAAGAGATAAGGCATATACCACCACCACTGATGTACATCAAGAAACATATCTGACTAAATAAAGGCATATTGTAACATATTAGATGATGTCAGATAAAGACCAATTGACCCATCCAGTTTGCCCCATTACTCCAGTCTACACTGTTATGGATATATCTCTGCTACCAGCCATAGAAGCCTGATCACTTGTAGGATATTGTCAGGCCTGGCGCAACCAGGGAGGAAGACTCAGAACCAATGTTAAGAAGTATTTCTTCATGGAGAGGGTGGTGGATGCCTGGAATGCCCTTCCAGAGGAAGTGGTGAAGACCAAAACTGTGAAGGATTTCAAAGGGGCGTGGGATAAATACTGTGGATCCATAAAGTCTAAAGTATGTGAATGAAGAGAAGAGGCATGGGGGTGGCTTGCGGGAATGATGGCTACTACCTGGAGATTAATATCCTTATTCAACAAACATATACCCGGTTAATGTGACTCCAACATTGCTCTATGCTTCAATGGCAAGAAGAAATGTGGAAAAAAGGATTTACATCCACAAAAAAGCAGGGGAGTAGCTTGCTTGTTACAGCGGTTACTACCCCAAACCAAATAAGCCTGATACTTCATTTTCAATGCATATCCTGCATAGCTCTCTGCTTCAACGGCAGGGGGAATGAAGAAAAGATGATTTGTATTCAGACAACTACCAACAAGGACTGAATTACATAGTCTGGGTAAAACAAATAAGCATGGGTGTAGCTTGCTTGTTACAGCAGTTACTACCCCGAATAAAGCCTGATACTTCACTTGGAATACATATCCAGCACAGCTCACTGCTTCAGCGGCAGGGGGAATGAAGAAAAGAGGATTTATATTCAAACAATCAACAAGGACTGAACTGCACAGGCTGGGTAAACAAGCGTGGGAGTAGCTTGCTTATTACAGCGGTTACTACCCCAAACCAATTAGCTAGATACTTCACTTAGATGCAGCTCCAGCACTGCTATGTACATCGATTGGAGGGGGGGGGGGGGTGGAAGGGAAATAGAACCAAAAATATACTTAAAAGGGGCAAGAGTAACAGATAAGTATGAAAAAAAAAAGCATGAAAGCTTGCTGGGCAGACTGGATGGACCGTTTGGTCTTCTTCTGCCGTCATTTCTATGTTTCTATGTATGTAACCAGGTGTACACACCATTCATTTGAATGGGACAGACACCTGGGAGGGCAGCAGCAGCAGGAGAGGCCACAGGGCCACCAGTGAGGCTCAACTCGGTGGCCGAAAATGAGAAAAGTTTGCAGATGTGGTTCCAGCTATTTGGAATGCCTTGTCCTTTGACCTCTGAGTACTATCTGACATCAAGTTGTACAGGAAACGGGTCAAGGCATTCAATTTTACTATTGCTTTTAATGAATAATCTAGGTACTCTTTTAAAATATTTTAAGTAGTAATTGTATTGTTATATTGCTTTATGTATTATGAATGTAAAATTTGTTACCCACACCAAATACTGTATGGAATAAGTGGGTTATAAGCGCTGCTAAATAAATAAATAAATATCAGTCAAGTGGGCCTGGCAAATTGAGCAGATTTTGTCCTACTGCTCTTAAAGCCCTAGGGACCGATGCAATATTTTTCGCAGAAAGCAGGCACTGACTTTTCGACACCCACTTTATTAACGCACGCATGGCGCCCGCATTAGGGGGTAATTAGCGCCTATTTAACCCGCATTGGACAGCGGGTTAAACAGTGCGCTTGGCTGAGCACACTGTATTGCATCGGCCCCCTAGGAAGCCAACAATTTTTAGCAATGACCTAACACAAACGGATGTCTTCATGTAGGGCACAATGGCTCACGGGTACAATCTTACTTTGGATTTTCCAATATATGGGTAACCAATGTAATGATTGTAACACTGGAGTAATATAATCATAAAATTTGGATCCAGTCAAAATTATTGCAGCCACATTCTGCATGGCCAACAGGCTTTTCAAAATAACTGTAGGTAAACCGACATAGAGTGAATTACAATAGTCTGGTTTTGAAGTACCAATGCCTTCAGGATTGTGAAGAAATCATCAAAAGATGATAATTTGAAAACAATAAAATAATCAATGTGGCTTATTTAGATTTCTGTAAAGCCTTGACTTAATCCCATATAGAAGACTGTTAAACAAGCTAGCCATTTTGGAGCTGGAAAAAAAATGATAAACTGGATGAAAGTCAGTTAAGCAACAGAACTCAGAGAATGGTAATCCACTTTGGAAGAATGGAAAGTCATCAGTGGGTTGCTGTAAGGACTAATGCTAATTCCAGTCCTCTTCAATGTCCTTATTAGTGGTGTAACCCTTCCTTAGTGTACGAGTCGGGTACGGAGGGAGACATGAAGTTATTTATATGTTCTCTGAGGTAGGGACCCTGGCTAACTTTTTCTCCTCTTCCCATCCCAAGGTGTAGGTCCTTTGGACTAGGGGTGGAAAGGAGTCCTCTCTGGTCCCAGTACGGGGTGGCTGGAGTGTCTAGCTGATTTTCCCTCATTGTACTGTGCATTGTGCATTGTGTCCCAAACAAACCACACTCAGACGACATAGGCAGTGTCCAAAATAATGCTTTACTGATATAGTTTCGCTGAATGGCACAATTAAAAATGGCAAATCACACACCACAGTCTCTGCTGTATTTTTTCCAATTACAGCTCCTTTCTCCTCTATCTGTGCATTAGTCTTTTTTAAGCCAAGGATCTTTCCACACTTCTGGATTAGACTGTGCAGTGGTCTGTCTAGGCATAGCCCCCCCTTGGCTGGTTGGGAAACCCCTCCTGATGGCACAAAAATCTATCTTGGCATATAACTTAATGTATCTATCGCTTAGGGCTCTGGTAGACGCCGGATGGGTGTCCTCCCTTTAATGTGGATTTTTTACTCACAATTAGTAGATTAGTCTTCTGGTGGGATCCCTGGTGGTAGGAATCCTTGGCAGACTGCAGGATTTCCCAGTCCCCTTGTCGGGCAGGAAGAGGGGCAGAAAAACACTTCCTCCCAGATGTTGGAAAACAAATCTTCTTTCCCCAACTTAGATAATCAGGAAATCCTCTGCAGCTGGTCCCCACCTTTGTTTGGCAGATATTCCCTAAACACCCGACATCTTCAGCTCAAGGTTCTCCAGTCCCTGGCCTCAGAAAGGCTTAGGTCTCCAGCAAGGTTCCTCTAAATAAATGTTCAAAATTCCAAAATAGTCCAGAGCAGCCACTCTGCACCTTGTGAGGAGAGGAGAGTACAGCAGCAGAGACCTTTGGCCTGTCCTGGAGGGATCTCAGAGGATTTCTGAGGTTACATATAGGCCAAAATCCAATTTAGGGTTAGGGTTAGGGCTACAACCTCTCTCTCTGACTTCCAAATAATACTGCCCCCAGAGCCTATGTCAGAGATCTGCTATAAAACCTCAGGACCAAGGATATCCATTACAGCTCTGCCTGTGGGAGAGCTGTCCACGAATGGATATTCCCCTAATTACTTTCCTAACTACATTTGGCTGTTACAGTACCTATTAGTAAAATGGGCTGGATTACACTGGCAATAAGGATGGATTAGAAGGGAGTTTCTGTATGCAGATGATATGAAAATTTGCAACAGTGGAGACATTCCAGACAGGGTAAATAGAAACAGCCCATGCACAGTATACAAAGTGTTATGCTCAGGCTTGTGAACCCTTGGGCCGACGGGAGGATGGTATAGCTTAGGAGGTGGATCCATAGGTTCTCCCATCGGGTGGCGAGGCAGAACAGAAGATGTGACCAGCGAGCCCTCGGCATAGGAGACTGAGGTGGCTGTGGAGGCAGACGAGGTGACGTCGAGGAGACAACTGAGTCTTCGCCACTGGAAGCCCATGGTCCCCCCAGGAGGAGCCCATAGGCACCTGGGCTGCTGGGACTTAGGTGGGCCCTTGGAGACGATGGTCCAGAAGAAGCCCAAGGTCAAGTGCCAGAGGGTTGTCGTTTACCAGTCTGAAGTCACACACCAAGGGATCGCCGCTTGCCAGTCTGAAGTCACACACCAGAAATCATTGCTAGCCAGTCCGAAGTCACACACCAGGAATCACCGCTTGTCAATCCGAGATCAGGAACCAGGAATCACCAAGACATGACAGGAACAAGAAACAAGGATCCGAAGCACAAGAAGACTCACCGAAGCAAGCAAACTCAAACAATGCTACCAGGAGACGTTGCCAATCAAGAAATGAGCGGAGGAAGCCTCCTTTTATATTTCTTCTGCTCTGGCTCATTGGAAACATCTGTGGATGGTTAAAGGGACCAGGTCCCTTTAAATCTGGTGAGGAGGCGCAGCCTCGCGCCTAAGATGGTGACGGCCATCTTGGATTCCCGGCCCGTGGGGGAAGCCGCCCGACGCCGCAAGGACGGCTCCCAAGCCTGGGGACCCTCGCGGATGCCCACACCGGCACGCGGGAACTACAAGCCCCAGTCTCCCTCGACCCTGCTGACACTGCCACGGCGGCCTGCCAGTCCTAGTCAGGTAGGGGGATGCGGTCGCGGACAGCCGCGACCACGGAACACAACACAAAGTCTAAGGTTGCTGTAGCCTGAAATGGAACAATGTACTAGTAGTCTGCAGTAAAATGGATCTGTAACCAAGGCCAGGCTTTGGGTAGAGTGAACTGAGAGGAGGGAGAGCACAGGGGGCACTAAGAGATAAGGGACACCCTGGGCACCACTGGCATCACCCTGGGCACTACTGGCTGGCCAGCCAGTACACTATGCAGCTGCATGGCTGGCTGGACATGAACCTGGTACAGAAGAGGCAACCCTCTATATTTCTCCTGTATAAGTCCCTGGTGAGACCTCACTTGGAATACTGTGTACAAGACTGGAGATTGCACCTTCAAAAGGATATAAACAGGATGGAGTCAGTCCAGAGGGTGGCTACTAAAATGATCAGTGGTCTTCGTTCTAAAGCATATGGGGATAGACCTAAGATCTAAACATGTATACCCTAGAGGAAATGTGAGAAAGGTGAGATATGATAGATGCATTCAAATATCTCAAAGGTTTCTATGCATAGAAGTTGTGCCTTTTTCAATGGAAAATAGGCTCTGGAATGAGGGGTCATGAGATGAGATTGAAACGTGGTAAAATCAAGGGTAATCTTAGGAAATAATTCTTTTTAAAGAGGGTGGTGGATGTGTGGAACTGCCTCCCAGTGGCAGTGGTGGAGAAAAAAAACAGTATCTGAATTCAAGAAAGCATGGGATAAATACAAGTGATCTCTGCAGAAGTGATGAGAATTATCATGCTAAATTCATTGAACGGATGGGCAGACTAGATGGGTCATACCGCCTTTTTCTGCCATCATGCTTCTATGTTTCTAATAGAGGCAAATGCTAGCTGCAGACAATCCATCCCTTTAAAAGGCATAGGTGTTCCCTGGCTGGTGGCTTTAAAATCTCTGCCGATCTTTGCACCCTTGCAAAGGAGGAGGAGACAGTATTGGATGCTTTTCTCTACTGACACTGGCTGTTTGAACTGCACAGGAGCAGCACAAAGAAGAGAGGCCCCAGCACCAGAATGAGCCTCCATGGGTTATACCCTCTCCTGCTGCTCAACAATTTTAAGTAGAGCCACAGATGTGTTGACAGCAAAATATCATAATGTGCTCCACATTAGGAATGTGCTTTCATTTGAAATGACGTAGACAAGGACAATGACATTGTCTATATTGTTTCATGTTGTTTTTAATTATTTGCTTCGTTCTGGGTTTCTTGCTGTTGAAATTATGAGAAGGAAGGCTGAGATGCAACAAATACAAAATCTCATGTGAATTATGTCTTAGCAAGGACTAAACTGCCGTGTCAATAGTGTTCAATAATATTTACATATGGAAATGTTGTGAGTCCTTGATGTGAGTGTATATTCACTCTCCCCTGCTCCCCTCCAAGGAAGCAATCACTGGAGAAACAATAAGGCCTTTGTCGGGGTATGAGGAACTCTTCTGAAGTTTGGTATCACGTTAAAAATTGTGATACCAAGTAGTCATCTACTATGTTCCTATTTACAAGTTATTCAGAGACTTCTTCATATAGTGTTCCCCCTTTATGGAGGTGTTAAGTGCTGCACTAAGACCATCTTTCTTTTGAGAAATGGACTTTGACAAATTTTTTATGAGCTTTGATGTAACCACATGTAATCCTGCACATGTGGCTTATTTGTAATAGTTTTTGATATATGGAATTGTTTTACTATGTATTTTTTGTACTTATTTATATAACGTAATTTAGAATAAAAATTATTTTTTTATATACTTGGATTATTTAATACATTATTGACAGTGTTCTATGCTTCTTTTTTGAATTATGGATATATATCTATTTATTTATATATATTATATTATATATTATGTATATATGTATATATTATCTGTATATATTATCAGTGATTAAGGATCTCCTGTCAAGGACACAAAGCTGTATAATTTTGAAAAACAACAGTCATATATATATACACAGTAAAACTACAAAATGGAGCACTGATGTATCAATCTTAAAAGAACAATGTTTTGATTCAAATAAATACATTTATATACATTTTTAATAAATATACAAAATACTCATATAATTATGGCTAAGTCAAACATTTATCAACTGCTCAAAACCATCATATAAATAATAATCAAACAAAATATTTCTTACAAAAATCAAAAAATCATGTCTCAACTCAATTTTCTGTTACATATTAGCTAGTATTCAAATATCAATAGTCTTTTACTGCAATGTTCCATATGTCATTAAGAAACAAATCAAAAGGTATTATTGATCCGCAAGTTGTGTTAATGAATCAAACATCCTTGTATTGCTAGAAACACAATGCAGTAATGGAAGGTTCCTCATATCCCTCCACAAGCTGTGTTAATTAATCAAACATCCTTGTATTGCTGGAGACATGATGCACTGATGTAAGGTTTCACATACCCCGACAAAAGGCTCTTCATTTTGCCAGTAATGGCTTCCTCAGGGGAAAAGTTTCACAAACATGAGTACTCAAGAAAACAGTCTTCATAAACAATAAGAAAATCAGATTGTTGACAGGATCACAAACTCTTTCTTAACTTTATATTACACAGGGGGTCATTTTTCAAAATGCGGTAAGGCGTTTTCACATGCGTTAAGGGCTTATCGCATGCGAAAAGCCCCGTTTTCACATGCGATAGGCCTTTAACGCATGTGAAAACGTGTTTACCGCATGCGATCGCACCATACACTCTACCTGGGCAACAACAAGCTAGTTTGAGAGAACATTGCCCAAATCTCATCTTTGGGTGAGTTTCCTCACTCCGAAGGCCATCAAATCTTCACAAGAGACCACTGTTCTGTTCGTACGTCTCACGTTGAATGTGAAAGTGGCCCACAACCCCCTACACTCATACCTAATCCCCACCTCGAGTTACTAGGTGAGCCTCTCATAGGGATACAAATAGCTGTCTAGGGAAGAGACACTATAGCAAGTCTCTCTCTCTCTCTCTCTCTCTCTCTCTCTCTCTCTCTCTCTCTCTCTCTCTCTCTCTCTCTCTCTCTCTCTCTCTCTCTCTCTCTCATATATATCTGAAATGGGGCTTTTTGCATGCAAAAATGTGTTTACTGCATTTTGAAAAATGACCCCCTTTGTTTGTTATATCCTTTTAGTCTGAAGATCTGAAAGCATGTTTTGAGAAATGCATGCTATTTCTCAAAACATCGTCCAAGGAGAGAAAATAACTTAGTAACATAGTAATGGTGGTAGATAAGACCAGATGGTTTATCCAATCTGCCCAACAATTTGCTTATGGTAGTAACTGCCCCTCCATGCAATTTAACCTCATGCATTCTGTTAAGGGTAGTAACTGCCGTTCCATGCAGGTTACCCCCATGCGTTCTTTTAAAGGTAGTAATTTCCTCTTACGACTAACTCCCTCACCACAGAGTCTGTACAGCTGTTTATTTCTTCTTTTCCCACATTTGTTTGGACACATGAAGCAGGGGCCAGTGGTAAGAATGCTTAGTCTAATAAGGCCTAACTTCTGAATTCATCCTAGGCCAGTTTATCAGACTTAAGCCAAGCAATCCAATTAAAGAGAGCTACTGAAAATTGCCCCAATTGAGAGTAACTAGCATCTCAGTGATATTTGGAAGTAGGTGGCAGTCAAATATAATGATCACACCACATAGAGCAATTTTGTCATTAAGTCTTCATGCTATTACATTGGGTGAAAGCCAAGCTGAGGATTTAATTGGCTGGATTGAGAGTCACAAATATTCTATCATTCATCTTTATGAGACTGATGAAGAGAAATTGAAACATATCACATCTTATGTTGCAACAGGGTAATTTTCTGTCTCTTCTTTGTGAGATCTTAGAATGTTTCAGCTTTTGCCAGTGATATTGGTAACCATTTTTTTTAAATTGTTCTATCAAGGTACCGGTGGAGTCATCACTCATGTGTGGTACAGGTTTTGTTTCACTGGAATGAATGACTACTGGTGACTCTATTTGATGGCATCAGTGCCTTTAAAAATGGGTTTGTTCATGAGTGAGACAAAATGTTCTTGAGCTCTTTTTATAGACCTTCTTCTAATTATTTTTCACAAAATTGAACTGAGTTACACTGGGTTTTAGCAAAACAAATTAAAATGGTAAATGCTAATTTTTTGTAACCCCCTCTTCAGGAGCCTCCCAGAATTCAGGGGCACACTATTGTCCCTGAGGCCACATTTTCCGAGATCGCCCTCTTTTTAAACCAACACGGTCCACTTGCCCCAGGGTGCTTAGGGTTCTTTCCCGCGGGGAGGAGGATTCAACCTCTGGGCCCCTAGGTTCACAGAGGTGGGCACTAGCATTCAATCTCTTGATCTCTCTGCTGTTTCTCTCCCAACTATACTCACACTTGGGATATCCTTGCTTTAGGGGACCCAGTATTCTTAAAAAAAAATGTTGAGGTGTTCCAAAATAAATTTACTTCAGCCAAAAGTACTTCATGTCCAATTAGCAACAAAAATCCTCCAACTGATTGTCTCACAAAAAATTAAATAATTCAAAAGTATGTCTTTTCTCAGTTCTGTCACCTGAGGCAATGTCAGGTGGCAAGCACTAGCCAACAACCCAAAACCCTGGAATGTAGGCTCCTAGTAGGGACTGGAATCTCCTATCTCTTTCTCTGATGTTAGCTCTGAACTTCTGGTGTTAAAGTCCCAAAAAAAATTTCAAAAATCCAATGCATCTTTTCTCTCTCCCAGTGGGCAAGAACTGGTGGCAAAAAAATACCTCCCAAAAATACAAGAACAAAACTTCTCAAAACTCACAAACTGATTCTCTCTTCTTCTCTGTCAGATCACTGCTGTCCCTCCTTAGCTGGGCAGAAGAAGTCTCATCTTATCCTGACCTTCGCAGGTAGGGGTGAAAATCCTCCTGGGCAGGATCAGGATCCAACAAGGAAAAAATCTTTTCCCAAAAATAAATAGCTCTCTCAAAATTTCTCTTCCTCTCTCATCAAACCTTCCCTTCCAGACCCTGGGGGTACTGGCCAGGGGTAAGTTTCTTCCCCTGGATCAGACTGTGGGGCCTAAATTGGGGACCGCTGCGAAACTTTTCTACTTTCTAAAACTCCAATTCAAAATGTCACACTGCTCCTTGTACATTGCTACATTTAAGGAGCTGACTAACCAATCCAGGCAAGCCTTTCTGGAGGTACACCTAGGGGACGGTCAGCAAACTCCTATCTCCTATTTAATTTTAGCCTAGGGCTTAAGCAAGTGCAATTTAGTTAGTGAGGTACCTAGAGGGTCCCTCACATTTATAATAGCCCATGCTGGGTTAAAATATGTGGGTACTTTGTATCCACAGATTTTAGCTCGAATATTCAAAGGAGACTTATGTGCCTCTTCCTAGTGTGGGTAAAAGTACATGCGAAACAGGGGTTTGCGTTACACTTTTCCATTCATAAATCTCTAATTGATTTTCTAAGTGCCACTTACATGCACAATTTGAAAATCAAGCCCAGAATGGATAATCATGCTGCAGTTTTCCAAAAGAAATCTCAGAAATCATCTTCACTCAGTGGCTCCCTTTCTCATGAGGACCTCTAAAATTTTCTTTCCTTAATCATAGGGTTATAGTACAGTGACTCCAAAAGGTCAACCCAATGGATTACACCTTATTATTCTCTCTCTCAATACAACTTTTCAGAATGATCCATTCTTTACTCAACAGGACAGAAGCTTGCTGTCTTGTGTCCTGTTATATGAATTGCAAGAGTTCAGCATTTCATCTTTCTTTAATGTAGCAACTTCTATGAGTCCAGCTACTTCCCACAAGAATGCATGGATCCCAACATCTGTCTCCCGGAATTACTTATTAGACTCTACAGCAATGGTTCTCAACCCAGTCCTCATAACACTCCTAACCAGTCATTCTTTCCAGGTGTCCACAATAAATATACATGAGATACAATGGAGGCAGTGGATGCAGAACTATCTCTTGCATATTCATTGCGGATATCCTGAAAGCCTGACTGGCTAAGTATATCCTGAGGATGGGGTTGAGAAGCCCTGCCCTACAAAGCTATTACCAGAATATTTTAGTAATTCTCTATTTTCGAGAGGGCCTATGATCCTAAAACAATCACAGCCTCCAGATTGTAGTGCTGAATTGGGATTATCAAATGAAAAATCTCTAGATCTCTGCATTCTTCATAGATTCAGTTTGGTAGGATTTTAACGATCCAATGTGATTTCAGAGAAGAATTTTTTTTAATGTGATCCATATTGAATCAGTGCTCATAACAGAAATGAGTGTTAAAATTCAACCAATAACCTCAGTGGGTTTGAGTCATCTAAATATGTTTTGCCCTCTAAAAGGAAAATAGTGTTGGGGGGGGAGGGGGAGGGAGAGGGGGAGGTAACAAATATAAACTACCATAAAAGTAAATAGGACACCTTTGTGTAACCCAGGTAACAGTTCCAGAGGCCATGGTTTCCTGCTTGGGGGCAGGGGAGTTCTTTTCAAGGCCCTCACATTGCTCTAGATTAAATCCTTTTGCACTCAGCACTAATAATCACAGCATAGGGAATAATAAAGTCACTACTCAATAATTCACCAGGAGAGTTGTTTTGTGGTTTCCAACATATCTCTTTTACTGATAAGGTGCAAATAATGCTGTAAAGTCATTACATCTGATATATTTCATTGTCCAGTCATTACAAATGCTTTTAATAAGTTTGTGATTTCTTACTGTCTTTCTTAAATTCAGTTGTTATAAAAATCAGTTCTTTTAGTTACTTGATATCTTTGATATCTTTCCTCCCATTGGGTTCTGGGCAAAACTTCAACACTTCCCTCCCACTGGTAGTTTGAAGTATCAAAGATTTACTTTACAATTGTTAGTCTTTTATCTCCTACCTCCTCCTATACCTCCTCTTTTTCCCGTTCTTCAGTAGATATTCGTGGGCCATTGAGGTGGGTCCATCTCCTCGCCTTCTCCTTCTTCCTTTCTCACAGGACAGCTGGAGGTCCTCCTCTCCTTGGATCTTGGTGATCTCAGGATCCTCTTGGAGGAAGGAAAACTCTCCCATTGTACTGAAGAGAAAAATTAAGTAAGCTTAACTTTAGTCCAAAAGGATTTGGCACTGCAAACTCAAATAAGTTAAAGGTGGCATGAGAAGGTGAAAATAAACTCTCATCCAAAATAAGTCTCCATGGATCTTAAAGTTAAGAATTAGCAAAATTAGAGCACAGCACAGGACATGCTGCCTCCTCAAAACCAAAGAGGATCCAGGAGGGTAAAATGGTGATCTCTCTGGAAAAACACTGGGACTCTTCCATTGACAGCTGCCACACGGGGGAGCTGCAAACACACTATGTTACCAACTATCTCTCCCCACACCAAATAGTATATTCTTTTACCTAACTTTGAGGCCTATTTACTAAAGGTTTTCTTCCATTCTGTGTCTATGGGAAAAATGCTTGGTAAATGACCCCCTTTAGTAGGGGATTAACAGGATCCCTATATTTGTTTAAAAAAAAAAGGAGAATATTTATAAATACTTGAGAAGATATTTGAAGAATTCAGGAAGAGGAGCTACCCTAGGATCTTCATTAATTCTCTCTTTCCTGCTCGTATATATGCCCACAACCAGAGGGCATATGTGGTAAGTGAGGATGTTTGGCTGCTTGTCTAGGATTCAGAGTCTGGCAAAATATTTTTAAAGAATGAATATCACAATCTTCTATACAAAAAGCAATACTGTCTCTTTAAAAATGACTTTCGCCATAAGAAAGAGCAGCCCGTTCTTAAAAAGATTTTCTCACCTTCCCTTCTCATGGCATGTGATAAAAAGCCAGGTCTTCTGATATGGCTATGAGATAAGAACTGCAAAAGACAAAAAAAATCCCTCCATAGACTGGGATGGAGGCTGTGCAGCTGTGGCCATGGACCTGTGGAGATATTCTGGCTCTGGGCAGGAATACATTTACTCCAGAGAGCTCTGAGAGAGAAATGAGGAGGCTGGAAGTGTGTGGATGGTCTCTGGGCAAAGCATAAAGGGTTAAATATCTTACAGCCAGGCCAAATACTTTTTGTCTGCCCCCAAATAGCTTCCAAATAACTTTCATGGCATCTGCTATTTGGAAAAGCTCTGAATATATGACGATATTTTCCCTCTGGGGGTGAACTGGCCTCTCTGCTAGTATTCCTGGTGAGAAGGTGACAGAACTTTTCTTGCCCACCCAAATAAGAAACTAGATACTTTAGTAATGGGAAAACAAAGATAAAAGCGACTAATCTTATAAATTCAGATGAGGTCTTACCCAAATTAAGTCAGAAGTATAAATTTACTTAATGGAAACCGTATCCATGACCATTTTGTTCTAATACAGCTTTTTAGAACATGACATCATTGTTGACCAAGTGAATCTGAGTTTGATACTTACTATAATGTTATACAGCAGGATATTGGCCAGAGGCAGAGAATAAATGCTCATTAAAAAGAGACTTATTTTTAAAACTCTGCACTGTTATGGCAACAAAATCTTGTCAGGTATGTCAGTAAAAGGAGGAAGGGCACAAGTGGGATTGTAAGACTGAGAAGAGAAAAGAAAAAATGTGTGGAGGAGGATAAGGAAAAAGAAGGAATGCTAAACAAATACTTCTGTTCAATTTTCACTGGTTAAGTCCTGTTGATTTATATTTTTAACTCGGCGGTGTGGTTTTTTTTAATGTTTTGTGCATTGTCTGCACCTTTATGTATTCTTTGTTTCTTTACAAATTATAATTCACTTCGAGCACTGTATTGCTTGGGTAAGCAAAACATACATTTTAAGAAATAAATACCACGTCAGTTATGGAATAAAGTGTTTGTGTGGAACTAGAAAAACCAAAAGTGGTCAAAACCATGGGGCTGGATGGCATCCATCCTAGGATATTAAGGAGATCAGAGAGGTTCTCACCTGTCTGCTAAAAGATTTGTTACGATCCTGCTCGCAGAGCCCATCCTGCTCGCAGGCCCTCCACTCACCGGCCCAAAGCCGCCATCTCCGGGGCCTTGCTTTGCGCGGCTCAGTGCCGCCGATGTTCCTCTTCGAGGCTTGTGAAGCTGCCACCGACTCCGCCTTCACGGCAGGGAAGATGCCGCCGGGATCCCTCCAAGCGGCAGGAAGCCGTCGTCACTGCTGCCTCCACCTACACGGCCTGAGCGCCACTGCCGTTTCCTGTTTTTGCGACAGAAAGCTGCCTCCAGCCTTGCTCTTCCAAGCGGCAGAACGCCATTGTAGGCCTCTGCCTCCCCGGACTCCTCTAGGTGCGGGCGCGTGTCTCTTCATGATATTTAAAGGGCCAGCGGCGGGAAAAGCCCACAGCCCCACCGGATGATGTCATCAGTCCTTGTCTAGTCCAGCCCTATAAAAGGGCTCAGCTTCACTTCCTCGGGGCCTTCAAATTGGGTTCCATGGTCATCCATGTTCCTCTTCTCTGGTCTTCCGTGGTCTGCTCCTGTCCAGATGGTTCCGTGTTCCATGTTCTTGACGTTCCTGGTCTCTGTCATATGATGTTCCTGGTCTTGTTCCTCCTTCATCATCAGTTTCTTGTCCTGAAGTCCTGATGTTCCAAATCCTGATGTTCCTCATCCAGAAGTCCTGTTGTTCCAAGTCCTGATGTTCCCAGTCCAGAAATTCCTGATGTTCCATGCTCCATGTTCTAGTCCTGGCCCTGATGTCCTCGCCCCCGGCTCTTCGTCCTGCTTTTAGGTTCCCTGCTTGTCCACCTTTCCTGACGTGCCACTGTCATGGTCCGTGACTAGCCCATGGGAGGCTGTGTAGGGCGCTTCGTGGCACAAGACCTGTCTTCATGCCAGCAGTGCAAGTCTCCTGAAGGCCTTTGTTTTTAATGCCGAAGTCTGTTCCTGAAATCTGAGTTCCTGAGTCATGAATCCTGTCCCGGTCTTCAAAGTACCTTGTGCCTGCTTCCTTCCATGCCCAAGACTCTGCCAGAACCTGCTCCGCTTCAGCGTGGTCCGCGACCAGCCACAGGCAGCTGTGAAGGGCATGCCTCGGTGCAGGCCTCTCCTGAATCTTCGACATGTTCCCGGTCTCAAGTTCTACTGCTTCGCCTGGAGTCTGCTTCACTTCTGGCGTGGTCCGTGACCAGCCATGGACGGCTGTGAAGGGCATGCTGTGATGCAGAACTCATCCAGTACTAATGCCTGAATCCTGAATTCTTGTCTGAGACTTCCAAGTTCCTGAATCCTCGTCTGAGTCTTCCAAGTATCCTGAGCCTTGTCCAAGTCTTCCAAGTAACCTGAGTCTTCCAGTTCCAGTCATTGTCTCATCTTGTTCCTGCCCTCAGCCTCCATCTGGCCTCACGCACTCGTTGTTTCCAAGCGGCAGGTCTAGAAGGGCTATCTAATGGCTGGAGGGCTACTCTTGACACCAGCATTGCGTTGCTGGGTCTCACCGGTGCATGCAGGTCCAGTGGAGGGCTGAGCCGGCTTTGTTCCAGTTCCTGACGTTCCTTGCCTTGTTTCTGGTCCAGCCTTGTTCTTGCTCCGCCCATGCCTGTACACACTCACCTCCCATGGTGTGTCTTGGGGCTCCTCCCTGAGCCGCGCCGTGATCCAAGGGCTCACATTCACCCTTGAGTAAGTAACCGCGCCTCCGTGCTCGCAACAGGATTTGTTCAATAGATCTTTGGAAATAAGAATGATTCCATAAGACAGGAGAAAGGTGATTATAATCTCTTTTTACATAAGAGGTAACAGAGAGAAGATTGGAAACTATAGACCAGATTTTGGTGATGAGAATACTATTTATTTATTTATACAATTTATATTCCATGAATCCTTAACATGTTGTTTTTGCCTTATCAAAGATTGCAATCAGTATTAGATGCACTTAGTTATACTTCATGGTTACCTTTTGCTCAACCTGCAGTAGCTGCTGAATTAGGAATGGCTATTAGAAGATTGCAATCAGTATTGCATGTAGTGAATTGCATTGAAAGCTTTTCAACAAACTGTTGTACTATTGTTTCTATGTATAGATTATATGCTTGCAGCACAAGTGGCTTATGCACTATTTTAAACACTTCAGAATGTTGTATTTTGAGGTAGGATTATGCCTTCTCTTTTCCTGGTTCTCTAGCTTAAGCAGTCATTTGTGAGGCCTTGTTAGTTTTGTCATTTTTTGCGCTATGCTTACTGCTATGTTTCTGTCTCCCATGCCTTTGCTCATGCCTGCAGCAACTCCGACCAAGAATGCCTTTCACTCCCTGGATTATACCATTGTGCAAACCCAATATGCAGAGCCATGTGCTCCTGATCCAGAATCCCCTATGTAAACCCGATGGTAGAAACAGTATGCTAAGGCAATGACGGGTAAGATCTGGTGAACCCACCACTAGGATGGGCAGTACTGGGCAACCTAAGACAGCCAGATACGAGCCATCCGGAGTGAAGAATTAGTAGCGTTAATTCTTCAAGAGGGGAATGATAATAACCTAGATTAAATAATCAAATAATGAAATTAACGGAACAGTTTTGCACAAGAGAAAAGAATATGTTTTGTTTTTATGAGCAGGCAAAACAGGCCTTGCATGAGTAACAGAAGCAGTTTGTGTAGAGAACTGTCTCCAGCTCAAGCCCTAGCTAACACGGAATGGGGGGAATGTACCAAGATAAAAGTACTTTGATATCATTAATTTAGGTAAAGGTTCCCACTCCAAATCAGGAAGCCATCCCAAAACAAAAGAGAAAAAACGCTGTAGCAATATTAGTATATAAGGATATAATGTATAACTTAGAAACTGAGAAGGCTTTGGTAATACGTCACGGTTAGATGCTCCAAGCCACTCCCAGGAAACTTGTATTTTTCCTGTATTCTTCTTTTGACTTTTCTTTGCTTTCTATAATGAGTATTATTGAGAAATATAAAAGCTGTGAGTTTTTTCTATAACAAGCCAACCTGCACAGTGAAACTCCTGAGTGCCACAAGTCTCAGGCAGTAAATTGGGAACTTCTTGTGAGGTAAGAAAGGTAACAACTAGAAAAGTCCCTGCCCTGGAGGTGAGGCAGGTAAAGAACTTGGAAGTTGCTGAGACAGCCGCCCTCAGGACTTCAACATAGTTCAGCGCAGATTACAACACATATACAAAAGTAAACTTTACACAATAAAATAATTAAATCTAATAATAAAATAAAAATAAACAAAACATTAAAAAAATATAAAACATGAATCACCACTGCCAATGTCAGCTGTTCAACATTTAATCTCACCAAGCAAATGTGATGAATGGAGTGCTTTAGGGATGGATCCTGGGGCCAATTCTGTTCAATATCTTTGTGAAAGATGTTATGAAGTGGGTGGGAGGAAATCTTTTCTTTTTGTGGATGATGCCAAGATCTGCAATACAGTGAACAGAATGAAAAACAATCTAAGAATGCTTGAGAAGTGGTTGAGTTCTTGGCAGCTAAATCTCAATATAAAAATTGTAGAGTTATGCATTTAGTGGTGCAGAAATCCAAAGACTCAGTACATAATGGGTCATGAGATGATAATGTTCACAAACCAGAAAAGAGACCTTGGAGTGATTATATCTGATGATTTAAAGGTAGCAAAACAGTGGGACAAGGCAATGGCCAGAGCTAGAAAGATGGCAGGGGATATAGAGAAAGGCCTAACTATTAAAAAAAGGAAATGATTATGCCATTTTACACAGTTTTGGAGTACTGTGTCCAGTTCTAGAAGCTGTACTTCTACAAAGATATACACAGGGGGGCGGATTTTCATACTCCGCGAATAGGCCTACTTTTGTTTGCGCTCCAGGCGCAAACAAAAGTACGCTGGATTTTAGTAGATACGCGCGGAGCCGCACGTATCTGCTAAAAACCTGGATCGGCGCGCGCAAGGCTATCGATTTTGTATAGCCGGCGCGCGCCGAGCCGCGCAGCCTACCCCCGTTCCCTCCGAGGCCGCTCCGAAATCAGAGCGGCCTCGGAGGGAACTTCCTTTTGCCCTCCCCTCACCTTCTCCTCCCTTCCCCTACCTAACCCACCCACCCGGCCCTGTCTAAGCCCCCCCCTTACCTTTGTCGGGGGATTTACGCCTCCCAGAGGGAGGCGTAAATCCCCGCGCATCAGCGGGCCTCCTGCGCGCCGGGACGCGACCTGGGGGCGGGTCCGGAGGGCGCGGCCATGCCCCCGGGCCGCCCCGGGCCGTAGCCACGCCCCCGGAACGCTCCCGACACGCCCCAAAAACGCCGCGCGGTTCGGGCCCGCCCCCCGACATGCCCCCTCCGAAAACCCCGGGACTTACGCGAGTCCCGGGGCTCTGCGCGCGCCGGTAGGCCTATTTAAAATAGGCTTACCGGCGGGCAGGGCCCTGCTCGCCTAAATCCGCCCGGTTTTGGGCGGATTTAGGCGAGCAGGGCTCTGAAAATCCGCCCCAGGGTGAAGATGATGCAGAGAAGGGATATGTCAGAACTGACAGGGCTTGAACTGGTAGCCTTAGAGAGCAAAGGCCACAAAATTGAATAGAAGGCATGAGATATTGAGAAGGAGGGAAAGGCCAGGAGATATTTACTAGGTAAGTACAGGGGGAAAAAAATTGTTTTCGTTTTCAGGAGGTTTTTTCCCACAAATTTTGGTTCGTGAAATCATTTAATTCATGTGAAAAAAAATAAAATCAAACATAAAAAAAAAACAAAAACCAGCCAAAAAATGAAAACAAGACTTCCCACCTACCCATAAAATTATCGAGGCCAGGATACTGTTGCGCTGGAGGTGGACCCTTGGCCTGGTGCAGGATTGGTACGGCCCTCTGCTTGGACCTGGAGAGCGCCTGCCACCAGGAGGCAGAGCACAGAAAGAGACAGAGGCTAGCTGGAGCTTCGCCAATAGCAACCCGGGGATCCCTCAGGTTGGGCCTTTGGTTACCCGAGCTGCCTGGTCTTAGGTGGGCCTCGCAGGGTCTCCTAGAGAGAAAGTTCAAGGGAGTGCCCACCACGAACAAGGGTGTGCGGTCGGTGTGCAGACAGGGAAGTCCAGAGGTCGCAGGAGGCCAGAAGAGAGTGTCCGAGCATATAGCGAAGATCAAGGCCAGAGTATCAGTCCAGAATGGTCAGCCAAAGCAGGGTCGGTAACAGAGGTCAATCCGGGTGAAGTCAGGTCAGGCAAAGGTCAAGTTCCAGGTGGCAATCAAGAGTAGTCGGACTTCAGGCAGAGGTCAGGTCAGGCAGCAATCAAGAGTAGTCAGAGAATAGGCAAAGGTCAGTACCGTGAGATCAGTCCAAAGAGTACTACCAGGGATGGAGAGACGAAGGAACAGGAGACACTGGAACAGGAGACACAGGAGACGCTGGAACAGGAAACACTGGAACAAAGGAACTGGAACAGGAGACACAGTAGCAGAGACACTGGAATGCAGGAAGGCAAACTAGAAACACCGGAGTGTACGACCCGATTGCCAAGGCACGTTCAGGGGAACGGGCCTTCCCTTTTATACAGAGGGAGTGTGATGTCATCGGGGAGCGCCAGGTTTGGGTTTCCTGCACTTGGCCCTTTAAGTAGAGCGACGTCGGCCACGCGCGCGCCTAGGGGCGGGGCCAAGGAGCAGGAAGACGCGGATCCCCTCCGGGAGCTCCACTGAGAGGCCGGCGTTGGAGATGGTGAGCAGGGGAGCCGGGACAGCGGGACGCCGCAAACTCGCTGCAGCAGCAGAGGGAGTGAGCCCGGAGCTGGTAGACGGACGGGAGAGGTGAGCAGGACCGGCCGCTGAGCAGACATGGCTGGGAAGCGCAACAGCAGGCTCGCTCTACTACTACTACTGCTTAAAATTTCTATAGCATTACACGACATAGGCAGCGCTGTACAAACATACAAAAAGACAGTCCCCGCTCATAGAGCTTACAATCTAATAAGAGAAACATACAGGACAAGAGACTTGGTTAAAAGAAAATAAAGTTAGTCAAGACTAAAAGCAGACAGTCAGGCATAAGATTTAAAAGCAGTTTGAAAAGGTGGGGCTTTAGATGGGATTTAAACATGGCGAGAGAGGGAGCATGATGTACCAGTTCAGGAAGACTATTCCAAGCACACGGCACAGACAGGTGGCAAGCACGGAATCTGGAATTCGCAGTAGAGGAGAAGGGCATGGATAGGAGTGACTTATCTGACGAGTGGAGAGCACAAAGGGGCCGATGCAAAAAATTGGCGTAGAAAGAGGGCGCTGAACAGTCAACGCCATCTTTCTTAACGCACCCCAGGCACCCCAAGGGGGGTGCCATGCAATATTTAAATTAGGGGGTCGTGTTAGCAAGCAGGCGCTAGGGTCGCTTGCGCGCTCCTAGCGCCTCCTTGCTAACGAGAACCCGATTGTCGTCGGTGGTCTGCCGGTTAGGAAAACTGACGCCGAATTTATCAGCGTCAGTTTTCCTGAATGCCGCTTAGCCACACAGCCAGGGGGGTTCAGGAAACGGACGCTTCTTATTCAAGCATCTTTTTCTTGCACCTGACTGCCAGTGTATTTCTTTTTTTCTATTTTTTAACATTATTTAATTTTGTTTTTCCTCCTACTTAATAATGCAACGATATTAAGTAGGAGGCAGTACAGAAAAGCAGTTTTTTTCTGATTTTCTGCATTGGTTTAAGGAGCGCTCAGCACTGTATTGCATCGGCCTCAAAGAGAGGTGTAGAGAGAAATAAGAGAGGAGAGGTAGTGAGATCCTGCAGAGTGAAGGCAATTGGAGGTGAGAATGAGGAGCTTGAACTGTATGTGGGAGCGGATAGGGAGCTAATGCAGTGAAGTCAGAAGAGGGGTTGTGTGAGCATAGCGACTTTGGCAAAAGATAAGTCATGCAGCTGAATTTAGGACAGATTGCAGTGGAGAGAGATGGCTTGCCGGGAGTCCTGTGAGGAGCAGGTTGCAATAGCCTAAGCTGGAAGAGATGAGAGAGTGGATAAGGGTTCTCATAATGTGTTCAGAAAGGAAAGGATGGATTTTGGCAATGTTATAAAAAAATAAACAACATGCATTAGCAGTGTTTTGGATATACGTAGAGAAGGAGAGAGAGGAGTCGAAGAGGACTCCAAGGTTATGGGCTGATGGGACTAGATGATGACCGTGTTATCCACAGAAACAGAGAAAGAGGAAGAGGGGAGGTGGGCTGGGGGGGAAGATAAGGAGCTCTGTCTTGGCCATGTTGAGTTTAAGGTGGCCACAGGACATCCAGGCAGTAATGTCCTTCAAACCAAGATATGGGATTGGATTTCTGGTGACATTTCTGTTGTTCATAGGTAGATCTGGGAGTTATCAACATAAAAATGGTATTGAAAGCCATGAAAAGAAATCGGAGCACCAAGGCAATTAGTGTATAGTGAGAAGAGAAGATTGCCCAGGATGGAGCCCACCAATTGATAATGGAATAGCAATAGAGGAGGAACCTCCAGAGGAAACTCTAAAAGTGCGATGGGAGAGGTAAGAAGAGAACCAAGACAGGCGCGGATGGATTCTGATTATATGTCTTTTAGGAAATTGGTGAAGACTAAATTATTTCAGGAGGCTTTTTATGGAGTAGGCTATATATGATTTGAGGCTATGTAAAGGAGTGGCACTGTACCCCCTTTAACCTGAATGGGATCAGACATCTAGCCTAGTCCACCTTAAAATCCATAGAGAGAGAATGCTCTGTGAACAGGATAGGAGGCTGATTCCAGCTGGGAACAGGAGGCCCTGCATCTCCAGGAGAAGGCAGCTCCTGAACTCTTTCTGTCATAAGGTACACTGCTGGAGATAAGCAGTCTACATGTTTGTATGCTGATTGTTGTAAATAAAGCTATAATCTTTAAGAAGAAAGGCTGGAGACCTGATTGGATTGTGTCTCCAACCTGAAAGTTACTCAGCTATTCCACAGGCTGGTCTTTGAGAGACAGTTGCTGGCTGATAGGAGATTGTAAAAGTATAAATAATTATATGTTATGGTGTATTAATATATTTATATATGCATGTGTTATATATTTTATGATTGTATTTGATATTTAATGTATTGTATTTTAAGTGTAACTTATTGCACTCTGCCTAGAACATTTGTTATGGTGGGCTATAAGTTACAAATAAATCCAGATCTTCTGAACACATGTCCAGAATAAGGCACATAAACATATACAACTTCCAGTTCAATCAGAGCCAGGGCTGGGATCTGGCATCATGAGAGTTAATTCATAACCATCCAGGGATTTTTTTTTTTTTTTTTGCTGTTTTATAGAAGCTCCCCATTTACCTTTAATCCCATCATTGCAAGTACTATCCTGGGACAGAGACCATGCAGTACTGCTCCTCTGGAAGCCTACACTCATAAGCCCTGTATCCACTCACTACCTGTGACCCTTAAGCCCTTAATAACTGACTATGACTCCCTCCTACTGGGGACTGTGAACATTTCTTCCACTGTATTTTAGTCTGGGCTGACCTGAGGGAGTGGAAGAACCAACCTGAGGATCAAACCAGGGCCTTCCACATGGCAGTGTACAGCACTTACTAACTAAGCCACCAGGCCAGGCCTCGTGCTTTGCTCTAAGACTGTCCAGTTCCTTTCTATGTGAAGCAGGAACATCAGTATTACAGCAGAACTACGGTAGCTCACCTCAGAGTCATTGCAATAATGCAACTTCTGGATGTTCACATGTTAGCAACATTTGCCTCTGTGCAGAAGCAGTTTTGGTTAATGTCAAGAAGGAGATTAACAAGGTGATTCAGATTTTGATTAGAAAGAGCGTGACAGAAAAGTGGAGGCTTGCCAATCAGACTAATGAGCATATATTGTTTTCTATTGTTTGCAGCTACGCCCTTCATATCAACATAATGTAATGCAAGAGAGGGTGGGTGTGCAACTAAACTTCAGGTGCACTAAATTACCTTCTGCCCTTTAAAATTGAATCTGCCTTCTGGCCTTGTTACTGGATTACACATAATAAAATGTGGCATACAGTTAAAGTGAAAAACTTAACACAGTGACATTGTCCATATTATCATAAGCAACCCTGCTCTACATGCATGCTTTATAGTCACTCAGACTGAAACCAAATGTGTACAAATTGTGTGAAAATCTATTTTCCAGAATGTGGAAGCATACGTGCATTCACTACAGAGGATATTTCATGTTATTTGTTTAACAAAACATATACAGTGTGCACAAGCCAACCAAATCAATCCATTTTCTAAAGTTTTGCTTTAATAACATTTCACATGTGAAGTGCATCATGCAACAAGGATTTGTAACCAAGCTCAGATTAACATTTTTAGTACCCTAAGGCACAGTAAGATATGCACCCCCCCTACATGCTTAAAAAAATTTAAAAAAAGTCTCTGGCCATCCCCAATTCTGGTGGTTATAACACTCAGCCTCCAAGCAAGGATCCATTGGTCAACGCAAACACTGCATCAAAGAGAGGCACATTGGCATGCACACACATACCTGACCCTGAGCCAGGGGATGACTGAGATCCCAAACATGGCATACAACCTACAGAAGACCAAGGTTGCCAACTGGCTCCAGATTTTCAGGATATGTTGATCCAGTCCAGGTTTTACTCCCCTGCACGCAGGTACTTAGAGGCTTGATTTTCTGAGGGAATGTAATAGGTAAATCAGAATAAGTCCCAGCTTGCAATGGGGTAAAAACCAGGATTGGATCAACTTGTCCTGAAAATCTGGAGCCGGTTGGCAACCCTACAGAAGATTGGAAAACTAGGCCCCACCTCGCAGGATAACCAGACCCTAATTTCCTTTCTCTTCTCCTGTCCAAAGTTATTTTCCCTACAGTTTACTTTTCTGCTTGCTGGTGAGCTCCAACTTAATCTTACCTTACCAAGTTGCTGTTGCTTCACAGTCCCTCCCATTCCAGGGTTCTCTTTCATGTTCAAGGCTGAGTCCTCTGACTCTGTTCCTGCTCACCCCTGCACCTGTCTTAACTCATCAGTCACATTAAGGTACGGCCTGCTGAAGTTGGCGGGTCCCCACCAAATGAGTAAACCAAAGCCACAGGTGAGCTAAGGGTCGATTTCCAGCTTGTGGCCTTCTTCTCTTTTCTCTCCTACATTCCAGGTTTCTGTGTCCTTTTCCTTTTGTGTTGATGTATTCTATACAGTTTCTACTGATATTTGTATATTGCATTGCATTTTATATTTTGTAGATTCTATTTTATTTGTGCCTTTTAGTGATGTATTGCATTGTATTTGTTGATTGAATTGTTAACCACCTTGGGTTGTACTTTCTATACCAGACAGGTAGTGTATAAAACTAAGGATAAAATGAAATCTGTCCAGTGGCCAGTATTGGGGAGCTCAGTAGCTGTCGGAGCAGTTGGGGGACTGGCTTTCCCCAACTGCTGCATGACTGCAGATGACATCTTTATCCTGGCGGGTCCAGGCAGGCACGTTGTTGGACACAATCAGTGAAGGAAGAGAAATGCCAGGTGGACTTTGATGTCCAACCATCAGCCAGATATCTTGGCTTGTGCATTCAGATGCTGCCTTGTGCTTGCTGTGCCACAGCAGGCTGAGCACAGGGTGTCTGGGGAGCAGGGCTGGGGAAGAGAGGCACCGGCAGAATTAGTTGCTGCCTGCCAATGCCAATCTGCTGGGCCGGCTGGTGTGAATCCATGACAACAATGACAGTGTTGGCAATGGCGTTGCCACTGTGGAATAATGGCTGGCTCTGGCAGATTAATCTCAGGCCATGGAAGACAACTGCTTGGGCAGTTGTAATGTGAGCAGGCCTTACATTATTCATTGGCAGCCCAAAGGTAGAGGGAACTGATGGGGAGGAGTGCCATGGTCCACTGCCAGTCTTGTTGTGGATTTACCACCTCACCCCACTCACCCCCTGATGAAATACACCCAGGACAACTGCCCCCCCCCCCCCCCCCAAATATTAATCCAGCCCTAATGCTAACTAAACTGAACAGTAATATTGTACAGAGACGTTAGGTCCATATCTAAATACAGCAAAGAGACCCTTTGGGATCTGCACTAGAGGACCCTAGACAAAAATCCGAGTCGAGGAGTATAGAAGTGGAGCAAACCACTTTCTACAGCACCCTGATGTGGTGATAGGCCCAGCCTCCTCAAGGGCAGGCTGCGTTAAAGATCTGTCTGGCAGTCAAAGGAGAAGGCGCTGATTTTTCTTTCCTGCTTTCTCTATCTCTGGTGGCGCTAGACCTTACACCCCTGGCTATCCAGGCAAGGCAGACACACCTGTTCCATCTCACATTTATACAACATTATATTCAGTGTCTACATCTCACTGTTTTCTTTTATTTTCAATGGCTTTTATGTCCTGGTTGAAAAGTGGCTCTCTCACACTGATTATAAGAACATGCAGGCCTTCATACCAAGCGTACATTTAACCAGATGAAAAAGAGACTTTCCTAAGGGAGCACATGTAGGTCTGGGGAAGGCAAACAGTGCCGCTACATTTGGAAAATCAAATGTATTGTGCACTGTTTTACCCCTCCTCGGCTGTCCGCAGAAACAGCAGGTGCAAAGTACGCAGGCCCGTTGGATGCACAGACCTTGTGGGCAATGCTGAAAGGGTAGTCATCTCTTTGACAAATTAGCTACAAGAAGCACACATGCGAAAGCGTGCACGTACTTCACAACAACAACAGGCTAGTGTAGACTTTTCCCAATAAAAGTAAAAGCATGCACATACCTGCGCAAACCCAGCCAATCTTCAAACACAAGGTCCCCTAGAACATTGGGTTGAATATTAGCATGTTATACAGCTACAAGCATGCACGTATGATTGAGCGGTGTTGCATGATGTCATAAAGTACAGGCATCAGTAGCATACCTACCATGTGAATGCATTTTCGAAATGTAAATGTAACCACATCCCCTAAATGCCCTGCCTTGACACCCACCCACCCACACACACACACCCACACACACCCGGCCGAGGTACACTTTTTTAATGTGGCAAAATGTAAAAAGGCAGCGTGAAAGTACTGTGAAAATCCATTAACAGAGTCAGGCAAACTCCCCATCTCGTTCCTTTTATTTCGAGCGTAGATCCCAACTAACTATCCTATGTATTTTCAGATGGACACAAAATGGGAGATACCCTTTAGTACATAGGCCCCCTAAGCCTCTGAAAATTTGCCCCTGAATATTTCAATGCAATATTGCTAAGTGGAAAAAAAAAAAAAAAGAGTTTCTTTGTTTGGTTACTGGGAGATGCCTTTGTGCTTTCTCTCCTCTTCATTCACACACAGCCCAAATACTCCAGCAAGCTGCTGTGCTTGCGACTGAAAGACCCAGAGCATCGGCACCACTTCCAGCTTCGATGGATGTAGCTCTATGCCTGACGGTGAACAAGTTATTTTCCAGTTCCCGGCTTGTGGGTGAGAACGCAAACTCATTCTAAATGGAAACCAGATTCATCAGTCACTTTCCAAGAAAGGCAGGTGGTAAGAGTCCTGAGGCCAAGCAAAATTACACCCTGCGTTTCCTTTCTTCATGTCTGTTCCAGGTTCCTAGAAGAAAAACTGTATCATAATCATTTCCAGCATTCTGAAAGCACCGCAGAGAGCAGAGACAGCCGGGGATGGATAAAACAGGATTAGCGTATGCTTAAGCCCAAACAGTCACTTTATTGAAAAGCAAGGGTTTCTCTTTAAAGAACAAGGCACAGGGGAATCGTACTTATAGCACTATCTTAGTTCTCGCTACAGGTTTACTTACATCTGTCTCCTAGATTAGGGGGAGATTTTTCTGCTAAACCCCCAAGAAAAATCACCCCAGGATATAATAAGAGCGCTCTATTCCATATCTCTGGCTGCCCAATTGCTGCTGAGAGACAGAAGAAATGCTTTGAAAGCATTAAACGGTTAAATTTATTTTAGAAATAAAAGGGAAAAAGTTGGCACATGGTCCCCAGGGAGTGCCTTTCTTTTATTAATTATAAAGTGACAGTTCAGGTCACGCTGCCCTTCCCTTGTCTCTTGGCTTGACTTCTATAAGAGTCCGGCCTCTTGTCTGAGCTCCCTGCTCACTAGAACTCCACGATCTTGGCTCTTAGATGTTTCCTTAACTTCTTCCAGTTCTAGTTCATTTAATTAGAACCGGCTGCCCACTTGGGCCCCTCCTTTGGGTTTTTCCCCAAGTCTAGCCTCTGGGTGTCTGTGCTGTGTTGCTGTTGTGCTTTCCAATTCCCCAGGCCTTCCCAGCCTCTCTCTGATTCTCCTTCTGTCCTCACTTGTAGACCTGGGATGGCATGATTGGTTTAGGTGAAGTTCTCTCTCTCCCGTTCCAAAAACCTTGCCTCAGGGATGCCCTTTTCCTTTCACATACCAATATTTGTACTTTTTGCTTTTCTCTGGGATCTCCAGTCATGCAGTATCATGGGGACCCGTCAAAATCACAGCCACAGACCCATTGGCAATGCATACTGGGCACATAATTTCGTAATCTGGGCAGACGTTGGCAACGTTACCCAATATTTAATTTGCTGCCCACCAACCAACATTCCTAGTGAATGGATATTCTCAATGATGGGGGACGACATGAGTCCATATTATGAGCAGCTGGAACCAGAGCTGGTGGAAAAGATAAGCTTCCTTCTGGGTTTCTCTGAATTTTCATTTGAATGACAGGATGACAACATACAGCTGTTAATTTTTGGGGATTTCCGGCCTATTGAACACCTTTGGGAGTTCAACTTCACTAAACTAATGCCCACACTATTTGCCCTTAGTGCCTCACTGTGTTGTTGTTGCCACTCGTGCCTCTGTTGCCTCGTCTGCTCCTGCTGCCATGTTTCTGTCTTGGTTTCACTGTGGTGTTTTGAACCCAAAAAAAGACATCAGGTGGGCAGTTTTATAAAAGGCTATTTCTAGGGGAAAGCTCTGATTTACCTACAAAAATGCCTTTGAAAATTGCCCTGCCTATGTCTTGGGGTATTGATGCCACGCTGCTTGCTGCCTTATCCTCACTCTATATACCACTCTTCTTTCTGCCTTTCTGTACATTCTGTCATGGGGTGTTGATGCCACGATGCTCACTGCCTTACCCTTACTCAATGTCTTAGAGTGTTTGTACCACTTTCCTTGCTGCAATGAGTCTTTATTGGCCTAACACCATCCATGGTCTCAGCCTCAATCAGAAGAATGTGGACCCTTGAGTGGCACCAAGGAGGCAATCTTCCATATGCCACGTTTCCCGTATCCACTAGACAAGTTGGTATTTAGCAGCAGCACTGGCCTCTCTTGTTGCCTTGGGGTCTTTAAGCCTCCACTCCTGCTGCCTTGGCCTTCACTCAGTGAATTGCAATTTTGATGCTAATTCGCCTACTAGCTTGTCACTCTTGGTATCTTGGAATGTTGTTGCTTCTGTGTAGAGTATGGAGGCAAAGAAGACACTTGATGCAGCTTTCATCGCAGGCAGCAAGAGAAGGGCTGAGCCCTCACGAGGCTCTTCCTTTTATTGTACATTCATACAAAGGCAGATGATGTGTCATTACATGATTGGCTACTTTCCCATAGCAACAGACGAGTCCCTACACTATTGGCTTTGGCTCAGGGGGTGTGCACGGATCATCTCATTGGCTGCTGAAATCTATACCTCCTGACTTTGTCCAACCTCTGACTAGGGAACACCCAGCCCTACTTTCAGGCTATCAGGAATAATTATAAGCCAGAGAAATACATGACAGTCAGGTATCCTCTCCTTGGCAGAGACTTAAGCACAAGTGATGCTTTTATTCAGGCAAATGTCAGGGAGAAGGGAAGTTAGTGTTTAAACCCTGATGAAGTGGCTTGCTGGCAAGCGCATATTTCCCACACTTCTGTTGTTTTTAATCCAGTCAGGATTTGGAGATGAGTGCTCTTAAGTAAAGCCATTCAGAATCAAGCCTTTGAACACCTACAGTGCACTTTGGCTTGACCAAACATACCAAGCTACTCATGGTCAAGCTTCAGAAATCCTGAATGGTTCCTTGGCTAAATCTACCACAGCTGATGGTGCTCTGCCCCTCTCATGATACCTTAGAGTGTTGTTTCCTCAGCTTCCTCTGCTTTCTTCCTCTCTTGCAGCCTTGGGGTATTATTTTTACCTCCACTTCTACTTCCTTGGTCCTCATGCAGTACCTTTGAAGGTTGGTGCCACAGCTTCTAGCTCCTTGGCTCTCATTCAGTGGCTTGGCATGTTGATGCCACTGCTCCTGCTACCTTGCTCCTCTCTCAGTGCTTGCAGGAAAGATTAGCATTCTGACCCCCAATTCACGCAATAGCATCAGCAAAGGCACAGAAAAGAGGAAGTCAATATCCAAACCTGATCCCCCCCTTCCCCAGTGTCTTCCCCTATTAATACCATAGGAAACTTTTGGAAGGAACTAGTTACTAGATGGTTCGATTGGGCTTTTACCCCATGCCCAGGATGGATGACTGATTTGCAGATCAGAATTGCTATAGACATCTACGAGAGATTTCTTCTAGCTTCACCATGCCCAAGGATAGTAAGTTCACCATCTTTTGACTTCTAAATGGTTTAATTAGTCTTTCATGCCTATGTAACCCTTTTTCAGAGAATCTATCTAATTCCAAAGGGCCATAAAATAATTTGTTAAATGGGGCTAGCTCCTCCGCCATTTTCCCAACTCTTCTGTCTTCAAAGGGTAGATTCTTTTCTGTGGGGGAAGGCTAACCTTGCTACACATTCTAGCAACCCTCTGGGGAAGGTGCATATTAGGATTGGTAAACCCCTCTAGATGACTAGCCATGGGCTGGGAGCTAGGGCCATCTAGTGTATACTGCATAGTCTCTACACTCTCCTCTCCCCTCCAAAAATATGTAGGGATGGGATTTGTCCTCAGATTTTTCCAGATACTTACAATAACAATGGATATACAACAATGACAATTGATGTTGTAATATTCAGTCTAACTACCTGGAGGTGCACTAACCCAGGGGAGTCTATGACTGGCATAGACTATATACTCAAAGGTTAAACAGTTACATTACCCAAAAAGACAACATAATATAATACATTTACCACACTCCTACTAGTTCTCCTGGAGGAAGAACCAAAACCTTTTGTTTCTTAGATTGGTGGAGGCCATTCCACCTATAAACACATTATTTCTGGCATGGGAACTACCAAACCTACACACTTACTTATTGTCAAGAAAATACAAGTAGGTCTTCTGGGGGAAGATCTCAAAAGATCAGGCACCCGTGGCCTCTTCCACCCCAAGGAAGGTGGGGAACAATGGGCCTTACTGCTCCTTCCACTGACTGACTATGAGGTCCACTTTGGACTAAGCAGGGCTTGGTCCCATTCAGATGATACCCCTTACCATCAGCAGGGAGCAAATACAAAAATATTCCAATTGTCTACTGTGCATTTCGTGGGGGAATGTTGGACACCATTTACCCTTGTTTCATTTCTGGACACCAGAGGGGCATCCAAACATGGCAGTGGGAATGCTAGTATGAACCGATGCCCTTACACTTTACCAGCACATGGGAATAATATAGGCAGCTGGAGATTTTCTGTCCCCAACTGACATGTACTCCCAAGTCCAATTTACAAACCAACACTGCAAATCAAAACCTAATCACTTCACATGAACATATTTCTCCTTGAGACATGTGGTAGGACAAATCTCACTACCAATTCTTCTTCAAGCTCCTCTCACATGCCCTGTGAAAAGAAAAGTTAACTCCAATACATCAGGATACAGGACTTACAGCACAGGGAACTTCAGGAACCTTGAAAGAAAACAAATTAACTGCATAATGGTTAGGATATCCTATTGCAGGACTCTCACCTAAAGGAAGGAATAAATAGTTAAGCAATTGATTAGAAAAAGAATCAGTGAACATCACTTTTTTCAATGTTTGCATTTTATATTTTTTCTAGAATGAGAACTACCAAACCAAGCCACTGCATCACCACCACAGATGGAACTGGCGGCCTGATCTCATCCTTTTGTTTGGTGGAAGGGGCTGCTCCATGATCGTCCCTCCCTTCGGATACCTTGGTCGGTGATGTCAAACACCTTTTCTTCACCACTTTCTTGAATGCCATGACCAGCTGATGACCCATGATGGCTCAAGTGATAAGCGTGCTTGCTAGTTTGGCCATGTGTACAACAAGTTCAAATAGCCACAGCACTGCAGCTGGCAAGGCTGTGTCAGTTACAAAGTGAAACAATTGGCACACTCCAGCTTGGCCATCTCCTGGCATCCCTAGATGGTCAACTTAATCCTCCCATGAGTGTCGTTTCACCTTGCAATGCAGCACTGGTAGGCCCCGCTGCTGCAGATGTAGCAACATCTTGATCTGGAAATGCAATACTGCTCACGGCTGCATGGTGCTCCCCACTGCCTTCATCCGAACAGCAGATGGGATGCTGGTGGCTGCTGTGGGTTCCAGATTTGGGAGAACTGGCCATTTTTACACATATCGTGCATTGATCACTAACTAAAACAGTTTAGAGCAGTCTCAGCTAATTCACTGCAGGTGGAATGCTGGTCACAGACCACTTCTAGTGTTAAAGAGCCATCGTTTTTATACTTCACTACTGGCTGTATGTCACAAATGTTGATGATGACCTCACACGCTCACTCTGTATGCCTCCTCCTTTCCGAAGCATGTTTTCTCCTACCATTTTCTCATGGTGGGAAAAACAGCCATTTCAGAAGTTTTTGCAGTTTAATTTTGTAACACTCAAAATCATAATACGGTTGCAAAATATTTTTCACTTCAGTAATACACACTTCTACCTTTTCTTTGCCTTTGAGCTCCATATTGCTGGGTGCCATTTTATGTAACTCTTTTTTGGGGAATATATCTAATTAGAAATGGCCATAAAATAATTTCTTAAATGGGGCTAGCCCCTCCACTATTTCACCAACTCTTCTGTCTCTAAGGAATGGATTCTTTTCCATGGGGGGAAGGCTAACTTTTTGGTCCCAGATACTGTAAAACTTCTAGATTTGTGTGTTACCATAGCTCTTTGGGACAGTTACCTTGACAAACCAGGCAGGACTCATTGAATATGTGTTCAAAATAATGTTTACTGTGGTTGATTGTATTAAAATCAATAAGATCAAATAATAAAGTGTCCAGTTACATCCAGATTCTGAGAATTGCAGAGAGCACAGATTTAACTTGTATCTCCTTCTGTGGAAGTGTGCCTTTGTACTGAAACTTGGAACTGATATTTCATCCACGGTGAGGTATGAATAGGTGTCCCAAGATGGCAGAGGTATCTTATCCAGGGTTGATGTCCCCTGCCCCACAGTACCTGTTGTCCAGAGGGAACTCACGATCTTCAACTTGCCTGTGACCCATGTCCCAGGGAGGAAACTCCAATTGGGGGTCTCCTATTGTTCTCTTTCCTACTCCCATCGATTCCTCTTCAAAAGAATAGATACTAACCCTCCTGGAGGAAGGACCTTATACTGCAACAGTTTTTACAGTCCAGTTCTAGGTAAGGAAGGGGACAGAAAAAATACATCCTTCCCAATCAGATAGAAAAAACTAACTGAATTTTCATTAGCTTGCCTCTGCAACCTCCTCTTGATGGAATGAAGTGGTATACACTTCTGGAGAAGGGATTTCTGGTTCTCAGAAGACACAGTTTTAAAACAGCAAGATCTTAAGTTCTGAGCAAAAACAGAAAAAAAACAACCTCTCTATGTCCCTCTTCCCTCCATTCTATCACCAAGACTGGCAGTGAAGCATCTCTTCCTCTCTGTGCTAGATTGGGGGGGGGGGGGGGCTAACTTGGAGAGCACACTGAAAATACCTCCTTCCTTCATGAAAGCAAAACTACACTGCCTCAATCTCCTCACTCCTAACCTCCCTCCCCCCCCCCCCCCATGGACTCAGGGTTACATATTCTAGCAAGCCTCTTGGGGGGGGGACATATTAGGAATGGCAAACCCCTCTAGAAGACTAATCATGGGCTGGGAGCTAGGGCCATCTAGAGGAGACCTATACCAAGGTTCAAGGATCGATTTGCACATCAGGACCACTGCCAACTTCCAGCAAGGTTTCCCCTCTCTCGATGCCTTGGGAGTGTTCATGCTACTATTCATGCTGCATGGCTGGAGATGTTCTTCTTGTCAAATGATGTGGTGAGACGAGGCTCGTCCAGCTCGAAGGAATTTAATCGACAGAGAAAATTTGTTAATAAAGATCTTGCACTTGCATCATAGCTCCTGATGAAGCAGCCGTCGCTGCGAAACTTCAGCCGTATGTTGAACTTGATTTAAAATCATAACAGTTTTGACATTAGCAGTGCTATTGAATTGAAGCTTAAATATAAACAAAAAATATAAAAAGATTGCAAAATTGAATGAAAGAAAATTGAAAGAAAAAAAGAGAAAAAAAGACTAAATATAGTTTTTGCCGCAAATGATTAGAGGTTCGGGCGGCTCTCGCTTTGAATTCACAGAGAACACGCTGTCAGGCTTGCTGATGCGGCTAGAACAAAACTAAATAATAACAAAAACATTTTGATATATTTTGGGAATCGGTGATTCATATAAAGTCTTTCTGATGTGACATTTCCTTTTTTAATTTAATTTGGTGTTGTGGAGATTGTCCTTGTTCTTTTTGATACGTGGAGATAGAAAGCTCCATCAAAGATGAAAAATTGTTCCTTATACTATATTCTCTATAGAGAGAAGAAAAGATAACGGAACATGGTGGTGGTTTTAGGATATAGTAAGAACCCTCCAGATAACTTTGATGGCTATGATAAGAAACATTTATGTAGGGATACTATATCCATTGTGACAAGAATGTATCTTCCATCATTGATGGCACTTGGTGCAATTCATTGCTTCGGTGTTTACTGAAGAGGATGTTGGGGAGGTACCCGTAATGGAGAAGGTTTTCATAGGCAATGATTCAGCTAGACTGAATCAAATCACGGTGAACCTAGAATATGTGGTAGGCCTGATTGACAAAAACTGAAGAGTAGTAAATCACCTGGACCGGATGGTATACACCCCAGAGTTCTGAAGGAACTAAAAAATGAAATTTCAGACTTATTAGTAAAAATTTGTAACCTATCATTAAAATCATCCATTGTACCTGAAGACTGGAGGATAGCAAATATAACCCCAATATTTAAAAAGGGCTCCAGGGGCAATCCAGGAAACTACAGACCGGTTAGCCTGACTTCAGTGCCAGGAAAAATAGTGGAAAGTGTTCTAAACATCAAAATCACAGAACATATAGAAAGACATGGTTTAATGGAACAAAGTCAGCATGGCTTTACCCAAGGCAAGTCTTGCCTCACAAATCTGCTTCACGTTTTTGAAGGAGTTAATAAACATGTGGTGAAGGTGAACCGTATAGATGTAGTATACTTGGATTTTCAGAAGGCGTTTGACAAAGTTCCTCATGAGAGGCTTGTAGGAAAAGTAAAAAGTCATGGGATAGGTGACGATGTCCTTTCGTGGATTGCAAACTGGCTAAAAGACAGGAAACAGAGAGTAGGATTAAATGGACAATTTTCTCGGTGGAAGGGAGTGGACAATGGAGTGCCTCAGGGATCTGTATTGGGACCCTTACTTTTCAATATAGTTATAAATGATCTGGAAAGAAATACGACAAGTGAGATAATCAAATTTGCAGATGACACAAAATTGTTCAGCGTAGTTAAATCACAAGTAGATTGTGATAAATTGCAGGAAGACATTGTGAGACTGGAAAATTGGGCATCCAAATGGCAGATGAAATTTAATGTGGATACGTGCAAGGTGATGCATATAGGGAAAAATAACCCATGCTATAATTACACAATGTTGGGTTCCATATTAGGTGCTACAGCCCAAGAAAGAGATCTAGGTGTCATAGTCGATAACACATTGAAATTCTCGGTTCAGTGTGCTGCGGCAGTCAAAAAAGCAAACAAAATGTTGGGAATTATTAGAAAGGGAATGGTGAATAAAACAGAAAATGTCATAATGCCTCTGTACAGACACACCTCATCCCCAAACCCCTCCTGTGGGGGTCTGGAAGCCTCTACCTAGACCACTTGGAATCTATTTTTGGATGACGTGGGGGTGGGGAAATCCTTAGATTCCAGGGATTGTACTTTATTTGGATGGGGGAAGGGATGAGCTGGGGGTGGGGGGAGGTCATTTAACCAAGGCAGCTTTTTTCCATTGTAAAGGGAGGGGATGTGGCAGGAAGGGCGCCATCACCACATGGCTGGAATCACTGAAATCTTTTTATATAGGAGAGGCCAGTGTTGCCTCGGAAGATGGCGGGGTGGTGGGGCTGGCATCTCAGAAGAGCCCCAGCGTGACATTTTTGTGCCTTTTTTTTTGGGGGGGGGGGGAACGCTTTTTGGGCCTCATGCCCTGAAAGTGATGGCTGCCCTGGCTGAGGTGGGCCACCATCGCACGGGAACCAGCACAATTTTGTTTTGTTGCATTTTTATGCTGTGATAAAAAAATCATGCTGTGGTAATAGAGTGATAATTTGTTGGGATGGGCCCCTTGCCCCTCCAGCAATAAACTATCATGGCTTAATGAACCTCCCTCAGAGTTAGCTGGCTGACTTTAAGATAGCCAACTATATTCAATAGAGCAGCTGAGCTATTGAATGTACCCCCAAAGCTGTCCAGATACGTTTATCTGGCTAACTTTGCTAGCCGGACAGTGACTGAATATGGATCTCTCCTTTTTTTTTTTTTTTTTTTTTTTTAGCAATGCAGACATCTGTTTGACAAAAGTAAAGCGTGAATCAAAAATAACACCAGTGATACCAGTTTTGAGAGGGGAATTAGCTGTAAGAGTGGTCAAAATGCCAAACTATGCAATCAGACTTGCAAACGAAACCAAATAATTCTTGGAGACCAGAAAGTCACCCAAATAAATAGGGATGGTAATTTTAAAATGAGCGCGTGGGTGCCCCTATGCACGCGAGCGCACATACTCCGGAATTTTAAATTGTGTGTGCAATTGTGTGCATACGATTTAAGATATACCAAGCACATGTATGCATGCTCTTAATCTTAAGCGATTACACAAGCAAACATAGTTCGCATATCTCCTTTAGGACTTTCTCGGCTTTAATGTGCACACATCAGCGGATTTTAAAACATGTGCGCGTAAAGGACAATCCCAATTTTACCAGTCCACCAGTTTGCCCAGTCTATCTCAAGATCCTCCAAGCCCTTCTGGGTATTTAGCGTATATCTCCCCCAGTTTATCCAGCTCCCTCACTCAGTCATTTTAAGCCTAAAAAGAGATTTTTGCAGACTTGCACCTCATCAGGAACAGAAATAAATATGCATAGCTAACAACCTGCCATCGCTACAGCCACTGGATTTAAAATATGGATTTATGCACGCAAAAATTGGCCCGTGCCCTGAAACGCCCCAACACGTCCTGACTCCACCCCTTTTCCCCATGTGTTTGGTTGCTCACATATGAGCATTTGAGTCACATGAGCAACTCTTTTAAAATTCGCCCACATATTAGAGCACTAATCAGATTAAAGGATATGATTATACAAAAATGTAGATATTTTGCATTCACTAGAGTTCATTAGAGAGCAAATATGTAAACAGAAAACAAAGCTGCTTCTTATTATCCATGCGAGCAATACATTAGGTCTTTCTGGCAGTTAGCCAAATTGCTTCTTATGGATCAGATTGGTGGGGAGGTCAGATGATCAGTACACACCTCTGCTTGCTTCATGATAGTAATGATGGTGGCTCCTCCAGTATTCCTCTGTCTTGTTTCATGTCTATACGTTTTCAGCAGCATGTCTCTAACAGTGACGGGTGAAGTCATCCCTGTCAATCATAAGGCACACTGCATACACTCTGTATCAAGTCACTATAACTTTTCCCCTAGGATGTGTTTTTGCATCATAAAATGATGTCTTCTGTTGATTTGATAAAACAGGAGAATGGCCTTGCAATGGTCTACACATTCACAGGAGCCATAGATAATTCTCAGCGGTTTCAGCAAATAAGATCACCTTGACCTTTTTTCCACTGGCATCAGCGTTTTGTCTTATTCCATCTTGGTTCACAGAAGTTAGCATGAATTGTCACACATTCATCTTCAGCCCGTAAAAATGGACCTGAAATGTTATGCCTTGTATTACATGCAAACAATAAGTTTCACAGAACAAGCTAACTGCAACACCATGAGTGTTATGATGTTTATTTTTATGTTTTTACTTATGTATATTTACCTTGTAACCCACCTCGGGCTTTTTTTGTATTAGTATGGGTTATAAATCCTTTTTAAATAAATAAATGACTAGAATCCTGGCATGGTCTACCAAAGGTAACGTTTCTCCCCAGCTTTAATTCTGGGCTTGCTCAGAGAGGTGAAGGCTTCCTGAACAAAATGACCTGTGTTCTCCGAGCTTGCCAAACACTTCTCGGTGCTCACCCAGTGCTGTATACAGATATTTATCATCAGCACCAGTGACCTGAATAACCTGTATAAACAAGCAATTACACTGGTCTGGCCTGTCGAGATAGATAAATTAAAAAGCAAGCCTTCCATAGTAAACCCTGTTTTGTTGTAGGCTTTACATTGTTATCCAGTCAATGAAATGCAATGCCTTCTGGCAGAAGAAGTAGAATCTGCTCGTATGGAAGACCTGCTAAGACTTGCTGTAGAAAGTTGGTTATTTTTAGGCCTGCCACTGAAATTAGTTTGTTCTGTCCTGATTCCAGATAGGAGCTTACTGCATGTTTATGCGTGTATGTGGGTTCCCTTTCACAGCCACACATTCAGTAAGGGAAGAAGAAAACAACTCAGCATGGCTCCATTAAGTCTGAACGGTGATATAGAAAAGGTACACTATACCTTCTGCATACTTTAATTGATACTTGTAGTTTTGTTTTGGTCATATCGAGGTCAGTTTTGAAAGCTATCTAGCCATGTCAAAATGGATTAATGCACCTAGATTGGCCTGTCTGAAAGCAACCCTCTTCTGCCTAGCTAAAACGACTTCTGGTCTCCCATAGCATGCACACTTTAAACTCAACCGTGAGGATGTGCTCCTGGAGTGGTGTTTAGGTAAGCAGAGGAAAAGAACATGTGTGCATGGCGAAGTCCAGATAACTCAGAACTTAGCTAAATGAAGATTTGGGCACTTATCTCTCTAAATTCTAATCAGCTAATAAGTTAGCCGGCTAGAATTTAGCCAGGTAAATTAGGGGCGTTCCGGGGCCTTAACTGGGAGGATTTGAGTAAGCCAGCTAAGTTATCTATTTAACTCCTATATTCAAAGTTGGCTGGCTGCCCTAGCTGGCTAAGTCTGATTGGGCGCCGATGCAATGTGACGCATGGTAAAACAGGCGCTTGTATTGAGCACCCGTTTCCCTCATGTGCGCACAAACACCTCTCCTGGGCAACCCGATGCAGCATGATAATGAGCTTCCGTGCTAAAAGGACTCACTGGAGATCAATTGTGCATCCCTAGCGCTCTACATCGGGCGCCCAGGGGACAGCAGCGTGCTGGTTAGAAAAAATGGATGCTCAATACGAGTGTCCGTTTTCTTGCCCTGCCAAAGAAAAGCTGGTGTGTGAAATCCCCTGCAGTAAGAAAGAGCAGCCGTGCAGCCTCGCAAAATGTAAATATTCTTATGGCAGGAAGCCGATGCACTTCACACAATACTGGGGCAATCTGGTCTTGGGTTTTACCACCAGGCAGGCAGCCAGTAGGCAGAAGTAGAAAATCGCAGCTCTGTTAACAGCCGTTGACTTGCGGTATGACTTAACACCAGCTTCAGGACTGGCATTAAATTTGCCACATTAACAAGGTTGTGTTAGCCGAGTGGCGATTTTCTGCATGGGGGTGGGGGGGGGTGGGGTAATAGCTACTAGCCTCATCTACATGGCATTTACATGTGATGAACGCTATTAGCTATACGTGACTTTGGATGCGCGTTCTGGATGAGCTAATCCCCTTATTGCAACAGGGGTTAGCCTGGCACGTTCAAAACTTGCATCCAATTACTCATTAACCTATGTGCTAGGCTGAGCGCATCTTATTGCATCGGTCCCTTTAAGTGTAACCCTTACTTGGGGGGTGTTAAATCCTAAGAGCACACAATCTAATTTATTTCTTCGGGGCTGCTCCGGCTAGGTGACTTGTCTCCAGATTACTCTCAATCCCTGGGGGGGGGGGGATTCTTTTTACGGGGAGAAGCTCTCACTTATGGCCCATGCACCACTACAGTATATACATGCACCAGCATGTATATACTGAGGTGGTGCTTCCCATGAGGTGAGAGCTGTAAAAATTAGACAAGACCAGGACTGGATGTCAAATAATAATTCACTGACTCATAAAGATAAATAAAGCCCATTGTCCAAAAAATGAGTGTACATCTGACTGTCGATATAGGATTTTCTGCAAGGTAGGTAAGTGTCCAAATTACAGACATCTAGGTACAGCCCATGGTGATTTGAAATGCTCAAACTCCCAGCAGCTCTCCCGTGAAATCCTAGTGAGAGGGTTCCCTTTAAATGCGAAAATCCTATCTTTAGACATCTTCTTCCCCCTGGACACCCAGCCAGTCCTGGTCCCTTGATGTGCAGACATCCGGGCGGGGTCTCTTCCTTTTCTTTTTTTCCTTTCCTTGGTTCAACTGTTTCTTTATCTTTAGCTGCTACATCAGGGATTTATCTTGTCGAAAAATCAGAGGATCAGGCCATTTCACAGCACTGCAATCCCAGTGGGGAAGGGGGATCCAAAACCCTCCCCACTTAACTCAAAGTCCAAAAACACTTAATCTGGCTACATCTTCCTAGACTGGGGTTCATGCTGTCACAGGTGCTTGCCACATTCAGGTTGTGAATGGGCTCACTGGTCTTCAGCCCCTGTCCTTTGAGTACGGCCAGCGAGGATGACTTTCCTCAAAGAAGCAGGGTGAACTCAGTTCCTTTCAAGAATAGGACTCTTCTAGCCTTCCCAATCTCCTGCAGCGGGATCCATCACTGGTGCTGACCCTCCCAGGATTTAGAGTAGGCTCACAGGTCTCTGGTTCCCTGGTGAGAGTCCTTTTGCCCCTAAAGTATATCAGGCTCACCAATCTCTCTTTCTGTAACCTAATATAAGAAGGACCCTCTGGCAGGGAGTGCACGATGAGGTTTCCCCTCTGAAAGAAATCTCCTAAGGGAAAGGCCGGGAGGCCTCACCAGAGTGTGGAAAAAATACATCTTTACTCTCTGGCTGCTCTCTCAAACTGAAGCCCTGGTGTCTTAAAATGGCTGGGTCAAATAGCACTGAAACATCCAACCAGAGCCTCTAGGTGGAAGGGACTGAAGGGTATGGATGGCTCCTAAGAAAAAAGGTGTTAAGGACAGGGATCGTGGCATCTAGTGGCCAGACCTGGTAGGGATGCCACATAAGATAACTGGCAATATTCAATAGTGCGGTTGCACTACTGAATGAATATACCTCCAAAGTTAACCAGATAGGTTTATCTGGCTAGCTTTGAATTTGGACAGTGACTGTATATAGACCTCAGCATTTCCAAAAGTATGCACACTGTTTTACCCATCTTGGCCAGCCACAAAAAAATAGTAGGTGCTAAGTACAAGGGCAATTTTAATGCAGTTACATTAAGCTAATTAAAAAAAAAACAATCTGGGTAGTTTTGCTTTGAAACTTAGCATAAACTACATGTGCTAAAAGTACCCACGCATTTTACAAGGGCTCTTTGAAAATTCTCTCCCATCATATTTTCACGGGATTGATTTTGATTTACATTGTTGTACAATACATATTCTCACTGGTGTTCATAAGAAACCAAATACAGCAGTTATATCAGTTCAGGGCTTTTCAGCAGTGGCCAGAAACAGGTCTGGTTTTCAGGATATCCACAATGAATATTCATCATCTAAGAACAAGACCTATGGGCATAACTTGGTTGCACGAAAACTCAGATTAGTTTTCTGCCCCTGAAAGAGCTGGCCCGTGTTAAGTGCCCCATGTCCCACCCTGCAAAATGCACCCTTTGAATAAGTGGCTCATGTTGTAATAAAGATTCTGCATCTCTTCCACTCTGTTTTGAAGTACTTGTTCTTTGGGGACAGGAATCAGATATTTGCATTGGGCATCTGTGCCTTGAAAAACAGAGAAATATGAAATGGAAAAGACTGAATCCATCATTTAATTAGGTGGATATGTAATTTCGTGGCACATGTCTCCCTTTTATATGGGAGATAAACTCTTACAGGAAATATTTGAAACAAACCTCTGAACATGATTTTAAGTAGGGATGTGCATTCGTTCAGGACGGAGACCCCGAAACCCGAACGAATTTTTCCCGAAATTTCAGGAAAAATTTGGTTTTGGGTTAGTGCGTACTAACTCCCCATTAGTGCGCACTAACTCCCATTAGTGTGCGCCAACGTAAAAATGTCCCCCTGAATTTCAAAGGCCCGAACCGTGGGAAATACAATATTTCCCGCGGTGGGCAGAAAACATCCCATTTTTAAGTACCTCTTTCCAGTATAGAGGGGAAACTAGAAAACAACTAAGAGGTAGCATTTTGAAACTCATTTTATGTTTTTAAAATAACCCACTTTATTGGGAGTTTTCTGTGTATAGTTTTGTTTACAATTCAAGATATCTGAGGCAAAGTTAAGCCTACGTCAAATTATTTCATAATATCTTGAGACTGAGAAAGCTTGGCTCAGAATATTTGTAGTTGTGTAACTGCTTTGTTTAATTCAGTAAGGCATCTTGGCTTATGGTACCAAAAATCTGCTAATAATAAAAATGTTTGTGTGGATTTAACAGCAACCATATAAAAGCCATTATTTCAGGTATTATAAATAAACTGCAAGAGGATATTAGGAGCTTTTAAAATTGTTTATCACTTGCTAAAACTGTAAGTACTCCTCTGGATTAAGAATATAATAATGAGTAATACCATTTGGTCAATCATTTGCAATATATATCATAAAGTCAGTAATTGACAAGGACAGCTTTCAAACTGTCTGATGATATCAGAAACTCACTGATAGCTTCCAACCAAAACACACAATGCACAATTCATGTTTTGCTAAAGTTCATTTTCAAAGGCCAATTCAGAAAACTGGGAATCAACAGATTTAGAAATCTATGTACGAATAGGCATCAGCAACAACAGCCTTGTTAAATACATGTTCATGTGGGCATTACCAAACACCCATGTACAACTTTAATGCATGCTTTTCAATGTGCGGGTGTTACAGTTGGTTCCTGAATGGTAACAACAATGCACATACAAATGACCACCAACCAAAGCAATTGTAAAATTGCCTCATTAGGGTATGAATATTGGATGTACTATCCAGCCTTATACCTTGGAGACTTGTTGTGACCCAAATGAAGTTTCAACTGTACTTCAAGATGCACAGTAAATCTTGCAGACTTATATGGGCCACTCGTTCCCCATCTCCACACATCTGAACATCAAAATGGACATAAAAACCCTTCAAGTAACCACTCACCACCTACTCTGTTACAATAGATAGCCCTCCCTTACCCCCAATCATTAACAGGTAAAAATTTAAAACCCGCACGCGCGCACTTGGAGAAATCAATTTTATAGCATGCACACACCGCTGCGCACATGTTATAAAATCCGATGCCCGCGCGCACATGCACGCCCGATTTTGTATCGGTGCGCACATGTGCGCGCGGGTGCCCCACCTCCAATAAAGGAGTGGACTGGCAGGGACCTTCCCTAATCCTAACCCTATCCTTCCTCCCTCTTCCCCTCTCCTCCCCGACCTCTAAACCCCACCTACCTACCCTAAATTGTTTTGTCCCTGAACTTACCCACTCCACGGAGCAGGAGTAAATTCCGCGCGCTGGCAGTCAGCTGTCAGGGTGCACTGTCCCGGCTGGCCCCCACCCCGCCCAGACCCCACTGCTGGCTTGGCCCTTTTTTTTTTTTTGCAGCCTGGCACTTCCATGTGTACCAGGAGGTACGCACATGGCAGGGCCATTTTCAAAATATGCTCGGTGCACGCACAGCCCGGCCACGTGCATATCTCCCGGGATTTGTGTGCGCCGGGCTTTTAAAATCAGGCCCTAAGTGAGCATGTAGCAATGGCCTGCACAGAACTGAGCAATGTAATATCATCCTCTATGGAAGTGCTCCAGAAGACCAGCATTTTATCAGGTAAAAGGCAAGCTACAAAAAGCAGTTAGTCCTAGGAAGCAGCCACAGTAGCAGGCCTGTAAATACTCTCTGTGTTTCTGAAAAAAATAAGAACATAAGAACATGCCATGCTGGGTCAGACCAAGGGTCCATCAAGCCCAGCATCCTGTTTCCAACAGTGGCCAATCCAGGTCATAAGAACCTGGCAAGTACCCAAAAGCTGATGAGTCTGTCTGGATTCTGCCACACTAACATACTTTCCGAGTGGTCTGGTAAACAAAGAGCCAGCACAATTCAAGAAATGCACAGCTTGAGCCTGCAAGTCTGATTCCAATCCCTGGGCCCATGGTCTTCAACCCCCTGCATGGTTTTCAGGGCACAGTGGGAGAATTATGAAATTGCACCAGGACTGAATGAGAAATGGGCAGAACTTAGGGGTGTGCAGGCCATAAAAATGTCATTATGTGTCATGTCATGTCGTTTGGGGGGTTGATTTTCATTGTCATTAATGTTTCCCTAATTTTTTATTTTTTTTTTACATTTCAGAGTGTACACTATTCAGAAATTCTGTGCACTAAGGGGGTAATTTTCATAAGGATTTACACGTGTAAATGTAACTGCTATTGTAGCAATTTTCAAAAGCCATTTACTTGAGTAAAGGACACTTACGCGAGCAAATCCTATGGACAATTCATGGCATATATTGTAGCAATTTTCAAAAGCCCACTTATACGAGGTAAAGTGCATTTACTCGAGTAAAATCCATTTTTAAGTGAGTAATGCTTTTTAAAATCAGGCCCATAAAATGATAGAAGAAAAACACAAAATTTCATGTTTTTTTCTATCATTTTGTTTTGAAAACTATAAGAAACAACTTAGTTTTTCTTATCGTTTGTTTGTTAATGATGTTGTCTATGTCGTTTCAAAGGAATGCACATCCCTAGCAAAGACTGCCATATGTCACAGCAGCATTTGTACATGCCTCTAGCACACAGGGAAGATCCATACTAAAATGTGGTTGCTCTCCAAAAGCATTTTCAACCCACCAGAAATGTGATATAAGAATGCTTCCTCTCCCACAAATGTATGCAAACCTCGGTAGAGACAGGAGACCAATATACCGCCAGCCTGCGAAAGGAGGCTGATTCATGTGCGTATGAGCTATTAATAGAAGACTTCAGCCATGACCAGTTAGACATAGGCATCAAAGACTAGGAAGTTCAGATGAGAGTGCTCAGAGCTCCTGTATTAACCCTGCAAGAGGCCATAGATATGTATAAAGCAAGCGAACAAACACTCACTCTCAGGCCGATACAGAAAGGGGCATTCAGTTGCACGCATCATTTTGCCTGCACTTGAATGCGCATTTTCAGTGCACAAGCCTTACTTCTGCGCACAGAAAATGTGTGTCCCTAAACAGAAGTACTGCTTAGCACCCTCGCTTGGAAATCCCATGCAAATGAGAGCGTTAAGCAGTACTCCCCGATACAGAGAGACTACATCTGACCAGCACACCCTCTTTAGTGCTGGAAACGTAACTCCTGAGCCAGAGTTGGAGTTACGTTTCCAGTGCTACTGCGCTGGCATTTAAAACCCCTAAAAAGGTGGGAAAAAAAGTTTTAGAAAAGTTTTAAAATGTCCATGGATAAGTTCTGACTTTTCTGGGTAAATGGCAGCAGTTGCCCAGCTTATGGCACAACATGTAGAAACTGTGGACAATAATAACCTAAGCAGCAACCCTGACAATGAGATCCTGCCCATCTGGCAATACAGGGACAGACTGCAAAATACAGGGTAGCCCATGGAAAAGTAGCCTGCCTGCGTGGCACTGGTATTGGAGGCGGGCTATTTTTCCATGGGCCACCCTGTAGTTTGTAAAACGTACACGCTCACCTTGCAGTGAAAAAAGGAAATCACAGGCAAGCCCAAGAGATTGACTGCCACAGAGACAGTGATGAGTCAGTGAATGTGATGGACCACAAAGATGTTATCAGCATTAAGCATCCTGGAACAAAACAATATTAGAACTAAGGCAATCTAAACTTAAACTGTATGATGGCAGAATCATCACACCACTAAGATGTGTGCTGCGGGCGGAATGTCAAGAGAGAACACACCAGCAGGAATTTCAAGTTGCACCCTCTAAACAGGAACGACTTCTGCCAGGCAACACTTGTGAAAGAATGAATCTTGTAAAATTAAATCGTGTGCCAAAAATTCAAACAACAAACTTCCACTCCGATGAAATTAGTGCATCACCAAATAATCAAATCTATTCATCCAGTGCAACATCTGCCCACCGGATCCTAGTAGCACTGAAAAATAAAATATTGAAGGTTGAAAACAAATGGAAAAGAATGCCATCATTACCATAGAAAAACTCTGCATCTGTATAGACCAAGCAATTTAAATAAGGCATTGCCCAGGTTTTTTACCATATGCCTATAATAGAAGAAATTCTACCAGTTGGCCAAAGCAAGCTGTAGATGATAAAGATGGATGCTGACAAGTTCAGTTATCTCACCACCTTGTGTGCACTAGCTCGATGATACCAATGGCTGAGAATGTCGTTTGAAATGAAACCCTACCCAGAGGAAGATGTACAGACATACCTCAAACAAAACAATGTCACAGCAGAAGACACTATAGTATATTGATGTGGAGATACCATGAAAGTAACAGTTGATCATGACAACAGTCTCAGACTCTTATTTTTGGGTATTTGTGGTTTGTTTTAAAAAGTAAATGGCCTTCCTGGGCCCTTCAGGCCCCTGCCACAACTTTCTGGGGCCTTCCTGGGACCCTCTGACACCTCCCTCATCCCGCTCCATCAGTACGTCAGCACTTGGGTCTAACCAGCTGGGCTGAACCAAGTCCATATTGATAGCTCAAGTCCAGCCAGGGCCTTCCCCAGGATCCTCTGACCTCACACCTGCCTCCAGAAATGAGCCAGGGCCAGGGACCTCCATCCCCCACTTACCACTTCTGTGGGAGTCTTGAAGGATGAAAGGGACAGGAGCAATCCCTGTTTGCTTGTGCCCTGATGTTTGTTTTGAAAGATGGCTCTGGCTGGCCCTGAGACCAGTGTCAAAGTGACATTAAAATAGCTAATTTCTGTGGGGGTCAAAGTGATCCAAGGAGGCCTCAGCTGGTTTTACCTCAGTCCAGCCATGTAGGCTCGAATCCCGGTTTATTAGCAGGGGTGGGTGGGTGTCAGAGAGCCTTGGGAAGGCCCCAGGAAGCAGCGGCAGGAGTTCAGGTATTTTGCACAAGGCTATTTTTGCTTTATTCTACTTGGAACAAACCAAAATTAACCTTTTTCTGTTCAGATGTATCACTTGTGTTAAAGGAATGCGGATCCCTACTACCTTATCACAGTAGATTATTACTCTGACTTTTGGGAGATGGATGACCTATCAGAAACCTCTGAGAAAACAATGCAGTAATTGAGAAAACAATGCAGCACTTCAGGAGACATGGCATACCAGACTGTATAGTCTCAGATAATGGACACTGTTCACAGGCAAAGAATTTGTACAATTTGCCAAATAATGGGAGTATAACCATATCACAGCATCTCCATATAACCTTTAGCAGGGTGTTTTTAAGTCCAAGGGCACACAAACTAATTTATTACACTTCGTGGCTTCTCTAACTAGCTTTTCTCCCATGTCCTGAGCTCTTTCCCAGAGGTTAATTCTTTTTATGGGGGGAGACTCTCATGTTTGGCGCAGACAGTGATGTGATTTATTCCTTGTGTGTGTTGGTAGCTGGGGCAGCCTCTGGAGGGAGTTGTGAACAAAACAGGCAGGACTAGGTACTGGGTGTTAAATAAGGCACTCTCTCTCATGCATATATTCAGGCTCTCTCATACTCACATACAGGCACTCTCTCTTTCATACACACATGCAGGCTCACTCTTATGCACATATTCAGGCTCTCTCTCTCTCTCTCTCTCTCTTTCATGCACACATACAGGCGCTCTCTCTATGAAAGAGAGCCTAAATATGTCGTGCTTGACGTGTGTCTGCTGCAAGCATTATTACATTTTGAGGCTATGTTTTCAAATTTCCTTTACAAAAATAATTAATTTTAGTTCTTTTCATACAACTATAACTGGTTACTAGCAATTCAGAAAACAAAGTAGCCTATAATAATTATAGGAATGACAAAATGCAATTGAATCAGGGCTCCCTCCTTTATAGAAAGCACTAGAGCGAAACTGAGGCTTTAGTGTTGAAGAAAAACCGAGATATTTAATGGGAATGTAGGAGACCATTCTACCAAAACCTTTTCAGAAACCCAGGCAGAACTGCATGGGATTTTGAAATCCTCTTATTGAGGAATCAGATGCTGTAGCACTAGAATAATTGTTTGTTATGAACAGTATCATTTCATTTGGTGTAATACCACTTATTTCTCAATATTCTAATATCTTATACACCATGAAAAATATATGGCATTCATTTTTTGCTGTACTGGATTCTTTTAGGTCATAATACCTTTCATTGGATCAACAGAAGAATAATTAAAGGATGTTATAAAATGAGCTTTTGAGATCACAGAGGTCCCTTTGTTTGTTTTATCAAGGTGAACCACTCCCTGTGCCAAGGTTAAGTTTCCAGACAAAAATTACTGTGCAAGAATGAGGCTAGTGGGCTGTCTGTGAGTGCCTTGCAGCTGCTTACTCTGAGCAGTAACTGAGTAGGCAGAAGCTGGGAGACATAGAGCAGAAAGTCATGGAGAGCCAAAGAGTTTAGAGAGGTAATTTTCACACAGCCCACCTAAGCTAACGACTGCAGGCTCTTTTTTCCCTGAAGACCTTAGCTCAAATTTTCGAAGTGATTTAAGTGCATAAATCCACTTTGAAAATGTGTGGGTGTGAGTGGAATCTGGTACTACAGAGCAGGTGTAACCTTGAATGTGAGGATTAACAAGCATACTTTTGAAAAGCAAAAGTATGGGGGTAAATCCCAATCCTACCCCAATACTTGCCCTCCCCTCCCCCCAGGATTGCCTATTGAGTATTGGTATAAAAGTACATGCAAAATTGTTTTCTGCACATATTCTTATGTGCATACTGGCCTGGGCTATTTTTAAATAGCCAGTTGCAGAAAACAAGGTTTTATCTACATAAGTGTCTTTGAAAATTACTCTCTTAGGGGTGAATTTTAAAAGAATTGCTAATGTTAAAAGGCCCATATACACTAGTATCTGGGCCGAGCACAAGCGACTTGTATATTAAAATGGCCCAACTATGTGTGCATATGTGCATGCACAGAATCAGGGCATGTCAGGGGCTTTTTGGGTCAGGGCCAACATTTCAGGACATAAATCTGAATTTTAGAATGTGGCGGCTGCAGCCAGCAGCGGACTGGTAGCCACGCATATTTACTTCCTCTCTTGATGAGATGTAAGTCTGAAGAAAACATGTTTTAGGCCAAAAACCACTGGGCAAAGGATCTGGGTAAACGGGGAAGGGCAGGCTGAAGAACCAGGAAAGTCTGAATGATGTAGAGGAAGCTGGGCAAACTAGTGGATTCATTGGTCAAAGTGACTATTTCCTTCACACACTCATGTTTTAAAATCTTAACTACGCACATTAAAGCTGACAAATTCCTAAGGAAAATGCAAGAATTACATTTGTTCATATAGCCACAAAAATTAGGAGCACACATATGCGTGTCTGATGCATTTTAAAAAGTACACAATTGCGCGGATGATTTAAAATTCTTTCTTATAAGAACATAAGAACATAAGAAATTGCCATGCTGGGTCAGACCAAGGGTCCATCAAGCCCAGCATCCTGTATCCAACAGAGGCCAATCCAGGCCACAAGAACCTGGAAATTACCCAAACACTAAGAAGATCCCATGCTACTGATGCAATTAATAGCAGTGGCTATTCCCTAAGTAAACTTGATTAATAGCAGTTAATGAACTTCTCCTCCAAGAACTTATCCAAACCTTTTTTGAACCCAGCTACACTAACTGAACTAACCACATCCTCTGGCAACAAATTCCAGAGCTTAATTGTGCGTTGAGTGAAAAAGAATTTTTATGTGCGCTCACACACATACGCACATGTATGGGCACCTGCACACTCATTTCAATGTTACCATCCTATTGGGCTGATGAAGAGATATGGCTTTAATCAGAGTCCCCAGTTTGATGTAGCAGATATTTAAAGATTCTGTGGCAAGAGTTAGCAAATTCTGTGGCAGATTGTTCAAAATCTGCAACAATTATGTGGAAAATTTGCATACTTTTCCATAAAGATTCACATCTCTGACTAAGCAAAAAAAGTCAAATTTTCATTGGAAAACATTTCCATTGTTTGCTTGTTTTTAAACAGTAATTAAACTGTATAAATAAAAAATGAACCAAGTATAAAATTCAACAATTTATCAAGAAATGTTGCAAACTTTTAACTGTAAAATGTCACTTTTGTTTTGAACTGAAATAGTGCAACCATCCTTTTTATATTTTCTTGAGAAAGACCTTGTGATGAGCTTTTGTATGCTAAAAATGCATCAGCAGTTCGTCATGCTGTTAATTACTCAAAAAGATTTGTGCACATATATTGGGCAAGAATACAAAACTGGGTTGAATTAGTACCAAACCTGGGAACTCTCCAGATTTTACCTGGATATTCTGGAATTCTGAATGAATTGCTGGGTCTCCGAGCCAACACCTGAAAACTCTGGGTGCACTGCTGCAGAAGGCTGGAAGAAGAAACGGCTGGAGCAGTGCGGGCCCGAAGGAAGAAGAGCATCACTAGCCAGGCTGCAGGAGGACGAGGAGAAGCGCAGGGCCGTGCAACAGGAGCTAGACGAGCAGAAACATATCCCCTCCCCCAAGGGGAACAAGGAACTGTAGACGCAGGAAGAGCAGCAGTTGGACCGCGCATGGAAAATGCAACAGTGGCAGAGTGGGCCCAAAGCTGCAGAAGGAGGAGGAAGTGGAGTGCTTGCTCCTGCAGGCCTGGGGAAATGAAGATCAAGGTAAGAAGAGAGATTGAGAGTGCACATGTGTGTGTGGAAGAGGGCGAGAAGTGAATGAGTGTGCATGTGTGTGCATGTATGGGTGTGTGTGGAAAAGGGAGAAAGGAGTGTGTGTGCATATGCATGTGGAAGAGAGATAAAAGTGAGTGTGTATAAAAAATGGAGAGGAGTGAGGGTGCATGTGTGTGGAAAAGGGAGAGGTGTGAGTGCACGTGTGTTTGAGAGTGCATGGATGTATACTATAAAGGGAGAGAAGTATGTGTATATGTGAGAAAGTGCATGTGTGTGTGGACGAGAGTGAGAAGTGAATGGGTGTGTGAGAATGAGCATATATGTGTGTGAGTGAACATGTGGGTGGGCTAGTGTGAGAGTTTGTGCACATGCTGCCACTGCCCCCCCCCCCCTCCCCCGGTATGATGTCAGCAACAGTGCCATTCATCAATGCTTCTGTAACCTCCTGTCCATCTGGGGTGACCTTCCCAGCCTCAGGGAGCAGGCTAGTTACTATCCCGAGATGGGGAAATAAATGTCTGGGACCATGAGCTGGGGGCAGGTAACCTGCAGGGTCAGTACCAGGCTGAGAAGACTCCACCCAAACAAACCACTCTCCAGATTAAAGTTGTGCTCCAAATAATAGATAGTTTACAGAAGAATCTTCTGAATTAAATATATTAACAGTTTAAGTAGATGCTGAAATCAAACAGAAATACAGTTCTGGAAAATCTTTAACTCTTCGCTTATAGCTCCTATCCTTCAATAACAGTTTCTTCTTACAGTAACACAGTAGCCCTGGTTATTTTGTTTCTCTTCTCTCCTCAGGCTTTTGCACAACCTAGCCTGGTCCTTTCTTTAATCTCCTCAGTTATCAGATAGTTACTCACAAGAATGCCCTGCTTAGCTCAAGGAAAAAATCCTTCTGATGCAGCATCAGGATCCTCTGAGCTCCAAAACAAGTTCCCTCTGGCACAGTTTGGCTTCCTGGTTCAGATACGTTCCTGCCTTAGTTAAGCACAGGCTTAATCTTTTAACCTTCAGGCTGTATTGCACCCTCTACTTCTCCTCTGGCCTCTGGGGATTTTTAGAAGAAAATCCCTGTTCACTCCTACTGCTCCCTTCTGTAATCCTGGGTGAGGATCACAGTTCCAACCAGTCCTTTTCCCTTGCAATCTAGAGCATCCCCCAACTCTGTAGAGTCAGGGCTTTTATCACTTCTTGATCAATGACTGAGCCCCTAGGGGGATGCATACCCCTTGTCTGTCAGGAAGGGTAAGTAACTCCTTCAAACACATAGCTGACCCAGACCTCTGGAATATTCCTACACTAGCTGCAGATTAACCTCTTGCCCTATGCACATCCTGTGCACTTTCCGCAGTGATGTTTACTCACTGTTTAAAACCATTCAGAGCTTCCTTTTAGGGGAAACCTTTACTTTACCATTAAACCTGCTAGTACTGTGTCACTTCTTGTGGCATAGGTGCCATACTTCTGTGAATTGAAATGAACGCCCTTTCTGCTAGCTGTGAGAAACCAGAAGTTGTAGACTTCCAAAAACATTTCCAGGTCTTTGTCAATGGTTTATGATTGGCCACATATGTAGCTGCAAGAGCCTATGTATAAAGATGAAATTCTTCTAAAGGGAAATCACTCCATCCAGGAATGATATCCAAAATAAATTTTGGTTTGATATAAGAGATCTCTAAGGGATCAAACATTTTGACTGTTTTGTCTGTCCACTAGAACTAAACCTACCACCCGATTGTTCACTTCAGGACAGGAGGAAGGGGGTGGAGTTAGGGAACAACTGAAGAAGGTTTCCCACAGGGTGTTTGCGAGAGGAGGGCTGAAGCAAGAGCAGAGAGAGAGCTGACATTGAAGGCAGGCAGGTACCCTGCAGCTTTCTTCAAAAGATTGAATTAAGAAGCGTGAAAGCTTTCAGGAATGTTGATTTTGCGGCAGGCTGTCAATTATGGGGCAACAATCTAAGCATGTGGTTTTTGCTGTGGACTCATAATCGTGGAAGTCTAAGGGCACTGGCTATAATGTTGGAGGGGTATGTAATATATGACTTTATCCAAGCCAATTATTTAAAGAACACATGCTGAACACCTTATTACATTTCTCTAAGCTTCCAGAAACTGTATTTTAGTCAGAATATATTCTGGAATTAGAGATTTTAACGGAACAGATATAATCTGGAAGTCAAAGAACAGTCTCACACAGGCACCCTGAAGGAATAATTATTATATAGTGAGCTTTAATTTTTGCTCTTGTGCCCTTTTCTTCACATCTGAACTTCCAGACTAGTCATAATAATATAGTAAATGTCAGCAGATAAAGACCAAAACGGTCCATCCATTCTGCCTAGCAAAGGTATGCAGATTATCCTAAGGGTAAGGAGGCCCTATCCAATCCAAAAAAGCACCCTATAGCAAGTGCAAAATCCTCTATTCAAAATTGCATCATAGTCAAACAAAAGGTCAAGCACTTCAAGATGGTTTAAATGTACAATTGAGATGGTTTATCAGCTAAAAGATCATGAACAAAAACATAATCCATTTGCCAAGCTTTTTTAGAGCACAACCCAAGACTGGATAAAAAAAATCCAACTAAAATCAAGGTATAAATAAGTCCATAATTTCATCAGTTCACAATCATATGAAATCGTACCAATGGAAAATGCATGGTTCTAGATGGAGTTTGAGATGCAATCCAAGATCACAGTGTTTTTTTGGTCCATAGGTAATCATTAACTGGTACTATAGTAATTTACCATCTTGTTAGCTAATCTGACAATGTGCTATTTGCTCAAATGGAGCTCACCAAAGATCTTCCTTTCTGGAAGGGCTGCTATTAGTTGTTAATGAATATAATGATCACCACCATTGCTCTTTTCTGCATGGTATGATGTCATGTTTATGGGGAAACACAAGGTCATTTTATCTCCATAGGCAATTCATTTCTCACAGTCATTTATCAGATGTTTACAAGATGCTATTGGCTCTTCTTGGTCACAGGCTTGCTCCTAAATTATCCATCAACTCTTAACATAGTAATATAGTAATGACAGAAGAAAAGGGTCAAATGGTCCATCTGCCCAGCAAGCTTCATATGGTAGTAGCTGTACCACCGTACAGGTTACCCCATGTTTCTCTTAAGGGTAGCAATTACTGCTCTGTGCAGTTATTCGATGAACCTTCTTGAAAATTCACAGTGTTTTGCTTATGGACTTTGTCTTAGAAGCAATCCTGTACTTTTTCCTTTATGCTTGTGTATCAATACCCCAGACCGTAAAAGTCAGGGCCTGTGTTGGGGTCATCTAAATCCTATTCCTCTTCCAACCCCCCTCCCCCCACCACCATCAAAGCAGAGAGTGATATTGTACTTGCATCAAAAGCATCAAGGCTTATTGGTCAAGAGTAATAATCTCTTGCCTTCTGTTAAGGGTAGTAATTGCTAGAGATATGCAGTCGTTTGCAAGGAAATAGGAAATAAAGACGATATTTCCTATTTCATTGCATTTCAGGAAGGAAAAACAATGAAAGGAAAACCCACAAAATTTCATGTGGTTTTCCTCGCATTTTTTTCCCCTAATTGTACACCTAGGAAATAAAAACACTAAAAACCTGCCCCAACCCTTCAAATTTAATTAAATACAATGCCCCCACCCTCCTGACCTTCCCAAGACTCACTGAAAATCCCTAGTGGTCCAGCGAGGGCCCAGGAGCGATCTCCCGCTCTTGGGCTGTCGACTGCCAGTAACCAAAATGGCACTAGTGGCCCTTTGCCCTTACCATGTGACAGGGGCTAACAGTGCCATTGGTCAACCTGTATAGTAGGAATAATGGACAGCCATTAATGGCACAGGCCATCCATTGCTCCTACCATGACTCTGCACTTCTTGGTACTGAATCCCAGCTGCCAAATCTTCGACCAATCTTCAGAGTTTCTTAAATCACTTTTCATTCACTCTACTCCTTCAGGCATGTCCACTCTGTTGCAGATCTTAGTATCATCCACAAACAGAAAAACATTTCCTTCTATCCCTTCCGCAATGTCGCTCACAAAGATATTGGACAGAGCCAGTCCCAATACTGGATCTTTGTAGCACACCATTTTCTCTTCAGAGCAGGGTCCATTTACCATTACCTGCTGCTTCCTGTCAGTCAACCAGTTTGTAATCCACTCCACCGCCTTGGCACCATCTCCCAAGCTTCTCATTTGATTCACCAGCCTCCTATGCGGGACCGTATCAAAAGCTTTGCTGAAATCCAAGTAAATCACATTGAGGGCTCTTCCTCAATCCAATCAAAAAAATCATCAGCTTTTCCTGACAGGACTTTCCTCTGGTGAATCCATGCTGCCTTGAATCCAGCAACTTACCGGATTGTAGACAGTTCACGATTCTTTCTTTCAGCAGAGTCTCCATTAATTTTCCCACCACATAGAAAAGGCTTAGCCACCTGCAGTTTCCAGCCTCCTCTCTGCTACCACTCTTATGAAGCGGGACCATAACCACTCTTCTCCAGTCTCGTGGAACCACTCCCATTTCCAATTGTCTATTGAACAACAGGTCTGTCAGTGGACCTGGCAGGACATCTCTGAGGCCCTGTGCTATCCTGGAATGTATCTCATCCAGCCCCATGGCTTTATCTATTTTTCATTTTCCTAGCTCTTCCCATACATTCACTTCTGTAAAATAAGTTGTGTCTACCCCATTCCCATTTGCTATCTTGTCAACCAGCAATGGTCCTTCTCCAGATTCTTCTTTAATGAACACAAAACTGAAGTATTTGTTTAATATTTCTGCCATTTCTTTGTCTGTCTCTACACCTTGCTCCTTGTCAACTTTCAATTTCACTATATCATTTCAGGCTTTCCTTCTTTCTCTGATATTAGGGAGGAGGAATAGCCTAGTGGTTAGAGCAGTGGACTATGAACCAGGAGACCAGGGTTCAAGTCCCACTATCACTCCTTGTGACCTTGGGCAAGTCACTTTACCCTCCATTGCCTCAGGGACAACAACTTAGATTGTGAGCCCTCTGGGGACAGGGAAATACCTACAGTACCTGAATGTAAACCAGTGTGATATCTCAATTGAGATCAAATGTTGGTATATAAATAAAATATCTGAAAAATATTTTGTCACCTCTCTTTACTTCTTTGGCAATCCTTTTTTCCACTTACCCTTTTGCTTTCCTGATTTCTTTCTTTATCTTCCTCAGTTTCACCAGGTATTCTTCACTATGTTCCTCTTTTTGGGATCCTTATACTTCCTGAATGCTGTTCTTTTTGCCTTTATTTTTTCAGCCACCAACTTTGTGAACCAAATAGGTTTCTTTTTCCTTTTACATTTGTTTACTTTTCTAACATATAGATGTGTTGCCTTTGCAATAGCTCCTTTTAATTTAGCTCACTGTTGTTCCACCTCGCCCATTTTCTCCCAGCCTTCTAGTTTTTCCTCCAGGAACATCCCTAGTTTGTCAAAGTCCATATGTTTGAAATTCAGAACTCAGTCTTCTTTTGACTTCTTTATATTTTATTTGCGATATCAAACCATATCGTCTGATGATCACTGGTGCTCAGGTGGGCACCTATCTGGACATTAGAGACTTTATCCTCATTAGTGAGCACTAGGTCAAGAATCACACTCTCCTTCATGTGTGTTCCATTACCAATTGTTTGAGCAGAGCCTCTTGAAGGGCATCCACTATCTCCCTATTTCTTGCAGATTCTGCAGAAAGGATACTCCAATCCACTTCTGGCAGATTAAAATCTCCAATAATCAACAGTTCTCCCTTCTCCCTCACCTTTCAGATGTCTTTCACCAGGTCTTCAGTTTGGGTTGGAGACCTGTAGACCACGCCAGTGTAAATGGAAGCACCATCTTTTTTTTAGGTTAGCCCATAATGCTTCCTCTCTACCCTATGTCCCTTGCAATTCAGTTGCTTGGATATTGTTTTTGACATAAAAAGCTATTCCTCTCCCTTTTCTGTCCTGTCTGTCCTTCCTTAACAAGTTATAGCCTGCGATGGCCATATCCCAGATATGAAACTCCGTGAACCATGACTCTATACTAGCAACATTGTCCAAGTCTGTCTCCATCATTAGGGTCTGCAAATCTGGGATTTTGTTGCCAAGACTGCAAGTATTTGTGGTCATAATTTCCAGCCTTCCTCCCTTGGTTTGCATATCTTCATTGTCACCTTTTCTGCTCCTTTGCTTAAGCATGGAATGTAGAGCTGATTGATTTTGTTATCTACTCTCGCTTCCTGTATTGCTTGGGGGTGGCATTCCAATTTCAGTGCCCACTTTCTGCCACCCCCATCATGTAGTTTATATGCCAGATGATGTATGACTGTAATTGAGGTTGTATTTAAAATTTAATAATATTATAGAAAAGAAAACTACAAATTCAGCAGATGTAGCTGTTCATTTTGCATGCAGTTACCACTGAAAGAATATTAGATCCGTTTTTTCTTCTCTTTACAATTTAAGGCAAAATGATAGATTAAGGGTCTGATTTACTAAGCTTTCTCCACCCGCTTCCCCAACCCCATAGATACAGAATGGGGGGAAAAAAACCTTACAGTTTGATATTCAAAAGAACAAAGCACCTGACTTTAAGAGTTAGGCTCCTAGATCTGCCTTAATGAATCCCCACCCCACTAATTTCCATCACTGTCCTAACTTTAGCTGCCTTATGTTACAGTATCTAATGTTAAAGTTAGGCACCTATATTCATCCAAAAATTAAGACATCTTAGATCAGCTGAATACAGGCACCTGGACAGGAGCTCAACATGCTTTAAATATCGGGCTCTTAGTAAATCAGGCCCTGAGTCATAAAAATAATGCAATTATCAAGAACTACCCTTATATTAATACTCTAATATAAGTTGGGGGTTTTGATTCTTGCAATTCTTTGAGCTTAATTTACCCACACGATTCACCCTATCAGTCTAGACACAATGAATGGAAAGCCCTCCATTTCATGTCTTCTTAATAATACAGTTATTGGTGGCACTTTCCTGTATCTGAAGTCCTCCGGTGCTGAGCTAACAAAACCATAAAAATAAATGCACATAAATCCTAGCCATGTATGGTCTCGAGCAAGCAAAACTCTCTAACAAAACACAGGACGATGACCGGCCTGCATAAATATGCTAGACATTATTATTCAAATGGCAGGGACTCAAAGAAAGAGCACAGCTCACCCTACACGGTTTACCCAAGAGGAGCCTGCTCGTTCAACAACTTGACAGCTGGCAGACAGAACTGCCTGTAACTTACAGCATGGAATAAGCAAATATATATGGGTCTATTAAAAAAAATTAAATCTCATCCCGTAAAATACCTTTATATTCTATTATTGCATTTCATTGTAACAACCACTTCATGACACAAAAACACATTTGCTAACCACCATCCCTCTGCCACAAATCTCTTCTAGCACCGCTTCTAATGATGGAAAGACCAGTTAGTTCTATGTCACTAGAAACAGGGTGATCTATTAGTCATGTTAACTCCTTTTTTAAGACTTTCACTAGAGCAGGGGGCACTTTAAGGTGCTGCTGAGAAAAGGGAAGCTCACTACAGTCCCTTAGGGATCAAGTTACAGTGCAGTAAATAATACTCTTAACACACTGGTCTATATATTGTTCCAATCAAGTAAAACTTTGCTAAAATAAATAGTAAAATTGCAGAATATAACAAAAATATCTTCTTCCAAAATTACAATAAAATAAAAGTTTCAGTCCAGCAAAACACACAAAAACAAATCAGCAATGATTATTATTACTTATTAAACTTTATGTACCGCCAGTAAAATTAATTATGATCATACCTGGAGACTTTGGGTTTAGAGATTAAACTCCGGGTCTCTGGGAGTGCACTTAAGATCACCGGGTCTTAATGGTCCTCCAGCTCTCTCCGGGGTAACTGTCTTTTTTTCTTTTTTTTTTTATTTGCTAGCATTCATTGAATACATGGCAGGCACTAGGACAGCAGCCGAGGCAGGTAGGAATCAGTGAGGAGTAGCCTCTCAGATTTGCAGATATTTTCCCCACCTCTCACCTCTGATTGGCTCATTTTGCTAACCAAAGTCAATCAGCAGTGAGAAGAAGGGAAACAACGGCTGTATAGTAGGGAACTCTTTTCCCTGCTGGGTTCTCTTGCTGTTTTAGCCCTCAAGGTAACAAAGGGGTAAAGAAGGGAGATACAGAAAAAGAGAGAGAGAGAGAGAGAGACGGTCTGTGTGGGAACAGTGAGAGGAGAGAGCAAATCGGGCGGGGGGTGCCAAAACATTATGTGTGTGTATGTATGTGAAAGGGAAGATGAAAAATTGGGGAAGAGCAAAGATGGGAAGAGAGAGAGAGAGCAAGAGTGGGTAGAAAGAGGGGAAAGCAAGATAATTCAGGGGGTAAGCAAATGTTTTCAGCCACAATATAAAATCATGCATACATATGTGCGTGCCAGATAGCGCGCACACATGTAGGCCGTGCACGCTCCTTTAAAATCGACTCCTATGTATCCTAGAAAGGGAAGGGAGTCCTTCTCAAAAGGCATTTCTCTGACTTAGAATACAGTTGGTTCTCTCTAAGTCGCTGCAGAACCGAGTCACGTCCCAGCGGTGAGCGTCTAAAGTCTTGGAATAGATCAGGATGTTGTCTAGGTATACGACGATTCAGTGGTGGAGGAGGTCACGGAAGATTTCATTCATGAAATTTTGGAAGACAGCAGGTGCATTACTGAGCCTGAATGGCATTACCAGGTATTCATAATGGCCATCCCGAGTGTTAAATGCTGTCTTCCACTCATCTCCCTCCTTAATCCAGACTAGATTGTAGGCCCCACAGAGTTGCAATTTGGAGAAAATCTTAGGTCCTTGGAGTCGATCAAAGAGTTCCGATATCAGCGGGAGTCGGTATCGATCCTTCACCATGATGACGTTCGGGTCACAGTAATCGATGCACTGCCGGAGATTGCCATCCTTTTTGCTCACAAAGAAGAAGCCAGCCCCGGCTGGAGACTCGGAGGGATAGATGAAACCTTTCTGCAGATTCTCCCGGATATATTCTGACATGGCTCGGGTCTCCGGCAAAGACAGGGGATACACTCTTCCCCGAGGTGGTATTGAACCAGGCAGCATGTTGATGGCGCAGTCGAACTCCCAGTAAGGGGACAAGATGTCCGCAGCCTCCTGGGAGAAGACATCGGCGAAATGAGCATAGTGAGAAGGCATTCCTTTAGGGAGCAAGGAGGTAGTGCAGGAGATGGAATCTGTGGGCTGGGTCATACAGGTCCGGAGACAAGAGGGACCCCACCGGACGAGCCTCAACAAGGTCCAGTCAAATTGTGGGTTGTGCTGTTGCAACCATGGCATGCCAAGGACCACGGGATGAATGGCCCTTTAAATCACGTAGAACGAGAGACGCTTGTGGTGATCGGGCTCGACGCGGCATAGCAAGGGGATGGTAATGTGCGTAATTCTTCCCAGGAGGGGGTCTCCATGGATGGAGGAGAACATGAGTGGAACGGGGCAGGGGCATGTAGAGATCAGCAAGTGGTCAACTATCTCTTGTAAAAGGAAGTTCCCACCTGTCCCGGAATCCACGAGGGCAAGAGTTGGGAAATCATGGCCCCCTATGGAGAGGGTTATCGGCAGGGTTAGAGGGGGAGCAGGTTCAGTCAGGCATAGAGTCACTCCCCGATGGGAGTTTACCAGCCGGACCGGGCATTGGGCGATGAGGTGCCCCGCAGCCCAGCAGTAGAGACAGAGACCGCCCCGCCGACGTCTTTGGCACTCCTCCGGAGACCCATGGGTCATGGACTCATGGGTCATGGACCCATGAGTCCATGACCCAACTGCATGGGCTCTTCGGAAGGGCCCTCCATAGGAGGTGGTTGTGAAGAAGGCGAAATATGCCGGGGGCATCTGGGCACGGCCATGCATCGCTTGGAGCTGGGGAACTCCAGTGCTCTCTCCTGGATGCGGTGGTCAATCTGGCCTGCTAGATCGATTAGTGCGTCCAGAGAAGCAGGAAGCTCACGGCGCCCAGTTCATCTTTAATCCTAGTGGAAAGTCCATCCAGGAAGATGGCTCTCAGGCAGAACTCTTCCCAGTGAAGTTCGGTTGCCAGAGTCCTGAACTCGATGGTATAGTCCAGCAAGAGGCAACCACCCTGACGGATATGCAGGAGTTCGGTGCTGGCTGTGGCCCTTTGTCCGGGGTCCTCAAATATGGAGCAGAACAGGTGCAGGAAGCCGGGGAGGTCCAGCAGGATGGGGTCCGACCACTCCCACAGGGGAGAGGCCCAGGCAAGGGCCTTAGCCTCAAGCAGGGATAGGATGTAGGTTGTCTTGGTGAGGTTGTCCGGAAATAGTGCTGCCTGAAGACAAAAGTGCATATTGCTCTGGTTGAGGAACCCGCGACACTGCTGCGGGTCACCCGCATATTGGGGAGGAGCCGATAAGGAAATGACCGGACAGGACGATGAGGCTGTTCCCAAGGGTGGGTGAAGGTGCGGAACCTGCAGAGGCGACCGAGTCCAGGCGGGCATTAAGGCACTCCATGGAGGCAGCAAGTGACTCTAGGACCTTCTGCTGCTCAAGTATTTTTTGCGCCAGTCCAGGTATGGCCTGCAGAGCTGAAGCCTCCGCTGAATCCATGGCCTTGGCTTGCTGTTACGATTGTGGATCCCTTGACCAAGGGGGAGTTGGCGCCACCTATGGGGAGGAGCCCCACAGGTTCCCACCATTGGCTGGTGAGGCTGGAGAGCGACTGAGACCCCGAGGAGTCTTCACCACTACCAGCCCTCATTCCCCACAGGTTAAGCCCTTGGGTACCAGGGCTGGCTGGACTTATGTGGGGTCTCAGATACGGGGAGTCTCGTGGTCCTAAAGTAGCGAGGGTCATGGCAGGCAGCGAATCTCAGGATCCGAGGCAGGAAAAGGTCAGGACAGGCGGCATGTCTTGTGATCCAAATCAAGAACGTAGAAGTGAGAGTCTGGAATCTCCAATGCAGGTACAAGAGCCATTTTTTTAAATAGAGGCAGCGCACTGCGAGCGCTTTTGGAATGGAAGTAGAAAGCAGATTGAACAGCAGAACTGAGATGAGCAGAGATTAAGCGAGTCCCCTGAAGAAGATGATATTCGAAACTGGGCCTTGTTGGGTATAACACGCTGTAGTTGCATTGATTTCTCAGATCACAGCTGCAAGTTAAGTACGGCTCCTTAGAAGCATTATAAGAAACAAACAAGTGTGTTTTAGAGTGGTGGTGGATGTTTTACATTTAGGTGTACTATGGACTTTTCACAACATTTAAAAAAAAAAATAGATTCAAAAAGATAAAAAATTAATTCACAAGTAATAAAGACATTAGGGTGGATGTCATTAAGGGTAACCTGGATGGTACCGGGAAATAATTTTATGAAACATCACTTGCCTTTCTTTAAAAATTTCTTTGGTCTTTTGGAATTTTATACAAAAAATGTTGTAGAACATTTGGGTTGTGAAAAGTGTTGGGTGAATAAGAGGCAGGGAAACAGAGATCAACATTTGATTCATTTGAGTTATACAAACTATTGAAATAAAATAATAAAAACGAAAAGGATAATGCGGGATATGTAGTGTTATTTGATATAGGCGGGGACCGGAAATGTGGAGCTGGGACATCGCCCGTCGCTGTCCCTTTAAATCTAGTGAGGGAGGCACGTGCGCGCCTAAGGCAGCCAGGGGAAAGAAGGCTCGACTGGCCCTGCCGGTCAGGAGGGCCGTGTCAGTGGCGGATAGATGGCGCAAGTGCGTCTGCCGTGGCTCCCCACTGCCACAAGGATCCCGAGGGCGAAGAGAATGCCGGCGTGGTGCCGGTAAGTGGAGGGGGGCCGGCCGAGGGCCTCCATGGGCGGTGCCCATAACAGCCTGTGTGCGTCTGTCTTCTTTCTGGGGGTGGTGTATCTGTGTTTTTCTCTTTAGGCATAGTATGTTTGTATCTGGGCCTGTCTGTGTGTTTGGTTTCTGTCTCTCTGTGGGGTGTCTTTGTTTTGGTATGGGATGACTATGTCTGTCTATGTCTGTCTGGGTATCCATTTCACTCTCTGTCAGTCTAGGTATGACGTATTTGTTTCTCTCTGTTTCTGTCTGGGAATGAGGTTTATGCCTCTCTGTGCATATGTGTGTGTGTGTGTGTGTGTGTGTGTATGTGTGAGCTTACTCCTTTCAGCAGCTTGCAGAGAAACAAAATGGGGGCTTTGAGCACTAGTCAGCAATATGGCTGCCTAGTGAATACCCTTCATGTATGTATGTAGATAGACAGATAGTAACCCAACTTGAGGGGCGCCAACTAATTGCATGATAGGAAGGGGACCACAACACACAAAGTTTGCTCACCCTGCTGTAGAAAATAAAAGCCCATCAAACTCAAAATAAATAATCAGCAATGAAGCCCAGCTGGGTAAAGCTAATTAGTTAAGAGTGATTTCATACTTTTACACACAAGCCAGGAAATCAGAGCAACGAATAGACAATGGACAGAAATGGCAATGCAGATGAATACAGTCCAAAGCACCAGAATAACCTGATGTTAACAGTCCATAGACAAGTGCAGCTGAGTCCTCAGGCAGTCAAAAAAAAAGCAGGCTAGACCAGTTTAAGGTCCATAGTTTTGTAATCCATAGATCTCTGGCAAGCATTAAAACAAGTTAGACCAGCTTACAGTACAAAGACTTGTAATCCATAGGACTCGAGCAGGATTTCTAGACAGAAAAAAAACCTCTTGATTTCTATGTACACTTTACCTGGAATAACTATAACCTCTCAGAGAAGACAATTTTTTGGCAGACTCTGGAACACTAGGACGAGACAGCAGGCACAGCAAAGGAAAGATCAGCAAGCCCAAGTAGCACTTGTGGACAGTCACTCTAGGGCAGAAGCTCAAGGTAAAGCCAAGTTACATGAATGCGCACCAGTGGGCCAAGACAGTCTGAGGACAAGAACTCCATGGCAAGCTGGCATGTTTGGGGGTAGCAATTCTGTACAGAGTCATCTCCCACAATCCTGCTGCAGCAGAGAGGCCCAATTAAGTGTGAGAGTTAAGGCAATTCATCTCGGTGGCAGCAGCTATCTCCAGCCGAGTCTGCTCTCGGTGTTCAAATGCCAATGATATTCAAATTGCTGTCGGTCTATGATCCCGTGTGCCTTTAAGGGGGGCAGATTCAATTGCCACTAGTAGTTGGGAAGAAAAGAAGCAAGCCGGAAGGGAAAATTTAGCCCAGTACGGTCAGCAGGAGGGAAGTGATAGATCAGTTGCTATGGGGGAAAGAGAGAGTGAGGTATGATTTGCCTGGGTTGATGGGAAGAAGCCAGGGCTGGATTTAAGATTTTTTTTGCCCATAGGCAGATTGCCACAGCAGTGCCTCTTTTGAAGCTGTGCCAGCACATGACCCCAAAGTAAGCAGAAGCAGATACCTCCTTGGTCTGCATATTTTTGGCACCTTTGCCTATGCCTGCATTTGGGTCTAGAAGAAGTCTGCAGAGGGATGGGTTCAAAGTGGTGATGGTGGGGAAAATATGAGGGATGAATTGCACCCAGGGGCTGGAGGGAGATTGAAGATGTGGATTGCGGGATAAGTTGCTCCAGGATGTGTGTGTATAGTCCAAGTACAGATCCCTGAGGCACTCCACTATTTACCCTTTTCCACTGAGAAAATTGACTATTTAATCCTACTCTCTGTTTCCTGTCTTTTAACCAGTTTGTAATCCACGAAAGGACATTGCCTCCTATCCCATGACTTTTTAGTTTTCTTAGAAGCCTCTCATGAGGGACTTTGTCAATCACCTTCTGAAAATCCAAATACACTACATCTACCGGTTCAACTTTATCCACATGTTTATTAACCCCTTTAAAAAAATGAAGCAGATTTGTTAGGCAAGACTTCCCTTGGGTAAATCCATGTTAACTTCTGTCCCATTAAATCATGTCTTTCTATATGCTCTATGATTTTGATCTTGAGAATAGTTTCCACTATTTTTCCTGGCACTGAAGTCAGGCTCACTGGTCTATAGTTACCCGGATCGCCCCTGGAGTCCTTTATAAATATTGGGGTTATATTGGCCACCCTCCAGTTTTCAGATAGAATGGATGATTTTAATGATAGGTTACAAATTTTAACTAATAGATCAGAAATGTCATTTTTGAGTTCTTCAGAACCCTAGAATGCGTACCATCCGGTCCAGGTGATTTGCTACTCTTTAGTTTGTCAATCTGACCTACTACATCTTCCAGGTTCACAGTGATTTCGTTCAGTTCATCTGACTCATCACCCCTGAAAACCATCTCCGGAACTGGTATCTCCCCAACATCCTCATTCTGGCTTTGGCTATCGCTGTGTCACACTGCTTTGTCGACTTCAGGTCATTAGACACTATCACCCCAAGGACTCTCTCCTGCTTCATGCACATCAGCCCTTCACCCCTCAATGCATATGGTTCTTTTGTATTACCACACCCCAGATGCATTACTCTGCATTTCTTGGCATTGAATCCCAGCTGCCATATGTTGAACCACTCTTCCAGCTTCTTTAAATCCCATCTCATTCTCTGTATTCCTTCCGGCGTGTCCACTCTGTTGTAGATCTTAGTATCATCCGCAAATAGACAAACTTTACCTTCTAACGCTTCCAGGCTGAGGCAAAGAGGAGCTGCAGTAGTGGCCTTTTATAGGCCTGCATCTGTGAAGTCATCATCAGGCACCACTGGCCTTTTCCCACTGAGGGCCTATTAACAGTAGCAATATCAGGCATGTGCATGCCTTAGGAAGGCCCAGGGAAGCGGCGGCAGTGCGTAGGGAGAAGGAGAATGCTGTGGTCTGCCGAGTGTCCATTTGGGGGCCTTCACCAGCAACAGAGCTTCTTCCACTGGATTCAGTGCTGTAGATAAGTGCAGCAGTCTGTGGGCCTGTCCCTCGGACTGCCAAATGCAACAACGATTTTTTCTATTGCTTTTGATGGATTGTCTAATGACTGTGGTCTTATTTGTGATGAGGTTTCAGCTGCTATGCAGCCTCCCCTTCACCAGGGGACCCTGAGGAGTATGCCCTCCAGGCTGGCCAAGCTCCTCCCTCCTGCCTGCACCACATCCAGAATCCAGCATTACATAACCCTGCCTTGGCAGTCCCAAGATGCTTCTGAATCGAGTCTTTATTGGTTCCTTGTGTTATGAATAACACTGCAGATAAATCCTGTGGGAGGTTCTGACTTCGCAGCAGAAGCCGCTCCTCTTCTGCTTCATGGCCCCAAGCCGCCAGCCACAATGCCTCCTCTTTGCTCTTCGTGGCCTGGGCCACCGACTCTACTCTGAGGCTGCCCAAGTCCAGCTCCTGTGCGGCATCTTCCTAGGTACGTGCGCATGCCTCTCCTGCAGATTGAAAGGACCCACGGCAGAAAAAGCCCCACGGCCCTTCCTGATAACATCAGCCTGCTTGCCATATAAAAGGGCTCTTCAGTCTGTCCCTCATCACCTTTGCATGGAGTTGTCCTGCTCCAGCTTCTGCTCCAGGAGTCTTCGGAGTTCCACAGCTCGCTTCTTCAAGTTCTTCTGTGCCATGTTCTTGATTCCTGGACTCTCATTGGTTCCTGGTTTACATCTTCCAAGTCTTCACATTTACCTGATGTCCAAGTCTTCAACTTTGCCCGCCATCTAGGTCTTCTCTCTCGCCCACTCTTCCAGGTGTACCAGCGTTGTGGTCCATGACTAGCCCATGGCGGGTTGTGTAGAGTGGATGGCCTGCCTTCTTTGCCAGTCAAGTCTCCGGAGGTCCCTTGTTTTAAATGCTGGGTTCTGTCCCTGGTTTTGTTTTCCTGAGTCTCTGAATCCTGTTCCTGGGCTTCAGAGTTCCTTGTCCAGCCTCCATCCATGTCCAAGTCTCAAGTCCAGAGTCTGCTTTGCCTTTGGTGTGGTCCTTGACCAGCCCTCGGGTTGTGTAGTGGTGCAGGTCTCTCCCAGAGTCTTTGCAATTTTTCCCTGCCAAGACTTTATCATGTCCCAAGCCAGGAGTCTGCTTTGCATTTGGCGTGGTCCGTGACCAGCCTACGGGCTGTGGAGGGCATGCTGCGGCAAAGGGCTCTATCTGAGTCTGAATCCTGAACCTGAACCTGAGTTTATACCTATACCTGAGTCCATTCTTGAACCTGAACCTCTACCTGAGTCTTTGTCTAAGTTCAAAATCTTCTGTGCCAAGAATTCGTGCCTTGTTCTAGTCCTGTCTTCAGAGTCATCTTCCACCCTCGAACTCCGTCTGTCCTGACATACTGACCATTCCCAAGCAGCAGGTCCAAAAGGGCTTTCAAGTGGTCAGAGGGCTACCCCAGAGACCAGCATTGCGTTGTTGGGTCTCACTCTTTGTGTGTTCAGGTTCAGCGGAGGCCTGAGTGAGCTTCATTCCAAATCCAAGCTACTTTTCAAATCTAGCCCGTGCCTGAATATGCTTGCCTCCTGTGGTGCATACCTTGCAGCCTCGCCCTGGGGTTGTACCATGGTTCAAGGGCCCCCTCTCCCTTGATGAAGCTATCGCATTCCGCACTCACAACACTTTGCCCTAGCCACTCTTGCCTTGTGGCCTTCCCAGGCCTATCTTTGCTTTGCCTTTGACCTCCGGGCCTTCAGACCTCAGCCTTGCCTTGCCTTGTCTTGTGGCTTCTGGGCCTTCTGACCTCAGCCTTGCCTTTCTTTGTCTTGTGGCCATCCAACCTTTAGCTCCTACCTTGCCTTGTGGCCTTAGGGCCTTCTGGCTCTCTCCCTTGCTTTGTAGCCTATCCTGGTCTAATCCTGACCTCTGGCCTAAGCAGACCTTGCCTACCTCTGTGGCCTCTTTGGGCCTCTCCCTGTCTTGTCCCTCGGGACCTTCCTGTATTGCTGCCTTCAGGCTTTATGTTCCATGTTCTGTGTTGTCCTTCTTTTGCCTTGTCTTAGTCCGTTCCTGTCTCAGCCTGAGTTCTAGTCTTAACTGCATGCTGTACCTGAGTTAGGGATGTGAATTGTTTTTCTGACGGATTAAAATATCGTACAATATTTTCTCATCCGTCAGGTATCAGGGGGGTCCTCGAAACTGATAGGAAAACCCCACAAAAGTTTTGTGTGGTTTTCTTATCATTTTGGGGGGGTGGGAAGAAAGGGCACACTGAAAAACAACACCCAAACCAACCCCGACCCTTTAAATCTAATTATTTAGATTCCCCCACCCTTCCGACCTCCCCAAAACTTTTCTAAAGTACCTGATAGTCCAGCGGGGGTCCCAGAGCGATCTCCCACTCTCGGGCCGTCGGCTGGCATTAATCAAAATGGTGCCGATGGCCCTTTGCACTTACCATGTGACAGGGGCTATCAGTGCCATTGGCTGGCCCCTATCACATGGTAGGAGCAATGGATGGCCCGCGCCATTTTTCAAGAGTGTCCCCTAGTCCTTGTATTATCTGAAAGAGTAAATAACTATTCCACATTTACACGATCAAGTCTTTTCATGATTTTGTAGACCTCTATCATATCCCCCTCAGCTGTCTCTTCTCCAAGCTGAACAGCCCTAAGCTTTTTTGCCTTTCCTCATAGGGGGGCCATTCCATGGAATGAAAGTGAGAGCAAGGCTGAACATGCTGTATCCAGAAAACTCAGACATTAATTTATGTGTTTGTGTGTATTACACTGTTAACAAGGCATGCAGTATTTAGCATGCAGCCATGTGTTCTGCATCTCATTAATTAGTAAATCTAGCATTAACTTGATCATTAACAAGTGCATTAAAATCCAGGTGTTAATGCCTAGTTTTAATGTGCAATAATAAATAGATCCATTAGACTTCTAAATTTAGCCATCCATTTAAAGGAAATATTATTTATCTGAATTCAAGAAAGCGTGGAATAAGCAAAGGGGATCTTGGAGAGTGTGGTAAGGACTCAAAGCAGAGTAGTTAGTGTGGATGTGCAGACTAGTTAGGCAGTATGGTCTTTTTCTGCCATTACTTTATCTGTTTATGTTTATTGGCATTTTATGGGCTATTAATATGTTGTTAAGCTATTATTATGTTTTAAATTGTCTTCATTTTGAATTTATTAGAATAAAGGATAAATATGAATAAAAGAAATGACAACTTGAAGTAGGTGGCCTGGACTTATGACTTTCCTTTACTGTTCTGATGGAAGATCCATGTTCATAGTCACAGCTGCACAGTGTTGCGAGCGCAGCCTTCTGGAGCCGATGGCGCGGGGTCGGCGTGTGTCATTAGCTCATAGGAGAGCAGGAGCCCTTGGGCCACGGAATGGCTCAAGACAGGACACGAGCTGCTCCCCGTGGTGAGGTTTTTGTGCAGGAATGGGCGGAACAGGAACACAGGGCTTGAACGTAAGCCTCAGACGAGGACTTGGAGCGTGGAACATGTGAAAGTCCAAAGAGAGCTTGAAGCACAGAGAGTCAAGGAAGAGTTTGGAACTTGGGGACTCTGGAGACTCCGGCATGGAGCTTGGGACTCTGGATGTAGACATAGAGATTTGAAGGCTTGGAACGTAGATATGGACACTTGAATGCTTGGAACGTAGATGTGGACACTTGGAGACTTGGAACGTTGACGTGGACACTTGGAGACTTGGAATGTAGATGTGGGGACTTGGAGACTTGGGATGTAGACATAGACACAGAGGGGGGGTGAGCAAAACCCTCAGGCGCCCTACACAGCCTGGAGGCTGGTCACGGACCATGCTATCCCCTACGCACCCTACATAGTCAGACGGTTGGTCGCGGATCACAAGGGGAGCAGGACTTGCTCAGGATATCTCACAGCACAGGAGCGAAGTAACCCCTTGGATCCTCCGGAGTCGGAACAGGCGAAGATAAAACTTGGAACTTGGAAACTCTTATTAAAAGCAAGAAACCTCTGGAGGCACAGGTTATTCGGGACCTGGAGCATCAGGACTGGATACATAAGGCTGGAAACATCTCGAAACTTGGAACATGGAACATCTTGAGACTTGGAACATGGAACAACTCGGAACTTGGAACATGGAACACTTCAGGACTTGGACTCATGAAGATCTCTGAACTTGGACTCACAGAACATCTCTGGACGTGGACACACAGAACATCTCTGGACTTGGACTCGAGGAACATGGAACATCTAGACAAGAAACCTGTAACACAGAGACAACAGGAACAGCGGAACAGGAACCAACGAAGGAATCAGGAATCTGGGCTGAAGAGAACTCCTCAGGAACATCCAGGCAGATGCGAAGATGCTGGAGGAGTGGAGTGAGGCCCTTAAATAGGGCTGACCCAGGAAGTAGGTGGAGACTGTACGTCGGTGGGGCCGTGGCCACTTCCTGTCGCTGGCCCTTTAAAAGGGATGAAGAGGCGCGGCCTTGCGCCTAAGGAAGGCCTGAAGCAAGGCAGGAACAGCACCCTGGAGAGCAGCCTCTCCTGCCGTGGTGGAAGGCCTGGCAGCAGCACAGGCCACAAGGAAAAAGGCCCAGAGACAGGCGACGTCAGCGGCATTCCTGCCGGGTCGAAGGGCAGGGCCTGAAGGTGGCACCCAGCTGCGAGGCCAAGTTTCGTTGGCGGCCTCTCAAGGCTGCGAGGGAAGCAGCGTCCGGCAGCGGCTCCAGCCACAAGACGAGGGGCAAGACCCCAGCGTCCTCTGCATCGCGAAGGCAAGGCAGCGGCGGCTCTGAGCCATGGGGGGGCAGCGGAGGTAAGGCCCTGTCAGCGGGATTCGTGGGCAGGAGCACAACACCCACATGAGTTCACCAAATAAATTCAACTACTGAACTTAAATTGGATATTCAGTGACAAAGCTGCACAGCTAAATATACTTGGATACATCTTAACTTATCTGGGTAAGTTAGGACAGCCCATTGATATGACTAAATTTATCTGAATAACTTAGCCAGATAACGATTGTTATCCAGTTAAGATATCCAGACAGCTTAAAACCACCCTGGAATACTTCAAATTTAACTGGATAAATTTTACCCATCTAAACATTTACACAGATAATTCAGAGGTGGTGAGCGCACTGGGATTTTTAAATCTCACAGTTTCTCCCACTAAATCCCAAACTTAGCCAGACAAACCTTTTCAATGCGAACCTCTGGAGATCTAATTATAAAGTTATTTATGAGGGTAATTTTGTAATATTGTGGGGAACTTATGTGGCAGCTATGTGCATAAGTTCTATCAATTTTCAAAGCAAACGAACATAAGAACATAAGAAATTGCCATACTGGGTCAGACCAAGGGTCCATCAAGTCAAGCATCCTGTTTCTAACAGTGGTCAGTCCAAGCTACAAGAACCTGCAAATACCCAAAAACTAAGCTACTGATGCTAGTAATAGCAGTGATTATTTTCTAAGTCAACTTGATTAATAGCAGGTGATGGACTTCTCCTCCAAGAACTTATCCAAACTTTTTTTAAACCCAGCTACACTAACTGCACTAACCATATCCTCTGGCAACAAATTCCAGAGTTTAATTGGGCATTGAGTGTAAAAGAATTTTTTCTGATTGTGCTACATGCTAATTTCATGGAGTGCCCCCTAGTCCTTCTATTATCCAAAAGAGTAAATAACCAATTTACATTTACCCATTCTAGACCTTTCATGATTTTAAAGACCTCTATCATATCCCCCCTCAGCCATCTCTTCTCCAAGCTGAACAGCCCTAACCTCTTTAGTCTTTCCTCATAGGGTAGCCGTTCCATCCCCTTTATCATTTTGGTCACCCTTCTCTGTACCTTCTCCATTTCAACTATATCTTTCTTGAGATGCGGCGACCAGAATTGTACTCAGTATTCAAGGTACGGTCTCACCATGGAGCGATACAGAGGCATTATGACATCCTCTGTTTTATTCACCATTCCCTTCCTAATAATTCCTAACATTCTGTTTGCTTTTTTGATTGCCACAGCACACTAAGCCGATGATTTCAAAGTATTTTCCACTATGACGCCTACATCTCTTTCTTGGGTGGTAGCTCCTAATATGGAACCTAACATTGTGTAACTTCAGCATGGGTTATTTTTCCCTATATGCAATGCATCACCTTGCACTTATCCACAGTAAATTTCATCTGCCATTTGGATGTCCAATTTTCCAGTCTCACAAGGTCCTCCTGCAATTTATCACAATCCGCTTGTGATTTAACTACTCTGAACAATTTTTTTTTATAATTTGCTTATGTTCACTCTGAAAAGTATCGAAAATAATGTGCATAAACTCACCAACACAAAGTTACACCTGCTCTTTGCAGGGCATCATTTGTGCAAACTATTTAAAATCAAAAGTATGCACCTAAATCCAAACTTTGCCCCAGCTCTGCTCCTCAAAGCACCTCTTTTTTGTCTACACAAAAGTATGCACACAATCGGGTTGTGCATGTACTTCTATGTGTGCAAATCTTGAGCAAATTTATAATATGAGTTTATGAATGTAAATTGTTTATTTTATCCAAGTAAATGGCTTTTACGATTACTCTCTATGGGCCTCATTTTCCATCCGGATCGCACGTGATAAGGGACTTTTTGCGTGCGAAACGTCCCTTATCGCATGCGATACCAAAATGGGTATGGAGTCAGCCCTGGAAGAGGAGGAGTCGGGGTGTCAGCGGGGCAGACTCCGCGAAGACGCCGCGGACAACGAAAAGGTAAGGCCCTTTTCGCGTCCGAGTTTGCACCCAATAGCTACACCTACTATGGTGGCGCTATTGGGTGCGAAACCAGCAGTGATCGCACCGCGACGGTGCAATCGCTGCCGGCTAGTGCAGACCCGCCCCCCGTTTCGGCCCCCCGCCCCTCATTCCCTAAAGTATCGCAGGCCTGCGATACTTTAGAAAATGAGGCCCTATGTGTCTAACCATGCATCAACTATTAAAGCATTTAAGTAGGAAGGTGTTTTGGCTGGAGGGTTTTTATAGCTTTTTTTAAAAATTATTTTCTAGAAACAATTCCCACCCAATTTACATAAAAAAAAAATTCTATTGTTTGATTATATAGATGTATTTGAATTTCAAAGGTGTCAATCATTTTCACATGGTCTCTGGTATAACCATTTGATATTATAATTGTTTTGAATACATTGCTTTCTTTTCTTTTCTTGATGCTATTGCTCACAAGTTTAGACTTGTGCTAATTCAGTCTCTTTATCTGTCTGCTACCATGTCTACAATGTATGTGCATGTACATTTTTCTTTAAATAATGCTTCAGATAGTAATTATTTTGTAGTAGTTTTGGTTCTACACCACTTAATTGAGATCTTGACAGCATGGATATAGAAATGTATAGAAAATCTTTTTGCTGAGCATAGAATTGTCTCTTTCAATGTGCTCTTCATTAGCATGGTTTTTCTAGTTGTTCTCTGTTTGCTTTATGCTTATTATTTGCTCATTATTATACTACAGCTATTTCCTAACTGTCATTTGGATTCAACTCTGATTGTGCAACTATCTACATCAGTGTTTCTCAAACCAGTCCTCAGGGCACACCTAACCAGTCAGGTTTGCAGCTATCCACAATGAATATTCATGAGATAGATTTGCATACACTGCTTCTATTCTATGTAAATTTATCTCATGCATATTCATTGTGGATCCTTAGTGACATTGCAGAGTTATAAAAATCTGGAATTTGTTGCCAGAGGAAGTGGTTAGTGCAGTTAGTATAGCTGGGTTCAAAAAAGGTTTGGCTAAGTTCTTGGAGGAGAAGTCCATTAATTGCTATTAATCAAGTTTACTTAGGGAATAGCCACTGCTATTAATTGCATCAGTAGCATGGGATCTTCTTGGTGTTTGGGTAATTGCCAGGTTCTTGTGGCCTGGTTTTGGCCTCTGTTGGAAACAGGATGCTGGGCTTGATGGACCTTGGTCTGACCCAGCATGGCAATTTCTTATGTTCTTATGTTCTGACGTTTTTCCCCAGGATTTTTCCTTCTTGCAAGTGAGTCCTATAAACTCACCAGCTAAGTACATGTTTGAGAAAAAAAAATTCAAATTCATCCAGTCTGTGTATCTAGTCTGTGTCACTAGTATTATTGGACTGGGCTTTCTGTTGAACTTAGTCTGTGGAATTAGTACAGACAAAAAAACAGAGTGTCAGGTATATACACACTTATCTGTGTCCTGTTTCTCTGTGCAACTGCAGCTGCTTTGCCTCCTCTGGATGCAGTGATCTCTGGAATACAGATTGCTGTCTCAGTAGAATATTTTGTCTTCTTCTCTTTATGGTACCTACTTCCTAACTATAAAGAAATAAAAGAAAACAAAACCATGCTACAGTTTCCACTCCAATCTTACACAAGAAAACTTTGTATGAATGTTGCTAACACAAATCTGGAACCTTGCTGAATTGTGAGAAAAAGAATGAAAGAGAGAGAGGGAGGAAGGGTTGTGAGAGAGAGGAAAGGTGTGTGTGTGTGTGTATATGTGTGTGTATCTTTGTGTGTGTGTGAGAGAAGAAGGGTTGTGTGTTTGTGTGTCTGTGTCTGGAGGAGTGTTGCGATCCCTCCTGTTGCTGCGCTACAGGTGGTCTCTCACCTTCCTCCCGGAGGCCGCTCCGAAGCCAGGGCCTCGCCTGTGTTCCACCCGGGACTTGCTCCAGGGCCTGAGAGGCCTAGCTGTGCCTGTGGCTTGCATGCCAGCGTTTGGACTTCCTGTTTGGCGACGCCCTTCTCCTAGGGGCCGGCCCGCAGCTCTCTACCCCATTTATAGGGCCAGCGGTGGGCGGTCCTGGCAAGCTCCTCCCAGGGAGTTGCCTTCTACCTCCAGTATTTAAGGACTTTCTTGTCAGTTGCAACTGGCCTTCGGATCGGGCTCTACAGTCGTCTGTAACCTTGCCGATCCAGGTCCCCCGTGTTCGCCTATGCCTTGATGGGTCCCTGTCCAGTGTCTCTGCCTTGATGTCCTGTTTTGATGTCCGCTACCTGATGTTACTGATGTCTGCCTTGATGTGTTACCTGATGTCTGATCCAGTTCCTGCTCTTCCTTGACGTCCTGTCTGGCTCCTGAGCCTTCTATCCTGTTGGGCCCTGGAGTGGCCAACAGGAGGGATTCGTCCCCCGGGCTCTGGAGCTTCCCTGCCTGCCAGCCGAAGGGGCTTCGGATGTCAGTATCCCAGCATCGGAGTTCCTGTTCGCCTGGATCTTCCGCTTTGTCTTCCCTGCACCCTCCTTTCCTCAGCGTGGTCCGCGACCAGCCTTCCTGGGCTGTGTAGGGCGTGTCTGGGACGGGGTGGTCCGCGACTCAGTCCCACGGGTGGGCTGAGTAGGGTGCCCTGATGGACAGTGCCATGTTTCCTTCCAGCCTTGTCTACGATGTCTGCACCTGCCTTGTCTACGATGTCTTGCTTCAGCCCTTGCCCTGATGTCTTCAATGTCTTGCTTCAGCCTGTCTTGGATGTCTGCTTCAGCCCCCGTCTGACGTCTTCAGTGTAAAGGACTCTGTCTGCCCTCGCCTCTGTCCGGCCTGCTGCCCATTGCCGTTCCCAGCGGCAGGTCCGAAAGGGCCGGGAACAGTCGGAGGACCGTTCATCAGTCAACTTCCCAGTGTTGGCTACCATGGGCGTGCAGGTCCGGCTGAGGGTCAGACTCTGTGCCTGCTTCTGTACCCGCCTGGCTCACCATGCCTGCCCAGCTCACCTCCCACGGTGTGGCTGGGGCTCCTCCCTAGCTTTCGCCGTGGCCCAAGGGCTCACCACCAGCTCGAGACGACCGCGCCCGCGCACGCTCGTAACAAGGAGAGCACTAGCTAAGTGCAAAATAAACAATAAAAGCATTGTAATCCTTTTCTTCTTTTTGCCTATTTGATATTTTTTCCCCAGTTAAATTGAACAGCACTCTCCAAAAAGGATATTGGTAACACTTATACAGACTGTCTGTCTCTGCACAGCAATCTGTCACGCAACCACTCAAAACCCCAAGCTTTGCTTTTTTTTTTTTTTTTCTGTAAGCAACTAATGGGTAAAAACTTCTGCCAGATACTGTATCTACAAACTGAGACTGCAGCCTGAATTGCTACAAGGATTTGCTGTTGCGAGCGTAGCCTTCGGCTGGTGTGAGCGTGGAGGCGTGGTCGCTATCTCATGGGTCAGCGTGAACCCCTGGACCATGGCACGACTCAGGGAGGAGCCCCAAGGCACACTGTGGGAGGTGAGAGCATGTAAGCACGGGCGGAGCAGGAACAAAGCAGGACTGGAACTAAGGCAAGGAACTTCGGAGCAGGAACAAGGCAGGGTCAGCCCTTCTCTGGACCTACACACACCAGTGTGACTCAGCAACGCAATACTGGTCACAAGAGTAGACCTATGGCCACTCCGTAGCCCTTCCGGACCTATTGCTTGGGAATGACGAGTGCATGAGGCCAGACGAAGGCTGAGGGCAGGAACAAGACAAGACAGGAACTCAGGAATTTGGAAGACTTGGACAAAGACTCATTGAACTTGGAAGACTCAAACAAGGATTCAGGTTACTTGGAGGTCTCAGGCAAGGATTCAGGACTCAGACGTAAGTACTGGGTGAGAACTGAATCGCAGTGCGCCCTACACAGCCTCCCATGGCTGGTCGCGGACCACGCTGAACACGAAGCAGACTCCAGGCAAAGAAGTGGAACTTGAGACTGGAGCATGTCGAAGATTCAGTAGAGGCCTGCACCGGGGCATGCCCTACACAACCGCCTGTGGCTGGTCGCAGACCACGCTGAAGCGGAGCAGGTTCTGGCAGAGTCTTGGGCATGGACAGAAGCAAGCACAAGGAACTCCGAAGACTGGGACAGGATTCAAGACTCAGGATTCAAGACTTCGGCTTTAAAAACAATGGCCTTCCGGAGACTCTTGCTGCAGGTATGAAGACAGGCCTTGTGCCACAAAGCGCCCTACACAGCCCTCCATGGGCTGGTCATGGACCACAACAGTGGCACTCCAGGAAAGGTGAATGCAAGGAATCTGGGAACTGGTTGCAGAGGCAAAGACGAAGACATCAGGACCAGGACATTGGGACCACGGATCATCAGGACATCTGGAACACCAGGACATGGAACAGGCAACGAAGGAGCTTCTGACGAAGGACAAGACCAGGAACATCAGGACGAGGAGACCAAGAACACAGAACAAAGAGCCATCTAGACCAGGGGTCCCCAACCACCGGTCCGCGGACAGGACCGGGCTATTGGGGGTTTTTTGCCGGTCCGCGGTGCCAGCACTAAACACTGACAGTGTGCTCTGCTTTGCGGCGGCTCAGAGCACACTTTGTGGGGTGGATGCTGCCTGCTGCCCAGGGCCGGTAGAAGCACAGCATTAGGGGGCGCCGAGCCGCCGATGGCCGCTGGTGGACCTCATCCCACTGGCGGCTGAGCGGTGAACTACTGCTGTGCTATGTGCCGGATACACACAGCAAGAAGATCAGCAGGGCCGTGGTGGAGCTCATGTCACCAAGGCTCCTCCTCCTTCCTGCCCGTGCAGCTCCAGAAGAAAAATGTTGCCGGAACCGCGCAGGCAGGAAGGAGAAGGAGCATCAGCCGCATGCAGAAGAGGAGCAGTGTGGCCCGAGAAGACCAGGGCCGCTGCAGAGCCCATCCTGTGGCAACCCGTAAAGAAGAGGCCTAGAGGTGAGAGAGAGGCTGAGGGCCTGTAGAGTGTGTATGTGTGCGTGTATGAGATGAGTTGAGAGATTGTGTGTGAGAGTGAGTTGAGAGACTGTGTGTGGGACTGAAGACCTGAATGTTTGCAGAGAAAGTATGTGAGAGCCTCTGTATGTGTGAGAGAGACAGCATGTGACAGTGAGAGCCTGTGCTTGAGCAAGACAGCATGTGGGAGTGAGAGAGAGCCTGTGTGTGTGAGAGTCAGACAGCATGTGCCAGTGAGAGACTGTGTGTATGAATGATTGTATGAGAGAGAGCATGTGAGAGTGAGAGAGAGAGAGAGAAAGCATGTGAGAATGAGAACCTGACTGTGTGTTTGAGGGAAGAAGACAGATGGAGAGAAAAGAAATAGAAAAAAAGACAATATAAAAGGAATTGGCAAAAAAATAAGAAAAGGAAGGTGGAAAAAAAAAAGCCTGTGACCAACCGATTAGAAAACTAAAATCAGACAGCAAATGTAAAAAAAAATAAATTACTTTTTACTGATTGACACATGTAATCTTTGGGAATGTGCAAGAGTAGCACTTTCTCTATGCGGATCTCACAATGTACAAGATCAGCATGGAGGAACTGGAAGCCAACGGGGCCTGCACAGAGGAGGCAGCAGAATGGGCTTCAGTGCCAGTAGCAGCAATCAGCACCTCCGCAATAGCCACGCGGCAGCAGTGACAGTGGCAGCAGAGGAATGAGAGAGGTTCTGAGGTTGCTGGCAAAAGAAAGAGAAGGGGTCTCTGTCTTTAGTGTGTGCATGTGTATGAATGGGAGTCTGCCTGGGGGTGTATGTGTGTGAATGCATGGGTGCCTGCCTGAGGGTGTGTCTGTGTATGAGAATGAATGGGTGTCTTCCTGGGGTTTGTATGTGTGAGAATAGGTGCCTGCCTGTGTGTGGTGTATGTGTGTGTGTGTGAGAATAAATTGGTGCCTGCCTGGGGGTCTGTGTGTGTGAGAATGAATGTGTGCATGCCTGGGGGATGGGGAGGGAGTGGTGTGAAAATGAATGGGAGCCTGCCTGGGGTTCAGTGTGAGAATGACTGGGAGCTTGCCTTTGTGTGTCTGCATCCCCAGGATGCAGTAAGAGCTCATTGCCTCTTGCAGCTCAGGTATAAAAGATCAGATCTCTGCCATGCTTGGACTGCTGTAAGTAAGAGGCAGGGAAATGGGAGCAGGCGTTAGGTAAGCAAGGAAGGCAGGGTCCTGAACTTAAATGTAATCCTGTGCGCTGAGCTTAGCCCAGGTCTTAGATCTCATTTTCGGGTGCATCTTTCAGCTCTGTCATGACCGTGGTAATTAAATGATAAGTATGCACTAAAATCCAACCCCCTCCATAACCCCGCCCCATATGACCAAAGCCCCAACCCAATCCCGCCCTGCCGGGCCATGGAAAAATGGTCTTGCTTGAAGCCGGTCCCTGGTGCAAAAAAGGTTGGGGACCACTGATCTAGACAAGTGAAGACCATGGAAGACCTTGACTGGCGAGAAAGAACATGGACAACCATGGATTCCGATACGAAGGCCCCGAGGAACTGGAAGTGAGCCCTTTTATAGGGCTAAAGCAGGAAGCAAGCTGAGGCTGGCTTCCGGTGGTGCTGCAGGCTTTTCCGCCACTGGCCCTTTAAATAAGTTGAAGAGGTGTGGTCAAACGCCTAGAGGAGGGCCCAGAGACAGAGGCCTGCAGTGACGTCTTGCCATAAGATGGAACAGGACCCAGCAGTGGCACTTAGGCCACGAAGGGAAGAAACGGCGGTGGCTCCCTGCCGCAAAGGTGAGGGCGTCCCGGGGTGGCACTAGGCCATGAAGATCAAGGCAGTGGCGGCGGCGGCTCCTGCCGCTAGAGGTGGAGTCAGTGGCAGCGGTCTCCGAGCCACAAAAGAGAATGACCTGGCAGCGGCACTGTGCTGCAGAGAGACAGATCCAGTAGCAGCTTGGCCGCAAAGATTCAACGGAGGCCCCTCCTGCCGCGAGGGAAGTCAGGCAGCGACTCTAGGGCTGCTGAGGTGGAGGCAGCGGCAGAGCTGGCTTCCTGCCGCTTGAAGGAGGGACCCCGATAGCGGCTAGGCCACGAAGCAGCGATCCAGGGCGGTGGCAGCGGCTCGTGGTGAGTGGAAACCTACGAGCAGGATGGGATCCACGAGCAGGATCGTAACATTTGCGATCTGAATATTTAGTGTAGAAGGGAAAAAAATAACTTTCAATAAGGAAGCTGTCATGCTCGTTGGCTTGCAGGATGGTCCTGTGCCTCTCTTACCCCCAACACCACCAACAGCTCTCCACAGCTGGGGTGCCACAAGTACCAAATGCCACTGAGTGTGGCACAAGATGCCTCCATGCCTCTACCTCCCCAGCTCCCTTTATGCGCACATGCCCCTGACCTCTACACTCTTAAAGGGCCCATGACAGGAAGACAGCCACAGTGCCCCCTGATGACATCACTGGCTCCTCACTACTAAAAGCCCCTTCAGAGGATCAATAGATGCCTCAGTAACATTTTCTCTTGAGTGACTTGTATCCCACTGCATGTTGCTACTTGCTGCGTCTTGTTCCTGCCTTGTCTTTTTGTTCCTGTGCTCCTGTATTTTCATGCCTTGTCCTTGCCTTTTCATTGCCCTGCCCTAACCCTTGTCTTGTCTGTCCAGTTCCTTGTTCCTCCCTGTTCCCCCCTTGGCTTGACTTTCTGGATTCTGACCCGGACCTTCCTTGATCACCGCCTGGACCTGACCTTCTGCTTTTACTCTCGACCTAGCTTCATCTGCTTTCCCTAACCTCTGGCCTGTTGTCCATCTCTGCTGTCTGCTGCTTGCCCCGACCTCTGGCCTGCTGCCTGCCCTGACCTTCGCTCAGCCTTGGACTCTCATCTCTGGACTGTCCTAGTGACCCACCTGCTGGCTGCCAGACCCCAAGCACTCAAATGGCGAGAGAGATGGCTAGTATAGGTGAAGCTCCAGCCAGTCCCACCCAGGGCTTCTCCGCCAGCTGTCAGTGCAGGCCTTGTGGGCTTTCTCACTAGGCAGTGCCAATCACACCCCAGTGCCAATTACACCACAGCACCAAGGGCCCCTATTCTCATGAGTGTTACAGGTTGCTAAGGCCATGGACCTGGCTGTTCCTGACTGCCCTGCAGGCCATTCCTGGAATGGCCCAAAGGATACAACAGCAGTAAAACATCTTGTATCAGGTCATGGGCATTCTGTACAGACAAGTAACTTGTCTGGATGTGTTACCAGTTCCACAACCGGCTGTTCCTCCTCCAGTGGTTCTATCACAGTTAGCCTTAGCTCCAGCCCCTAGACCAATACCAAGCTGCTGCCACCAGCTCACTTTCATGAGAAGCTCTCTGAATGAGGGTCTTCCTTAATCAGTGTCAGACAAAGCAAAGGTGACATATATCCTGTCTCAGCTGACCTAGGCTGCTCCCCTCTGGGAGAGGTTTCATCCCCTTCTCTCCAACCTGGACCAGCTCCTTAAAGAGCTCCACCTCATCTTCGATTAACCTGGCTGAAGAGCATCTGCAGAGACAGAGCTCTTTCAGATCTAACAAGGCTCCGCCTTAATGGGGAAGTATGTGGTTTGCTTCCAAATTCTAGCTTCTGAGCTCCAATGAGGGAGGACAGCCTAACAGCAATCTCCTGCCAAGGCCTCTTAGAACCCATAAAGGATGAGCTTGCAGGGCGAGATCTTCCAGGCACCTTGGAAGACTTCATCAGTTTGGCTATTCTGCTGGATGTATGCTTCCAAGAATGGGCCAGAGAGAGGGAAGTATCTTGACACACCACATGCAGGATCTACAGACCATCTTCCTCATCCAGCCCTCTTGGAGTTGAGGAAGCTGCCACTCCACTTGAGGAACCCATGCAGATTGAGTGATGCAGACTATCTCTAAAAGAGAAGCAGAGAAGGAGGCATCTTAATATGTGCCTCTGCTGTGTGGGCTCAGGGCACTTCGCAGCACTTTGTCCTGCCACATCGGGAAACACCAGGATCTAGGGTTGGTGGGAAAGGCTGCCCTAGGTTGTTCTGATTCCCCTCTCCAAAACCTAGTGCCAGTCTGTCTCTCCTGGGAAGAGATAAACATCCATATGCAAGCCTTCATAGATATGGGGGTGGCGGGCAACTTCATTGCTGAGGAACTTGTACATTGTTATGGGATCCCCACTGAGCTATTGGAAATGGCACTTACTTTTTCGTCAGTCACCAGAGATTCTCTGTCAGGTCAAATCACCCCACTCACTGGACATCTGCACATGCAAACGGACCTGCTCGATTGGGAGAAGATCTGCCTATATGTCCTGCGAGGAGCTATTAACAGTATCATGTTGGGCCTCCCCTGGATGAGGCAGCACCAGCCCCATATCGACTGGGGCATGCTGGAAATCTCTCACTAGGGTCCCACCTCCCAGATGCTCTGTCTAGCCCAGGTTCAACCCCTGAAGTTCCTGGGTCAAGTGTCTACCACTGAAAAGCCTTGTCTTCCCTCCCAATACTCAGCCTATGTCATGTTCAGCAAACATCAGGCTGAGACCTTACCACCCCACCGGACCTATGACTGTGCCATAGATTTAATCCCAGGCAAACTCCACCCAGAGACTGAGTCTATCCACTATCTACCCCAGAAACGGAAGCAATGAGTAAATATATTAAGGAAAACTTGGACAGTGGCTTTATTCGTTGTTCATCATTGCCTGCCGATGCTGGCTTCTTCTTTGTTTGGAAGAACAGGTAATTACACTCCTGTATTGATTACTGGGGGTCTTATCTCTATTTCCACAAAGAATCACTATCCGTTCCCTTTCATCTCCAAGTTCTTCAATCACATGTGGGGTGCCCAGGTGTTTACTAAATTGGATCCGGGGAGTATACAATTTAATTAGAATTCAGGAAGGTGAGAAATGGAAAATTGTCTATAACATCTGAGATGGACACTACGCGTAACTAGTGATGTCCTTCAAGTTGTGTAACACTCCTACAGTATTCCAATTCATGGTCAATGAGATTTTCAGGGATCTTCTCTACTCCCATGTAGTGGTCTACCTGGATGACATCCTAGTCTTTTCCAAGTCGATGATGGAACATTGGGGTCACACCAAGCAGATCCTTCAAAGGCTTCGTGAACATCACCTCTACACCAAGTTGAAGAAGTGCAACTGGCAGCACTCACCCTTCCAATGCAGCTTGAAAGCTACCAGACTTCTTCGTGGCAAGACACCGCCAGGAAGTCACCATCCTCCCTCCCCTATAAGCTGCCCCAGGTGCACACCGTGCTGCCTCTTAAAGGGTCCATGGTGGGAACCCAAACTGCCAGCACCTTCCAATGATGTCACATGGCTGGGTATTTAAGGCCCAACCACACACCATAGTATCGCCTTGGCAACAGGTCATCTACACTAGGAAGCATAGTGTGTTGCTGCTTCTGTTTCTGTGTTCTAGTCTGGCCTTGTTTCTCAAGCCCAGCCTTGCCTTATCTCATCATAAATGTCTAAAACTTTGTAAATTAACTTCTCTCTTAAGCCTTATCCAAAATAATATTTGTGCTTATGGAAAAATATTTGTACAATTAAATTAAGTTCATTTGACATATAAAATATTTTGCATCTAAATAGGATAATTTAAAGCATCAAGATTGGATGACTAATTATCTTTGAAAATTCACGTTATTTTGTTATGCATCTAACACAATTCTAGACTCAGATGCAAAATGTTTAGTCCTAAATATGTCTTTTTGCTCATTGTGGCACTTTTCCAGTATGTGTCAGATATTGGTTGAAGCAATATAAATTCCACATTAAGGGGGTCATTTTCAAAGGAGTTACGCATATAAATGTGACATACTATCGTAGCAATTTTCAAAAGCTATTTACTCGAGTAAAGTGCACTTACTTGAGTAAATCCTATGGACAATTCAATGGCATATATTGTAGCAATTTTGAAAAGCCCACTTACTTGAGTAAAGTGTATTTACTTGAGCAAAAACCAGTTTTGCTCGAGTAAATGCTTTTGAAAATCTGGCCCTAAGAAAGCAACTTTTGTGCAAAATTCAAGGTTTTTGATCTTAGGGTGTATAAGTCACTGAGGATCTTACTTCTACCCCAGATTATCTGAATGTGTTCTCAGGAGAATGTGCTACATCCATCAGCTCATCATACATACAGTATCTGAATGTAATCCACTTTCAAATATTTGAAAGGCAGAATATAAATAAATTGGATTGGATTATTAAGTAGTCTAGTGGTTAGAGCAGTGCACTACAAACTAAAAGACCAGGGTTTGAGTCCTGCTGTCGTACCTTGGGCAAGTCACTTTAGTCTCCATTGCCTCAGGTACAAAAACTTATGGACTGGTACAGTTCATTAGCTCTGTACATTTTGCTTTCAGAAATTAGCGCCTACCCAAAGGTAGGCGCTAATTTCTTCAAAGGTCCCGAAAGTTTCCAAAAGTAAAAAAAAAAATTTGAAGTTGGCCCGCAGCTATCAGGTCAAAAACCAGATGCTCAATTTTGCCGGCGTCCGGTTTCCGAGCCCATGGCTGTCAGCGGGCTCGAGAACCAACGCCAGCAAAATTGAGCGTCGGCTGTCAAACCCACTGATAGCCGCCGCTCCGGTCCAAAAGGAGACGCTAGGGACTCGCTAGTGTCCCTAGCAACTCCTTTTGCCTGTTTTTACCGCCGGGCATAATTTGAATAGTGAATTGCGCGCACAGGAGAACGGGCGTTCGCCCGCTCTCCCGCGGACTTTACTGAATCGGCCCGTTAGATTGTAACCCCCCCTGGGGATAGGGAAATACCTACAGTACCTGAATGTACCGTATTTTTCGCTCCATAAGACGCACTTTTTTCCCCCAAAATTGGGGGGAAAATGTATGTGCGTCTTATGGAGCGAATATAAAAGAAAACTAAAAATCTAACAAACCCCCCCACCCTCCTGACTCCCCCAAGACCTGCCACCTTAATTTACTACAACCCCCCACCTTCCTGACCCCTCCAAGACCTGCCAAAAGTCCCTGGTGGTCCAGCGGGGGTCCAGGAGCGGTCCGGGAGCGATCCCCTGGGCTTGGGCCGTCGGCTGCCAGTAATCAAAATGGCACTGACGGCCCTTTGCCCTTACTATGTCACTGGGGCCGACCAATGACAGCGGTAGTCCCTGTGACATAGTAAGGGCAAAGGGCTGTCGGCGCCATTTTGATTACTGGCAGCCGACGGCCCTTTGCCCTTATGATGTCACAGGGGCTACCGCTGCCATTGGTCGGCCCCCAGTGACATAGTAAGGGCAAAGGGCCGTCGGCGCCATTTTGATTACTGGCAGCCGACGGCCCAAGCCCAGGAGATCGCTCCCGGACCGCTCCTGGACCCCCGCTGGATCACCAGGGTCTTTTGGCAGGTCTTGGGGGGGTCAGGAAGGTGGGGGGTTGTAGTAAATTAATTTGGCAGGTCTTGAAGGGGGGTCAGGAGGGTGGGGGGTTCTTAATTAATTTAAAGGATTGGGATGGGGTGTTTTTTTTGGGGGGGGGTTCCCAGAGAAAGAAAAGTTTTCTGATCTGGGGAGTGGACCAAAATGGCCCTCCCCAGACCCGAAAACAAAATGGGGAGAAAAAAAAAAGTTATGCACGCCCCTAATTTGCTCCATAAGATGCACAGACGCCCAGGGACAGAGCCAGTTTAGCACAAATTTTTTTTTTTTTAATTTTCCCCCTCTGAATCCTAGGTGCGGCTTATGGTCAGGTGCATCTTATGGAGCGAAAATACGGTAATCCACTTTGAAGCATGCAAAAAGCAGAATGTAAATAAATATATAATGTATTTATTGTATTTATATTCTACTTTTTAGCACTTCAAAACAGATTATATTTAGGTACGGTAAGTATTTCCCTATCCCCAGAGGGCTTACAATCTAACTGGGAGATGCATCAAGTCATGGTAGTTCTCTAACACATGTTAAACAGCATATATCGCGTAATATGCATGATATTATGCATTTCCCTGCCCAGATTCCCTCTCCTATTATAATGACCTTCTTTGCATGCAATATGCATGCATGATTAATGCAAATTCATGCAAAAAAGGATATTACTAGGCAACCTGATTCAAATATGTTATCACGGCTGACTAAGAAGGTGGTCAGCCATGATAAAATATCTACACCTTTTTGAAAAGCAGTAAATGTGAGGCAGGAAGCCGGGGACCCTAACGCAGTTACTGACTCACATTTAAAGTGCCGACAAAAATTAATAAATCTCACGGCTCGAGAAAAGATTGAGTCAGGGTCAGTGCTAAGTCCTAGCTCAACCCCAGACTGCCACTTGAGGTGGCCCCCAACTCCCTCAACTTTAAAAATAAGTGTAAATGTAGCCACGCAGTGACGGCCCTGGTCCTCCCACCCCCTTCCCCCCAAAGTCCAATAAGAAATAGTAAAGTCCTGGCCCTCCCCACCTCCTTTCCCCCCATGGACCAATAATAAATAGTAGGATCCTGGTCTCCTGAAATCCTCCTAGACAGTGAAAAAACAAATAGGATCATGAGGCCCAGCACCCCTTCCCATACCCACCCCCCATTCCCAATCCCCCTCCTGCATCCTCAGAACCTTAAATTCTAGAAGGGACTCCCATGTCAGGGCCAGGACCCCCCTCACACCCAGCCAGGTTGGCGCCATTTTCCAAAATGGCGCTGACCTAACCTTGACCCAGCCATGTGACTGAGGCAAGGTCTGTGAATTGGACCTCACCGCGTGGCCTGGGTCCGATCCCCAGAATTTGCCCCATTCACATGGCTGGGGTACGGTCAGGTTGGTGTCATTTTGGAAAAGGCGCCAACCGAGCTAGGTGTGAGGGGTCACCCTGAAGTGGGAGCCCCTTCTTGAATTTAAGGTTCCAAGGGGTGTGGGAGGGGGTTGGGGAGTGGGAAGTAGGTATGGGATGGTGCATATGGGGCTTGGGACCCTTCTTTTTTCACTTGCCTTGGCAACAGGTCGACTCACCGAGTGCTAGTTGTTGATCCTGCTTGTTCCTGATGTCTTCCAGTGTTCCTGCCTGTACCTGACTCCATTCCAACTTCCTGCTCCGTTCCAGTGTTCCTGCCTTCCTGCCTGTCCCAGCTCCATTCTTGCTCCCGAGTTCCAGTTCCTGCATGCTTGATTCTCCGGTTTTGACCTCGGCCTGGCTTCTGGTATCCTTGTCTGCTGCCTGTCCTGATCCTTGGCTTGTTATCTGGCTTTGCTGTCTTCTGCCTGTCCTGACCGCCAGCCTGCCACTTCGTCTCGCACCTCCGCTGCCTGCCTAGACTTCTGGATCACCTTTGACTTCCCCAGTCTTCAGCCTGACTCAGCTTGGACTGTTCTCTGGATTCCTCTTCACCAGGAGACCATCGCCTAAGTCCTGCCAGCCCCAGCACCTAAGGGCTCAACCTGCGGGGAACGTGGGCTGGTATAGGTGAAAGTCCTGTCTGGTCTCCTGGTCCTGTACTGCTTCCCGGCTATGAGTACCACTGCAGGCCCCTCTTCAGTGGATCCTCTTTACACTCTAGCCGGCCCAAGCGTCCACGTGCATAACACATATGATCAATTTTCATCTGCAACCTAGCCATAATATCCCCTGATAAATTGGGGACTGCCCTTGCTATTGAAAATTGCTACTTTATAAATATATTATTTTCACCTACATTTGGACTTTACTGACTTTTTATAAAACTTGCCAAAAGTTTAGATAAAATTGTTCATGCTAGAATATGATTTCAAAACATTTATTTTTACTAACGTTTAGACTTAGTGGTTAAATGTTAGATAAATAATATTAACACTGACCATATAAACAGATGCTTATCTGACTGCACTGCATTCCTTATTGCAAGGATTTGGAGTAATTATACAACTCTGGTTGTTTGGATAGCCTTATTTGGAAAATATATTGGTGCTTTTATGACCTGAAAAATACGGGGGTGATGTCTGTAAACTCTTACGTTCATGAACTTGGTGAAATGGATTCAGCACTATTAAGTAGCTGCCTACAGTATGCAGGGAATAGACTCTCCAGTGCCAAATAAACTGTCACAATACGTAGTGAAATGCCAATACCTTCAGTAACTTAGCAAATTTCACAAATCTAATTTACTATGCCAAACAAAGCATACCTTTCCTTGATTGAAATCAACACACAAATACATCAAAACACATCACTTTGTAAAAATTAATCCTGTGAAAGGAAGATGTGCATATAAATGTAATTTTAGTATTTGAAAATTATAAGTTAAAATTCACATTCTAAAAATAAATGTGTTCAGGTTGCCATTTTTTTTTACCCATTTTCCTTTGCTCCTTTGGGTGTCCTTCTCGTTTGAAACCAGAGCTGGGATTCTGGCACTAGGAGCCTTAAACCCCAACTATCCAGGGATTTTTCCTCTATTTTATAACTCCCCCCTGCCGACATACCTAGTCTGCTCATTACAGTGACGATAGGGGCCATGTAACAGAACTCCTTCCAGAGTGCTACAATCATGGACCCTGAATTTGGCCACAAGATGTCAGCCTTGAGTGATGGATATACCACCCTCCTCACCGTGGGCTACGAATGCTGACTCTGCAGTTTCCCAGCTTCCAGCCCACTGGGAAAGCAGAAGACCTAGGGTTGTCAGATGACCCCTGGGTCAACTAAACAGGCTGTTGCAGTCCTGGTTTTGTCCCCTTGCATGCATAGACTTGTAGTTCTGATTTTCTTAGAGAACTCAATGGAACTACAAATCTTTCAATGCAATGGAGCATAGCCAGACCTGGATCGGCCTGTTTGATTGACCAGGGATCAGTTGGCAACCCTAGGAAGGCCTAACTTGGGAATTGAGCTGGGGAGCTTCCACATGGAGTGCACAGCACTACTACCGCATCACTGGGCCAGTCAGTTCAATTTGGTTTTATTGGGAAAGAATTTGGACTCTTAGGTTACCCCCTGAAAGGAAAATTAAGCAAGAGATAGAAGCAATATAGAAACAGAGAAATGATGGCAGAAAAGGACCAAATGGTCTACATAGTCTGCCCAGAAAGCTTATGGTAGTATCTGCTGCACCGTGTAAGTTACCTCCATGCTTATCAATTTCCCAGACCATCAAAGTCAGGGCCCTCGTTGGTTACTGTTTGAATCCAATTCCCCGTTATGCCTTGCCGTTGAATCAGAGAGCAATGTTGGAATTGCATCAAAGTATCAGGCTTATTGTTTAAGTGTAGTAACTGTCGCATCAGCAAGTTACCCCCATACTTATTTGTTTCCCCAGACCGTAAAGGTCGGAGCCCTAGTTGGTTGCTGTTCAAATCCAATTTCCCTTTCTACCTGACATTGAAGCAGAGAGCCATGATGGAGTTGCATCAAGAGTATGAAGGCTTATTGGTTAAGAGTAGTAACCAGTGCACCAGCAAGTTATCCCCATGCATTCTTTTCTTCATTTCCATCCTCTAACCCAGAGCTTTCCAAACTTTTCATGTTGGTGACACCCTTTTTAGACAAACATAATTTCATGGCACAGTAATTCAGTTTACTAGCAAACCAGAAGTTAAAGGTTAAACGAACAAAACGTATTTCGACAATTTATGTATGTTTCCTTAAATATATACATACATTTTTGTGGATTACATAATGTTACACCCACACTGACCCCCAGGCAGCTCTTATTCATTCTCACACACACACAGAGACCCCCAGTCAGGCACCAATTTAAAGGGATGTGAATCGGGCTTCGGACGATTGAAAATATCATCGATATTTTCAAAATCGTCAGAAATCGGGGGCTCCTCCGAAATGATAGGAAAACCCCACAATATTGATTGTGGGGGTTCTCTTATCATTTTGGGGGAGGGCGGGAAAAACGGCACACAAAAATAACCCCTAAACCCACCCCGACCCTTTAAAACTAATCCCTTTGCTTCCCCCACCCTCCCGACCCCCCCAAAAACATTTTACAGGTACCTGGTGGTCCAGTGGGATGGCGCCAGCCATCCAGTGCTCCCTCCATGTGACAGGGGCTGGCCAATGGCATGGATACCCTGTCTCATGGTAAGGGCAAAGGCCATCGGTGCCATTTTTATTAGTGGCAGCCGATGGCCCGAGAGCGGGAGATCGCTTCCGGGACCCCCACTGGACCACCAGGTACCTGTAAAATGTTTTTGGGGGGGTCATGAGGGTGGGGGAAGCAAAGGGATTCGTTTTAAAGGGTCAGGGTGGGTTTTTTGTTTATCAGCTCGGACGCAGCCGATAAACAAAACCGCGATCGGCCCGATGAAAAAAACCCCCACATGTGAATCGAAACCGGAATCCGAACTGATTCCGGTTCCGATTCACATCTCTACCAATTTATTCTCTCACACACATACACCACACAGGCAGGTACCTATTCTCACACAGACAGACCCCAGGAAGACACCCATTCGTTCTCATACACAGATACAGCTTCAGGCAGGCACCCATACATTCATATATACACCCCCAGGCAGACTCCTATTCATTCACTTGCACACACTGATGGCAGACCCCCCTCTCTTTCTTTTGCCAGTAACCTCAGAGCCTCTCTCATTCCTCTGCTACTACTGTCACTGCTGCCATGTGGATATTTGGGGAGGTGCTGATTGCTGCTACTGGCACTGAAGCCCGTTCTGCTGCCTCCTCTGTGCAGGCCCCACGGTATTAAATATTTGCAGGCTTCCAATTCCTCCATGCCGATCTCATACTCTTGCACATTCCCAAAGATAACATATGCCAATCACTAAAAAATACAGAAGAAATGCCATACTGGGACAGACTAAGGGTCCATCAAGCCCAGTACCCTGTTTCCAACAGTGGCCAATCCGGGTCACAAATACCTGGCAGGATCCCATACAGAAGATAGATCCCATGCTGTCGATGCCCAGGGTGAAGTAGCGGCTTTCCCCAAATCTATCTAGATAATAACAGTTTATGGATTCAAACCTTTAAACCTAGCTATGCTAATTGCCGTTACCTTTTCCAGAGCTTAACTGTGTGTTGAGTGAAAAATAATTTTCCCTGATTTGTTTTAAATGTGCTACTTACTAACTTCATTGAGTGCCTTTTAGGTTTTGTATTTTTGAAAGAGTAAATAACCGATTCAAATGTATCCATTCTATCCACTCGTGATTTTAAACACCTCTATCATATCTCCCCTCAGCCGTCTCTTCTCCAAGCTGAAGAGTACTAACCTCTTTACCTTTGCTGTCTGATCTTAGTTTTCTAATCGGTTGGTCACAGGCTTTTTTTTCCACCTTCCCTTTCTTGTTTTTTTTTTGCCAATTCCTTTTACAGGGTCTTTTTTTTTTCTATTTCTTTTCTCTCCATCAGTCTTCTTCCCTCGGACACACAATCAGCTTCTCATTCTCACAGCGGTCCTATTACCAGGTTTCCTCCTCTTCTCGGGCCACCGTGATGTGGGATATGCGGCGGCCCATTAACGCTGCTCTTCTTATGTACACGGCAGATGCTCCTCCTCCTTCCTGCCCACACAGCTCTGGCAACGTTTTTCTTCCGGAGCTGCGTAGACAGGAAGGAGGAGGAGTGAACGTGACCCTTTTCTTCGGGCCGTGGTGAGGTAAGCTCCACCACGGCCCCACCGATCTTCCTACTGTAGTTCCCTGCTTCCGCCAGCCCTGCTGCTATGTGGACCGGGTGACACACCTTCAAACTGCAGGTGACACACTAATGTGTCACAACACACAGTTTGGAAAGCTCTGCTCTAGCCTTTAGGGATCCACAGTGTTTATCCCATGCCTCTTTGAATTTTTTCAGTTTTCGTCTTCACCACCTTCTCCGAAAGGGCATTCCGGGCATTCACTACCTTCTCCACTAATACAGTAATAGCAGTTCATGAACATTTTAGGCAGGGATCTCACTGTAGTATTATACAAAATGGATTCTCTGCAGATTGTGAGACATTTTATTTAATCAGGAATAAATCTAAAAATGTTATACTTCAGTTTTCAAAACCACATAATGCCCTTCTTCATATATAACAGGAAGGCTCAAAGAAGGATGTATATATCCCTGGAGGAGATTTAGGAGAGCAGAAATTAACAATGCAGGGGTCTTTAAGAGTGTTGGTGGCCTCCGGGCTGCAAGGAGCATGGCGGCACGGCCACCATTTAGGGAAATGGCATGGGCGGTCTCCTAACCACGAAGGAGCACCGGCGGCGGCCTCCTGGCCACAAGAGCAGAAGACATGGCTCCAGCCGCGCAGAGCGTGGCGATGAGGCAGACAGATGGCACAGAAGCTGGCAGCAAGGAGGTGAGAGGCTGCTCGCGGCTAGGCCTGTGAGCAGAATCATAACAGGTGTGAGAGGGGGTGATAAATGTTGGGGGAGATTAGGAGAGAACTGAATGTGAGGAGAGCATAAGAATGAAGGCGAGGGAGAATGCAACATCCTCTCCCATCTCTCTAAAATCAGCAATGCAAACTTGGACTGTCTGAGATGATGAGAGACTAGGATATGGGGTGCATGAGTATCATATGGGAGGAGGGGATGAATGTGGGGGCACAATATATGGGGATGAGGTGCAAAAGAGCTGGTGGTAGTAGGGTGGAAGAAAGAGATTGAGAGGGAGGGTCTGTGAGAAAGATAGCCAGAGTTGGTAATGGAGTGAAGAGAGCCAGAGATGGGTTGAGGTTGGAGCAGAGGTGGGGATAGTGGATAGGTGTATGAGAGAGCCAGAGATATGAATAGGGACGTGAGAGAGAGCAAAATGTATGATAGGGGTGAAGGAGATTGGGCAGAGCCAGAGCCAGAGATTTGGGAGGATGAATGGCTGTAGAGAGAAACAGAGAGTTGATGGGGGTTGGGGGTGGTCTGTGAGAAGTAATGGGCAGCATGTAGAAAGTCAGAAAGGATATCGGGGTGGAGAGAGGGGGAGTATTCAAAGGAATGACTGGGGCTACGTGAATTAGAGAGAGGATTATGGGAAAAAGTGTGGGAGGAGATAACTGGGAGTAAGGGAGTCAGAGCAGGGATGATGGAATGAGGGTGACAAACTGGAGAGTCTGGGAGAATGTGAGAAGTGAGTAAAACTAAATGGTTGAGATAGGATGAGAAAGCCAATGTGGGGATCATGGGGGGGGGGGGGGGATGAGAAGGGGTTTCTATCAGGAGAAAAGTGAGCATCATAGCAGAAGATTAATGGGGAAGCATCCCTGGGAGGGAAAAATGAAAAATGAGAGGAGCAATGGAGGGGAGAGTTGGGGGGAAGTGAAGTGTTGGGACAGGGAGAACTGGAGGGTGAGAGTTGAAAGAGGAGCGAAGGAGAAGGAGGGATGAGATCCAGGTGTAAGAGGATAAAGAGTGATGCTAAAGTAAGAAAGAGATTAAGAGCAAAGAGAGAAATGAAGGGAAAACATTAATGGGAGAGAAAAGGAAGAGATGAAGACATAACAGTGAAATAAAAAAGTAAAATTGAAAGGATAACCTGGAAAAGAAATTAAGAGAAGACAGATGAGGACATTAGAGACAGAGACCAATGCAAAAGAAATACCCAGATAACAAAGGTAGAACAAAGTATTTCACTTTCAGTCTAGTGACTAGAACATAACACAGTGATCTAGTGTTTGTATGGGACCTAGAACAAACTGGATTATCTGCAGGCTGCGATGGCTTTTCTTGCATCAATGTAAATATTATCCAAAATGATATACATGAGCTGTCTAGACTGCACAGGTCTCTTATTCAGATGTGAATAATGCCCCTTGTGTGACTGCTGAAGAAGAGACCTCTGTGATTTCAGAGGCTCGTGTTTAATAATTTTAGATAATTCATATGATGATTCTATAAAAGGTTTCAGAATCTGCCTAGAATCCCATCACTGGAACGTAATTTATCAGTGTTAAGTTATTGTGTGCTCTATCTAAGATTTATTTTTTGTTATAGGGAGAGAGATGGGGAGAGCTAAATAATTTTGTGACAACCAAGGAGTTCCTAAGTGGAATAAAACTGGTGAGAGCCCCTTAGTAAGAAACAGGCAGCACATCACTGATCGTGTAAGAAAGAAGCCAGTACAATGTATCTACTTGACTATTCCAGTGTGGTTGGTGCCGATTTTCCCCATAAAGCCAGCAAGATCTCAGTAACATTAGTGTCCTGTATTTTACAGGCTCATTTTTGGTGTGTATGTGTGTGTGTGGAAGGGGGCAGAGGGAGGCTAAACATAACAGGGAGATACCATATGGGCCCAAATACTTCGGGCCCTTGCCCCGAGTCTTTTAAGCAGCTGGGTTATTGCTAGGTGTGACCAGCAGGGAAGAGATCTCCCCATTAGGATCTGCTAGGTAATTCCAAGTGGCCCAGACTGGCTACTCTGAAAGTCAAATGCTGGGCACTAATTTGACTCAGCATGGCACGCTTAGGTTCTTGTGTTTCCCAACAGTTCATCTGTCCAATATCTTCACCAAGCTCATCTCCCTTCCATCCTTCCTTCAGATTTTATCTTTCTCTCCCTATCCTGTTTTTCAGCCTCTCTTTCTTCTCATGTTCTTTCTACAACTGCTTTTTTTCTCTTTCCAAATCTTGATTCTTCTTTCTATCACCCATTGTTGGTTTCTCCTCTCCATCAAAACCTCTTGGCTTCTGCTACTCTTTCCCAATCCAACTTGCCTCTCTTTCCCTTCGCCCATCCTCTCCGAGGCTGCCTCTTCTTTCTCTCGTGCTCTTTTCTCTATAAGACAACCCATTATTCTTTCCCTGATCCTCCTTTACCTCCTTAAATCTGTCTCTGCTGCTTTAATTCTCCTGCCCATCTCTCAACCTCTGTCTTCCTTTCTCAGCCTGGTTTAATAATCCCTCTTTCCAAAAAAATATCTTTCTTCCTTGCTCACACGCAATCTGTCTCCTGGACTATTTCCCGCCTTCAACTCTATCTGTCTCTCCTCCCTCATAAACATCTTGCTTATTACTCAACAAACCAAAACACTTCCAACAAACATAATAAAGTTTAACCTTTAACATCTATCCCTCCTCACCCTTTCCCCTCGGTGTTTAGTGCGATGGAGTATGTTGTGATCAGTTTGGTCAGGCTCAATTTTCTGATGCCAAAACTGAATGAAAAATGTTCAAAGTTGTATTTCGATAGTATGACATATTTAATCTTTCTTCCTATTGTCACCAAAAATAAAGCCAAAAAGTGCCTGGAATCCAGACCTCATTCCCTGAATTAGCATTCTCTTCTAAATATAAACATTATTTCCTTATTAAACAGAACCTTGCATAACAAGTAAAACAAGCTCCTAAACTTTTTTATAAAATAGTTATTGGGACAATAAGAAGCAACTGTAAGAAGAACCAGCAATAGAATTTTTCAGAAAATTTGCTGGTTCTAGCTATTCCTTGTTCCTTTTACTAAGGGCCCTTCTCAAAATGATTGCTATAACACACATTGGGGTAGATTTTCAAATAGCGCGATTTGGCGTACTTTTGTTGGCGCATCAGGCGCCAACAAAATTACGCTGGATTTTAGTAGATACGCACGTAGCCGCGCGTATCCGCTACAATCCGGGATCGGCGCGCAAGGCTATCGATTCCGTATAGCCGGCGCGCGCCGAGCCGCGCAGCCTACCTCCGTTCTCTCCGAGGCCGCTCCGAAATCGGAGCGGCCTCGGAGGGAACTTTCTTTTGCCCTCCCCTCACCTTCCCCTCCCTTCCCCTACCTAACCCACCCGCCCGGCCCTGTCTAAACCCCCCCCCTTACCTTTGTCGGGGGATTTACGCCTCCCGGAGGGAGACGTAAATCCCCGCGCGCCAGCGGGCCGCTAGCACGCCGGGACGCGACCTGGGGGTGGGTCCGGAGGGTGCGGCCACGCCCCGGCCCGCCCCGGGCCGTAACCACGCCCCCGGACCCGCCCCCGAAACGCTACGGCCCGCCCCGAAAACGCCGCGCGGATCGGGCCTGCCCCCTCGACACGCCCCCCTCGGAAAACCCCGGGACTTACGCGAGTCCCGGGTTCTGCGCGCGCCGGTGCGCCTATTGAACATAGGCGCACCGGCGCGCAGGGCCCTGCTCGCCTAAATCCGCCCGGATTTAGGCGGATTTAGGTGAGCAGGGCTCTGAAAATCCGCCCCATTATTAACATTACTAGAAATGGGGCCTAACTGCACTAATAACACAAATTATTTCACATTGATGCACTTTAGTAAATCAGCCCCCAAGCTTCCTACGCTGTCTGGCACAACAGCATCATTTTTCCCTGTCTAATAGCATTGACCTTAATTAAAAATTAAATATGTACAATATTTTGATGTTTCTGAAGGCTGGCATTTCTGACTTCAAGTTTAATATTTTTAGACTATAACAGAGACTGGACAGAAACAGATGAACTGTAATTTAGGTTTCACAACACAGAGGGCTACTGTTTCTTTTACAATATTTTATTATCAGACAAAAAGAGCATAAGGTTTGGTTGGGTAGTCAATTTAGTCAAGAGTAGCAAAACAATTGGGAAGAGTTGCGAGTTTGTGAGTCCTTTGTGCTGTGGCATAGTTGATGCAGCCTCAAGGGTGAACCCATGAGGCCTAGGCCAGCAGCTGGTGAAAGCAACCTGTAGTGGGACAGTCTGGAGCTTCACCTTTATCAGCCGCCTCTCTCACAGGCTGAGCCCTTGGGTTCTGGTGGCCGGCAGGACGTAGGCGGGTCCCTATGGTGGTGAAGGCAACTAAAGTCCAAAGGCACACCAGGGTAAAGGCAGGCAGTCAGTGACAGGCCAGCAGGTCCAGGCAGCAAGCAATCATAGTCAGTAGGGATGTGAATCGTATTTCTGACGATTGAAAATATCGTACAATATTTTCAAAGTAGTCAGAAATTGGGGGCTCCCCGAAACTGATAGGAAAACCCCACGAAATTGTTTGTGGGGTTCTCATCATTTAAAACAGCTCCCTTAGCTTCCCCCACCCTCCCGACCCCCCCCCCCAAAACCTTTTGAAATTACCTGGTGGTCCAGTGGGGGTCCTGGGAGTGATCTCCCGCTCTCAGGCCATCAGCTGCCACTAATAAAAATGGCGCCGATGGCCCTTTTCCCTTACCATGTGACACGGTATCCGTGCCATTGGCCGGCCCCTGTCACATGGTAGGAATAATGAACGGCCGGCACCATCTTTAAAAATGGCACGGGCCATCCAGTGCTCCTACCATGTGACAGGGGCTGGCCAATGGCACAGATACCCTGTCACATGGTAAGGGCAAAGGGCCATCGGCGCCATTTTTATTAGTGGCAGCTGATGGCCAGAGAGTGGGAGATCGCTCCCGGGACCGGCCCTGGTCCACCAGGTAATTTTAAAATGTTTTGGGGGGGTCAGGAGGGTGGGGGAAGCTAAGGGAGCTGCTTTAAAGGGTATGGGTGGGTTTTTTGTTTATTGGCTCGGGCTGCATGAAAAAAAATTCACGATGTGAATCGGAACCGATTCCGGTTCCAATTCACATCTCTAATAGTCAGGTCCAGGCAAGGTTTCAGGTTCAGGCAGCAGGCAATCGTGGTCAGACCCAAGCAAGTGGTAAAGATCCAAAGAGTCAAGCCAAGGGTGGATGAAGACACACTGAAGACACTGGATAAGACGAGTAGTACAAGGTGAGGCTGGATGAGGAAGGCTGGAGAAGACGAGGCTGGATGAGGCAAGGTTGGAAGATAAGGGTGACTGAGGGAAGGCTGGGAGACAAGGATGGAAGACAAAGCACAGGAACCAGGAACACAGACAGGAATCAGAAACCAAAACTCAGGAGCAACATGCACTACTTCAGGAGCAGAAGACCTGTTGCTGAAGTGAGGAACTGCTGCAGGGTCTTAGCTTATATAGACCAGGAAGCTGACGCCATCTAGAGGCGCCACCACAGGTTTCCCGCCACAGCGTGCATATTCTGTGCACACATGCATGCGCACCTATGGGAAGGCAGTGGTCTAGCTAGGATGACATTGCCAGCGATGGTCGGTGGTGGTTGGCAATGGTGGGATGCCACCGGAATGGGAGGCCTTTGTGGGCAGAACCCTGCTGAGGCAAGATAACTGGGCCAACTGGGCTCAGGAGGTCCACAAATCTTTAGGAGAAGGAGCTCTTGAATACAGCTCTGTATTAAGGTAATGGTGAAAGTACACTGCTGGAGGTAAGCAGTTTACCAATTTGTTTGCTGAAAGTGCTTAATAAAGCTATAATCTGTAAAGAAGACAGGCTGGAGTCTGAGTGTCTGTGCCTCCAGCTTTGTTTTGCTGTGGTGCACAAGTGCCTCTTTCTTTTCTGTTAGTAGCAGAAACAGGAAATGTTTGTGGTTGCATACAGTACAGAAAAAAAATTGTCTACCTTGACTTCTACATTTTTCCTTCTATATCTATATTAAATACAAAATTACCCTTACTGATCATTTATAATGTTTTTGACCCCACTGATAACACCGGGGAGGCGATTGTTCCACAGCGACTCCACCCCATGAATCTCCCACTCCTCCAAAATGCCTCATACATACTAGATAATCCATCAAAGGCTGAAACTGTGAAGCATGGCATTCATGGCAGGAGATAGCCATTGCCGCCGGTCCGCTAGGCACTCGTGAGAACTGACACTCAGTCATATTACAACCCTGCCTCATTCAATGACCAACAAAAATGTTCTGGGGTAGTATTCAAATCGAGCAATGAATGAATGCACATCCCTAGGTAGCTTCATCTTTTGTTCTTTTTAGCCACTTAAAGGTTATTTCTGCATCCTCTGTTCACCATGCTTCATGCTGGGCCACCCTTCTCAGTGCAGAGGCTAACACCTTAGCCGACGTGTAGGTGCTGACATAGCATACAAGGATAGGTACTACACCATGACTCAGTCTTTATGCACAGAGAATACAATAGTTCTAGAGAGTTCTTACAGCTTGCACAGACTCTGTTATTAACCTTTCTTCTTTACTGAATTTCCAACAACAGACCCTACAGCCATTGTAGATTTTAACATGCTACACTTGCATCAACAGTTACTAATGCACAAAATAGTTCCAAACTTGATTTTACACACAAAAGCCTCATGTTGGGTGCCATTGTTTAACCTGCAACCACTCTATCTGTCCAAATCAGCAGGATTGTATCCAAGGGGGTAGGGCTTTGGGTGTATACTCTGTCCCAATCCCTCTACCCTCCATGCAACTCCAAATAAAACCACGAGATTCACTCACTTCAAGTCCAACCATCTTGTTTATTTACTTGCACATGAACAACAATACAGAAAGTGCAGGTTTAATTTCAGAAGAAGTATGATGCATTCAATAAAGTTCCAGAGCTACCAGCATATCAGTAGATGTTAACACTGTACAATGCAATTTAATAATACCATATCAGGTTCTACTGCTCGATCCTGAGAATTCACATTTAGTGGAAGTGATGTAACCCCATGGTACTAATGCACAGATGGTTTGCCCCATGCCTCAGCTAAGCAGTCCCAGAAAAGTTAGCTTGCATTGCCATCCCTGGAGCTTTTAAAATGTTACACAGGGGAACTGAGATCCTCTAAGGCAGCATGCTGAAAGGAGCAGATTTGTTTGTTCCAATGCCTCCATAGAGTGAGGTTGACAAACATTGGAGCATGCTCATATAATAGCAGCACAAATAGAAGAAATTCCACAAGGGGCCACTAGATTACCATTGCAGCTAATAACCATGGATTACACACTGAAGGCCCTAAGTCAATTTAACTTTACCAGTTTGGAGACTAGTTTTATTGGGCTTTATTATGGACCTGTTCACCTGGTTTATGAAGCCTGCTTTTGAGCAACATTGAGTGTTTAAGCAATGTAAGGAACTGTGAGGCAGCACCCCTAGTGTTCCCCTTTGAGTACATATAGGACCAGGCTGGCAGCCTGGTTCTCTTTAAATCCCCTGAACAGAGAATGTTCCATGGGTGGGACCCTGGTGGGTAGGAAGAGCTAAGAGGGCATAAGACACTGAGCTCAGCAGGAGTAGATGGGTCCTGAAACTGAGGAGTAGGAGCTCTTTGGACCTCTCTGGGAAGACAGGTAGCTGCTTTGTAATTTCCTGGGAGATAGAGAGTGGGCAGTCTACAAGTGTGTCTATACTGAAAAGGTAGGCAGTTACTACTGGGTTTGTGTTCACTGTCTGTGTAGTAATTAAGTAATATTATAAGAGAAACAGGCTGATTACTAATCCAACACAAGACTGAGGTCAGATCCAGGCGGGCAGTGAGAGTTATATCAAGGTCCAAAGCTGAGGTCAGAGCCAGAGAGACTAGCCAGAACAGACAGAACACAGTGGAACAGGAACGACAAGACCAAGAGTCAAAGCATAGCAAGACTCCAAGACACAGGTAAGACGGAGAGACAAAGAAGGAGGACAGGCAGAGCGAGGTTAAAGGTAAGCTGGATGAGGCAAATCTGAAGGCAACTGGATGAGGCAAGGGTGAGGCAAGGCTGAAGCCAAGGATGGAGGCAGCTGGATGAGGCAAGGCTGAAGCCAAGGATGGAGGCAGCTGGACGAAGTAAGGCTGAAGCCAAGGATGGAGGCAGCTGGATGAGGCAAGGCTGAAGCCAAGGATGGAGGCAGCTGGACGAAGTAAGGCTGAAGGCAAGGATGGAGGCAACTGGACAAGGCAAGGATGGAGGCAACTGGACGAGGCATGGATGGAGGCAAGGATGGAGGCAACTGGACGAGGCAAGGCTGAAGCCAAGGATGGAGGCAACTGGACGAGGCAAGACTGAGCCAAGGCTGAAGGCAACTGGACAAGAAAAGGCTGAAAGCAGGGCGACCTGTTGCTGAGACCCCAGTTGGTAGCACGGCTGGGGTGCATGTGCCCTTGGGGGGTGGGGAGCCCCCTCAAAGACTGCAGCGGCATCTTTGCCATGCAGCAGTTTTGGGCATTGGTGGCAGTGAGTGAAGCTGCTTGCGGGGCCATCCCTCAAACGGAGAATGTAACAGCCAAAAGATAAATGTCCTCTCTAAAATATATCTGAGATTTTTCTTCCTGCAAGCAACATCTCCCTTTCTTTACCTAAGATCCTCAGTTTAATGCACTGTCTGGGACTGAGTGGCAAGTAGGCCTTCATGGGGCAATACCACACAGCTAAAGTGGCAAACTCAGGATTAGGTACAACAATTCAGCGGTCACAGCAGGGCTTTAATTAAAGATATATATAGCAAAGATAAGATACTAGGTTACGTTAAGCAGGAAAAATAGAAGATACAGGATATTAAATTCCTTACATACAAACAAGGTTTTAGGTTCGTAACAACTCAAAGAAGTTTTGAAGTGGCATTCACAATCCAGATTCAAAGGAAGCAAGACTGGATACAGGAACAGGGTGCAGGCAGGATTCAAGGAAGCTCAGACTCAGGATCATGCTTTCACTGCGCCAGGATTTAAACAGTGGGACCGACAGAGGCAGTTCTCCCTTTAGACCAATGAAGGCTTCACTGGGCATGGCCAAGCCCTCAATACATGAAGAGAAGGAATAGTGCTGCTGTCCTAGGTCTCCACAGTTATTGTGGTTCTCCCTGGTAAAGTCCTGGTCATATGGCCATGGGTTCTGATTCACATACATTCTAGGATCAGAAGTTTTATAAAACAAAACAAACCATAGTAGTTAATATATTTAATAAGCTGTACCTTTCTGAAGACTTCTATGGTTCACTTAGAGTTTTTTTTCTTTAATAATAAATAAGTAACATTTATGTATATGGTGAAATCTCTATAGTGCTTTCTTGAAGGAGTCTATTTTAAGACACATTCATGAATGTCAGCAGTGACAGATGTACTGTACGGGACGGCTTTCTATTGTTTTTATTGACACAGGACACCTATACATAACCCTCTTGGTGCTTTGTTCATAAAACCCTAGAACAGGGTAAACAAAGTGGGGGGCGTGAATGACTGAGAAGGGGGGAATGCTGGCTGCCCAATCAGGGAAGAAAAAAAATGGTTAGGCTATCATGTCTTGGTGCCACGGAGGCACTGCAAGCTCAGGAGGGAGGGAGCTGCAAGAATGTAAAGATGCTTATTCTGTGGCGGAACTGGAAACGGGAGGAGCCCCTGAGCTGTCCCACAGCCCAGGAAGGGCTGTCATCCTCAGGCCTCAGCCCAGGAGGAGATTTGCTGCTACCGCGACCCTACCCAGGGAGAGAGGGATCACAGCTGTTGCCTGCCCAGGGGAGAAGAAATGGTGAGGAAGGGGAAGGGAGTAGGCAAATAGGCCAGACACAATGAGGAGGTGGGGAAAGAAGAATAAAGGCAATAAGTGTAAAACGAAAAATGTTAAATAAGAACATCAAAACTTTGAGCAAAGTAAGAAAAATAGAGAGAAAAATAGAAAAAAATTAGTGAAAACAGTAAAAAAAAAAAAAGCAAACAAAAAAAGAAAGGTGGGCAGAGTGAGCTGGAGATTTTTCTCCCTTCCTAAAACATTTGACTGGCACCTCCATTTTTTGAGAAATGTTTTAGCCCTTACCATTGTGGTGTATGGACACTCTGGAGGTGGTGTGTCTCTCTCTGGCTGTGGAGTGTATATCTTTGTGCTTGTCTGGTTTGCTGTGCTCTGTGTGGTCATTGTCTCTATGTGTGATGTGGTGTATTTACCTGTGTCTCTGTGTGTGATGTGGTGTTGGGTTTCTATCTCTCTGTGTCAATCGGGGTAACTGTGTCTGTATCAATATCTATAGAGAGAGATAGATAGAAAGATAGATAGATGAAGGTTTCCACAGGCAGCCACCCTGCCAACCAGTAGCTCAAAGGCCCCTCCCCTCCCCTTTTATTTCTCTTCAAGTTGCTGAAAGGATCAAGCATACAAACATTTGCACAAAGAGGCAGGCACCCCACACCCAGACAAAAAGATATCTATATAGATAGACAGATAGATCTAGATCGAGAGAGAGAGAGAGAGAGAGAGAGAGAGAGATTACTTAACCCATCTTGGGGGCCCCCCAACCAATTGCATGAATTTGGAGGGAGCTGTGGCTCGAAAGGTTTGCTCATCCTTGCCCTGGAAATCCTGTACTTCTGTGTAAGAAAGTGACTTTCTTATTTCTTTTCAAAACAGACTCTATTCCCCTGTACAGTCTCTGTACAGTGGAATTAAATCATCATTTTGGAAACAAAGCTAACTGAGATCAAAGAGTTCTAAACCCAGGAAATCTACTGGTGTCTGTCAGTCTACAAAGGCAGAGTTGTACATTGCATCAGTTCATTCATTTTCATCTTCCTACACTTAACATAATAGCTTATCCTTTAGCTGCGACATCAGCATTTATCTAATCGGTCAAGCGTTTAGAATAAGACAAATGCATAGCAATAAAAGAGCTTGTGATGGACGCTGCCTCTGAGTTGGAGGAATGAGAAGGGAGCAGGGATTTTCAGAGCTGCTGTTTTTCATATGTTTCCAAACATTATCTGAAGTAGGGTACTACACAAAGGGAACTGTATTTTATCTCTTACAAAACTGCATGGGAGGTGCTTTTAAACCATGTGGTATGTACGCTGCACACATGTGGCACATATGCATCTCTATAAGGAAGGAATAACAAAAAAAAACCAACCCCAAAAACCGAGTTATGTAGGGTACTCAAAAGCAATACCATATCAAACTCCTGATGAAGTTGCTTTGTTCCTCTACATGAAAAGCAATCTGGATTACCATGAGAGAACATGATCTAATATTAAGAACTTAAATACGATTTAGTTCCATAATATTTTCCATTACATGAACTCTATATTGTATTAAAGCGTATTTTCTACTGTACTGCTTTGTGGGTCTGATGGCAGTTGAAAGAACAACGTCTTCTCTCAGGTTTCCTATTTAGTCCAGCTCTTGCCCTTTTAGTCCCAGTACCATCTTGATCACCACCTGTGCTAAGTGGGTATTTTCAGAGGGTACAGTTTACTTCTACTGTACAAATATACATAAGAGACAGACCCTGCTAGCCAGAGCTTACAATTTATCAAAGACAGACAAACAGGATCAATAAGGACCTTTAGGGAGTTTCAGTGATTTTACTTATTTAAAAACATGTATGACCCGCAGATTAAAAGGTTTGTTCTCAGGGGAGTATAACCTAATTCTATGCATACACCACTGGCCCTGTTTATTTTTAGGAACTCAGAAATCTCTTTATCTTGCTAAAAACATTTGATTCCATGGGGATCTTTTAACATTTTCCAACACACTTTTGTTTTATTTCTTTTCTTTTCCTCATTTTTTCTTTTATATTTTCTTTTATATTTACAATTCCTTTATTTACATCATTCTCTCTATGTTAAATTTTGTCTTACTTTATATTTTATGTTTATATTTTTAGCATTTAGCATTTATATATTTTAATACTAATTATACTACTATAACTATTTTTAATATATTTTAATATTAATTTTTTTTAAAACATTGTCTGGCATATAATAATCTATACATAGTAACTTAGGGGGATCATTTACTAAGCATTTTTCTCCAAAGACACAGAATGCGAGAAAACCTTTAGTAAATGACTCCCTTAGTCTTCAAACCATCTGAATATGTTATGTATTCTGTGGCTGCTTTGTTTATATTCATAAATATTATTTTTGGTGTTACCATTGTCCCTACTTTTACAATTACTTAGATTTACGATTTTTTCTTTAATGCCATTGCTGTAAAATTTTCTTTTTGATGTTTGTTTCTGTCATTCAGCTGTAACATCTTCTGGAACAGCTGCATCAGCAGACTGCAAGACTCCAGACATCAAAGGAGGAGAAACACTGAGTGGGAAACCAACTTATGATCGGACTAAGCCAGAGGTTTTCAAGCCAGTCTTTGGGACAAACCAGTTTTTAGGACATCCACGATGAATATGCAAGACTTAGATTTACATGCATTGCCTCCATTGAATGCAAATCTCTCTCACCCATATTCATTGTGGATATTTTGAAAATCTGACTGGCTAGGTGCCTCCTGGGGTGAGAACCCTTAGACTAAGGAAAACCTTAGGGCCTTTTCATACTGTTATTTTCTGTGAGGTCCATATTCAATAAACTGGTGAGTGGACAAGATATCCAGCTAAAGTTAGCTGGATCACTTGTTCCAGATACTCAGCTGAATAAATGTCCCGCTGAATATCCCTGATTTTTGGTTGTTGTTTTCTACATATGTTTTATTGAAAAGTTGTGTATAAACAAAACATAAACAAAACCATTAACACCAAGCAATAGTGATGATGAGCAAGAATACAGGGAAATCAGAAGAAAATATCACATTATAATAATGTGACAATGTAAATGCAAACATAAAATACAAAAAACAATGAAATCATGAATTTGACCCTACCCCAAATAAAACCACGCCTACTTCATATTTTTGCTACATGGAGAAGAATCTCTAACTTGCCGAGTCAACAGATCCCCAGCATAAATATGCCACACATTTTGGAGCCACAAGAAAATTGGTTTGGAAGGAGAATTCCATTATAAAGCGATAAGGTTGTGTGCCACTACCAACATATGAATAACTAGTGTAGGGCGATCAGAGCCGTAGCGTGCCTATGGCAAATATGGTTACGGCCATAGGCACCACTACGAAAAGGTGCCCAGGAGAGCTGTGCGGCTGGTGGGTCCTCAGCAGAAGAAAAAGCATTCAGGCCCCGTCAAAATCGACAGCATGGTTGGCGTGGTCTTAGTAAGGGGAAAAGGAGAGTGGCCCCATTGCACCACTGCTGATTCTGGCAGGGCTGCACTGTTTTCTACTTACTAAGACAACGCTTACCACGCTGTTGATTTTGGCGGGGTTGCTTCAGAGGAGGAGGCGTGTGCCCTGCCAGAAATAGTCTAATGCCCCATGGCCAGAAGTCATTCCCTTGGCCACGAGGGCTGAAGGAGACTGCTGCTGCCTGCTAAGTCAAGGCAAGTGAATGAGAGAGAGCATGTGTGCTTGTGTGTGGGAGAGTGAGTATAAGACAGAACATGAGTAGGGATGTGAATCATTTTTCAACGATTAAAATTATCGTCCTATAATTTTAATATCGTCTTAAATCGTTATAGAACACAATACAATAGAAATTCTAACGATTTATCGTTAAAAATCGTTAAATCGTGTTAGTGCGCACTAACTCCAGTTAGTGCGCACTAACAGAAAATGATACAAATTGGCACTTTCCAGGTCAGTAAAGGTCAGTTAGGAATGAATATGCATTCCTATTGGCTGGCTGCCCTCTTATCTATTGATGTTACCAAGGTTCCCACTGAGGTGATGGTTGGGGGGATGGGAAATGGAAATGGAAACTCAGGAACACTAACAGAAAATGATACAAATTATTGACACTTTCCAGGTCAGTTAGGAATGACTATGTATTCCTATTGGCTGGCTGCCCTCTTATCTATTGATGTTACCAAGGTTCCAACTGAGGTGATGGTTGGGGGGATGGGAAATGGAAACTGTTGGTAGTTGACAAAAAAAGTAATGTGATCAGTCAATATGACTAGAACTTGTGCCCTATTCCTGATACCAGGGGTGTGTGATCTTCCTGCACTCAGTGCCCTATCCCTGATACCAGGGGTGTTGTGATCTTCCTGCACACAGTGCCCTAACCCTGACACCAGGGGTGTTGTGATCTTCCTGCACACAGTGCCCTATCCCTATTAATACCAGGAGTGTTGTGATCTTCCTGCACACAGTGCCCTAACCCTGATACCAGGGGTGTTGTGATCTTCCTGCACACAGTGCCCTAACCCTGATACCAGGGGTGTTGTGATCTTCCTGCATGCAGTGCCCTATCCCGCCTGCATTACTAGTGAGAGGCTGGCTTCACAGACAGGGGGGAGCTGCCTGACCCTCACTCCTCTGGGGTGTTGTGATCTTCCTGCACACAGTGCCCTATCCCTGATACCAGGGGTGTTGTGATCTTCCTGCACACAGTGCCCTATCCCTGATACCAGGGGTGTTGTGATCTTCCTGCATGCAGTGCCCTATCTCTATTAATACCAGGAGTGTTGTGATCTTCCTGCACACAGTGCTCTATCCCTAATACCAGGGGTGTTGTGATCTTCCTGCACACAGTGCCCTATTCCTGATACCAGGAGTGTTGTGATCTTCCTGCACGCAGTGCCCTATCCCGGATACCGGGATGTGTGCAAGAAGATCACAACACCCCTGGTATTAGGGATAGGGCACTGTATGCAGGAAGATCACAACACCCCCGGTAACCGGGATAGGGCACTGCATGCAGGAAGATCACAACACCCCCGGTATCAGGGATATGGCACTGAGTGCAGGAAGGTCACAACACTCCCGGTATCAGGGATATGGCACTGCATGCAGGAAGATCACAACACCCCCGGTATCAGGAATAGGGCACTGTGTGCAGGAAGATCACAACACCCCTGGTATTAGGGATAGGGCACTGTGTGCAGGAAGATCACAACACTCCTGGTATTAATAGCGATAGGGCACTGCATGCAGGAAGATCACAACACTCCTGGTATTAATAGGGATAGGGCACTGTGTGCAGGAAGATCACAACACCCCTGGTATCAGGGTTAGGGCACTGTGTGCAGGAAGATCACAACACTCCTGGTATTAATAGGGATAGGGCACTGTGTGCAGGAAGATCACAACACTCCTGGTATTAATAGGGATAGGGCACTGTGTGCAGGAAGATCACAACACCTCTGGTGTCAGGGTTAGGGCACTGAGTGCAGGAAGATCACAACACTCCTGGTATTAATAGGGATAGGGCACTGTGTGCAGGAAGATCACAACACCCCTGGTGTCAGGGTTAGGGCACTGTGTGCAGGAAGATCACAACACTCCTGGTATTAATAGGGATAGGGCACTGTGTACAGGAAGATCACAACACCCCTGGTGTCAGGGTTAGGGCACTGTGTGCAGGAAGATCACAACACCCCTGATGTCAGGGTTAGGGCACAAGTTCTAGTCACATTGACTGATCACATTACTTTTTTTGTCAAGCTACCAACTGTTTCCATTTCCCATCCCCCATATATTGTCAGTGGGAACCTTGGTAATATGAATAAATAAGAGGGCAGCCAATAGGAATACATATTCATTCCTAAACTGACCTTAACTCACCTGAAAAGTGTCAAATTGTATCATTTTCCGTTAGTGTGCACTAACGGTAGTTAGTGCGCACTAACTCCGATTAGTGCGCACTAATCGGAAAAAACGATTTTTTAACTAAAAAATCATGCCAAACACGATTTTCTTCTCCTGCTAGACGATTTCAATCGTTAAGACGATAGGGCACACGATTCACTTCTCTAAACATGAGTGCTTGTGTGTGGGAGAGTGAGAGTGAAAGACAGCATGTGTGCTTGTGTGAGGGAAAGTGAAAGAACATGTGTGCTTGTGTGTGGGAAAATGAGAAAGAAAATGTGTGCATGTGTGTGGGAGAGTGAGAGCATGTGTGCTTGTGTGTGTGTGTATGGGAAAGTGAGAAAGAGCATGTGAGTTTGTGTGTGGAAAAGTGAGACAGTTCATGTGTGCATGTGCAGGAGCGGATTGCAGGAAAATATTGGCCCGGGGGATTTTTTCAAAACTGGCCCATGCAATATCTGATGCCTTCAATCACTGTCCCTGCAGCATGTGCATCAATAGCTCCCAAAAGTACACTAAGTCAGTCCTAGAACCTAGCAGAATTAAGCCAAAATATCTCTAAAATAAACTTAATCTTTTCTAAATAACTAAAAAGTTGTACACATTCTAGATGCCATGGGTGAGCAGAGTTGCAGCCCAAACCATCCATGCACATTGGTTAGACCCCCTACACATCTGCTTATATCTCTTATGGAGATATATTCTGGATTCCTGGTCTGGCTCTTTAATCAGTTGCAAGTAATGACATTGCCAACCAGTATCAGACACCACGCTCACTGACAAACAGATTTTTTAGATTGCAGAAACTTTATTGGCACATACACACTAACAACCACAAAGACACATAAACTTTCTCAGACACACCCACACACTGAGAATGTGTGTGTTTGTGTCACAGACAAAGATACAGAGACACACTCTCTCTCTCAGAGACAGAGTGTGTATGGGTGTCTGTCTGACACAGACACACAAGCATTCTCTCTCACATGCTATTGTTGTACTGCTGTTTATGTGCTCACACAGTCAGTGTCCCCAAGTCCAGCACTGCTGCATCATGGTGTAAATATTCTTGCTTGCTGCCAACCCTTCCCCATTCTGCGGCAGCCACCTCCCTTTTCCAATCTCATTCTCTAAGAGAATTACTGATTGAAGAGTCAGGTGCTTCTCTCAGAGCTCAGTACAGTCACCTCAGACAGAAACCTCCTCAACATTGCATAGGCACTTCCTCCTGGCTTACACCCTTCTGGTCTGTGCCTGTGTTATGCTGGTGGACCCTTGGACCGAGGGGGAGTTGACGCTACCTGTGGGGAGGAGCTCCACAGGTCCCCACCATTGGTAAGTGAGACTGGTGGACAGCAGAGGCCCAGCTGGAGCTTCACCACCACCAGCCCACGTTCCCCTTAGGTTGAGCCTTGGGTGCCGGGGCCGGCTGGAGTTAGGTGGAGCCTCTGCAGCAAAGGAAGTCCAGGTGAAGAGATGAAGCCGGTGCTCAGGCCGAGGTCCGGAACAGGCAGTGAAGCTCGAGGTCAAGGGTCAGGCAAGGGTCGAGTCAGGTGGTGTAGCTCATGGTCAAGGTCCAAGCAATGGACGAGGCAGGCGGCAGAGCTCATGGTCACAGTCCAGTCCAAAGTCAAAGCTAAGATCAGTCTAAGGAGCAAAGGGAGAAGACAAGGAACATGGAAGGCTGAAGGAACTCAATCCACGTTCTGAAGAGAAAAGACCTATTGCTATGGCAAAAGCTGGAGACAGGATCCAGCCTTATATAGCCCTGGATGAATGTCATCATCAGCAAGGGCCGCTGGGCTTTTCCTGCCATGGGCCCTTTAAATTTAGAAGACAGGTGCAAGCGTGTGACGGAGGATGCCAGGTGCAGGAGGACGTCGGCAGCGTTCCAGCCACGAAGATCTGGAAGTGTTGGCGGCAGTCTGGCTGCAAAGAGGGACTTGGCGGCAGCTCCTAGCCGCACAGGTGGCTGGCGGCATCGGAGGCACCCAGGCCACGGAGAAGCAGGGGTCAGCGGTGTCGGCTGGCGGCTCAGAGCCGCGAGGAAGAGCGGCAGCATCGACGGCGGCTCCCCGTCCCTATCAGGAAGCCCGGGGCTGGCCCAGCCTCAAGGCTGCCGCGTTGGTTGAGTGAGGCCGGTCGTGGGGCTCCGCGGCCAGCAAGTGTAACAGCCTATAGCTTGCCTTCACTTCTCCGCAACCCTCCCATCCCTCTAGTGCATTCCCAAGGCCTGCAGACTACACAGTCTACTGCTTTAATGGTTCCCCAGGCTCTGCTCTGCCTACCGAATCCATGGGAGAGGGGATAAGAAGTGACTCCTACTGTTCCCAGGGCTTATAAAAAACAAAACGTTAAGCCCTGCCCGAAACTGGGGAAAGCCACTAATCCAAAGTAGCCCAGCTCCGGATGGAATCCTGCTTTCTCTTGTGAAGCCAGAGCTGGTGCCAGGGTCTTAGGTGTCATAGGCGAACTTTACAGCTGGGCACACACTCCTGGGCCCACCCTTCCCACAAATAATTTAAAATATGCATTTACATGAACAGATTTTACATGAAAAAGAATATTCAGTGTTCTAAGATAAAAATCTCGCTTAAGACGTGTATATTATTTACATGCACTACTGGTGGTACCAACCAGAAAACTCTGCAAAAAAGACACCTATAGTCCTATGGTATTGGGACTATTGTCGGCCCTCAGAAAGCTGTAAATAAACTTAATTACAACATAGTAAACCTCCCACATGAAAAGATCATTAACTGCCAGCACTCAACCCAGTAACAACCCAATCTATGAAAAAGCAACATTTCAAATATTACACCAGGCTCTAAAACACCAATACACCTGATATTAGGAAAACAGAACAAGCTAAGCTGAAACTACATGCTAGCAAAATACCTCACCTCAGTCATACATGCAGAACACAGATGAACCCTCACCAAATACAGAATAAAGAGTCAAAGTATAACTAGAAACATGCAGACTAAAACTGAATTGGAAGACATAACAAGACAGACCCTGCATTAAGTGCAACAATGAAAAAACAGAAACATCACTATTCCTCATTAAACATCAAACAATAAAATCCAGATATATAAAGCATCAATCATAATAGTCACTCCATAATCATAACAAGAATAAATATTCAAACAGCTGATGAAAAGAATACCCAGTAATTATTTTTTTTAATTATTCCCAAATGCCCTTAAACACAGAATATAAACCAAATAAATAAAATATTTAAAAACAGAAGACATCAAATAACACCCAATTATTACAACTAATAAGGATTTTAAAAATCCCCGGCTCTCCATACATGGGAACTTTTGATTTCAAGTCACCCTGAGATTGTCATGGGTTAGTTCGGGGAGGGAGTGGTACAACTTTCTCCTTTCCCTCTCATGTACCCATATTATCTAATACACACACACACGCTTACTCACACATCCTCATACATGTTCTCTCTCATATGCTCTCTCACATACACATACATATGCTCTCTCTCATCACACTCTCTCTCTCTCTCCAGAACATACAAACAGAGGCTTCCTCGGGCCTGCACAGCTTCTTTCTCACATACACACGCAGTCTTACATGCTATTTACTCGCATGCAACTCTGTGAAACAAAAAATCACAAAAAAGAAAAGAACTAAACGCTGAGGAGAAACATAGTTGAGTTAGTCACAGTGTTGAATGTTGTTGTCCAGATCACTCACTGTTAGGCCATTATTATGAAAATTGTATGAAGTTTTAACTTATTAGAATTGTCGTTTTATTATTTGTAAATTTTTTTATTTTTAGTTTAAATGTTTTTATGTAATCCTGTAACCCGATATGATGGTCCCCACCAAATACCGGTATAGAAATTTTAACAAATAAATAAATAAACGCACATATGCTCCTACACATGTTGGCGTGGAGGAGTAGCCTAGTGGTTAGAGTAGAGGGCACCTAATATCCTCGCACTGGCCGTGGGTATTGCTGTAGGAACATTGAACAGAGTCTCCCAACTCGTAGTGTCATGTGTTGTATAATGGGTGAGAGCACAGTTTTTCACTTGGCCATAGGCACCAAATTGCTTGGCTACAGCTCTGAGGGCGACTATTCCTGTTTAAAGTTACCCCAAGCTCCCACTGATGTCTTTAAAAAAAAAAAAATTGAGAGATCACAGTTTGCAAACCTCCCCTTCCCTGGTTTTTTTTTTTTTAAAGGCTCACTCCCTGCCCTCTCCCCGCCATCTACTCACCTGCAACCTCAGGAACACAAAGCAGGCCCTTTGCCCAGGACCCTAAAAACCCGGCTAGGAGCGCATTATCTCTTACCTGTTCCCGGCACTTCTACCCGCAGCTGATACTCCTTATAGATTGTTTATGTTCCATGAATCCACCTCCATCTCTGTAAAGAAATATTTTGTTATCTTACTCCTGAGTTTATTCCCTTTCACCCTCATCCCATGACCCCTTGTTCCAGAGCCTCCATTACATTGAAAGAGGACTGTTTCTTGTGCTTGCATACCTTGGTGATATTTTAATGTCTCTAATCATTTCTCCCCTTTTCCTCACAATATACCAGTTTAGATTTTTAATGTCTACCCCAATACTCTTTACAAAAAGACCACTGCCTATTTTAATAGCTTCCCTCTAAGACTGACTCCATCTGGTTTATATCTTTTTCATGGTGCAGTCTCCAAAACTGTATGCGGTATTCCAAATGAGGTCTCACCAGGGACCTATACAGGAGTAAGTAATATCACCTCTCTTTTTCTGCTGACCATTTCTCTTCCTATACAGCCAAGCATCCTTTGGGCCTTTATTGTCATCCTGTTCACCTGCTTGGCCACCTTGAGATCATCTCCCTCCTCCCCCCCTCTCCACCCTTCCTTCTCATCGGCTTTGAGAATATAGTTCAGATGTAACTTCCTTTCTATTTCCAATTGTTGTAATGTAAACCGATATGATGTGAAAACGAATACTAATATATAAAAACTATTAAATAATAAATAAATAAATGATTACCCCTAGACCCTGCTCTTGATTGCTGCATAGTGGAATTTCAACCCTTAGACTGTACTGTTAGCTTGGGTTTATGCAGTTCAAAAGCATGACTATATTTTTTAGCATTAAATCTTAGCTGCCAGACTCTGACCATTCCTCAAGTTTCACTAGATCCCTCCTCAGGTTTTTCACACTTTCCTGGGGATCTACCCTTTGCAGATTTGATATCATCCACAAAAAGAAACACCTTTTCCTGGTAGTCCTTCCTTTGGATAAAATAGTGTGGCTGTCAAATAAAGCCTTTGGCACTTTTCTACATAGAAGACTGAGCAAGCAAGCAAGTCTAGGAGCTGGAATTACAATTGTTAACTGATTGGGAAGTGTTATAATTAGTGAGGTTTGGGTGGACCCTTGGACACTGTGGCAGCTGACCATGCCCACGGGGGGACAGTCCCGTGAGGGGCCACAGGTCAGGCTCAGCTGAGGACACACAAACATAGAGATTGATCTTTATTTAAACAATGTTGTGCAGCCACCAGAGGTGGCAGTGATGAGTAGTTGAAGTAGCCTGGCTGGGCTAGTATCCCTCAGGCGCTGGAACAGCGACTCCTCCGGTAGCACTGCTGTAGTGGAAAGAACTGAGAATAATGAGTACGGTGGAATATGAACAAGCCCCAGTATGGAGAACCCCAGGATAGGAAGAGCAGGCCCTCGAGGAGCGAGCACCTGATCCCTGAGAGCTGAGAGGCTTGAAGGAGATGTACTCACACAGCGGCACCAGGGCTGGAACGGAGGCAGGCCCTCGAGGAGCGAGTACCAGGTTCCAGGGAAAGCTCTGAGGTGGAGATGGTAGTACTCACTGGTGTTGAAGATAGCGGATCCTTCCAGGCAGAAGAGAAGGTAGGAGCAGGCAGCGAGTCGGGGAACATGGGCCCTCGAGGAGCGAGTACCGGTTTCCTGAAAAGCAAGTGAGGCTCCCGAGGAGCGGGTACCCTGTTAGCATTAAGAGTCCAATGAAGATTGGAGGCAGAGTAGCTAGGTACGGAGAGCGAATTCCATCCGTACGAGTCCCCTTGCTAACTCAAAGGCTAGGAAACAGTGTAGGCTTTAAATGTCCGGGCAGCGTGACGTCATCACAAAGGGACGACCCTGAGGTTTGCGCCAAGTAGGAAATAAGAGTGAGGGCCATGTGGCGCGAGCGCCCTAAGGTACAGATGGAGCATGGCGGGAGGCAGCGCCTAAGCCGGTTCGGGGACGCCGGAGAGGATGGCAGACAGACGCCATGGCAGCCAGGCATCCAATAACAGCAAGAGGAGGAGCAAAAGGAGAGAGGTAGGAGGAGTGCAGCTGTTGAGAAGGGACGGTTGCAACACTACTCCCTTCAAAGGGCGGTCTCCTCTGCGGGTACCAAGTTTTGGTTTCCAAGGATGCGAGAGATGAAACTGATGGAGCATCTCTTTGTCAAGGATATTAGCCAGAGGCTCCCAAGAATTTTCTTCAGGGCCAAAACCTTCCCATGATAGAAGTTATTCCCGGGTTTTGCCTCATTTGTGGACATCAAGAATGGCTTCGACCTTGTATTCAAGGTCATCTTTTGCATTGATGGAAGATGGTTCCAGAGATATGGAAGAGAATTCACTGATGATGAGTGGTTTCAGAAGTGAAACATGAAAAGTGTTATGGATGTTCAATCCAGGTGGTAACTTCAGACTGTAAGTAACATTGCTAAGACGTCGGAGGATTGGAAATGGTCCAATGTAGCGAGGAGCAAATCGAGAGGAGGGTAACTTCAGTCTAAGGTGCTTAGTGGATAGCCAGACTTTGTCACCAAGTTGAAAGACAGGTGTTTTGGAATGATGAGTGTCATAGAACCTTTTGGCTCGATCACTCGCTTTGATTAGCATTGCTTTCGTCTGAGTCCATAACTGATGGATTTCTTCAGCAGTGGATTGAGCTGCTGGGGACGTCACTGAGAGCTTCAGTGGAAGTGGCGGTGATGGTGAGCGTCCATATACCACTTCAAATGGTGTTGATCCAGTTGATGTTGCTGGATAAGAATTAATGGCGAATTCAGCCCATGGTAACAGTTTGGCCCAGTTATTCTGACGGCAACTCACATAGGCCCGCATGAACTGTTTCAGGGTCCTATTCATCCGTTCTGTTTGGCCATTAGATTGAGGATGATAGACAGATGTATAATCTAGAGAGATGTCGAAGAGTTTGCAGAGGGCCTTCCAGAATCTTGCCGTGAACTGTGATCCTCGATCCAGGACTGTGTGCTTCGGTAGGCCATGGAGGCGGAAGATATGGACTATGAAGAGCTTCGCAAGTACCGAGGCTGAAGATAAGCCAGGCAGTGCCACGAAGTGGGCCATCTTGCTGAAGCGGTCAACTGTGACCCAGATGGCATTCATACCTCCAGAAAGGGATAGATCAACTACAAAATCAGCAGCGATGTGCGTCCAGGGCTGTTCCGGAGCTGGAAGTGGTTGCAGCAATCCCCACGGTTGGCCAGAAGTAGGTTTGTGCTTGGCACAGTTGGCACAAGATGACACATAGGAGAGTGTATCTTCCTTGATTGTTGGCCACCAATAATACTTCTGTAGCTTCACCAGGGTACGGCATTGACCAGGATGGCCAGCCAGCTTGGAATTGTGTACCCAATAGAGCACTTTCTTTCTGAGACATTTTGGCACGATGGTCTTACCAGCAGGCACAGAATGAGTAGCCACTAAGACGACTTTCTTTGGGTCGATTATGTGCTGTGGCTCTTCCGGAATATCCTCTGAGAGGAAGGAGCGTGATAGGGCATCAGCTCTGGTATTCTTGTCTCCAGGGCGATATTTGATCATGAAGTCAAAGCAGTTGAAAAATAAGGACCATCTAGCTTGTCTATGGTTAAGATGTTGCGCATGGAGGAGATACTCTAGATTCTTATGGTCCGTAAACACGGTAATCTGATGTTGAGCGCCTTCTAGCCAAGGCCGCCATTCCTCGAATGCCAACTTAATAGCCAGGAGCTCTTTGTCACCGATCCCATAATTCTTCTCTGCTAGAGAGAAACATCATGAGAAGAAAGAGCAGGGACGTAAGGACTTGGAATCTCCAGTCTGGCTCAGAACAGCCCTTACACTGACATCAGAGGCATTGACCTCTACGATGAATGGTTTGTTGGGGACCGGATGACATAGACATGGTTCCATGGAAAAGGCAGTCTTTAATTCTTCGAACGCGGAAATGGCCTCCGCAGACCATTTAGAAGCATTGGCCCCTTTCCGGGTCATAGCAGTCAAGGGCACCGTTAAAGAAGAATAGTTATTTATGAAGCTTCTATAGTAATTGGTGAACCCCAAAATCATCTCAGGGCCTTCAGGCTGGTAGGTTGGGACCAGTTCTTGATACTTTCTAATTTTTGGGGATCCATCTGGAAGCCATCTTTAGATACAATGCAGTCAAGAAAAGGCATGGAGTCTTTATGGAATTCGCACTTGGATAGCTTGGCGTAGAGTCAGTGTTCTCCGGGTCTTAGTAGAACTTGCTTGACGTCTTCTAGGTGAGTAGACAAATTCTGAGAAAATAGCAGGATGTCATCTAGGTACACTACAACACTCTTGTACAACAAATCCCGCAGAATGTCATGTTCTGGAACACAGTGGGTGTGTTGCACAGGCCGAAGGCCATTACTAAGTACTCAAAATGACCGTCTCGAGTGTTGAAAGCCGTTTTCCACTCGTCGCCACTGCAAATCCGGACTAAGTTGTAGGTCCCCTTCAGGTCAAGTTTCAAAAATGTCTTGGCCCCCTGAAGCTGGTGAAACAGCTCTGAGATTAAAGGCAGGGGGTAGCGGTCTTTAATCGTAATCTCATTCAGACCTCGATAGTCAATACAAGGATGCAAGGTACCGTCCTTCTTCCCCACAAAGAAGAATCCTGCACCGGCTAGTGACTTCGAAGGTCTAATGAAACCATTCTGTAAATTCTCCTCGATGTACTTGGACATAGCCTTATTCTCTATTGCAGAGAGTAGATAGACACGTCCCTTAGGAGGTTCAGTGTTTGGTTTCAGCCGAATGGCACAGTTATAAGAGCTGTGTGGAGGGAGGATGTCAGCAGCTTCTTTGGAAAACACATCACTGAATGACGTGTATTGAGGCGGCAGTCCTGCCATCACTGGAGTTGTAGGCATGCAGAGAACAGGAGAAACTTCCTTGAGGCAACTGCCATGACAACCTGGGCCCCAGCGGGAGAGTTCCAAGGAAGACCAGTCGAATTGAGGCTGATGCAACTGCAACCAGGGTAACCCCACAACGATAGGGTGCATGGCCTTCTCTAACACAAAGAAGGGGATTGTCTCCGTATGGAGGGCTCCGGTGCGAAGAGTCACTGGTTCGATGCGATAAGTCACATCACCGGGCAAAGGCTCTCCATGGATGGAAGACAAGAGTAGTGGAGCTTCTAAAGTAACGAGGGGAATCCTCAAATGTTCCACTAGGCATCAAAGTATACAGTTGCCTCCTGCCCCCGAATCCACAAGGGCACGAGTTTGGATTGTAGATGGTCCGCAAGTCAGGGAGACTGGTAGAGAGAGTGGAGGAGAAGGCGTAGTAAGGCCTAAGAACAGTCCTCCTGTAGGACTTAGGCCCGTCCGTCTTCCGGACGAATGGGGCATGTTGGGACATCGTGACAAGCTTGTCCACAGTATATACGTAAGCCCTGTCTCTTCCGAAGTCTTCTCTCTTTTGAAGTCAAATGACTGCGACCAATTTGCAGCGGTTCTTCTCCACTGGCAACAGGTACAGCTGGAACCATCCGAAGTGCAGGTTTAACACGAGTGTCTTTCTGAATCGGTCCTTTAGCAGGCTTGATTCTTTCACCTTATCACGAAGCCGATGGTCAATTCTAGTAGCCAAGGCCACTAGTTCATCCAGCGAGTCAGGTGTCTCACAAGCGGCAAGCTCATCCTTCAAGCGGGTATTCAGACCTCTGAAGAAGAGAGTTTTCAGGCATCTAGGTTCCCAGCATAATTCTGTAGCAAGAGTTTTGAACTCTATTGCAAAATCAGCCAGTGGTCGGTTGCCTTGCTTCAGGTCCACCAAGTCAGAACCAGCAACAGTCACTCGAGCAGAATCATCGAACACGGATTTAAATAAGTCAATAAATCCATCAATATCCTGCAGGATTGGATCCTTACGTTCCCACAGCGTTGAAGCCCAAGACAAAGCCCTTCCATCAAAATAAGATAGAATATAAATAGTCTTGGCGTAGGCTGTGGGGAAGTGTGTAGGCTGCAAGGCGAAATGCATGCAGCATTGGTTTAGGAATCCTCTGGTTCTTTGAATCTCTCCAGAGAAACGAACTGGAGCAGCCAGAGGTACCATAGTCTTTATAGTTACCCCTTGCATCTTCTGTGCTTGTAGCTGATGAAATGCTGAAGTGAGTTTCTGCAATGCGTCTTGTAATTCAGCAGTGCATAGGGCCAGGCCTGGAATGGCCTGCAAGGCAATGAGCTGTGCTGGATCTATGGAGTTAGCAATCTGTTATAATTAGTGAGGTTTGGGTGGACCCTTGACGCTGGGTCCGGGGACGCCGGAGAGGACGGCAGGCAGACGCCGAGAGGAGGTGCAAAGAAAGAAAGGTAGGCGGAGTGAAGCCATCGGGAAGGGACGGTTGCAACAGATGGTGGGCAGCTGGCTTGCAAGTAGCCGTCAGATCCCAAAAAGTAGATCTATTTCCTGTTACACCCAGAAATGGCAATAGCATCTTTTAGTCAGTTTAGTTCTTCACCTCCAAAAAGGAGGCCCTTTGATTTCTTCATCCCAAATACAGGATTTTACATTTAGGGGGATTAAAACATAGGTGCCTCATCTTTGGGCATTTATTCCTTTTTCAAAGTTATTTTTCATCTTATTTATTTTTTCTAGCAGATTATTCTATTGCAAATGTTCATATCCTCTGCGAAAAGGCACACTTTCCCTTCTAGCCCTCCCTCAATGTTATTTATAAGGACATTGAAGAGAACTGGGCCTAACATTGATCCCTTTGAGACTCTGTTGCTCATGTTTCCTTCACCATGCTCAGGGCTCTGTTGCTCAACCAGCTTTCTATTGCAACCGTCCCTTCCCGACGGCTGCACTCCTCCTACTTCTCTCCTTTTGCTCCTCCCCTTGCTGTTAGTGGACACCTGGCTGCCGCGGCGTCTGTCTGCTATCCTCTCCGGCGTCCCCGGACCGGCTTGGGCGCTGCCTCCCACCATGCTCCGTCTGTACCTTAGGGCGCGCACGCCGTGCGGCCCTCACTTTTATTTCCTACTTGGCGCGAACCTCAGGGGCGTCTCCCTGTGATGACGTCACGCTGCCCGGATATTTAAAGCCTACGATGTTTGCTAGCCTTTGAGTTAGCAAGGGGAGAATTTTATGGATGGGATTCGCTCTCCGTACCCAGCTACTCTGCCTCTCCAATTTTCCATTGGACTCTTAACGGGGTACCTGCTCCTCGGGGGCCTCACTTGCTTTTCAGGCTGCTATCATTAAACCGGTACTCGCTCCTCGAGGGCCTGCCTCCGTTCTAGCCCTTGTGCCATCTCCTACGTGGAACCGCTGTATGAGTACATTACCTTCAAGCCTCTCAGCGATTAGGTACTCGCTCCTCGAGGGCCTGCTCTCCCTATCCTGGGGTTCTCCATACTGGGGCTTTGTGCATATTCCACTGTACTCATTATTCTCAATTCTTTCCACTACAGCATTGCTTCCGGAGGAGTCGCTGTTCCAGCACCTGAGGGATACTAGCCCAGCCGGGCTACTTCTGCTGCTCGCCACTGCCACCTCTGGTGGCTTCACCACATTTTCCCATAAAAGATCAATCTCTGTGTTTGTGTGTCCTAAGCTGAGCCTGACCAGTGGCCCCTCACGGGACGTCCCTCTGTGGGCGTGGTCAGCTGCCACAGTGTCCAAGGGTCCATCCAAACCTCACTAATTATAACATCATCAGACACAGGATGCGGAGTTCAATGGTCCTTGCTCTGACCTAGCTTGGCCTTTTTTATGTTTTTATGTTCTAGTTACAAAACAAGGGAAAATGCTGAGGGTTATCATTTATTTATTTTATTTTTGGAAATTGCAGAATATCAAGAATAATAAATAAATAAAAGAGGTCAATATTGAAGATTTATTCTGCTAACTTTCTGCCTGATTTACTAAGGCTTCTCTCCCACTCTGTGTCTATGGGAAAATACCTTGATGAATCAGGCCCGGTGTCTGGCTAGACTATGGACACACAAACACAGACTGAATCTTTATTTGAACAGTTTTGGAAACCACCAGCGATGGCAGTAGAGAGTAGTAGCTGTTGAGCCCGGCTGGGCGAGTATCCCACAGGACACTGGAACAGCGAATCCTCTGCTTGGCTGTGCTGTAGTGGAAAAAGACTGAGAGTTATGAGTACACAGTGAGAAACATACAGAGTCCCAGGTAGAATAGGAGAAGCTCCGAGACAGGGAGAGCAGGCCCTCGAGGAGCGAGTACCTGATCCCTTAGAGTAGAGAGACTCAGTGGTATTGTACTCACACAGCGATTCCACTAGACGAGAGATCTGGCACTGGAACAGAGGGCAGGCCCTCGAGGAGCGAGTACCTGGTTCCAGGGAAGCAGTACTGTGGAATAGATGGTAGTTGTACTCACAGATGGAAACTGTTAGTGAAATCTTCCAAGTAGAAAGGGTTGTAGATGCAGGCAGCGACTTAGGGAACATGGGCCCTCGAGGAGCGAGTACCAGTTTTCTGATAGCACCTGAAAGAAGCAGAAGAGGCCCCCGAGGAGCGGGTACCTCGTCAGCAATAAGAGTTCCAGATAACGCTGGAGTGGCAGAGCAGCTTTGGTACGGAGAGCAAATCCCATCCGTAGAATTCCGGTTGCTAACTCGATTAGCTAGCAAAAGCTGTAGGCTTAAATATCCAGGCAGCGTGATGTCATCTCAGGGAGACGCCCCTGAGGTACGCGCCAACGAGGAAATAAAAATGAGGGCGGCGTGCACGCGCGCGCCCTATGGTACCTTGGAGGAGCATGGCGGGAAGCAGCACCAAAGCCGGTCCAGGGATGCCGGAGAGGACGGCAGACAGACGCCGCGGCAGCCAGTAGTCCGAGGTGAGTGGGAGGAGCCGCAAGAAGAGTGAGGTAGGCGGGGCGAAGCTGTCGTAGACCGACGGTCGCAACAGTGCGCTATTTCCCTAAAAGAATAACTTGGAAATGTTTGTGTTTGTTTAGCAGCAGTGGTGATTTATTTTGTTTAAAATAAACCAAACCAAAAAAAAAGGGCTTTTTAGGTTTGGATTCCTTATTTGTTCGAAACAAATGCACATCCCTACTGAATATCGACCTCAGAGACCTTAGCAGCAGAGGGAGGGAGAAGACCACAGATAGAGTGAGACCTAATCAGCACAGTAGGCAGGCACAGATTGGCAAAGTGAGTGGACCAAGTGGTCCTTTTCTGCTGACACCTTCTATCATCTCTTTTTTAACTATCAACTGAATTATATTTTAAAAACTATTGCTAGTACTGTTGTTTCTGTAAAAACCCTGATGGTATAGGCACATCATTTAACTGTTTTACATAAAAGACTCCCACCCCCACCATTCACACAGACAAAGTATTCTGTGCAGGCAGAGTCCATGTAATACAGTCAGAAAACTGCAACAGTAGGAGCTATTCCCCAAGGGCATCTAACTGAGAAAAGTATGGTATTTAGTTTCAGACATTGGTGCTTGGAGGAAGGAAAGTTCAATGAAATTCTGGAAACTAAAATAGTTTTAAATCCCACCTTGATTGTGAATCCTGTTCAGTAAGGGATTACTCCCATTCTGTGCCTGTAGCAAAAATTCTTGTCTAATTAAATCCTAACAGTTAAGTAATGTGCTCAAAATATCTGGCTACAGAGCTAGCCTGTCGGTACAGCTTAAAGAAAATGCAAAAGAAATCTCAGACCTGTTTGCACGTTACTATTCTGTTTCTTCCAGTCTGTAAAAGCTCATGGTAGGACTGGAGGTTTAGCCTTGAATGACCGAAGGCTGCATTCAAGTAACATATTTTGTTTTGTGACATGACATGACATCCCAAATCTCTTCTGTTTACAGGCAGCACAACCTACCCTCCCAACCAGACAAATTGTTGCCAGAAGTTCATTTAGTGAAACAAGACGGAACAGGTCTCCAATACTTTCTCTCTGGAGCCATCAGGCGAATAGGATACAGAAGGCAGAGGGCATATGGCCTTCCCCAACACCTTGTAATCAAGACGGGACACGCAGGAGGCATAAACTCTAATATCGATTCAGGGTTTGATCTCCTATAGCAGAGGTTTCTTTTCTTGCTTTGGATACCCAGTTCAGAGTACTGATCTATATTACAGCTTTGCATGCATCCTGGATTCAGTAGGATTTTGCTTTTTATCTCTGTTTTTCTACTATTACATATTTAATACAAAGGACCAGGAAACTTGAAGCAGGGACAGAGTAGAATGAGGAGCACTGGCCAATATTTATTTTAAAGAAAGCTTATATTCCCCATCTTCCAGGTAACTCTGTTCAGTGCGGATAAATGTCTACTTAACTTTTTTTTTTTTTACATTTTAAAGAGCAGAATCTAGGGTTAACAACTCACCCAGATCACCCCAAACAGGCTGATCAAATCCTGGTTTTACCCCAATGCATACATGGAGAGACATAAATGATCTATTTCAAATCGTTGGTGAATGAAGGCAGCCCTCGCCGTGGGTGTTTTCCTCAGGGTCTGTTTAAGCAAACAGAACCCAAGTGTTAACGTGGCAGGGAGTTGTTATTAAGCAGCTCCCACCCCCAGGCACTGTCCTCGGATCCTGTTTCAACAACAGATCCCAAATGTTAACACGGCAGGGAGTTGCCAAGGCTACCTCTGTCATGGGTAACAATTGGGCCTACATCCCATGGAGTGGACCCTTATTTATTTATTTATAATATTTATGCTTCGCCTATTAAAAACAAAAATCATGCCAGGCAGAGTACAAAATACAACCCGAGTGGTTCACGACTTGACAGACTGGAAGCGCTCAGAATTTACCAAGCTCAAGAATAAACAGAACTACTCTAGATGACACTGAAGACACAACGAAGAAAATATCCTACAGCCCCTGAGGCTAGCTAACTGCCGCTCCTGATTCGCCCTTCAAAGATAGCAAAAAAAAAAAGACCAGCAATCCTCCTTTCCCTAAGAGGAAAATGGTGTTTCTTTGCTCTACTACTCAATTAAGGAAGAAAGACAAAGTCACAGCTCTACCTCTCCACGCCTTCTCTGATAGAGGTGGTGGGATTGGGTGGGGAACCAAACGCTACAAAATCATAACTAACACATTTACGAAGGAGCACAAAGAGAATGCGCACTCAGGCCACACACACACACACACACACTTCTGCGCCTATACAAAATCTAGGCTGAGATGTTAAACAGGCTAGATGTGTTTGTCTTCTTCAAGGGGAATGGAAACCCTGCCCCCAGGGAGCAGGGAACAGCCCAAAGGGTCCTGCATGTGATTCTTAGGACACTCCTATGTACAGGCCCTCCCCTTCCTCTTGACAACAGGCAAGGAGGAGATCCAGCTCCTTGCTTGGGGCACTCTCCGCCCTTTCCCATTTCCTCTGCTTCGGTGCAGGAGGGAGAAGTGTCTGATACGCGGTCTCTAATATTGCGATCACTGCCGAGCTGTTCACTACTCCCGGAGCCATGTTCCTCATCTTCCCTATTTCCACTCCAGCTTCACCAGGGTGTAAGCCAGACCACTTTTGGGATTACTAACAGGTCTTGCAACAGTCTAGTGCAGTTAGGGAAATAATTAGGGGAGTGCCCATTCATGGACATTGGTGGAGCTGTAATGGATACCCCTGTGGAAAGGCTTTTATAGCAGAGCTCTGCAAGAGGCTCTGGGGGCAGTCTAAGTTGAGAGTGAGAGGCTGTAATTTCCTAAGTTAGATTTTGGGCCTTCCTGGAGCCTCAGAAACCCTCCGAGGCCCCTCCGGGAGAGGCCAAAGGGGCTCCAATGCTGTACACTCCACACAAGGTGTGGAGTGGCTGCTCTGGGACTAATTTGGGTATTTTGAACATTCATTTAGAGGAGCCCTGCTGAAGGCCTGGGCCTTTCCGAAGCCCACAACTGAAGATGCCCAGTGTTTAGGGAAGATCTACCCACAAAAGGTGGTGACCCGTTGCAGTGGATTCCTGCGGTTATTTAAATTAGGGAAGATTTGTTTTCCAACATCTGGGAGGAAGTGTTTTTGCCCCTCTTCCTGCCCATCTAGGGGCCTGGTAAGAACTGCAGTCCGCAAGGATTCCTACCATCAGGGATCCCATCAGATCAATCTACTAACTGTGAGTAAAAGTTCTACGTTCCAGAGAGGGAACCCATCTGGCATCCACAAAGAGCCCTGAGGAATAGAGACATTAGTTCTGTGCCAAGATACATTTTTGTGCCATTGGAAGAGGTTTACCGACCCATCCAAGGGGGCCTAGCCCAGAGGGACCACTGCACAATCTAATACAGAAGTGTGGATGGATTCCTGGCCTGATAACGACTAATGTGCAGATAGAGGAGAAAAGATCGTAATTAAGAGAGAAATTGCAGAGACTGTGGTGTATGATTTACCATATTTAATTGTGCCATTCAATGAAACTGTATCAATAAAGCATTATTTTGGATGCTGCCTACATGGTCCAAGTATGGTTTGTTTGGCACACAACACACAGCAGAAAGAGGAAACTCCAGCACAGTTTACCAGTCACCCCGTACTAGGACTGGAGAGGACTTATTTCCACACCTAGTCCAAAGGATAGGATGGGAGGAGAAGTAAAAGCTTACAAATAACTTTATGTCCTGCGTACTCGACGTGTACCTTAAGGAGAGGTTACAAGAGGAATGTGGAGCTTGGGATAATGGGGAGGAGGGGAGGTTACCCATTACAGAACTGACTTGAGGAGGGAAAAAGTGACATTTGTGTAATTCCTGGGCCACATGATGACTCTGGATCCACCCACAAATGAGGGAGCTATCTTAGATGGCCTCCCCCTTCACTTCTGCCTTCTTCACCTTCCTCAGGCCACTCAGCAAATTAGAGCAGGGGATCAGCGGAGAAGCCAAGTTTGTGCTCCTCTTCCACCCTCAGAACTCTTTACAGCACTCCTGGGGCAGGAGTCCATCCTATGATGGCTTCTTCCTTCTACCTACCCCCCACCTCTCTGGAGGTCACCTCGCTGTCCTCCTTTCAACCCTTGATATTCCAGGGTTTTTCCTTTTAAGAAAGAAGGACTAGAAATTGTGCTCAGGGGCCCTCACCATCAAACGTAGGGGTCAGCAGGATGACCCCCGGGGAACTGAGCTGTTCTGGGGCCCTCCCGCATTCAGATGACCCAGCAGCCACACCACTAGGTTTACTGATCTGCATGGCCATGGCACCTTTCCGGGGCTTGGAGATGTTGGCCACTCTTAATATTCTCCTCCAGGGTTTGTGTAATTGTGGCTATAGAAGCAAGGAATACCACGGCCTCCTTGCTTGCCTTTGTGGCTGCCAACACAGCCTTTGGTCCACGCAGATTAGCTACAGTGGAGGCATCCTGATAGATATTAAGGCCAAGCTTTCGCTGAAACCATATTCTGCCAGCCTACGACTTCTCTTCCTGTTGGGGTTTGCCTCTGTGGGCAAAACCCAAACTTGTCCATCCAGGTGCTCATTCTTTTTTTCTACGTTCTAGCCCCCTCCTCCCCATTCCTCTTTCTTGGGAGGGATACAGTCTCCACCCCCTGGCACACCATCTGTCAATGTTGGCATGTTGTTGGTTAAAGGCAGGGCTGTCCGAGGAATCTCCCTCTTCTCTGGGCCGGTGCCCTGGATGCCTTTGCTTTTCAGGCTTGCCACAAAGGAAAAAAACCTCATCAGAGGCAAGGGACCCACAACATCTGGAGGTTTGGACTACCGGAGGTCATAGCAGGCACCGGGTTTTCTTCTCCCACGCACCTGAGCTCTGGGCTCACCTGTGTGTCCCTCACTTAATCAGAGGGTACCTCCCCAACTCTCTGAGGGACTCCAGCTGCTCCCATGTGGCAGACAGGGCAGCAACAGCAGTATCTAGAAGTCCCCACTGGTTCTCAAGCCCCACTCCATTTCTGGCAGAGGGGAAACCTGCTCTTTATCCTCAAGGAGAGGGGGCCTCAAGGGATCCGTCATTCCCTTCCACACTCTCTATTGCCTCATCCCTGAGGGGTTCCCCTGCAGCAAGGGGAGAATCCTCTACAGACAGCAAGATGTTCCCTCCTTGAGGTTCACAGATGGGAAGGGTGTGTGCGCTTCCTGAAGGTCAACAGCAACCAGGATATTCCCTTCCTGGGAGTCAGGGACAGCAAACACATTCCCCTCCCTGTTAATTGGGAAGGGGCAGGCTATTCCCTCCTGGGGGATCAGGGATGATAGAAATATTCCCTCCTAGTGGATTAGATACAGCCATGATGTTCTCTCCCAAGGGGATGGGGGCAACTAGGATGCTCTCTCCCTGAGAGTCAGAGGTAGCCAAGATGTTTTCTTTCTGAGGAGTCAGGACTGCTTTCCCAACCTCTTCCTGTGCTTCAGAGGCCATTAAATCCTGATTCTTCCTGGGAGCAGGGGTGGTCTTGGTCACCCGTCGGGGCTTTCTGGCAAGGAGGGGAAAGGATAATACAAGGAAGTCCCTCTCCTGGACTGTTGGCTTGTGAGGCTGTTTCGGTGATTAAATGGGGGTGGAGGGCGGCTAAGGCCATTCAATGACCCCCTTGGTCTCCCTGCTTTTTGGGGTTCCATTTGAGGGCAGGAGCAGGCTTACACCTGGCCGCCCTCTGCCACTGCTTCTCTCCCAGGGCTCCTTTTTGGACATAATGGAAAAAGAAAAGTGGGTGTCTAAACGGTTAGACAATCAAAAGGAAAAGAAAAAGAAGAAAAGAACTAACCTACCTAAAGAAAAAGAAAATAATCCCTTCCCTTTTGAAAAGAGAAAGAGAAGAGGGAGGAGCAAGCTGGGGTTGCTGTTGTGGCTTAAGACCACTGGTCTGAGTTATAAACCAAAACACCAAATACACAAACTAAGTGAAAGGGGAAAAGGAAACCCTTCCCTTGGGTGAGCAGCTGCAGCAGATCTTTCTTCCAAGGCTTCCTCTCTCTGCTGGAGACCAGGCCTCACCCAACAAACTGAAAAGAAAAAAAAGGGGGGGGGGGGGAAACAAACAATCTAATCTCCCCAAAGAATCCTCCCTGGAAATCCTCTTTCCACCCAAGGAATCAACCCCTGCAGCCCAGGGACCAGCAGGGCCTGAGGGAGGTCGAAGAGCAGCAAGGACACAACAGACAGGCTGCTCCAGTCCTGGTTTTGTCTCAGTTCATGCACGGAGATGTAAATGATTCTTGAATCCTAGGGGGAAGGACAGAGATGGAAGATTTCACGTTTCCTATGGGAGCTCAGCTGCTGCCTCAGCCCGGCCTCCGTGAGAAACGGGGGGGGGGGGGGGGGGGGGGAGACACGGACACATTGGATAGAACTATCCTCACCCCCTGTGCATCAAGGGGCTCTAAAGGGTATGACATGTCCTCCACTACCACACCCATGACTAGGGCCTTGTGAACGGCTGCAAGAGAACGCAGGGAAATGACTGCTCTGTCATTCTCTTTGCTGGCGGAGTGGACATTCTCTGCCCCCCACTACTTGTCGGGGATGTAAACGAATTTCCCAGGAAAAGTAAGACTACATCTCCAGGCATGCACTGGGGCAAAACTAGGTCTGGATCAGCCCGTGCAGGCTGACCTGGGTGAGGTGGCAACAAAAGCAAAACAATTTTCTCCAAGTTTGTGTCACAAGTTCCCGTTGTCCTTAGTTCCCTTTTCCCCTGCTCTCTGCTGTTTAACCTGTTTTTGGCTGCAAACAAATAAATATAATTTTCCATAAATGCTAGACTCAAACAGATCTGGAGTAAGGAGTGGCTCCCAGGAAGTCATAGTGAACAAAAGTGAATGTAGTGAACAAGTCAAGACCTCAAAAATAACATCAGCAGGGCCCCTGGTTTCCTGCAGCAGCTCATGGACACAGTCTGTGATAGTTTTTGAGATCCTGTGGTACATTTATGTATAATTTGACGTTACTTAATTAGACACACAAAATTATTTTTTTTCTGACTTAGCAGCTTCCCCCTGCTCCTTTTGGATTTCCAGCTCGAATGGAAAAACTGCTGGGATCCTTGAGCTACATTCTTTTTTTGTACCCCTAGTTTGATCACATATTTGGAAAAGAAGGTTATAAATCTGCTTAAATAAATAAGCCTTCATTCACAACTACCCATAGATGAATCCCCAATGTAGCTAGTCTGCTCATCAGGGGAACAGTCCTTGGCCGGTGGCCATCCACCAGGCTTTGCTCCGGCGCCCTGCAAGCCTGGGCCTGAGAATCAACGAGCACAACTCCCTCTCCCTCCCGGCTGACCCGAGGGGGGGGGCTGCAGAAGAGCCAACTCTGGGATGGAACCAAGGTCCTTTTGCATGGCAACTGGGAGCTACTGGGCCACAAGCAGCTTCTTTTTGTACATTTTCCTTTATAAAAATAAAACTTTTCCAACCTTTATTGCATGTCTGAACTTTTTGTTCTCTTGTTTCTTTCATTTTTCCACTTCCTTTTTCTGCTTTTCATTCCATTTTCCTTTATCCTCTCCCATGTTTTTCTTCCAACAGCCTCTCACAGCACCCCTTCTCTTTTGTTTTCAAAGATGCCTCTCCCCTGACTCTGTTCCTCAGTCTGTCTCTTCCTGTCCCCCCTCCCCCCCCCAGTCTCTTCTCCTATTTTCTCCTGTCTTCTCTCCCAGGTCACTGCTGCCTGCACCGCACGGTTCAGTTTTCTGTGAACTGTGGGTTGGGGGCGAGTGCAGGATCGGGGTGTGTGTGTGTGTGTGTGTGTATCAAACATGAGGAGAGAGCAGTGCCTGCTCCAGCACCTAGAGAGGGGTTGAGCTGATGGGGGGGGGGGGGGGGGGCAAGCAGCGATGGCAATCAGAAGGGGGTAAGTAGGTATGCATGAAGCAGCAGTAAAAGGAAAATTCTCCAGCATTTACTAAAATATGCCAGCAAACCAGGGGTGCTGATTATTAGTCCTTGTTCGTATATTTATTTTATTCTAGATCAGTGGTTCCCAACCCTGTCCTGGGTACCCCTCAGCCAGTCGGGTTTTCAGGATATCCACAATGAATATACATGAGAGAAAATTTGCATGCACTGCCTCCATAACATGCACATTTTCTCATGCATATTCATTGTGGATATCCTGAAAACCCAACTGGCTGGGGGGTACCCAGGACAGGGTTGGAAACCACTGTTCTAGATGATATTTCATCCATCCATTATTCATATACTTTGCCTTTTTTTTATCCTAGGAACCACTTTTAACACCCAAACCCCTAAAAAAAACAACAGTTGAGTAATAGAATCCCTGCATTCCACCAGAGAGTAGGGAGATAAAACAGCTGATGTACAGAACTGCCAAGTGAGTCAGTATCTGATTGCATGCCTTAAACCAGATCTTGCTTTTTGACTTCAGTCCCAATGTGTTTCAGTTATCTGTAGCTCTGATTTCAAATGGAAGAAGCATGACTATAAATACAAAAATTAAATAGCATATTTGATAACCTTTGGAGAGGGAGCAAGGGACAGAGAGAATGAAGCGTAGAAAAGCTGTATTCGTGCCTACTTTGTACTGTTTGGCACTGTCATGTCTACCAGAAAGTGTTAATGTCTAAACTCCCCCTCTCTCCTAGATTTTACTGCTCTGCTTCTACTTTGCCTCCTTGCCACAAATTCTTCTTCAGGTCTGTTTTTGCTCTTCTTCCTCTCTCCTCTGTGCAGGGCTCCAATATTTTCTTCCGACGCCCATACCTGGAACCTCTAAGTTCTGCTCATTCTGAGACTAGTGTACCCTGAGGTGAAAGAGAGGGTGGGTGGGCTGTGTGGATTTTTTCTCTTCCTTTCACAGACTTATTTTTTTTCATTCTCATCTGTTTCCTCAGGTACAAAATTAGATTGGGGATAGGGAAATACCTTCAATACCTGAACATAATCCGCTTTGAAGTGCTGAAAAGCGGAATATAAAAATCTAAATAAATAAATTAATAAATATACTCCCTCTCTCCCTGCTCAATCTCCAGTACGCTCCCTCTTCCACAGCCACCATCTTATGTTCCCCCCCCCCCCCATCTACTGGTGCCCCCCCGGGACTCAACCCAGCCCCTTCTCCCTAGAACCCTATATGCTGCTGTTACCCTCTTCCCTCAAAGGCCTTGATTCAGGCCTCTATCATCAGGCTCCTGAGTCTCATTCTCCTGCTGTCATCAACTGAGGACTCCTTCCTCTGCACCTAAGCTCGGTGCTGTCGCTGCCATGGTTCGGATGCATTTAAGGAAAGGACACCATACACCTCCTGCTGCATGTTCAGAGTGTCTGACTCTTCCTAGCTCTAGTGCTGAAATGCAGCTGAAAGCGTGACAAGACAGCACAGCAGTCTGCATATATGCTGCCGTCTGTTATATCACCAGCACCTAGAGATTTGGACCATGTCTCCAGAGCCTAGGAAAACTGCATCAAGTCCCTGAATCTCCAAGTAAAATCTGGAGTATTCCTTAGTCTGCCTATGTTTCCTTCCTTCCACCCTTCCCGTTCCTCCTCCTCCTCCCCTCCATTTCCCTTATGCCTCTTGGTCTTCCTCCCTTTTATCCTTCCTCTTCCATACAAGACATCTATAGCAACCTTGTAAAAGCTTTACAGGCGGGGAATCACCTTTCTGCTGCAGGTGCTATCACAACACCCCTCATACTGAGAAGGAAGGGGAGGAACCGTACGGAGAGGCAGCTTTCTCCCATACGGCCAGGGCCAGATTTCAGCACAGCAACATAGGCCGTGATTTGCGCCCTAGCTACTCTTCGGTCAGGTCCCCTTGCTCTCCCGGAGATGAGGGTACGAGGGGGGGGGGGACCTCAGCCCTCTGCCTGTGCGCACTGTAGTCGTAAACCCAGCTTCCATGTGCAGCCACAGACTTCCGGCAACAAAGGCCCGCAACATCAGCTGCTAGCAATGGGCTGTAAAAGATTTTAATTCTGCCGAGGTGGAGAGGGAGGGCCCACGAGTTCACTTGGGCGGTCTTTATCCCTCCCCTCAAATAGGATTGGTAATCTCCCGGCCTCCCTCCATCATCCCTGGCCAAAGAAAGGCAGCTACCGTATATTTCCTAATAGCAACTGCAGTTGTGACCACGGCGCTATTATAAAGCAAGGTGTGCGGGCAGGCAGGGGCATGAGACGTTAGCAAAGCACCCACTGGACACTCGGGAGCGCAGCTCTGCAGCCTGCCAGAGCCACAGAGCCGAGATCAGGGGAAGAGCTGCTAGGCGATATAAGGTAAAAGCTTTTACTTCTGCTGGATTGGTGAGGGAGGGGAAATGGGAGGGATCTTCCATACTACTTGGGAGGGGGGGTTGATTCCCGTCCTGAAGTAGAGCCGAGTTTTGTGTCCCGGTACTAACAGAAGGAGAGTCTTGTCTATTATTTAGTAGTGGTTCGTCTGAATGCAACTTTGCTGTGTAGTTTGAGATCCCCACGACCACTCTCGCCCAAACGGAGTATCAAGGGCTTGGATCTCAGCCATTTCCTGCTTGCTTCACATGCTTAGCAGACATGCTGGGAAAGTGCTGAGCCTCATTGATTGCTTTGGGGAACCCTCTCTCCCCCCCCCCTCACCCCAAGCAACAAGCCGCTTTGTAAAGGTAGGTAAAGTGTTTTTTTTTTCTGGGACAAGGGTGGATCTCACTGGTGGGAGTGGGGAGCATATCTTATTGGGCGGGGGGAGAGGGAATACCACAGAGCACAACTTTGGGTGAGGGGTGGAGGGAGGCTTCAGAAAGCTCAACACTAATATATGTGTGTGTGTGTGTATGTTGGGGGGGGGGGGGGGGGGGAGCTGCAATTAAAGGTCTCCCAATAACCCTCCCCCCAAACTGACTATGATCAAAGCCATTTCCTGCTGGTTAGCGTTGTATACAATACATACTGAAAGTAAGTAGAACTACTTTGGCTGCATTTGGAAAAAAAACCCAAAACTTTAGGAACGATCAGCTATTCTAAACTCAGAAAAAAGTGCTTCTTTTGCCAGGCTCCGGCAGGGGGAGAGGGGTGGCACGGTAATGAATAAAAGGGTATATCACAGGTCATAATTTGGGTTTGGTGCCCCATGGCACGCATGGGGGAAGGGTTCGTCGATCTCAACACCAATGTAGTGGGGAGTGGTGGCTGCTGTCTGAAAGCCCCCCAATTAACACTTATTTTATTTATTTTCCCAACTATTGCAGCCGTGGCTTGCCGGCATCTTTTGCATACGTGCTGAAAAGTTGTTTTGGGTTGCATTTGGGGAAAATACCTATGAGAACGATCAGCAGTTGTAAAAAAAAAAAAAAAAGTGCTCCTTGATCCAAGAGAAGAGGTGCTGTGGGTCTTTTGGATGTTATGGTGTTCATTTATCTAGATTAGAAGATAAACTTAAACTTACTTTTTCTAGATTTCTATGTGGGCCAGTCTCGTGATAGACCCATGTCTCGCTCTGCAAATAGTGCTGATGCACCACAGATACTGACAGAAAAGATACTTTTCTGCCTACATCCCACCTCTTCCAGTCCTCTGAGAGGATGCAGAGTTTGTGGGAGCAGCCTTATGAATAGTGCCGTGTTTTGATCGCTATTGTACTCTGAGTTACGCACCCCCGGAAAGTGATAGTGACAGATTTATAGATCATTGTTCTGCGTTTTTTGTTTTGTGCATATTGTATCTTTGTTTGTAGAGAAGAATATAAGAACATATGTTTGAGGAATACTTGAAAATGACAAGCAACTTCTTTTTTTTTTTTTTCTTTTTAGCTTTTTTGTTACATGAATTACAGATAGTAGAACATCACTTGTGGTTTGATATGGTATAATAAAAAAACGCTTATTTTGTGCTCACTTCCTGTTAGTTGGATAAAGTACCGTAGCACAGTTGCTGTATTAGTCCAACTCAATGCACAGAAATAAAGGTTAATATATATCATATGATATATGATACCTTTGTTTATTGGATGAATAATACATTTCTTAATTTCAGATATTTCTCTTTATGACTCTAAAGAGCAAAGGGCACAAATCCTGCCCCGCCAGTCTGTGAGGCACAGGCTTTCCCAGGTAATTGGGTACTGAAGGGTGTTCCAGGGCACCTCTGCTTAATAACTTACTTTCCCACTCACTTCAGAGTCCCATGCACTTATATTTGTAGCCATGGTCACAGCAATATCCCGCTCTCTCTTCACTTTACTTCTGGAGACTGCACATACTGTAGAAAGAGAGTCGGCCCCCTGTAATGAGGTTTTAAAGAGGAAGCTGGCTTTTGTTTGTGACAATTAAGGCTTCTGCCAGTGCTGCTGTTTGAACAGACAGGCCCTCAATTAGGTTAGAAAACAAATGTGGTTATTTGCTAGTGACTTAGAAAAAAAAAATGCAGCCTGGTGCAGTTTGTTGGAGCCTTATGATATGTCTCACTTCCAGTACACATACTATAATGTGCCCTTCAAAATAATATTTGAAAGTTGGCCATTTTAGGCATAGTCAGGAAAAAATGTGCATTAGTTCTTATTGGAAGCTGTACTGCATGACTTTCAGCATTTCTCATGCTAACTTTGGATCTCCGAAGCACAGGGTATCTATGTGGATGCATGTATTTGTCATCCATTCCGTCTGCCTCTGTGGTGGGAGTAAGTAGACAGCGGGTCAAAAATTAGAAGTTGAATAGTTTAACAATTTTAAATTTGTCTGTTTGAAATCTCTGTGATAGTAATTCACCAGAGGTGCTCAGTCATTTTGTAAAAAGAGTCTTAAGTCCTTTTCCAATCTAAGCCTATTCTGGGCTTTTTATAGAACAGATCTTTGAGTAAGACCATTTCAGATCCACATTGAGAGCCTGAGTGACTAAGGCTTTTTTCCCCATTCCATGTCTGGAGGGGAGGGGGAGTCTGTAAATCAAGCCCTTAGGTTTGAAAAGAGAGCAGGAGTGAAAGTTTCAAATGAAAGTTAGTGTGGTGCATGTCCTTCTACAACTGTGTTTTCTGCCTAAAGTTAACTTTTTTTTTTTTTAAATGTGGAATGTAAAATTATTTTCCTGGCTATGTTTGAATACCTTGCTGTTAACGATCAGCAAATGTATGTTGTAAGATTTCTTTTAACAGCATTGGTTTAGTGATAGACGTCTAGGGCACAGCAGAGGGAAAGCAATTCAGTATGGAATAAGCTGCTCCTTTTTCCGGTATACAGTACTGGGCCCTGTGGGTTATGCAAAGACTATCGTTAGAAAAATGGAACCTAAACAATATTTCTTTCCAGCCTCGCTGTGTTTGTACAGTAGGAGGTTTGCGGGACTTAATGTGCACTGTGTGCTCTCTGCTCTCTCTGCCACTCTCTGTTTATAGAGCACTGTTTGCAAGGTGGAGCCTAAATGGCCTGGTAATTTGTGCAGCATAATTGTAGATTGAGACTTTAGGGGGATGTTGTGACAGAAATCCTGTAGCAACAGACTGGTGATTACATGTGGGTTTACAAGGTGGGGGTGGGGAGGAATATGGAGTCATTTCTCTTTTTTTTTTTTTTTTTCTTTATCTGACTTGTGCTTCAGCAGCTGTCAGGGTCCTGTAAACCAGGAGGAGCCTGTTGATGAGTGCTTTCATTGAACAAGGGTAGACCTCTGGGGGGGGGGGGGGGAGGAACCTCCAGACCTCTGTTTGCCTCCTTTCTCCATGGCATTGTGCAAAATGTATGAAAAGAAGTCTGTTTACATTAGAGGCCTGAAACCTGCCTAGTTAGTGACTACCTTATTTGAAAGTAGCCACTAACTAGACAGAACTCCTTCTTGAGACGGATGGATTGATTTTGATTTTGGAACTATATTTTGTGGATCGTTTTGGCAGCCCTGAAGTACGGATGCTCACATGTGACAAACTCTCACCCTCGGGGGGGGGGGGGGGGGTGAAACCCTTTCCAGGCATAGGGTCACCCAGGTCTGGGAGGGGATGTCACTACTGTGCTGAAAGTCTGGGCTGGAAGAAGAGAGGCTTCTGGTGCAAGGAGCACTGCTGCTCTCGGTGCTGCAACCGGGGTGGGGGGGGAAGCTGCCGCTGGTTCCGACCAGGGAGAAAGAAGTGGTGAAGCAGGGGAGGGGACGAGCAGAGAGGCCAGAGAGAGGAGAGGCTGGAGGAAGAACAAAGGCCAGAAATTAAAGGAACAAAATAAGAAAAATGCCCCACCAAAACTGAGATGTAAAAAATGAGTGAAAACGAGTAAAAAGGCAAAAAAAAAAAAAAAAGATGAGCGGGCTGGAGTTTTTCTCTAGATCCTAAAAAATAAAACGTTTGGCTGGCTAACATTTTCTACACTCCTGTCTCACCTCCTCATCCCTCTTTCATTTTGCTCCTTTGGACTTCCAGCTCAATCTTGGTCAGATTCTAGTGCAGTCATGCAGCCATCAGCCTTAATTCCCTATTTAACCTTTTTTTTTTTTTTTTTCCGTAGCCTAGCTTTCACAGCAGCCGACCTCTGCTAGGGGCCACAGACCACAGCTCCCCCTAGAATCTTGTAGGCCCGCAGCCTGAGGTTTTGGACAGTAGGTGTCACGGAGTGATGTATGGAACTGCCAGCCCCCTACCAAGAGCATGAAACACTGTTTCAGCAGCATAATCAGATGGATGATATGATAGAAGTCTATAAAATGAGTGGAACGGTAAACATGAATCAGTTGTTTTACTCTTTCAAAATGTACAAAGACTAGGGGACCCACAGTGAAGTTATTAGGTCATATATTTTTTTCTATTTGTCTTAATTTTATTTTTTTACTCCATGCATAACTGAGCTCTGGAATTCGTTGAAAGAGGATATGGTGGAAGCTATTAATATAGCTGTGTTTATAAAAAAAAAAAAAAAAATGAAAAAATTTGTTTGACTTCCTGAAAAAAAAGTCCGTAAACAATTAATTACTTACGGGCCGATACAGTACAATGCGCTCCGGGTTTGGCCACGCGTTTTCGATGCGCTAGTTTTACCCCTTATACAGTAAGGGGTAATAGCGCATCGAAAACGAGCGGCCAAGCCCCCCAAAACTAATAGTGCCTGCAACATGCAAATGCATATTGATGGCCCTATTAGTTATTCTCACGTGATCCAGAAAGCAAAATGTGCAGCGAAGCCGCACATTTTGCTTTCAAAAATTAACGCCTGCCGGCGAAGGGGAAGTATACAGAAAAGCAGAAAAAAATGCTTTTCTGTACATCTTCCGACTTAATATCATAGTGATATCATAGTGATATTAAGTTGGAGGCCCCAAAATTAAAAAAAAAAATTTAACATCGGCCCGCGGGTCGGAAGACGAACACTCAATTATGCCGGTGTCCGTTTTCTGAACCTGTGGCTGTCAGTGGGTTTGAGAACAGACGCCGGCAAAATTGAGCGTCAGCTGTCAAACCCGCTGACAGCCGCCGCTCCTGTCAAGAAAGAGGTGCTAGGGACGCGCTAGTGTCCCTAGCACCTCTTTTTCGCGGGCCCTCATTTGCATACTAAATCGCACGCACAGGAGAGTGGCCTGTGCGCACATCGGGAGAGTGGGCGCTCGTCTCGGAGCGTCGGCTCTCCCGCGGGTTTTACTTTATCGGCCTGTAAGTTAAGACTTCATGAAATCCACTTTTTATCCCTAGGATAAGCAGCATGGAATCTATTTACCTTTTGCGATTTTTGCCAGGTACTTGTCACTTGGATTGGCCACTGTTGGAAACAGGATACTGGGCTTGGTGAACCTTTGATCTGACACAGTGTGGCAAGTCTTATGTTCTTATGTGACACTGTGCAAAAGCCAGTCTCAGGAACTGAACCTACATCTGTGTGGGAAAAATTAATTTACGAGTATCTTTTTAAAACAAAGAAATGATTTAGAAACTCTGAATTTCATTAGAATCACAAGGCCTTTTCTGGAGGCCTAATTCTGCAACAAATGTATCAGGAATGCAGCTTGCTCCCTACACCCATGGCAAGTCCAGAATCAGCTGAACCTGTTGTGGCGTTGCACAATAAGTGTTCAATATTTGTTTGGGCTGTGGTCCATTATGGACCTGATACATCAAGCATCTGTTCTTTTCACACAAAATGAAAGAAGAACATGGGGGGGGGGGGGGAAACCAGACCCAGTGACCAGCATTTTAGACATTCTGTGCGGGCAGGACATTTTGCAGCACAGGATGCATTACGAAGCGGAACGTCCCAGTTGGGCCAATTCACGCTGCTTGGCTCATAGAGCACCTTGCACCTCATATTTTTTTGGGGCAATTTGTCAAATGGTTGCAAGCTATGCTGGCGCTTGTAACGCGTGTACTTTACAGGCCTTTGTTTAGAGGAGAAACTGCTTGAGTGGATTTCCTTTTGAAAATGAGCAGCTGCAAAGAGCGCACGCTAATGGATTGCGTGCAGGAGGCTGAGCGGGGACAGAGCGACACCTCGTACCATCAAAGCTCACATCAGCACATCTGCAGGAACGCCTCTTTTCAACACAGCTAAAATTATGCGCACAGTGGATCCCATGCGTGCTTTTTAGCCGCATTTGAAAACCATTTTGAGTCAGACTGACTTTTTTTTTTTTTTTTTGAAAATTGCTTTCTTCTTGCAATTGGTGAATAAATTCGAAAGCCATCATTTTTGCACAAAATTCACAAAGAATGACTTTGTATGAAACACATTCATGGGATACAGGAATATCAATAAACATAGATAATCATATGATTCTGGCTACATCTTAGACATAACCCTTCTCATAATTTTGTATCTCAGTAAATCTATATAGGAAACTTTGGGGGGGACGGACATATTTACTATATAATTGAGAAAATATTTACTTAATACAAAAAGGAAAAATAGGCATACTAAACTGCATAGCTTTAACTATTCCTATTCATCAATGCGAGGAGGTTGACTTAGTAAAAGTCAACCTCCTCGCATTGTTCAAATGGTCCGGATTAAAGAAAACATATACATTGTTGGAAATTTTTACCACACATCTACACGGATAGCGAAGATGAAAACTCTCTCTCTCTCCTAGTGCCAACACCTCCACGCTCATAGTTAGGAAAACGTTTCGCCGCAACTGTGTTGGCCTAGATAGATCAGGAAATATACGGACCATTTGACCTTGGTACAACTCTTTCGTATTCTTAAAATAAGCTCTCATTATAAAGCTGAAATCCTGTTCTGAATATAATGAAACAAACAATACAGCTCTCTCTGTTACTTCTGCTTCTGAATTTTCCAAATACTGGGTGAGATTCGAAAAATCAGGCCTATTCCCCTCTCTTAAACATTACCAGTTCTTTGAGTCAAAAAACTGATTTTTTTTTTTCACAGGTGGTATCTGCTCAACTGGGATCTTTAAGGCCTCTTGAAGATATCTTTAAAGTCATAATAGGTATTTCACCCATAATCTTGGGGAAATTTAAGAGTCTGATGTTCAAGTGTCTGAGGAAATTTTCAACAGCTTCCAAACGCCTTGAAGAGACTAGGGAGTCCCGCACCAGACATGTAGATGTGTCCTGTAATTTCCTCACTTCCAGCTTTAATGACTCAGTAGCTTGCACTTGCTCTTGTTGTGCCTCAAAACTGTCCTTAGACACTGAGTCAAATTTTTTTCCCCAAATCTACTATTCAAGAGGTTTGTTCCTTTATTAGTTTAAACATACCTGCCATCATTCCCCAAAGGGAATCCATTGAAACAACCTCTGGTTTGACCAAATCCTCTGTCTCCAGATCATTTAATCCAATCTCTTCTGCTGAGCCACGCTCCTCTCCCACCGGATAGGTCATTCCTCCAACCGCTCCTCTCTCCAGGGGATCCGGAGCTCTCGACAGAGTAGAGGTAGGGGGTTCTTCCGGGTCACCACCGGTTCTCCCAGCGAGCACAGACCTTCCGATGAGACTTTCACTGGCTGTCGATGCTGAAGCGGCAGGATTCGGTGAGGACGCTATTAGAGGTTGTTTTGAATCCGGCAGGCTTAAGGTGATTTCCCCGGGGCGATATCGGGATCTCTCTCTGAGCCGCCAATGGGGCTTACCGCCGGCTGTATCTGTGCAGCGGCAGTGTACTGAGTTATTAAGCGCTGCTCCGCCACAAGACCAGGGTCCGCCGGGAATACACTGATCTTGCCCTTGCACTTATGAGGCATTTTTTAAAGGTTTCCAAGACATCAAAACTTGGTCTAAATATGCTTTATAGGAAAAAGCAAAATGGGAGCTGTGGCAGCACAGACCGACTATGTTGCCATCTTGGAACGCCTCCCCCAGGAACTTCTTTAACGAATGCATTCTTTCCAGTGGGCAGAATAAATATATTCTTCTGATACTTTTTTGGCTAAGAGATATTCTTCCTCGTCCTGTCAGACCAGTCCAAACAAGTGCGTTTGTGTCTCCTACCAGGAGCTGGAGGCACAGGGAAGTTCTTTGTTCTGATTCTCTTCCTCTGTATAGTCTGGTGCAGCAGGGAAGGCCTCCGTAGTCCTCTGCCCCCAGCAGATGGTAGGCAGGTCCAGGAAGAAGGAAGGGCCAACGAAGTAACAGCCCAAGGTGGGGGCTGATTCCCCTCAGGGCAGGCCTGGGTCAAGTTAGGGGAGTTCCAGCATGGTGACTGCTCTTCTGTCCCCAGGATAGTCAGGAGTGGAGGCTCCTGCATTTCTCAGCAGCAATGAAAACCCTTTAAAAATAAATATATATATATATTTTAAAAAGCTACTGCAGAAGTGTGACCTGGGAGCTAGAGGCAGGTTGGGACCTGTTCTCCCCCCAACTTGAGAGAGGCTTGGGTATGGAGAGGGAAAGGAATAGTGTGGGGCTAGATGTGTGGCGAGTGTCGCTAGCTTGTTTTGTGAGGCCTATGATGGGCTCGAGGGAACCAGCACAGAACTTGGAGGGGAGATGCCGACCGCTCAGAGCAGTGCGGCCTCCCCGCTCAGCCATTTCCCACCTTTACTGGAGCAGGGCTCCCCGGCAGTTAGTCACGCCCAGCACTCCTCTGCGGCATTGGAGCCACTATTCACAGGCCCCCAAAGACCTCCCGGGATACCAGGAGGCAGGAAACCCAAGGTTTTCAGTTCATCAGAATGATGCATAAGGCAGAGCAGGAAGTGAAGAAGGGGCAAGGCAGGAGGCTGGCTTAAGGCTTGGGGCAGCAGCGAGAGGGGAAAAGCCCTCGCTGGGAAAGAAACACCGAAAGGAGGTAGGGAGAGGTCCTCCTCCCCGCAGTACCACGAGTCCCCTCCTGAGAAGGAGGAAGCCTCCTTAAGACTCGCACGGTGAAGAAGAGGAGCACGAGCTGCATTAGATGGGTAGGGCGTGTGCCTCAGCTGCAGTCTCCATTCTCTTCCTCCTGTCAGCAGAGGGACCGTAGAGCAGACTGATCTGCAGCTGCTCCCCTCTTTTGCTGGTCTTTTTTTAAAAAAATAAGCCTTTCCTTCATGCTTGGCTCAATGTGAATATTTTGACTAGCTCTGGGAGTTCTTAACTTTTTGTTAACATTAGGTACTTACAAACCCTGGGGCTCTCTCAGGGAGTGGTAGGGATTATAGAGCTGAGCAGCTGGTGTGGATGGGCAGACCTTAGACTGTAATGGTCTTTTTTTGCTGTTGCATCTTTTGTTTGTATGTTTAAATGAAAAATGACAACTCTGAAGCTTTTGGATTAGCTCACTCCATGCACTCTAAGTTCTCTTTCCTGGCAGGGCCAGCAGAGGTAAGATAGCAACTAGCAGTAGTGATGCCAACATGCTTTTTAAATTAGCAGAAACAAAATTAAAAATGTTTTTATTTTATTTTTTACCAATGTACACTGTTATCTAATAACCACTGAAGTTATTTCAATACATCCACATTTCTCTCCAACCCTGACTTAAGTGTAGCTTTTAAAACAAGGTACAACTCGTGTTGCAATGATCTAAGTAGGTATATTTTTTATTGGAATTGGAATGAAATAACACACACAATGTTGTGATTGCAGTTCCAGAATACTCCCAAGTGCAGAGGTGGAAAGTAGAATGGTGATCCTTAGGTTGAGCAAGGGAGGAATTCCCACTTGTCCAGGCCCAAGACTATTCACTTTGTCCAGACTGGGCCGGAGGGGAGGTGATGTCACTGTGCTCTGCTCCAGGTTTGAGCAGAGCCACTGTAGCCTAGACCACCCTCAGGTACCAGGCCTGTGGGAGAGCAAAGAAAGTAAAAAAAAAACAAAAACAAAAGCCTTCAAAATAAAGGATAAGAAGAAACTAAAACTAAAATAGTCTAAACGAGTGCACAAGTTGTATTTATTATTAAGGAGAGAATTTCACTGGTTCTTAACTTTTGTCCCCAAGCTTTTGAAATATTTTTCTTCCCCTGCTCCTAGGCAAGCAGAATATCAGGAAATTGCAATGTGTGTGTTCTCCTCCAAGATTTCACATCCATGTGGAGAAAGTTTCACTAAAACCCACAGTTTGTTTAACAGAACAGCAGAGCGCAAACACTACCCACGCTGTCTATGGTGTATGGCTGGATTCTGCTGAGAAGCCAGAAAGGGTGCCTGCTCAGCTTCTGTGATCAAAGGCAGTGGAAGCGACAAAGCAACCAACTACTCAGGAGGAAAAAGGTGGCAGCTCCCAAGATCTGCATTCCTATTTGGGTTAGATCTGATAAACCACAGTAATAAATCATAGTCTGAAACTCCTAACTAATCTTAGAGCTCATATGAGCAGGGCTTACTGGGTCATGATTCCAGACTGTGATAACATCAGGGCTTGGACAGAGCTTAGCTACTTTTTTTTTTTTTTTTTTAATTTTTATATTTACAAGGTAGGTGAGGCTACAGACTTCAGCAGACAGCCCAAGTCTCCCTGACTTGTCTGGGACACTCCTGGGCTGCTCAGCCTTCCTCCTGGATCCAGTGTTTGAGTCTGGTGCAGCAGTGTCCGTGGAGGCATGGTGTTCACTTTAAAAAAAAAAAAAAAAAAAATAAAAAAAAAAATCTGTGCCTATCTTCTTGTTCTTCCACGCCCCGTGGCACTTCCTCCATCTTCAAATTGGAAGAGGTGAGGGCAAGCATGTTCATTCTTGCAGACTCCCTGTGGTCTGCGCTACCTATTTGCTTGCAGGCCGGGTGCTTCTGTGGGTCTGGCTGGACCAGGAGGCGGGGCCTCAGTCTATGGAGAGGAGAGTTGCTAAAGGGAGAAGAGGCTGGGGCTAGGTGAAGGCATGAGATGAAGATCCTAAGAGAAGGGAATGTTTGGGGGGGCGGGAGGAGGAAGAGAGGAGAAAGGAAGGATAAATGCAGAGCAGGGAATGAAGGACTGGAAGGGAGGGGAGAGCAATAGAATGGCTGGAAGAGTGAGGCGCAAGGGCTTCCACCATTTAAAAAAAAAAAAAAAAAAAAAAGAGACTGACTGTACTCCTGGATACATTGAAAAGTCATGAATTCTAAAATTATTGGTACAGAAAAGTGTGAGGCAATGATGTACAAAAGCACAATTTTTGAGGTAAAACTAATACATTTGGAAATGCCTTTCAACTTCTAAAATAGTATTTACTTCTGTACCTGAATTCATGCTTTCTTGAAGCAGTTCAGCTGCACAGGTCTGTGGATGGCAGTAATGATGCATAAAGCAGAGCCAGATGTTGGAATCCACGTTGTGGAGATTATTTCTGAGGAGGTCATTCAGGCCTGCCTCTCTCTGTACATCAGCAGTAAATATTCTATAGTAATGGGCACAATGCCCTGTGCTTTTTTTTTTTTTTAATATTACAGGGTGGCTCATGGAAAAGCAGTGCCATGCAGGCAGGCTACTTTTCCATGAGCCACCCTGTATAAGAAGTAAACAGTTCGTTGTCTCATAATCTGCAATAACTTTTATATTGTGAGAGATATAAAATGCCTCCAACTCTAGCTTTGGTTACTCAGCTGCTGCTTGTCAGATATGTTTGTTTTGATAAATCTTAATGTACTCCACCTCTAGGCTGGGGTATATATGTCTGGAAGGGTCCCTTCCTGCAGCCATGCATGCCTCATGGTAGGGGCATCGGAGCATTTGTTACTTTATAATTTTCTTTTCATTGTGGGGATTTTTAATTTTCTAAAGGCCCTGGTGATTCTTTCCACAATTTTAAAATAGACCAAGATGAATCTGTTACAGTACAAATCTACCAAGTTTGTTTGACATGCAATATTTACATAGGAACAATATCAATGGAGAAAATACCACACTTTGAACAGGCTTTCAGTGGGTCCTCTCTCGAAAGTAGTAATTACAGTCAGATTTATATATGGTTTAAAATAGCATGTCAAGAATGCATGTCTTAGATCTTGATCAGTTAGAGGTCAGCATGATCTAGGACTTCGTTCTAATTAGCTATACAAATGTTACAATAAGAGGATCACGCATCATCATATCTATTTTCTACCAATTAACATTACATTTTATCTTTGTACTAGTAAACATAGCAAAAATCAGGAAAGAACATCATAACTAAATTGAACTATACTGCACTACACTGAATAGAGATACAATAAAGCTTTTGACTTCATAATCTTGTGGCAAAGTTGTCAACTTTTCAGAGTAGTTCTTCCCTGGTTGGAGTTGCTGGATCCCTCTTGGCATCTGTGGATACGAGGAGCTGCCTCCTGCTCTGATGCAACCTTTAACTGGAGAACCGACCTATCAGGGTATGATTGACAGTGATAAAGTATAGCTGGATTCCTGCGTGCATTAGACTTTTTTTTTTTTTTTTTCTTCAGAGAAGTAACATCAGATTCAGAAGGTCGAAGAGGAAAGGAGCAAGATCTTTGGAGACCCCCATCTGGATCTCCACCCCCAAAAGACAAGAACAAAGGTTGGGTGACCAAGACTGAACAGTTGGATTCAGGGGATTTCCCTAGCCCACTTGGACAGTTTATACACTGAGATAAGAAATGATAAGTTCCATCCCAGGAATCTGAGAGACTGGACACATACTCTGAGTGAAGCTGGAGAGTAGTCAGGCATAGCAGAGGTCCAGGGCTGGAGAGTAGTCAGGCATAGCAATGGACAAATCCAAGAGTCAGTCCAACACATAGACTAACAGGAATGAGGAGAATGGGAACCACAGGAAACAGGATCACCACGAAGACACAATTTTAGGATCAGCAACAAGTTCTCTGAGTACGAGGAGACCTGTTGCAAAGGCAACTCTATGGAACGAGGCCTGAGCTTTTATATGCTGAAGAGTCTTGACGTCAGCATCCGGGTCCGCGATCAGGTTCTCGCCACGGGCCCTTTAAAAGAACTAGTGATGCGTGCGCCTAGGAAGGGGCGCAGTGCTGATGGCGGCGTCTCTCCACAGGCCACATGGAGAGGCCCGAATAGCAGAGACATCTTGGCTGGCAACACTGGGTAGTGTGGCAGGATCGGAGGCACTGGAGGGAACCCGAGGTCGAAGTTGGCGGCCCACTGCCTCCAGAGAAGAGGAGCCAGGCACTGAAATCTGTCTGAGAAGGTGAGAGGGCCGTGCCACGGGGCTGCCGCGGGCGGTATGCGTAACACTCTGAGGAAGCGAGATCATTGCAAGATAATCCCCCTTGCACACATACTTTGCTGTCTTCTTATTGGACATTGATTTAACTTTTGAAGAATCAGTAAATTTTATTTGAACACCCAGAGCTGTGTCCAGCCTGTTTGTCCTAGTAGCACCACATCAATTCTATAGAGACATTGAAACACACACTTTTAAAGGAAATTCACATCACTGCCTGGGCCAAGAAGGACTATCTTCACCCCCACAGAAAGAATGCACACCTTGGGGACAAGTGATAGACAGGTAGTCAGTGGAGACAGCCACAGAGAATAAATTGTACTATGTGATCTTTGGGAAGTGAAAATCCTGAAGGAGTTAAAATAATAAGAGGACGGACGGCGGTGATTTCAGAAATGACACACATACCATATATTCAGTTCCTTTGTGAAATGGGGTCAAAACACAACCAAAACTGAAACCGTGTACAGATGGACACAGAGGATAGTGGGTATGCATTCTATAGGAAGTTGAACCATGCTGTGTAACAAAAAACCCCATCAAACTACTAAAGGGCAGATACCCCATCAGCATGCCAGGCAGACACACACACCTTCTCCAACCACTGGGGCACCTTTTTATATTCATGAACTCCTCTTGGTATATGGGAGGGAAGGTGCTCCAGGACACTCACCACATTAGGACCCTAGTTGGATGTTAGCTGCACTCTAATGGGACTTTTAGCTGACCACTTACCTAAGAAGTGAGAAACTACAACTCTCCTATTACTGCTCACTCTTAGACATTGGCCTGTGTGGGGGCAGGAAGAGTGAAGGAGGTTTCCCATTGGCCCACGGGGGCTGGAAAAAGGGAGAAGAAGTACAACTGGGACAGTGGGACACCGGGAGCCAGGACACACTGGTGTGTTGCGACACACAGGTTGAGAATCGCTGTCTAGACTGTAAAATCAGACAGTCTGGATCATCCATTAGAGCAACATACTGCTATGTTCCAGGGAATTGGGAAAACTAAAATGCAAATAAACCTACATATAAATGAAACTGTTCAATCTGTAGTTCTGATGTCTAGGCACATCACTACTTTAATCAGTGCCCTATAGATGACTGGGAACCAATAAAGGTCCTTCAGATACAGTTATGTTTTCTGTGCTGACAGCCTGTAATTAATCTTGCTGCAGAATTTTGGATCAGCTGTAAAGCTTGCAACTGCCCCTTAAGGAGACCAACAAAATGCATTTTACAATAATCCAGTGTGCTTAATACCATATACAGGTTGTTACTGTATAATCTTCATGCAGCAAACAAAATATTTTCTATTATAATCCGGTGGATTGCTCAATCAGAAGCAGCATGGATTCACCAGAGGAAGGTCCTGTCAGATGAATCTAATTGATTTCTTTGGGTGACTAGAGAACTGGATTAGGGAAGAGTGCTTGATGTAATTTACTTGGATTTTAGTAAAGCTTTTGATACAGTCCCACATAAAAGACTCATCAACGAAATGAGAAGCTTGGGAGTCAACTCCAAGGTGATGGCGTGGATTACAAACTTGTTGATAGAAGACAACGGGTGATGGTAAATGGAACCTACTTTGAAGAGAGAATGGTGCTAAGTGGAGTTCCACAGAGATTGGTGTTGGGACCAGTTCTGTTCAACATCTTCGTGAGCGATATTGCGGAAGGGAATGAAGGTAAAGTTTGTCTATTTGTGGATGATACTAAGATTTGCAACAGAGTGGACATGCCGGAAGGAGTAGAGAGAATGAGATAGGATTTAAGGAAGCTGGAAGAGTGGTTGAAGATATGGCAGCTGGGATTCAATGTCAAGAAGTGCAGAGTCATGCATCTGGGGTGAGGTAATTCGAAAGAACTATATGCGTTGGGGGGTGAAGGGCTGATATGCACGGAGCAGGAGAGAAACCTTGAGGTGATAGTGTCTAACGACCTGAAGTTGACGAAGCAGTGTGACATGGCACTAGCCAAAGCCAGAAGAATGCTAGGCTGCATAGAGAGAGGAATATCTAGTAAGAAAAGGAAGTGATAATCCCCCTTGTACAGGTTTTTGGTGAGGCCTCACCTGGAGCACTGTGTTCACTTCTGGAATCCGTATCTTAAAGGAGACAGACAGGATGGAGGCGGTCCAGAGAAGAGCGACCAAAATGGTGGGTGGTATCCATCGAATGTCTTATGAGGAGAGGCTGAAGAATCTGAATATGTATACCCTGGAGGAGAGGAGGAGCAGGGGTGATATGATACAGACCTTCAGATACGTGAAAGGTTTTAATGATCCATGGTCGTCAACAAACCTTTTCCATTGGAAACAATTTAGTAGGTCTTAGGGGTCACGATTTGAAACTCCAGGAAGGAAGACTGAACCAAAGTCAGGAAATATTTCTTCACTGAGAGGGTGGTGGATGCCTGGAATGCCCTTCTGGTGGAAGTGGTGAAGACTAAAACTATGAAGGATTTCAAAGGGGCATGGGATAAACACTGTGGATCCCTAAAGGCTACAGGATGGGAATAAATAAAGCTTATGGGTAACCTGCACGGAGCAGCAGTTACTACCTTGGGAAGTTTGCTGGGTAGACTAAATGTACCATTTTGGTCTTTTTCTGCTGTCATTACTATGTTATGTTACTATGAGCATTGTGTAAACTCCACAGACACTGATGACCATAAAAAATATTTTCTTTTACTGAGATGGGGTTGAGAATATCCATGGCATTTCCCTGGGATACCAATAGACATCTTGTGAGGATGAGCTGCAAAAAAAAAGAGTCCTTGCTCGCATATAAGGTAGCAGTGTAGTCTGCTATTCAGTTGGGCAGTGAATAGTAATGTAACTCCTGTGGTGGTTTTGTTTTTTGTTATAGGGTACAGAGTATCTAAAATGCTACAAACCTGTTTCAAGAGGTCACAGCTGTTAACGCAGAGAAGCATTTTTGTATGTCACTAATTAATAAACAGCTGCTGTTTTTATAAAAGGGGCAGGACAATGACTAGCATTAAGTAACTTCTGTCTCCAAGTTGCATCACCCTTCATTGCTTCAGGTACAAACTTAGGGCCTAATAATTTTCACAAAATGGAGGAAAAGCCTTAGTAAATCAAGCCCTTAGATTGTAAGCCCTCTGGGGACAGGGAAATACCTACAGTATTTGGTCAGCACTTCAAAGCAGATTACATTCAATCACAAAAGGTGGAATATAAATTTGAAAAAAATTAAATTACAGTACACATGAGCTGTGAAGGGGATGACTGTTGAATCTTTGCAATAAGAAGAACGGTTAGTTTTACCCCTTTTGGGGCTGAAAATCTGATAGCAAATTGGAGAGAAGGCACAGTGCAGAAATGTGGGCTTTCGATTTTGCCACATTACCATCCATGATGCTTTCTTACCTAAGGCATAGAATTTAATGTCCGAGAAGTGTTCTGTGCTACTTTTTATTCCTGCATCGGTTCTTATGGTGCCGGGGCATGGAAGCATCTAAGAACATATTTAAACAAGGCAGTGAGGTGACTGAAGTGAGGGCAAAGCAGTGTTAGCTGTTAACGGAGCTATCATGTCAAAGGAATCTGATGGAATTTTAATCTGGAAGTTTGTAACTAATACACTTACCAGCAAAATTTACTTCAGTGCTTAAGATAAAAGAAGAAAATCTTAGGGGCGGATTTTAAGAGCCCTGCTCGCCTAAATCCGCCCAAATCCGGGAGGATTTAGGCGAGCAGGGCCCTGCGCGCCGGTGAACCTATTTTACATAGGCCTACCGGCGCGCGCAGAGCTCCGGGACTCGCGTAAGTCCCGGGGTTTTCTGAGGGGGACGTGTCGGGGGCGTGTCGGGGGGCGGGCCCGAACCGCGCGGCGTTATCGGGTCGTGTCGGGAGCGTTCCGGGGGCGGGTCCGGGGGCATGGCTATGGCCCGGGGGCGTGGCTACGGCCTGGGGGCGGGCCCGGGGGCGTGGCCATGCCCTCCGGACCCGCCCCCAGGTCGCGTCCCGGCGCGCTAGCAGCCCGCTGGCGCGCGGGGATTTAAGTCTCCCTCCGGGAGGGTTTATGTCTCCCTCCGGGAGGCGTAAATCCCCCGACAAAGGTAAGGGGGGGGGGTTTAGACAGGGCCGGGCGGGTGGGTTAGGTAGGGGAAGGGAGGGGAAGGTGAGGGGAGGGCAAAAGAAAGTTCCCTCCGAGGCCGCTCCGATTTCGGAGCGGCCTCGGAGGGAACGGGGGTAGGCTGCTCGGCGCGCGCCGGCTATACGGAATTGATAGCCGTGCGCGCGCCGATCCAGGATTTTAGCGGCTACGCGCGTATCTACTAAAATCCCGCGTACTTTTGCTTGCGCCTGATGCGCCAGCAAAAGTACGCCAAATCGCGCGGTTTGAAAATCTACCCCACAGTGTTTTACTGGAGAGAGCTGAAGGGAATGAAAAAACCAAAGTAATAGGATAGGTTATAAGAACCCATACAAAAAAAGTGATTAACATGTCCTAGGTTGCTAGGCAACTCTGCCCTTCCCCTCTGGGGTTGATAAGCTGCAAAGGTAGTAGTTTATCCTTCCTGAGTGGCAATAATCGTCTGCTGTTAATTTTCTATTAGTATCTTGCCTTACTTAGCATATGTTATGTGCTGTGCCTTTTCCTTCACTCTTCCAAAATGTTGGTGGGGACAGCAGAGTGCCTGCTTGTTCAGAAAGGAATGAGTTGCTGAAATATTGAAATGAAGCTAATTGCACTTGGACTGCTAGTGGACTTGGTGTAACTGTATTGCATTTCAGTGGTATAAAGCAACCAATTATGCAAAAGAAAAGAGTCATATTCTGAAAGCTATGGTTAACTGAGTGGTGTGGGATTTTTTTTTTTTTTTTGCAGTGCTGTTTAAAACTTGCATTATTTGAGAATCTATGTAAATATTAGTCAATCGTGGGGACACTTCTCTCAGGGCCTGATCACTAAGCTTCTCTCCCATTCTGTGTCATTGGAAGTGGTGGTGGTGGTGGGGGCTTAGTAAAACAGACTCCATATGTTGAGTGTGTTGGCTGGTTGTTTTTTGATGCCCTGATTTTTACTTTTACCCAGTGCTCTGGGGTCATATAGCACTCTACATTCACATTTGCAGAAAATGAACAGTGAGCTTGTGCCATGAAAAAAAAAACATTTAACAAATAAGCATATCAAAACAGAATGTATTGGCTTGCTACTAGATCATTAAATGTGTGGCTGGGACAAGGCTGAAATGCAACAGACAAGAGCGTCTGAGAATCTGACATTAAGTCCTTCCTTTTTTTTTTTTAATGTATATTTTCTGTGACAGATTTTATTCTGATTATGACAAACCATTGCTTTTAAAAGTATCATTTTGTATACAAAGTAAGTGGAATGCAGCTCTGCAGTTTGAGCTGCCATTTGGCATGCAACAGGGCCGAGGACATGCTGCTATGTTGGCCTTATGTTTAACAACCAAGTTGAGGGCTAGGATTCTAAGAAAAATCAGAGAGCAACCAGTCGTCTAATCCTTTTTTTTTTTTTTTTCCATCAGAACCCCATTTGTAAGATTTAAAAAATCTCGAAGAATAAGTTTCTGCTTGGTGGTTTTTTCAGGGTTTTCTTTTTTCAGGGTTTTCTTTTTTTAACTCTTTAGGTTCTTTATAGTGCTTTTATAAAGTCTTTTATGTGAGCAATAGTGACTTGTGTGAGGTGTGGTGTTTTTTTTTTTTTTGTTTTGTTTTGTGTTTTTTTAGTGTTATATCGGGGTACAAATTATATTGCAATGACGAGAGGAGCATCTTGGTGATGGGGTGGCACTTCATATCCGGGATGGCTTAGAGTCCAACAGGATAAAGATTATGTATGAGACTAAATGCACAATTGAATCTTTATGGGTAGAAATCCCTTGTGTGTTGGGGAAGACGACAGTGATAGGGGTATACTACCGTCCACCTGGCCAAGATGGTGAGATGGCCAGTGAAATGCTAAGAGAAATTAGGGAAGCTAACCAAATTGGTAGTGCAGTAATAATGGGAGACTTCAATTACCCCAATATAGACTGGGTAAATGTATCATCGGGTCACGCTAGAGAGATAACGTTCCTGGATGGAATAAATGATAGCTTTATGGAGCAATTGGTTCAGGAGCCGACGAGAGAGGGAGCAATTTTAGATCTAATTCTCAGTGGAGCACAGGATTTAGTGAGAGAGGTAACGGTGGTGGGGCCAGTCATTAATTTGAATTAATGACTGGAAGGGGGCAGTAAGGAAATCCACAGCTCTAGCGCTAAACTTTTGACAGAATGAGAAAAATAGTGAAAAACTGAAAAGAGCAGCTACTACGGTAAAAAGTGTGCAACAGGCATGGACTTTTTTTTTTTTTTTTTTTTTTTTTAAAACAATGCCATCCTAGAAGCACAGTCCAGATGTATTCCATGCATTAAAGGTGGAAGGAATGGAAAATGAATACCAGCATGGTTGAAAGGTGAGGTGAAAGATGCTATTTTAGCTAAAAGTTCTTCATTCAAAAATTGGAAGAAGGATCCATCTGAAGAAAATAGGATTAAGCATTGGCAAGTTAAATGTAAGACATTGATAAAACAGGCTAAGAGAATTTGAAAAGAAGTTGGCCATAGAGGCAAAAACTCACAAAAACATTTTAAAATATGTCTGAAGCATAAAGCCTGTGAGAGAGTCTATTGGACCATTGGATGGTCAAGGGGTTAAAGGGGCACATAGAGACGATAAGGCCATTGTGGAAAGATTAAACAATTTCTTTGCTTCGGTGTTTACTGAAGAGGATGTTGGAGAAATACCCGTTCCAGAGGTGGTTTTTCATGGGTGATTCAGATCAACTGAACCAAATCACGGTGAACCTGGAAGATGTGGTAGGCCTGATTGACAAACTGAAGAGTAGTAAATCAGCTGAACCGGATGGTATACACCACAGGGTTGTGAAAGAACTAAAAAATGAAATCTCAGACCTATTTAAATTAATTTGTAACATCAATAAAATCATCCAATGTACCTTAAGATTGTAAAATGGCCAATATAACTCTTACGTTTTATAAAGGGATCCAGGGGTGATCTGAGAAACTATAGATCAGTGAGCCTGACTTCAGTGCCGGGAAAAATCGTGGAAACTGTTATAAAGATTAAGCTCACAAAACCTTTTGATAGACCTGGTTTGATGGGACACAGCCAACATGGATTTACCCAGGGGAAGTCTTGCCTCTCAAATCTCCTAATTTTTTTTGAAGGGGTGAATAAACATGTGGTGAACCGGTAGATGTGGTGTATCTGGATTTTCAGAAGGCATTTGACAAAGTTCCGCATGGGAGGTTTCTAAGAAAACTAAAAAGTCATAGGATAGGAGGCGATGTCCTTTTGTGGATTACAAACTAGATAAAGACAGAGTAGGATTAAATGATCAGTTTTCACAGTGGAGTGCCTCAGGGATCTGTACTTGGAACAATCCTTTTTAGTATATTTATAAATGATCTGGAAAGGGGTATGACGAGTGAGGTGATCAGATTTATGGTTGACACAAAATTATGCAGAGTAGCTAAATCTCAAGCTGCTTGTGATGAATTTCAGGAGGACCTTGCGAGACTGGAAGATTGTGTGCTTCTGCATGGCAGATGACATTTTAACATGGACAAGTGCAAAGTGATGTATAGAGTGAAAAATAACCCTTGCTGTAGTTACACAATGTTAGGTTCTATCTTAGGGGTTACCACCCAGGAAAGAGATCTAGATCATAGTGGATAATACATTGAAATCTTCGGCTCAGTGTGCTATGTTGATCAAAAAAGCAAATAGAATGTTAGGAATTATTAGGAAGGGAATGGCAAATAAAATGGAGGATGTCATAATACCTCTGTATCGATCCATGGTAAGACCGCACCTTGAATACTGTGTGCACTTCTGGTCACCACATCTCAAAAAGGATATAGCTGCACTGGAGGAGGTGCAGAGAAGAGCCACCAAAATAAGGGGTATAGAATGGCTGCCCTATGAGTAAAGGCTAAAGAAGTTAGGGCTATTCAATTTAGAGAAGAGACAATTGAGGGGGGTTATGATAAGAGGTATACAAAATCTTGAACAAGTTAATGTAAATCAGTTATTTACGCTCTGATAATAGAAGGACCAGGGGGCACTCCATGAAGTTAGCAAGTAGCTCATTTAAAACAAATTAAAATTCTTTTTCACTCGGCACATACTTAAACTCTGGAATTCATTACCAGAGGATGTGGTTATAGCAGTTAGTGTAACTGGGTTTAAAAAAGATTTGGATAAGTTCCTAGAGGAAAAATCCATAAACTGCTTTTACGGTAATAAATCACAATCTGCTATTGCTTATTAATCTAATGTTTGGGTACTTGCCAGGTACCTGTGACCTGGACTGGCCACTATTGGAAACAGGATACTGGGCTTAATGGACCCTTGGTCAGACCCAGTATGGCATATCTTATGTTCTTATGACATCGAGGATCGCTTGAGGAGAAATAACTTGAGGTTTCTTGGAATCCCCGAGACCGTCTGATGCAGAACTGAGAAGTTTCCTTGAGAAATAGCTCCCCACGGAGCTGTAGCTGGGTGAAGAGAAGGGGAAGCTGCAGGTTGAGAGGGCCCAACAATTAAACCTCCTGATTGCATCAGATGGTAAGGCTACATGTATTCATTGTCTGTCTGCTTAATCTTGCGCAGAAGCAATTGGTTTTGCAGACCCTTTGGACAGGACAACAGCTGTGTTATGAAAATAATATTCTGGTCTTTCAGGACTCTTCCTTATGTGTTGCTGCATTTCGCAATGAATTAGCCCCTGCCTGTTCCCAGCTCTATATGCTAAAGATAAGGTGCTCCCTTTTGTATCATGCAAAGTTCCGGGTCTTCTATGGAGATTATATTTTTTGATTTATATCTCTAAAAGAGGCTGGAATCTTTGCTTCAATGATAAAAGAGCAGGCCTCTGATGCAGCGGGTGGATCTGGAGTCTGCTTAGATGTCCATTGCAGTGTATGTGAGACTGTTTGGCTCTATTGCATTTTAGAGAAATCTTTTTCGTCTCTCTGAGGTTTTCATAGACTATTTGGATGAGGTTCTCAATCAGGTCAGTCAGTCTACCCCCATGGATTATCTTAAAGATTTTGAGGGAGTTTTTGACTATGAACTATTTTGGACTGTTTCATTATCTGTGGCTTGCTTTGTGGGAACCTTCTTGATGGACTCTCTTCTTCCTCTGAACTTGACTTGCTTCCTTTTCTTTTTTTTTTATATTTGTTTTAAGAGTGAATTACAATTTTCACTTGGAATGTTAGAGTTCATGGTATGTGCCAGCAGGAGATACTTAACTGCATAACAGAGGCTGATGACTTTAGAGGATGGAACCTATTTTTTTTTCTCCTCAAGATATTCTTGCAAATATATCTATTTTAATTTCCTCACTAGGAGATGGAGACTCTGGGTTTAAGTTTCTAGGTTTGATTATGGATAGGGTTAGGGGTGATGGGTTTGATAGGGCAGACATTACTGGGATTTTCTTATTTTATTATGGACTTGTAGAGAGTGGGATGACACCCTATGCTTTAAACGTGGTCCGTTGTCCTAGAAGAGGTGATGGGAATATAGGATTAAGAGGGGCAAAGTAGTAGGGATTGTTTTTGGAGGTAGTAGGGGGCTGGAATGTTAAGAGGTGAATGTTTTAAGGATGAGGACAGGGCATTTATGGAAGGGGGCATGGGATGGGGTTTTGATTGGGATTGGGGAGTGAGTTGCGATGATGGTAAGCTTGGGATCTATGTGTATCAGTGATAAAGGGCAGTCTTGCGGAAGTCTTTTCGCTGTATTACGCAAAGGGTTAATTTAATTCCTATGAGAGAAAAATAGTTATTCATAGGTAGAGGATGCAGCTTTGTGCTTGCTTGAATTCACTGAAAAACTTACTTGTATTAGGCAGTCTTCCCTTTGCAGTTAGATGTACGCAATAGGGATAGATAGGCCCCATTTTTTGTTTGAAAGTATGACTGACAAAATGGTGAAGCATATTGTAAAATGGAGAATGAGGATGTTAAAGTGAAAAAAACGCCTTATATTCCATTATTATAATACAAGGTCAGCGCGTAGCTTTCTTGGAAAGTACTGAATATTCTGCCAGAAAAGATAAGAGACACAATACTGCTTATATGCATGTACAATGCTGAATGCATAAAGAAGAAATTATAGGATTCTGGTCAGTTAGGTAGCCCTCCCGTCACAGCCCTTCCCTTCCCTTCCCCGTAGTCTGATTAGAAGCAACCTGGAAACTTCAAGGTCATATACAGAAAGATACAAAATACAAGATGGAGACAAGACCTAATTGGAGAATGAGAACATCACTTAGAGTCAGCTGGCAGTTAGAGAATTAAACCTTGTCCTTGATGCTCAGTGAAGTACAGAACTTACAGCTCTGTACTTGTAACAGCGAGAGCTGGACAACACCTGGCATATACCCAGATTCTGTTTAGAGACAGAGTAAACTCTTATGGATACGAGTGTACTTTTAGCTTTTGGGGTACACATTCTTATCCATTTTGATATTGGTATTACAGTAATGTTTGCTTCTGAAATAAGTTTTGATTGCTTTTATTTACATGACACTGATACGGATGCCTACTTTTGTTACGATTCTGTGTGTCCAATAGAATGTTTCATTTAAAGAAGGGCAGAGCTAATGGTCCCATATGAGTGTGTCTAGACAATATGGCGATTACAAGTAGTGAGTACAAAATGCAAGAATCAGCCAGGAAGTGGCAATACTTCAGGAGAGTTGGGAAACAAAACTGTACGGCACATGCCCAGATATAGGGATAAGACCCTAACACCTGGTGGGAAGTATGGACTCCTGAGTGCTGAACAGAGAGAGGTTAGAATGACCACCTCAACAAAGATCTGGAGTTTCTGGCACCTTTTCGTCTCTCTCATGAGAAGGCTTGTGGCCACTGACTGGCAAGATAACAGGGTGCTCATCCGGAAAGTGACTTGAATATTGCTAGACCAGTTTCATATATATTTCCCTGTTAGCTGGGGAAGATTATTTACCCTTGCTCACATGCTGATATAGAACCTGTTTTGTTTGTTATTGTCACAGACATTCTTATATGCATCTATTCGTGCATATACTATACAGAAAGAAATAGCTTTCCTTATTTCCACATAAGCCATAGTCGGGTGTCATTTTCTTAGTGTGTTTGTTTTGTGTGATCCCATCTGCAAGGCAAAAATCCCCATCTTTCCAGCTACCACAATCCGTTATTAAAAGACTTGAATTTTTCAATTTGTATCTCTAATCAGTTTGGAGATGTGGGTCTAGACTGGAGGACCCACATTGGTATGCTTGTTGGTGAGACTAGTCTCTTGTTCTTTCAATTAATGGTTTGAAGAGAAATGAGTAGCACCTTGGTAAAAGTTTTTTTTAACTGGAATGTTTGTGGGATAAACTCATCTTTTAAGAGAGACATGATTTTAGCTGCACTGAATAAGAGAGAAGCAGTTATTGCACTCCTGCAAGAAATGCAACTTACGGATATAGAACATAAATTGAAAAGATGGTGACTTGCTTCTGTGTCATTTAGGAGAGTGGGTGTTGAAATTTTGGTGTGTAGGTCACATGCTCTGTTGGTGAAAAAGGTTTATTGAGGATCCAGTAGGTCGTCTCTTATTCCAGAAGATCTTTATGGTCCTTGTTTGTTTTTATGCATTATTTATGCACCAAATACTTTATGATCACTCATTCTTTTCTGTACTTTTGAGAACCTACTTGGCTATGAACCTAGGATTGTATTTTTGAGGTGATTTCAGTTATTTACATGATCTTGGCTTGTCAGATTAATGAGAAACTAAATTCACAGAAAAGTGACCTTTAAATGAACATCTTCATGCATCCACAGTTTGGAGGGTGTCTCATCTTTTTGATTGGGTCTACATCCATTTCTCTAAAGCATACTCTCATATTTTCTAGATTAGATTTGCTGGTACTAAGAATGTTTTTTCTATAAACATAGAAACACAAGGGCAGAAAAAGAACATATGGCCCATCTGTCCAATTTATCTAGCCTTACAATTCCTATCCCTCCATACTTTCTTTAATTCCGATACAGTTTTTGACTCACTACTTCCACTAGGAGGGCATTCCATGCATTCAGTACCCTATCTGTAAAGAAATATTTCCTATGATTACACCTGAGCCTACCTTTCACCATCATCCCTTAACCCCTGTTCTAAAGCCACCTGTTCATTGAAAGAGGCTCAGCTCTTGTGCATTGTGCATGGAAACCATGGATATATTTGTCTCTCATATATTATATCTTCCCTATTTTGCCTTTCCTCTAGGGTATACATGTTTAGATCTTTAAGTCTATTCCATGTGCTTTAGAACGAAGTCCACTGATCATTTTAATAGCCATCCTCTGGACAGATTCCAACTGGTTTATATCTTTTTGAAGGTGCAGTCTCCAGAATTGTACAAGGTATTTAAAATGAGGCTTCGCCAGGGACTTAAACAGGGGCAATATAACCTCCCTTTTTCTGCTGACCATTCCTCTCGTTGTGCAGCCAAGTATCTTTCTGACTTTTGCTGTCGCTTTATCCACCTCTTTGGCTACCCTAAGATCATCAGATATGTTTACCCCTGATCCAACTCTTTTGTGCTTAGAATTTCACCTCCAATACTATACTTCTCACTTGGGTTTTTGCATCCTAAATGCATTACTCTGTATTTTCTTAGCATTAAATCTTAATTGACAACCTCTAGAGTTTCGCTAGATCCCTCCTCATGTCTTTCACACCTTCTTGGCTGTCTACTCTGTTGCAGATGTTGGTATCATCAGCGAATACAAACCTCTCCTGACAATTTCTTCTGCTATTTCGCTTTTGAAAATGTCAAAAAGACTTCCCAGGACTGATCTGAGGCACACCATTAGTAATGCCTCCCTCCTTTGGAGTAAACTCCATTTACTACTACCCTTTTTTGCCTCCCACTAAGCCAGTTTCTAACCCAGTCAAGTCACTCTAAATTCCATACCAAGAGTGCTCAATTTATGTCTCCTGTGTGGAAGGAACCATGTTGAAGGCCTTACTGAAATCCAAGTTCACTACATCTAGCATTCTCCCTTGAACCAACTCTCTGGTTATCCAATCAGATTCGTTTGACAAGATTTACCTCTAGTAAAACCATGCTGCCTTGGCTAATTGAATCCATTGGATTCCAGAAACTGTGCTATTCTGTTTAAGCAGTGATTCCATTAATCTGCTCACCACAGAGGTCAGACTCACTGGCCTGAAGTTCCAAGCCTCTTTCTTCTAATTTTATGAATAAGAACTACATCTGCCCCTCTCCATTTCTCTGGAACTACTCTAAGTCTAAAATAAATAAAAGGGTTAAAAAGGTCAGCCAACAAAGCAGCCAGGACTTCAAGTTCCCTCAATACCCTATGATGTATCTCATCCGGCCCCATCACTTTTAAGTTTAGATAACTCCTCACAAACACACTGTTCTGAAAATCGATTGAGGTTTACCTCACTTTCAATCTTATTTGTGTTTTCTTTTATATGGCTCTCCTCCATGCCCTTCTATAGTGAACACTGAACAGAAATATTTATTAAGCAATTTTGCTTTTTCCTCATCAGCCTCTACAAATTCTTCTTCACCTATGAGTCTCACAATGCCACTTTTGCCCTTTCTACTATAACTGACATCTTAGAAAAGTCTTGTCCCCCCTGTTTTACTGTATTTGCTATTTTTCTTCCATTTGAAATTTTGCATTCCTGACTATGTTCCCAGCTTCTCTTTGCTTTTCCAAATATTGTTGCTTGCCCTCCACTTTCTGTGATCTTTTGTAGCTTATAAATGCTAACTTTTTCTCTTACCTTTTCAGCTGCTTCTTTAGAAAAACATAGCCTTTTTTTTTTTTTTTCCTCTATTTACTTTCCTAACCAAAAGGTTAGTGGCCCTTATAATATTGCCTTTTAGTTTTGCCCACTGCTCTTCTACTTCCCCCTATGTTTTCCCAACCAGGTAATGACTCCTTGAGGTACTCTCTCTCCCCATTTTGACTGTTAGTTTTCCTGAAGTATAGGACCCTTGTCTTTCAATGAACTTTCATCTCTTGTACTCTGACACTGAACCCCACAGCTTCTGGTGATTTACTGGACCCCAGATTATCATCAACTATAGCATCGGTGATACTGTCCTCATTGGTAAGCACCAGGCCCAATATCGCATCCCTCCTGTGTGGGTTCCATTACCAGTTGGCAGAATATTTCTCCTTGCAAAGAATCTAGGATCTCCCTGCTGCTTCTTATAGAAGTCACCGCAGCTGGGATGCCCCAACCAACATCCAGCAGATTGAAATCCCCCTAACAAGAGCACCTCCCCTTTCATAGCAATTTTATGAATATCCTTCATTAAATCCCTACCTGTCTCTTGGTTGCAATAGAGGTCTGTATATTACACCAATATAAACAATGTTCTATTCCCTCTTTCCAAACTAACCCACAGTGCCACCTCCTTACCTCATAAGCCCTGCAATTCTGTTTTAATATATATATATATATATATATATATATATATATATATATATATATATATATATATATATATATAATGCTATACCTCCTCCCTTCTTTTCCTACTTAGACCTTTCTGAATAGACCGTAGCCTGGTTATAACTATAACTCAGTCATGGTTTTCTGTATCCCAGGTCTCCGTGACAACCACTACATCTAAATCAGCTTCTTCAATGACTGCCTCTAGATCCAGAACTTTTATTTCCCATACTGTGAGCATAAGTATATATAAACTTTCCAGATACTCCCTTCCCCCCCCCCCCCCCCCCCCATTTCTATAGAAATATTTGTTTTACTTAGGGGTTTTGTTCCCGTGTCTCGGACCATTCTCGTTTCTGTTGGGGAAAACACTGCGCCCTCTCTTTGACAGGTGGACCCCACTTCTGCTCGGCAGTCCTTGAAATATCCTTGATTCCAGCAGGTATAGAAACAATTGAAGTTTCTGATCATGACCAGATCTGGATTTTACTGCGGTGAAGTAGTTGAGGGGAATGGATGGAGGAGTTGGGAGGTTTCTGCTATACCTAGCTAATGATGCCGTGTTCCAGGAGTTTCTCAGGAGTAAATGGGGTTCATATTTGTCTATATGTAGCTTATGTGCTAATCACATTTTATTCTGGGAAACTGCTAAAGTGGTACTCAGGTGGTGAAATAATTGCTTTTTCAATTCAAAGAAGGGAGAGCATTGATGCTACCCCTCTTTCGCTTGGAGAATCAATTAATAAAAGCTTTTAGCAGCTAAGAGAACAGTGGAACATAGAGAGCAATTCCTTACCGCTCAGGTGGCCATAAATACACCAGAGGACCAAAAAAAAGTACCTTCTATTTTAAATATAAAATGTTTCAATTTGGTAAATTACTGGCAAATTTTAATCTAATGGGAGGGCCCCTCTCTATTTCAGCTATGAAAACAGCCGAGGGTGGGCTGTCGAAGAATAGCCAGGAAATTCTCAAAGTCTTAGAAAAGTTTTATAAAGAGTTATATGCTTCTCAGTGTAGTGACCTAGATCAAGCTCAGGAATTTCTAAATAAGATCCATCTCCCTAGTTTCTCTCAAATGCAGTTAGACAGCTTGAATGCCTCCTTAACCAGAGCCGGGGTCCTGATAGGTATTCAGAAGGTATTGTGTAAGGCCCTAGGATTTGATGGGTCTAGTGCTGAAGTTTTTAAAATATTAGAACGGCTGACCCTCTGCTTTCCTATTTTGAGACTCTGGTAGAAGGGGGGGGGGGGGGGATTTCCCTTTGTGCCAAATTTCGCACTAATAACCATGATCCCCAGGCTGGGGAAGGACTCCACACTTCCTATCACCCTATTTGTCTTTTAAATTGGGATGCCAAATTGTTGGCAAAGAATTTGGCTGATTGATTAGCTCTGATTCTTCCAGATTTTATTTCTAAAAGTCAGGTAGACTTTATAAGGGGTAGATACTCCACAACCAATGTGAGACTCATGTTGGCGGCAATAGAAGAAGTGACTACGTTAAAAATTCCATCTTTGCTGATTAGTTTTGATGCCGAAAAGGCATTTGAATGCATAGAATGGCATTATTTGATTTTGTTCTGGGTAAAATGGCCTTCAAGAGAAATTTTTCTTGTTATTAAGTTGCTATATGTGGAGCCTAAAGCAGTGGTTTTGGTTAACAGTGTATGCTCTGGAAAATTTAATTTGGCAAGGGGAACTCATCTTTACACTTTTTTTTTTTTTTTTTATTGGAAACTTTGAGAGCCATACAGTGGGATGATGGTATTGAAGGAATTAGGTTGGGCCCTTGTTTAAAATCGTAGTATTTGCTGATGACTTGCTGGCATTTCTGTCCATTCCCAAACACTCCCTACTAAATTTGTTTAACTTAAAACCATTTAGCTGCCCAGATTGTTCAAAATTATTCTACAATGACATTTCTGGACTTTGCAAAATTTGTGGGGGCCGGAGTTACCTTTTAAATGGGTATCTACTTTTTTACTTATTTGGGTGTGCATGTTCCAGTAGATCTGAAACACCTGTACGAGTTCAGTGTTTCCCATTGACTGGAGTATTTAGAGCTCAAACTCCAACAGGCATAATTTGCTGCTCTGTTAGGTTGATGATGGTATTTCTCAAGTGGCTTTATGTTCTTCAGGTCCTCACCATTAAAGTATTAAAAGAGGTATCTAAAATTTTTTTGGATGCTCTCCTGTTAAAATTCTTATGGAAGAACTCCAGGCCTAGGGTGCCGCTGTGTTTGGCCAAATTAGAATGGGGATGAGGAGGTCTTGCATTCTCTGATCTTAAGCTGTACAATGAGGCTTCTTTGTTTGGATTCTTTGAGATTGGTGGTTTTCCACTTCCACCTATGTTGATTTCTCTATGGACCCTGTGTGTATGTGGGATTTTTTGGGTTTTTTTTATGCTATGTGTTCCATACAAATATCAAAAAATTGGGACGAACTATTAGGACAAGTGTGTTAGTAGCTCCTTTATAGCAAATTTGGAGTAGGGTTTCAAAAATTTTAGATTGTGACTTGGATGTCTACTCCCTTGCCTAATGAGGGTAACAATGACTTTGGCCCGGGAGACCAGGCTGGGGATTACCCAAGTCCAAAATATGTGGGGGAACAATGGTACTATACTATTTTTCTTTTCCCCAATAACTAAAAGAGCAGCATTAGCTAAGTAATGGAGATTGCTGTATTTTCTACAGTTGAGGTATATTACTGCGCTAGATGAGCCTGATCTGAATCCTACTTTTCAATTAAAGCTAGAAACTTTCTTCTTGATGGAAGTAGAGTTGATATATTGAAATTTACTTAAGGTTTTTAAAAAAAAAGATTTGACTCCTGTATAGAGCTTTCCAGTGCCTGGAACAGGGACTTACTGTATATACTCATATATAAGTTGAGAAATACCGTATATGCCAGAAATAAGCCCAAAAAAGCTTGCTCGACTTATACACACATAGTATATGGTAGTTGTGCACAGTGCATTTTTTTTTTTTGTCAAAATTTTGTTTAAAAAAAAACCAAACCCCCAAAACCCGCCCCAACCCTTCAAACTTTTTAAAATATAAAGCACCCCACCCAAGACTCACCCAAAGCCCCTGGTGGTCCAGCGATCTCCTGCTTCTGGGCCGTCTGCTCCCAGTAATCAAAATGACGCAGTGGCTTTTTGCCCTTACCATGGCTACTGGTGCCAGTGGCTGGCTCCTGTCACATGGTAGGGGCCATCCATTGCTCCTGCCATGTGACAGGGGCCGACCAATGGCACCAGTAGCCCTTGTCACATGGTAAGGGTCATTGGCGCCATTTTGATTACTGGCAACAAACAGCCTGGGAGTGGGTGATGGCTCCTGGGCCCTCTGCTGGACCACCAGGACTTTGGGTGAGTCTTGGGGGGGGGGGGGGAAGGAAGGATGGGGGCTTTATATTTAATCAAGTTTGAAGGGTTGGGGTGGGTTTTGGGGTTTTAATTTTTTTTTTTTTAAACAAAATTTTGACAAAATAATAATTGATTGCTCCAGGCCCCCCTACACACACACACACACACACTGGACCACCAGGGACATGAGGGAGGGAGGAAAAGATTCTGACAACCCCCTAGGTTTTACCTCGAGTTGTCCATAGATGACAGATAAATCGTGAATTTGGAGCCCACAAAATACCTTCGACATACTTGAAATCAACTTATACACGTGTGTATATATATGGTACCTTCATTTCCTACAGCAGAAGCCTTGCTGGGGTGTTTCAAACTAATAAAGACACTTTCAGATAATGCATATCTGTAAGAGATGTTTAAAAAAACAATTCTACAAAAAGCTTTCATAGCCCTAGTTAGAGCTCAGAAAACAAATTTAGTGGATTCAAATCGGTCCTTTTGGAAAAGGGTTACCAGCTTTCTTAGTTATTCTCCTGAATAAAACTGTCCCCTCTTCAGTTAATTGTTGCCTTGTTTGATATTAGTCATCTTTGTTGCCTTTTTAGAGAAAAAGGAGAGAGGCTTTCTATACAAGCATCCTTTCTTTTGGGTAAGAAGTCCATTTGGCTGTGTGGATGGGGGGAAAAAAAAGGTCCCTCATTCTGCTACTGTTGCAATCAATTTAACCCCATGTGGCAGATGGGAAAATCTGGCTTGTCTGTCTGTCATTCTCGCAGAAGATCTTCTTTTGTACATTTGGCACCGTTATATTCATAATCAGCGACTATCCCCTTGTGCTAGGAGTTGGGTATTCAATTTTTGAATTGGTTTCATCCCCTTTTCTCTTCTTCTATTGGATTGGTTGGAATTGCTGGGCTGACTGATAATAGCAAATGGTTGTTTTTCATAGGGGGCATTGGGGTCTTGAGGGGGCACTCTTATGAGAGATGCTGCTTTGGCACCTTTTCTGGGTTATGGGATATCTATCATAGTAGCCATGGGGGACATAAGGAACAAATGTGCCACATGGTTCTTTCGGTGATACTAGTAGTGTGGCCTGTTCCTTGGAGCTGGAGATCCAGATAATGAAAGGTGCAATATATATACTGACATCTTTTGGGGGTGGGGGGGAAGAAAAATTGTAAACTTGAAATGGCTTGGGCTGTTATGGATGTATTGATGTGATCCAGATGTAACTGTTTGTTTTTTGTGTTTAATTCTTTTATAAAGCAGTTTCAACATACAAGGGCCTTTCCCTTCTGTAGTTCAGCAGGCAGGATCTTCCTAGTTCTTATAGTAAACTCTGGCTGTAAATTAGTGGGGTTATTGTTGTAAATCTATATCGCTTTTTGTTCAAATGGTATCCCAGTGTGCCTTTGGTTTAACACATCACTAACTTTTATTTTCAGGCACACTTGGAAGCACGTTTCTAACCCCATGAAAGGGTCACTAGGTGTACATTACAGGTATTTAGTGTTTTTAGGAGAAGCAAAATGTTGGTGGAATAAAAATCCAGCTTGCATTGCATAGCAAAGTGGGTTTCTCCACAAAACTAACCAATAGGTTACATCCTCCTTTCTCATGGTTTCTGCAGTAAATGTTTCAAATTTGTTCTAATTCAACTTTTTTTTTTCTTTTTTTTTTTTTATAGTAAATGCTGCAATCTGGAACAAATTCAGTGGCATTCTACTGTCCTCACTCAGTGAGTTAATTTGGCAGTGAAATGTCTATAAAATGCTTTAATCAAATGCTTACTTCATTTTAAGTTTTACAACATGGATAATAGGCTGCATTAGAACATATATACTGCTTTAAAAAAAATCCTGAATTAAAGCTGGAGTTCATTTTATAAGATTAGTAGTGAGCATACAGGAGCTGCCCAACAATAACTTCTAAGATGAGCTGAAAATGGATGCTTTCCAAAGGCTGGTGGTGCAAGTTACTGCTTGTTCGATGTAAACCGAGTTGATTTGATTTGTATCAAGAAAGTCGGTATAGAAAAACCTTAAATAAATAAATAAATAAATGACCACTAACACTGCGAAAGTTTTACCCAGTTTAAAACATGTATCAGTTTTGCATTTCCTTTAAGCACAGTCTGGTCAATTGGGTTTGCCTTGACACAGCAGCTTTTTGAAATTCCTTTTCATTTTATTGTATATGTTGATGTTGAACAGCACCTTGACTACGCAATAATAACTTGGAAAAAGCTTTGCAGCTGCTGCATTTGAATACTGCCCACTATCACTGACCAAAGCTGGGTTCATGCTGTATTTGAAGAAACAGTTTAAGACTGAACTTGTGGCCAGTTTTAGCATGTTAGAGTAACTAAATGTGGAATTCTTTCCATGGTCTGATTTTTATTTGTGTGTGTATATACACTGTATATGTGTATATTAAAGCGTTGAAGTCTTTTATGAAGATGAGTGGCTGATTTTCATTAAATCTGTTAAAATGCTTACCCAGTTTGGACTGAGAAGCATAAATGTAATGAATATGGGTTTGTATGTCCCTTGTTGAGCTTTCTGCCTGTGAAGAAAGGAGCAGCTGGCCCTGCATGCGACTGACTTGCACTCGCCTGGTGATGCCATTGAGCTGCGTATAAATGTTTTAGCATAATTTTGGATTGAATAGCAATCTGTGCCCAAGTATTCCACATGCCCCAGCTGCTGTGCATGGTCTCACGCCAGAAGTCTGCCAGCTGCTTACAGGCAACTACTGCATCCATGTTTGTCATTATTTATTTATCTGTTGTAAATCACATGCACACAACCTTCTTTTAAAGGGATTTCCCCTTACAGTTCATCAGGCAGGATATTCCTAGTTTATATAGTTACATTACACTCTGGCTGTAATTTAGTGTGTTTTGTTTTTATTTTAATCTGTCCATAGTGCATCATTTCTGGTATCCGTGCTTGAATGACCTACTGTTCCCATTGGAGTAAAAACTGTAGAAAAGATTTAAAGGATGAAAAAAACATTAGTGAAGCTTCTGAAGTGTATATTTGGTGGCAGGAGGAGAAATTATGTAATTACTAGCTGATATCCACTGAATATTCAACAGAAGGTTTGTCAGATTGGATATGCTCCACATTCTTCCTTTGAAGCCCTACTCCTGCACATTCTCCCCCGACCCCAGTATTTTTTCTTTCACAGACTCCCCCAGCCCTTCTCTGTGTAGGTAACCCAACAGACTATATGCTATCAGACATCCCAATTGGACATACATCCCAACCTGACCTTATAAAGGCTGGTGGGGTTGCATTGGGGAGAGAGAGTGTGTGTGTGTGTGTGTGTGTGTGTGTGTGTGTGTGTGTGTGCCATGAGTAGGGGCAGAATGGGGTTGTATATGTGAAATAAGGAAGGTAGGGGCTGTATCTGTACGAAAGTGTTGGTATGTGGGCGGCATGCGCATGGAAATGAGGAGATGGGGTGTGTGTGTGTGGGGAGGATGATGAACTCTCTGTGCAAGTGACTGGATGTGAATCTGGAAGTGTGTTGGTGAGGTCTGGGCTCTGTGTGTGAGTCAGTGTATATAAGAATAGGTGGAATGTGAGCGGATAGGGTGTAGGCACTGGTGTGTGTCAGTGAGTAGGGTGGGACTGGTCCATGTTCTCTGGCTTCTCCCTCGCACCCCTCCCCACCCCACACCCTGTCTCTCTCCAGTTTTACCTCTTTGCTCCCTCATCCAGTCCTTTCCTATTCTTTCCCTGCTCCTTCACATCCTTGCTTGATCAAAACATAGCTGCCCCTCTGCTATGACTGGGGGGGCCTGGGCTTACTGTGAGTGTTGTGTTAAGTGTCTGTTCCTGTTCAGCCCACAGGCCTGCCCTCCCCCATCAGCCATGCCATTCACATCCACCGATGCTTCTTCTTGGGCTGCTGGAGCCCTGGTCTTCCTGCTGGCTGCACCGCCCATCAGTCCAGCTGCCCAATAGCCTCAAAGTTTATGAGCATAGATTTGGAGTTAGGTGTGTACCTGCGGAGTTGTGCATGTGGCTGGGAACCGATGTGTGCAATCCAGAGTACGTGTCTACGCTTTCAATGCCAGTACGAAAGGTATGAAGAAGCACCCGGGATCGCATTGTTCAATAATCCCAGGCCTGCCATTGAAATGGGGCGCAGCTAGGGGACTCAGGGGAGGAGGGAGCGAGTAGCGTGGGTGGATGGGGAAGCTGCGGAAGCAGGATTTTAATTTTCTTGATGGGGAATGAGGGGAGATGGCCCTCGCCATTTTAAAAAATTTTCCACATGTGTTTTTGGGGGGGGGGGGGTGTACTCTGTCCAACACCCAACACCATTATTCAGTGCCCCAGCTATTGGCAATCAGCCCCGGGTGTTTTTATTTTTATTTTAAACAGGATCACCACTTAGCTGGATATCTTTGAATATACCCAGTAAGTGGCAGGTTATTTGTCCACACAAGGCTGGATAACTAAAGCCGCTCTGAAGCAAGTCTAAAGTTATCCAGCTCACTTAGCCGATTACAGTTGAAAATCAACCAAGTTAACTGGATAACTAAATCTCTCCCCAGAACGCCTGGTTTATATCCGTTTAAATTATAGCCGGCTAATGACTTATCTGGCGAACTCGTTAGTTATCCTTCTAAATGGCTTTTGAATATTGACCTCCTATTAATCTTATATGAACTTAGGAGGAGCATGCTAAATGGCGTTCTCTCTTCAGTAGAGGGTACTGACCTGGCAGCTATTTGGAGATTTCCTTTCTTGTAGAGCCCAGGGGCAGACCGACTGTGATCTGGGTTCCCGGGCAGTAAGGGTCATTGGGCCCTAACCACCCATCCAAGGCTAGGGGAGAGTGCTGTGGGGCCTCAGGCACTGCCCTATTGTGTGAATGGTCAATTCGCCCCTGCTCCACAGCACCAGTTTGCGCTAGGCAATTCTTGTTAAACATTTTAATTCAATGTGATTCTTCCCTGTATTTAGTAGTAGGTCATATGTTGTATAAGAGTAATTGCACACTTAAAAACCATGAATTAAGGGGTGGGGGAATGGATCTGTATATTGAGTGTATTTTTGTTTTGTTCTGTTTTTTGAGAAGTGAGTTAGATTTTGCTGCATCTGTTCAGTAGCGCAGGATGGTGCATTTTCTTCCCACAGCTGTAGAAAGAACACATTGTGCTCTTAAAGTCCTTTTTCTATTGTATGTTTAGCAGAGGAGTTGCATGGTTTAGGTCAACTGTCAAAAGTATTTTAAGGGAAGCTTAGGAGAACAGTCGGCCTGAGGGCACTGGGAAATTAACAATAGGTAAAAGCATCTGCATTTTATGAAGCCAAAAGAGAAAGCTTGCAGATATTGGTGCCTGCTAAGTCTGGGTTTTTTTGGTTTTTTTTTTATTTATTATTTTTTATGTACGTATGGAATTGTAAGACTAACATGGCTGTGTGTGTGGGTTTTTTGGTTTTTTTTTTAATCCTGACAATTGCTGTATTACACACATTAGTATTATTTATTGTATAGATCCCAAACAGTACATTAAATTTTGTGTGACAATGAAGGTCATCCCACCTTATTCAATAAGCAGGTTCCTTCTGATCATTGCCTACAGTTAGCTCCAGTTACACCTTGAGAGGTGCTGAGTGTGAACTAAAAGTGGGGATCTTGCATGCTCATCTATTCTGGATAGAAGAATACAAAAACTGAGGAAGATGACAAAAACTATCCTGGATAAGGAGTGTTGTCTTACAAGCAGTCATACTGTATGGCTGGCAGGCAGCATATACCCTTATCAGTGTGGACAGGAATAATTGGGAAGACTGGATGGGCTTTTTCTGCTGCCATCTATTATGATACTACCCAGTGTATATGTTTCTTAAGAATATTCATTCAAGCTTATCGAATTCCCTTTCTTGGCACATTCTATTGGCAATAGCCTCCCAAATCAAGCACAAAATTCTCCACATATGATCAGATAAGGACCTTCCATTTTTAAGTATGCTGATTAGATAGTATGTTTAAACACTTTTATAAATAAACAAACATCACCAAATGTGTTTTAGTTACATTTTTAAATGTCCACATTTTAAATAGAGAGGTCTGTTTGAAATCTAAACTGCCTGCCTCTAAACCTTTTTTTTTATATACAGTTCCACTAGCTTTGATGCCAGTAAATCTTGAAATTCCTTAATATTATACTGGAAGCCTGGTTATTATCCCTTTCGGTATGCATGCTGAAATTCACAAAAACACTATTTTCAATAGAGAATTTGACAAAGAGTGCGTTTACACAGGGAAGAATATGTATTCCCCATTCACTCATCTAATACACTGGCTATCGAAAGTTTACATTCCCTTGAACAATTTTTACATGTTGAATAAGTTGAATCAGATTTGCATGCCTTTTAAATGTGGACTATTTTTCTGCTTGACACACCTTTCAGAGCCAAAATGTTTTATTGTGGACAAAGCGTACGCATATGGAAATCTGATAAATTTCCATCCCCCCACTGAGTCATTACTACTTTTTGGCAGCGATGACAGCCAGAGGTCTGAAGATAAATCTAGGTATGCAAAGCTGGTGGAGACCTGTCAGTATTTGTTTATTTTAAATTTACAGTAATTTCTAACCTGCCCTGTTCTGGATGGCTTACAAGTTTACATACACAATAAAACCATACAAAACACAAAATAACTACAACAGTTCAACAGATTCTTGAAGCTGCCTACCAACAGGATTTACCACCAAAATTAAATCACTGGGCTAGAGAGAGAAGTGGAAAGGACAGAGGGAGGAAGACAACTGGAGAGAGTAGGGTCTGTGGTATAGACATTCTTCCCAAAACTGTTCAAAGTCTGCCAAGTTCCATGGGGAGCATTGATGGATACAAATCTTCCAATCATGGCATGGATTTTTGATTGGATTGAGGCCGGGGCTCTGACTGGGCAACTCTGGGACGTTTACTATTTTGTTCCTTCCCCACGCCGTTGTAGCTTTGGCTGTGTGTTTCACGCCATCATGCTGAAAGATGAACTTCATCTCAGTGCCAGCTTTCTTGCAGAGGGCTGCAGTTTTCCCCCCAAGGACTTTTCTTTACTTTTCTTCATTTATTGTCCCTGCCAATGAGAAACATCCCCTTAATATGATTCTGCCACCTCTATGCTTCACAGTAGGGTTAAAGATCTCCAGATGATGCTCTGTGTTGGTTTAAACCAAAAATAATGCTTTGCATACAGGTCATAATGTGCTATTTTAGGCTTGCATCTCCTGTATGTTCCTTTGCATACTTCAAATGGGATGCAAAGTGGGTTTGCTTGAATGGTGACTTCCTTTTTGCTACTCTGCTATACAGGTCAGATTTGTAGAGCGCTTGAGAGATTGTTGCCACTTGCAGTTTGACTAGTCTTGGCCATGGAAGCCAGTATCTCTTTCAGAGTTGTTGCTGGTCTCTTGGTTGCTTCCCTGACCAGTTTCCTCCCTCAGTCATCCAGTTTTGGCGGAATAGTGGTAGGGTTTAGGTGGTGCCATACACCTTCCATTTCTTAATCATCTTGACTGTGGTCAATTCTTTTGTACCTATCCCAAAGTCTGTGCCTTTTCACAACTTTTTCCCAGAGTTGTTTTGACAGCTCCTTTTGCTCATGGTTTGTGCTTTGCTTTGAAATGCACTACCCAGGTGAGAGAACCATGTGAATCTGTATGGTTTAACACAAGTTGGGCCAATTTGCTTAGTTTGTGCCTTTTTAAAGGCGATTGGTTACACCAGAGCTTTACATACTTAAGATTGCTACAGAAGTACAAGGAGGGTGGACACTTATCTATTCAAACTATCTGGCTTTATTTTCTAAGAAATTCTGGAATATATTTTTCACTTGGCGGTTGTGAGGTAGGATATGTGGATACATAGAACAAACATTTGGTTTAATGCATTTTACTTAAGTCAATAATACAATAAATGGTGAACATTTTGGAAGGTGTAGATTTTCTGTAGCTACTCTAACTCAGTCAGGATCTTTTTACTCCCTCTGTATGACAGATTCTTCTACTGACTCTACTACCTCTGTGCTTTTTAGGCCCTTTGACTGGAAATAACAGTTTACTTGTGTTAATCTTTTTTGGCATGGCTCCTGTCCTCCCATTGTGAAGTACTGTGCTGGTACCTGGTTACTGACTCTCTCACTCTCTCTCTCCTGAGGAGGGCTCCAGTTCCGGGACAGTACACTTTCCTCTTCTTTGGCACTGTTTTGGCTAGAAATTTACTTCCAGTCCTTGAAAAAAACTCCTGTCCCTCTTGTCCTTTACTTTAAGATGCTAGGAAGTACTGTTGAGATGGGTGGAAAGCTTCTGTTTTACTTTCCTGCCCTGACTTTCTTTGAGGAAACTTATACTCTTGCCTCCTAGTCTGCAGCTTCCCCCACTTCTAAACCTTTTGGAAACAACACTAGGGATCTAGATATCTCGTCACAGGAACATACCATTATGCCACACTCAAAATAGGATACAATAGTAGTGGGGACTCTATATTGTGGTTGGGATTCCACCGAAAGTCATATGTCTGGTTGATTATTATTTCTATTCACTTTGCCAGATAGACCTGGCTGCAGTTGACTTACCAGACAGATTCAGCTGGTTCCCTAATTTGGAGCTTGCTAGACCAATCCAGCAACCATCATTTTTTTTTCTTTTCATTCTAACTTTCTAGTTGTAGCCTGCTATTGCCAACCCAGGTACACCCATGCTCCTGCTTATTTGCAACAAAAGAGCCTCTAGGCATATCCCATGCCTTCCTGAAGTCTGTTACTGTAATTTTATAAGGAACTGGTTGCCAAGGTTATCTCAGCTATGGTATTTGATCTTAGTAGACACCTGACGGGGTATCCACCGTTAGCATTCTTATTTGTAATTGAAATTGTACCATTAGTAATTATGCATAGTTACAGAGAGTAAAAGCAATATCAATTAAGAATAAATTGTAATTATATAGTGGTAATGTTCTTTTGATACTGGAAGACCTTTAGGCATTGTTTTGGGAAAAATGACTGACATACAAAGTTTTTGAGGCAATCTCCATTTTAATTGGACATAATCTGAGATTTTAAATAATGAGCCAGATTCTGTAAGTGCTGTTGGATTGGTCATAGTTAAAACGGCGACAAAGTTTAAATATTTAGGTATGCACTTTTAGAAAGACTGTAAAATATACTAGAGGTCAATGTTTATTTTGTTAGCACTTTCCTTAGGGGTTTAGATTTAGATTAGCTAGTGGTCGATTAGATTTTGCAGTGAACCTGGGTTTGAAACAATTATTGGAAAAGGCTGACTAGACCTTTCTCTGGATGGTTTAACTTTCTTCCCAGTCTGTATGGGGGTGGAAACTAGCATATAGAATTTGAGTCTGTGTGTGTGTGTGTGTGTGTGTGTGTGCATCTACTAGATAAAGGAGCCCTGACCGACATGCCGCAAATGCGCAGTAGAGAGCAGCTCTACCGCACATGTGCGGGCGAGCACATCGGTCAGAGCGGAGCGTGCCTGAAAAATAAAAATGGCACTGGGAGGAGCAGTAGCGGCGGCGCGCGAGGGAGGGACACCCCCCCCCCCCCCGCCGTAGATCTTCAGTCTGCGCCATCCGAGGGAAGGGGTTGTGGATGAGCTGGGGGGGGGAGAGAGGAGAGGGTGAGGGGAGTGACTGAGGAGGGAGACTAGAGGGGGAGGGAGTGGAAAGGAGAATGAGTGGGAAGGAAATGGACCGAAAACTTTTTTTAAAATGTAGCCCATTGTTAAGGGCTTAACGGCTAGTATATATATATAGCAGCAGACTCAAATTCCAATGTATGGGGGTGGAAACTATCATAGTTTAAAGTCCAGACTCATAAATATGTTGGAGATATCTACATTGGTGGGCAAAGTCCTTTTCTCCCATTAGTGGATTGATGTATCCAAATCACTTGGGCATTCCAGATACACCAGCTGAGGGGTCTTGAATCCCTCTCATCATCCAATATTTGTTTGATGTCTGCTTCTGTTGCATATGAGTAATTGGAAGTACCTAGGAAAGAAGTTCTGATGGTTGTACTACATCAACCACCTAGAGCAGGGGTGGCCAACTCTGGTCTACAAAAGCCACAAACAGGCCAGATTTTTGGGACATCCACAATGAATATGCATGAGAGAGGTTTGCATATAATGGAGGCAGGCATGCAAACCTATCTCATGCATATTCATTGTGGATGTCCCAAAAATCTGGCCTGTTTGTGGTTTTCGAGGACTGGAGTTGGCCAACGCTGATCTAGAGGCATTAAACAAGCCCAGCCTAGGAGTGTAAAGGTAGGCTGGAATCTTCTCCTGCTTGTTTTTTCTGAACCAGTATACATGTTCTCTCCAGATCCCCTACTTGCAGACTGAAACCATAGAACCTGGCTCTTGAAACTCTAAGAGTCTCTAAGCACATACACAGGGTTTCCTGCTGCAGTTTACATGGGCCTCTGCATACAAGGTTATCCTAAGCTAATGCAAGGGTTTATAGCACACATTTGAAAGTGGTGATTTACCAGAGTTCCTCATTACTACATATTAAAAGGGTCTTTTTAGAGCATTATGGCATATCTGGCTCTATTACACAGGGGCAATTTTGTTGTTTTTTTTATTATACATTTCCGTTAAACACAAGAATTCCTTGATACAGAAACATGAGGTATACAACAGAATAAAAACAATATCATTAAAAAATAGGCAAATAGTCAAACATCCTAATATAATACAAAGAAAATGGAGGGGAGACGGGAAAAGGGAGCGAATATGTAACGCCAAGAAATTAAGAACAAAGTATAATGACAAAACAAATACCAGTATACCTTTATATAGCCGATTTATAGGAGTGGCGGCTAAGCGTGCTAATCTAAGAACAACCGGAGTTGAGATGGGTCAAAGAAAATATAATTAACATTAAGATGTTTAATACACTTGCAAGGATATCGTAAGATATATTAACCCCCCCCCCCTCTTAGATAACACCTCAGAAAGCATAGAAACAAATTTATTTTCTGCAAAGTTGGGTAGCTGTAGTGACGTCATGGCATATCCATAACTTTTGCCCATAATACAAAAGGGAACAGTTAAGAGAGAAATAATGTTCTTACATTTTTCTATCAGAGGAAAAAGCAACAGACACTAAAAGTTCCTCTTTAGTGAAATATAAAATAGAAGCTTCAAGAGTCACTATGGTATTCCATCAACTTCCAGGGTAATCACAGAGGGTTTAATCAAACAGAGTTTACCAGCCGATACGTTCACTGCATTGCCTCCATTCCGAGAAACACCTTTACCCAAATCTCCTGGAAGGGCCGGTGTCAGGGCCAAAGGCAAAGGAGCAACCTCTCCAGAAGCCCCCAAAACAGGGCTATTCTCTTCGGCAGTGTCCAAAGTCACGATCGTGGCAGAAGACACAAGGCTCCCAGCCTCTTCCGCAGCCACCAGTGACAAAGTCAAGGTTCCCTGACTCACCTCGAGGGAATCTAATGAAATGTCCGGCAGCAGCATTCCATGGTGAGGGGGAGATGGTGTAGTCCTCTCACCTGAGCTAAGAGAGATCTCTTCAGCCAACGGGGGTGGCTTTCACTCAGTCAGCCCTCGCAACTGCCATCGCTGCCGGGTTTATTCCTGGCGTGACTGCGAAGACCCCCTCGATCTGGGGTTGGTGTAAGTCCAGCGAGAGAGAGCTGATAATATTCTCCCTCAGCATGGCTTTATGCTTTAGTATGAGGCATTTAAAAGAGAAAGAAAGTTAATCCAGAAGAGAGTACTTGAAGAGTGGAGGCTCTTAGTGGCCATCTTATCTTCCTGCAAAATTGTAATAAAGGAAATTAAGGAAAAATCTCAAAGTGAATGGACAACCCCCCCCCCCCCACCCCCTGCCCTTTTCCTTGCTGGGAAGAACTAACATGATAAAATATCAGAGGCCCATCTTACTTATGTTTTGTGTTTATTCCTTGTATGTACCAGATAGGTATTTTGAAAAGTGGAGTGATAATATTTTTTAGTCTGAGCATTTTCCTTTCCAAAACTTCTAAGACAGAATTCTTCAGCTGGGTAGGGCTGAAGGAGAATTGGAGCTGCCTTTTGCAAGACTTTTTATTACTGGGCCTTTCAGCTAGCAGAATATGATAGGGTAAATCTGAAGAAAGATAATAGGCCATTGTGAGCTCTGCATTTCTTTAGTGTGTTTGGGACTGCAGAAGTCAGGTTTGTGAGGAGAGTAGAGCAGGTAACTTGGTTATTAAAGTCTTGTGGTGGATACGGAGAGAAATCCGGGTCTTTGAGTTTGTCCTCTTGTTTGCCATTAGGTGCACCTGTATAGAGGAATTCATGTCTTCTCTTACTTTTATAGATATGTGTTGCTTCAGGTTGATTTCTGGGTCCATTATTACTCCCAGATTCCTTACTTTTTCAGCTAGCTCAATTTTTTGGTTATTTCTTAGGGTTATCGGTGTTTGAATGATTTCAGTATGTTTTCTCTCAAGGTGAAGGAATTCAGTTTTGTCAAAGTTGATAACCAGTTCCATTTGGTTTAGTAGTTGTTTAATTATGTCTAGGTACATGTTAGCTAGACTTAATGTTTTCTCAATTGTGTCGTCTATTGGTAGAATTAATTGAATGTCATCTGTGTAAATGTAATGTATTATCCCTAGGCCTGCCAGTAGATGACATAATGTTAGCATATATATGTTAAAGAGGGTAGCAGACAGTTTTTTATCTGGACTTGAAAGAACCTGTTGTTTAGGTAGGATCTGAACCAGTTTATTGTTTTGTCACATAATCCAATTTCTTCAAGTCTTTTTAGTAGTATTTTGTGGTTTACTGTTTCAAAGGCTGCAGATAAGTTGAGCATTATAAGGATGTAATGTTTACTGTTTACTGTTATCAAAACCTCTTAGTATGCTGTCTGTAGTGTTTTCGGAAGCCGTGTTGTGAAGGGTACAGTATGTTATTATTGTCTAGGTGTTCAGCTAGCTGTTTCTGTACTGTTTTTTCTCTATTAATTTAGCTAGTAATGGGAGGTTTGAGACTGGGCGGTAGTTAATGAGGGCTAGTGGGTCACTGTTTTTCTTTTTGATGATTGGTTTAATGATTGCCCCTTTTTAGTGTATCTGGCATTAATCCTTCAGTTAGGGATAGGTTTATGATATTAGTTGGTGTTGGGGTTACTACATTGGTAATCCTTTTTTTTATGTCAGTTGTTGGTATTGTATCGATTTTGTGTGGAGCAGGGTTTATATTTTTTATCATTGATTCAACTTATTGAATCCACAGTGTTTATCCCATGCCGCTTTGAAATCTTTCACAGTTTTAGTGCATTCTAGGCATCCACCACCCTGTCCGTGAAGAAATATCTCCTGACATTGGTTCTGAGTCTTCCTCCCTGGAGCTTCAAATCGTGACCCCTAGTTCTACTGATTTTTTTTTTCCATTGTAAAAGGTTTGTTGTTGACCATGAATCATTAAAACCTTTCAAGTATCTCAAAGTCTGTATCATATCACCTCTGCTCCTCCTCTCTTCCAGGGTGTACATATTTAGGTTCTTTAATCTCTCCTCATAAGTCATTTTATGAAGACCATCCACCTTTTTGATCGCCCTTCTCTGGACCGTCTCTGTCCCTTCGGGGATACGGTCTCCAGAACTGAACACAGTACTCCAGGTGAGGCTTCACCAAGGCCCTGTACAAGGGGATCATCACTTCTTTCTCTTACTAGATATTCCTCTCTCTATGCAGCCCAGCATTCTTCTGGCTTTAGCTATCACCTTGTCACATTGTTTCGCGACTTCAGATCGTTAGACACTATCACCCCAAGGTCTCTCTCCTGCTTCATGCACATCAGTTCTTCACCTCCCATCAAATACAATTCTTTTGGATTTCAACATATATGGTTCTATGAATGCTAAATTAAGTTATGCAAATGAAGTGAATTTCTCAATAAAAATTTCAGATAAAAAAATTAAAACTTCTGAATAGGCCTTTTTTCATTTGCTTGCATTTTGAAGGGGTGTCATTAAAGGGTAATAGCATGGCATATCGTACATCCTTGAGTCAGGGCAGCTGACGAGATTAACTTCTCATTTGTTCCCAGGGAAAATTGGTGGCTTTCCCAAATCTATTTGGCTGCTAATGGTTCTTGGACTTTTTCTTCAGGAACTTGTCCAAACCCCTTTTTGAATGTCTTGGCCACATCCTCAATTCCACAGCTTGAATTCCGCGTTGAGTGAAAAATACTTTCTCTGGTTTTAAATCTGCTACCTTTTTAGTTTCATGGAGTGTCTCCTAGTCTTAGTACTGATTGAAAGGGTAAACAAAACCCCTATTTACCTGCTTCACCCCATTCAGGGTTTTTTCAACCTTGGTCATCTCCTCTCAGTCGCCTCCTCTCCAAGTTGAAGAGCCCTAACCTGTTTAGCCTTTATTCTTAAAGAGAGCCACTCCGTCCCTTTTATTATTTTTGTTGCCTTTCTCTGTATCTTTTTCAGGCTCTGCTATATCTTTTCTGAAATGGAGCGACCAGAAGTGCACACATTACTAAAAGCATTGTTGCATCATGGATCAATGCCGAGGTATTATGATATTCTCCATTTTATTTTCTATTCCTTTCCTGTCACTCCCAACATTCTGTTTGCTTTTATGACTGCTGTCACAAAATGAGCTGAGGATGTCAACCTAGTGTTCACGGTGACTGCATAATTCTTTTCCTGGGTGGCGACAATAAGAAGCGTTGTTGCAACATGGATCAATCCGAGCATTGTGTACCTGTAGCTAGGATTTTTCCCCTGCCATGTGCTTCAAATTTCATCTGCAGTTTAGATGCACAGTTCCTCTCAATCCACTATTGTTTTAACATCTTTGAATAATTTTCTGTTTGCAAATTTGATCACCTTGCTCACTGCTCCCTTTTGCAGATCATTTTTGAATGTTAAACACTGATCCCAGTACAGATCCCTGCGGCATACTGCCATTTTCCTTTTACCATTGGGAAATCATTTTGTCTTATTCTGTTCGCTTTCTTTTAACTAGTCTGCAATAAGACATTGCCTACCATCCCATAACTCTTTAATTTCCTGAGGAGTCTCTCATGAGGGCTTTTGCTAAATGCCTTTTGGAAATCCAGATGTACTATAAGAACTGGCTCACCTTTAGCTACATGTTTTACTAAAACCTTCAAAAATCTAGCACAGGAATGGCCAACTCTGAGCCTCTCACCCAAACAGGTCAGGTTTTCAGGATATGCACTTACGGAAATCTCTCGGGCATATTCATTGTGGACTGTTTGAGGCTCTCGAGGACTGAAGCTGGCCACCCCTGATCTGGTAGATTGGTAAATCAAGACTTCCCGTGTTTGTCTTTTCCTATTAGGATATGTCTGGAGCCATGTGACTGAAATGTAGTTTTTAAGAATTTACCAATTTGTCCAGCATCAGCCTATGGTTTCCCAGATCACCCATTGAGCCCTTTATAAGAATTATAAATTGACAAATACCAGTCTTCAGGTATTGTGGCCGTTTTTAATAATGGGTTACACATTACAGGTTCGCAGTTTCATATTAGTTATCTGACAACTCTGGGGTGAATACCATTCAGTCCTGGTGATTATTACTCTTTAGCTTGCCAATATGCTCTGTAGATTTTCCATTTTCACAGTGATTGGTTTTGTTTTTGGTTCCTTTAATTTCTCACCATTTAAAGACTGTTTCTGGTTTAGATATTGTCCAGACATCCTTCTCAGTAAAGAGCAAAGCAAAGAATTCATTTAGGTTTTCTGCTATGGCTTAGTCATCCCGGCATCCCCCTTTTACTCTTGTTTATGTGACAGGCCAGCTGACTGCCTCACAGGCTTCTTGCTTTGAATGTACTTGAAAAGGCTTTTATTATTAGGTTTTGCTTCTGTGGGAAAACCCTTTTCAAATTCTCTTGGCCTGCCTTAATGTCTTTTATATCTAACTTGCCACTGGTTGTGCTCTTTCCTTTTTTTTCATCATTTGAATCTCTTTCAAAAAACAATTTTCTTTTTTTTTTTGAAAGATGCCTTTTTTTCTTTAATAGCCCTTTCACCTTGCCTTTTAACCATGCTGGCAGTCATTTGGTCTTCCTTTTGAGCTTTTTTTAATGCTTGGAATGCATTTTATCTGGGATTCCATTCTGGTATTTTTAAGCCATGCCCATACCTCATGCAAACATTTGTGTGTCTTCTAATTTCTTCAGTTTATCCTCCTCCTTTTTTAGTTATACTGCTGTATTAGTTTACGTAGATCACCCAGTTGCTCTATATTCAGTGTCTGGCATTTTGAAGTGTAACCCTTTTTAGTGGATTTGATTGTCATCCCAAGGGCACACAAAATAATTTCTTTTGGGGCTTACTTCTCTGCTATTTCCCCAACTCTTCTGTCCCCAAGGGGTGGATTCTTTTCTGTACAGGGGCAGGAAGGTTAATCACCTTGACCCAGACAGTAGTGATCTCCTATGTGTATGTGTGTTAGCTCTTTGTGGACAGGAACATTTACAAACTACGCTGGAATCTCTGAACGAATGCTCAAATGAAAGTTTACTGTGATTGATTTCAAAAGAATTAATAGGTGCATTAAATAGCATCCAAGTACATCCAGGATCCTCAGATGGAGACCCGATGCGGGAAAACTTATGTCAAAGTTTCTAGAACATTGACTAGGCACACTGAGCATGCCAAGTATGCCCTATTCTACGCGTCCACGCGGGGTCCCTCTCCAGTCTGTCTCTTTCCACGGAGCTATAAGCCTTGCAGTATGAGTGAGCTCAATTTGGCTGCTTTTTGGCCTTGTGGAAAACTTTTCCTTCTTGCGTTTTGTGGTTTTTTTCAGTGTTTTTCCATTGCCTGGTCCCTCTCTGTGCCTTCCTGTAGTGCTCCTAGTTAGGGCTTTCAGTGATTCTGGTAAGTTTCCTTTTACGGCGATACCCTGTGGCAGTGATGCATTGGTGCCCACCGGACATAGATGCCCCACCGCCATAGTTTTCTGTTCGTACCCTTTTTGTTTTGTCCGACATGGGCACGTCCGGTTTTCAACGATGCACCCAATGCCCTAGGACCATGTTCATCACTTATCCATATGAGATATGTCATCTGCTTGGGGATATTGCATGACGTCTGAGGTTGCCATTTACATGCTCAGACTCTTCAGGTCAAAAGTCCAAGTTATCAGCTTGTGCATCGAAGGACCAAGAAGCCACACCGATGGATATTGAGCCATCGAAATAGACAGGACCAATGGTTCTGTCGGTGAATGGGGGTGCCAGAAACAACAGCCGTGGATCTTCTCCAGGCCGAGGATGTCAGGTTCCTCATCTGCTTTGGCCAAGCATCGGCACCAGTCCCAGTTGATGCAAGGTGCTAGGCATGGGAATGCACTGGCTCATGCTGTGATGACCCCTTCGGCGAGGAGTGTTAGTCCTCCATCGGTGCCGGGGATCCACGATTGTCTCCACTGATCCTAATGGCAGTCACTGATCCACCTTGAGGGTCTGAAGAGGATCTGACCACTCCTCCCAGTTGATGTTGACATCGGCAACGTTTGAAGGGGTGCTGGAGCTCAGAGTCCAGCTAGCAATGGACCGGGTGCTGCAGGGCTTTAGTCCTGTAGCACCAACGGACCCGATGCCACCTGTCCGCTTACCGTTTCTGGAAAAGCTCAATGTGTTCATTTGTGTGTTACCGACCCAGCTGCTGTCTGTTCCCGGGACAGTATCAGTGCCTGGTGGGGCATTAAGATCTCCCCTTACTCATATGGTGGTCAACGCCGGTTCTGAGAAGGAGGAAGCTCCACTGAGGCTGGCAGAGACATCGAGGCCTGCTGCCTCCCGTCCAGTTTTACCAGTGCCTGCACCTCTGGATGAAGGCCAAGCACATAGGCACCAATCCCCTGTTGCTTATAGTGAGGGAAGGAAGTCTCCACTTATTAATGGAGAAGGATGCCAGGCACAAAATTCTTGTGATCCTCCAGTTCGTGGAGCCTCCTAAGAAGATTGTGGCAGTCCTGGTACACAAGATCCTTAAGGAGTTGCTGTTGAGGATATGGGAACACCCCCATTCAGTGTCTTCTGTTAACAAGAAGGTGGACTTGGTCTCCTTCATTCAGAAGGCTGCCAGATTCGATAAGCATCAGCTGCCCCACCAGTCTATGATGGTTGAATCTGCTCTCAAGAGGGCCAGGCACTCTTGGACTCATTCCTCGGCATCCCCGGGAAAGGACCATAGAACAATGGATGTTCTTGGGAGGAAGGTATTTCAAGGTGCCATGCTCACTGCCCTTATTGTTGCCTACCAGGTCTACATGAGCCAGTACTCTGACATCTGGAAGCAGCTGCAGGAGGTGGCCGAGCAGCTTCCTCAACAGCAGCAGGACACCCTCATGTCTCTGGTGCATAAGGGCCTGGAGTGAGGAAAACATGAGGTCCGGATGACCTACAATGTTTAAGACCTCATTGGGAGTACCTGCAGCGGGAATTGGTGCTCGCAGAATGGCATGGCTGCGTGCCTCGGATCTCCGCCCAGAGGTACAGGAATGACTCACTGACATGCTGTGTACTGGGGAAAATCTCTTCGGAGATAAGGTGAGGGATGCTGTGGACCAATTTCAGGGCCACCATGAAACCCTCCAACAACTCTGCCAGCACTTCGGACCCATCCTCCTCTTCTAGGATGCCAGTGAGTCAGGGTCCAAGGCAGTCTTTCTTTCGCCATACGAAGTACTCTCTTCTGCTCCCTTGCTCCTGTCCACACCATCAGGGCTCCCATGGTTGTCCCAGGCAGCAGAGAGTCCCCAAGCACCAGCTGGCTTCTCAGTCAACTCCAGGGATGAGGGTTTTGACTGGGTTATAGGGAGTGTATGCCAGACACTCGTACCTGGGTCGTTGGACCCAGGTACGGGTGTCTGGCATACACCCAGGTACAGGTATCTGCCCGGGGGGCAGGCTGTGGTTTTTGTGGCCCAGTATAACTTCAGACCAGTGGATTCTTTCCTTCATCCGTCAAAGGTACCAATTGAATCTATTGGGTGTCCCGCCAAATTGCCCTCCATGCCCGTTTTGTGGGCCGGCAGCACATCAAGAGATACTAGCAGAGCTCTCCTCCCTCTTAATGGCCAAGATGGTCAAGCGTGTTCCATCAGGACAAAAAAGGTGGGGATTCTACTCCAGATATTTCCTGATTCCAAAGAGAACAGGAGGACTTGTCCCATCCTAGACCTGAAGTCCTTGAACAAGTTTCTAAAAGAAGAAAAGTTCAAGATGGTTTCACTGGGCACCTTGATTTCCCCCCCCCCCCCCTTTTTTTACAAAAAGGAGACTGGCTGTGCTTCCTTGATCTAAAGCAGTGGTTCTCAACCCTGTCCTGGGGACCCCCCCAGCCAATCGGGTTTTCAGGATATCCACAATGAATATGCATGAGAGAAAATTTGCATACACTGCCTCCATAACATGCAAATTTTCTCTCATGCATATTCATTGTGGATATCCTGAAAACCCGACTGGCTGGGGGGGTCCCCAGGACAGGGTTGAGAACCACTGATCTAAAGGATATATACATTCATATCAAGATCTTCTCTGGTCACAGGGAGTATCTCTGATTTGCAGTGGAAAAAAACTTCCAGAACCAGGTGTTGCCATTTGTGCTAGCATCAACCCCATGGGTCTTCACAAAATGCCTGACTGTGGTGGCAGCACATCTCCGCAGGCTGGGAGTGGTTTTTTTTTGGGGTTTTTTTTTTTCCCCCTTATCTGGATGATTGGTCATGAGCAGATCTCAGGAAGAGGTTGCCAGGTCCATGTGCTTGACCATCTGGGTATTGGAGTCACTAAGGTTTGTTCTCAACTACCCAAACTCCCATCTAAGTCTGTCACTTCAGTTGGACTTAATAGGAGCCCTGCTAGACACGGCTGAGGCCAAGGCCTTCCTGTCTTGCCAGAGGGCTGTCACCTTGACTACCATTGCGGCAGAGATTCAACAGCCAGCAGGTATCAGCTTGGCACATGTTAAGACTGGGCCATATGGCTGCAACTGTCCATGTCACTCCCTTGGCTCGTTTACACATGCGCAGAGCCCAGTGGACCCTGAGGTCACAGTGGCACCAGGCCATTCTGAGCCACCAGAATTGCAAATCTAGAATGGTGGATCTCTCTCTTTGAAGTCTCTGTACCCAAATTATCCTAACCACTGATGCATCCACCCTGGAATGGGGAGCTTATAAGGATGGGCTCAGCACCCAGGGTCTCTGGTCCGTTCAGGAATGCTCTTCTCAAATCAACTTCCTGGAGCTTCAGGCAATTAGGTACACACTATGGGCTTTCGGAGATCGGCTGTCGAAAAAAGTTGTCCTGATCCAAACTGATAACCAGGTAGCCACGTGGTATGTCAACAAGCAGGGAGGCATGGGATCATATCGCCTGTGTCAGGAAGTGATCCAGATCTGGTCATGGCCCCTGACCCATGGGATAGTGCTCAGGATCATGCACCTCACCAGGATGAACGTGGTAGTGGACAGGCTGAGTCAAGCTTACAGATTCCACACATGGCCCCTGACCCATGGGATAGTGCTCAGGATCATGCACCTCACCAGGATGAACGTGGTAGTGGACAGGCTGAGTCAAGCTTACAGATTCCACACATGGTCCCTGGCCCAAGGGGTGGCAAATCTGATTTTCTGCCTCTGAGGGAGCCTGGATATAGATCTTTTCATGTCCACTTGCAACAGGAAGTGCCTTGGTTCTGCTCCCTGTACCAGTCAGATGGCAAACCAGCCTCTTGATGCCCTTGCCAGTCATTGGGGCAAGAGTTTTTTCTGAAAATTAAAAAAAAAAAAAAAGAATTTTTCACATTTTTACAAGTCAAAAAAGACATTCAGAATATATCAGATAACAAAAGAAAAAGCAATATACATATAAGGAAAATATACATCAAAAGTTTTATCCACTTAAGACCATATAATGGTGACCTATTAAATAGGAAAAATTTAAAAGGAAAAAGCATTATAATTGTGTAACTCGTTTTTATTTAACAAATAGAATAATTATATTATGGGAGAACAGGTGCAGGTCTTTCACGATTTTAAGGAAAGCCTTCCAACTGGTCAGGATCAAAGAAAATATATTTATTAGAACCTATCTTTAAAATACATTTGCAGGGAAATTGTAAGAGAAATAATGCAGCAGTATTGAGCACACATTGCTTTTTAGCCAAAAAGACCTTACATCTTAGTTGGGTCACCTTGGCGACATCAGGAAATAAAGCCAGTTGTTGACCTAAAACTCTTAATAGAACGAAAAAACATTTTCATAGTCCGTATATGATCGTGTTCCATAGCAAATACTACAAGCAAAGTAGCAGTACCCTGTATTTCAATCTGAGATTCTTGCAACGGAACAGTTAGATTTTCTAATACATTTGAATGTAAAGGGGAGTGACCACTAACATTTTCACTCTGTCTAAAGGGTAAATAAAAAGCCTTAGCAAGTATTTATTTATTTAATTTTATATACCGACAACCGTTTGCACATCGTGCCGGTTTACAAGTAACTTATAAGCAAAGGATATATAGGCAAAGCCTTTACAAAAAACCGAATGTAACATGAACACAGTAACAGAGCAGGTAACTAAATAACTTGGGGAAAGGAGGGATAGGGGTGGTGGAGACAAAAGGGGGGGGGGGGAGGGTGAAAACAGATACATGAGGATAAGATATGTACAAGAATTTGAGGAACAGTTGATATATACACTGGTTATATACAGAGAATCTTGAGGAACTTTAATAACCTTAACATAGAATTTCCTTAACAAATTCAATTGGAGAAACACTTAAGGACTTAAGAAAATTAAGTATTCTCAAATTTAATTTCCTAGAATTATTCTCAAGAGCTTCCAATCTACATTGTATAAATTCCTGTCCTTTTAGTCAAGGCCAGGTCACATTTCCCAAAAGACTCATGCTATTTTTCCAAAGAAGAAATATGTTCAGTATTACTTTTAATCACTTGATCATGTCCGGCTACTTGATTTTCAACTTGGGCAACAACTGAATTAACACTATTAAATTTGGACACCAAACACTGTTCTAAACTCTTGACAACACTCCAGAGTGTTTCTAGTGTTATCTGTTCAGGAATCTCAAGAACTGTAACTGCAGAAACAGTTTCTAAAGTCAGAATTGCCAAGGTCTCATTGGTATTCCTAGTAAGTTCTTGAGGTTACATCAAAGCATGCTCCCCTCCACATCTGGAAGAAAACTCTGAACACCTTGAGGTTGCAGAGAAACCTCCAGTGAACTTGCTGAAGTCCTAGAATTCAAATAAGGTGGCAGGTGAGGATCAGGGCTGAGGGAGATGGATTTCCCAGGGCAAGCGGCATAAAAATCCATTCCAAGCTGAACAGACCCTGAAGAGGTACTAGTGCAAGCATATATTCAGTTGTGAAAAAGAGGATGGTGGGGGGAAAGTGAACAATTCCTTTCCTTTTCCTTATTCGACCAGAAGGGATTTGCAAATAAGAAAAAAGTGAGCGAGAGAGAAACATACTTCAGAGATGAATCAAAATTTGTGAAGGCAGAGGAAAATTCTAAGTTGCGCATGGTTTCGGTGACGCAGTGGTGGGGCGCCACTCCTGCAGGACAAGGGGACTATAATACTCATTAGCTCCTCATTGGCCGAGACATGTTTGATTTTCACTCTTATAGGAGTTGTCTATCTGGAGACCGAATAGTCTGGGGACTTCTCCAGATCTCATCACGCAGCATCCCAATTTTCAGGCTCTGTTGCTCCTAGCCTGGATGTTGAGAGGTTAATCTTGCAGCCACTTCATCTGTCAGAGGATGTGTGTTTGGGTCCTGGTGTTTCTAGTGGAAGGCTTTCTAGAAAAGTCCTATGGACTGAAGTGGAGGAGGTTTTCCGTGTGGTTTGAGCAAAAGGCTCTAGATCCATTCTCCTGCTGCTCATAAAAATTGCTTGATTACCTTGTACACCTATCGGAAGCTGGCTTAAAAACCATCTCCATTAGAGTTCATCTCAGTGCAATTGGTACATACCATCAAGGTGTAGATGGTACGCCGATCTCTGTACAGCCTATAGTTGTATGATTCATGCGGGGCCTGCTTCAGTTGAATTCTCTCCTAAGGCCTCCCATTGTGTCTGGGGACCTCAACATGGTGATAGCTCAGCTGATGAAAGCTCTTTTTGAGCTGCTGCATTCCTGTGACCGTAAGTACCTGACTCGGAATGTCATACTTTTGGTGGTGGTCACCTCAGCGAGTAAGGTCAAAAAGTTCCAGGCCATAGTGACTTATCCACCTTACAGTAAATTTAATCATGACATGGTGGTCTTGTGTACACATCCTAAGTTCCTGCCTAAGGTGCTGATGAACTTCCATTGTCCTGCACTTTTGTGCCTGTTGGCACCTGTTGGGTGTCTGTCGGTCCCCTTTTGTGCTGGAGAGCAGCCTGTAGCTAGGGATTCATCTATTGTGAAGACTAACATCCTGTTTGTCCTTGGAGAAAGCAGAGTTGCTTACTTGTAACAGGGGTTCTCAGAGGACAGCAGGATGTTAGTTCTCACGAAACCCATCCGCCACCCTGCGGAGCTAGGGTTCTCCTATTTTTTTTTATTTTTGTAATTATAATTCTGTGTTACAAGACTGGAGAGGGATCCCGTGTGGATGCATGGTATAGGGCAGTGTGCCTAGTCTAAGTTCTAGAAACTTTGTCATAAATTTTCCACACCGGTGCTCCATCTGATGATGTCACCCATGTGTGAGGACTAACATTCTACTGTCCTTGGAGAACACCTATTACAGATAAACAACTCTGCTTTCCCTGCATCTGTTTGTGTCCCTCCAGGCAGGGGCTTGAAACTTGCTTATCCTCCATGAAATGTGATGTGTTCCAAATTGGCTAGGGTGTCATAATCGTGACTGGATCCCTTACCCCAATATGTGAAGTCCACAAAGAATCCTGCACTCCAACCTGGAAACTCCATTGGCCATCTCCAGATGTTCTTCTCTTTTCTACCTTTTGAGTTCTCTTCGAAAGATAAACTCAAGCTTTCCTGGAGGATAGGCCTACTACTTAAAATTGTCATAAGAAAATAAGAAGTTGCCATTCTGGGTCAGACAAAGGGTCCATCAAGCCCAGCATCCTGTGTCCGTGATGCCAGTAATAGCAGTGGCTGTTCTCTAAGTCAACTTGATTAATAGCAGTTAATGGACTTCTCCAAGAACTTATCCAAACCTTTTTTTTTTTTTTTAACCAACTTCCAGCTCTGGGTAGGGAAATTTGAAAGAAAAAGATAGATTCATATCCTCTGTATAGACACAAACGCAAAATGGGAAAACCTCTCTTCCTTAGCTGGTCACTTTAACCTCCTCTTGAGCTAGACTAAGAGTTAGACTGCTGACCACCCTGAGCACGGGGTACAACCTGCCAGGAAAGGTACAGGTCAAAAACTTCAAAAGTCTGGAAAAAACTGCAAAACTCCTTCTCTTACTCTCTCCCCATCTAGTCCTAACAGAGGAACTGGCAGGGCAGTGTCTCTTCCTCTCTGTGCTAGACTGGGGACTTAACTTGGAGAGCACACCGAATCAGCTCCTTCTCCCTCAAATTCAAAACTATACTGCCACACTCTAACATGGGGTCTCCAATGCAGACATTGTCTGGGGGAGGGGCTTCATAGACCAACTCCATTAGAGTTTATCCATTAAGACCATCTAGTGGAGACTCCATAGGCTCTATGGAAGTGTCCCAACTGCCTGTGATGCTTCTCAGAGTGCTGGTGAGAGAATCTGTAGTTGGGAGGCACTGTGACACTGACTGTAGTTCTTGAAAGATAGCTATTTTATTATGCTGTGCACTCTTAATGGTGAATGTTCAAAGGTGTTAACATACCCATAAGTAGCTTGTACTCATGCACATGCTATTTCATAAACCTCAAAAGTACATCTGGATTTTTTTGTTTTGCATACATATTTATCTGCACAAAAAAAGGGCAGTCTATGGATGTTCCAGGGGCCAGCAGTTAACACAAGTTGCTATTTTATAAGAGATTTACATGAATATATTAGGCAACTTTATTCATGCAACTTTACACTTGCTGATTATCTAGTGCAACTGATATCACCCTCATCTGTTGTCTGCTATTATTTGAGGGGGTGGGGGGGGGGGGGGGGGAGTTCCAAATGAAGAACTAGGAGGGTCTGGATGCCCTGCAGAAGGACTGGGTGACCTGGTGGTGCTTTCTGCAAACTGGTGCTTTCAATTATGTGCACATATGTTAAAATATACATACTTCCACACACAAATCAAGGTTTTACTAGTGTATATTTATAAAATAGGTAGAAGTAGATGCTTTCAAAGCATTGCAGGTATTCACATGTAATCCAACATAGGCATACATATTGGGGAAGGTAGACATAGACAGTAACTTTAAATCAAGTGCACATGTACAAGTGTGCATTGCTGCATGCCCAGAGACATGGTAGTTTTATAACACATGCGCACATATACGCGTGCATGTTATAAAATAGCCTAGGTGTGCATATGTGTGTGCCCAGTTTTGCAAGTGGGCACGCACAGCCACGCAAAGTCAAGTTTGAACCGTGCAAGTGGGGGGATTTTATACCGGCATGTCCATGCAATGGCCAGTTTCACCAGTTCATCCACCAGTTTACCCAGTCTAGAGCCAAGTCCTCCAAACTCTCTCCTGATTCTTTAGCTTCCAGACCTCTCACCGATGCCTGTGTGGGTGTTTTTGGGGTTTTGTTTTTTTTAAAACTTGCATCTCCTCCACAGCAGAGGTAATGTTACGTGGCACTGGACCTGGGGGCGCAGATACTTGCATGCACATTTCTTGGCCCTGCCCAGCCCATTCCACACCCCCTTTTTGGTTTTTTTTTTTTTGTTCAAAGTGAGAGATTCACATATCAAGATCTGTGCGCACATGCAGGTGGTCTTTAAAATCAGATGGACATGCGCATGTCCTCAGGGTGCAAGACTATTAGGTGTCCTAGGCGAACTTGCCCCCCGGCCTCATTCACTCAGACGGGCCCCCACTTAAGTTCCTTGGCGCGCGTGTGCGCACGCACACACGCACACACACACACACACACCCCTAGTGGCCCACTGAGACTCTGCTTTTCTCGGCCGCGAGCGGGTTGGGTTCTGCTCGCGGCCCCACTTGGCTATTCTTTGCCGCGCCCTAGGCGACCACCTAATTCACCTCTTGGGACGTGCCCACCCTGCATGTTCTACATGCGCACACATCTCCCAATTTTTGGCACACTGCCAGGGTTTTCAAATTCACCTCTTTCTAAGTATTTTGTAATCTGTGTGTACCTGATACGCGTAAGTTATAAAATACTGTACTAGATCTCTGCGTGGCCATATACGTGTGTGTGTATGGGGCTGCGCGGAGTTCTTTGTCAGTTATCCTCCCTGGGGATGTGTATTGAAAGGTTTTTATCTTCATAGTCTAGAGGTAACATGCTCTGGGGATTTGGATGTTCCTTTTTAAGTGCTGAATGCTCACATACTAGTAAAAAGCTTAGAGGCTCCCTATCTTCTGGGATATTGTGTTTTGTGTTCCTGACATATCTCCAAATATATATATATATATATATTTTAAATGCATAATATTGACCCGGTGTCACACAATGATGCTGTTTACCTGAAGAAACGTACATATGGCGAGTTACTGGCGCAGCTTGCATTCAGCACAGCTCTCTTGTGCTGAACAGCAGTTTGGAAATCCATTTCTTCTTCTGGCTGCTGGGTGGTCCTGCTTAAGAGTGTGCTGGACTTTCCATGTGTTTTTTAAAGAGCTCACTGCCTAAGAAGTCTAACCTTTTGCCAGGCATGTAGAAATGTAATTGTGCGCCAGAGATTTCTGGAAACCAAGTCTCTGGGAATCACAGACCCTGCCTACAACGAAAAGGAGAAACAAATTCCATGGATAAATTAGTTCCATCTCGAGGAGCCCAGGCATTTTTCCCTGCGCAGGAAACCGCACATTCTTATTATGGAGCGTGATTTATTTTTTGCTCTGCTTCTTGTGTAAAAATAAAATTCATTTAGCTCTGCTTTGAATTGCTCGTCTCCTTTATTTTGTAGTAAATGGGAAATAAGAATTTAAAAATGCAGAGCCTAGTTTAGTCCATACAATACTTTCTTTCTTTCTTTTTTTTTTTTTATGTAATCGGTTTCGCTTTTTAGCAGCAATTTGTTGCTAGCAAGCTTGTTAGAAATGTGATGCTGTCCCTGGGCTGCTCACAAAGGGGAGGGATAGGGTTTCAGACCGAGGTGATGCGGGTGAAGGTTCTTCCCACTGCTGACTTAAGCCAGAGGAAGGGAAGAGCAAGGGGCAAGCACTGTGCTGGGGGGGGGGGGGGGGGGTAAGCTTGCGAGCACAGAGAAGGGAGTGCAGCTGGGGGAGAGATGTAATAGCATGGGGTGAAGAAGGGTAAGGACACTCGGAGGGAGACCGGGGAAAGCACTGGGCAGGATGTGTAAGGGTGAGAGTCCTGCGTGGGGGAAGAGCGCGGTAACAGCACTGGGTGGAGAGGCTCAGTGTGGCGAGAGAACTGGGGAAGGGGAGTGTGGGATGGGGAGGGGGGAGGGAATGCTGCGTGGGTGGGTGAGAGCCTCGGGCATGGGAGAAGTGCGGTTTGATTTGCACGGGGGTGTGGTTAGGGAGTAGGGGCTGTATGCTTGGGTGTGGGGCTGGAGCCGCAAAATGGAAATGTGCCCCAGGACCCAAGTGATCAGGGGTTCACGGTTGTTGTGAGGTAATCAACCTTTTGCATACAAAAGATGAAAAACTGGAATGCACCAATAGCAGAGAACCTCACCTTTAGGGAGAGGGGCAGGGTGTACCCCTCCCCCCTCATTACCACCAGTCTGAGTGTGTCTCTCTCATCCCCCCTCCTTCCCATCTTCCTCTGTCTCTTAATCCCCTCCTGCCTCAATAGACTGAGAGCAAGGGACACACTCCTGCCCGTTAGTCTTTTCTCTTAATCTCTCTCTCTCTCTCTCTCTCTCTCTCGACACTGTGCTCACCATCGGGCACCACAGGCAGCTCTTCTCATCTGGGCTCTTTACACCACTGCTGCCTCCTTCCTTCAGCCGTGTGGTCCACGGATGCTACAGCCACCTTCTCCTTTCCATCTGCATGGACTGCTGTTCCTTCCTCCCATTACATCCCTTGCTGGTCAATATCTCCACTACCGTTGCAGCTCTCACTACTGGCGGAACGGAAAGAGCAGGATTTTTAGGTCCAGGGAAGCTGCTTGCACCTTGTGAGCTGCTGGTTTGGCTACTCCTGTGCTGTAAATGTGCGTTTTGCTAGAGCTGAGGGTATTTATTTTTTCTGTCTTTAGTAGTCGTCCTCCATTCCTCAAGCCTGAATCTAACTTCCAGTTGTTTTTGGGTGAGAGGCTGACTGCAGCTCCCTTCAGAACCCGGTGCATTTTGTGCCGTGGAGCTGTCAGTGAGGTGTACAATGTCAACACCCCCTCTGAGGCCTGCGAGAGCAGGAGTCAAGTTCAGGATGGGAATCGGAGATGCTTGTATGGCAGCCAGTAACACTAGTGCTACCGGTCTAGGGGCCTGCTTTTTCAGGCTGTGGAACTTTGGGTGGCTTTGTGTCATGGGCAGGAACAGGGTTTGGTTTGTTTTTTTTTTTTTTGGTTTTTTTGCATCTTGGGTTTCTTCCTATTGTAACCCTTTTTATTATGGATGGAATACATCCTAAAGGTCCAAAAAAATGAATTTCTTTACATGGGCTCGTTCCTCAGTCCTCTCTTCAACTCTAGGAGGGAAGGATAAGCTTCTGGGCCTAGGTTCTGGAAACATTCTGGGTGTGTTACCCTTGCTCTTTGTGACAGGTGCCTGGGCAAAGCAGGCAGAACTCGCTGGATGGGTGTTTGAAAAATATTTACTGATATTGACTGGAGGAAAATCAATAGTGAATAGATAAATGTCAGAATGCATCCATATTCCTTGTTTTTGGTGTAGTACAAGTTTAACCGATGTATTCTTCTGTGGATGTGTCCCTTTTCACTGAAGCTTGGAACTTGTAATCCATCTATGGTGTGAAATGAATGTCTGTCCCAAAGATGGCTGGAGTATCCTAACCAGGGAGGATGTCCCTTATCCCAACGATACCTGACTCCAGAAGGGCACTCCCATTCTTCACCTGCCTGTGTCCCGCTTCCCAGGGTGGAAGCATCAGTTGGGGTCTCCAGATGTTCTTCCTCTTCGAAAGACTAGATGTCTTTACTGGGCAAAGAAGGGGGCAGCAGAAACACCTTCCTTCCCTCCCACGAAATAGTAAAATAACAAAAAGGGTTTCTCTGACTGAGCACTGCAACCTCATCTTGATGGGTCGAAGGAGTGTACAGGTCCTTCCTGCATCTTTTGGAGAGGGGTTCTCAGCTTCCCAGAAGGTGCAGGTCAAAGCCGCAAAAATTCTGGCTCTCAGTTTAGCAAAAATGACCAAAACCATTCTGTTTCCCTCTTTCTCTCCAATCACTGGCATGGCAGTTTCTCTCCCTTCTCAGCTTAGCAAAAAGGGCCTAACTCTGGAGAGCACGCTGAAACGGGCCCTTCCTTTTTGAAATCAAAACTACACTGCCTCCTAGTCACATAGGGGTAGATTTTAAAAGCCCTGCACACGTAAATCCTGCCGGATTTATGCGCACAGGACACTCGCGTGCTGGCGCGCCTATTTTGCATAGGCCGCTGGCGCATGCAAAGCCCCGGGGCTTCGTAAAGGGGGCGTGTCTGGGGGGCGTGTCAGGGGGGCAGGTCTGGGGGCAGGGTGACGGTTCGGGGGCGGGCCGGGAGGGCGGTCCCCAGTCCCCTGGCACTGTGGCCTGTGCCGGGGGATGCCGAGGCGGTGCGTGCAAGTTACGCCTGCCTCAAGCAGGCGTAACTTGCACAACAAAGGTGGGGGGGGGGATTTAGGTAGGGCTGGGGGGTGGGTTAGATAGGGGAAGGGAGGGGAAGGTGGGGGGATGCGGAAGGAAAGTTCCCTCCGAGGCCACTCTGATTTCAGAGCGGCCTCGGAGGGAATGGAGGCAGGCTGCGCGGCTCGGTGCGCGCGGGCTGCTTTGCACAGCCTTGTGCGCGCCGACCCCGGATTTTATAAGATATGCGCGGCTACACGCATATCTTATAAAATCCGGCGTACTTTTGTTTGCACCGGCTGCGCGAACAAAAGTACGCGAGCGCGTAGTTTTTTAAGATCTACCTCAGCGTCTACCCCCCATGCCTGGCAGACTGCCCATTCCTGCAGTATTGAATGCATAGCCTGTAACGCTGGGGGCTAGGACCGTCTGGTGCAGACCTCGTGGTCTCTACACTATTCTTGGATAAACTTGGGAATACTCTTTATTTTTGGACAGTCGTGGTGTTTGTCAATCTAGTAAGATGTTCTCATTTCAGAATGTTCTGTTACCTAGAGAACTCTGATTATAAAGGCAACCTTCTGGTTCTTATACTTGATGCTCTAAGCTTTTATTTATGCATTCTCAGTTATAGATACCTAACCAGAGTGATTTGTCACTTAAAATTCCTCTGCTATTCTTTTTCAAGCTTTTTTTTTTTTTCTTTTTTATCTGTGAAATTTATATACATTCCTTAACAGCCTTACAGTTGTAAACTGAATTCTGATATTTTTGTTGTAGTTTTGTGAGTGTGAGTCAGAATTGAGTTCAGCTGCTGCTTCCTGTTCAATGTGTGGGTTTTATTTTTAATTCTAGAAAGCATTTTTTTCATTACATCATCTAATATGTTTCTTTAATCTGCAAAAAAAAAATTGCTTTTTTTGTATTCCATTTTTATGGGCCTGAAGTAGATTTCATAACATCCTTTCAGATGTGACCCCTGTACTAGAGTGCATTGGAGTGAGCCTATATCTTGGCACTGGGAAGTTTCCAGCTGCCGAGGATTCAGCGGTCAGAGGTACTAATGGGAACCTTCTAGCACAGGAGGTCTAGGAAGCCACCTCTCCTGGGCACGCGCTGCAAGATTTAAATGAGGGGTCGCACTAGGGAAAACTGTGTCCCCCTCGGGCGCACAGGAGAGGTGGCTGTCAGTGCTACCGGCACAATAAACATACACAAGATGCATGGCCTGCACTCTGTATCTTGTGCATTTATATTGGCCACCCAGAACTATTTATTTATTTATTTATTACCTGAATCTGCTTTCTGTGGTTCTTCCTACTTGGTATCGCTACAATACTAATAGGAGGAATCGCAGCAGGCAGGATTTTTTGGTCATCAATGAGCCCTTGAGTGCAGCATTCCTTTTTCACCAACTCCGGGTTGGCGTAAAATTTGTCACATTTCAATGGATGCATTGGCTACATGGGAAAAGTTTTTGCATCGCGGGTACTAAGAATCTCATCTACATGAAATTTACGTGTGATGAGCCCTATTAGCTAAGCGGCGGATCGGACGCACGTTTTGGACGTGCTAATCCCCGTATTGCATCAGGGGTTTATGGATGGATGTCCAAAATGCGCATCCAATCGCATGTTAAGCCCTGCGCTAGCCGCAGCGCACGGTATTGCATCGGCCCCTTTATGTGAAGAAATATTTCTGCGCGTGACTCCTGAGCCCTACCTCCTTATTCCACCTCCTGTTGGGAGTTCTTGTTCTGGGACTTCCGTTCCGTTGAAATATGCTTGCTTCTTGTGCGTTATTTATATCTCTTTGAAGTATTTGAATGTCTATCGTGTTCATCATCCCACCAGGAGTCTCCATTTCTTTAGGGCTTTTTGCACTGAACTATTTTAGTATCCTTAGCTGGACTGCCTCTTGTCTAAATCCGTTGGGGGATACGGTCTCCAGAACTGGATACAAAACTCCATTCCTGAAGCTTGTTTCTCCACAATGGATATTTACTCATGACTCTTCAGCTGACACCTGTATTGCTTCTTTAATTTCTGCAGGCGGGATGGAAACTTTTTTTTTTTTCTCAATTTCCCCAAAGATTGTATATTATTCTTTTATCCCGTAGCACAAATGTTTACAAGTTTATTCTAGCTGAATAATATTTTACCCTTGGTAAAGTCAGTTCTCTTGTGTGTAAGATTTTGTAATGATGTGGGTTCCCTTGCCCATAAAAAAAAAATAGTCATGCTTAGGAGTTAATCTTCAATAGATTTTATGGATATAAATGGGCTCTTGAAAATTGTTACAATATTTGCTACTTTTAAGAGTGTAGTTCCTTTATAGTTTTTAAATATTTGTTAATGGTGAGTTAGTATAGTCTGTCATATTCACTGAACTGTTTTCTTAAACAGTAAACCCTCCAACCTTTTGCTGGTTTTCCTGTTAGAGGATATAAGTTGTTAATTATAGAGATATCAATGTCTAGTTCAAGCCCTGTTCCTAAAGATTGATTGTGACCTTTAAATTAACTGCAATGACCTTCTATCTCCATCCTATAACATGGACAAACAGATGATTTGGACCAATTTATGCATAAACAAAATGGACTTAATTTTCTATTAAAACTATTAAATTTATTCTTTGTAAAATTGAAAATGTTAAAGTAAACAAAAAATTTTTTTCCAAGAGATGGTATTACATTTTGAGTATATTAGTATGTAATCTGTATTCTTTGAGATATATATATATATATATATATATATATATATATATATATATATATATATATATATATATATATGTGTGTGTGTGTGTGTGTATGTATATAGTAATAGCAAAGAATGTGTATATATTTTCAGGGAGTAATTTTCTGCACTGTTTATGCATAGAAATGAGATTTTATAAATTTGCTTGCTCAATGTAAGGGTAAACTTAGGGGCATAAGTTTTTGACCTGGGCTGTGCAGTGGGGTTGGGGGGGGGGCGAAGTTTATTACATTCATGCAAGTTTACATGGAAACCTATGAGCTCCAGATAGCAGCTGTTACCTGTGCAGGTACTTGTGGTGGAATTTTCAAAACTAATATCCGTGCGTGCTTTCACTTCGAAAATTGGTGTAACTTTCTTATGTGCATATTTATTACATAAGTTACCCGTGATGTTACAAAATTACGCTCTTTGGCCATATTTTCAAACTGTTTGCATTGGGATGAATGAGTGCATAGGATTTCTATGCTCACAGAAGCAACATCTCTCAGCCTGGCTAAAAGTGTGCACAGACATTTGGTCACATTCAGGGAGGGTATTTTTCAGGCAGCGGAGTTTTTATGCGTTTTACCCATGTAAATAAATCACTTTTTGACAAGGGTCCCCTCAATGGGATGGCTGTCTGTACAGTATTGCTAATTCTGTCCCTATGGAAATAGATACAGATGATGATGATAAGATATGCATGCATAAATCTTCTAAAAAAGGCTGGACTGGTGGGGGAAAAAAGGTTATTCTTATGCATTGGCGGGAGGCGGCGAGGCCCTCGTTTTGGGTTTGGCGAAGCCACTTCCATCGACTGATGCAACTGGAGCACGTGTCCTCACGCAGCTCACCTAGGCATCGACGCTCCTTTCTACAGATATGGGAACCTTATTTACAGTCGCTACCCCATAGAGCCAGAAGCCTGATACTTAATGACTAAGGACTTTCGGTACTGGGACTCGCTGCTGGTCTCTTAGCTAATGCCAGTTGATGGAGGATGGACATGGAACACTATGGCTTGGATCTCATGGAGGAGGGGAAGTGGGATGGTTCTTCGAAGGGAGGGAAGGGTGGAAGGGGGAGGTGGAATACTGCTTTTGTAAATCACCTGGGCAAGGCATATGGTCCTGGAGTGCCAAGAACAACTGCACCTGGGATATTAATCTCTAACTATGAATGATTATGGTTGCACAGGTTGGGGGGTAGAGGGAGGGAGTGACTCATATCTTGGGAAACAAAGTGATCACATGTGTTGACATTTGGTTTGAGATGACAACCTGGACGAAGTTTGGTTATATATATTGTTGCTGGTTATGTCTGTATAGTCTTACTATGCATCACTTAATAAAAAACATTTGAACATAAAGATACGCATGCACACATGGAGGGAATGAAAAGGAGATGGAGTAAGCATCCCTTAGTAGTTCACCTTCTTTCAAACGGAAGATCTTTAAAACCAACCCATTTGTTGTAACTTCAGCTACTGGGTGATTGGCTAGTAACCATTTTAAAAGGTTTGCTCCAAGGTTCACTGTGTGCCTCAAAGTTTATTTTTTATTTTGTGGACTTGAAGACATACAATATATATTGTGTCAAACACACGTGCTTGCTTAAGAGCTCTAGGACAGTGTTCCCCAACCCTTTGCTGGAGGCCCACCTAACCAGTTGGATTTTCAGGATATCCACAATGAATATTCATGAGAGAAAATGGCATAGAATGGGGCTCTAAAATATGCAAACTTATCGCATGCATATTCATCGTGGATAGCCTGAAAACCTGACTTGCTAGGGGGGGTCACCAGGAAGGGTTTGGGAAACCCTGCTCTAGGTAGAATGTGCCATATTTTTTTGGTATCTGAGGGCCAGTCTTCGAATGCTATTGCATATCATAGTGGCTCCCATACCTGTCTTATTAACCAAGTTGCTATTTAGAGTTTCGGGATAACAATAGTGAATGTGCATGAGAAATTTGCATACACTGTGTCCTGTGAATTTCTTGAAAACCCGATCGACTGAGGGAACAGTAGAATAGGTTTGGGAAGCCCTGGCCTAGTGGTTTAATCCACTGAGTTTTACAAAGAAAGTATGTTTTGGTTTTCTTTATCTGCAGCAGTATAGCTAAGAGCTTATTACCTAGCTACACCTATGTAGCTAAGTGGTGTTTTTGTTTTGTTTTTTTTTGTTTTTTTTTTTAGGGTAAATTGAAAGAGCACAATATTTTATGCTCAAGGTGAATTATTAATTGCATAACAGCTATTTAACTAACTGAAAGCTTATGCCAGTGTTTGAATAGTTACACAAAGTAGGGCTATGGCTCCCGAGGATTCACAATTTTACATTCTTAAATTTATTATTTTTTAAATGAGTGAAGCTGAAGCTTCTCTCACCGAATCTGTTTAATTTAGTTTTCTTACAGCAGGACATGTGCACACAGCCACCAGTTTCTTGTAATGGCTCTGGAATAGATTTTCAGTAAGTTAGAAAATTCTGTGGCAATGTTTTGGAAATTCTAACAGTGTGGAAAGAGGTTAATACAAATCTTAAGGTGATCACCCCCCACATTGGACTAACTATTCTCAACTAGTTTCTCAGATGGTGTTCTGTTGATTTAGCAAATATCTTGTTCCTCTTCGTTGCACTCTCTCTAGTTGTTGACTAGCATTGTATGTATGGCATCAACACAGAGCCTTTTTTCTGCCACATGGTAAGAGGCTTTGAACGCCTCTTTCTGTAACAGCGTGCAATAATCAAACGATTGATCGATTGGCAGTTTTCAGGAGCTCACACTCCCTTCTCTGGGCTGTAACAAAATAAGCAGGTTAGAGCAAAAGATGACCGTGCCTGGACATACAAGTGACTAGCTCCCATTATAATGGTGGGGTGAGGCGGGTGACATGTTAAAGAATGATAAGGTGATAGAGGCACAGCCTTGTCTGAGATTACCCCTGTCCCTCTCTCCCCCAAGTCTTTGAGTTTTGTTTTATGTTAGTTTATGTTTGAAGTGTTTGATCATTTAAACTTCAGGAGGCCAATATTCAAAAGATATATCTGGCCTTATGTTTCTAGATAACCGTAGTCTTAACTGGCTATAATCCAAAGAATATGGCTGGCTAAGTGGCACTGCAGAGGCTTTAAAAAAATAAAATAAAAGGATCTTGTGGGCCTAGGGGCTTGAATTACAAATTTTTATCCTCACTCCAACCCCAAACTAAGCAGTTGCCATAGGACCTGCAAGGCTGAGCCTCCCCTCCCCCTCCAAACCTCTCTGAGAAGATATTTCATCCTAAAATCCCCTCCCCCACATGCTCTCCAGTTCAAAAGAAAATTGCCACAATGACCCTGCCGCTGGCCCCCCTCCTCCCTCCTACCCTGCTGGTACCTTGGCATTCTCCGGTCTTCAGTCTGGATCACAATAGGTTGCTACCATGACCTGAGCCCAGCATTTCCAGCATCAATCACCTACCTATCCTAGCACCTGGATCACGGTAGCAATGAAACCTATGAGTTATTTGTCAAAATGGCTTTCAGTTTTGGCTTCTCGGTTGTCCTGAATTTCCCTTTTAGTCATAAGGTCATTGATACAGTAATCTGGTCCCAAAACGTGCTCCCCTGTGATTGTGTGTTGCTTTGCTCTTCTTTGTGATTTGCAATTGTGTCCTGTGTTATATTCTTGTCTCTTAACTTCCGGCCTGTTTCACCGAAGCAGCATGCCTCTCCGTGTTTTCTGCACACTGAATAATATATATTAGAGGAGAAGCATGAACAGGGTCCCCTTATGTGTAATCTGAGCCTCTGTACGTGACTGGGAACTTGCAGCCAAGTCTCATCTTAAATAGCCCTGACCCTTCTACCTGCAACAAAGGCATAAACTTGAAGGGTTTTTTTTTTAATTTATTGATCTTATTACGCTTGAACATACAGAGATTGGCATGTTAATCGCACTACTCTTATCCATGCAGTTCTGTGCAGTTCCCATATTAAATGTGCACACTCTTGCAAAATAAAGTAGCTTTCCAGCCTTGCAGGTGTCTTGTGTAATTTATTTTGTTCTTTTATGGCTGGGGGATCTCAAGTAACGATATGGGAGACAGGGAAGATCTAGGGCAGTATTATTCAATCTTTAATGCCAGGGACCAGCTGGTTATCTCCTAAAAACAGACACCAGAGCTTGAAAAGCAGGTGTGTGCCCCCTCTGGACAATAGAGGGGGAAGGGTCCTCCTCCTCCAGATGAGCTCTCCTGCCTTCTAACTGCCAACCAGCCTGTTTCATTTTTCTCTTTCTCTAGGTGGGTTATAGTTCGAATTTATTTTCCCCTCGTAGTAAGTTGTCCCATATTTAAGACTTTTTTATAATTTTGTGAGCCTTATCCTATTGTGACGTGTTTCTTTATACTCCTGCAGTGCATCAGTCAGGAACTGTGTCTGTGTGCTGCAAGGGCCCTCCTAGCCTGACAGAGCTGCATGTGGTGTTTTTGGTTAGCAGTCAAAAGGAGAAGCAGTTGGTTTCCCTATCCCTGGTGGGCTAGGCCTTACGTTCTTGGCTATCCAGGATAAGCAGAAAAAAAAAAAAGACTTTCAGTTCCATTTCGCATCCAAAATATGGAGAGTGGCGAGACCGATTCAAGCCATCTTTTATCGGTCTCGCCGCTCTCCATAAACTGGATGCGAAATGGAACTGAAAGTCTTTTTTTTTTTTTTTTCTGCTTATCCTGGATAGCCAAGAACGTAAGGCCTAGCCCACCAGGGATAGGGAAACCAACTGCTTCTCCTTTTGACTGCTAACCAAAAACACCACACGCAGCTCTGACACAGCCTGCAGGCTGGGGTCATGAGATGAGGTTGAAAGGGGGTGGACTCAGGAGTGGTCTTAGGAAATATTTCTTTAAGGAGAGGGTGGTGGATGTTTGGAGCTGCCTCTCAGTGGAAGTGGTGGACAAATACAGTATCTGAATTCAAGAAAGCGTGGGATAAATACAGGGCATCTCTAAGGAAGTGATGAGAATTGTAAAGCTAAATTAATTGGACGGACGGACAGACTGCATGGGCCATACGGTCTTTTTCTGCCATCATGCTTCTGTGCTACCATTGCCACTGCCACAGAGCAAGTGGTTTACCCTATGCCAGCAATGATGCTAGAGCCATGTAGTGGAGATCCAAAAGGGTCTCTATGTGTATATCTTGAACTAGAGGAGGAGGAGAGCTGATAGCAAATACTACAAAGGTATAAGTAATGCACAAGAGGCATTTGTCAGTGGGGTCACTTCAGAACACGGTGACATGTTACAAGGGTGCAGGGTATAACAAATGTATTTCTTTGGAAGGCGATGAGTGCAGTAGAGGAAGTGGGTGGGAAGGAGAGTGGTAACGAGAGAAATAGTATTGCAATTTTAAAGTATTTGACCACTACGGTGGCTTCTTAGAGGTGGAGTAGTGAGAGTAAAGGCGGAGATGACTGACAAGATGGACCACACGGTCTTTCTTTGCTGTCAGTTTGTCTTCCTATGGAAGGTCATTATAAGGTGGCTTCTTTGTGGTAAGTACTGAACTTGGCTCATATGAAACTATATTAACGAAGTTATAAGAGTTTGTAGTTGTGTTGCTCCACAATGAGATGTTGTAAACCTTATTGTAGGGCAGAAACCCCCCACAAAAAGAAAACAGAAAAGTAAGCTATTAAAATATCTCTAACTACATAATGTCATGCGCAGCAAGGCCCTCCTTTTTTTTGCTTTGCAATAACTACCTCCATGAGCCACTACTGGTGTTTGGCACAGTTTTCTATTGCTCAGCATGAATGAAGGTATGGAGAGTGGTAGTTTTCAGCTGTCTTGTGGCTTTGTTTGGAGTTCTCACTGCATTTTTGCTAACGTAAAAATAATTTGTATTTGCACAGCCAAAGAAGACATGAAAGCAGAAGAGGGAGTGAAGTGACGCAGTCAAGGTATGTGGTTAAACTGCTTTGTGTTCTTTTATATTTCACAATATTCACGTCTTTCACAGAGTTACTTTTTTAAAATTATGCTTTCTTTTATCTGTGCTCTCCTTTGCGTTTTAAAAGAAATCCGGAGTGGTCAACTCTGAACATCAAGAGTCACAAAAGGGTCCGGTTTTCACAATATCCAAAGTGAGTATGCATGAGAGAGATTTGCATATGCTGCTTCCATTGTTTGCAGATCAATCTCCTGCATATTCATTGTGGACATCCTAAAAACCAGGCCTATTTGTGGTTTTGAAGACAAGAGTTGGCCACCCCTAAAACAGTTCGTTGTGTTACAAATTTGTCTCCATTTTTTTGTTTTTATATATTAAATCCAAGAAAATAAAGACATTTTTAGTGTGGGTCAGTTCACTAATTTTTTATTTTTTTGAGACTGTAAACTTGTTGGTCAAAATTTAAGATTTAAAATCTTAAGAGTTTTATGATTGCAAGTGAGAAGTCAGAATTCCGTCAAAAACTGACAAGTTCTTAAAGAGTAGAATTAATACTAGCCTTAGCTGGTGTACTTGCAGTTGTAAAACAGGATATTGGGAGGGAGACTGGGGTCAGAAATTAGATTTCAGCAAATTATGCAGTGCACCATTTTTAGGACTATAGTCATGCTTGTGGTAACTTAGTCAGTGCTGCTCAACCCTGTCCTCGGGGCACACCTAGCCAGTCAGGTTTTCAGGATATCCGCCACGAATATGCATACATTAGATTTGCATGTACTGTCTCCATCTCGTACATATTCGTGGCGGATATCCTGAAAACCTGATTGGCTAGGTGTGCCCCGAGGACTGGATTGAGCAGTGCTGCCGAGACTGGTTCTGGAAAGTGCCACAGATGAAGTGTGATGGTTTCAAGTGGGGAGAAACAAACATGTTTGTTTTGGTAGTGTGGGGCCGATGCAATACCTTGCCCTCAGCCCAGCGCACTGTATAACCTGCTGTTGGTCGTGGGTTGTATCTGCGCTTACTAATCCCCTTAGTGCCTCTACAACGCCTCTATTCACTCCCACTGCAAAAAAAAAAATGTGCTTCTAGGATGCACATTTTAGCGATCACAAATTTAATGCCTGCCCGGAGCAGGCGTTAATGGCTGAGCACTACTAAAACTAGTACAGAAAAGCAGAAAAAACTGCTTTTCTGTACTGCCTCCTACTTAATATCTTTAAGGACAGCCTTCTGAAAGGTGATTGGTCCTTTCACTGACATGTGACAGCGAAGGGACCAATTGGCAATAAGTGAAGGAGTAACTAAATTAATATTAAGTGCCCGACACTTTAATATTGATTTATACACTCCTGGTGCCGGTAGTCAGGCTGGGAGAATGGACGCTGAATTTATCAGCATAAGTTTTCTTAACCGGGGGACAGCTGCCGACAGCGGCCCTCTCTCTGGCACACGCTGCCCAGGAGGCGCTAGGGGCGCGCAATCGCTCCTAGCGCTGCCTCGACAGCGTGAGCCCTAATTTAAATATTGCATCGTGCCCCCAGGAGAGGTACCTGGGGGCGCGTTTAGGAAAGCGGGCGCTGAGTGTTCAGCGCCTGCTTTCAGTGCAACGTTTTTGCATCGGCCCCTGTATGTTTATTGAAAGCTACTTTTACTGGGCAGTACAGCGAGGGCATGGTCCCAGTGAGAAGAAGGGAGAACCCAAGGAAGTTGGAAGTGGTCTTTATGAACAGTGTGAAGTGTGATGCAAGGTATTGTAATAAAGAGTCCTGAGCTTCTGTGATTCTGCTCTCACAGAAACTGACAACTTGTAACTTTTTTTTTTTTTTAATTTAAATTGTGCTCCCCCCCCCCCCCCCCCAATAACTGTTTCAGTTTTGCTATTGAGAATTAATCGGAGAAAGGAACTGAAATGTTGGTTATAAGGAAATATAAGTATGAACCATGGTGGAACATTTTTCTAAAAAATTTGGGTGCCAGCAAAAATCTTTTAGGAGCCAGGGGAAAACTATACCTTAATCTGCCCGATGTTTGCATTTTTTTTACTCTGTTTTTTTCCATCTTGTCCTGCTTATTTCATTTTTTGCTTTTATTCCCCTCCTCTACCTCGCCACTCTCCCTGTGCCTGGACTGGCAGCAGCCCAAGATTGGTGGCATTTCCTGAGTGGGTGCCCATCTCAGTGGCTCCTCTTGTGCCTGAGCAAGGAACTGCTTCCATTGCCCTTCTCTTCTTCCAACCCAGGCCTGCCTCAGTCGAGGCAGCACCTCCCGGGCCAGTGACAAATGTACATTTTTTTGCCGCCTGAGCAACCTGGCACCTGGGAATTCTCTACCCCTGAATGTAACAATACATTTTCTCAATACATTGAAATGCCTGACTGCTCCCTTCTTTGTTTTTTTGTAAGTTCTATGACAGCAGATTTGTACCTCTCCATGCCTAGTCAAAAGCACCTGAATTATTTCTGTTTTCTCTGTATTGCCTTGAGCCAAACAACTTTCATCACTATTCATCTACTTCTGACACAAGTAGTAGATAATCTTGAGGAAAAGCACAACAAAGCCTGTCAATGTTTAGGAAATCATGTAATATACATAATACAAGACTTTCCAGTTCTGGAGTCTGGGACTAGAATTCCAAATACGAATTCATGTTTAATTTACAAACCATTGCCAACAGAGGAGAATGTTATGCTGAATCCTAAGGCCTTTGTACATAAAAATATCAACCACTGTATGTGCAAAATTTTGGTTATTCCATAATGCATAGAACAGAAAGAGCTTGCTGCTATATTCATGCACTAATAATTAACAGGTTGGATTTTTGTATCGGGGCTGCCTAAAAACAGCCTTTAGACTGTGCTGTGTGGCCTCTTTTGGTTGCCAGTTGGAACAAGGCTTTTAAAGTTAACTGTTTGATCTATAGATGTTTGCATCCAGAGACCTCCCCAAGTACTTGGCTGATCGTTTTGTATTTTTTTTTTTTTTTTTTTGCACCTTCAAGTCTGTTACCATCTTCTCAATAGTAGCTTTTGACTGCCCTCTCTTTGACAGCTCACCTTACATCTAGGACAGAGGTTTTCAGCCCAGTCCTTAGGACACACCTAGCCAGTCAGGTTTTCAGGATATCAATAATAAATATGCATATGAGAAATTTGTATGCATGGTTTCTATTTAATGCAACTTATGTATATTCATTCAAGATCCTCTGAAAATGAATGGCTAGGTGTGCCCTCAGGACTGGGTTGGAAATAAGTACCTGTGTATAGGAGATTAGCTTTTAGTTATTTTGGCCCAATGTTCTGGAGCCTGCTCATAAGAACGTAAATGCCATGCTGGGTCACCAGTACCTGGCAGATTCCAAAAAGTAGATCTATTTCTTGTTACTCCCAGGGAAAGCAATAGCATTCTACCTGCTGCTAATGTTTTATGGACTTTTCCTCTAGGAACTTGTCCAATCATCTCTTAAACCCTGCTACACTAGTCACATTGATCATGTCCTTTGGCAACAGATTCCACAGCTGGATTGTGACTTGGATGTAAAGTACTTTCTGTGATTTGTTGAGTGTTAGTTTCATGGAGTGTCTCTTTATTTTAGTATTGTTTGAAAGGGTTATCAGTTGACCTTTCTTTACCCATTCCACCTCGTTCATTATTTTGTAAACGTCTGTCGTAATCCCACTCAGCCGTCTGTTTTCCAAGCTGAAGAGCTCTAACCTGTGTAGTCTCTCTCTCTCATCATAGGGGAGCCCACTGGAACTTCCGAAAGAGCCCAGGTGTTTGCTTTATTTACTTTTAGGAAAAAAAATAAGATTAGCATTATGAGCAGGCATTTAAAGATATTAAGATGTTGGACTGGTGAGACAGCTGTGGGAACATTTTTATAGTCTGAGCTCCTGATATAAGGGTAGGGGGACCTGATCCTATATGGCTTGATATTTTAATAGGTGATTTTTAAGAGCTGAAATGCTTTTTTTTATTGTGTAATAATAATTTGTGTATTTATAAATTGCACTTTTAACCCCATAGGTTTGATTAAGGTAATATTAAAAATGTAATAACATTCCATATGATAAAAAAAAAATTGCACAAATATTTAAAAAAAAATGCAAACCTTGCCTATCATTTTAAAACATACAAATACTGTGATACTAGCAACTTACCCAGCCCCAGCCCTTCCCAGACTCAGCAAGCACATGTTCTTCAACTAAGTACATTATACTCTTGAGATGGCGACCAAACCTCAAGAAACAAGCCTGTGACCATGTACTAAGGGTCCTGGAAAAGGTCATGTAACTTGTCTCCAACCAAATCTCACTTGGGAAACTCTTCCACTTAATAGGTTACATGCCCCCCGAATAAACTGTTCCGTTGTCTGTCTGGGTATGGATAAGAAGTTTGTTAGAAATGAAAAATGATTTTTATTGTACTCCAGGCAGATGATATAGTGTGGAGTTATCAAGGGTACTGCATGCAGGTATTAGCAGCAAGAGTAATGTGTAACCAGAAGGATATTTTTGCTGTTCCATATATTAGAGCCCGACATCAAACCAGTCAAATGTTTTATACAAGAAACTCCAAAAGCGGGAAGAGGTTCAACCAAGGTACAGTCAAGAAGAAAGCCTAATGATTTATTTAAAAATATTTATATTTGCCAAAAGTTGGTCCCAGATTGCTTCCAGACTGTCTTTTTTTGAACCTTTTTCTGCTTTTGGAGCTTCTTGAATAAAACATTTGACTGGTTTGATGTCTATCTCTAATATACAGAACAGCAAAAATATCCTCCTGGTTATGCATAACTCTTGTTCTTATTGTGCTCCACCACAATGCCAAGAATGAATGGTGGATTATCTTGGCCTTTTTTTTTTAATTTAATTTTATTAAAATTTCATCCTGGGGCATTCTGCTTATTATTAAATACATGTTTATAGTTGAAGGCAGGTGGAGTACTTTTATAAACAGGATACATACCTGATATTTGAGCATATGAATTATCAATAAAACAGATTTTCCTGAACTGCAATGCTCCTAAACATATTTTTATGCTTATCCTTTTGAATATTTATTTATATGTATGTCATAGTTTCAATTTTTAATATGCTCTCTACAGTATTACTAAACTGTTTTGAGAACTATCTTGGGGAAATGGTATCCCAGTAGTGATGCTGTGATGCCACTTTTTCAGCCTAACATCTTTGTTGATTGAATGCCGCTGCTGGCCAGCAATGTATATCCTAGTGACCCCTTACGGAGTATTCTAGAGTGGATCTGTCCATGCTCTGGGAATTCGGACACGCAGACAGAGGGAGGAGCTTTAAAAATGAGGAGAAAATCCAGAGCCATAGTTCAGCATAGAGCAGGTGAACCATATCTAACTTCCTAGCTAGGCATACTATTGACCCAAGGGAGGTTCATGGCAAACACATTAATGAAATCTCCCTCCAAAATATGTTTCCTGAATTAACTCCCAGAAACGTGAGAAAATGGCACATTTGTTTGTTTCTTTCCTAGCAGAGAGAGAGATGGGAGCAACAGTTTTAAACCCAAGCAGGGAGCTGGGAATTAAAAAAAATAAATAAATAAAATTATATAGTGATATGAAAACAGGGATTTGACAAAGCACTAGGAATTCTTGAATGCTTTTGTGTGAGAAAAGTCTGTGGAGCTTATACTAAGAAGTACCATATTGAATCGGAAAATTACTAGTTCTACTGCTTTATAAAGTGTATTGAGAAACTGTATTCGCTGACCTGTATGGGGGGTTTGAGAAGGCTTTCTATGAGCCAGACTAATTTGGTGGTGGTGAAGAAACAAAAGATACTGAGATTGTGAGCAGTGCAATCTCTTGCACTATGAAATGCCAGGATCATATTTGCCTTCTGATCATTGATCTCCAATTTGAGCTCTAAAGGCACCTGTCTGGTGGGTATGCCTGTCACTGCCACATTGAAGAACCTAGATATTCCAAAACATTCTTCATTCTTCTTTCATTTGGAACGTAAATTGTCAGCTGACTACTGGGACTTCATCAAAGGAGAACAAGTATGAAGAATTCCTTTGGAGGAAGGACATGTGGCCTTGACCATTTCAGTTTCCTCCTTGGATTCCTGGGCGAGTCCAGAGAGAGCAGAGCTAACGTGATTAAATCCAGATTTGCTTTAAGGCGTGAGCTGATGCAGGCTGGTGAGGTTGGGGTTAAAGGATACAATCCTTTCCTGCCCCTTCTATTGGGAGCCAGGGGTGGGGGAAAAATTGGTTTGTCCTGGGTCCACAGACATGAGAATTCTCTGTGAAGGAGGAAATTTATAATTTCAGCTTTAGCAATGATCTCCTTTGTGAGACAATCCCCAGAGGAGACCCAGACCTCACTAAGCTAAGGATCTACAGCATGGAAAAATCCAAAATGGCTGTAGCAGAGAAGACATCCAGCATCTCCACATGGTTATTTATAGTATGGCGAGAAATATTCCTGGCTTTCTGGCCCCTTCCTCCTACCCCTGGCCAAATAGTTGATTTCCCATAGGGTATATGTATGTATCCAGGGGAGTAAGTGTTTATAGGCAGTATCTGTGGGTATAGTGGAGGGCACAAATGGAGCACGTGCAGTAATTCCTTTTTCTGTGAGTATTTTTTTTCCTCTCTCTTTAGGTCGGGACATATCTTTTTGTCAAATATCTCCCAAAAATCTGCTTTTATGACCATTGCTGTTCTTGGTTCTTGGAGTTTATCTTCAAAGGAGACATAAAACTAAAAAAGCTAAAAGTTCTTTAATTTAATATACTGCAATTCTTTAAAAAAAACAAAAAAACAAAAAACCAACAAAAAAAACCAAACAAGTTTCACAGCGGTTTTTATAAATAGATATAGCCAAACAAAAAAAAAATACAAATGCATAAAATCATAATTGTGCATCAATAAATACAGAAGCACAAAATAATTCTAGCAAACGTATCTAATAAAATACTTCCAAAATAATAGTATTAAAGCTCCCTAAGATAACTGTTAAACAGGCATACATATGCACCCATTTGACCCGGGTCCATACATGTGTATGTGCGCACATGTTATAAAATAGCATGGACACGTGTACTTGGGTGCACGATTTTAAATAGATGTGCACGCTAATGTCACTTCTACCGTGTAAGTGGGAGAGTTTTACAAGGGACGCTCGCTAGCGCCATTTTCCCAGATCATTCCCAGTTCACCCAGTTTAGGGATAGGACTTGCAAACCCCACTGCCTTGTCTATATCTTTTTTTGTTTTACTACTTACATGCAATCCATAGCAGAAGTAAACATGCGCGTGCAAGGACACGTAAGTATTTACGTGCACGTCTCTTGTCCAGGCCCTGACATGCCCATGCTCTGCCCCTTTTAGAAGCTTTTTACTTGTGCGCCCAGCGGGAGTTGCGCACAGCCAAGGGAAACTTTTAAAATCTGCTTAGCGCGTGCTGGCCCGACTTGTGCGTGTATCTCCCAGTTTTGGCATGCACAGGGCTTTTAAACTTCGCCTTTAATTGGGCAGACCCCAATAACCTAAGAGCAGCAGAAATGCACACATGCATAAAACGTTGTCATCTGACTGATTAAAAGCTTGCTTGAAGAACCACGATTTTATCTCCTTATGGAACTTTATTTCATGGCACAGCTCACAGGGAGAGAATCCCAAAATGGGGGAGGGGGCTGCATAGGAACGTGCCAAGGGTGGAGGAATGGTAAGTAATTCACATTGAGATGAATGCAGTGCCCGAGTTGGGTTCTAGGGTAAGAAATCTGTTTAAGAAGAAGAACCCCTATGGACCCGGTAAAATTCTAAGTATGATTTTTAAAACTTAATTCTAAAAACACCTGGCACCCAGGGCAGTTTAAGCAAAACAGGGATTATATAGTCTCAACCCTTAGCCCCAAGTAAAGGTTTGGCTACGGTATCCTGCAACTGTTGGATTCTTTTTAAAGCTACATCTGAGCAACCCTGATAAACAGATTTGCAGTAGTCAATTCGATTTGTAAGCATCGTGCATACTTTTTTTTTTTTTTTTGGAGGTTGCTTGCTTCTAAAGTCAATTGTAGCTGTCAAATACCTCAAATGGAAAATGTGTCCAAGGCAAAAATCTGATTCTGCATGGAAGGCTTTGAATCTAACTTTGCCCGGAGAGTCATAAGTCACCTCAGCCCCTGTACAAGAGGCAAAGCTGTGCACATGGAGCTGCTGAACTGCTGCAGAAGCCCCAAAGCAAAGGAGGCGAGAGCCAGCAAGTAGCAGAGGGCAAGAGGGAGGGAGGGTAGGAAGGGATTCACCTTGCTTGGGGGTTCAGGAAGAAAGGGTGGGCATTGCAGAGCAGAAGGAAGGAGAGAGGAGGCTGGTGGGTAAGAGCAGAGAGAGAAGCACTCTGTGATGCAGTCAACTCCCGCCAAACAATAGCACCCACTGGACCAAAAACAGCACTAACGCCCGGGACCCAGAAAGTAAACCCCCCACCTATCAAAAGACCGTTTGGCAAATATTACAGTGCGATGGAATACCAATATGTTACCTATTGGGAGATGCAGATTGGGCAGTTACAGATCCCTACACAGGAATTACACACTACAAAGAATCGCTCACTTGGGTCACACAAACTGAATATACAAAACTCTCACCAGATACGGAATAAGTCACCAGAAACTAGAAATGTGCAGACAAAAACTGAACTGGAAACTCCAAGAAGCCAGGATCTGCATTCAGTGCAGCACTGGAGAAATAGCGATAGAAATGCATTTCTTCCTGTACTGTGCAAAATGCAAAGGTATCTGAGATACACTTTTCCCCAAACTGACACAGAGAAAATAAACCTTCTCACAAAAGAATAAGCAAGAAAACCTCTATAATCCTGTGGGAAACAGGACAAACACGTATTATAGCAGAAAAATGTTGTATCTTGACACCAGGCCAGAAATGTATTCTGACCAATGCCAGCCAGCACCAGAACCTGGCCATTGTCCTTGTTCTTTTGTTACTCTGTAATTTTATTTTACTGTTAGAATTGTGTTCTTGTTTCTCCTATTTTATTTTAACCATGTTATCTATATTACTTTGGCAGCGCTTGTACAGATTGTCATATCAGTAAAGTTTCCTTGATGTGAGAGAGGGAGATGCTGGCCTTGGCTGTGCTCTACCAGGATGGATCTGTATTTTATGATGACTTTTTGTATATATATATATTTTCTTGTATCTGAGTAAATTTTGTGCTTATTTTTTTTATGGTTAACGTTTATTATTGTGTGTAGCTGGGCATTTAGTATGGTGACTTATAAGTATAAAATAAATGAAAGAGAAGGTGATGTTGGTGCTGTGCAGAGGGTCGGGTGAGAGAGTAAGGGGGATTCTGGTGCTAGATAAATGGGAGAGGGATGGTGTCTAGCTAGAGGTAGAGGGAAGAGAAGGGAAGTTGCTGGATGATGGGTGAGGAGGCAGAACAGAGATGGAATGAGTGGGGGATGCCGACCCTTGAGCTGTGGGGGGGGGGGGGGAGGATAATTTTGATGGAGGGGGGAGATAGAGGTGGGTATGCTGCTGGGCAGGGTGAGAGAAGGGATGAAGAGGGGATGCTAGGGAGGATACTGAGTGCGAGCTGGTAGTTGAAAGAGGAGAATGCTGGTGCTAGGAGAGAGTGGGGAATGCTGTGCAGGGATGGGTGAGGGGGGGAACACTGGGTGGTGTGGGAAAGGAGGCTGCTAGGCAGAGGAGAAGGTGGGAGAGAAGGGCAGAGGGTGGTGAGAGTAGGGGCTGCTGGGGAGAATGGAAGGAGAGGAGGAGGATGGGGAGAGGAATGGGTGGACACCGTGGGCTGGTGGGGAGAAAGAGTGCGGGTGCTGGGCAGAGGATAAAGGCGAGAGGGAGATGCAGGTAAGGAGGAGGAAGAGCAGGAATGGCTGTGAGTGGGGGAAGGAGGGGAATGTAGGGCAGAGGATGGGGGAAAAAGGGGGCGATGATGAGGAAGACAGAGTAAAGGATGCTTGGCACTGTAGGCAAAGAGGGGGATGCTGGCGCTGGGTAGAAGTTAGGGGAGTGAAAGAGATGGGGGCATAAGGTGGTGGTGGGGGACTGGAGAGAGAAGGGAATGCAGGGCAAGGGTGGGCCAGAGAGAGAGAGATTATGATGGGGGGGGGGGGGGGGATAGAGAGAGGAGATCCTGGCAGAGTGTGGGCGGGGGGGGGGGGGGGAGAGAGTATGTTGCTGGGTGGAGGAAGGGAGGTAAAAAAAAAAAAAGAAGGAATAAGCAAACGAATGCCGTTCTAGGAGTGGGCTCAATCTAATAACGCATGGCGGAGCAATCCGCAGACATGGAACGGGGAGCCTGTCAGAGACACAAAGAACAGTAAAAAAAAAAAATAATAACGATGGAAGAAAATGAAGGAATGCAGCTATAAAAAGGAGGCTGAGGAGGCGGGGCTTGTAGTCTATAAGAGTTAGGATTCTGCTCAGCTGAGAGCAAACGAAGGGCTCGATGTGATAAATACAGTAAAGTTGTCCATTTAAAATTCAACGTGCAGTTTTTTTGGGGTTTTTTTTAAACCCGCATACGGGTTGATACAGTACAGTGCGCTCCGACGGAGCGCACTGTTAGCCTGCTATTGGACGCGCGTTTCCCTTACCCCTTATTCAGTAAGGGGAGGAAAAGACGCATCCAACCCGCGGCACCTAATAGCGCCCTCAACATGCAAATGCATTTTGATGGCCCTATTAGGTATGCGCGCGGGATACAGAAAGTAAAATGTGCAGCCAAGCCCACACATTTTACTTTCAGAAATTAGCGCCGACCCAAAGGTCGGCGCTAATTTCTTCCGACACTGGGAAAGTGCACAGAAAAGCAGTAAAAACTGCTTTTCTGTGCACCCTCCGACTTAATATCATAGCGATATTAAGTCGGAGGTCCCGAAGAGTAAAAAAAAAAAAAAAAAAAATTTGAATTCAGCCCGCAGCTGTCGGGCCGAAAACCGGACGCTCAATTTTGCGGCGTCTGGTTTCCGAGCCCGTGGCTGTCAGTGGGCTCGAGAACCGACGCCGGAAAAATTGAGCGCCGGCTGTCAAACCCGCTGACAGCCGCCGCTCCTGTCAAAAAAGGAGGCGCTAGGGACGTGCTAGTGTCCCTAGCGCCTCCTTTTACCCGGATCTACCGCCGGGCCTAATTTAAATACTGAATCGCGCGCACTGGCGAGTGGCCAGTGCGCGCGCGCTCTCCCGCAGACTTTACTGTATCGGCCCGATAGTAAGCAAATGGTATGTTAATGCATCGGGCATTAAAAAGCATGCAAACTCAAGTTAAAATGTGCACTTGGCTCTTTGCATAGGCTGAGCCCACATTTTATCTTCGGGATAAAGGACTCATGATTTATGCAAAGAAAAAAATGCATTTTTGTGCTTAAAGCATGGTTTGTGCACGTGAAATATGATTTATGGAAACAATTGTTCAGTACAGAAAATGTATTTTTTATGCACATAAAATCTCAATTACAGATTCCAGCACTGTAACTTCAGCTTCTGCCCATCGACTAACATTAGTTATGGAAACTTTATTCCACTTCTAGACAAGTGTTATGTTTTTTGGGATTTGCATGAGAGAGTGCTAATCTGTGCATAGAACTCCTTCCTTCATTGGTAGAAAATGTCTGCAGGTTAAACTGCACTCTGAGTGAACCTTTTATCACATCGGTCTCCATTTACGAGGTGCAGTTAACTCACTCTCAGTCTGAATCAGTAAAACGTGCGGGAGAGCCGGCGCTCCGAGTTGAGCGCCCACTCTTCCGACGCACGCCCAGGCACTTCTCCTGGGCATGCCGATTCTCTATTTAAATTAGGTGTCTCGCTAATAAGGAGGTGCTAGGGGCAATAGCGCATCCCTAGCGCCTCCTTATTAGTGGAAGCGGCGGCTGTCAGCGGGTCCAACAACCGATGCTTAATTTTACCGGCGTCCGTTCTCGAATATGCTGACAGCCACAGGTTCGGAAAACGGACGCCGGCAAAATTGAGCATCCGTTGGCAGATTTTTTTTTTTTTTTTTTTTGTGCCTCCGACTTAGTATTACTATGATACTAAGTTGGAGGGTGTACCGAAAAGCAGTTTTTAGTTTCGCTGTTAGTTTCAGGGTGGTTGGCTGTGCGTTTTCCACGTGCTAGTACGTCTTACAGTATAAGGGGGGGGGGGGGGGGGGTAATAGCATGCCTAAAACGCGCGGCCAACCTGGGGTTAAACGGTGCGCTTGGCTGAGTGCACCGTTCTGTATCTGCCTGCAAGGAAGCAGAGGGTGCTGCAAAGGGTAAAATGAAAGCGAGGCAAAGTGATGTTCCTGTAGCCAGGAGGTCACTGGGTAATGCAGTTCCAGGGGGGCAGGAGCTGTGGAAACTCAGGAGTAAAGAAACAAAATCCCCAAAGCTGTGCTTACAAAGCTCCACTAGAGCCATGCCTCTTTCTAACAAACGTGGATGCTAGTGACTGATTACCTGTTTTGCATTGGAAAGCACTCCAGTAAAGCCTTACTGAGCTGCACTGGAAAACCATTTAATTGTAGGAGTCATTGCTTCTGTGCCCCAGACTTGATGCTTACATGCAGAGATAAGGGATTAAGAATTAATCCCCCTCTATTCAATTTATTGCATAAAGGAAAAAGACTTTTTTTTTTCCAAGAATCCAGATTGTAATAAGCCAACAAAGCAAGAGTTTGTACTTTTTTTTTTATCTATTAGACTTTCCCTATTCTTTTTTTTTCTAATGTAGGAAATCTTTTTTTTTTGTTAGCAAAAATTTTAAAAGTCAAATACTGTATGTTGCAATTTCTTTTTATTTTCTATTCATTAAACACCTAAGGTAACCTGCACAGAGCAGCAGCTACAGCTCTAAACAGCGGTCGAACAGCTACTTCAGGCCTCCAGGAAGGCAATGGAGCAACCGGCAGAGAGTGACCATGGTTAAAACTAAGCATCAGTCAGCATGAAATTGCTGGATGTTCTTGGACAACAGTGTCACACATCTTGGTGGCTATGTAGATTGTTGCAGATTTTGGTAGGAAGACTTGGGAAGAGGTTACATTTAGGATTGATCTTGTACGAGTTAGAGGAAGACAGCTATGTGTGGAGCTTGTGGAGGCTGCCAGCGCTGTAATACAGTACACAATTTGGACAGGCTTTGGACAGGTACGGAGGGCGGCGGTAGAAATAGGGTTGAGAGATCAACTAAAAGATGTGGGTGGAGAGGAGGAACTGGAGTGGTTTGAGCATGGGGAAGTTAAGAAATCCCGAAGTGGTGGGAAACCAGAGAAATCGAGACTGGGCAGAGTAGATGGACCCATTTGGACTCTATCTGCCATCATTTACTGTGCTGCTTTATTAATATATTACAAAGAACATTAATAGGTTTCATTTTTCCAAGTTTGTGGCACAATCTTGTGCATGTAAGATTCAAATTAAGATTTAGGGCCTGATTTTAAAAAAGCATTTACATGCTTAAAATTGGGTTTTACACAGGTAAAGTGCATTTACACGTGTAAGTGGGCTTATGAAAATTGCTGCAATATGTGCCATTGAACTGTCCATAGGATTTACTCACGTAAGCTCATTTTCCGCAAGTAAATGGCTTTTGAAAATTGCAACATTTGTTACATTTAAGTGCATAACTCCTTTGAAAATTACCACCTTGGTGTATGCAACATTTGTTTAAAGATTCCTTTTTTCTTACATAATATTTAGAAAGATATTAGGATATCGCAGATAATGCTTGTTACAGAGAGGTTTTTCGTGTGCCCTTGGGCCTCGGCCCGAACCCAGATGAATCTAGGACCGAACCAAGGGTTGGCGGCATGTCCCAGCATGGCGGAGACATGGTCTTACCCTCTGCTGGACCTGCATGCTCCCGGCGCCAACAAGATGATATTGGTAGATGAACAGTCCTCAGACCATTCCCAGCCCTTTCGGTCCTGCCACTTTGGATTGGCGTAGAGCAGCAGGCTGGACAGGATGAGGGCAGATGGAGGCCTTGCACACAAAGACGTGGAGACACTGGAAGTGGATGAGGATCGTGGAAGACTCGAGACGAGAAGCTGGGAGCTTTAGACATTGGCACTGTCTCTCAGGGCGCCCTACACAGCCTACCTTCACGGGCGGACCCAATGGGCTGGTCGGGGACCACCCTGTCTCACTGCGCACCCTACACAGCCTGAGGAGGCTGGTCAGGGACCACCAGGAGAGCGGCACGAGTGCAGGAAGGAATCCAGCCGAGGCAAGACTCCAATGACTGAGCCGGTGTCATCTGGAGAACCACAAGAGCTGGCAGGTCAGGAAGGCTCAGGAGCGCAGGACATGAATCCAGCTGCAGGCAACTCTACTGACGGAGACGTGTTCCCCGGAGAACCCATGGAGATGGCAGGACAAGAAGGCTCAAGAGCGCAGGAGAACTTGGAAGGCACTGGAGAAGAACATCAGGAACCTGGGGCATAAGGAAGCGAGACATTGGGAGACGAGACATCAGGAGAGCTGGACAAGGACCTCAGGAGACAAAGACATGGCACAAGAAGCAGACGAGATATGGAGCTCCAACGATGAACGAGAAGGACCTGACGCGGAGCGCTGGAAGACAGGAGCTTCCAGGAGTGAAGTAACTCCGATGCAAGGCAGAGGTGGAATGCAGGAGCATCCCTTTTTTAGGGCTGATACAGGAAACAGAGCTTAGATGGGACCCAGGGTGTGGCCGCATGCCTAGGGGCAGGAACAGGAAGCTGTGCAGGACCGTGGACAGCGGCCCCTGCACCGACGTCGACGCAGCAGAGGCAGGATTGGGCCAAGGAGCAGTCCCCGATGTCAGCAGCGGCTCCTGCCGCCGCAGGAGGATCTAAGGGCAGCTCCGGCCACCAGGCAAGCTCGAGGACTGCGGCCTCTGGCCGCAAAGATGGCACTGGGTTCGGCGGCGGCTCCGGCCGCGAAGATGGCGAAGTCCGCCGCCCCGGCCACGGAGAAGCAGGACATCATGGGCGGCCTCCGGGCCGCAAGAGGTAACCAGAGTCCACGGCTCCGGCCGCATAGAAGGCCCGACGTCGGCAGCATCCGTCCGCATCGGAAACGAGCAGCAAGGTGAGGAGCCTGCTCGCGGGGGAAGCCCGCGGGCAGGATTCATAACAATGCTCTTGGGTATTATATAGTCTCTATTTTACTACAGCACTACCTGGAGACAGCTACACTATTTGGACTTGCTTCAATTCAAACTGTCTAGTAAGTTTCTTTTAAAGAAAATTATATGTATCCCAAATCAACAATGTGGTTATTTAGGTTGTAATCTCCACTTAAATTTCTCCTCTCCTGATAAATCACTATGAACAAAGATGGAATTTTGGGTTTCCTGTCTGGCTACTGTATGATTTCCAATCTGTGCAAGCACGCACTGCTAGCAGACTCGGTTCATTTAATGAAATTCCTTTGTACGCTGCATGGAAGAAATGGGATAGAAAATTCAGGATGTGTGTGTGTTGCTGATATTGGCAGACAGTAAGGACCATCAGGATTTGAAAGATCTGCGCTCCAGGGGCAAGTGCTTTCTCTTGCAGTCAGGGCATCATCAACTTTAACCCTGACTGGGGCTCAGCAGGAGGTGGCCACATCTTCGCACCTGATTGGGACCCCAGAGGTGAGAGAGCTCAGGGGGGCAGGGGGAGTAGAGGAAGATGAGCAGGGCTGTTGGAAGTGGGGACCCAGACTAATGGTGGAGCGGAGAAAGGGGGTGTGCCGGAGTACCGTGCTGTTGATGTCACTACTATGGCAGAAGATGCCACATGGGGGGGGGGTATCACTGGATGGGGGAATCTCCCCCAGTTCCCTATGGCGTGAGATGCTGTTTAACCCGGGAGCAATCCTGAAGAGGAGTGAGGTGAATGAGTCGGGGGAAGGGCAGCGGAGGGAAAGGCATAAGATGACGGGGTGGGGGCAAGCAAAGGAGAAGGAAGAGCAAGATGGCGGGGGGGGGGGGGGGGGCAGAATACAGGAGCAGGAACAAGATGGCAGGGTAGAGGTGGAAGAGTAAGATGACCTGGGGGGCATTGGAGGAGGCTAGAGATGGCTAGGGGGTAGGGGAGTGGTAGAGAAGGTGGTGAGAGAGGGAGCTGTATACAGTTGCTATTTACTCTTGTTGCCTCCACCCAAACACCAAACAAATTATTTGGGGGCAGGCTAGGAGCAGCGGGAGCACACTTATTTTATTTATTTATTTAAAACAGTTTTTATATACCAGTTTTTATACTGGGATGTAAGCAAAACGGTTTACAAAATGAACATACATAATAAAATCACAGAAACAGGTATTAAAAAGGACAAAACGATGAATTAAAGTACTGTACTAACAATATTAAAAAGAGGCGGGGAGGAGATCAAGTAAACCGCAGGAGAAGGGAAATGTCTGGTGCTCAGAAATGTACCAAGTACTCTTTCTGGTAAACGCGCATTCGAAAAGAGGTTTTTAAGCCCTTTCTGAATTCTTTCTTACTGTCGCTGTTTCTTATGCTGTCTGGGATGGAATTCCAGAGCTGGGGGCCAGCGACAGGGACAGCCGCCTGCTAGTGATGTCAAGTCGTGCAGTCTCGATTGTCGGTACTTGCGGTAAATTCTTATTGGGCCGAGCGGAGGCTTCTGTTTGGTCTATAAATGTGCAATTGTGAGCGATGCCAGGTTGAGGTGCCGTCGCGTAAGAGATTGTGAATAATGGAAAGTATTTTACATGTAGATGGTAAGTACATTTCATCCCTGGCAATTAAGTGCAGGTGGAAGTTTTTGAAACCCTGAGGACAGCTCTTACCTAACAATGTTAATTGATTTCAATTACAATTGCAAAACTAACACATCCCAAATTTTATGTTCCATATTCTCCATGCAATAATAGAATATGTGGAAAGATTTCAGCCAGTAAACTGAACAGATGTGAGTTATCTGTCATTGACAGTCAATCCAAAGAACTCATAAAATGATTTTTTTTTTCCCACCAGACATGCTTTTAAATTCTAAAGGAAAAAGAAGGTGCAATATCTATTGACAATTCAGGTGCACTGAGCAGTAAGAGAGAAAATACTTCACGACCTAGTTATTAGCAGGACTGGCCAGGAAAAGAGATGTTTTTCAAGTTAATAAAATAAATACAAGTTTTAATTCAGGTAAGAAATAGTAAAAACCTTCCCTGGATCTGTCTTTTAGGAAAGATCTACCTCTTTTTGTGTTTATGTATTTTTTTTTAATTGAAATCACAATAAATGTCTTACAATTTGAATAATCTAACATTAACTCATCTAGTAGGATCATATCGCCATATTTTACAACTTGCTTTATCTATGCAAAGACACTGCAGAATCGGCAGCCAACATGCCCCAAACGTTTTGCAATTTCTGCAGCTGAATCATTCCGGAACAACTTAGAAATTATAAAGTTACTCTAGAGCAAACATTTTGGTCTTATGTCACTTGGTCATTCAGAAGGTCTGTAAGAGGAACCTGCTGGGCAGCCTTTTCTTCCCATACTCCTCAATTTTTGCCATCCCAACAGGTCTAAAACTGATCTAACATCAAGGGCGTCATTTACCAAAGCTCTTCTCCTATTTCATGAATATTGAAAAAGGTCTCGAATCAAGTAATCCTTAAGAAAGCTACTCAAGTCATTTTTTTCCTTCCAGGCATTCACGTTCAAGTCTCGCTATTATGTAAGTGTTGTTTCCTAATAACTATTTTGCATACAATGCACACCAATTTTTTTACCACGTGCCAAGGGGTGCATGAAGCAATTTTCTGGGGAATCCTCGTGTTCTACAGATATATACGCATAATAAATGCAACCTAATAACTTTTTATTTGGCATCCATTCCATACCAAATTTTCAGGACATGTTAGGTGGTGGACAAGGATCATGTGTTTTTCTTTTTTTTGTTTTGTTTTTTAATCTATATGTATGCATATTCCACAAATATGTGCATGCAGTTATGCCATGCAATATTTCTTTAAATTTTTTTTTGTTTTGTTTTTGTATTTGATCCACACCAAATTTTCAGAACATGAGGGGTGGGGTGGTCTAAGAGAAGTTGGGCATGGGCATTTTTTTCAGGATCTACATAGGTATTGTGTGCATGCCATAAAATAGGCTCCATTAGTTCCTTATAGAGCTTCTAGTTTCCTTCTGTCCCCTGAAAATGTCAGTCCTTTCATTTTAACAATCATACTATACACATTACCCATTTCCCTGAATGAATTCCATATCATTCTCCAGAACAAACACAGAAACAACTAACGTCGTATCCAAATCCTACCACCTCTCTCAGATCCCAGAATTTCTACACAGCTCAGTAACTTTATTATATTCAGTTTACACCTGGTAACATGATGTATATTTTGTTATGCACCTCTAAGAATCATCTAGATTAAACTTGCTAACTCTCTAATGCTATCTTTTGTCTTATGACCCAGGCAGCCATTTTGGCAATCATCATTTAGTTTTAAACCACCTTCAAATTCTCAAATTAAGCCATGTTCCATAAAACTCAGTTAAAGTCAAGATGTGTTGCATGAAATATTGTTACTCTATGTTTGCTGCATTTCCCAGGAATTCTCTGGAAGCAGATGGATTTTTTTTTCTTGTTTTTAATAGTTAAAATGTACATATATGGTAGTTATTCTCAATCCATGGCACAGATTCACAAACAGTCACAAACTCACAAATCATATCATCATGTAGAGAGTACATAGCAGTTCATCTTTTGGCTCCCACATCACATAGGATTCATTGTATTTCTCTGAAATTCTCCAAACACTCTTTTTCCTGTGCATATAAAACACTATCCTTCCCCTTCCATATGGGTCACTGTTGGTCAGTGAACATATTTTCAAATACCTCATAATGCAGCAACCCATTTTTTTGTTACTACTTGCATTCTCATATCTTCTATTAAAATCATAGGTTGCTGCCAAAACTGGTCAGTTCACATTTAAAGTTAAAGGATGTATCTGTACCTACCTGCAAGATTTCCATAAAGATCTGGATTACTACTGTAAAGGGTCCTATGCTTCTCTCATCAGAGTACATGATGATGATGGCAGGAGTAGTGAGTGAACAGAGTTATTTGCTATGGTTTTCCCTCTAGAATTGGCCACAATGGTACAATCCTGGGAGTTGGAGACCTCTGAGAGGATTCTGGTTAGTAGGAATCTAGAAAGGCAGGAGGTCAGCTGCTGGAAGCTACACCGTCTCTGTGGTACAGCTTGCTGGCCATTTGCTGTTTATAACAGCTTAAGAGTGTTGAGTATCCCCATGCTGAGAGGTCTATTTTTAAAAGAAAAGGAACCTGGTCTAAGATCCAAGGAGGAATTATAATCCTTACAGTAAACGGATTACTGTGAGTTTGGTGGATTGAAGAAGGTGGAGATCAGCTGATACAATCGAATTCCAAGCTGTGTGAATAGCAAAAGGGAGAGAGTTGCCCCAATAGTACTTTATCCAAGGAGAAAGTAGAATAGATTCAAGCAGTTGGAGAGATGGTATAGCAGCAGAAGGTCCTTGGAAAGAAGGAATCAGCACCTCCCCAAAAGGAACCTAAATTCCAGGAGGAAAATGAAGGGTTCTTAAGAGGGCATGCAGACAAGAATCAGAAACTCCCCTGTCAACCTGTAGCTCTGTGTTTAGGAATTTTAAAACTAAGGCCTAGATTAATCAAAAATCTATAAATATAGCAAAAATAGTGCCCATGATTAAAAAAAAAAAAAAAAAAAAAAAAAAGGGGGGGGCATGGTTAGGCTAATTTCCTTGCTTCTGTATCGCACAGGTAATTTTCGCAAGCTGCGATATATATTTATCGCACCAGCTCTAATTTTCACATTGTTTGCTCATTAATCCATCACAGGCGCGTTATCGACTGAAAAGGTTTTTTTCACAAATTCCATTCGGGGGGAGAGGGACTCTGTAGAGACCAATATGTACCTTTGCTAATTATACCACTGTAAGAGGGGGCACTTTTAACTTGGGGTAGGGTAGGTTTGGGGAGAGCAGATTTACATTACTATTGTGTTACAACTTTGCTGTTCGTACCTCTGATTGTGAATGTAAAACTGCCCCCCCAAATCCCATCCCAAGTTTAAAAGTTCCTCCTCTTACAGTGCTATAAATAGCAGAGTTACATTCTGTAGAGACCGGTGTCTTTTTCTCTCTCGCTCATGCAAGACTTTAACTAGGGCCTTTCTGGTAATGAATCCAAAACATTTTTCATATTATATAGAGGCACCAAAAGACTATTGTGTTTTTTATGGTTTACTCCTACTATAATTGGGCTTTAGAACACCCAATAACAAACTTTGTGCTGACCTTAAGCTCTTCTACTACTATACAGGTTTCATATGAACTGACTCTGATTCTTCCTAAGCTTTCAAGTACTCAGATTTTCTGCCGTTAATCTAGTTGTAATCAGAAATCTTAAACCCAATTCATCTACAGACTCTTGATTGCAATTTATAATATTGAAAATCAAAATGGCATGTAGTCTCTTAGGCAATAGTACCAAATTCTCACCTTGATACTTTTCATTTGTCTCCCCCTGCATGTATGACTCAGTCTCCATTTTGCTTATTTTCAGAAAGAGACTCAATGTAACCTTGAAATTTTGACCTTATTCATGGCCATTTCACTGGATAGAACAAACCAAGTCTTGCTTTCTCATTTCTTAGCTGCTCTTGCATAACCAGAAATTTCAGTGCTATGACTTAGATCCATGATGTATAAAAACTGTTAGAATACAAAACTGTCCTGTTCAAAATTTTACATAGCCTTGAATGTTTTTGGGCTGATACTATACACTCAAGCTGACACACATGGTTGTGTCAATGAGTTTCTTAACTCTTCAGAAACCCTTGTGCATTTCATCCAGGGCTGAACTGACTTTAGTGGTTACTGAAACATGGGGAAAGCAAAAGAACTGTCAAAGGGTCTGAAAGCAAAAGTACTTCAACTTTATAAATCAGGAAATAAAAAGATATCCAAAGATTTGAAAACATTCAAATTCTGATCAAGAAGTGGAAAATTGTGGTAGCCCAAGAAAGATTTCAGGAAAATTTGTCGGGATGCAAAGAAAAACCCACAAGCAACTTCTACTGAAATACAGGTTTCTCTGAAACAAGTGGTGTGGGTGTTTCAGCATGCACAATAAGGAGGTATTTGAACAAAAATGGGCTGCATGGTAGAATTGCCAGGAAAAAGCCTTTGTTGCACCAATACCACAAATCAGCCTGCTTACCATATGCCAGACAGCACCTAGAGAAACCTCAAAACGTCTGGAACAAAATAATTTGGAGTGATGAGACAAAAATTGAATTTTAAGGTCATAATTATAAATGCTATGTTTGGAGAGGAAACAACAATGCCTATGAAGCGACGCATACCATCCCCTACCATGAAGCATGGAGGTGGATCTCTGCCATTTTGGGGGTATGTGAGCTACAGCAGCACAGGAAATTTAGTCAAAATTGATGGCAGGATGAATGCAGCATCATATCAGAAAATATTGGAGGAGAATTTGCATTCATCAGCCAGGAATCTGTGCGTGGGGTGCACTTAGACTTTCCAACATGACAATGATCAGAAACATAAGCCAAGTCGACTCTTCGGTGGCTGTAACAGAAGAAAGTGAAGGTTCTGGAGTGGCCATCGCAGTCTCTTGACCTTTGCATCATTGAGCCATTGGGGAGAACTCAAACATGCAGTTCATGCTAGATAATCAAAGAATTTACAAGACCTGGAGGGTTTTTGCCAAGAGGAATAGGCAGTTTTACCACATGACAAGATAAAATAAAGGGCCTCTGGTTCCAAGATGGCTGCCTGTTGAGTGGCTTGGGTTGTCTGCGCTCCTCTTTCAGTGAGTTTATTGTTGCTATGTCTCATACTAAACGGAAGTCTAAGATTCTGGAGTCTGGGCTAACTACCCCGGGCTCAGATTCTTTACAACCTACCATTGAGGGGTTCCTGCTTCCTACTTCAGATACCCCCAACTCCGACAGCATCCTTGGCATCGGGCCCTGAGGAGCCCGATGCCCTGTTCTCTGACTTAGAGACCACCTTAAGCCCCGGAGTGCTGTTTACTCCTTCATTTCCCCCTATGCCTCATAATTTGGATGATTTTCCACCACCATGTGGACCCTCTGGCCCTAGATTGGTGGTTTTTGGAGATGCCTCTCCTGCCGTGATTGCTTCTGCTTCCTGCCCTGAGATCTTGGGGTAATTGGAGAGCCCTGCACCTGGATCGGACTTGCAGGTTCCCTTTCAGGTGATTGCTTTAATTCCACGGGGGGGGGGATATTGAAGATTCTGTAGAATCTGTCATGCAGGAAAGCAGAGGTATGAAGCCTAATTTGTTTCGCCCTGCTCTTCCTAAACATCCAATAATTACTTTGGACTCACTGTGGTCAGCCCTTATGGTTTTGGAGAAATCCATATCTTCCTTAGTTGATGTTGCCTCTACCTTTGCTGGTTGATTTCAAGCCCTTGAATCTGAATCAGTTTCCCATATGCAAAAAATTTCAGCTCTGGAGCATCAGGTTTCTTCTTTACAGCAAACTCGGGATCTGCTGGTTAAATCAGATTTTTCTCATTTACGAAAATTGGAGAATATAGAAAATTCTATTCATTATTTAAATCTACATATATTCAATTTTTCCCAGTCCAATTTAATTTCTCCAATGGATATGCTCAAGAAATATATAACTGAGGTCTTGAAAGTGCTTACAAAACTTATGCCTACTTTTGCTAAAGTTTATAGGACAATGTCTTCAAATTCAGACACATCTGATCATGTTCCTGAACCAGATTTGGACTTAACTCAATTTCTGGAATCTTCTACAGAAACTATAATTTCTCGATGTGGGACTCTCTTGTCTTGTGTTTTTTCCCATGATAGAGATTTGATATTAAGATCTTTTTTCATCATAGACGGTCTTCTTTTTTGGACAACAAGTGTGATTTACTCCACTCAGGAATGTAGGAAAAAGTTTCTTTCAATGCGTCCCGAGGTTTTGGCTACGGTTGTTAAATTTATTCTTTGATTTCCTTGTCAATGTATTATTCATCATGGTATTAAACATGTATATTTTGATCCTGCTCATTTACGTTCATATTTGGATGCTAATCTCACGGCTGATCCTGTTTGAATTTCGACTAATGGCATTTGTAATTAATGGTATTATGAGATGCCTCTCATTTCATTAATATTTTTCTTTAAATGATTCGCTCTTATTTTTTCTTTCATCTTGGAATCCTCCATTATTTCTTTAATATTACAAGAGAGGTGTATTGTATTGCTTAATTTCTTATTTCTTCATTTATAATTATTGCTTATTATCTCTCATGTATGTTACTATAAGCTTGTGTGCTTGTTTATATTTATTGAAATTTCTCCAATTAAGTTAAAACTAAAATAAAGGGCCTCATTCTAAACTATCACAAAAGACTGCAAGCTGTCATTGATGCAAAAGGGAGCGATACATAATATTAAGAAGTAAGTGTATGCAAACTCTTGAATAGGACCATTTTATTATTTCCCTTACTGCTATGGTTGTTTAATGATTGTGCTATTCTGTGATGCATAATAGTTTTAATCATTAAACAAACCATAGTAATATATATATATATATATATATATATATATATATATATATATATATATATATATATGTATATGTATGTTTAAAGATCAGTAGAAAACAGAATGCTCAGTAAATGTCATGAAAGGGTTCAAAATATTCTCAAATTGTGCAATTTTATTAACGAGCAGATAAATGTTCCATCTAAAAAATTCACCATATCTTATGTCAATCAGAGAGATGAGGAGTATAAATATACTTCCACTGGGAGGCAATGAAGAGAGGCCATTAATAACAAGAACTACACAAATCCTCCTTGGAAGGATAATATTGCCAGGCCTGTCCTGGCACCCCCATAAGTAACAACATGTAATTCATAGGAAGTTGGACATTAAAAATTATACAAAAAATTACTAGAGCCTTGTGCCAAAATAATTGAATTGTAAGGTATTCACCATTAAATATATTGGAAAGTACCCTTTGACTCACAACCTCTTCAGAAGGTATCTGGTGTATCTGACCAAATTTCATTCATAAATGATGAAGCAAGATAAATCGGAAACATAATTGTATACGGTTTGTCAAGATGAGGTATAGATTATTTTGCTAATGTTACTCTATATGGTTGTCCAATGAGTATCAGAAAGAAGTGATAGTATGTCTGATTCCTATGGTTTCTGACAAATTTGCCCTTATGAGATCCTTTAATCGATTTAATAAAGTTTTGAAATCATCCCTCTGCCTATGTGTCTTCTTATTTCCATTAACTGTTGCAACTCACTCAAGGGCCTTAACTCTTATTATAGAACTGCAGAAAAGGCTCTACTTGTAAAAAGAAAAAAAAAGTGACATTCCATTTTTCCCTATCTGTATTCAAATCATTGACCGTATTTCTCTTTATAAAGTCATTGACTTTTTAACTACCTAAATCTGGATGGGCTGTCCAAACCTGGTTCAAATAGCAGATTAAATAAAATGGAGGACAAGGCAGAAGTAATTGTAAAAACCTTGTTAGTTTGTTCCTTTATAAAACAACAAAACAAAAACCCTGACCTTAGCAAAAGGTGAGAAATTATCTCCTTCAATATTTCATGAAGGGGAGAATAGTAAAAGGGGCCAACTCCAACCCAATGTAGATCAGAATTGTGAGAATACCAAAACATAGCTGCCCTCATTCGAGCAGCCCAATAATATTGTTTTAAAATTAGGAAGAGAGAAACTCCCCTTCACCCTCTATTTACATGAGAGGTCAAGAGCTTAAAAGTGTAACCTAGGATACTTTCCATTCCAAATATACGTAGTAGATAATTCTAGATATGTCTATTAAGTTCTTAAAAAAAACAAACTGTCTGGAATCACTCATGGGACCAGAGAGAAAAGGAAAAAAGAATTCCAGAGGTCATGTTCATTGAAAGCACTGATTCTGTTTAAGAGAGAGGTAGATATATAACTCCATTGAGACAGGCCCTTCTTGAATTGGACAGCTTATGTAAGTCTTTCAATTGCATAGGAACTATAACGCCCAGGTAAGATATAGAATGACAATTCCACTGAAAGGAGAAATGAGGCCTTTATATTTCCTTACATTTCAGCTGAGACATTAAAGGGAAGTACTATTAATTTAGGATCGTTCTGTTTATAGCCAGAGAGAGAACTAAATTTTTTACATATTGATATAAAATTAGGATGAGAAGGTAGAGGCCCAAGGCACCCTATTGAAGGCCTTTTCAGCATCAAAACAAATAAAGGCTTTAATTTCTGCCTTGTTATCTGTTAATAGTCGACGATGCAATAACCAACCTCGTTGCCTTGTGCTATAATGCTCTAACACGTACATAACAAGGAAACTTCCTGTTATGTGGATATTTGTGCGGTTGTCAGCCCTTGATTAGTGAAAATATTTTAGCTATAAAAAGATAACGCTAACAATTATGTTTTAAGAAAAGTTAAAAACAGTTGTCTCACAGGTCCATACGTAAATTCCATTGCAAGCTCGGTCCCGCGGCCCCTGAAGCAGGCAGTGCATGCCGAAACATGGCCCATGTCGGGCAGACGGACGTAGACCCAAACATCAGCGGCGATAGCGACAATTGCCGAGAAGATAAGTGAAATTAAATATAATAGTTTACGGGTCGATCCACAACACGGGGGATCTAAGCAATGGACTGTGAAGGCACAGAAAAGATTCAAAAATACAAAAAATCAAAATAAAAAAATAAAAAAGTTGAGAATAAGCAATAAAAGAATAAAATACGGGAGCCAGCCCGAGGGGGTAGTCAAAATTTTAAGGCTGCCTCGAGGCTGGCAACCGCACAAATATCCACATAACAGGAAGTTTCCTTGTTATGTACGTGTTAAAGCATCTGTTAATAGTCAGCAAGATCTTTCTCATATTCATAACTGGGACTCTCCTTTTTATGAAACCAACTTGTTCAGACATTACTAGGCCTTCTGAAAAAGGTTCCAAATGAGCCACCATAATTTTCACAAACAGTTTAATGTCATAATTCAATAGTGAAATGGGACAATATGCCCCTGGGGCAGTTGGGTCTCTGCCTGGATTAGGAATAACAATAATAGTGGTTAGGAATTTGACTTAAATGGAAATTCTTAAACTTCCAAGAGGGCCTGCAGACATTTTCCAAAGCTTTGCAAACGTCATCTATCAGTATTATATACCATTCTCCTGGCATCCCATCAGGGCTCAGGAACTTGAAACAGTTTGACTTGCTTAATAGCCATCCAAATTTCCTGAGCCTTCACCGGTGAGTTTAAAACCCTTACTTGAACCAGTGTCAATTTTGATAGTGAAGTAACATGGTATCATCACCTTGTTCTGCTGGACATAAATCTTTGTAATTTTGATAAAAGATATTACTAATTTCTTTAGTAGATCTTGTTAATATCCCTGCCTTGTACCTCAGTTGTAATATGTCATTCCAATCTTATTTTTCACTAAATTCCCCATCATACGTCCAGGTTTATTCCTGTATTGAAAAAAAATCTGTGTTTATAGTACAGGAGGCCTTTTTAATTCTTTGAATAAGTGTATTCAGTTTTACTTGTGGTATTAAATACTGTATTTTATTTTCTGTTGTGGGATTTCTATTAGACATTAATTTATCCCTCTATAATTGATGATCTGAACACAAGATTCCTCTGGCCATGATTTGCTTTCTACGTGCTGTATATACGATCATATCCCTTCGTAAAACAGCTTTAGCTGATTCCCAAAACAATATTAGGTCTGAATGGTGTTGCTCATTAAATATGTCAAATTCTTTCCATTTCTCTCTTAAATATTCTCAAAATTGCATATCTTCATATAAATACTTGTGATATCGTCAAGAATAAGAGGAAAATGGGGATCCAAACTCTTCTAAGTCTATCCATACTAGCACATAGTCAGATATTTCTATGGGCCCCACCTTTGAACCCAAAACCTGTGAAAAATTAGAAATAGTTAACAAAAAGTAATCTAATAAAGATTGAGAGTCATGTGCTCTTGAAATGTGTATCTAATCATCTTCCATAGGGTATAAATTTGGCCAGATATCTAGAAGATTCAAAGATTTGCATAGGTATGGAAACACTTTGGTTTGAGATATAGATAATGAGGGATTTATTGGGTACTTATCCATTGCAGGATCATAAATTACATTGTAGTCTTCTCCCAGTATAATAGGTATTTGAGAATATTGCATAAGGAGATCAATCAATCTTATGAAAAAACTATGTGTAAGCATTTGGAGCATAAACATTTCCCAGTATTATAGGCATTCCATATAAGAAATCTTCAATAATTTAACAACCCGTAGGGTCTTAGTTTTTTACACTTGAAAGGAAATAAATCGGTGTAACAAAATAGCTACTCCTACTCTTTTGCCACAAGGAAGCATAGAACACCTGTCCCACCCAATTTTGATGTAATGTTTTTTTTATGTTCCTCATCTGTTAGTTGTGTTTCCTGTAGGAATGCTATGTCTGTTCTAAACCTTTTCATAGCTCTCAATAGTTTATATCTCTTAATGGTGGATCCTATTTCATGTACATTCCATGTGAGTTTCCTAGTTGTGTTCATCATACATCAGGAGAGAGTATGCTGGATAGTTAAATATCCATAATATATCGGGCTTGGTAGTGTGTCCGTCAGTGCTCGTGCATGTTCCGCAGCCCGCCGATAGATGGCGCTATAATTTCTCACAGGACAAGCAGGATGGTAGTCCTCACATATGGGTGACATCAGGATGGAGCCCAATCACGGAAAACTTCTGTCAAAGTTTCCAGAACTTTGACTGGCCCCTACTGGGCATGCCCAGCATGGCACTAACCCTGCAGCCAGCATGGGTCCCCCTTCAGTCTTCTTTTTTCCGCGCAGCAGTAGCCTCACGGTAAAGGAGCTCTGCAGAGATTCCTGACAGGAATTTTCCTCATGGAATTACTAAAAGTTTATTTGCCCCACAGGGGTCCCTCCTCTAACTTTTTTTCAGACCGCGGTACTCCGGTAAATTTTTACCCGTTTTCCATCGATTACCGTAGAGTTTGGCCCTAGCGGCCTACTGGCCATTGACCGTACCACGGCTCGATTTTTGCCATGGCATCGGGGTTCAGTCGGTGCCCTGACTGTACCCACACCATGTCTATCACAGACCCCCATAAAGTCCGTGTAAAGTGTCTAGGACGCGAGCACGATGTCTTGACCTGCAGCAAATGTGCCCTAATAACACCAAAAGGTCGCAAGGCCAGAATGGAGAAGATGGAACTTCTCTTCCGTGCTCAAACCCCAACTCCATCCATTGCATAGACGTCGTCAGAGCTGGCACTGTCAACTTCGCACCAGCATCAACTACCAGCTGGTGACTGCCCGGCATAGACAACTTCTCGGCCATTGACATCCTCTACTCCGCCTCAGGACCGAGGGGATCGCAGGGACAAACATCGCCATCGACACCTAAAGTTTCGGACCATCGAGGGAGCGAAATCATCCACTTCGCCATTGTCCGAGCCACTGTCTAAGAAACCCCGTCCAGAAAAGTCACCGACCGTTTCTGCAACCGGGTCACCGAGGCAATCCTCACCTGACAGGGGATTGGGAGCCGCGACTCCGCCTTTAATGGTGGTCCCTCCGGCTATGCCTCTGCCTCCCTCTTCTGTTCCGGAGCCGGGGCTGCTTGCTCCAGGTCTCCAAGAAGAACTGTACTGGATGGTTCAGGAGGCCATCAACAAGGCGATGCAACGACCTCAGGTTCCTCTGGCATCGACACCGGTACCGATTGCGGAACCAATCATCTACCTGATTCCGACAGCGCTGGCACCGCTGCTCTTCAGGATGGAAGCGCTCATGGCCGCTTTTCCACCGATGGATCCCAGGTCTCTGATGGCTCCGGTGCCCTCCCCACTTAGTGTCATCGGGAGGAGAAACACCATTCTGCATCCCTCCATCGGAATTTCTGCCTCAGCCATCGATGCCGATACGTCCATCGATGCCTCAATGCCTTCATCAGTGCCTCTGATAATTCCTTCGATTCCTTCGGAGCCTAGACCAGGACCTTCAGGTATCCCACCATCCTGTCCTCCTCTAGTTTCTAGAGGGACAGGTGCTGATCCTTATGATACCTGGACTGATGATTCCTCTCCAGACACAGATGATTTACCTTCACTACCTTCACCTACCGAAAGTAGGAAGTGTTCTCCTCCAGAGGACCTCTCCTTTATACATTTTTTGAAGGAAATGTCTGAATTGGTTCCCTTCCAATTACAGACTGAACATGATGATAGGCACCAGATGATGGAGTTGCTCTAATTTCTGGATGCCCCTAAAGTAATCACCTCTGTCCCTATCCACCAGGTTCTTCTGGATCTCCTGAAGAAGAACTGAGAACATCCTGGCTCCATTCCTCCAGTCCACAGGAAAGCTGACACTACCTATTTGGTGCAGTCAGCTCCAGGCTTTCAGAAATCACAGTTAGATCACCACTCTGTAGTGGTGGAGTCTGCACAGAAGAGAGCAAAAAGGTCGAAGCCTCACTCTTCTGTTCCACCTGGCAAGGAACAGAAGTTCCTAGATGCCATCGGTCAGAGTCTTCCAAAGGTCCATGCTCATCTCCCAGATTGCCGCCTATCAGCTTTATATGACCCAATATAATAGGGTCATTTTTAAGCAGATACAGGACTTCTCGGACTCCCTGCCTCAGCAATTTCAAGAACAATTACAAACCCTAGTAAACAAGGGTTTTGAGGCAGGCAAACATGAGATCAGAACATCTTATGACATCTTTGATACTTCTACTAGAGTATCTGCAGCTGCTATTTCGGTGAGAAGGTGGGCCTGGCACAAGTCTTCTGACCTTTGCCCGGAAGTACAAGACAGGTTATCCGACCTGCCTTGTGTCGGAGATAATCTGTTTGGCGAACAGATTCAACGGATGGTGGCGGAACTAAAGGACCATCATGAGACCCTAAGACAGCTTTCTCTGATGCCTTCCGACTTCTCTTCAAAACAGCCCTTCAGAAAGGACTCTAAGAAGTCCTTCTTTCGCCCAAAGAAGTCCTACCCGCCACCAACCAGATCCCATGCCACGAGACCTTATCAAAAACCCCAGTCTTGTCAAACACATAAACAAAAGCCACAAGCAGCTCCTCAACCAGGGCCTGTTTCAGGTTTTTGACTTCCACTAGAGAGCAGCAGCCAGATTCCACTGCCTCACATACCAGTGGGAGGTCGATTGTGCCACTTCCACAACATATGGCACTCAATCATCTCGGACCAATGGGTATTGGCAATAATTGCTCAGGGTTACCATCTGAACTTTCTCTCCGTGCCTCCGAACTCCCCACCTCTACCAATGTGGAGAACATCCAATCACTCCATTCTTCTGGATCAAGAGGTCTCCCTCCTTCTCCAGTCCAAAGCAATAGAACCCGTACCATATTCTCAGCATGGCCTAGGGTTCTATTCTCGGTACTTTCTAATCCCCAAAAAATTGGGAGGCGTTCGTCCTATTCTGGACCTACGGGCCCTCAACAAGTACCTCCAGTGAGAAAAGTTCAAGATGGTCACCTTGGGCTTGCTTCTACCTCTTCTACAAAGAGGAGACTGGCCCTGCTCTCTGGACATCCAGGACGCATAAACTCTCATATTGCAATAACTCCATCTCATTGCAAATACCTGAGGTTTCTAGTAGGCTCCAAACACTATCAATATCGAGTGCTTCCATTCGGCCTAGTGTCTGCGCAAGGAGTCTTTACAAAATGTCTCGTAGTCTTCACAGCCTTCCTCAGAACCCAAGGTGTTCATTTCTACCCCTACCTGGACGATTGGTTAATCAGGGCTCCCACGCAGCAAGCTGCTCTGTCGTCCCTCAATCTAACCTTACACACTCTAATTTCATTAGGATTTCTCGTCAACTACGACAAATCCTACTTAGTCCCATCTCAAACCTTGTCGTTTATTGGGGCAGACTTGGACACCTTGCAAGCAAAGGCTTTCCTGCCTCGACAACCAGCACTAACTCTCGTGTCTCTTGCTCACCAGCTGCAGTCTCAGCACTCCATGACTGCATGCCAATTTCTCGTCTTCCTGGGACACATGGCGTCCTCAGTCCATGTCACACCAATGGCCCGCTTGGCCATGAGACTCATGCACTGGACTCTAAGGTCTCAGTGGATTCAATCCATTCAGCCCCTGTCTACCGTTGTCCACGTCACCGACTCACTCCGTCTGTTTCTCGCCTGGTGGAAAATCAGATCAATCTCCTCCAGGGCTTGCCCTTCCAGGCTCCAGACCCTCAAATCACTCTTACCACCGACGCTTCCAACCTCGGATGGGGAGCCCATGTGGCCGATCTGCTGACACAAGGATCTTGGTCTCCAGAGGAAGCCAAACACCAAATAAATTTCCTGGAGCTTCGAGCAATCAGATATGCTCTCAGGGCTTTTCAGGATCGTGCCTCAAATCAAGTCATCCTGATTCAGACAGACAACTAGGTGGCCATGCGGTACATCAACAAGCAGGGAGGCACGGGCTCCTTCCTTCTGTGTCAGGAAGCTGCGCAGATTTGGACGGAAGCTCTCTCCCATTCGATGTACCTCAGGGCCACCTGCTTGCTGGGAGTGGACAATGTGCTGGCAGACAAGCTGAGTCGCGACTTTCAACCGCACGAGTGGTCTTTCAACCCCTTGGTAGTGAACTCCATCTTCCAACAATGGGGATATCCTCTGATAGACCTCTTTGCATCTCCACATAACCGCAAAGTGGAGAACTACTGCTCTCTCATTCGCAGCAAACACTCTCAACCCAGAGACGCATTCTCCCTCTCATGGGCAACCGGTCTGCTCTATGCATTCCCTCCACTTCCTCTTCTCTTGAAGACTCTCGTGAAGTTACGTCAGGACAAGGGAACCATTATTCTGATAGCACCTCACTGGCCACGCCAAGTGTGGTTTACAATACTTCAGGATCTTTCCATTCGCAGGCACATTCCCTTGGGAAAGGACCCGCTTCTGATCACTCAAAACAACGGGTGCCTTCGCCATCCCAATCTTCAAGCCTTGTCCCTGACGGCATGGATGTTAAAAGGTTAATCCTTCAGCCCCTTAACCTTTCTGAACCAGTTTCCCATGTCTTGATTGCTTCACGGAAGCCTTCCACGAGAAAATCTTACTCTTACAAACACGTCATGGTGCTCTTCTCAGTTCCTTGACCCCTTTTCCTGTCCAATCCCAAAGTTTCTGGACTATCTCTAGCATCTATCAGAGTCAGGTCTTAAGACTTCTTCCATCAGAATACATGTCAGTGCAGTAGCCGCCTTCCTTAAAGGTGTCGGGGATGTCCCTATATCGGTACAACCCCTTGTAACACGTTTTTTGAAGGGCTTGCTCCACATCAAGCCTCCACTACGTCCTCCAGCCCCTTCTTGGGACCTTAATTTGGTTTTGGGTCGGCTCATGAAACCACCATTTGAGCCTCTTCACTCTTGTTAACTTCGATATCTCACATGGAAAGTGATTTTCCTTTTGGCTATCACTTCAGCTCGCAGAGTTAGTGAATTGCATGCCCTAGTTACCTATCCGCCTTACACTAAACTTCTGCAGGACCGGGCGGTACTCCGCACTCACCCTAAATTCTTACCTAAGGTAGTTTCGGATTTTCATCTCAATCAATCCATCATACTACCTACCTTTTTTCCCAGGCCCCATGCCAATCCAGGAGAACAGGCTCTGCATACCCTTGACTGTAAACGGGCTCTAGCATTCTACCTAGACTGTACAGCTGCCCACAGGGAAAGCACTCAATTGTTTGTCTCTTTCCACCCTAACAAATTGGGGAAGCCTGTGGGTAAGCAGACTCTCTCCTCCTGGTTGACGGACTGCATATCCTTCTGCTATCAGCAAGCAGGCATTCCATTTCAAGACCGTGTTAAAGCACATTCTGTGAGGGCCATGGCGACTTCAGTAGCACACCTGCAATCGGTGCTGCTTCCTGACATTTGCAGGGCTGCTACTGGATTTCTCTCCACACCTTTGCAGCCCATTATTGCTTGGACAAAGCCGGAAGACAAGATTCCATCTTCAGCCAGTCTGTCCTTCGTAACCTCTTTACAACATGACGTACCAACACCCTTCCGCCTGCCCGGTGGGGTTCAGGATGCCCTCTACCAAATTCCACCCCAGTTGTTGTGCCTGTTGCACACCTTTGGGTACATTTTGGTGCATGTTCGGACATCCTCAGCTCTGTACTCACCCATATGTGAGGACTACCATCCTGCTTGTCCTGTGAGAAAGCAAATGTTGCTTACCTGTAACATGTGTTCTCACAGGACAGCAGGTTGTTAGTCCTCACGAAACCCGCCCGCCGCCTCCTGGTGTTGGGTTCGTAATGTTTTATTATTTTATTTTTTGGCACGGTCTGTAGCTTTTAAATAAGACTGAAGAGGGACCCCTGCTGGCTGCAGGGTTAGTGCCATGCTGGGCATGCCCAGTAGGGGACAGTCAAAGTTCTGGAAACTTTGACAGAAGTTTTCCGTGATTGGGCTCCATCCTGATGATGTCACCCATACGTGAGGACTAACATCCTGCTGTCCTGTGAACACCTGTTACAGGTAAGCAACATTTGCTATATCGGGCTTGGTAGTGTGTCCATCAGTGCTCGCGCATGTTCCCCAGCCCACCAATAGATGGTGCAGGTGGCTCCCTGGCTGCCTTGGAGACTCAAACACGCCAGAGGTATAAAGGACAGCGGCCATCGTGGGACAGGCAGAATATAGCAGAGGAGACCCTGGCATGCCGCGAATGGAGTGCGTCCCGCGGCACACGCTCTGTTCGCAGCGAGGATGAAGGCCCGTCGTGCCGTTCGTGGCAAAAAGGAAGGCCCCCGTGTGCCATGATCGGCGTGTCCGGGCCTTCATCTTTGCCGCGAACGGAGCGTGTGCCGCAGGACACGATCCGTTCGCGGCATGCCTGGGTCTCCGCTGCTTTTTTTTGCTCAAGGTGAAAATGGAAGGCCCCCGTGAGCTGCGAACAGCACACCGGGCCTTCATCTTTGCCGCGAACGGCGCGGGTCCCGCCTCATGCCGGTGAGAGAGAGCATGGGGGGGGGGGATGCCAGTGAGAGAATGTGTGAGAGGAGAGGGGGTGTGGGGGAGTGCGAGAGACAGCTTGGTTGGTAAGAGGGGGAGTGCGCGGGATGCTTGAGTGTGGGTTTCAGAGAAGGAGCCTATATGAGGGGATTTGTGTGTGTGTGCCAGAGAGTGAGGGAGCCTGTAGGAGGGTGTATGTATGTGGAAGGGACATTCTTACAGTGAATTTCTAGGGACATTCTGCTCAAAACAAGAGCATATGTGCCAATAAAAAGGCTCGCCGCCTGGGCATAGAACCGGTACAGTTGCTAGTGAAAATATATTCCATGTGAGATACTGGCCCCCCCCCCCCCTCCCTGTCTAGATACCACCTCTCATTGTTTTCCTCAGAAGAATGTCAATTTATATACTAATCCCATTAAGCAGTTCCCTGCCCCTGCTTCCAACCTCAGCATTCCCCTTCCCATTCCCATTCCCCCTCCCATCTCCAAATCCCTCTTCACTGATTTTCTCTTCCTTGAGAGTGGGGGGGTTGTATGTGGTGGGATCAGTCATCAATCCCCCCTCCCCCTTCTTTTAGGTAACATTAAACTCTCCATCAGTAGGCAGCAGACACATAACAAACCATTAGAATACAAATAACCATTTAGTGTAATACTGGAAAAGAAGCAGTGCTGACTTCCCTCCAGTTCCACTCCTTAGCTTAATTAGAAAACTGCAAATAGAAGTATGTTGCGACTTTTTACAGTTTTCATAGCCTTGCCTCCTTGGCCTTTTCTAAAGTTCCCATAACAGAGCCTTGGCAAGTTTTATGAAAGAGATTTTAGGTAGTTAGTGGAAGTAAAGGGTGTCTCCTAGTATTGATAGTCATTGGTAATCCCACTTAAAATGTTTCTGCTGAATTATCAGCGCATCCGCCTCTGTTGCGAATGCTTACATGTCTCTGAATATGTGCTAGTTTACGAAACCTAGAGGCGTTTTACTTATGTTCACTATTTTGATGAGACGTTGAATCCTTTTTCACATGGTGTATGAGCTGTTGGTTTGCTATATCAGCGCATCCGACTCCAGGGTGAACTCTTAACATGTCTCTGAATATTTACCATTTTATGTAATGTGGGATTACATAAGGGCTTCACTTTTACTTGCTATTCTAATGAGATGTTGTACATGCCTTGAGTTCGCTATATAAAATTGTGAGATCTCCCTTCTAGTTCTCTTGCCCTCATGTCTTCCATAGCTTATTGCAAATATTGTGAAGCAACCTTCTTGAAACATCAGTCCATCGCAACAAACTGAATATTTGAAGATCATAAAACATTAACCCGGATACATCCGGGTTTGTACAGAGATCCGCAAATAAAAGTATGACTAGAAGAAGCGTGAACACCGAAGTAGATATTTTTTCAATTGGGGAACTTAGATGTAATACAAGTTACACACTAAGTTTGAAAAGAAGAAAAACAAAATACCTGTGATAAATGGAAGGAGACCTAAGATGAGGAACATTTTTTCTTTCCATTGGTGGTTTGAAGGCGTTAACTAGTCTTGCTGCTTTAAAGTCTGATCCTTTTGTCCTGGAAATGAATGGTTTCTTGTGGCTGCATTCTCTGATGTGACCACAGAAACCTGAGAGCCTTCCTTTAAAAGATCCTTTTCAGTCTACCAGCTCATTTTATATTGCAAAAAAAAAAAAAAGTTCTAACTTTCTCTTCTATTCACTTTTTTCCGTTTCATTTTCCAGCACATTTTCTTTCACTCGTTTGTTCTCTATATTTTATTTGTTACTCGCCTTGAGCTATCATTGGAAAGGTGTGAGCTAAGTCTAACAAAAGTAAAGACACTTGCGTCAGTTAACCTGTAGAGAATTAGTACTGTGTAATTATTTACAATCCTTTCTTATTTGTAATCTACTGGGTTTATATTTCTGGGAGCATCTCTTGTTGGTAGACCATTCTCTGTGTTTTGTTGGAAGATTTGTGCTCTGTTTGAGAATGATGAGAATAACAGTAACCAATAAATTTTGGTCTTATGCGTTACTAGTCATTCAAAAAGGGTCCCAGTGCCCCTTTATAGTATAATACATGCACAGTATCTTTCTCTAAATGTATGTCTAATATATACACAGTGTGTACTATACAGAGCATGTATTACACTGTAAAGAGGCACTGGGACCCTGTGGTGGTAAAGCAAGATACAGATCCATCCACCTCTGGGGTGGATCGCCTGGCAGCACATTTCAAGTGCCTTAACTAGAGGAACTACTCTAAGATGATCTGTGTCACTGGTGAAAGGTTTTATAAATTTCATGTGAGCAAACTAGGGTATGGGGAGAGAACATGGCTTTTCTAGTTTTTCTTTTACTAAATTTGTATATCTTCTATTTGTAATCAAAGCTTACAAAAACAGATACTGCCATATTCGCCAGGAGTTAAGGGTTAAATCAGAAGAAGCAAAAGATTAAGGCATGGAAGAAAATGGATGGTTGCAGAGGGAATACTTTAAAAAAAAAAAAAAAAAAAAAAAAGTGAGGGAGGTTATGAGGAAGAGGAGCAAGTTTATGAAAGGTAGGCATGATACAGTATGGGATGGGGATTGTGGCATCATTGGAAGGAGTCTGTCTGTCTTGGTCTTTTTTTTTTGATAAGATTGAAAGTAATGTTTTTTTGTGACCTTTATGACTGAAATTAAAAACCTGTAAAATGATGTGATCCAGAGCTTTTATTGTTTCCCTCCCCCATTTCTAGACTAGCACAGAGAGAGGGGAGGACGATAACACTGCATCCTATTTGATTGATTGACGTGAGTAAATTTGTAGTGGCGATCAACTTCATTACCTCCCCTTTGGTGCTCTGCATTTGCCATCCACCTGGTATCTTTCTTTTCTTCCACTAATCCTTCAGAAATATATAACCATTAGTGGTATAAAATGTTAATTTTGCAGCACTTGGTGTTTTACGGTCTGTCTGTTTGGTACCTTGTTAGAGAAGTTCACTATTTATTCTAAATGAATTTGTGTTCTTACAAAAAATGAATCATGATTATTCTAATTTTGTACTTTTATAGCATCTGACCATTCAGGAACTTCATTGTGTTAACTAAGAGGGAGATGAAAAGGAGATAAATCTGTATTCACTTAAGAAATGGTCATCTTTTGAATTTTTCTTCCTATTGTTCGACCCTTTGGGAGTCTGTTTCCATGGGAGCTCTTTGTCTTTTGTAGTTGGGAATCCCATCTGTCTCTTCCCTGTGAAGTGGTTTTGTGGTACAATGAAAGGAAAAGGTAAGGACTATGCACATAATTCCAGGCCTGACCACCTCCAACTCTTGGTATCCTGTGTGCTTGTATGGGACTTTGTCATTGCAGTTAGCATACTTTGCACTGTAACGAAATCTACATTCAAAATCTGTTTTATCTTCAGAGCAATGGCTGTATGCAAGGACATACTTCAAACTTGAAAAGTTATTAATATATTACTAAATTAATCTCCCTCCTAATGTCATAGGTCTCTAGGACAATGTTTTTTCCAATCTTTTCAAGCCCAAGGCACTCCTACATTAACAAAACTATTGTGAGGCACACCAACTTCCATGGGGCAGGCAGTGCAGACAGTGTGGTCCAAAGGAAGAGCTAGGGGAACACTGAAAGCCCTACCAGTCTCTCTTCCAAATTATAAAACTAGAGAGAGAGGGAACAGAGAGACACATTAACCCATCACAATGGACCAGGCCCCTTTGTATACAAGTAAAGAAGAGAGTAGTCAGTGTGTGGGCAGCTGGCTTGGTTAGCTACCTTGGTTGCTGCATGTGGCTTGTGGAGCTACTCCACTGCTACTATTTCCAACAGTCAGAATGAGACACATCTGGTGCTCAGTACATGCATTCCCTGTCTCACTTAGTCTGAGGATAAGACAGAGGCAGGAAAGACTTAGAGGAAGCTCAGAAGGTGGAAAATGAGGAGGTATTGAGTGCACTGTGTGTGCCGAACAAAGTGGAGTGTGGCTGTCCATACCCTGCCTGCTTCTTATTATTTACTAGGGGTATGCAGGAGTTAAAAATGTTTTGTTTCCAAAACTATTTTGTGAGGACCCCAATTCATTTCTTTAGTTTCAAAATAAACTAAAAAATTGTTTTTTTTTTTTCATTTTTTTGTTTGCCATTAGTCAGTGGGGGAAGCATTACAGCCTATATTGGACTCTAAAATTTGGGTTTTCTAATCAATATTTGTAAAAAGATTGTGGGGAGAAATCCAACAGAAGGGAGGAAAAACTCCAAGGTACCTAGAAAGCCTCTGGATGCTGGATAGTGGCACCAAAGTGGCATGAATAGCCTAAGACTCCATAAAGGGGCAAAAGCAGAAGATGTTCGAATCATTGTGAGACGAGGCAAAAAACAGCAAAAGTGGGAAGAACACACCAAGGCTCCAAAAGAGGGCACCAGCACAGAGACATGAACCCTTGATGGCATCTCAAGTGGCAAACTGGCACCAAAAGTGGCATTTTTGTATGGCAGCATGAAGGGACAACAAAGCAGAAAAAAACTCTAAGGCAGGCACTGATATAAGGGCCAAGCAGCATAAAGAAGGTTTCAAGACTCCAAAGCATTATGAGAGGTGCAAAGCAGTTCTCCAGACTGACAAGCAATTTCAGATGTAAAGTCTGGGGTATGACAGCAAGGCACAATGGTAAAGAGAGCTGCAAGGTTTAAGGTCTGGGGATGGAAGCAAGGTTGAATGGTACAAAGACCCTCCCCCCCAAGCTACAGTGTGGATTTTGGATTTTCTTGTGAAATGGGCCTTCCAGATGAAACTGATATCACATGTAGTACATGGAAATGGTTTCACAATGATAGGGACTGAGGTTTATAGTAAGCTGTGAGGGTTTGTTTTTAATAGAAAAACATTTTTCAGATCCTGTATCTGAACTCTGGCTATTGTATTTCCTGATTTTGTGGTTTTGCATGAGTTCCCTCTTACAACTCTAACTTTGTATGACATTCAGTAAAGGAAATTGTTTCTCTTGAGCATCTTTTGTTTTGTACCAGTATTTCTTCCTCTGAGGGCTTTTGTTTTGGACAAACTACCCCAGTATAATTGATCAAATGGAGTGGAAAAGCCAAACTGAGATTGTAGAAGGACTGTATGCCTGCTGACTGTCACGCTAATGTTTTGTGCAGGGAACATGGAGACAATGCTGCACAGTGTTTTACACAGATTGTGCACTAGTTCTGATACGGCTGATCTTAGTGACAGACTCCACACGCATGGGAAGTTAATCCCCTTAATTTCCCATGCTGACAATTACTCTTATCCCCCAAACCAACCCAACCCGTACAGAAAGACCATTCTAAACCACTCCCATTGCCCAATCCCAACATATCCCCCACTTAATCCACCTAAGAGCCTAACCTTCTGCCAGTCTACCTATCTCTTCAAGAGAAACCAGCTAATTTATCATGGCTGTAATCCTCATAGGCCTTCCTAAATAGGGCCAGTTTTTTTGTCCAGCTTTCTAAATATTGAAGAAATAAACTGCTGAATGTTTGGTCCTCATTCCCTCTGCCACTTGTGGAATTTTGCTAACAGAGGATGAATATCTGTGGATATTTGTGGGGGTTTTTTTTGTTTATTTGTTTTTACTATATAGCAACTGCTTTATAAAAAAGGATATTTGAAAACTATTTAAGGTAGTCAAAAAGAGATTTGGGACACAGAAGAGACATGGCTAGCATTAACACCCTCTGCTTTGCTCACAAAAGATATTTGCTTACACCATTATTGGCCATTGAACCCAAAAAGCACCTGGGACTGAAGTACCTCCCAGAAGTGCCCTTGCTAGTCACGTAGTTCGTAAGAACATGCCACACTGGGTCAGACCAAGGGTCCATCGAGCCCAGCATCCTGTTTCCAACAGTGGCCAATCCAGGTCATAAGAACCTGGCAAGTACCCAAAAACTAAGTCTATTTCATGTTACCATTGCTAGTAATAGCAGTGGCTATTTTCTAAGTCAACTTAATAGCAGGTAATGGACTTCTCCTCCAAGAACCTATCCAATCCTTTTTTAAACACAGCTATACTAACTGAACTAACCACGTCCTCTGGCAACAAATTCCAGAGTTTAATTGTGCGTTGAGTAAAAAAACTTTCTCCGATTTAGTTTTAAATGCAGCTCCATCATTGCTTTCTACATTAATGGTGGGGGTGGAAAGGAAATAGAACCAAGAGCTAAGAGAAACAGATAAGTATGAGAGAAAGTGTGTGAAGCTTGCTGGGCAGACTGGATGGGCCATTTGGTCGTCTTCTGCCGTCATTTCTATGTTTCTATGTTTCTATCTATGTAAATGTGCACATGCTAACTTCATGGAGTGCCTCCTAGTCTTTCTATTATCTGAAAGAGTAAATAACCGATTCACATCTACCCGTTCTAGACCTCTCATGATTTTAAACACCTCTATCATATCCCACCTCAGCCATCTCTTCTCCAAGCTAAAAAGTCCTAACCTCTTTAGTCTTTCCTCATAGAGGAGCTGTTCCATCCCCTTTATCATTTTGGTCGCCCTTCTCTGTACCTTCTCCATCACAATTATATCTTTTTTGAGATGCGGTGACCAGAATTGTACACAGTATTCAAGGTGGGGGTCTCACCATGGAGCGATACAGAAGCATTATAACACTTTCTGTTTTAGTCACCATTCCCTTCCTAATAATTCCCAACATTCTGTTTGCTTTTTTGACTGCCGCAGCACACTGAACAGACGATTTCAATGTGTTATCCACTATGACGCCTAGATCTTTCTTGGGTGGTAGCACCTAATATGGAACCTAACATTGTGTAACTATAGCATGGGTTATTTTTCCCTATATGCATCACCTTGCACTTATCCACATTAAATTTCACCTGCCATTTTGATGCCCAATTTTCCAGTCTCACAAGGTCTTCCTGCAGTTTATCACAATCTGCTTGTGATTTAACTACTCTGAACAATTTTATATCATCTGCAAATTTGATTACCTCACTCATCGTAGTTCTTTCCAGTTCATTTATAAATATATTGAAAAGTAAGGGTCCCAATACAGATCCCTGAGGTACTCCACTGCCCTCTCCCTTACACTGAGAAAATTGTCCATTTAATCCTACTCTCTGTTTCCTGTCTTTTAGCCAGTTTGTAATACATGAAAAGACATCGCCACCTATACCATGACTTTTTACTTTTCCTAGAAGCCTCTCATGAGGAACTTTATCAAATGCCTTCTGAAAATCCAAGTACACTACATCTACCGGTTCACCTTTATCCACATGTTTATTAACTCCTTCAAAAAAGTGAAGCAGATTTGTGAGGCAAAACTTGCCTTGGGTAAAGCCATGCTGACTTTATTCGATTAAACCATGTCTTTCTATATGTTCTTTGATTTTGATGCTTAGAACACTTTCCACTATATTTCCTGGCACTGAAGTCAGGCTAACCGGTCTGAAGTTTCCCAGATCGCCCCTGGAGCCCTTTTTAAATATTGGGGTTACATTAGCTATCCTCCAATTTTCAGGTACAATGGATGATTTTAATGATAGGTTACAAATTTTTAATAGGTTTGAAATTTCATTTTTTAGTTCCTTCAGAACCCTGGGGTGTATACCATCTGGTCCAGGTGATTTACTACTTTTCAGTTTAGTTCAGTCCCTCTGAATCATTACCCATGAAAACCTTCTCCGGAATGGGTATCTCCCCAACATACTCTTTAGTAAATACCGAAGCAAAGAAATCATTTAATCTTTCCACGATGGCCTTATCTTCTCTAAGTGCCCCTTTAACCCCTCGATCATCTAACGGTCCAACTGACTCCCTCACAGGCTTTCTGCTTTGGATATATTTTAAAAAGGTTTTTTTACTGTGAGTTTTTGCCTCTACGGCCAACTTCTTTTCAAATTCTCTCTTAGCCTGTCTTATCAATGTCTTACATTTAACTTGCCAAGTTACTGTTTGTAGTTTAGGTAACTTTTTATTTTCTGTTCCTCTAATGGCAAAATCTGAAAACCAACTGAAACAGTCCCCTGTGACCTGTGATAAAATAAAAAATGGAGTAGAACTAAAAGGCCCTTTTTTCAAGTGGAGAGAGGTGAATAGTGGTGGGACCCAGGGATCTGTACTGGGACCCGTTCTGTTTAACACATTCATTAATATTCTGGAAAAGGGAGCAGATGGCAAGGTGATCATATTTACAGATGAAACAAAATTATTCACAATAGATAAAGCATGAGCTGGTTGTGAGGAATTGCAGGAGAGCCTTAGGAGCTGGGTGTCTAAATGGCAGAAGGAATTTTAATGTGATGTATGTAGGGGAAAAACAATCCTAATTTATAAGGACACAATGCTGGGATCCATATTAGGAGTTACCATTTAGCAAATGGGAGTCATTGTGGAAAATTCATTGAAATCCTCAGCTTAGTATAAAGCAAAGACCAAAAAAGCAAATAAAGCTAGGAAATATTTGGAAAGGAGCAGAAAACATTGGAAATTATATTAATACCTCTGTACATGTCCATGGTGTGATCACACTTTTTTTTATTATCGTGTGCAGTTCTGGTTGCATCATCTCAAAAAGATATAGCAGCACTAGAAAAAGTACAGAGAAAGCAAAAAAAAAAGATAGAGGCTGGAAAGGCTAAACAGGTTAAAGGCTGTCAAGCTTGGAGATAAGACGAGTGAGAGGAATATCATAGAGGTTTATAAAATCATCTGTAGTATGGAACAATGAACTAAGGAATAGTTACTTTCTCTTTGCAATAGTGTTGCTTCATGGCATATCCCCTAGTCCTATCTAATAGCATTTTTTTTTTCAGTCCATGCACAATTAAATCATGGGATTTCTTGCTAGGGGATGTTGCCAAGGCTTGTAGTATAGCTGGGTTTAAAAAAACTCTAAATGAGTTTCTAGAGGATGGGTCCATTAACGATTATTAGTCAGATGCGGGTGTGTCTACCTCTTACTTTTGGGAGTCATCTCCTAATGGACTTTCCTATTAGGCTCTGCTGGAAGGCGACACTTCTTACATTAGCAACAGCACTGCTTTTCGTGCAGCAGATTTCATAAACTGCTTGGTCTGCACCAATGTGCCTTCTGATTTTTGAAAGGTTACATATGCAAAACTTTTCTTTCGTGCAACTTTTTATAAGCTGAGTTCAAATTTGTGTGCTATGAGCCAGTATAATGCAAATAATATTGGCGCAGTTCATGACTACTTAGCTGGATAAATAGCAGTCACCTGTGGTATATAGCCAGATAGCTTATCCGGCTTAGTGGTGGCGGCTGCCATCACTTATGGCCTTTCAGGGATGCCTGCTTTTCCAAGTTAAAATGTGTGTTTGGCAGAGCCCAAATGCACATTTTACAGTTTTTTTTGCATGTTTTTCAGCTTGCAATGCATTTGCATAGAATTAGCTTATTGATTCAGAAGTTAAAAAAAAAAATCTGAGTATTAAAAATGTGTGCTGAAAATCTATGCACATTTTGTTAATGCTTAGATTACATCGGCCTGTCTGATTGTCCACTTATTCATTCAGTTATACCCCATCCGCCTTCTCTCTTACTCAGATTCAGGAAACTTTATTGTCATGGAAGGATGTGTGGGTTTCCAAGGCAATGCACAAAGTTGGGAAATTAAAAGAAGAAAAAAATGGAATACAAGCATATAAAATTACCATGTCCAAAAGACAATTCCAGGATTCTGATGAAGCTTCATATGGGCTCTGGTCAGATGATGTTTCTGGTTTGGTCACAAGATCCAACATATTTTACTCTTGTAGCTGCTGTTTCTTGTTTTCCTCAGGATTAAATAGCTATTCCTGCTCATTCTTTTGTGAGAAGCCTTATCTATTTTGTCAGCTCTGGGAAATGTCTCTTCTCTTTGTATTTTGCTCAGTACAAAAAGAAATGCATGTCTGTTTCTTTCTCCAGTGTTGCACTGCACGCAGAGTCTGGCTTCTTGGAGGTTTATGTTTCAGTTTTTGTTACCTATTTCCACTTCTCATTTGCGGTAATTTATTCTGTTTTTGGTGAGGTATTGTTGCTAGCATGTGTCTGTGTAGGGATTGATGGCTCGGTTTCTTACGTTTACTAATCTGCATCTCCTGATAGGAGGTGTATTGGTGTTCTAGCACTTGTTGGAATAGTTGCAGTGCTGCTTTTTCATAGATAGGGTTGTTGTTGTTTTGGGTTCCTGCAGTCAGGCTGTTATGGTGTGATATGTTTTGTATGTAGTTTATTATTCAGGGTTTTGTTACTTTACAAAGTGACTGGTAGTGGAGGGAGTTTGTTACTAAGGTGACACTAGGATGTTGAATATGCTTTTCTTTTTTCTATAGTGGATAGTAAGGGTAAAGTTCCTATCTTTGCGCTGCAGAGTATTTGCAGAACTGGAGGTACAGGAATACTTTTGGAGCTGCATACCATGTTGTATGGATTTGGGGTATTGATAGACTCCAGACTTTAGTCCTATATAAGAGGCTTGGTTGGACTGTAAACGCTGTCCCAGTCATGTACCCCACCTGCAGCTTGCCTGGGTGTCATGTCCAGGTCCTTCGCATGGCTCTGCCACTAGGGGAACCCAAAGGCTTTTTATAATAGCAAGGGAACTTTGTGGTGTTTGAAAAATACTTTAGTTTATCGTCCATTTTTAAGGTCATGCCTTGATCTCTTTAGACTAAGATTGAAATGTAAAGCCTAAGCCATGGCCTCCTGAATCAGATGCCAAACCTGCACAATGGTGGGGGTGGGGGGCCTTGACATCCTGCCATCTGACCTCACTGGGGATGCAACACATTGTGGACCTTGGCTAACCTCGGAAGATTACACTTCCCGTTACAAATGTTATATTTTCTGGGCTGCTGGGAAGCCCACACTGGTCCTGACTTACAAAGGGCATTCAAAGCACAGTATTGTTCATAATATTGTTTGCAGGCGTTTGAACAGGATGTCCCTGTAAAATACACAGACATCTGAATGAGGCAATAAAGCTTTTTCCTCTGGCACAGAATGGGGGGAAAATGCCCATTTTTTTTTTTTTTTGAATGAAGGCTTTTATGTTTGTATGTCAATCAGCTTTCATCGTAAAATGGATGAAGCATTGTGCATAGCATGTTAGTCCACTCTAAATAAAGATTTGCAAGCAAGTTATAGATTTTTTTTTTTTAATTGAGCTAACTTAATATATTCATGATTAGCTTAAAAGGTGGGAGCTGTGCTCCCTTCACGTCAGAGTAGATCCTAATGGAAGAGAGCATTGCTCTCACAAGCAGGTCAAAAATGTATTAAATTAGGCCAATTTATAAAAGGTATTGCCCATAGCTTGTTTTAAACATTTTATTTCTACAAATAATAATAAATAGTAGTGTGCCCTTCCATCTGAATATATGAGCTACTATTTCTTCTTAAAATGTTCAGACTATCAGCAGAGGAAGCTTGGACAGGAATACATTTCTGGAGTCAGGGTTATGCATTTTCAGTACAATCTTAAAGGACACATCATCTCTAGAGAATTTAAAGTGTCTTGGCTTATAGAAACAGGAGATGAGTGCCTGTAATGGACTTTGCTGGATTGCAGAGACCTTTTTGTAGGTTAGTATATCTTCTGTATCTGCAAAAAAAGAGGAAAAAAAAAAAACCTGGTTTTCTCAGACTTGCAAACTTTTGCGCCTTTTAGTCCATTCCAATCAGTCATTAATATTGGAATCAAAAAAAATGATTCCATGTTTCTGCTTTTCATAAAATCCCTCAAAGTACTTCCCTTGCTTGCAACTCTTGTAGCTTTTAAAACAGATCATGTGGTGCTCAAATAGCTTTTGTGTGGAGTATTTTATGTAATCAGTCAGTGTGTAAATCAATTAGTCCATGCTAAACAAAGTTATTAAAGCTTCTTTGATACCTCTAGGCTCAGTAGATAAATCTGAATCCCATTCTTCACTGTGACTTTGCTCTGCTGGGCTTCATCTCCCCCCTCCCCCCACTCTTTCAGGGCTGGGGTAAGACTAGCAACCTATTTAGCAACCTCCTTCTCCTTGCCTGGCGACATGGTTGCATCCACAGTAAGTCTAGGACGGATATAATAAGCCGTGCTGACCCTAGTGTGGTTTTTAACTCCTGTTTTTGCAAGGATTGTTCAGTGCTAGCTCAACCCTGGTATGTAATAGGGGTTTTAGTGCCGAAAAGCACATGGTAAACAGGAATTAAAATCTGTGCTAGGATTGGCGCGCCTTCATGCAAATTGCAGGGTGATGAGCTTTATTAGCTATTACCCTGCAGTGCAGGGAGGCTCACTAAAGGACAGACAGCTTATGGGAAATTTTAACTTCTGGATGAGAGCAGGAGTCAAAATTGCCGTAACGGAGAGGTTGATACAATAAAGTGCGTTCAGCCTAGCGCACAGGTTTACGCACGTTTTCGATGTACTAGACTAGCCCCCAATGCAAGAAGATTAGCATGTCCAAAATGTGCGCCCAAACGCATGGCCGATAGCGCTCATCACATGTAAATTGCATACAGATGAGGCTATTATCCTCCGACGCAGAAAATCACCGGGTGCCCAACAGCAAATTGAACTCCAGGCCCGTAGCTGGTGTTAAATCAATCCACAAGTCAAGGGCTCAGGAGAAATTTAAAAACATAATGTCCTGTATGCTTACTACCTTTCTTCTTAAACACCCACTGCTTGCGGTGTTTAAGAATAAAGGTATAATGTAACGCCTTGATGAAAAAAAAAATTCTGGATGCATAATATACATACACAATAGACATGCTCCAGGTTGATATTGCCCCTTGCTATTGTGTGTGTATATTGGGCGTCCAGAAATTGACCTGAAGCAGGATAAAATGGACGCTCGTGTTTGAGCGCCTGTTGCAATTGTGGGCTCACAGCCACGTCTCCTGGGCACCCAATGCATTTGAGTGCTAGGGACGCTTAATTTTACTTTTAACGCAGCAACTCATAAAAATATAGCATCGGGCACCCAGGAGATGTGGCTGTGCACGTGTTATGAAAACGGGCACTCAGTATGCCCCATCGTATTGCATCGGCTCTAGAGTGGGCTGAGGGACAAATGTGATCCCTTTCGCCTCTCCCACTAATCAAGTTAAAATAAGATCATCTCCTCTGAACCACTTATCATCTTCCACCAGGCTTTTGTCAATTCTGATACAGCTCTCAGCTATACCAGCATATATATATATTTTTTTGGTAAAATGTTTATTGAATCATCTCATAACTATTGATATTTGGTTGTATATTTACAAAGTATGAAGAAAAAAGAAAATGATGCACCAGTTCAGACTATGCAGATAGAAATAGAACGGGTACAAAGAGAGTGCAGAAAGATCTTTTTTTTTTTTTTTTTTTTTAATATACCCCCCTCACAAACAGAAAAAAACACCAACAATCATACACAAGCATATTTCATCCAACAAACATTCAGAAACATACTCCATCCACACCTAGAAGTTTCAAACAGGCTTAACAAACATACTTCCAGCAGGCAAAAGTGAACAAACTCAAGTATCAAGCAAAGCTTTAAGCTTTCTCCATAACTGAAGGTAAGCCTTATTTAGAGACAAGTTCTCGGGACTTAAAGCCTGGGTTTCATTTTTTCCATATAAGTACATTGTTTCTTCAAAACAATTCATTGCTTAAATGACAGTAATTCCTCCCCCGTTGCACAAAGACAAAATAACCCTTTTTTTTTTTTTTTTGCGACGAATCGTAGTTCTCCCTTAGGCAGCAAATCTTCTCTGTCCAAAAGACTTAGATGTATTAGCTTACCAGATCAATTGACTGTACAATTCAGCACTTTTTCCACAAAATTGAAAATTTTGTTCCAAAAAAGTCAGTCTATGACAGTCCATAAATATGATGTAAAGACCCTTTTTGATATAAATCATAATCCCAAAGCTTTAACTTGGCTACCCAGACCCTAGTTAGACAAAATCTATTTAAGGTCTTATATAGAATTTCCCTTATATTTACTACAATAAAATATTTATATACTGAAAAAAAACGAATGCAGCTTTAATATCTTCTGCAAATGCAATATTTAAATCCCATACTTCAGAAACCAGCGAGGCTTTGCAAAGGGAATGTTCATCATCTTTTTGCAATATATGATATCATCCTTCAGTAATTTTGTTTTTCACTGATTTAAAAAATACTATCCTCTATTTCAGTGCATCTAACACTTTTATAACAGAATTATCAAAACTCTGTAAACCATAATGGCGAGACTGCAAATAAGTACAAGAGTAGTTAGCCAAGACCTTTCAGTGCTTTCTGAGAAACAAGACTTCCTATCTGTGTTCTTCACCACCTCCACACCTTTCTAATGGAAGGAAACTAAAAGTTGACTTGTAGGAAAAAAGATAGTTTGTTCCACTGTAAATGTAAAAGATTACCAGGTCTGTATGGGTGAGACCTTGCATGCATTAAAAACTCTGTCATAATTGCTTTGCTTTGTTACCCATTAATGCACACACTGAAGCAAACAAGCTACATTGTAAAGTCTTAAATCTGGAAGTGCCAGTCCTCCCATCTCTCTAATATTCACCAGTTTCCTAGTATGTAGACAGATGGACTCAGGACCAGTGGGTTATGCTCCCCTGCCAGCAGATGGCGATGGAGCAAGCTGATGTCACAGTATATATACTCCTGCAGTGACCCCCCAGCCTGCCCAGTATTCTTTGTCTCCAGCAGATGGTGGACATGCATCTCCCTATGGGGATTGCTTCAGATTTTGGAAGGAGAAATTTAAATTGAATAAAGAAAAGCCCTGCTCTCCTGCAGTGATACCAAGTGGTCCGTCCCCCAGTTGAGAATTCCTGAGGTGATTTCCGTGATCCCGCAGATGTGTGCCTTGATCCGGTAGCCGGCTTTCCTGGCGTTGACTTAGTGGATTGTACAGTTTAAAGGCAGTGGATGCAGGAGGCAGAATGTGGCGGTGACGGCAGATGCCCTCTCCACCCCAGCTGGAAACAGTCTCTGTACTCAGCTGGTAAGCGCTGAACTCCTGGTAAGTTTACAAAAAAAAAAAAAAAGAAGTTTTTACCTTCCATAACAGAGACAGTTAGAGGAATTTTAGGGCTTCCTCTGGTCTCCGTGCTCTGTGCACCGTTCCGACATTTGTTCCTGCTTCCATTGGGGTTAGGGGAACTGGACAGCTGGTGGGTTGAGCGGCCCGTTGGGCTAGGCCCCGCAGTTAAGCTTTTTGCCCGTGTGCCGTGTGGTAGGCCTTGGTGGCATTTTTCGTGCGCTTCTGTGCTGCTTTCCTGCCCTCTATAGGATGTTATGTGCAGTGTATCTGCTCTGTGCATGCGTTGTGCGCTCAATTTGGGCTTGTGTTTTGGTGGCTCTTGCCGCACAAGTTAGGTATGTGTTTTTTGTACACACAAATTTTTGAGCATGAGATGTTTAGACACATATTCCCCGCCGCTGATAGCACCAGTGAATAAGAAGCCTAAGCACCTTTCTCTCTATGTTGCCTGTCAAATTCAGCCTTCTCAGCCTCACCTGTCCTCTAACATATGTCCGTGCTGTTTGGACACTCAGGGAGAGTTGTCTTCCTCTGATTTCACTAAGCCTGGATCCTCCCATCCTGATGATGATTCGCTTATGACCTTGTCCAGAGGGATGCAAGACCTTGGTACTCCCTTAGCTGGCTTCTCACAGGAGATGGTAGTTCTGTGGGCCCTGCTCCAGTTCCTTCTGGGTTTGAACTGGATCCGGCTGCTTTTTCTTGGGTAGAGTTTTTTCAAGGCTTACAAGCTTTTCTTCAGGTGCAGTCCTCCGCTTTGCCCAAGCCTGTCAGGTTGGACCCTCAGCTGGTGGCTCCTCCCTCTCCCAGTCCTATGATTAAGTGCCAGGGCTCACCTAGTTTTGCTGCGGGTATCCCCAACAGGAACCCAGATGGCACTGAGGCAGGTCTGATTCCCTGGAAGATGGGGAAATTCCTACAGGCCTGGATCCGTATCGGACTATGTTACGGTTCTTTCATAGAAATGAACAGCCGGCCCTGATTTTCCAGAACTGAAGAAGAATCCCATTTTGGTTTCCTTGTATGTAAAGCCTCTTGAATGGGATGCCCCAGAGGCAAATTTCAAAGGGGGTGGGACATTGGAAGGCCTGTACCCCCTAGATCCAGCTGTGAGAGAGCGTTTACGATTTCCCTAAGTGGATGCACTGGTCTGTGCCATCTCTAAGCGAACAACTATCTCCATGGAGGGAGGAGAGGCCTTGAAGGATGTGCATGATAGGAGGACTGAGGCTATCCTTAAGCAAGCCTTTGAGGCAGTGGCATAGTGGCATGATCTTCTCTGCTTTTCTCTCAGGAGGTTGATTCTGGAATGAATTCCAGAGCGGTTATGGAGCCCACTGCCACCTTTTTAGCTGGTGCAGCCTGCGATTTGGTCCATACCTCAGCCAGAGGAGTGGCTTCAGTGACAGTGGCCAGGCATCAACTATGGTTGTGAAATTGGTTAGCTGATGCAGCCTCCAAAGCTAATCTTATGAAAATGCCTTTTAAAGGCTCGGTCTTGTTTGGGAGTGAGTTGGAGAAACTGGCCGGTAAGTGGGGCGAATCTTCAGTTTCTCTGTTGCCGGAGGATAAGAAGCAACTGCAGCACCTCTTTAGTATGAGGGGTCACTTCCAGGGTTCTAAGCGGTTTCGTCCCTACAGAGGGTCAAATTTTTAGAGGACTTGGCCTTTCGGTAGGTTTTAGTCCTTTTGTTCCAGACAGTCCAAGAGAGGAGCGGGCTCAGGTGGCGGTTCTTCCCAAGTTTCCCAATGAAAGTTTGCGGTCCCTCCTTCGGGAACAAGAGATAGAGAGGTCTTCTTTCTCTCTCTCTCTTTTATCAGAGGTGGGTTGAGATCACATCAGACTATTGGGTCCTGGAAGTGATATGAGAAGGATATGCTCTGCAATTTAGCAGTATTCCTCGGGACATATTCATGGTGTTCCTTGCCACTCCCTGTAGATGAAGCAGGCAGTGGAGTCTACATTGAGGCTGAGGACTGTGGTTCCGGTGCCCACTTCTCAAAGTATGGGGTGATATTTCATTTATTTTGTTGTGCCCAAGAAGGGAGGGTTCCTTTCGTCCCATCCTGGATCTCAAGTGTCAACCATCATTTGAAGGTTACTCATTTTTGCATGGAAACCTTATGCTCTGTGATAATGGCCGTGCAGTCAGGGGAATTTCTGACCTCCCTGGATCTGTCCGAGGCCTATCTTCATGTTCCTATCCATTTGGAACACCATTTTCTACATTTTGCAATGTTGGGGCGCCTTTATCGGATTCAGGCACTGCCCTTTGGTCTAGTCACTACCTCCAGAACGTTTTCCAAGGTTGTGGTGGTGGTAGCTGTGGTGTTGAGAAGAGAAGGGGGATCCTGGTGCACCCATATTTGGAAGACTGGCTAATTTGAGCCAAGTCTCAGGAAGAGAGCCACCTGGTGACAGACAAGGTGGCTCTCTTCTTGTAGGAGCTCTGTTGGGTGGTGAACCTGGCCAAGAGCAGACTTCAGCCATTTCATTTGGAGTATCTGGAGGTTTGTTTCGACACTGGGCAGGACAAAGTTTTCCTGCTAGCAGTTTGGATTCAGAAATTAATGTCTCGGGTCCACACTGTCAGGCGTATAGTGTTCACCAACTGACGTACCTATCTACAGGTGTTCGGCTTGATGGTGTCAACCCTGGAAGTGGTGCCGTGGGCGAGGGCACAGATGCGTCCTCTTCAGCGCTCACTACTGTCTCGTTGGAACCTGCAGTCTTGGGACTATTTGGTTCGGCTCCACTTGCTGATGGAAATATGTTCTTGCCTCCAGTGGTGGTTGCAGGAGGCTCATCTGAGAGAGGGAGTTTTTGTCCTCCCCGACCTGGTTGGTACTTACGACATATGCAAGTCTCTAGAGTTGGGGAGCTCACTGTGATTAGTTAATGGCCCAAGGATGTTGGAATGCCGAAGAGTCTGTGGCAACCGTCCCTTCCCGACGGCTTCACTCCGCCTACCTTTCTTTCTTTGCACCTCCTCTTGCTGTGGATGGACGCCTGGCTGCTGCGGCGTCCCCGGACTGGCTTGGGTGCTCCCTCCCGCCATGCTCCGCTGGTACCTTAGGGTGCACACGCCGTGTGGCCCTCACTCTTATTTCCTACTTGGTGCAAACCTCAGGGGCGTGTCACTGCCTGGATATTTAAAGCCTACAATGTTTGCCAGCCTTTGAGTTAGCAAGGGGAATTCTTACGGATGGGATTCGCTCTCCATACCCAGCTACTCTGCCTCTCCAATCTTCCATTGGACTCTTAATGCTAACGGGGTACCTGCTCCTCGGGGGCCTCAGTTGCTTTTCAGGTTGCTATCAGGAAACCGGTACTCGCTCCTCGAGGGCCCATGTTCCCTGACTTGCTGCCTGCTCTTACCTTCTCTTCTGCCTGGAAGGATTCGCTATCTTCAACACCAGTGAGTACTACCATCTTCACCTCAGAGCTGTTCCCTGGAACCAGGTACTCGCTCCTCGAGGGTCTGCGCTCCCTATTCTGGGGTTCTCCATACTGGGGCTTTATGCATATTCCACTGTACTCATTATTCTCAGTTCTTTCCACTATAGCACTGCTACCGGAGGAGTCGCTGTTCCAGCACCTGAGGGATATTAGCCCAGCCGGGCTACTTCTGCTGCTCACCACTGCCACCTCTGGTGGCTTCACCACATTGTCTAATAAAAGATCAATCTCTGTGTTTGTGTGTCCTAAGCTGAGCCTGACCTGTGGCCCCTCACAGGACTTCCCCCTGTGGGTGTGGTCAGCTGCCACAGTGTCCAAGGTTCCACCCAAACCTCACTAATTATAATAGAGTCCCTCTAGAGCATCAATTGGTCTGGTTAGCATGCTTGCAGTTCAGCCACAGGCTGCACGGTCAAGCGGTCCACGTGGTGTCTGAGAACGCGATGACGTTGTCAGACATCAGTCGCCAGTGAGGAACCAAGATCCAGCAAGTGTCGCAGGAAATAGACCAACTTATGGAATGCATGGAAGAACATCTACAGATCTCGGCCTCTCGCATTGCTGGAAAAGACAATGTAAGAGCGGACTTTCTCAGCAGTGATAGTCTGGACCCAAGAGAATGGGTGTTGTCAGCTGAGGCATTTCAGCTGATTGTGCATCTCTGGGGCCTTCCGTTCCTAGACTTGCTGGCGACTTCTCACAATGCGAAAGTTCCTCGATTATTCAGTCACAAGAGAGATCTGTGGTCCCTGGGCTAGATGCTCTCATAAGGTCTGGCCAGAAGACAGGTTGCTTTATGCCTTTCCTCCACTTGCTGGTCAGTTTAATTAACAAAATCGAAGGCCATAGGGAGCTAGTACTCCTGGTGTAGTCTGACTGGCCCCAGCTTCCGTGGTATGCAGATTTGCGAAGACTCCAGGTGGGGACCCCCCCTTTGTCTTCCGCCACACATGGATCTGTTGCAGCAGGGACAGGTTCCTCATGAGGATCAGATTCTGTTCTGTCTTACTGTTTGGCCCTTGAGAGGGCTCGCCTGTTGAAGCGTGGATATTCTTCTGTGGAGATTTGCCACCTTACTCCGCGCTTGAAAGTTCTCCACTTTCTTAGCCTATGTGCGGGTTTGGAGACTATTCGAGGCCTGGTGTGAAGAGCATATAGTGTTCTTCCTAGTTCAGTTAAGATCCCACTCATTCTGAACTTTTTGCAGGATGGGTTGAATAAAGGAGGCCCTTAATTTCATGAAGATGCAGATTGTGGCTCTTGCCTGTTTCAGAGGCCCGGTGAATGTTGATTCCTTGTCTCATCCTTACATGGCCCAGTTTTGGAAGGGCGTGAAGCATCTTAGGCCTCCCTTGAGGTTTCCGGTTCCATTGTGGAGTCTTAACTTGGTGCTGGATTTTTTGGCAGGCCTTACGTTCTGAATGCTGCATAGCTTTTCCTTGCAGTTATTGACCTTGAAGACAATGTTCCTGGTGGCTATATGTTCTGCTCGTCGAATTTCTGAGCTGCGGGCCTTGTCTTGCCGAGAGCTGTTCCTTCGGGTGACTCCGGGGGCGTTTACAGCTGCATACTATTCCATCCTTCTTGTCTAAGGTGGTCTCGGAATTTCATTTAAATCGGTCCATTTCCTTGATGTCCCTGGATAAGGTCAGGGATGTGGAGGAGTATTGCCTCCTCCGCCCCTTGGATGTCAAGAGATTTGCCGTGTAGTATCTGGAGGTTTCTGAACCTTTCCGGAAGATGGATCGCCTATTTGTCCTCCTCGGTGGAAGTAAGCAAGGCGCTCCGGATTCACGGGATACCATAGCTTGCTGGATTAAGGAAGTAGTCACAGCTGCGTATGTGGATACTGAAAAGTCGTTGCCTACTCAGGTTTGGGCTCATTCTACTAGGTCTCAGGCAGTATCATGGGCAGAGGTTAGATTGTCTCCTGTTGATATCTGCCGAGCTGTGACGTGGTTCTCCTTGCATACTTTTTTCAGATTTTATCATCTGGATGTGCAGGCCTGGGAGGATGCAGCCTTTGCGCATGCGGTGTTGCCTGGACTGCGGGCAGCCTCGCACCCTGTTTGGGAGGAGCTTTGATACATCCCACTAACCCTGAGTCCATCTGTCAACATGCTAGGAGATGGAGAAATTACTTACCTGATAATTTTGTTTTTCTTAGTGTAGATAGATGGACTCAGAATTCCACCCTTGGCTGCCAAATGAGTGTGCCAATAGTCCTCCTGTGGGTTCCAGGTCCCAAAGGATTACTGGTAAGTGTTCATCCAGTCCCTAGATTGGGGTACCTAGGTTTTTACACAAGTTCAGTGTTTCTTGTTGGTTGAGTACAGTTATGGTTGCCTGATTTTAATAAAGTTTTTTGCTAGTCTGTCCACAGTTGCTTTTTGAAGATAATACTGGTAGGATGCGGTCACTGCAGGAGTAAATATACTGTGATGACAGCTTGTTCAGTCTTCATCTGCTGGCAGGGGAGCATAACCTACTGGTTCTGAGTCCATTTGTCTACACTAAGGAAAACCAAATTATCAGGTAAGTAATTTCTTCATTTATCAGAATTAATTCTAGCTGTTTTATTCTTCAAGATGAAAACTGTGATTAGAAACTGAAGTTATGTATAGCTTTTCTCTTTATCCAAAGCAAGAGCATTTGTAAACATTATAACATTTTAGGTAGAATTAGCAACTTGGTAAGGGCAACCCAACCATTAAGAGACAATGGTAAAGATTTCCATATTTCCAAAGTTGACTAAGTTTCATCAAAATATTCAAGAAATTTAATTTAGTCATATCTTCAATAGTCCTGATTAACATTAACCCCAAACAAAGATTATCAAGGGACCCTTCCAAGCATCACGTAAGCAATGATCTATACAAAATGCCTCTGATGCATCATAGTTGATTTTGAGATCAAAAAAGAATATAAGAAATTGCCATAATGGGTCAGATCAAGAGTCCATCAAGCCCAGCATCCTGTTTCCAACAGTGGCCAATCCAGGCTGCAAGTACTTAATGTTTATACTAAGTAGATCCCATGCTACTGATGCCAGTAATAGCAGTGGCTATTCTCTAAGACAACTTGATTAATAGCAGTTAATGAACTTCTCCTTCAGGAGCTTATGCAAACCTTTTTTAAACCCAGCTAAACTAACTGCACTAACCCACATCCCCTGGCAACAAATTCCAGAGCTTAATTGTGCATTGAGTGAAAGAATTTTCTCAGATTAGTTTTAAATATGCTAAACTGCATGGAGTGTCCCCTTGCCCTTCTATTATCCGAAAGAGTAAATAACTGATTCACATCTACCTATTCTAGATCTCTCATGATTTTAAAGACCTCTATCATATCCCCCCTCAGCCGTCTCTTCTCCAAGCTGAAAAGTCCTAACCTCTTCAGCTTTTCCTCATAGGGGAGCTGTTCCATCCCCTTTATCATTTTGGTTGCCCTTCTCTGTACCTTTTCCAATGCAACTATATCTTTTTTGAGATGCGGTGACCAGAATTTGTACACAGTACTCAGGGTGCGGTTTTGCCATGGAGCGATACAGAGGCATTATGACATTTTCTGTTTAATCACCATTCCCTTCCTAATAATTCCTAATATTCTGTTTTTTTGACTGCAGCACACTGAGCAGACGATTTTAATGTATTATCCACTATGACACCTAGATCTTTTTCCAAAGGATGATATAATTTCAACAGTATCATGCAAAGATGTTTGAGGATTACCAATATATCACAACATATCAGCGAAAAGACTTAATTTAATGGTTTTATGTCTAGCATGTATACCTTCAAAAAATACCAGATTCCTTAATTTGACTGTCACCGGTTCAAAAGTGAAAACAGTGGGGACAAGGTTGCCTCTTGTCTTGTTCCTTAGGCTAAAGTACAACTATTAGAAAACTGACCATTAGCAAAAATTTGTGCCTTAGGGTTGGTGTAAAGTAATTTTAACCTAACTCAAAAAGAATGTCCACTATTACTTATTAATCAGGACATTAAATTGTGCTCTGTGATTCTGGCAATCAGATTAAATAATGCTATTCATCATATTATGCATGAAGATCAAAGATATTTTGATAAAGGGAGATTTTCAGTTTCTAATATTTTGACAGCTTTGATATATTTCCGGTCTACCCTATCAAATGCCTTTTCTTCATCTAGGCTGAATGGATTTGTAAGGCTCTGGATAAACAGAGTCTTTATTGGGTTTTAGAATCAAAATTAGCTTAGCCGGATTATGATGATCCTCAATATTACTCTTATTCTTTGCCATCTGAAATATCTCTCTCAAGGGGGTCACTATATAATCACCTAACTTTTTTTGTAAAATTCAGGTCCGAATCCATCTGGACCAGGTGTTTTAGCCAATTTGTAACTGTTTCTTGACCATGCAAATCTCCACATTTACAGGTGCTTCAGCTCTTAGCATTGAGAACTAGTAGGCAGAGGAAGCTGCAGAACCTGGCAATAAGTCATGCATCTCCACACCACCACCTGCAGAGTAGAGCGTCTTGTAATATTTTTCAAAAGCAGATACAATTGTAGGATTGATAAATTTGTATAAGACTGTACATGTGCACATATTTTGTGATCTCAGTCTTGTGAGACCATCTTGAGGGGATAGGCCCCGTGCAGAGCACCTTCACAGAGCTGCATTTTACTGGAAAACATTAGCTGTGTCGGGTAGGTAGTATGGGAGGAGACTGCCAGTGGTTGAGCAAGGTAGCGGGGTGAGGAGAATAGCTAGCTGGTGGGGGAGGGCTTGGGTGGGCAGGAGTCTATAAAAGAGAATTGTGTGTACCCTATTCACCCAGGTAGCTGCCCGTTTGCAGGACAAGTGCAATATTCGACGGGGGAGGGGAATTCTGCCCAAACTCTACATTGTGCAGGTGCACTGAATTTTCCTGGTAGTAAGGACTGTTGTACGATGGTTAGGGAACAGTTTACTTGTTTCGTTTTTAGCACATTGAACATCTTTAATTCTTTATAGCTTTGTTTAATTCTTTATAGAAGCCCAGTCTCTTGCCTTCAGTTTCATTTTTTTTTTTCCTGTTCATGATTCACGATGTCTGTGAAAGAATAGTTCTTGGGTAAAAGTGAATCAAGCTGACAGATGGTTCTTTGGCTGCCATTGTAACTTTGCGTGTGAATTTTTATACTGGAGCAGACAGTCTGAAAACCTTTTTGGTTTGTAACATATACAGGCAGATGTTCTTGTCTATGCCGTGATTAGGAGCAGTGCCTAAATACTAGAATAATAGAAAGTGAAAGGTGGCATTTTGTGAATGAATGAATAAATGAATAGTGATTTCAACTCCACTTTTATTAGGCAAATGGTTAGAGTGTAATTCTTTTTAAACTTCATTTTCCTGGGTGTTGTAATTCTACTGTGTGTTCTTTTATCCTTTAAAAAAAAAAAAAAAGATTTTGGCAAATGATGGGTTGTTTCTGTCTTTTGAGTGCCAGATAGTTATTAGGATTTACTCGTGTGTTTGCGTGACTTATTCATTCTATTCACATGGAATTGTTCCTGCATATTCATTGTAGGAACTCTATAAAACTGGATGGGTTTGCACCACGTTAGCGGGTGGTGTCGCGCATCTTTCTTCTAGCATGTGTTTTTGAAATGTGGTTTATAAATGTATAACTTAGGAATTGTGTCCTGGCATGACAAACCTGATGATTCCCCCCCCTCCCAAAGTATCTTTCCTCAAACAGGTCTGGCTGTCCTGATTCCCATTATGCACCAGACTTGCCACTGCTTGCAGATAAAATTCATGAACATTCATTGTGACTAGGCTGAAAACTGGGCGTGCAGGTGACCTTCAAGGACCACAATTCAAGATCCCTTTATTTAGAGCCTTTAGCAGGATTGTATTTTTTACTTTGCTTTTGGCTGTGGCTGACTGTCACATGATAATATGGGGAACGATGTAAAAACCTCCAAACATAAAAGAATAGAACTAACCATTTTAATTAAAAAAAAAAAAAAAAAAAAAATCATAAATGTGATTTTCAGAATCATGCAAATACTTCTAAATGTGAATTCCTTGAATTCGTTAACTTCGGAAACTGAAACTCTCATTGGCCCCACAAGCCTGCTTGTTTTGTTTAGTAGCCCTGCAGGTGGGTGGGGACCACTCTGAACTCGGTCTATGCTTCCTGGGAAAATGTAAGGAGTGGCAGTGCGTGTGTGATTGGGGCATGTGGGTGGTGCGAGTGGATGCTGTGAGGGACTGTCTGTAGGGAGCTGTGGGTGAATGGGGAGTTGGGGAGGGGGCAGTTTGGAGTATTTTAGGAAGCTGGGCTGGGGGTATTAAGCGTCCATTTTTCTAACACACACAGCCACATTCTCTGGGTGCCCGATGCAGTATTTAAATGAGGGGCTGCGTAAAAAAAGGAAGCGCTAAGGGGAAATTGTGTGACCCTCGCGCTCCCATGCAGCAGGCGTCCATAACTGCAATGGAAGCTCAATTTTCAGAAGGGTAGGGAAGAAAGGGAAAAGATGGCTGGCTGGGAAAGCCTGGAGAAGGAGGGCTAGGATGAATAAGATGGGAGATAGAGGGGGGTAACAGGTTTAAAAAAAAAAGATGAAATACAATAGGATGAGAAGTGTGAAATCTGTGGAAGTAAAAAGGCAGAAAAGAGAGATGGGGAGAAGGTGAACAATGTCAGCTGGAGGGGGGAAGAGCTGGAGAAAGAGGGAATCATAGAAGGAAAAAGTAAAATGAAAAGAAAAACAAGGATTCAAAAGCCAGAAGTTAAGTAGGGGAATAAAAACTGAATAATGGGGGGGGGGGGGGGGATGTATTTTGAATATTTTGAATTTAATTTTGTGTGTGTGTAAATCTATCTATATAATGATGTGACTTATTTAAAAAAAAAAAAAATTCTAGCTGTAATGTCCAACACCTGGCATTGTATTAAAGCTGTATGTGAGGAGTGCTGTGTTGAACTAATTCTATTTTTTAAACAAAATATGAGGGAAGCACTTGGCAAAACTCTTGAACCATACGGATGGCTCAACAAAAGACAGCTGCCATCCCCAACCCCTGTTCTTCAGACTCTGAGGGAAACGCTCCTTGCCACCCCCCCCCCCCCCCCCCCCCCCGGTCTTCAAGCTTGGGTGTCCAGTTATGGTCCATGCAAAAAACCCACCAGCCCTGTTTCTGCTGCTCCAGATCTTCTTTGGTTCCTGCGGCCTAATCTCGCCACAGGCCATTGGCCATGTGGATCATTGTCTGGGCTGTTTGTCGTCTTAGGCCTCTGGGGACCGCCTTTATTGCGAGATTGATCCTCTTTTGTTGCTACTGCCATGGTGTATACACACAAATACGTGTCCACGTATGTATATATATGTGTTTGTTCCTCTGGGGACTGCATAAGAAAATAAGAAATTGCCATGCTGGGTGAGACCAAGGGTCCAAGCCCAGCATCCTGTTTCCAACAGAGGCCAAACCAGGCCATAAGAACCTGGCAAGTACCCAAACACCAAGAAGATCCCATGCTACTGATGCCAGTAATAGCAGAGGCCATTCCCTAAGTCAACTTGATTAATAGCGGTTAATGGACTTCTCCAAGAACTTATCCAAACCTTTTTTTGAACCCAGCTACACTAACTGCACTAATCACATCCTCTGGCAACAAATTCCAGAGCTTTATTGTGCATTGAGTGAAAACATTTTCTTCAATTAGTCTTAAATATGCTACTTTCTAATTTCATGGAGTGCCCCCTAATCCTTCTATTATCCGAAAGTGTAAATAACCGATTCACATCTACTCGTTCAAGATCTCTCATGATTTTAAAGACCTCTATCATATCCCCCCTCAGCCATCTCTTCTCCAAGCTGAACAGCCCTAACCTCTTCAGCCTTTCCTCATAGGGGAGCTGTTCAACCCATTTATCATTTTGGTCGCCCTTCTCTGCACTTTCTCCAGTGCAGCTATATCTTTTTTGAGATGTGGCAACCAGAATTGTACACAGTACTCAAGGTGCGGTCTCATCATGGAGCGATACAGAGGCATTTTCCGTTTTATTCACCATTCCCTTTCTAATAATGCCTAACATTATGTTTACTTTTTTGACTGCTGCAACACACTGAGCTGACTATTTTAAAGTATTATCCACTATGATGCCTAGATCTTTTCCTGGTTGGTAGCTCCTAATATGGAACCTAACATTGTGTAAGTACAGCAAGGGTTATTTTTCCCTATATGCAACACCTTGCACTTGTCCACATTAAATTTCATCTGCCATTTGGATGCCCAATCTTCCAGTCTCAAAAGGTCCTCCTGCAATGTATCACAATCCGCTTGTGATTCAACTACTCTAAATAATTTTGTATCATCCACAAATTTGATAAGCTCACTAGTCGTATTCCTTTCCAGATCATTTATAAATATATTGAAAAACACTGGTCCAAATACAGATCCCTGAGGCACTATACTGTTTACCTTTTTCCACTGCCTTTATTGTGAGCTTGATCCTCTTCTGTTGTTGCCATGCACCCACATGCAGTGGACACACATATTTGTGTGTGTGTGTGTGTGTATATATATATATATATATATATATATATATATATATATATATATATATAATATATATATATATATATATATATATATATATATATATATATATATATATATATATATATATATATATATATATATATATATATATATATATATATATATATATATATATATATACTGCCCAGGTGGTACAGTTATTTGGCTGAACCTCAGCGTGCCTGTTATTCGGCTAACTGAATAAGTTATTTGGCTAAATTATCTGTGCCCCAGAATGCCCATTTTATCCAAGTAAATTTTATCTGGTTAATAATGTAGCCAGATAAAGTTTATCCATTTTAAAGGGCCAGATATTAAAACTTCAGGGTTTATCCAGCTAACTCTCTAAAGTTATTTGGACAAACCACTTTTAATATCGACCTCATAAAATACAGCATAAAATAAAACAAAACAACCATATAACGAACCAAAGCAATAACAAACACAAATAAACAAATTAAAAAAAAATAGCCCGCAGGGTAATTTACCATCCAATTAATTTACAGATTCAGAGGGGTCTACCTTTCCTATATCTTGAAACTGTTTAATAGTGTTATAATGTGAGACATTCACTTTTCTTAATTCCAGTAACCTGTGGCTATCTCAATGTTCTGCATGCTGCTCAGTTTCTTCCCTGAATTTCAGTTCTTTGTGACATCTTCCTGTGAACAACCAAGTTTGAAATAATAAAATAAAAACAGCAGGGGAGAAATCTCAGATGCCTAAAATTTGGCACTTTGTGTCCACCTCCATAGCCCCTTGCTCCCAGGCCACATTAAGGAACAGAAGCTGCAGGTTGTGAAGGAAAGGGGCAGAACTGAGGCATGGGGAGGGGAAAAGAAAAAGACAAGCCTAAAAAAAAAAAAAAATCCAAAACAAAAACTGTTTTTTTTTTTAAAAAGGGCAAAGCCAAGGATACCTGAGCTGCTCCATCCACAAGCAGCCATAATGCGTGGTGATGTCATCCAACAGTGCTGACGCAGCCCGGCTCTCAGAGCTCAATAACAGTCTTTCTGAACGTGCACACACTGCCTTGTGAGCCCCTCCGGCTCTCTTCATTCGAACTACTGCACGGGCCTGCTCCCAATCTCTACTTTTTTTTTTTTTGTTTTGTTTTGATAGTTGATCTAATTCTGCCTGGTTGCATCTCTTTTGAAGAACTTTTTAATTCTTAAAAAAAAAAAATAATCCCAAGGCCAAAAAAGACTGGTCAGTGTTTTTAAAGCCTGTTTTCTGTGTACCAGATGCCCATTTTGTCTATCGCTGCCTGGTCCCAGATCATGATGCCTCCAGCTGTTACAGTTGTGATTTGATGTCCCCAAGGGTGTACTTGGAAGATGAAAGACCTGCAGTAGGTGCCATCGCTTGTGTGTGATTCTTCTGTGAGAGGTAGAACAGCAGAACTATTTTTCTTCTTGGAGTGAGGTGTCGTCTGATTCTTGCCGCAAGAAAATGAGGTGGAATTCTCTCTTTCCAACAGTTCTGGGAAGGCTGCCTGCTCCCTGTGGCCCCAGTTCCTGGATCAGTCAGAGGTCAGGGGAAGACTATATGGTGTCGGCTGAGACACCAAGAAGAGTGCTTTAATGCAAAGGATCCCCGCTGGGGTAGTCTTCCTCAACACAGAAGAAGAAGCCAGCATCAGCAGGGTCAGGCTCCATAGGAGTGAATCTGTCCTTTACGCAGAGGCGGGAAATAGCCTCTTGTGGCATGCGCCTTCGTCCACCGTGGTGCCACGCCGTTTATTTATCTGGATCCAATGCTGAACAGGTAGCCATCTGTTTGCTTGGCATGGAGATTGCACTCCAGGATGCATTCAGTATCCTTAGCGTGGCATGCTAAGATTCCTTTGATTTTGTTGGCATGGAGTGCCTCAGTTTATAAGCACGAGATTTTACCGGTGTTGATAATCAGATCTGGGTGACAGTCAGTGAAATGCTGATGCAACTGGCATTGAGCGCCTTAGCCTGACACTTGTTCAGTTGCAGCCACTATGACTCTGAGTTTCTACTCTGCACCACCAGCAACAGTAACCCTTAGTGAGGATGAACCAGTCTAGGCCTTTCCTCCAGCTTTAGTGTAAAGGGCCCAGCTGTTGCAGTTGTTGAATTATTTCTTTGCCTCCTTAAGCCCTGAAGACTGGAGAGGGAGGTTGGAATCTCTCCTGTCCAAGATGGGAGTTTTCTCACAGAGTGGTTCATGTTCAGAGTCCCCCAGTGGTTCATGCTTTGCCCCAATGGCTTCTGGCATTATAGATACGATCCTGTCCCCCTGCAGGGGGGAGTCCCTTTATGGATTGGAAGCAGAAGAAGTGGGATCAGCTTATTCTGAGCTTCTACCAGATATTTTTCCTTTGTATCAGCAGAGATCTCCTCTTGATCGCTCTCATCATTGTTAGGTTCCTGGCTTAGTGTACCCCCAATGGTCAGGGGAGGAGGATTCCTTCGGATTCCTTGTCAAACTTACCTCACCATACCTCTCTTCTGGAAGATCTCAGCTACTTGTGCTTTTTGGGTTAACTAGCGAAGACACTATCTATCAGTGTTAAGAAAGAACAAGTAATCTTCAAGCTTCTAAACTTTCTCCAACCTCCATTGGACTCTGCATCTATTCTGATCCATAACCACCTCAAGATTCTGCAAATAAGGATGTGGCAAATGTTAACAAGTCTTCCAGTGGGCCGAAAGCTTGATCTGGAATAGTCCAGGCCTCCCCAATCTTTGAAGTGGTCCAGCTCTAAAGTTTCTAATGGGGGCATCTTTTTATGCATTCTAGTGCATCAAGTTGACTCTCTGTGCTGACATCTTCACAAGAGCTCATACTAATGGGTTCACAGAAACTTAAATTGCTGCAGAATGGCGGTGATCAACATGTTTACCTTGGAAGACAACAGGAAGATCAGAGTTCTGCTCCATACATCCAAGCAGCTTTAGATCAGTTCCTGATGCTTTTGTGCTAGAATGGAGCATTGATCTACTCTCTCCATACCTCTGATTCTTCTCATTGCCAGGATTACCAGAAGATCCTTCAAGCCAAGGTGAGGGTAATTCCTATAATGCTGGGCCTGATCATGGCAAGTGTTATCCATTTCTCATCTGTGTATCAATTTGGTCTCCAATTCCATTGGGAATATTTCTGATTCTCATCTCACAGGAGGAAGACAAGCTCTGCCATCTGAATCTCCCATTGTTGACCCTCATTGTGGATGTTGAATGCACAGTAATCTCCTCCTTATTCCTTTTTAAGGAGATGAAGGACATTCTGATTTCGGCTAGGAAGCCTTAAAGGTAGAACATTGTACGGTTTCAAGTGGAAGAGGTTCACAATGTAGTGTGGGACCAGCCAGCTGGATACCTTCTGTGATCCAAGAGACTTGCTTCAGTATCTATTCCCCATTAATAGGGACCTTCATTTTCTTGGGTTTTTTTTCCCAGGAATTTTTCAGGGTTTATTATGACAAGAACAAAAGCAGGAGAAAATCAGTAGAAAAATGTGACTCACTTTTCTGGGTAAATATCAGTTTATTTTGCTGGACAGAAGCCAGGATAGTAAAACAATATTAAGCAGATTCTCCAATGCGCAGAACCACCTAATCACTCATTCAGCAGCATATCCCTTTCTACCTTATCCCCTACTACAGGGGCGGATTGGCCTATCGGGGGATCGGGCATCCCCCGGTGGGCCGGTCGCGCTAGTCACGTGGCTGCCGAGTGCGGCCGTGACAGAGCCGCGCTCTGCAGACCATGTGGTATCTCCTGGGCGGCAAATCCCCGGGCCGGTCGTCATCGGGAATCCGCCCCTGCCTTACTAGCTTGTCCTACTTTCTCTCTGTCCCCAACAAGAAATCTCTCTCTCCTTCTTCCACTGCAACAGCATTCATCCTTACTGATGGTGGCTACAGGCTCCTTCCTCCTCCTTTGGTAGCATGCTTACCATGGCTACTGCGCTCTACAGCACTTCAGTTCGGATTTTGTGTGGGGCTAGGGAGCCTGCTGTGAATTGGTTCCAATGGGGGGGGGGGGGGGGGCGCGCCACTTCAAACATTGCATCGATGGCACCAGATAGCAGGCACTTTGACTGACTGGGGAAGGGAGGCAATACTTGAAATGTCGCATCGGTGAGAACTTTCACAGGTGGGATTTGAAACTCAGTACATGCTTTGGCCTACACTGGCTTCCAGTAGTGGCAGAAGGCCTTGAAATGCTGCATGTGCAGCTCTGAAGCTGCTCTTTAATTATCCTAAAATTAGGGAGAGAATCAGTTTAAGCCAATTGTCACCTTTGAAAAAAATCCAGGAATTTTATGGGTAAAAATGGATTTAAACTGAAAATGAAGGACCCTACCCATTTATCAACCTATTGTGCTGCCAACGTTCTTGCCAGGATGCCATGTGCACAAAGGAGGGACTTCATGAGAGCTCTGACTTTTTTCCTAAAGAGGACTCAACCTCATTGTCAAACTTCTCAACTGTTTTGTGTCCTTTGATCTCAATAGATTTGGAAGGGCAGGTGTCCAAACAAATTGGCAAGCAGACTGTACAGCACATAGATCATAGATTACAGATCCTGTCAAGGCTCATCACATGAGAACCATGGTGGCTTCAGTGACTCACTGCAGGGCCCCTTCCATTGAAGACATACATGTTGCCTTTTCATATGTTCCTGTCCCATTGCTGTCTGGACATGTCCCAAGGAAACAATAACTTTAGACAAACAGTTCTACATAGCCTGTTCACTCACTAGTCCACACTTCATAAGGTGTAGCCAGGTTGTCTTTTCAATAATTCCTCTCCAGTCCATTCCTCATCTTGGGTCTCACCATGCATTACAGTTGATCATGCTTGCATGCTGACAGAGAAAACAAGTTTGCTTATCTGTATAGAGGATTCTCTATAGACAGTAGGATGAATCAGTCATACCTAATACCCAACCACTTCCATGAGTCAACTATCTAGCTAAAGCTTAAGCTCTGGTGTCTCATAAGGCAGCGACTGCACATGCTCAGAAAAACTTTTACTGAACTCTGAGAGCTGGGTTTGTGTTGGAACCATCAGGATAATACCAAAAAACAAACCGGAAGCCGATCCAAGATGCTGTATAGCGAACAGCAGAAACAAGGTCGGTATATAAAAACTTTATTCTGACAATATTCGAGCCCGACTCTGGCCGAGTTTTGCTCTTTTTGAAGAGCTGCCTCAGGGGCTACTAAAATTTAAAATTAAATACAGATTAAAACACACATATAAGCAAAAAGTAAACAAATAAAGCACCATACATGAATGTGTGAACAGTAAGGACAACTGAAACCATAAAAAATATAAAATACTACACAAACAGTAACTCGCATGTTATTACACAAAAACATATGTGTGAAGACATCATAATGGCATATACAAGGACTAGAAAACGGAATACTGATAGAATGATGGGATATATCTTTTCTGCTGATATATCCCATCGTTCTATCAGTATTCCGTTTTCTAGTCCTTGTATATGCCATTATGATGTCTTCACACATATGTGTTTGTGTAATAACATGTGAGTTACTGTTTGTGTAGTATTTTTTTATGGTTTCAGTTGCTTTATTGGTCACACATTCATGCATGGTGCTTTATTTGTTTAATTTTTGCATATTTGTGTGTTTTAATCTGTTTTTAATTTTAGTAGCCCTGAGGCAGCTCATCATAAAGAACGAAACTCTGCCAGAGTCGGGCTTGAATATTGTCAGAATAAAGTTTGTATATACCGACCTTGTTTCTTCTGTTCGCTATACAACCATCAGGATAATGTCACCATGCGTTATGGCTGATTCATCCTTCTGTATATGGAGTACCCTATTTATTTAAAGGTAAGAAAGTTTGCTTTTTTTTCTACATTTGTGCATCCTGTAACTTTATTTTCTTAGCTTTGTATATTATCTTTTTTTAGCTTGCAAAGACTTTGAATTTCTATATGTGGAGAAGACCTGAAGATGTGTGATTTGACTAGAGCGCCCCCACTACTTCTATGCAAAACTGCTTCAGGTTAATTCAGGTACTCCAGTTTCCTGAATAGGAAAAACTCTAGCACCAAACATTGGTAAATCACATCTTATCTGGCTTCTTTATAGCAAATTAAAATGTAGATGAATAAATACCCTCTGGATATGCTTTATTATGGATTTATTTTAGGTGTGTTTTTTTTTTTCAGGCATACTTGATAGCCATCTGCTCTGCGCAAAAGCATGATAACATTCATAGGTCAGCATTTGCTGCACTGTGTGCATCCTATTCTGTTTTGCCTAAACCAATGTGCATGTTCTACTTCTAAGAAACTGCACTGATTAGACTTGCAGTGCCATTCTCTGGTTTCTTGTGTTCACTGTATTTGTAGTTGGCAAACTAAAAGTGTGAAGATCTTGACATGTTACCAGTTGCAACTGTAATGCCTCCTTTGGAAATATGGACCACCAAGGGAGTGGAGTGTTAGCAAAGAAAATAAATACAGATTATTTAAATTATACCCATACAGATAATTTGCCTTCTGATAATAAGTTTGGATCCCCCTGGTTCAGTGTAGTCTACTCCAGGTTCTTAGTTAATACAACACCAATCCTGAAATGCAGATACTGAGCCCGTTTCCCCCCACCCCCTTCCCACTGTAGCCAGCAGTAAGAATTCTCTCCTACAACGAAGTTATAAAACCTTCACTTTTAGTCAGACAAGTTCAAACAATGTTGGTATTCTCAGATTTCAACATATTAAGCAAACAGAAATACAAGTAAAATGGAAATGGGTAATGCAAGATAAAGGAAAACAGTCCCAAATAGCCACAAAAATCCTAACAGTGTGCATACTGGTAATTTAGTGGACAGTGCTGATTTCTGAGTTGAATGAATTCAGAGACTATCTATGTAGACAGAGATGGGTAATAGAAGTGAAAAAAAATCAGTTTTTATATTTGGTACAAACAGTATCTTCACTACACTGCTGAAGTCCCACTTGGGGTATTTTAGACAGTCAGGTGAGCAGCTATTCCACAGTGAGAGACTGAGGGTCCTCTTGGAGTTTTAACTTGTTTTAACAGGAGGTGTGAGCATGGATTGTTTACAAGCAGTGACTTGCCAGCCCTGATGGGTGCAAGGCAGACAGGCACTTGGATTTCTGTTGTCTCTCCACAGACTTTATCTTCTGTTTTGCCCCAGATCAGTGTGCCTTCTCAGGCAGGCTCTTGCTTCAGTTTTTTTTTCTCCTCAAGCTGGGCTAGCAGTGCTCTCCTTTTCTGGCTCCACTGAGAGATAGAGCTTCTCCCTGCCAAAATGCAGCCCCTGGCTGAGCGCCAAGTCAAACCTCACTGCTGCTTGAGCCCCAGTGGCCATACTATAATCTCATTTTTGATTGGTTGTTTCTGCTGCAAGCAGGCTCCTGATGGGGCAATGCCCCTGTAAGACACGTGCTAATGAGACCTCTTCAGGCACAGGGAATCCAGAACAGAATGAACCCCATAAACGCTGGTTTTCAAAGTCTCGTTTAAAAAAAAACAAGCTAAAGGTGCTCAGGTGAGGAGGAAGGGGGAAGAGTGCTCGGGCTAAGCTTACAAGTTTTATGGTGCCCACTCCAGTCCCAGCATTGAGCCGGAAGTTCTGTAGGCATTAATTTTATTTTGTGTTGTGTTCATTGACCATATAGAGAGACATCTGTGGACATTTTTTGCACAGACATGACCTTTCACAAATATGTGGGAAAACGTGCAGACATATGTCAAGTTCATGTGTAAGTTTACTTGAACTGAAGGGAGGCGTTCTTGGGGGTGGAGATGAGAGGATTTTTGACTTAAAATGCCAAATTTACTGCTCATTAAAAAGTACAAAAGTATGCATGTAAATCTTCCTGGAAAACTGGTACAGACGTTTTAGCAGGTGTAACCTGTGTAGCTAGATTTCATGGGGTAATCTTCAAAGCGGACATCTGTTTATAAGTCCACTTTGAAAATTGTTATAAATTACACTTGTGTTTGCTGACTTTCATATGCAGACTATTTTGAAAATTACAAATATTGGAAACTAAGGGGGTAAACATAGGGATTTCCTTGGAGGGGCCTTGGTTGGCAGTTTTCCATACAAGACAGTTATTTGTTCAGAGGAAAATAACAGGAGCTTTACTAAGTTGAGATACATCTTTTTTTTGTTGGTCCTTTAAACAAAAACAAAAAAAAAACCCCCGCATAAATCTCTTCTTCAGGTGTTAGTGGACATCTGGAAAAGGTACCTAGGTGGTCTTGCAAGCTCATATGCTTCAACCACCTTTGTCTGTTGGTACTTCAAAAGGTATTGCAACCTAAAAAAATTCAGTTTTTCTGCAGGACCAATACTGCTGCTAGAACTGTACAGGGATCTATCAGGAAGGATGTTTTCCGTATGTAAGATGCTACACAATTTAGCATTTTTGTATGTTTGTGTGGAAGACAGAAAATCTTTTATGAATCATTTCCATTTAGTGAACGTAACATTACCTGTCTTGCCATGTGTTTTACTTTACATTGCTTTTGTTGTTTTTATTGATTATACTGTGTATGTTTTATAAATAAGGATACTGCTACCATACTGTGCAACATAATTTTTCTAATCATATAGCAGCAAGTGGAGCAAGCTTGCGGAGGAATGATTTTGGGAATGCTTTCCAGCACAAATTTTGTAGGAGGTAGTGGGGTTGTTACTTTACATTACAAATTGAGTACATGCTATGCGTCACTATTTTTTTTTTCCATTTGTTGCACTTACTTTACTTGATACATCCTTAGGGGCACATGGATGGAGAGAGGGGGGAATAGCTTGGAAAGTGCCTTTTATGTGTCTGTGGGCTCAAGTAGAATTGTGGTACTTATGGAAGGCATTTCGATGCTGCAGAAGTTTGAAAAGTCCTTGTCCCCAGCAGCTTGGCCTATAGCAAAACTGAAGCTGAATGCCAGTTTTAATCCGTTTGCACAAAATATTTTGGTGTCCATTCACTGTGAGATAGTGCCCTTAGTATTCCCCTATTTACCTGTGCAGGATCAGGCTAGATGCCAGGACCATCTTAAATCCACTAAGGAGAGTAAGCTCTGAGGGTGGGATCCTGTGGGGCAGGTGGAGCTCAGAGGACGTAACCAGAAACTGGGGAATAAGAGCTGGGATCCAGGTGGGGATAATCAGACCAGGCCCAGGTCTCCAGGAGGATTGCAGCTCCTGTAATGTAACACTGTCCAAACACTGAGCTGAGACGAAGCTGAACTATGAGTACTGAGGTAAGCAGTACTGAACTGTAAGTAATGAGAGTACACTGTTCTGGAGGGAAAACAGTCTACTGTTGTGCATGTGTGAAGCTGTAATAACGATATACTGTTTTAAGCAAGGCTGGAATCAGACTAGTTTGTCTCCAGGCCAGTGGGAATCAATGCTCGTCCCACATTCACATTTTAAAAGTAAGCAAGGAAAAGTGGATTATATGCAGACATACCAGACATGTTGAGGTGGGAGTTTGGGTTGTATGTTTGAGGGGTGTATGTGTGTGTATTGGGGGGCTGCATATGTATGTGGGGTTAGTTAAAAAGTGCAGGACATGGTTTGAAAGGGTGTTTCTCCCCCCCCCCCCCTTCCCCCATATGTCAATGTACCACAGCTTCTAACTACTTTCTATAATAAAGCAGTGGGGATTTTTCAGGAGATTTTATTGTCCAAAAATACCAACCCAATGTTTCCAGTTTTCAAACTCATTTGAAATGTTCCTCTTTTCTTCAAGCAAGCCAATGTCTTTGTCCCTTCTTTGGAGAGTTATTTTGCTCACAGACTGTGAGACGGATGCCGATTATTATTTTTTTTTTTTTTTACATGATTCTTTTGACATTTCATATGTTGGAAAGTATAAGAGGTTGCAGTTATAACACCTCTCTGTGAAAGAAAATCAACCTTTTTTTAATCTTCCTGAGTGTCAAGTTTGGAGAAGTTTTTTTCGGAGCAATAAAATGCATTGTCTGAATGATGCAGACATCAAAACTAGAGATGTGATTCGGCCAAACCTTTTGGTTTGGCCTTCGTTATCGGCCCGCCACGGGAAATTTCATTTTCCTGCGGTTCGGGCCAATTTTTTTTGGCCATCCGAAAGTTTAATTAACTACAACCCCTGACCCCTCCCCCCCCCCATCCCTACCCCCAAGACTTGCTGAAAGTCCCCTGGTGGTCCAGCAGGGGTCCTGAGAGCAATCTCCCAGTTTCAGGCCATCTGCTGCCAGTAATGAAAATGGCGCCGATGGCCCTTTGCCCTTACCATTGGCCGTCCTCTGTCACATGGTAGGAGCAATGGATGGCCGGTGCCAAAAATGGCACTGGCCATCCATTGCTCCTACCATGGATCCTGAGCCCCATCCCACAGATGGGGCTCAGGATCCCTGAGCCCCATCTGTGGGGCTCAGGGATCCTGAGCCCCACAGATAGGAAGAAGATGGTGGCAGCAAGAACTTCTGATACGCTTGCTGGCCTCCCAGCCCCGTGAGCAGGAAGACAGAGGCAGCGATAGTAAGGGTTTATGATGTACCCATGTGGGGGGGGGGGGGGGTGTCACTCCCCACGGGAAGAAGACTGTGGCGGCAGCTGAAACTGACATGCCAGCAGGGATTCCACACCCCGCAGGCACAAAGACAGCCCTCAGGCCAACCCTGGAGTATGACGTGCCCACAGGGTTCCCAACCCCGCAGACAGAACAAAATAAGAGACCTGTTGGGTGAAGGAAGGGAAGAGAAAGTGGGGGGAGTGAGAGGGAATGTTATGGGAGGGGAGAGGAGGGTGTAAGTGAGAGAAGGGCTGGAATGTAAAGCGGTGAGGGAGGGGGAGGAGCTAAGTGAGTGTGAGGGGAGAGAAGGAAAGTAAAGGGGGCTGAATGTGAGCATGAGTGTGAGCGAGCTTGAGGGTTAAAAAGCATGTGTATATGAGAGAGAGTGGACAAAGTTTGTATAGCCCCCCCCCCCCCCCCCCCCGACTATTCCAAGCCAATTTCAGTGACTGGAAATCAGAAGTTCCCTGGTATGAAAAGCTGGATATTTGCTTTAATTATTATTGGATGTTATTTGATATCTGTTTTCCTAGCGTGTGGCAGATGGACTCAGGACCAGTGGGTATAGTGTACTGATAGCAGTTGGAGACGGATCAGATTTCAGTCTGACGTCAGCCCTAGTACATATACCCCTGCAGGAAGTGCAGCTCTTCAGTATTTTCCGTCTCCATAGCAGTTAGGAACTCTATGCACGCCTGCACAGCATTAGAGTAATTTAGCAAAGAAAACCAAAACAAGAAGAAATCTTACTTCTACAGATGAGCCCCGCTCTCCTGCATTGACACCCATTGAGTCCCTCCCCAAGTTGAGAATTCCCGAGGTGATTTCCACGATCCCTCGGAGGTAAGCCTCGGTCCGGCGGCTGACCCTCAGCGGGGACCTAGCCCCCGACATCGGGTGAGACTGAGAGGCAGCGGGTGCAACTTCGAGCGTGGCGGTGAAGGTATTTTCCCTCTCCCCCCGCAGCCGGAGACCGGGAAGTGCCAAGACAAGGTAAGGTAGAAATCTATTTAAAAGTCTCCGGTCTCCGAAGCTCGAGGAGTCGCACAGGTCGCCAGCTGGGACCAGTGCCACCGTGGAGACCCTCCGAGGTGGTCGCCATATTGTCTGCGTGGTCGCCGTCACCATTTTGATCTGTTCGCCGCCCCGATCCGTGCATACAGAGGTGAGCTGTGCGCACAAATATGTTGTGGGCACAACGTCGCACGTCCAAGTACCTTGCGCACAAGCGACGCGCATAACTTCGATCTGGGCGCACAACAGCACGCACATCTCCCTAAGCGCATACCAATCCTACGCGCACAACTTCGACGCACCGGAGCGCATAACTAAGCCACCCTGGCCCTGTATTTTACGCACACAAGCCATGGCACCACCAGAAAAGAAGCTCAAGGCTCAGGGCCTTTGCCCAGCATGCCACATTAGAGCTGCACAGCATGAGGAGGCCACGGCCCTGTGTATACAGTGTGAGGAGGCCCTGGGAATTCCAGCCCATGGTCCTCCCCAGCCAGTACCCTCCCTCAAACAGGGCTCCCCAGGGACACAGTGCCTCTTAATTTAGACCCAGCATCTGTCTCCTGGGTGGAATTCTTCAAAGGCCTGCATACCTTCGTCCACATGCAACCGGGGCCTCCAATAATACGGCCACAACCTCCGCCAGAGGACCTCAACATCCCGGGACCCTCTATGCCCAGGGAAGTGATTCCATCACCCAGAAGCCCCACCTTTGGAGACACGGACAACTCAGATGAGGAATCAGAACCCCTAGAGGAAGGGGAACTCTCTCCGGGGACAGAACCCCACCGAACCATGAGGCGCTTCTTCACCAAGGACAAGCTTCCAGACCTGGTCACACACAGCCTGAAAGAGCTCGCTATCCCGGGCACAAGTGCCTCGGGGGAACCTAAGACTAATCCCTATACTAGAGGGACTCTGTCAGACCTCCAGTCATTTCCCACTATTACAAGCTGTCCAGCAGCTAATTGACCTGGAATGGGATGCCCCGGAGACTACGTTCAAAGGGGGGCGTGCCCTGGTAGCTATGTACCCTCTGGACCCAGCTGCCAGAGATCTCCTGGCATGTCTGAAAATGGATGCCATGGTCTGCGCGGTCTCGAAGCGCACTACTATCCCAGTTGAGGGACCCTCCCTCAAACAGGGCTCCCCAGGTACACAGTGCCTCTTAATTTAGACCCAGCATCTATCTCCTGGGTGGAATTCTTCAAAGGCCTTGATTTTTGTTTTATGAGGAATGGTGGTGTTTCTGTTTTTTCATTGTTACACTGCATATAGAGTCTAGCTAATGGCAATTTTCAGTTTGGTGTTTGCATGTTTATATTCTTTATGGTCACTTTATTCTGTATTTGGTTAGTGTCTGTCTGCATTCTGCTGTGTAACAGAAGTGAGGCATTCTGCTATTGTATAGTTTCTGTGTAGGGATCTGTAACATCCTGTCTTGTTCTGTTATTTTTAATATAGGGTGTTTGGTTTTTTAGAGCCTGTTGTAATATTTGCAGTGTTGCATTTTCATGGATAGGATTTTTCCTGTTTATTTTATTTTTATTTATTTAATTTCATATACCGACAACCGTTTGCACATCGTGCCGGTTTACAAGTAACTTACAACCAAAAGATATATAGGCAAAGCCTTTACAGATAACAGTATGTAACATAAACGTAGTAACAGAGCAAGTAACTAAATAACTTAGGGAGTGAGGGAAAGGGGTAGTCGAGACAAAGGAGGGGGCGGGGGGAGGGTGAGAACAGACACATAAGGATAAGATATGTACAAGGATTCGAGGAACAATTGATATGTACACTGGTTATACACAGGGTTGTGTAAGCGTGAAAACAACAGCCGTTGAAATGAGGTTATGTGTGAGGTTGTACTAGGTAACATTTTTTATATGCAGGAGGTTAAGTGAGGGATAGAAGTTCCTTAGAGGTTAGAGGGGGTAGGTGATGGGTGTGGGTCTGATGGGGGGGTGTTGGTGAGAGATGATGGACGGGTTAGGGTGTTAGTAGATGATGAAGATGATTGGGGGTATGCTTGGAGGAAGAGCCAGGTTTTGAGTTTCTTTTTGAAAGTGGGTGTGGATGTTTCGGAGCGTAGGTCAAGAGGCATAGAGTTCCAAAGGGAGGGGCCTGCGAAGGAGAGAGCTCTATTGGTGGTGGAGATGAGCCTTGTGGATTTTATGGAGGGGGGAATAAGGGTTCCACGGAGAGAGGAACGGGTGGGTCTTGTGGAGGTACGAGGGAGGAAGGGTGGGTTTAGCCAGTTGTAATGTTCGTTAGTAATACTTTTGTGGATGAGGGTAAGGGTCTTGTAAATAATTCATGAGTGAATGGGGAGCCAATGGAGATCAATGAGGGTGGGAGTGATGTGGTCTTTCTTATTCACGTTTGTGAGGATGCGTGCAGTAGCGTTTTGAAGGAGTTGTGGAGGTTTGATGTGGGTAGCAGGGAGTCCAAGTAGGAGAGCGTTACAGTAATCCATTTTTGAAAAAATTATAGATTGGAGTACTATAGGAGTAATGAAGAGGCCTCAGACAGCTTTCATCGCAGGCAGGAAGAGAGAAGGCAAAGAGAGTTTGTCCTCAGAGCCTCTTCCTTTTATTGTACATTCATACAAAGGCAGATGATGTGTCATTACATGATTGGCTACTTTCCCATAGCAACAGAAGAGTCATTACACCATTGGCTTTGGCTCAGGGGGCGTGCACGGATCATTTCATTGGCTGCTGAAATCTATACCTCCTGACTTTGTCCTGCCTCTGAATAGGGAAAACCCAGCCCTACTTTCAGGCTATCAGGATTAATTATAAGCCAGAGAAATACATGAAGTCAGGTATCCTCTCCTTGGCAGAGACTTAAGCACAAGTGATGCTTTTATTCAGGCAAATGTCAGGGAGAAGGGAAGTTAATGTTTAACCCTGATGAAATGGCTTGCTGGCAAGCGCATATTTCCCACATCTCACCCTTTCTGTTTTTGTTTAAGCAGCTCAGTAAAGCTTAGACCCTTACTGAAATCTGTTATGTCTTGGTATGGGCTGGAAATAGGGGAAGGGGGATATGAAGAGAAGAAAGCTATTTCGGCGTGGTGTGCCAGCTGCCGATGAGCCTCTGAATCTCCATATCACCCAGAGCTGGTGCAGGTGGTGTGCCAACGCTGCAGGGCTCATGATTCCCTATTAGGCATCTTACAAGACATCTTTGTATTCGGGCTGAGAGCAAGGTTTCAATATGGATATGAGGTTTGGGTATGCACTGAATACAGCATCACAGGCAAATAATTAAGACAATTACAGTAATTATAATAGAAATCACCCTTTTTGAGACCAGAAATATCAGGGAGCCAGGACCATAGCCAGTCCCATGGAGAAGTTGGTATTCTGTCTGAAAATGGTGCATCAGCAACCATGGTTTCTATCTGCTCTGTGGTATGTGTGAGGTTTGCTTTATAGTCTGATATGTACACACAGCAATGAGATCCAATTAATGCACAAACACCACCCTTTAAGGCTAAAATAGCTTCTAAGGTATAGCTGTTCTGTAATGCTACTTCTGTAATCTGAGAGACTTTTGTTGTAAGTAGTTTTAATGCATGGACTGTCTGATTAAATATGGCAGTCGTCCAGTTAGCTAGGATGTGTAAGTCTCTGTAATTCATATCTGTCCCCATTGGGGGAAACTGGCTTCTAGCTATCTGAGTTTCTGTATACTTTTCTATGGGATTATTTATCGCCTCCCTTTTGTTACGGAGCCTTGCTTTGGGTAAATTTTTGACTGCATAGTATGAGGGGAGGATGTAGCCTAAAGTGCATCTGTCTATCCATCTTGGGGAAATGTACATATATGCTCTACGCCCACATAACATCCATATGTTTCCTAACAGATTAGTGGACATGTCATTGGTTATCATTTGGGCTATATAACTACAAAGGGTAAATCCTTCATCCCCTCTATACTTTCTGTACCTGCTTGGGTCTCCCACTGCACATCCTGAAATCTGCCAATTGTATACATATATGTGGTATAATTTTGTAAGTGTTCAGTGATTAATACAAATGTTCGGTTACAATATGGATATTTCCCACCTGAATCCCTTTCCCATCCCCTGTATAATTGTCCCAACAAAGAGCGGCAGTCTCTTGAATACAGCTACCAATGTGTAGTATGGTATTATTAACTGGAGAGTTAATGAAAACCTCTCTGTAAAGGATAATTAGTCCATACTGTAAGGTTAAATGGTACAGCATGCATCAGTAGTTCTCCGCAGGCATGGGTTGGCATGTGTGTGCAGATCCAACAGTCTGTTCGATTCAACAGGTGTGAAAAGTTCTGTGCAGAGGATGTACATGTTGTCCTGTCAGAGTCCTTGTTCTGAAATCGCCATAGCTGGAGAAATAAGGCAAAGGAGAAGGATGCAGAACACAATTGTTAATGAGTTGGCATTCAGGCAAGAAAAGGCGGCTAATAAGTTCTCTGGAGTTTTCTCAAGGCCTTGCTGTTCTAAGAGTTGTGCAGATTGGTTGGATAGGGCCTTGATCTGTCCCCAGGTCATGTGGTGCTGCTTTTTGCAAGGAATCCGGTCTCTGTCCTTCTGAGGGCTGTGGAGGCTCAGGGAGAAGTTGGGGATCGGGTCCTGTAGACCTCGACACCTTTCCATCTCTCCACGGCTTGATACCTGTGGAAGCAAGCAGAGAAACATATCCTCGTTCCCCATTTTAAGGGAACGGGACCGTACCAGACATTAAATATTCTATACAAAACTGATGGCTGTGGGTGACTAACCCTAGTCCCATAATGATTACTCATGGCTGTGGTCTTAAATTTGATATGTTTAGATGATTTAAAGTAAACAATACTTTGTTCAAGGGGAAAATCCAGGGGCAATCCCCCCTTTTTCTTTTTGTTTGGTCCAGAGCTCTTAAGGGTATGATTTGCTCTCTCCACAATGGCTTGCCCTGTGGTGTTGTAGGGGATGCCAAATAAGTATTTAATGTTCAATTATTGACAAAATTCATGCAAAGGAATGGCTGCAATAAGCAGAGCCATTTTTAGTTTTCAGAACGTAACCCCATTATCAAGAAAGTTTTTATGCAGTGATCAATTTTCATTCAGTAAAATAGCAATAAATGTAAATTAATCATTTAAAGGAAAAGTCATTTGCTGTAAGCTGAATCAAATGACAAGTATATTAGACATTACATTAAACATATGTTACACAAGACTGACAGATATTCATTCATCTTGCAAATATTAATTTACACAAAACTGACACATATTCATCCATCCTGCAAAATGTTCATTCATACTAGTCTTCTTGGCATCAAGACAGACAACAGATAACACATAATGTGAGCTCAAAAAGTTATCAAAAAGTTATCAAAAACAAAATTAGATCAAGGATCAAAAGTCAAAAGTGAAAAGGTGTTAGAAAAATGTTAAAATAAACTGCAAAGTGTCCATCTTCACATCTCTTCATGGCAGCGTCAATCTGGAAAATATTAAAAACTGGCATACAGCAAAAAATTACTAAGGTAAGGATTAAAGTGAAATTCTTACTTTTTTAACCTTGAAGAAATCAATTCTATTATTCAATTTAATAAAATCAATTTGGATTTGCAAGAAAAGGTTTGGGAGGGATTGCTTTAGAAGTAGCAACCTCTGTCAGTAAAAATTTAAAGGTTCAGAATTTTGTATAAATTTTGTGAAAAAGAAAATAAAACTGAAGTGTCCTTAATACAGAAGGTCTGTAGGTCTGAAAAATAAAAACTATTATACAACAGAATTATTAAAACAATAATATAATATAACTTGTAGAATAACATAGCGCCTCCTAGTGGAGACACCATCATTACTTTATAGATTGCAACTATTGTTCCAGGTTGCAATCAATAATACTCTGAGCTTAAATTCAATGTGGAATATCAGAATAGAATTTCTTCTTATAATTATTAGAATAGGAAATTAAACTCGCTGTTTGCTCAGCTCTGTCTGCTGCATGCTAAAGTTTGAAAGTATTAAAAGATTAAAGACAGATTGAGGGCTAGTGTAGTAATGCATTGAAGGTTGAGGGAAAAGATTTGGATCAGCAGGATATCTGAACTGTCTGAGTTATAACATATATAAACTAGAGAGAGAAACTGCAGTACTAAGTCCAGTTTTTTTTTTCTTTCTTTTCAAAAGTTCTCCCTCCCTCCCCCATGAGTGGCTAGCAAGAGTTACAGAAAAGGGGGGGAGGAGCAGTGTTTCTCAAAAGAAAAGAACTGCACCCAAGGAGTTAATCCTTCAGTCAATAGGAACTTGAAGATAGCATTGTTTAACAAATTAACATCAACCATATACAATGGCTTGGCAAGGACTGATTCCCTGCAGACAGACACTATTTTTTTAAAAATCTGTGCGCTGGCAATTCAAGCAATTGCTTATAAACTTAAATCTCAGAGAAATGGAGTCATTTTAAATGTGAGCCAAATAAACTTTGCAAAAGGGAAATTTTCACATGTAATTTATACAGTATATTATTCAAATTTCAGTACAGTTTGTAACATAAGGTTCAGCATTCACTTTGTGGGGGAAAATACTCTCAAAGTATGCAGATTTTTTTTTGTAACTGAATTCAAATACTAATAGAAACCATTTTTTCCCAAATCTGTACTGTTTGCACAGTTACTTTGCCTAATCTGGTCTGCAAGAGGTCATTGAAGTGTATAATTAAATCAATTTTTTCATAGTGATATTTTCTTTGCTTGTAACGCAGGAGTCTAATTAAATCCTTTTTTTCATATTGATATTTTCTTTGCTTGTAACACAGGAGTCTAATTAAATCCTTTTTTTCATAATGATATTTTCTTTGCTTGTAACACAGGAGTGCAGCTGCTTGGCCCAAGGTCTTACACGCTGATTTCTTTGAAGACCTGGGGGCATAGCCACTGCACATGGCACTCAACTCTATTGCTGCCACACCTAGTTCTTTGTTTCTTTCTGTAATGGGAAAGGCCTGAATCCCTTTCAATAATTCCTCCCTTGTGAGATTTCCATGTTCAAGGTGGAATCCCATGCTGACCACTGCACATAAATTGTTACCGGGAGCAGTGGTTTGAGATAGTAATTTACCTGCACAAATTGATGATGCAGAATTAATGACTGGCTCAGGCAATGGCAAATGAAGGTTCAGGGAGTGGTTAGTGGGGAAAGGGGGTTGCAGGCAAGATGGAGGAAGGCTAGTTTTTCTGACCTCAGTGTTTTCTATTTCCTGGGGTCTTTTCTCTGAGGTGGATGCAGAGGAAGCCTCAGGAGCCATGTGATTGTGTGTCCCCAGATGTTCTATTTCATTTTCTGTCCCCCTTTGTTCATGGTTCTTTTCTGGGATGGGGAAGGCTTGAAGTCCTTCTAATAATTCTGTTTCTGTAAGGTTTTCTTTTTGCAGTTTCTGCTGAAATTCAATGCTAATCACCCCACCCAGGCCAGGTAGTGGCTCTATTGTTCTCAAGGACTGCTTTTCTGAAGAAATGGGGAAGGTGTGAATGGGCTTGAGTGTGGGTATTGAGAGCTGATACAAAGAATTTGCTGTCTCTGAGGAAGACTGAGAAGATGGGGGAAGGGTATGTCTGCCTGCTTCTAAAAGCACATGGTTTGAAACTGCTGTTTTTAAACCTTTTTTTTCTACCATGTGTTCAATGGCTTCTGTACATTTTTGCCAAATTAATCTTTGCTTTATGGGAGCTCTGGGAGCCGTATGAAGATAATTGCCGATTGAGATCCATTCCTGGGTATTTAGAGTTCCAGCCTCCATCGAATACCAAGGGCAACGGCAAGCTATTTCACTTATTAATTTTTCTAAGTCCCCCAGGCTGACTTGCGCTATTTTTCTTCTGGTGATGAAATAATGATTATTGATGATTTTCTGCAGCTGCTTGGCATGTAGCCTCTGCTGCATAGATAAATCACTGCCCATGCTTACGAGTGTGGGGAACAAACTTGCTGAGAAATACTTTAAAAATTACTAAGAAGTACTTTTTTTTTAAATATATTACGATTGCAAATCTGTTGAACGGTACGTACCTTTAAGCTATGACCAGCCGAAATAAGCATGGAGTTTATAATCACGTCGGGGTCACCAGATATAGGAGTAATGAAGAGCATATTTCCCACAGAGTACCATACGGAAATCAGAGAAATAGAGAAGGGGTTTGAGTTTTTTGAGGGTTTGTAGTTTGAAATAGCAGCTGCTAAGGATGTTTTGAGTGTTGGCAGTTAATGCAGTTTTGGTATCGGAGGTTTACTAAATTGTAATTGTAGCTTAGTTATTCATGGCTTTTTGAGGATTAAGCTCAAACCCAATACACTTTACAAAAGGCCTAATACCATATGGGCTCTAAATGTCTTTTTGGTATCACAGCATTGCATGTAAATATTGTGGTAAGATATATTTTTACATCAGAAGACTGTACTTTGAATGTTCTTTTTCATGTAAAATCTGTTGTTCATGCATCATTTTAACTGTGTATGGTGAGAGCTGGGGGAATGAGGGAGCACAAAGGTATAAGGTTTGTTGAGCTCCTAATACTCCTGTACTGGCCCTGAAAGAGAGCACGCTACACACAGACTCTAATCATTCACCCATCTCCCACCTTGCCAGAGTGCAAATACTGCGGAAGGGTGAGAAGCAGATGGTAGGGTTCCTAGGAGTGTGGCAGGATTGCCAGCTTTTTAAAAATAACACTGACACTCTCATCTACCACACCTCTGCCTGCCCACTTCCCCAACATTTCAAATCATTGAAAGGCCCAGACTCCAAGGAGGAATTCACCTCCTTGCCATCTTAGTGGTTTGACCTATGCAATGCGTCGGGGGATGGGAGGAGGAGGGGGTACCACCTCATCCCTCACCTCAGGCAGATTGCCTTGAGCCGTGCTTGTGAGTGTGTGTGTGAGAGAGAGAGAGACAGTTAGAAGATCATAGATATGGAGATTAGAAGATTTTTTAAATCTTTACTAGTTTTAATTATTGGGAGTAATTTGATTCTGCTCTTTTGAAATATATATTTTTATTTGGGAGGGAGGAATAGAACAGTTTTTTTTAATTCAATTTTTTATTCATTGGATGTTTTGCATTATTTTATTGGTGTTTGGGAAATTTTGGATATTCTATTAACTGTTGACATTATTTTATGAATATGATTTATATTTCTTGATTTAATTATTAAATGTTTTATGAAGAATGGTAATGTTACTGTTTTTCCATTGTTATGCATATAGTGGCTGGCTTGTTGTGGGTTCCAGTTGAGTTCCTCAGCACATTTTCTGTTTATACGTTCTGATCTCTTTATTCTGTATTTGGTGAGGGTCTGTGTTCTGCATATTAGGGATGTGAATCGTGTCCTCGATCGTCTTAACGATCGATTTCGGCTGGGAGGGGGAGGGAATCGTATTGTTGCCGTTTGGGGGGGTAAAATATCGTGAAAAATCGTGAAAAATCTAAAAATCGCAAAACCGGCACATTAAAACCCCCTAAAACCCACCCCCGACCCTTTAAATTAAATCCCCCACCCTCCCGAACCCCCCCCAAATGACTTAAATAACCTGCGGGTCCAGCGGCGGTCCGGAACGGCAGCGGTCCGGAACGGGCTCCTGCTCCTGAATCTTGTTGTCTTCAGCCAGCGCCATTTTCCAAAATGGCGCCGAAAAATGGCGGCGGCCATAGACGAACACGATTGGACGGCAGGAGGTCCTTCCGGACCCCCGCTGGACTTTTGGCAAGTCTCGTGGGGGTCAGGAGGCCCCCCACAAGCTGGCCAAAAGATCCTGGAGGTCCAGCGGGGGTCAGGGAGCGATTTCCCGCCGCGAATCATTTTCATACGGAAAATGGCGCCGGCCATACGCGTATGGCCGGCGCCATTTTCCGTATGGAAAATGGCGCCGGCAGGAGATCGACTGCAGGAGGTCGTTCAGCGAGGGTTCCGGCGCCTCGCTGAACAACCTCCTGCAGTCGATCTCCAGCCAGCGCCATTTTCCGTACGAAAACGATTCGCGGCGGGAAATCGCTCCCTGACCCCCGCTGGACCTCCAGGAACTTTTGGCCAGCTTGTGGGGGGCCTCCTGACCCCCACGAGACTTGCCAAAAGTCCAGCGGGGGTCCGGAAGGACCTCCTGCCGTCCAATCGTGTTCGTCTATGGCCGCCGCCATTTTTCGGCGCCATTTTGGAAAATGGCGCCGGCTGAAGACAACAAGATTCAGGAGCAGGAGCCCGTTCCGGACCGCTGCCGTTCCGGACCGCCGCTGGACCCGCAGGTTATTTAAGTCATTTGGGGGGGGTTCGGGAGGGTGAGGGATTTAATTTAAAGGGTCGGGGGTGGGTTTTAGGGGGTTTTAGTGTGCCGGCTCGTTATAAATCGTTAGAATCTCTATTGTATTGTGTTCCATAACGGTTTAAGACGATATTAAAATTATCGGACGATAATTTTAATCGTCCTAAAACGATTCACATCCCTACTGCATATTACTCCTGGGGGAATTCTGTGTTACTCCTGTGCATTTGCGCAGATTCTGTGCAGAATTTGGCAGGCCCTGGCATGTTGCGAGCAGAGCCTGGCCCACTGACGGTGAAGAAGGATCAGGCCCTGGCATGCCATTTTCTTGTTTACCGGTTTAAAACAATATTTGTAGGGGGAGAGGAGAGAGAGGTGACCAGAGAGAACTGTTTGCTACCTTTTTGGCCTTTATCTGTTTTCTCGGCTGAGAATGAGCTGTCCCAGCCCCGACGGAGGAGAGATCGACCCCATGATGTCATCGCGGGACCGGAAGGCCTTTAACGCCAGCTCTTCCTGCAGTTTCTCTTTGGGGAGAGAGGAGACCCAGAGAGAACGGTTTGCTACCTTTTTGGCCTTTGCCTGTTTTCTCGGCTGAGAATGAGGACGCTGTCCCAGCCCCGATGGAGGAGAGATCGACCCCGTGATGTCATCAACGAGGGACCAGAAGGCCTTTAAAGCCGGCCCCTCCTGCGGTGCACAGGTGCCGCCGGCGCGCTGCCAGGGCTGCGCGGCTTTGTGGGAATATCATGGACCTGAGAGCAATTCTGAAATACAAGAATAAGTTTAGTGACTCTTTGTAAGTAAAATTACTCTCTCTTCTTTGACTCTTCTCTCTCTGCAATGCCCCCACTCCAAGGGAACTAAGAGGTTAATTATAGAGAGATACATAGGAAGGAGATTTCTGATTAAGATACCTTTTAATAATTTCCTGATGCCTCACACTAAGAGGAAGCCTCGGATAAGGGAGACTCATAGTCTCCCTTATCAACTCCATCTCAGCCTCAGATTTCTACTTTCTTTATGGCAACAGCTGGTTTGAGGCCGGAGGAAGGGGCCGCTGTGGATGTTGCCTCAGAGCGAGAAGCAACTCCCCAGGCTGAAGTCATCTCTTTAAGCCCCGGCGCTCCTAGTACTCCCTCCCCGCCACTAGCAAGTTCAAAAGTATAAATGGTCCCCTTACATTGGATGAGTGTTCCTATGATATTAATATTTAGAAAGGGAATGGTGAATAAAACGGAAAATGTCATAATGCCTCTATCGCTCCATGGTGAGACTGCACCTTGAATACTGTGTACAATTCTGGTCGCCGCATCTCAAAAAAGATATAATTGCGATGGAGAAGGTACAGAGAAGGGCTACCAAAATAAGGGGAATGGAAGAGCTACCCTATGAGGAAAGACTAAAGAGGTTAGGACTTTTCATCTTGGAGAAGAGATGGCTTAGGGGGGGATATGATAGAGATGTTTAAAATCAAGAGAGGTTTAGAACGGGTAGATGTGAATCTTGTTATTTACTCTTTCGGGTAATAGAAAGACTAGGGGGCACTCCATGAAGTTAGCATGTGGCACATTTAAAATTAATCGGAGAAAGTTCTTTTTTACTCAACGCACAATTAAACTCTGGAATTTGTTGCCAGAGGATGTGGTTAGTACAGTTAGTATAGCTGTGTTTTAAAAAAGGATTGGATAAGTTCTTGGAGGAGAAGTCCATTACCTGCTATTAAGTTGACTTAGAAAATAGCCACTGCTATTACTAGTAACAGTAACATGGAATAGACTTAGTTTTTGGGTACTTGCCAAGTTCTTTTGGCCTGGATTGGCCACTGTTGGAAACAGGATGCTGAGCTTGATGGACCCATGGACTGACCCAGTATGGCATGTTCTTATGTTCTTATATTTCCTTAAAGGAAGGCTTGAGGTGTGGAGGGTGAGAAGGAAACCAGACCTGAGTTGGATATAATAATGCATTAGAATCCACCAGAGATTACCTCGGACATGTTATGGTCAGCAATTAAATCTTTGGAACTGGCAATAACTAAGCTGACTCAAACTACCACAAATTTCCAACAAAGAGTATCCAATGTGGAAAATATAGTTTCCTTATCTCAAAGTAAATTGGTTAGAAAAGGTGGAGAACCAACAAAAAAACCTTGTTAAGTGTGAAGTAACTAATGTTAAGAAGTTAGAATTTTTGGAGAATTCATTGAAATATTCCAACTTAAGGGTGTTGAATTTTCCTATGTGGAAATTTAATACCTGCAAGGGAAATGTTCAAGGAATATTTACAATGTATACTGAAAATGCCTAGTCAATCAATACCAGCATTAGCAAACGTTTACTATATACCTTTTAAGACCTGAAAGAGAAAAGCAAGAAGGAAATTTGCAGTCAAGAGGTTTTTAATCTGTCTGAGGTAATTGAAACTTCAATTGATACAGAAATACCCCTTAGAGCCACGCTTTTTGTATCCTTTGTTTTTATCAGAGAGAGATAAATCTTTGGAACTGGCGATAACTAAGCTGATAAAAAAGAACTTTCTCCGATTAATTTTAAATCTGCCACATGCTAACTTCATGGAGTGTCCCCTAGTCTTCTCCGTTTGTTTCTTAGATATCGTTCGGAGAAATTTCACAGACAACTGGTCTGGATATACCCAGACCTGGCAAGAACGACCCAAATTAGAAGGAAAGAATTTTTGAGGTTAAAATCAGAAGTTCTTGCCAGGGGTGCTGGATTCATATTGAAATTTCCATGCAGGTGTGAAATAAAATATTTGGGCATAAATATGTCTTTTGGGAGGTATCTCAACTACAGGTTTTTCTGGATTCCCATCCCCCAAACACGGGAATAGGCTAAGAGCAAATTAATAAGACCCAGCTGTTATCTCTGGATGGAATGAGAGGGGTGATGTATTGTATTGTTTTCTTTAAATCACTCATTTATAATTGGTTTACCCTGGTATTGCCTTGAGAGAAAACAGAGAATCTTAAAATAGTGAAGAATGGATTGTATTACCTTTTTAATTTACTGCTTTATCTGTATACAATTACAAATATTTGGTGTAATGATTTTTGAAAATGCAGAAATTAAAAAAAAACAAAAAACAACCAATATTTGTGCACTTTCTCCACTGTGCAGTTCTGATTTTTTTACTCTTGTGATCTTACAGCTGTGTGTCGTCCCCCCCCCCCCCCTCCCCCCCGAAGAAGCCAGCAGGCGAAACATGGTCATGTCGGGGGACTAAATCTGTTTAAAAAAATTTAAGACACAGAGAATTTTTTTTTTAAATCATCTTGCATTGAGTACAGTACTGAGTTCTGGTTTTTGAATCATATAAATGTGTGATGACTCATTTGGATTATGATTAAACCTTTTTATTAAGGTTTTTTCTAAAACAGACATAATGAAAATTCAAAGACCTACAACTCAGGAACACTGGTGAACTCTTACCAATGCCCCATGTCTCCCTCAACCCCAGTAAACATCTCCCTCACCCCCACGAGACTCATTTGGATTATATTGACCTGCTTTGAAAAACTCTGCTTAAGGATTGCTGCGCATTAAGATCACTATTTGGAAAGCACCTTGCTGAAGGTTTGACATTTATTAAATTCACTACTTTGATAAATCGCACTCACGCTCTTTCGAAGTTGTCATAAATAAATGACTATATTTTTTCATTACACATATTTGCTTTGAATGGCTAGGTGATTTTATAAAGTTAATTGAAAATTTAATTTATTTATAATTTAATCATCCAGTTTCTGAGATGCTCTACAGATTGATATTAATATATTTTCCTTAACTATTTTTGTGGGAACCATCCCTGGTACTTGACAGGTTGGAAAAGGAGAGGCTATTTGTCTTAACTCCAACCATCCAGGATTGCTGTCTTCCCTACAATTTTGTAGCCACAATCCATCTTGTTGCAAGGTATATGCATGGCTATCCAAATGCCTAAGGGCAGCCATAGATTTAAATCCATCACGTCCTCTACCTTGTATAAAGGAAAAAAGATTACTCGCAAATACCCTCACTCTGAAGGCCCCTTACAGCATGCCTGTTAGGCTTTGGGAAACTATTGGGCTATTAGAACTATCCTCCCACCTCGGCTGATCAAAAGCCCTTTCAACATTCATTTAAAATTGCTAGAACCAGAACCGCCACCTTTTTTAACTTGTGCAGGAATTTACAAAATAGCATTGCATTCTCTGTGGGTTAGCAACCCTTTATACATCTTATTGATTCTTGTGGATTATTCATCAGTGATTTATCTTTGGGCTAATATCCTAGCACAGGCCACAGTTATTTATTTAAAATACTTATAACTCGCACCATGGCCAGTTCTGGGCAGGTAACATATATATACACATAATAAAAGTCTAAAATAAAAAAAAGACAAAACATAACAACTGTTCACACTCGCAGCTCAGAACTACACAGGCAGCCCAACACTCAGCAAAAGTGAGATCAAATCCTCAAAGGCCTGGTAGAATAGATAAGCTTCCAGCATTTTACGAAAGCCATAAGCGAACAATGGAACCTTCAGCCTCCATATCATCTGACCACACAGAAGAATCTCTCCCTTGATCCAACCTGTCTCTCAGACGAGGTGATCAGCAGATTTAAAGATTTCAAAAGATGCACCCTCTTGGCTAATAGCTTTGCGAAAGCGGTGGCTTTCAGTGGCACTGCAATCCGACTTCACTTCTGGGTTTGCAGCAGCACTGAAGCTGCCGGCCCGTGCTGCCAGGACCTCGAGGAGCCGGCCAAAAATATCCCTGCTGCATGCTCAGCACACCCCAGATCCTGGGGCTGGGGTGGGGGATGGGGGCGGCGGAGAAGGAGAGGAATGCTGCACGGGCTGGGCTGGCTTTTCTTTTCTATATTATTGTTTAACTTTGAATCCTTTTACAACTTTGGCCTGTGGATTGATTTTGCATTTGTCCTTTTCACATTCACTTTAGCCATTGGTAGTTTATGGTGATTAACCCATGATCTTTGCACGTAATCTCAGCTTGGGAAGAATATGTACTGAAGCAGGACAGATGAGGCATGTGACGGGACACTTTTTTTTTTTTTGTTCTAATGTTTTTCACTCCCAGCCTTCTGATTGGGAAGAACACAATCCAGGATCTGGACTATTGTGGCGGGGCTCCAAGAAATCCTATGGCTTCCCAATAATATTTACAGGGTTTGGTTTTTTTTATATACTGCCTGTATCTGTATAAAATATAGGTGTTCTTCAGCATTCTGGGGGTACGAGTAGCAGCAGGATAACAATGCAGGCAGAGCAGTCTTTTCAGCCTGAATATCCACTGAGGAAATGCACCACAGGGCCATATTATGTGAACCCGCCCACAGCTATTTCTCCTGCTGATTGCATTTTTACCTGCATGATATGCATTTACATTACTACTAATCAAATTCAATATTTGGTCACGTTTTCTAAAAGTTTCTTTTTCTTAATTGTGCTTTTACTGCATGTATAGATCAGTTGGCATTTTCGGTACCATCACTGCCAAAATTATTTTCATATTATCCTTTTTTTTTTTTTTTAATGTGTATATTAATCATTCATGACCTGCTAGAATGCCGCTCTGAAGAATTAAGTCTTCACCTGAGAATGTTTTAAGATGGAGGGAGAGGAAACCCGATATATTACAGGGGAAACTGAATTGCAGATGTAAAGTACGGTTGGGGAAATCTGGAAAGGCCTGGAGGCCGGAGTGGGGTTACAGAAGAGAAAAACACCCTCCTTCTTGGTGCCGGGTGTGAGGACAGGTGGAAATAGTAAACATTTTCCTGCAAGGAGGGGCAAAAGACAGTGGAGTTTGAATGAAAAGAAGCCTGAATTATGTTTCCCTTTCCCTTTTTAGTTTTTTTAATGGCACTGCATTTTCAGCTTGCTCATTTTCAGCTCTCCAGCTTTCTCAGAAGTAGACTCTGTTTTAACTATGGAGTCATGAGCCTTCATTTGCAACTATCCTGAAGTTTTTCCTTTTTTTTTTTCGTAATTCCTTCCCTGCTCCACTATAGCCTAGCCATTGCAGTAACGAGGTCCAAGGGTCATGGCTTCCTATCAGTATGCAGATATATCCTAGATCTGTTAAGTGCCACTGTCGTATGATGAGCGGGACTGCCGCCTCCACCCGGAATCAAGCGCAGCTGTCTTACGGGGCAGTGCCCAGCATTGCCAGTGAGCCCCCAGTCTGGCCATGAAGCTTTAATGTGTTAATGCGGAAAGGAAATGGTGGGGGGGGGGGGGGATCAGAGAGGAGGGCTGCTCGAGAGGAAACCTACTTACGGCTGCGCGTTGGACATGTGGCAGGATGGGGCAGACCTCAGTGTGTGCAGTAGTTGAGATGAGGTGAAGATTGGAGGGAGAAGATAAAGGATTTATCTAAAATAAGGAAGGGGTGGAAACATGATTTTGAATGTGGATGATGGGAGCAGGTATTTATGTATTTATTTATTTATAGTTTTTATATACCGACTTTTGAGATACAAATCAAATCGAGTCGGTTTACAGGAAACATAGATCTTAACGGTAACAGTACATATTAAACCATAACAAGGAGGAGAAAAAAGTTACAATAAAACAAGGGAATACAACTGGGAAGTGGAAATGCAGCGGGGAGGAATTTGATAACTAATTACAGTAATGCATGTGGAAGGAAATCGGGAGGCCTACGTTTAATCTGAGTCACGGCTGTGCTGTAGCAATGTTAGTCTAGGATCAGGGGAAGGCTTGACCGAATAACCATGTCTTGAGTTTTTATTTTAAAAGTCAGAAGGCAAGATTCCTGTCGCAGGTCAGGGGGGGTATGGCATTCCAGATAGGACCTGCTGTCGAAAAAGCCCGGTCTCTGATGGTTGACCGGTGCATGGCTTTGTTTGGAAGCGCGTGTAGAGATCCCTTATTCGCTTCCCTAATAGGTCTAGTCGTTATGTGTAGTTTGAGCGGGAATTGCAGGTCAAGGGGAACATGATGGTGGATGCTTTTGTGAATAATAGTGAGAGATTTGTGAAGGATTCTAAAATTAACTGCAGGAGCCAGTGGAGATCCTTGAGTGTGGGCGTGATGTGATCTCTCCTATTAGTGTTCGTCAGGATTCTCGCCGCCGCATTTTTGGAGCATCTGGAGGGGTTTTATGGTAGATGCTGGGAGACCTAGGAGAATAGAATTACAATAATCTACCTTGGAAAACAAAAAAGTTGAATGTTGTTCCAGAGAAGTGTGCTAACGCAGTGCTTTTGATGATCTCTCTTTTTAAGCTTTAAAACCCTTCCCTTCGTTTTCTTCCATTACCCTCCCCCCATGCCAAAAGACAAAATGTTAGCTTGTCTAAAAATTACAGTATGACCTACTGCAATTATAGTGATGTCAAACCCAGCACCTCGCACCTCCTGCCCTCAACCCTCCAGATCCACCCCTTGCCTCCTTAGAGGAGCCCACCTCCAAGTTTCAGCACCACCGTACTGATGGGGACTGGGAAAGATAGTGTTATGACAGCATGCTAGCTTTTTTTTTTTTTTTTTTTTCCTTGTCAGATTTAACTTTGTCAGTCTTATGATTTTTGCAGGTGAGGGTCTAAAGTAATCAAATCCTGTGCACAGTGATTTTGCTCATGAAGGTCAGGGTCAAACTGCCTAGCAAGAACTGTTAAGATTCCTACTATTGATTGTCTGGGAGGGTTAATAGCAATAGTGGTCATTTTTCCTAATTAGAGGGTCACCCTGGGCAGTGATCAGGGAGGTTTCTCAGCAGCCTCAGCAAACTAGTATTAATGGATGACGCTATTCTAAATTGTCATTTAGTGTTTCATTTTCTCCCAGATCATCGTATTTTATTGTTTTGGACACATTAAATAAACAAAGGTCTCTGCGACTTGAATTCCTTTGTAATTTGTAATCCTGTGAAAAAATCTTGCTCAGTTGCAATAAACTTGATTTTATTAAAAGTTTTGACTGAAAATTAGGTAGTCCAACTGAAAGGTTTCACACTACTTACCAAATGACTTTTCTTTCTACACCTGCTACATTACACGACTTACAATGATAACTGTATTGATATTTTTTCTGCAGAATACTATTCATTTTCTGTAATGTCCCTGGCGTCTGTGCAGCCCTCCTGCCTGCAGGGGCCTTCAGTGGGCTGCAGACTGAACTGCACAGATTTGCCTCAGAGGCACAAGAGGCAAACTGCCATCCTTAAAAGCCTGCCTCACACTCAGCCCACTGCCTCATTGAGTCACTCTGGCCACCCTTGCGCTTTATCCTACCTTGTCTTTGTTTCTGTCCTCAAGTGTGGCCTGTTAGAGGCCATGTTGCCTTGTCCTTTGCTCCTGTCAGTTTCTTTAGCTCCAGCGGGGCCTCCCTGCAGCCCCCCAGCCTGATCTCTGTGTCCCTGTCTCCTGTGTGGCCTGCTGGTGGCCCTCTTGCCTGGTCTGTCTCCCTATTCCCTGTGTGGCCTTTCAGTGTCCCTCTTGCCTATTTTTTGCCCTTCTATGTCTGATTCCTCTCACTTCCTGCATTCTGTTTTGTCCTGCCCTGGCCTTGGTTTCTTGTTTGTTCTGCCCTCATTTTGCCTTGTTCTTGTCATTGTCCCTCTGGTGACTTGTCTGTCTGGTCCCTGTCTTGCCCTGCACTCTGTTCTAGTTTGGCCTTACCTTTTCCCAGTGCTTATGTTTCCTGGTTCCTGTCTCCTTGTCTGTTTTTCCATTCCTTTACCTTGGACTGACTTCTCGTTCCTGACCCTGGATGCTGCTTTGTTTGCTGCCCGCCTCATCACTGCCTGTACCCCTGCTCCTAGTATTACCTGCCTGCCACCAGAACCAGTGGGCTGAACCCAAGGGGGAAGTGGCCAGTCAGGCAGAAGACACAGCATTGTCCTGCTCTTGTGTCCTTTGCTGTTCGTTTCAGGGGATTATTTTTAACCGGCCTATGCAGCCATGATATTTTCCCTGCTAAACAAAAGTTTACTTTAAAATCATTCCAAAAAAAAAATCTGTTTAAACGTAGGATATTGGCTGTTTTGCACTAGCTTTAGGCCTGCAGAAAGCCCTCATGATATACTTGCCTGTTCTGCTGTGTGGTTACTGGAACCCTGGATATGAGCTCTGAGAAGTCACCACCAGGTTTAGCTTAAATACTGTATGTGGCCAAATGGGTTCCACACTTTGTCTTCCTTACAGCAAACTACATTATACATACTTTATTCTTTTTGATAATACTGCCCATCCATAAATGACTATCTTTTATTAAAGGGGAGGGGGGAGACAGGAATATTGGCAGATCCTGAAGATCTTCACCTTGTCAACTATGTGCAAAAATGTTTCATCCAACTGCAGGATCTAAGTAGTCCTTGTCAGAATGACAAGAAATGTCAAAAAGTCATCATTTTAGATTGGGGTTCAATCAGCCTAAATTTTGGATTTTTGTTTTCAATCTTAGCTTGTAGAGCAAAGACTAAGATAGTACAGATTGATCAAGGATGAAATTCAGCTCCAGGAGATGACGTTGATGTTATGTGGCCTGAGGGAGCAGTCTGTTCTCGCTGGGCCTCATGAACAAAGTTCCTCATGAGAGGCTTCTAGGAAAAGTAAAAAGTCATGGGATAGGTGGTGATGTCCTTTCGTGGATTGCAAACTGGCTAAAAGACAGGAAACAGAGAGTAGGATTAAATGGACAATTTTCTCAGTGGAAGGGAGTGGACAGTGGAGTGCCTCAGGGATCTGTACTTGGACTGGTGCTTTTCAATATATTTATAAATGATCTGGAAAGAAATACGACGAGTGAGATAATTAAATTTGCAGATGACACAAAATTGTTCAGAGTAGCTAAATCACAAGCAAATTGTGATAAATTGCAGGAAGACCTTGTGAGACTGGAAAATTGGGCATCCAAATGGCAGATGAAATTTAATGTGGATAAGTGCAAGGTGATGCATATAGGGAAAAATAACCCATACTATAATTACACAATGTTGGATTCCATATTAGGTGCTACAACCCAAGAAAGAGATCTAGGTGTCATAGTGGATAACACATTGAAATAGTCAGTTCAGTGTTCTGCGGCAGTCAAAAAAGCAAACAGAATGTTGGGAATTATTAGAAAGGGAATGGTGAATAAAACGGAAAATGTCATAATGCCTCTGTATCGCTCCATGGTGAAACCACACCTTGAATACTGTGTACAATTCTGGTCGCCGCATCTCAAAAAAGATATAATTGGGATGGAGAAGGGCTACCAAAATGATAAGGGGAATGGAACAGCTCCCCTGTGAGGAAAGACTAAAGAGGTTAGGACTTTTCAGCTTGGAGAAGAGACGGCTGAGGGGGGATATGATAGAGATGTTTAAAATCATGTGAGGTCTAGAACGGGTAGAAGTGAATCGGTTATTTACTCTTTCGGATAATAGACTAGGGGGCATTCCATGAAGTTAGCATGGGGCACATTTAAAACTAATCGGAGAAAGTTCTTTTTTACTCAACGCATAATTAAACTCTGGAATTTGTTGCCAGAGGATGTGGTTAGTGCAGTTAGTATAGCTGTGTTTAAAAAAGGATTGGATAAGTTCTTGGAGGAGAAGTCCATTACCTGCTATTAAGTTCACTTAGAGAATAGCGACTGCCATTAGCAATGGTAACATGGAATAGACTTAGTTTTTGGGTACTTGTCAGGTTCTTATGGCCTGGATTGGCCACTGTTGGAAACAGGATGCTGGGCTTGATGGACCCTTGGTCTGACCCAGTATGGCATGTTCTTATGTTCTTAACTCCTCAGGGCTGCTAAGCAAGGTGTATCTGGTTTACCACTGCTGAATAGTGATTAGCTGGAATAGCAGAAGAGGTAGGGGAGTCTGTTTTGCTGCTGCTTTATGGAAGTCTAAGCAATGCCAGGCATTTGTCTGTTTCTTCTCCTTCAGTAGTTACCTTGGGCGCTATTAGAAATGAAGTGGTGAGACTTGATAGCCCTTTAGATGGATGTTCTTCACAAATTAGTTCCCATTCTGAAAAATCGAAGATATGGGCCACTAACCAACAAGCTAGCAACAAAGAGTATTTGAACAGATTTGAGACGCTAGAAAAGGATATGAATGACCTTCAATGTGGAAGTTGCTCAGGATAAAAATCATTCTAAGTTGGGGCCTTGGGAACTTTTTTGCTGTTTCTCTGGAAGCAATGTCTCGTTTTATTAAAATATATTATCTTTCAGTTGGGAAGTGGGGTAAGAGCCATATTTTGAAACAAGGATTGGCTCAACTCACTAAGACAGTTTGGACAGACTTGACACCTTTTCCTGAAGTCCAGTAGAGAAGAATTCAACAGGGCTACCTTGTTTGTTTCATTTGTCTTTCAACAAGATCTTAGTATAGTTAGGTACCTTCATTTTCATAATTCGCAGAAATTATTTATAGGACAGAGAACATGGATATAACCCGATTTTTGGCAAAAGATGCATAAGAGAGAAGGAAGCTTTCTGGCCTTTCACGATGAAGTTTGAGCCTTTGGCACTTCGCTTTCTCTTCGTTACCCATGTAAATGTTGGATTAAGTATTCTGGTATGAGTTATAAAATCTCTGAGCCAGAGAAATTAAGATGTTGTTTCTTGAAGGAAAGAGTCTAGCCAGTTCTGCTCAGGCAGCTGTCGAAAATAGATTTGAAGTATGGTCGTTGTACAACATATCCAGATTAGTTCATGCTTAGTTCTTTTTTTCCTATGCAGTTTTGTTTCTTAATTACCTCCTACGTGTGGGTTTTCCCGCGTTGATATTGTGGACTGATGGGTCTATAATAATCATTAAAGGCTTTTCTAAGATTTTTCAGTGAATATTTTCCTTTGGGAGGGATGATATGAGGACCATGTTTCCTTTATAATTGTATTGTGACATTTTATTTTAAAAAGGGTGACATTTTTATTTGGGGAAATTAAAATGCAGAGTAAATAGTTCACTGACCTCTTTCTGTTTGGCAGTAGGTTTTTACATGTAATAAACCTTGTAACTTGGCTTGATTTTCTGCTAAAAGCAGGAAAGGACTAGTTTGCTTTTTATAATTAAAATGTCAGTAGGTTTTATTCTTCTGCATCCACGCTTCCCTTTTTTGGCAGACACCTTTTAATTGTATAAATACCAAATAGTAGTATTTATTTATATTTGCCATTAAAATTAGATGAAGTATCTTACATCTTAGAAATATTTTCTAGTTGGGTTTCAATAGCATTTGTGATTTGTGAGTTGGGTTTCAATAGCCTTTGTGATTTGTGGGGATTTCTTGTTTTTTCTTTTTGATAAATAGCAACACAGGGATTGTAACTTTTAAACAAGCGTGCAGGCATACATGTGCACATTTATCAGCCCGTTCCCAGGGACGTGGCCATTTTATAACATAGTACATACTCACGTAGTATAAAATAGCCTGACCACGCGTATTAATGGAAGGATTTTAAGGCGCGCACAGACGCCATTACCACTTTTACCAGTTTGTTCCCAGTTCACCCAGGTAAGAAATAGGACTTCCAAACACCCCTAGTTTAATATCCTCCTTTCTCCCCTGTTAGTCCCCACCCTTAAAATCCCGCTGATCTATTTGCCTTTATTTTATAACTTGCACATCACCCGTAGCAGAAGTAAATTTATGCAGCAGAGGATCCTGGCAAGTGCCTGTGCACGTACGTTTTCAATGTGAAATCTAGCAACGCCCATTCCCAGACTGTGCCCACAACCCGCCCCTTTTTTTTTGAACATTTCATATGTGCACAGCACCAAGTACGTGCGTACACGGGTGGCTTTTAAAATCTGTTCAGTGCACTGGCAGACTTGTGTGCATATCTCTCAGTTTTGGCGTGTTCCGAGCTTTTAAAACTCACCTACAAGTATTTAGTATTTTTTAAATACCTTTTTTCTTTTACTTGAAATGGGGGTTAACTCTTAGTTGTCATGGGATAAGATGGTCATTGGTGGTCTCTACAAAATGGTACATCTAAAAAAATAAAAATAAATAAAGTGATGTTTAGAACACAGAGCGCCACTTAAGACTGATGTTGCAGATAGTTTTCTGTTTTATGGCTTTTTATTGTACAGAACAGTCAGGTCCCTGTTGGATTGACTCATCTTGTCTAGATCAGGAGTTGTTTGAGATACAAACCAGCCTGAATGCATGAGGAATACAAGACATCCCTCTGTGCTCAGCCTTTCGGTACTTTCATCTGGCCTTAAGACTTCATTTGTGTGTCTGAGTGATGTGCACAGCTATAATCGCAAATCTGATCAAAACAGAAGAAACTGGTTTGAGTGAGTCAACAGACAATGATTAAAGGAATTCACTATGAGGAGGAAAAGGGATTAGTGCTGAGGCTGGTTTTGTTTAACATCTTTCAATAGTATTCCAAAGGGGTTAGGAGGGCAAGCTGATATGCACTGATCATGAGAGAGAATTTGGCGTGATATCTGATGACCTTGATATAGTGAAACAATGTAATGAGGTGATGGCCAGAGTCAGAGGGATGTATAGGGCATTGGCAAAACCTCAACTAGAATATTGTGCTAATTCTAGAGGCTGTTCCTCCGGAAGGATACAGGAAGGCTAGAGGAGGTCCAATGAGAGGCTACTGAAATGGTGAAGTGGTTGCAAAAACAGCTATATGACAGGACATATGGGGACCTAAATATGAACATGCTAGAGAAAAAAGAGATGATGAGACTGGGGGGTATGAGAGAGACATTTAAATACCTGAAAGATATAAAAAGGGGCACAAGAAGCAACCCTTTTTCAGAGGAAGGAATGCTCTAGAATAGACTCCTCACCATTGTGCCACAGGGAGCCTTGGGTGTGTCGTGAGATTCTGGTCCCCTGCAGAGAGAAGAAGGGGTGGGTCACAGCTGCTGCTGCTGGCACTAGCCTTCATCTCCTTACCCGCATCCCTTGTGCTGTCCCCTCCCATCAGGAGGAGGAGTCAGCCAGCAGCTCCTCCCTACCTGCCGCTGTTTCTACTCTGCCGGCTTCTCTTTGAAGTCAGAATGGAACAGGCCTGGCCAGTCTTGAGGACTAAGGGTCCCCATATGGTTCTGCCGTCCGAAGAAATAAAGCAGAGGAGGAGATGGCAGAAGCAGGCAAGAAGCGCTGCTTTCTTGACTCCTCTTGAAGAATGGAGGTGATCCTGAGATGAGAAGGAGATCATGCCAGTGGGTGCAGAGAGGGAAGTGGAGGCAAGGAAAGGTGGTGATGCTAGAGGGGTGAGAGGGAGGGAAGGAATGTGATGCTGGGGGATGGACAGAAGGGAAGGCGGTGATGCCAGAGGTTGGGAAGGAGAGAGAGAGAATGGATGGGGGTGAAGGGAAGGGATAGAAGGGGTGGAGGGAAAAGATGGGATGGCGGTGGTGACAATGTATGAGGGAAATAAAGTGTTGACGCGGGATTGGAGGAAAGAGAAAGAGAGAGGGGGGAGACGGTGATGATGCTAAGGTGGTGATGCCAGGAGCCTGGTAAGGAAAGAAGGGAAGTGGTGGGTGGGGAGAATGGACCCAGATGGTCACGATGCCAAGAAGGGGGAGGAAAAGGAGGCCCAGGAGTGGGTGAGGAATTGGGAAGGTGGTGCTCTGCGCGACAAACTGCTCCCAACCTGCCCCAGAGTAGCAGTTACAACCATGAAAAGCAGTGGCCCAATGATATCCAGATTCCACGAAGGCTGGAGTGACCTGCATAGAGGGACCAGGGTTAAAACCCCCGCTCCAAGCAGCATGAAGAGGCTGTCTGTCTTTCTTTTTCATCATTCATTCATCCTTTCTTTCTTTTTTACATCTTCATTGACAATGGTAGCTGTATGGAGTATTTTTAATAAGACGTCTGGGATGTGGGTGTTGATTTGGAAATTGGCTTCTGGGAATTGGAGCTGGAGATGGCAGGGCCTGACATGGCGCACCAGCGGAGGTGCTGGAGGCCATCCCTATAAGGGATTTTGGATATATTTGGGACAGATATGGAGGGCAGAGGTTAAAAAAAACAACAAACCAAAAACTGAGGCATTGGGTAAAAGACATGGGTGAGATACGGAGTCGGTGTTTGGGTTCCATATGAGAATTTGTGCACATCTGCCTAAAGTGGAGAAATCTCAACCTCAGCTGGGCAGAGTGGACGAGTCATTTTTGGTTTTTTATATGCCGTCATTTACTATGTTGAGTGTATTAGTATGACCAGAAATCCATTGTACAAAATTACCTTATTTCTATAAATTTAACAATAAGAATTATAGAAGGGTATCTATTTAAATAGTGCAAATTGTTTCTTTTTCCTGAGTCAGGGATTCCAAAAGCTGTGCTGTATCCCTACACTCAGTGGATTTTTCACAATATCCACGATGAATGTGCAAAGGATAAAAATGCGTGTACTAAGTCTCTGTTTTCAAATATATCTCAAGTGCACTTTTCCTTTGAAAATTGCCCAAAGAAAAATTACTCGCAGAGATCTGCACCTGCTTTTTCTCTGGGTATTTTTTTTCCAGCCAAAACCATGCACCTAGTTTTTTTGAAAATACAAAACCGTGCGTTGTTGCTTCCCTCCAACTCAACCCTTTCTGGGAATGCGGGTAAAAGGACACATGCTGCGGACCAACGCATGTGCTTTTACCCCCATGGGGGGTAGGCCATTTGGAGATAGCCAGTTTATCTAGGTAGGTAGCCATTTACATGGGTAAACGGATTTTGAAAGTTGCTGTCTTAAATGGCAAACTCCTTTGCAGGAAAAGTATTGTTTTGTTTGTGCAGTTGGCATTTTATTGGAGGCATTTCAGTTTATTCAATTTCAGTCGACAAGGTCGAAATGCTTCTTGAGAGTGGTTTCTTTTTTTTTTTTTCTGCTGGTGATAAATAGAAGCTCTGTAATCATGTGTTGGAAGATGAGCCCAAGAAAAAAGCATTCCTGGCACCACAGCTCAAACCAGAGTCGAAAACAGCAAGGCTCATTCCCAGCAATTCAATCACTGCCCCTTCTGCTGACATAGAATAAAGGGTAAACGACACAGTGCGAGTTGCTGTCTAGACTTCCTATGCCTTTAGGCGAAAAAGAAATTGTATGGAAGTTTTCAAACCTATTGTTTCTTGCTTACGTGGGAGGCTCACGTTGCATGTGTGTCCGTGGGAGCTGAAGGGTAACTCTCAAACCAGGCTCTGTTTACCTCCTGCAGACACGCATACACAGGCGTATATTGGGCGCATTAGCTCATGCAAAGGACTGAATTAGCTCGTGTTCACGAGTCTCAAAAGCTGTGCTCTTGCAACCCTTTCTCTACCGCTTGCGACACCCCACTAATCACGAATAGGGGGGCTTTAGCTGGGCACCACTGGCAAATTAACTGTGGAGCAACCAGGCGGGAGGAGGAATTACCGGGATGGCAAAATGCCAGGCACGCCAAAGAGTGCAACACTGAGCAGATATTTATTCAGAAATCCTGTGCACTGGCTTTGGATCCCAAATGAACTGAAACAATGGCTAAGGGGGTCATTTTCTAAGCATTTTTCCAATAGACAGAGAATGGGAGAAAACCTTTAGAAAATGACCCCCTAAGTGTTTTTTGAAAAAATTCTCTCCTTTGATTTGCTGGGCATATTTCTCATTTGGTTTTTGCCTGCCATTTCCTTCCTTGTTGTTGCTGTGTTGTGGGGTTGTTCTGTTTTTTGTTTTGTTTTTTTAAATTCATTTTTAACTTTGTTTCAGGTAGAGCTTCCGTTTCTTTCCCCCCTCCCAAATAAAGCTCGGAGGGGAATTTGATCCCTTTGTAAGGCTGTCACAGTGCAAGGCTAGGTTTTGTTGTTGCCTGTTTGGAGCAGAGGTGTGGCAGAATCGTGTGCAATCTCATACTACTGTTTGGTATTTCAAGAATACTTCCTTCCTAAGAAGAGAGCTGTTCATCTTTTTCCAAGCGTCCAGGCTTTTTAATATCGGTTGCTGTATCAGAAGCGGTGCCGGGCGTACATATTGCATCCAGCGCCGTGCAGATTGACGACTCCCTTGAAGGCAGTGTGAAAGTTAGGCACTTTTGGAAACAGATAGCCGGCCTATTGTCCCCATGTTATTTTTGAAAATAATATTGGGCATTAGTATGAATACAAATTCAGCATTTTATACTAACATTTATTTTACATGAAAAAGTGAAAATTGGATATTTCAAAAGGGCACACACACACAAAGAGGCTTTCACTTCTTGTGGCTTGTATATTATAGTTACATGCTGTAATGCCTACCAGAAAAAATACTGAAAACCCTACAAAACCACACTCCAAACCTATATAGCAAACCTGCCATACTAAAACAGCACTGACTCTCCCAACAACAAAGCTACCTATGAAAATGCAGCATGGCAAATATCACCACAGGCCCTAGAATACCAATAAACCTCTGCTGGGAGAACAGAGCAAGTCAGACTGGTATATAGATCCCTACACAGAAATTACATGCCAGCAGAATGCTGTACCTCAGTAACAAGCAGAGCAAGACCTTCAAAGTATCTGCAAATTATAGACATGCAGAGAAATCCTGAACTGAAAACCCCAGGAAGTAAGATGTCCAGCCCCTGCTCTCACCCCTCCCAATCCCCGAGTCGCCACTCTCTCTCCCCCCTTCCTAAGTCTTTGCTGGCTGAAGTCCCTGCCTGACCCCCAAACTATTACATGGGTCCCTGCTTTACTGAATTTCCAATCTTTTTTTTTTTTTTCTCCTTTTTACTAATCCCCAAGTCCTCAGGTTCTCTCCCCCAAATCCAATCCCTAAGCCTCCATCTGTCTGAATCCATGTGACTACTCACATTCTTTTAGTCTCCACTTATCTAACTTTAACAATGCTTTTTTTTTTTTTTTCTTTTCCCGGTGTCTGCTTCCGAGGCCTATCTCATCTCTATTCCCTCTTCATCTCTGCCATCTGGTTTTTCTAAACCCCTTGCTCTTCCTGCCACCGGGGCCTGCCTTCTCCCTCCCATATGGTTCCCATCAGCATGGAAAAGAGAGAGAGAGAGGCACTGGAGCAGGAGGAGTAGGTTTAAAAATCCAGTCCTTGGCCCGCTGCCGATATCGTTCATGGCAGGTCTGCTTTCAGCGGCCTTTCAAAACCGGGCTCGCCCGGCCCATCTCCATCCAGGGCAGGAGGTGAAACAAGGCGGGGCCTGTTCTTCTGCCGACCTCAGGTGATGGTGGGGGTTCGGGATCCTAGCAGTATCTGGCCAGGCCCAGCCTGTCGTTCTCTCCCCTTCTGCCAGCCAAAGGCCTTAAGTTAAAAGGGGGAGATACATGGGGCAGCCGCAGGCAAACTGGCAGCTCTTTATTTTCTCCATCTGGCATTGGGCCCTGTGAGAAAGAAGGGAGAGGTGGGAAGAGGCAGTTTTGGTTGCAACCAGGCTGGTGTGACAACGGGGGGCGGGGGGGGGGGGGGGGAAGGTAGGTAGGCGGTGGCTTTTCTTGATTTTTGGCGTCACGTGGGCAGTATTTGGAAGAAGGAAAAGAGTCTCGAGAACAGCATGGTGCCTCGGTAAAAGTTAGTCCAGAGGTACCTAAACTTTTCAAGGGAAGGGCCACATAGGACATAGCAAATTAACAGGGGGGGGGGGGGGGCTGTGGGGGAAGGGAGGTCCTCCTTACAGGAGGATGGAGGGAAGGGGAGCACCCCTTGAAGTTACCTCCTGTGGGGGGGGGGGGGGGACCATTTCTAGCCCTTTTTACTGATTTAAAATGGAGGGGGGGGGGGGGGGGTGTGTAGGGATGCGATAGATAAAATATCAGTAATATTTCTAGATTTCTCCAGAGTTGGTAACCTTACTGAACCCCCAGCAACCTTTACTCCCCGTCTCCTCGGGGAGGACGGTGGGCTGCGGCGTGTTTGTGCGTGATGCCTGCACGCTCACGGATGTCCCCCAGCACCACCACCCCCCCTACCCACCCCCATGCACTCTTCTTCCGTCTCTACTTCCTTCCCCTTTCTCTTCTCTTTCCCTCGCCCCTTCTCCCTTTTTCATTCCTCTTGCTCCCTTCTCTTGCAACATGCCAGATCCGTGACACGAGCAAAACAACCTCCACTTGGAAACTCTAATCCAGGGAAAGGCACTCCGTCCTGGTGTCGGCTCTTTTATAATGAGGCCCAAGGCCTGCGTCCTTCAGGGATGATGTGCACGCCTCCTCCACCACAGCCTTACCTTCCTTTCCTTTACAGCTCTGCAGCAGCATCCACAGCTTGAGACCACCAGTGCCTTCCTCCCTGTGGCCTGCACTCCTTATGCATTGCTGTTGGCGCTGCTTGTGCAGGTGGAGGCAGACAGGGAGAGTCTGTAGCCTGGTCATAACGCATCCAATCAGTGGTGGCCTTGCTCCGGCATTGCCCACCCATTCTGCTCTGGCAGGCTGCTGTTTATGCTTCCGATTTTGTGTCTGAGCTGGTGGTAGCGGTGGATTGTGCTCCCACCACCACTACAGGCCAGATTAAGTTGCTTCTGTTATTGCTGCCAGGGCCCAGGTGGAATCCAGCCAGGGGCCACATCCGGCCCTCGGGCCATGCTTTTGGGGACCCCTGTGCTAGTTTATAAGGTGCAGCCAGGCTCTTTGTCATTTTGAAATGACTAAGAGTAGCACTCTAGATAAAAGGTAGCCAGGCTTTATTGCCTCTATTTAGGACCCAGTTTCATAGTCTATCAAATTATTGTTAAATGAAAATCAACATACTGGTGTAAATATTTTGTTGTATTTTTCAGCACATCAGGAGCCTTCATATAATGACTGATGTTTGTCTATTATTTTGTAAAACTTGATTTCCTGTCTTTCATGCAGCACATCAAACCACTTCTGCATTTTGGTTGTAGTTGTGTGGTGAAGCGCAGAACGTCACACGTGGGGAGGATTTTTAGTGCAGAAATGTTTTGTTTTTCTTGTGGTTGGATATATTGTAGTGACATTTACCTTTGCTTTCTGTTTCTAGGACAAAGATTATACTTGAAATTAAACTGGAGAGATGAGCTCTTGTGACTGTTAGTTTTGTGCAATGCTAGTACTTGTAAGAATACAGTAAATGAATACTCGAGGTGGATAAATATGTAAGAGATGGGGGTGAGTTTGTTGTTTTAACTTGATATTCCACTCTTCTTTGCAAGGTGCCCTGTGTGGGTTTTCAGCTGCTTGCGATTCTTTCTATTGTTAAATTTTAGCCTCAATTTGGAAGGAAGCATATAGTGAGTGACGGGGATCTATAGTGTAACATTCGGATGGTGAATATTGTTCTTATTGGATCTTATTGCAGAATTTCCTAACCCATAGTCTTCTGCTTTTGCAGTAATTTTGTTCTTTCACAATGATAGTGTGACCCGCAGTATTTCTTTAAGTCAGTAGAAAATCTTGGATGCTGTAGGCCTCTGAAGTGCATGGAAAGTCACTTTGCTGGTACGCTTCCTGGAATTTTTGCGATGCATTGCTTGCAGGCTGTTCTACTTTTTGTTAAAAGGCTGAAGCATTTGTGGGACAAATTGTGGACAATATAATTGCCGTTGAAGAGACTACAAGCTGGAGCTGTTGTTGGAACAGCTGATCTGATCCGTCTGAGTTTCAAGAGCTATTTCTGGCAGATTAGCTGCATCAAAGCTCTACTGTTCCAACCATAAAAGGTTGGTCCTGCGCGAGGTGGCCTCACTGCATTTGGCTTGGAGTCCTTCGAGACTGAAGTGAAGCTGTACTTTTCATGTGGCTGAGTCCAGGGATGGATGGAAATGCCAAGGACAGAACAGGAAACTGCAGCACTCGGGACATCGTACGACTGGGAACTTTTGAGAGGAGACTTCCTCTGACTTTTTGTTTGAGGTTTTCCAAAGAGGAGCTTGGGCTATAGCTCTTGCATTTTTAGCTGGTGTGCGCATTCTCCAGGAAAGCACCGGTCTAAAATTAGCCAGCTTTGAATCATCTTGACAGTTGATGTAGCTGCCATGCTTGCCTGTTGATCATTGGTAATGTGTGTCACATTTGTTCGTTTTTAGCACCTGGAAGTCATGTTCTACGAATAAAGATAACACATATTTTAGCTGCTAGAAAATAGATTATTTATATGTTCCAAAGTATTACTACTGAAGTTTGAAAATTTTGTTTGGGGAAAGAGGACATACAGAACCCAAGTAGAACTGTGAAGACTGCATCTTTCAGTAGGAAACCACGAGAGAGATTTTTACAGGATTTTTGAAGTAAGTGCATGTTCCTTGTAATTGCTCAAAGGCCATTGTTGGAGTGAGTTCCTGAAGCTTTGTCAGCTTGACATTTTATCTTTCCCGTTTATTCATGCCTGTCGCACCGACATGCTCTTCTATGTTTTGTCTCATAGATTTTAACAGATTCTTCACCTTTTCTTGTACAGTTGAAAACTTTGTTGATCAGTGCTTTTTTTTTTTTTTGGACTAACAGGTTTGCCAAATTGATTAGCATATATGTGTGTGTGTGTATATGTATGTATATATATATCATGACTTATCTTTCTCGTGTCATTTTGCAGATTACTGGGTCTTTTTTAATTTGATTTAAATCAATATTTTCTTGGTGAAGAAAGGAGAGAGATTATCAATTGTAGATCGGTTTATTCAAGATTCTGAAAAACTGTGAAAACTTACTTGATCCTGAAGAGCTTTTGAATTATTTGGGGGAAGAGATGTATAGTTTTATTTTAAGCTTCTGGTCATGATTTCTGTATTCATTTACTGTAAGGGTGGGACGGTCTTAGTACAGTTAAGGCCCATTGAGTAAAGCAACTATTAGTATTTTTAGCAACTGGATGAAGCTTTATTTCTGGGGGGGATTTTCCCCTGTATTGTGCTTAGCTTTTTTTTTTTTTTTTTTTACCTCATTTCATTCAGATTACATTCAGACCTCCTTCCTTTGTTTCAGAAAAAGATTATTGCTTTGTATTTGTGGTTTTGGTTTTATTGCATTGAAAGAAGTGACACAATAGTTAGATTACAGTATATAAGCAAATATTCTACTGCTGTTGTCTTATCTCCATTGTCAGTTATACTCCCTTCCTCCTTTCCCATGTCAATTTTCAGCTCCTCCTGATTTTAGTTGTATGCTGACAATGGCCCTTTGTTTGTAGTCATGGATTCTGCTAATGTGCCATCCTTCCTCTAGCCTCTGCTTCCTGGTTATCTTTCTCTTGTCTTTACCTCTCTGGTTCTTCAGCCTTCCATACATTTGCTTAATATTTAGACTTTTTTGGTGGTCACATTTTTGTGATTCGATACCTGGTTTCTGACACATTCATCAATGCTACACCTCTCTTTGCTGCCATCTCCTGGCATTGAGGAATTGCTGCCCTGAAGGCTGCGTGTCTGGGATGTGTAACCTTCCTGCCAGTGAAAGACGCTTGTAGGGAAAGTGCTGGAGTGGAGGGAGGCCTTTCTCTTTACCTTCTGCCATCATGACTGTTTATCTCATAAGGGTAATAAGAAGCAAGGGCAAAGGGATTTTCACTGCAAGCTCTGGAATGGCTTCTGCAGATGAGAAACACGGGGGTAACCTGCACGGAGCGGCAGTTACTGCCCTTGGGAAGCTTGCTGGGCAGAGTAGATGGACCATTTTGGTCTTTTTCTGCTGTCATTACTAATTAGTAATGACAGCAGAAAAAGACCAAAAAGACCAGTGTATACCTGGAAGAGAGGGCAAGGAAGAGAGGATCAAAGTAAGGAGGTTCCAGGTGGGGAAAGAGGAGGAGGTGTAAAGTGAGGGGGCTGCTTGAACCTCTTAAAGGGCCCTGGGCAGACGTCTATGGCTGGGTCTCCTTTTATGTTTTCCATATTGACCACCACTTTCTCCTCTTTCTCCCCACCTCCTGCCACTAGCCCCCAGCTGCAGCTTTCTTCCTCTGTGTCAGCTGACAAGAGGGCAGCCGTGCGCCGCTCCCAGCCTGTTCGGGCCAACACAAACACACTTCCACCTTTTCCCGGTCTGTGCAGGCTGATGCAAGCCTTCCTCTATCTTCTGACCTGCATGGGCCCATGCAAGTGTGCGGCATGAGGTGCCTTCCTCCTCTTAGCCTTTGGGGGCTGGCTCAAGTGAAGTGTCGGGGACCTTGAACTATGGCCAGGGCTGCTGCAAGGGTATTGGGCACTCTCTAGGTCCATGGTTCCCAAACCTGGCCTGGGAATCCAGTCGGTCAGGTTTTCAGGATGTACACCATGAATGTGCATGGGATAAATTTGCACGCAGTAGAGGCAGTGCATGCAAATTTATCTCATTCCTATTTGTTGCAGATAGCATGACAACGTGGCTGGCTGGGGGTCCTTCAGGACAGGTTTGGGAACCGCTGCTATAGATCAACCTTGTATTCCCCCAATTATATTCTTTCACGCCCATAATCCTCCCTCCCTCCCGAGGTTTGGATAATTAGAATCAACAATCTTTATGATCTCGCTACCAAGCATCCTGTAAAAGCACAGCATTATGGGTGTGCATTCATTTTGAAACAAAACGAAAAATGTGATGGAAGGCTTGCATTTCATTTCATTTTCTTTAAACACAAAATACCCCATCTCCTTCTCCAAAATGTTTTCATTAACGTTTGTTTAAGAAAGTTAATGGGGTGGGGGGTGGGGAATAAACCTAAAAAAATTACATATATATATATATGAATATGAAGTTCCCTCCCTCCTGCCTTTCCCATAAGCCTTCCCAATTCCTCCCCCTGGATCATGCTCAAGTTTTCCACAAGGGTCTTCAGTGTAAAACAGGGCAGGAACAACCTCTCGCACTGCGGCCCCGCTCGCTCTTGGTTCAAAAATGGTGCCAGCCAGCGCTGAGCCCAGCCTCATTTTGTTGTGTGACCTTGTGCTTCTGTATTGAAGACTCCTGCGAAAGGGGTAAGCATGGTCCATCAGCGTAGGGGAGTTCTCTGGGACCATTTTTGTAATTTAAATCTGGAGAAATGTGCTGGTAACTTACAAAGAAATCCATACCACATTGTTAGAAAATAATCATTCGAATGGCTGGCTTGGCTGAACCTAGGATGCTCCCCTTTACTACTTCATCGTAGGACAAAAAAATATTAAATTCTGTTGTCACTTCCGTTACAGTGACACATTCTTTCCATTAGCAGGTACTTTGCGAAGTAACAACAACAACACGCTGCAGCAATCTCACTCAGAACCCATAGCAAAACAGCACTGATGCCCAGAACCCAAACAAAGACCCAAAATAAAAAAGCAACACCTCAAATATTCCACCAGGCCTTAAACACCAATACACCTCTTATTAGGAAAACAGAACAGGCTGGACTGTTAAACATCCCTACACAGATCATACATGCTCGGTCACACACAGAGAACATAGACCCTCACCAAACACAGAATACATGACCACAAATTAGAAAAAGAAAATAAAAAAAACAATGCAGAAATAGGCTTGGCCATCCACTCCAGTCTCACCCCTTCGCTCCTATTCACTTCTGGGGGGAGGGGGGAGGTTGCAGAAGAGGAGAGGGGGCTGGGTTAGGGAGCGGAATGGCTGTTTGTTTGCTGTGCGCTGTGTGCTTCAGACTGGACCCTTTTCTCCTGAATGACAGACGGGGAGGGGATAGATGAGGCAGAGGAGTGGCTCTACTTTGCTGTAGTTTGTGCTCTGTCTTTTTCCAGGCTTCCTGGTCCTCTCCTGTTCCTTGGTTTCTTACTGGCAGAGGAAGTGCTGGAGCAGGGAGCAGAGGGCTGTTTTGTGGCTTGAGGTTGAGGACACTGGGCCAGTAGACTCAAGGAGCAGAGCCCTGTATGCTCATAGAGTGGGCCCCCTGCTATGCAGGGCTCAAGGCAGCTGCCTCTTTTGCCCATCGGTAAGTCACCCTGAAAGTAAGTGATGGGAGAAATGATGCAATAGAGAAGAAATATAGAGAAGTTTCTAGAAAAAGCATGAATTAAAAGGCAACAAATTTTGTATAAAACATGCGGTCAAGGAAGACACTTGTACATTTCAGCATAGAATCATGTTTGCATCACCAGCTGCCCACTCTCCCTTCTGGATCTGAAATGCGTCACTTTTTTTTTGTGTCTGAGCCCTGCCAGCTTCAGCATAACAGGAAACTGGAACACAGGACTCCTGCATCATGGCATGATGCACTACAGCTGCAACATCCACTGACTTTAGATTGGATCTCTAATCAGGCACATTTGGATGATACAGTAGGGAGAGCTGGCACAAGATTCCCCTATTTCAGTATAAGGAGGTGTACTACCAGTGGGGTGGGGTGGGGGTGGAGGCAGATATCCAGTGTATTTTTCTGTATACCCAGATGAATGAAATCCTCTAGTTAATTTTCACCCCTCTTGTTATGCACAAATGCCTTATGAATGTGGATATTTTCTTCTTGGTGCAGAACAGAAATCTTGAAGATTCCACCCAGGAGGAAGGCAAATCGATCGATATGCTGGTGACGTGCTTTGTCTAGGACAGTGGTCCTCAATTCAGCCCTCTGGACATACCTGGCCAGTCTGGCTTTCAGGATATCCATGACAAAAATACATGGCAGAGATGTGAATGCACTGTTTCCATTGTATGCAAATCGCTCTCGTGTATTCATTGTGGATAGCCTGAAAACTAGAGTGGCTGGGTGTGTCTCGTGGATTGGGCTGAGAATCCCTGGTCTAGGATCTCACCACAGTAAACGCTTCCTTCGGCCCGAGAGGGTTAATGATTGGATATCAGTTGTGGTATGCTCTGGCATGGCAATGGACATTTACTGGAAAATTCCTTCACCTTATATTTTGTTCTTTCATCTGTTTTCCTGAGCCTTGGCTTTAAAAATGTTTTGCTATAACCATGGAGAACAAATATTCGTATATTGCCTGTTTTGTTTTGTATTAGGTCTTTGTATGCTTAATCTCAATCAGTAAGGGAGTAGGGCCTGAAAATCACTTTTTCTACTGGAAAGTAACGGGGCTCCTCATATTTTTCCTGGGGATCGTACAACAATCGGGTTTTCAGGATATCCACAGGAATGTGTATGAAATAAAACTTGCATACACTGGGTCTCTAATATATGCAGATTAATCTTATGCATATTCACTGCAGATATCCTGAAAGCCTGACTGGCTGTGGGGTCCCCAGGACGTGGCTGGGAAACCCTGGACTAAAGTTTGGAGATGACCATGATTTTGTGCTGACCCTCTCAGAAAGTTTCTTTGTTTGAATCCATTTGCACTGGGTTTTTTTTTTTTGGTTTTTTTTTATTGCTGCTTTCTAAAATGACCATACATAATGCATAACTTAATTGGAAATACAGATCCACTGTTACATATTTAAGAAAGTTAATGCAAGTATTTTGTGAGTTCTTTTAGACATTCTACCAAGCAAAGCATTTTCCATTTGGAGTTTGGCGCAGAGAAGGATGCATTTTGTAAATGGCGATTTAAAAATGCTTTTGTGTCATGTTAGAGCCACTTGATGACTCTCCTTCACTGGAGTTTTTCAGTAAAGAGAACAGCTCTCCATGCAGGGGTTTTGTTTTTGTTTTTTTTTTTTTAAACTAATGGCTTTTTATTTTGATACAAGAATGGTCACTACACTTTGGTAAAACCAGAACTATTTTCTCAAAGAATTTAAACTTGATCTTCTAATGAAACAAAATGTTTAGTTGCCTGGTCAGACTACAGATGTGGTATTTATTTAAAATAGAAAGTATAATTATAGCAAACAATGAGAGAATTTTCAAAGGCCCTTTTGAAAAGAAACCCAAGAAGTAAGCAGCGTTCTCAGATAGGTAGGTATGTAATAACTTGTGGTTGAAACTTTTTTCTTAATGGTTTTGAATGTTGTATTCAACTTTAGTTCTGATATTCTAGAAAATTGTGACACTGTAGTATTTTGTAAGCAGTGTTTCAGCCCTGAGAAATACAGGCATATGGACCAAGGGGGAGATGCAATTTCAGCTTCTGGCACTTTTCTGCCTATGATTTGCTTCTGATGTTAGCAGGATTGTTTTCAGAGCACTCCCACCAGAGCAGAGGCGGATTGGCCTATCGGGGGATTGGGCATTCCCCGATGGGCTGGTCACTCCGATCACGTGATTTTTCCTGCCCCGAAGAGAAACCTGCAGAGCTGCAGCAGAGCCCATCCTGTTGTGGCATGACGAGAGGTTCTGCACAGCCGCAGCAGAGCCTATCTTTCCATGGCCCGAAGAGAGGCCTGCGTGCCTATCATTCTGTGGGCCAGCGAGAGGCCTGAGCGGCAGCAGCCGAGGCCCTCCCTCCCCCCACCTTGCAGGAGCCGTGGGTAGCAGTGGCCTTCTGCCACCTCCCAGCATTGAGGAGCAGCACTGCATAAAAACTGTGTGTGTGTGTGAGAGAGAGCGAGCCTGGGAGTGTGTGTGGGTGTGCGGGCAAGAGAGCCTGCATTTGTATGAAAGTGTGACAGAGCCTGTGATTATTAGGGATGTGAATCGTGTCCTCGATCGTCTTAACGATCGATTTCGGCTGGGAGGGGGAGGGAATCGTATTGTTGCCGTTTGGGGGGGTAAAATATCGTGAAAAATCGTTAAAAATCGTGAAAAATCGAAAAACCGGCACACTAAAACCCCCTAAAACCCACCCCCGACCCTTTAAATTAAATCCCCCACCCTCCCGAACCCCCCCCCAAATAACTTAAATAACCTGCGGGTCCAGCGGCGGTCCGGAACGGCAGCGGTCCGGAACGGGCTCCTGCTCCTGCATCTTGTCGTCTTCAGCCGGCGCCATTTTCCAAAATGGCGCCGAAAATGGCGGCGGCCATAGACGAAAAAGATTGGACGGCAGGAGGTCCTTCCGGACCCCCGCTGGACTTTTGGCAAGTCTCGTGGGGGTCAGGAGGCCCCCCACAAGCTGGCCAAAAGTTCCTGGAGGTCCAGCGGGGGTCAGGGAGCGATTTCCCGCCGCGAATCGTTTTCGTACGGAAAATGGCGCCGGCCATACGCGTATGGCCGGTGCCATTTTCCGTACGGAAAATGGCGCCGGCAGGAGATCGACTGCAGGAGGTCGTTCAGCGAGGGTTCCGGCGCCTCGCTGAACGACCTCCTGCAGTCGATCTCCTGCTGGCGCCATTTTCCGTACGAAAACGATTTGCGGCGGGAAATCGCTCCCTGACCCCCGCTGGACCTCCAGGAACTTTTGGCCAGCTTGTGGGGGGCCTCCTGACCCCCACGAGACTTGCCAAAAGTCCAGCGGGGGTCCGGAAGGACCTCCTGCCGTCCAATCTTTTTCGTCTATGGCCGCCGCCATTTTTCGGCGCCATTTTGGAAAATGGCGCCGGCTGAAGACGACAAGATGCAGGAGCAGGAGCCCGTTCCGGACCGCTGCCGTTCCGGACCGCCGCTGGACCCGCAGGTTATTTAAGTTATTTGGGGGGGGGGTTCGGGAGGGTGGGGGATTTAATTTAAAGGGTCGGGGGTGGGTTTTAGGGGGTTTTAATGTGCCGGCTCACGATTCTAACGATTTATAACGATAAATCGTTAGAATCTGTATTGTATTGTGTTCCATAACGGTTTAAGACGATATTAAAATTATCGGACGATAATTTTAATCGTCCTAAAACGATTCACATCCCTAGTGATTATGTGAGAGACTGCGTATGCATGAGAGTGAGTGTGCCTGTATGTGTTTTTGAGAGCCTGAGACTGTGTATGCAAGAGAGAGATAGTGAAAGAGTCTGTGGATGTGACAGCATATATGTGAGTGAGAGAGAGCCTGTGTGTGTGACAGCATGTGTGTTGGGGAGGGAGAGAGAAGTAAAGATTATAAGGCCCCCTCCCCTAATCCACAACAATCTGTGGGCGACTGGAAATCAAAAGATCCCAGGTATGGGAGCTAGAAATTTTTAATCCTATTTAAAGTTTGGGGTGTCATTTCATGTCTGCAGTTGGAAATATTTGATGTTTGGGAAATATTACAAAAAAATTATTTTAATTACTGGATGTTCGATGGCTGTTGCCTGCTTGTCATTTATTCTTTTTTTTTTTTTAGTATGATTTTAATATTATGAATGTTTTATATTTCTTGACTTTATTGCTTAATGTTTTATGATGCATGATGTTTGTTTTTCCATTGTTCCAATGCATCAGTCAGGCTTACTGTGTTTTCCAGAGCTTGTGTGTGAGCAAGAGTGAGTGAGCCAGTTAACATGTATGTGAGAGAGAACGAGCATGCCAATGAGCATTTGTGTGAGCAAGAGGACTATTTAAAACAATGAGTATGTGTGTGAGCCAGTCAGCATGTATGTGAGAGCAAATATGTGAGTTTGTGTGAAAATGAGCATATATTTATTTATTTATTTAGAAACTTTTATATACCGGTATTAGTGGGGACATCATACCGGTTCACATATTAACAAAAGATTTAGAAGTACATTTCAACAGGGGAGGCGAACTGGGCAGGGGGTTAACCTAGAGCAGTAGGGAAAATAGATTAAACAACAAGAAATCAACAAGAGGTCATAACAAGAAAAATATATTTTAGAAAGTGTATATATGTAGAGAGAGGTTAAGGTTTGTGTATACCTCCTATCCCTGACTAATCCTTGACAATCTGCAGGTGACTGGAATTTAAAGTTTCCAGGTATGAAGAGCAAGGGTTTTTTTTAGCCTTAGTTTTAATTATTGGGTGTTATTTGATAGGGATGTGAATCGTGTCCTCTATCGTCTTAACGATCGATTTCGGCTGGGAGGGGGAGGGAATCGTATTGTTGCCGTTTGGGGGGGTAAAATATCGTGAAAAATCGTTAAAAATCGAAAAATCGAAAAATCGGCACATTAAAACCCCCTAAAACCCACCCCCGACCCTTTAAATTAAATCCCCCACCCTCCCGAACCCCCCCCCAAATAACTTAAATAACCTGCGGGTCCAGCGGCGGTCCGGAACGGCAGCGGTCCGGAACGGGCTCCTGCTCCTGAATCTTGTCGTCTTCAGCCGGCGCCATTTTCCAAAATGGCGCCGAAAAATGGCGGCGGCCATAGACGAAAAAGATTGGACGGCAGGAGGTCCTTCCGGACCCCCGCTGGACTTTTGGCAAGTCTCGTGGGGGTCAGGAGGCCCCCCACAAGCTGGCCAAAAGTTCCTGGAGGTCCAGCGGGGGTCAGGGAGCGATTTCCCGCCGCGAATCGTTTTCGTACGGAAAATGGCGCCGGCAGGAGATCGACTGCAGGAGGTCGTTCAGCGAGGAACCCTCGCTGAACGACCTCCTGCAGTCGATCTCCTGCCGGCGCCATTTTCCGTACGAAAACGATTCGCGGCGGGAAATCGCTCCCTGACCCCCGCTGGACCTCCAGGAACTTTTGGCCAGCTTGTGGGGGGCCTCCTGACCCCCACGAGACTTGCCAAAAGTCCAGCGGGGGTCCGGAAGGACCTCCTGCCGTCCAATCTTTTTCGTCTATGGCCGCCGCCATTTTTCGGCGCCATTTTGGAAAATGGCGCCGGCTGAAGACGACAAGATTCAGAAGCAGGAGCCCGTTCCGGACCGCTGCCGTTCCGGACCGCCGCTGGACCCGCAGGTTATTTAAGTTATTTGGGGGGGGTTCGGGAGGGTGGGGGATTTAATTTAAAGGGTCGGGGGTGGGTTTTAGGGGGTTTTAGTGTGCCGGCTCACGATTCTAACGATTTATAACGATAAATCGTTAGAATCTGTATTGTATTGTGTTCCATAACGGTTTAAGACGATATTAAAATTATCGGACGATAATTTTAATCGTCCTAAAACGATTCACATCCCTATTATTTGATGCGTCTGCTGTTTTGAAATAATTTGATTGGAAAATGAAAACAAAAAACCAGTTATATATTTTTAATCATTCAATGTTCTATTCTTCAGCTGCTTTTAAATATTATTTTTATGAGTATGGTTTTACTATTATGATTGGTGGTTTATATATCTTGATTTTGTTTGATCTTTCTGATTTTCCATTGTTGTACTGCATACAGAGTCTGGCTTGTTATGGTATACAATTCAGTTTTTGTTTGCATGTTTCTAGTTAAACTTTATTGTCCATTCTGTATTTGGTGAGGGGCTGTGTGTGGGGTGAGCCAAGAGAAAGTGCCTATCCAGTGTTGTTGAGACTTCTGTAGGCTGGGCTTTCCTCCTGAAAGGGTCAACTGACTGTGGAAACAGTGAGACTCCTGGAGTGAGGGTGGGAATGGGAAAGGGAGAGGGTGAGTGCACCTGCAGGCTGGGGAAGGGCTGGTGGCAAGCAAAAACTTTTTAGATAATCATGTGGCAGTCCTGGAGCGGGGGTACTCACTGTGTGAGCATAGCAGCAGCAGCACAGTGACAGAATCTGTGTTTCAAAGAGAGAGTGTGTGTGGGTGACTCTCTCCCTGAAAAAGAAAGACACCCATACACACACTTTCTCTATGACATACTCATACACTGTGAGCAAGAGTATGTGTGTGAGCGTCTTTGTGTCTAAGAGACTGTGTGTGTCTGACACTGGCTGGCAGTGTGGTTGTCACATTTCTTGGCAACTTGTTCAAGAGCTGATTGGTTGGCAAGAGACTTTAATACCAGACCAGTAATCCAAGATATAATTATGAGAGATGTAACCAGTCTTGTGAGTGGATGGCATCTGATTGCATGGATGGAAGAGGGCATGCAGCTCTGTTTGCTCACCTCTGGTCTACGGTGTGTTCTACACATAGCTGTGTTTAAAAAAGGATTGGATAAGTTCTTGGCGGAGAAGTCCATTACCTGCTATTAAGTTCATCTAGAGAATAGCCACTGCCATTAGCAATGGTAACATGGAATAGACTTAGTTTTTGGGTACTTGCCAGGTTCTTATGGCCTGGATTGGCCACTGTTGGAAACGGGATGCTGGGCTCAATGGACCCTTGGTCTGACCCAGTATGGCATTTTCTTATGTTCTTATGTTCTTACTTGGTTATTTAGGAAAAATGTGACATTTATGTTGGAGGTTTTTTGGCTCAGTTCTTCCAGGCTCCAGGTCAGATGATATACCTATGAAGAGTCAGTTTGGTGTGCTTTTGGGAACCGTTGAAACACATGCTGCATGGAAAATGCACAAGGGCTGGTTTTGAAAAAAAAAAATCCCCGGGGCTGATATTTTCCTGCAATCCTCCCTTGCACCAGAGATCATTACAGCTGGCTTATTCAGAGCCATATAGCTGTGGGCTTGATTGCCAGTGGATTCTTCATATGGTGCAGATTGAAATTATGTACAAAGTACCATTATTATTTTACTTGGAAGACATTGCTTAGAGATGTATGAAGTATTGGTTTACTGGTGACACATACAGAAGAGTATGCACTTAAATTTGTCAGATTTTATTACAACAATGACAAAAATGGGAGAAAATCAGGGCAAAAGAATCTTGGTTTTCTGGGTAAATATTGGAGTTTAATTTGATTCAGTGTTCAGCCTTGCCTCCTGTGCTGGTGGAGAGAACCAGGGATTGTACTTGGATGTGTGGGGGATGATAGGATACCAGGAAAAGGGAGGAGCCCCAGCCAGCCAAAATCTCTGTAGGTCCAAAACAAAATTCTTGGTTACTGAAACTAGAGTGAAAATCAGAAAAATCAGAGCTATAGGTTTTGTAAAATGAGGTTTTCTTCTTTTCTTTTTTTTTAAATAAAAATCCATTTAAACTGAAAATGAGGGTTTCTTTTCATAAAAAAAAAAAAAAAAAAAAGCACACAGAGGAGGAATTGTTTGGTAGCTGCATCAAACTTTTTCCTATTATATATTTATTTAAACATCTTATATTCTGCAACTTCCAAATCAATCACAATTCGGTGTGTAGTACAAACTAAAAAAAAACTATAAAAGTTTTGTCTGTTTTATTTGTTTTATTATTGTGAATGTTTTTTATTATACACCACCTCGTGCGATATTGTAGAGTGTGGGCTATAAATCTTTTAAAATTAAATAAATAGAACATCATAAAACAAGATACATAAAATCACTGAACTCCAGTAAAACAGAATAAAACAAGACTGACCATCATCAAAATGCTTATTTAAGAAGCATAGCCCTAAATACTGTAACACAGGTCTTCTAAAACTGTCCTGGGGACCCCATGGCCAGTCTTGTTTTTAGGATCTCCACATTGAATATGCATGAGATAAATTTGCATATGCTGAATCTCCACGGTCTGCAAAATTATCTCGTGTATTCACTGTGGAGATCCTGAAAATCTGACTGGCCATGGGGGTCCCCAGGAAGGTTTGGGATGCCCTGGCTTTAACATCAATCTCTGCCCTAAGGTGCCCCAGCAAAGAATTCCTTAAGACCGGTAATGTATATGAGAAGACCCTAGCTGTAGTCCTCTGGAGCTGATACCCCCAATTGAATGGTACCTGAAGCAATCTCTGACCTGCTGATGGGAAACGGCAAATAAGTGAATGCTATTTAATTTTGTTTAACCACACAGAAATGATTCATATTTAACAATTTGTGTGATAACTAATGTTTTGAATTGGAAAGTGTGTTCCAATTTTGCCTCCAAGTATCCCAGTAAAAATATTGGGAGATAAGTCATTTTAAATTTGCAGTAGCTATATTGGAGCAAAAGTTTGATATGTTGGTTTCCTTGTGCATTATAAAAAAAAAATATATATATTGAAAGACTATCCAGTTAAAACAAAAAAAATAAAATACCTGCAATAGAAGACAAGCTCTTGATGATTCTTTCAGACAGCCTCTTGAAAGAATAAATCTAGACTATAAATCATTTTTGCAGTGTAACAGTGTGTGTGTGTCTCTCTTGGGTTTTTTTTTTAGACCTTTAAACTGAGTAGATATTAACTGTAAATCATGCTGCTAACCTCACAAACTGCATGAAGGTCTCATTTTTACAGTGACATTTATCTCCAAGACCTGCTTTAAAAAAAAAAAAAAAAAGCAATCGGGGGCTGGAAAAAAACTCAGCTGCCTAAAAATTGGCACCTGGAACCTTTAGAAGGAGCCAGGGCCGGGGAGGGAAGCAGCAGCGACTGCCAAGCTAGAAAGAGCAGCAGTCCTGGAGGCAGAGAGAAGCAGCTGCAGCCCAGACTGAGCCAGGTAAGGCACTGGCAGCCAGGGTGGAGAGGAGGGCCTAGGCTGATCTGGGAGCAGAAAAGAGGAAATAAGAGGGAAAGGAAGGGAAGAGCCAAAGAGAAACAAGTCAAACATAATTAATTGGATTAAAAAAAAAACCCAAAAAAAAAACCAACCCAAAAGTTCTAATTAAAAGAAAAGAAAATATTTTTTTTTGTCCCTGCTCTCACCCTTTACCCCCCATCTCCTAAGAAGTTTTGACTGGTGTGCAGGTTTTCTCAAAATATTTCCACCCCTAGTAACCATTGTTTGCCCACGATTCTCTAACAATTACTCAGGATTTTGCTGTCCTCGTGTTGGCCTTTTTTCATACTTTCAGTGTGGCATTTGAACAGGGCTCTTCCTGGCCACTGTGAGCTGCCCTCGTTTCTCTGCTCCTAATCTAGGCTGGCTGACTTGCAAATACCGATGAAGGCGCTCGCTGCTCCTGCCGTCTGAAGCTGTGACTTGAGAATTTATTACTGGAACACAGGCTTTTTCAGGTTACTTTTGTGCTCTGACATCTTGGTGTCCCTTTTTATAACATTTCAAAACTTGAAATCAAAGGGACTCTTTCTTTCCTTGCTACAGACCTTAGTTATATAGAGTAATTGTTCAAGCAATTTACCTTAAGTGCTTCTGTCATTAAAAAAAAAAAAAAAAAGTAATTCTGGGTTGCAGGCTAAGACTTGGACAAAGGGTTGTAGGATGTGTAGTAAGACCATTGTACACTTTCAGATTCTACCTCGTCACCTGCCTTCCTCTCTGAAACCACTTAGATGAATTCTAGTCCATTGTTTCCTTTTGTGAGGAAACTTCCAGTAAGTCCAGGGTTACTGGTATGTCAGTATAATTGGATCCTGATCAAAATCTTCTCTGTTCTCATTGTGTGTACACCGTCGAGATGAATGTTTAAATGGGCCTTGCCTCGGCGTGTAAAGTGTTGGTCGGTCTGGTGTAGAATGCCCCTTATGATCTGAGGGGGGTGGCTTACAAACCAGGCTGAAGCAATTTTTGGTTATGAGGTGATCTGTCTTTTCCCTGTGAGTCCCAAACCAGAAGGAAGTACTTTCCTCTTCTCAATGCATTGCAAGTTGGCAGTCCTTTTAATGTTTTTTGCCTGTTAATATTTTCAGTTTTGAAAATAACTTTTAACTGATGTAAAAACCAATTGTGCAGGAATGGAATATTTCAGACTGACAGACCAGAGTCCAGCATGAATGAGCTGCTAAAGCAGATTTAAACGTTTTTAAAGTTGACAGATTTCTCTGCCAGAGGAGAAAACATTGGTGTATAATTTCCAAAGTGAAAAAAGGGCAATAAATTAAAGGTCTCTGGACTAAAAGACCCAAGTGCATACTTAACAGACAGGCATTAAAATTCCTAAATTGTGCTGCTGAATAATTGTGCTGTTCATATAGTCTAGTAAATCTAACTTTGGGACCTAACATTTGGCTTGCATTAAAGTTCATATCATGAGCTGTGCTCCTCCTCAGCAGCACAGCCACACAATGAATCTCCCGGAACTGCTAGTGCCGGTCCTATATGTTGGGGGGTAGGGCATAGTGGCGCAGGTTCAGCCCACTGCATCCAGGGTACAGCATCTGTCTGAGAGAGCTCTGACTGCATAATCTGATTTAGAGGTCTGTATGTCAGGTAAAAGCCCTCTGAACTTTGTGAAGCACAGATATGAGTTGACTGGAGAGCGGTGTCTGCAAACCGATTCTGAGCTTCGGGGCACCTAAGAGATTGATCTTAGGAGCGTCAAACCAGTTTTTAGAGTAGAACGAATTTGTGATTATTTTTGTCCTGCTGCATATTAAAATAGTTAATAAGTAGTATTTTGATGGGGGAGTTTCTCCGAGGATAAGCAGGGTGACAGTCCGCACATGGGTGACATCATCAGATGGAACTGATTTCAGAGTTTCTAGGAACTTTTGAGCATGCCCTACGGTATAAGCAACATGCTATGCTGCCATGGTTCTGTGCTGGGACCCCTTCAGTCTCATCTTTTTCACGGAGCCTGCTGTTCGCAGGTTTTTCTCTTATGCTGTTGGGGGAAAACTTGCTTCTCAGGAGCACAGGAATCATTTCTTGCAAGAACCCACGATCATTTCTCTCTTCTTTGGACATCTTTAGGTTCTTGATCATTTTTAAAATGTTCCTTATTTTTCAGTGGCTGCATGGTGCACAGATAATAGTGTATCATGGTGGCATCAGTCAGGGTTTTTCTTGTCATTCCAGTCATTCAATTTGGCTGCATTCATTTTTTGTCTGATGCCACAGAAGGAGAAGAAAACCAGTGGTTTTGAGAGATGCCCCCTGTTTGAAAGGTTCATATCTATCACAGAACCCCGTGATAGTGCTATGAGAATCTTAGTTCCCTAGCCTCCGAGTTTCAACAAGGTCTTGCCACCAGAGAAATTGAAGTCTACGCATAGAGTAGACCCTAATTCCAATTCAGGCTAAAAGAGTCCAAGGCTAGTTTGCCTCGAGTCCCCCTTCTTAAGCAGAAGAGCAGAACCTTTCTGTTCAGTGGGAGCACAAATAGACCTGCTACAGATGTGCCCCACTCATGGAATAGCTGGCTTGCTATCCAACCTGTGCAGGGACTATCCATGGGGATGGGGGGGGGGGGTCCAAGATCCGACTCAGCCCACCAGGATGTTTGCCTTGCTTGCCGGATATATGGCTCTGAAGGTCATTCTCTGAGAGATGGCTCTGTCCCACATTTGGACTGTCTCCTGTGCAGGAGGTACACTCTTGTTCCTGCCTGCTTGTTGTAAAACATCACTACTTGATTGTCCGGACAAGAATAACTTTGTTGGCCAAAAGATTTTTAAAAGCCTTCAGAGCTTGCCATACCATGGCAGATGTCCATCAGGAAACAAGTTAGACAGGGGAATGTCCCAGTTCTCATTACTCAAGATCAGGGGCTGTTGCATCATCCCAACAACAGGTGCCTAGGCCTCACAGGGTAGATGTTGAGAGGGTAGGTTTGCAACCCCTGGATCTTCCTGAGTATGTGTTGCATATTCTAGCTTCCGGGAAGGATTTTTGTGGGTCCTAAGTGAAGGAGGTGTGCTTCTTGGTATGAGGGGAAAGGATCTAGATCCTTTTTCCTGCTCCACACAAAAACTGCTTATTACTTCCTACATCTTTCATAGTCAGGTCTTAAAACCAACTCTGTTAGCATTCACCTTAATGCAATTGATAACACCACCTGTCTCTGTATAGCCTTCAATTATCAGTTTCATGCAGGGCTTGCATCACTTGAAACCTCTGAGCCTATAGACTCCTTTGAGCCAAAGTACCTGATTTGGAATATATTTTTGGTGGTGGTCACTTCAGCCCCAAGAGTTGGCGAACTCCAGGTGCTAGTGATTTATATTGTGAAAAATTTGGTTTAAGGAGGATAATAGTGCTGTACATTCTTCCTAAGCTTCTACCTACGGTAGTGTCACTTGTACCTTAACCGGTCAGTCTTCCAACCTTCTTTCCCAAGTCACATATTCAAAAAGGTGAACAAGTGCTACACAGTTTGGACTGGAAGAGATCCGTAGCCTTCTATCTGGAATGGATTGAAACTCTTGGGAAGTCACCCAGCTTTCTGTTTTGACAGCAATGTACCTGGAATTGCCAAGTGTTCTCTTTCTAATTGGCTAGGAGATCTTCTGTTATGCCCAGGCAGACTTGAATCTGGCTGCTCACATCAGTGTTCAGTGACCGAGCCATGTTGGTCGTAGCCCACCTAAGATCAGCCTCCATGGAGGATATATGCAAGGCTGCAACAGGCAGGTCTCTCCACACATTCACATCTCACCTTTGCTTGGATTGGGGACTCCTGATGTGGTACTAGGTTTGGCCGGACAGATCTAAGGAGTCTTTGAGGTAAAGAACCCAACTCTAACCCCTATGGCCCATTATTTTGTTCTAGGTTGCACCTAAAAAAAAAAAAAGAGAGAAAATACAAAAATGGCTTGTTGCCACCAGAAACAGTTTTTTGTCTGTTGATATTGTTTCAGATATTTCCTCTTTTTTTTTGTTTGGGGCAGTCTGTAGTTAGGGATTCCCTGCTTATTGTCATCTTGCTTGTCCTCTGAGAAAGCAGAGTTGCTTACCTGTAACAGATGTTGTTCAAGGACAGCAGGATGTCTGTCCTCACGATACCCACCCACCTTGCTTTGGAGTTGGTTCTCCAAGTCTAAGCTAAATTATAGACTGCAGGAGTCCCCAGCATTGATGCGTGATATAGCATGCTGTACATGATCAAAGTTTCTATAAACTTTGAAATTAAATTGTTGTGCCTGGCTCCATATGATGTCACCCATCAGTGAGGGGACTGACATCCTGGAGAACACCCATTACAGGTAAGCAGCTCTGCTTTCCATATCTGCAAAGCATAGAAAGGGAACTCTTATTCCTCTTGAGTTTGGTTTTTTAGGTAGTTTAGAAATTTTCTGATGCCTTGTTTGAGAAAAAGAAAATTGCAAAAAATGTGGAGGTCTATATTCAGCCATTGTCCAGCCAGCAAAAGTTAATTAAACATATCTTGCTAACTTGCAGGGATACTTGGTGGTATGGGCATGCTGCTGAATATCATCTGCTATCTTAAACTTATCTAGTTAACTTTAGGAAATTCTTTTGCTGTCCTAGAGGTAGTCTCCTATTTTAGCTAGATCGTGCTGAAAACGTAGTGTTTATCAGACTAACTTAGCTGGATAGCTGACTATGGCCTGGAACACTCCTGCCCCATAGGCTATTTTTTAGGATAGATAGCTTTTTATCTAGCTAATAAATTATCTGGCTATCTTGGATGATCAGCATGGTGGGATTTTCAACTCCTGCCTTTTGTCCAGCTAAGTCTGAGCTTAGCTAGGTAAATGGCACTGAATATATCAGCTTCCTGGATATTCCTGACTTGAGAGAAACCAGATTTTTGGCATTGTGCCACAGGGCTATTTCTCTTGTGATAAAATTTTCTATTATGATTTCCATGGAAATGTCTGATAAAGATGCCTGATCAATGTTATGTATGGTTTTGCCCTTCCCCATTACTTTGCTTTATGGATACTAAGAAACTGGAGATTAAAGGGATAAATGTTCTATTGCAGTGGCTAATTATAGTAACAGCGGCCATTCGCTTTGAACAGCTAGATGCAAGGGAAGTCACGCTCTCTAGAATTGAAGAGGCAGAACACCAGAGCCACTAATAACTTTGGTTAGATAATTAATGTAGTCTGTAGCTGCGTACTGAGACAGTACAAAGTCTGCAGAACTGAGAAATTCTGTATGTTGCAAACTGGTTAGAAAACCAGAGCTGAATCCTAATCTCCTGATGTGAAATTAGGTTGGCCATGTTATTAACTCAAGAGCTGTGACCTTATCAAAGTTGGTCAGTTACCAGCAGTGTTCTGGTGTGGGGGGGAAGGACAACAGGTGCTGCATCTGAAATAGAGCCAAGGATAATTTTAGGAGATGATGAAACTTAGAATGATCAGCTGGCTCTGTTTTGGAAGGACAGGCAACTCTAACCCTGGTTTTGCTCCGTGGCATGCATGAATACGTAGTCCTGCTTTTATTGAGGAAATAGGTGGTGTGGCAGTGTGTCCATGTCAATGCATAAAACCGGGTCTGCTTATCCTGGCAAAATGGAAGCAACTGGAAAATGACAACGGATCAAACCAAGCAGCGCCACATTACAAAATTCAGGGTGGAAAATCCATTTTATATGCCTCTTGAAAGCACTTGTTGCAAATTCCCCTCCTTAGAGTTGGAACGGAAAGGGCAAGGTGCTTAAAAAGTTGTGAATACTAGAGTGGTTATTCTCTTCTGGCTGCTTAGATTTTTAATCTGAACTGTAATCAAGGATTGAGTTTTATGACCACTCGTTCCTGATTTAAATCTTGATCTGGAAGGTCATGGGATTGTTTATGTCTTAGTGGCCTTGATCTACACAGGCTGCCTGAGCACGACTTTCCATCTTTGTGGTAACTCCTGCTGCAGCTTGTGTTCCTATATGGTACCTTTTTATAAAATGCAGGATTTCAGTAACTGCATTAATCTCGGAGGGTTGCTGGATTCTGTACACAGGATGCGATACCTTTTTATTAGACCAATAAAGGAAATCTCCAAAGATGAGGTACACTCTGGATGTGCTGTCAGTTTTTAAACCACATGAAAACATCCATGATAATCGTGAATGGCAAAAAAAAAGTAACGAGATGCTTGTTTTTAGCATGCACTAAAAATGAACATAAAAAAATAAATGGGAAAAGACAATGAATGAAATAAAAGGAAAATGGAATAAAAAATAACATTTCTACATTTACACCATTAATGTACATGCGCATTCCAGAGCGCAGAGGGCTCTTCCTCAGATGTGGCAGTATGGTTTGAAAAAAATCATACAACTTCTTGTCCTGAAAAGTTAACACATCCAATGCGGACAGATAAAGAGCTACAAAATGACGCAGGCAATGAATCCTGAGGGTGCTCTACTCCCTGGAAAACCACAGAGATTTGCACCGTGTGTTGCCTGCTTGGGCTGAGATGCAGCGGATGGTATATATCTCATTGGGTGGGGGACTCTTCCTGTTCGGTGGTGGTGGTGGTGGGCTGTGATGCAGACGGATGGTATATATCTCATTGGGCGGGGGACTCTTTCTGTTTGGTGGTGGGGCTGCGATGCAGACGGATGGTATATATCTCATTGGGCAGAGGACTCTTCCTGTTCGGTGGTGGTGGTGGTAGGGCTGTGATGCAGACGGATGGTATATATCTCATTGGGCGGGGGACTCTTTCTGTTTGGTGGTGGGGCTGCGATGCAGACGGATGGTAAATATCTCATTGGGCGAGGGACTCTTCCTGTTCCATGGTGGTGGGGCTGTGATGCAGACGGATGGTATATATCTCATTGGGCGGGGGACTCTTCCTGTTCCATGGTGGTGGGGCTGCGATGCAGACGGATGGTATATATCTCATTGGGCGGGGGACTCTTCCTGTTCCATGGTGGTGGTGGGGCTGCGATGCAGACGGATGGTATATATCTCATTGGGCGGGGGACTCTTTCTGTTTGGTGGTGAGGCTGCGATGCAGACGGATGGTATATATCTCATTGGGCGGGGGACTCGTCCTGTTCAGTGGAGGTGGGGCTGCGATGCAGACGGATGTACTGTGTACAATTCTGGTCACCGCATCTCAAAAAAGATATAATTGCGATGGAGAAGGTACAGAGAAGGGCTACCAAAATGATAAGGGGAATGGAACAGTTCCCCTATGAGGAAAGACTAAAGAGGATAGGACTTTTCAGTTTGGAGAAGAGATGGCTGAGGGGGGATATGATAGAGGTGTTTAAAATCATGAGAGGTCTAGAACGGGTAGATGTGAATCGGTTATTTACGCTTTCGGATAGTAGAAAGACTAGGGGGCACTCCTTGAAGTTAGCATGTGGCACATTTAAAACTAATCGGAGGAAGTTCTTTTTTACTCAACGCACAATTAAACTCTGGAATTTGTTGCCAGAGGATGTGGTTAGTGCAGTTAGTATAGCTGTGTTTAAAAAAGGATTGGATAAGTTCTTGGAGGAGAAGTCCATTACCTGCTATTAAGTTCACTTAAAGAATAGCCACTGCCATTAGCAATGGTAACATGGAATAGACTTAGTTTTTGGGTACTTGCCAGGTTCTTATGGCCTGGATTGGCCACTGTTGGAGACAGGATGCTGGGCTTGATGGACCCTTGGTCTGACCCAGTATGGCATGTTCTTATGTTCTTATCTCATTGGGCAGGGTACTCTTCCTGTTCGGTGGTGGTGGTGCTGCTGCTCTTGCACCCTGCAGCAGGCATAGAAAGCCAGCGTTCCTGCACTATGATTGGGCTTCAGGGGAGAGGGAGTGGGAAGCAAGTGAGACCGTCATGAAGAAAAAGGGGACTTGAGGAGGGGAAGAAGACAAAAGCATTAGACAAGGACTAGCAGCAGGAAAATAGAGAGACAAAGGGCTGCTTGTGGGGAAAAAGTCTGGAGGACTGGGAGAACTCAGGGAGGAGTAGAGAAGCAGAAGGTGGTAGATTTTGGAGAAAGATCAGCAAAACATTTTAATGTAATATCAGAAAAAAGAAGAGAGAGAAAGTGTATGGACAAAAGATGATGGCCTTGAAAGTGGTATAGGGAGGAAAAGGTGGGAATAAAAAAAAAAGAAAAGAAATGTGGAATGAGAAGACATGATCAGAGAGACAGATCCAGATGGGAAGGAGGAGCAGAGAGCAGACGATGTAACATTTTGCTTGAGTATTTATTTATTTTTATAGGGACTGGTCTATGGGAGCACTAATTGGCAGCAGATGCTGACAAAAATAGACTTGCTTCCTACGATTTACATAACATGGAGCTGGGCACCTTCTTTTTGCAAACATGGGTTAGCATCTGTTCTGTTATAGCCTATCATTCATATTTGTTATATACTGTCTACACAACATCTTTTTTTTTTTTTAATCTAACTGGTGTAGATCATCGTCTTAGCTTCAAGACAAAAACACAGGAATTCAAATTCTTGCAGTCTTCAACCTACTGTTATGCCTGTGAGGAAACAAATTGCAAAACCAAATTGAAAATATCAGCTGCATGAATTCAAACTACAAAAGTGATCCAGACAACCACCCTTCCCCTCCCCCTCCCTCTCCCCCAATGCAGTGGCAGCCCGTGTCTAAGGGAAAATGTCCAAGAAATCACTTTTTGGAAACTTCTCTTTATTTTTTGGTTGATGCCAGCTAAACGTCAACTCCTTCTGATCATCTCTCCAAAATGTATCTCATCATTTTGTTTACTTCTTTTAGAAATTTCACTTGAATAGATTACAATGCCTTATACTTGCTATAAATGTAACCCTATGCAGGGTGTTTAATGTCCTAGGGCACACAAACACATTTATTTCCCTTTGGAGCTTCTCCAAGTAGCGTTTCTGCCATGTCGTGAGCTCTCGATCCAAGAAATGGATTATTTTACGGGGGGGGGGAGACTCTCGTCTACAGGGCAGACAGTGGTGTGGACATCCTGTGTGTGTTGATAACTGTGGCATCCCCTGGAGGGAGGTGCTGTGACAGAATAGGCAGGACCAGACACTGGATGTTAAAATAATTTTACTGATTGATAAAAGTCAAATTAAAGTCCATCTTTAAATAAGTGTCCTTTACTTCAGCAGCCTGATGGAGCTTCCCATGGTGGTGCAAAGTGTGCACTAAAGCTCTCCCAGTGCTTAGCCAGGATTCCTGTGAGAGGGGTCCTATCTGAAGCTCCAGCTTCTTCCAGAGCGCTCAGCCCTGTCTCCTGGTCCCATGTCGGTGGAGATCCGGATGGGGTCTCCATGCTCTTACTTGAGTTGTTCTGAAAGGTAACTCCTCGGTTTGGAAACTCTGTGGTCTTAGCAACCTTCTATTCCAGCCTGGCTCCCAATGAGGAGGGATAAAAAAATACCTCCTCATAACAAAGAGAAATTACTTTCTCAGTCAAAAATCTCCCCAGACTGGTGGTCTGCTATCACAGGTGCTTGCTCCATTGGTGGGGTGAATGGGCTCACTGAATCTTCAGCCCCCACCCTCTGAACCCAGCCAGCGAGGGTGGCCTTCTCCAGAGAAGGGAAGTTTAAACACAGTCCCTTTCCAAAATGGGAATCTTCCGGCCTTCAAATGCCTCACGCAGCCGAGCCTGTCGCAGGTGCTTGCCACATTCAGGGAGTGAACGGGCTCACTGGTCTTCAGTCCTGGAGTGGGAGTCCCACAGGGATTCTGGCAAAAAGAACTTTCTCACTGCAACTAAACACGGAGGGATCCTCTTGCGGAGCAGATTCCCTTCAAAAAGTAAAACCTGATGAGACAGAGGAAAACAGACATCCTGACGTGAACTGACTATAGCCACACCTTGCATTGCAAAATGGCCGGGTTATAAAGCAAGGAGCAAACAATCCCAGCTCTCCTAGGTGGGAGGAGGGCAAGAGGGGTGGAAAGTTTAGTGTGTTTACTATCTCTAATGGAACTAAGGGTGTAATATTAATATATATATATATATATATATATATATATATATATATATATATATATATAGTAGCGAACTGGAGGGTCCTGCCACATGAAAAAAAAATCTGGGTGGACATTTTGATTTTAAGACCTACCATTGTTTGTTCAAGCTTTTGCAAGATTTTATTGGCTTCAGTCAGTTATTTTCACAGTAAATATTAGGAAATATAAGGAGCACTAGAGCTCCCTTTTTTTTAAAAAGCATCTAGATTTTCTGAGAATGCGGTCTCCTGTCTTCCTTCCCACCGCCGTCTTCCAGCCACACAACATCTCCTCTACTTCCTTTCTCTTTATGCCTGTATTTTCTACAGTATCTCCTTTGACTGTGCCTCTACTACTCCTACCAGTTGCACCATCCTAACCAATGTGAGGAAAGGCTTCCCCCTCCCTCCCCGGTAATATAATAAAAAAAAATGTGGAGCACCATAGCTGTGGATTACTCTAGCATTTTCTGGAAAACACTGCAGCTTTTGGACTACAGAAGAAACAGCTGTCTGATATAACAAAGAGCTGGATCTTGAGATACACTGAGAAGGTCCGACACACAAACATCCAAGACTTCAAAACAAAACGTTTTTCAAAATGCTGCCCAGAAAAAAACCCCAAACAAACTGCTGTTTGCAACTTCTACTAAGGTAAAGAGCATTCTATGTAAAATCTGTGTATAAATGGTAGAGATGTGATTCGGCTGAACCTTTTGGTTCGGCCTTCGTTATCGGCCCGCCATGGGAAATTTTGTTTACCTGCGATTTGGGCCGAATTTATTTCATCTGCCCCCCCCCCCCCAAATGCCCAAAACCTGCCCCAACCCTTCAAATTTAATTGCGAACCCCCCTCAAGACTTACCAAAAAGTCCCTGGTGGTCCAGCGGGTCCTGGGATCTATCACCCCCTCTCGGGCCATCTGCTGCCTCTAATCAAAATGGCGCCGATGGCCCTTTGCCATGTGACATGGGCTATCGGTGCCATTGGCTGTCACATGGTAGGAGCAATGGGCTGACCAATGGCACCGATAGCCCCTGTCACATGGCAAGGGCAAAAGGCCATCGGTGCCATTTTGATTAGTGGCAGCCAACGGCCCGAGAGAGGGAGACCAATCCCGGGACCCCGCCGGACCACCAGGGACTTTTTGGTAAGTCTTGGGTTTTTTTGGTTTGTTTTAATGTTCCCTTTCTCCCCTCCCAAAAACGATAAGAAAACCACACGAACTTGTGTGGGTTTTCTTATTGTTTCGTTGCCCCCCCCCCCCCCCCCAAATGCGACGAAATAGGAAATAGAGACGATATTTCCTATTTCGTTGCTAAACGAATGCACATCCCTAATAAATGGTACCTTGCATGGATTGGCTCTAGAAATTTTTATTTATTTTTTTATTTTTTTAAATGGTTGCTCTGCAATGTTTTTCAAAGCAACCGATTCTACTTTTTAAAATGTTGGATAATAAAGTTTGAGCTATCATAGAAACATAACCCGCAGAAAAGGACCAAATGGTCCATCCAGTGTGCCCAGCAAGCTTGTGGTGGTATCTGCTGCGCCGTGCAGATTACCCCTATGCTTAGCAGTTTCCCAGACTGTAAAAGTCAGGGCCCTCGTTGGTCGCTCTCTGAATTTAATGGCCTGGCCTATCAACATTATGCATTTGTCTTAATTTGGAGAATGTGCTGCATCAAAATAGTTTGGCTTTGTTTTATTCCTTTTATTTTAATCATCAGCACATGTTGGCATGTAGGTTCCTAAAGCAGGAAACTGTCACCGTCATTGTGGATGGCTTGGATAGACCCTGAATCCAGTGGATCTAATACAAAATTTGTGGTACATGGCAAATGAATGAAGGCTAAGCAAAAACACAGTGGTTAGTCAGGGTGCAAGTATGATGTAGAACGATTTTTGGGCCATGAGCCCCGGACTTGAGAGCCGCTGGCTAAAACTTATTTCTTAAAGCAGATTATAATGTGGTAACTGTAACACTAAGTCCACCGATTTTTCTTTTCCTCAGATTGTTAACAGTTTTTAAGTATTGTCGGCCACTGGTGAGAGAAGCCACTTAAATTACCCAGTCGCAGTTTTTGGAACATTGATTCTTTAAAATTTCTACAGTCACTAGACATTAAATCCATATGCATCTTAGTTTACCAGAAATGTTTTTTCGTGAGAAGGATTATTTTTGTTCCGTATTATTTATTCAATAAGACTTCATATTTCAGTTTAAGGGGTTTGCTTAGGAGGGATTCCTTCCAAATGAACACTTAGTGAAATAGGAGTGCAGTGACTGGAATATGTTTCTGGTGCAGTCTCAAATACTGGAACCATCCGTAAGCAGTTGATTTGGTAAGCCCAGTTTTCAGGAAGGCCTTGGGCTTGGGGTTTTCGCTCCTGTCGCAGTGCCTCTTTGAGCCAGTGGGGTTTGGGCTCCCCATTGGTCCTGCTCGGATGTCGTCTGGCCACTAATCTGGAGCCTTTTCTTGACTCACAGTGGCCAAATGACATCACTGGAACGCTGCTAGTTAGGCCTACATTTGTGGGATGTCTGTTTGAACTGAAAACCCCAATTTCCCTACTGAGATGTTGTATTTTAACTGAAAACGAGAAGCCTCTATATAGCAGACACTTTGATGGAATCTGTTATAGTTTTGACAGCTTTGCAATTGTCTTGTGACCTTGATTGTAGGTGGGATTCTAAAATCAGAAGCTGAAGGCTTTATACTGTTGGAGAACAATAAAACCCGCCGATGTGATGCAACGTCTGGTTCTTTGGGAATAGTGTGTTCACCATCCAGACTTTAGACAGTTGGTATTACCAATCTTTCCAGGACAGCAGCTGCTTTATGGACACTAAAGCTGGTATTTTCTTTATATTTATTTTATACTAGTTTACCTTTAATGCATGCAGTGTGGGCCCACCCTTTGGGCAATATTCATTCATAGTACCACTGGGCACCATCATTATTTTACATAGAGCCTGTTACAGATTTCCACGCCCCCAACTTTATAACCTTAGAAGAACTCGGAGCCTCATTCTGGTTATATGTAACTCAGCGACAAAACTGGACTTTAATTTGCTGCCACACAGGTATGACATTTTGTACATTTGAATTGGGTCTGTGATGTCTCCCAATCCAGAGGCCGAGTGCTACTCTGTCATCAGGATGTGACAGCTTTGAAAACACTATTTTCTAAACAAGATGCTGCCCCTAAGTCAGAGGCAGCATGCCTTTATTTACTTTCCCTAATCATGTCCAAGCTGTCCAAGCAGCCAGCTCTTTTCCTAACTGCCGTCAGAGAGGTGAACAGAGTCCAGGTACATCATTTTGATTCTTTTTACCCTCTGGGACAGGGTTGTAAGAGCTGAAGGAGCTTGATCTAACCTGCGTTGGCAGAGGTTGGAGTGCACGCCATCGCCACTGGCAGCTCAGATTCTGTCTTAGGTAAGGGTCTGGCTGTCTTGCACATGTGACAGAGATGCAGTGTTTGGCTGGCATCTAATTTCTCTGTAGTGTAGGGATTTGTAGCAGTCTGGTTTGTTCTGTTTGTCCATTAGGTAGTGCATTAGTGTTCTAGGGCCTGGTTTAATGTTTGCTTGCTGCCTTTTCATATATAAGGTTGCAGCTGTTTTGAGTCCAGAGAGTTATGGCTGTTATGGTTTGTAAGGTTCTAGGGTTTTTTTGTTTTGTTTTTTTTTTGCAGGGTTTTTGTTACTTCACAAAGTATTTGGCAATGAAGAGAATTTGTTTTGCTGTCAGTGAGGTGACACCAGAATTTGAATCTTTTTTTTTTTTTTTTTTTGCATGACCTAGTTCTGTTCTGTACCTGTTGCAAATCTTTTTATGATGATTATTATGAATATTGCTGTTTTATTGTAGTTTTCTACATTTTTGGAAAGAGGATTCATAAAAGAATATTGATATGTTTTATTACATGTTTGGATTTGATGTTTCTGAAGTATTTACTTTTTACACGATCTTGTTTATTTATAAACTACAATAAATATGACATTAATATAGATTAATAAGGCATTTTTAATGTTGGTAAGTGCTTGAAGTAATAGAATTAAAATATTTTAAAATGTCACTCATGCATGTGATGGTGGTTTTAAACTATTCAGAAATCCGTTGTAGGGTGCATGCTCGATAAGAGTACAGCTAGTAGGGCCTAGGTCTATATGTCTACTGCCCACCCATGTTAAAATCCTGGGGGCCCCCCCAAACATGCAGTTCTGGCTATACCACTGGGTGAGAGTGAGTGCTGAGTCGGGAGAGGGAGTGGAGAGAGAGAGAGAAAGAGAGTGTGTGTTGAGCAATTGGCTGGGGAGAGAAAGGGCGAAGGTTCTGAGCGGGTAGGAGGTGGAGCGAGAGAAGATGCTGATCAGTTGGCAGGGATGAGAATAAGAGAAGGTGCTGCTGGGTGGATACGAGAGAGAAGATACTGGCACTGCGGAAAGAGGACAGAGATACTGATGTGATGTTATAGTAGGCAAGGAGGGGAGAGAGGAGAATGCTGTAGGGGTTGGGGGGGGGGGAGATAGAGAAGAGATGCCGGGCACTATGAATCTGGGCAAAGAGAGAGAGGGATGCTGGGCAAAGGGCGAGGAAAGAGATTGAGGGTGGCGCTGTGCCAGAGCCAGTGCTGCCAAACAAATTATTGCTTTGCTGGAGTTGCTGCCTCCGGTAGGAGGGAGCTGTTCTGGAGCTGCTACCAGGCAGCTAAGTCGGGGTGGAAATGGAGTAGAATACCAAAGGCTCCATCTAGGGCATCTAATACTCTTGCACTGGCCCCGGTCCTTGAAAAGTTTGCTTTGGGGGGGGGGGGGGGGGGTTATCAAACCAAACCACTCCAGTTTTGCTATGCCAGTTATTCTAGGAGGACCGGATGCCAACCCTGTAAATCTGTTTCCATCAGAAGTAATTTACAGGGACTCTGTAATTCAGATTTAGCCAATTATTATTCTTTTGGGATGTGTGTCAATTGCAATTTAATTTCAGAAGTACTAAGCTCCTATGAGAAACTCCAAGCTGATTATCATCATCATCGTTTGTTTATGTTGCAACTTTACATGGAGTTCAAGGTATTATACAGATAGTACAATATAGTGATTATAGTGTGAGATCCACATTAATATAGATAAATTTGTGCATTAGATTATAGCAGTTAAATAACACGGTTATGTAACATTACCCAAGTAAGATACATTCTATAAACAGTGCAATACAGTTAACGGGCTATATACAGAGAGATCGGTATTCAGAGGCTAAGTGCTGACGTTTGAATATTTTGGGCAACTGTCTTGCTAAACTATAGATGGATAAATCATTATCTGTCAACAATTTACCCAGCTAACATAGAAGCATTCCGAGGGCATTTCAGAGTGGACTTAACTTATTTGGCTAACTTATGTGGCTAATTCTGATATTCAGAGTTAGCCAGATAACTTATTTGGAAAACTCTGGTTATGCCAAAGAATATTCCTAAAGTTGGCTGGATAAAGTTATCCGGCTATCTTTAAGATAGCTGGCTATATTCGGTAATGCAGCTGCACCACTGAATATCCCTCCAAAGTTATTTGGATAAGTTTATTCGGCTACCTTTGCTATCCGGCCACTGACATTGTGTCATTGAAGCAGCATTTTGCGCCAGCCAAAGAGCCAGGTTTTCACCAGTTTCCTGAAGGATAAGAGATCTGGGTTGAGTCTGGTGGTGGTAGGGAGTTCCATGTTTCAGGATGGCACCTCCAGATGTGCCTGCTTTTGTGGTCATAGAGGGAGAGCAGGTATATAGGGGATGAGAGGTCTTCTGAAATAGGTTGGGGCAGGCCTTTGAGAGCTTTATAAGCTATGGCTAAGAGTTTAAATTTAGCCCTGTAGAATGTCAGGAGCCAATTTAGAATTTTTTGGATTTCTACTGCTAGACCTTTTTTTTTTTTTTAAGATTTTAATTACATTTAATTCTTAAGTCTAGCAGCAGAAGTTGACACTGAAAATTATTTACATAAATAATTTGCAAATATAGTTGATAAAGTAGGTAAATAAAAACAAAAACTGGAGTATAAACAGGAAACAAACTTTAACCGGGTAAGCTTATTAGATTTGATATTGCTCTCTGGTTACCTAAAATCATCTTTGATGTTACGCTTGGAATAGAAACGCACTAACAGTATGGATGTTGGAGGGCTGAAGATTTTTGGATCACTTCCTGCCGTTTCTGAATGTCTCATAAACACTTCACCTGAAGGATGGGGCATTTTCCGCTGATGTGTACCATGGCTTGCTCGTAATGGACCCTCTCGCACCGTTAACGCAGGGCTGCTTCTTCACATGACTGTTTCCTCCTCATCCTGTTTGCCAGGTGCTGAAGCCATAGGATGGGAGGTAAAGGGAGTGTGCTGCTTTGATTATTTTTGTTCTTCAGACACCCGGTCATGGCTGCAAGGGTTGAAACGTGCACATCCGCTGTGTCCCCTCACCCCTACAAGAGGGTTTGCCAGAGTAAATGGGAGTGCACTGTCCGTCACGCTAAGATTGCCAGCTATGTACCAGCCATCGCCTACTGCAGGATGACAAGCATCTACCCGCTGCTCTTGTCGTCACCTGATATGCAGGGAGTCTGGCGCCAGAAAGCTAGTCAAGACACATTGTAAGCTGGTCCAAAAAAAAGATGTTCCTTAATTTGTTGGATTATTGGCCTTTACTCCAAGGATTCAAGTGGACTACTTGATTCACATTGAACTGAGGGAAAAACACTTTTATCTTTTGGAAAAAAACTGTTAACTCGTTCCTGCTCATACCTGAGTAAAATGTATCCACAATAATTTAAAAGAAAAAACGAAATGAACTTCTATCCCTGTTTGTAATAGACCTATGTACACATTTCTACAGAAAATGCGGTTTCTAACTAACTGCACTACATTTCTCTTTTCATGCTAATCAATGGTATACAAACCTGGCCTGTACTGGTAGGTTACAATGGATCGATTATTTCAAAGGTGAAAGTTTGGCTAATATATAAGGCTCCGAGCTAGAGACTAAGGGCAGTATTGTTCCGTGAAGATCACGTTTTCATCTCATTGAGTAATGATTATTGCTGTAACCTGAAATTCTGCATCAACTTTATTTGAACCCTCAGGGCAGTGTACAAAAACAGATATAAACTAGTAAGCACTGCAGAACTGAATTGTCTGTATGGGAGTGCCATGACAACTAAACACAAAACAAAGCCAAGACTGCAAGGCTGTTAGAGAGAAACAGGGGTGCTAACAGAAAAATGTTCAAGATGGGGTGGCAGGGTATACAAATTACAAGAGTATTAAAAAAAAAATCATAGAAATAGTTATAAAACCAATCATTATATCCATGGGGGGTAGGGGGAAGATGGGGGAGGGCAAATGGCATATGTCCCCTCCCCCACCTTGTAGGCAGAAAGTATTTTTATGTGCAAAAATATTTTATGCACAGAAAACATAAACCATTTTCTGTGCATAAAATGTGATGTATGTGCATAAATCATGTTTTGCTGTGAACTAAGCCTGTTCTTTGCACACATTTTCTGGTTTGTGTGCATTTTAAAATTCCTGATGCATTAGCATATGATTAGCTCACTGCATCAGGAGTTTAAAAAAAAAAAATTAGCATGCACATTAAAATTATTCGCTGACGTTCAGCGCACAGTTCTAATGCTCAGCCTTTAACATCAGCCTCATAATTTGTGAATAGCCAACAGGTAAAATAACACAGACTTTAACTAGCAAACTTTCACTGTAATTATTTAATCCCTGGGGAGATTCAGGTCAGATTATCCTCATAAGGATGTGCAGAGCTGGGACAAAGCCTTGCCACAGATCTGCACTTTTCCAAGCCAAGACTGGAGAGTTGTAGCAACCTCAGGGCTAATTCTTTGTGTGCTGAGTCTGAAAGCTCAGTCCGTGCACAAAGTAGTAACTTTCTGACCAATGGATTCTGCAGAATGTTACAATATACAGCTCCTGGAGGATGCTGGGAAATATATTGTCTACGCCTCACTCTGCGGTCGAGCAGACATTCCAAGCCTCCATTTGAAGTGCAGTATTGTAAAGGCCAGAACACCATCTGCAAACTAGTTTAAGGGAAACGAACTCTCTGGGGAAAACACAAGCCCCACAGTACGGCAAGGAATCACAGTGCACATAACCCCCCCCCCCCCAAAAAAAAAACAAAACAAAACCCTGCTTTGCCACATATAATAATAATAATAACGGACCTATTAATTGAGGTTACAGGACTGGGTTGGAAAATACTGAGCTAATGTTTGGATTAAGGAAATGCATTCAGTTAATGAAACTTTGATTAATCCTGGAATGGATTACAGAGGGCAGTCCTGGCCCTGCTTTCTCTGTAGCTCAATACGCAGGGCAGCTCTTATTCCTTGCTCATCTGTGCACTGTGTCACTTCTGCCAGTCCCTTAAATTAGCACATACCTTACCTGAAGAAACTTGAAAACTACAACCGTCCGATTACAGTCTAAAAAAAGAGTGTCTAGGGAAAATGCCTACCCTGGGCTGTCTTCTTTGATTATCATCATCCTCCTCATTTATATCATGCTCTTCCAACAGGAGAGTACAAAGTGGTTTACAGCCAGTTGGGATAACAGGATAAAAGAAGCACCTAACAGAATGGTAAAATACATTTAATATAAAAAGGTCTAATAAATAAGTAATAAATCATAACAGATACATAGGACTTTTGTTTTCAGTTTTTATTCCATTTTTCCTGGGAATTTCAGTGTTTATACCAAACAGCTCTCAGTGAAAAAATGACTTATAACACACAGGAGAAAAGTCATTCATTTTTCCAGTGAGATTTTTTTTTTTAACATTGAAATTCCCAGGAAAAATAAAATAAAAACTGAAAATATAGGTCCCTACAGATACATAGAAATCTAATAAAGCATCGCAAGCCAAGTAGAACTAAAGATCAAAAAGATCTAATGAATGAGATTTAGCAAGTCAGGCATGGAATATAAGTAGGTTATAATAGCTGTGGTTGCTGTATGATAAAATCTTTTAGGTAGATGGGCTGGAGAATTGGAGGAAGTGAATAGGGGCTATGAGTAGGGAAATTGAAGGATTGTAGTTTACTTGGGACTAGGGGTTTATATGAAGGGCAGAATAAATTTTGTCACTGCTTTTCTTCCATTTTTGTTTGTTATAATAAACACTGTGATCAGATCCTGAGGAAAACAAAATAAAAACTGAAACAAAGGTCCCTATAGATTTAGGCGTATAAGGACTGTTTTTGCCTACAGTCCAAGTAGAGTCTCAGTTCGTCAACCAGGCTGATTAATGTGACTTGAGTACTATGGTGGAGTCGGAATTGGGACTGGAAAGGGTTCAGGCTGTTAGCGGTGAGCAAGTGCCTTTTAAATGATGCTGAGGAAAGTCAGGTTGGAAACTGGATGGTAGTTCAGATCATTGGGGTCTAGGTTGGGTTTCTTTAGTGCCTGTTTTACCAATTACTTTTTTTTAGGCAGGCTGTTAGGTGGGCTTCTGTAAGTGAAGAGTTAACAATGGCCTGGAATGACTTAGTAGCTCAGATTTTACTTGCTTGATTATCCAACTGGGCAAAGGTCTTCCTGGCAAGTAGCCGCTTTGAGGGATAGTGAAGAGTCTGTCATCTTCTTGAAGCAGTTGGAAGGTAGCTAGAGAGTAAGAAGGAATGGTATGTTGTGTAATTGAGTATGTCTTTTTGGGGCTGTGTCTAGTTCTAATTGGATGAATGCAACCTTATGTTTAAACAATGCTGCTAGCTGCTTGTTGCAGTGTCTTTTGGAGTTTAGAATGGGGGTAGGGTGAAACTCCTAGGTTGAGTTTTCTCTTTGAAGGCGTAATAAGCCCTCTTTACTTCCACAGTGACTTTGCGGTAGCCATTCTGGTGTTGCTTGCATTTGTCCTTTGTCTGCGATTTCAATTTCCCCTGTTTCCTTTCCAGTCTTCTACCCATTTGTTCTTTGAGGTCTGATATGAACTAGGGAGTCAGTCTATAGTTTGACACGGAGGTTTCTTTTTAGCAGGGTGATCGTACCTAAGGCTTTTTTAATGTCTGTGTTCCAGTGACCAACCACGGTTGAAGCCGGGAGGGAGAGGGCAGAGGGGGAAGGGGTTTGACAGTGCTCTGGAGGGTATGGAGGAAGGAGTCCATGTTAAGTTGTGCAGTTGAGCAGACCAGTTCAGTAGTTGCGATTTTCAAGGGTGTTGATGTTTGTAGTACAAAATGCACTAGGTCATGATCTAATTTGTTGCTAGAATATTAGTTGCTGTGGTGCAAGTAGTAGGTCCAGGGTATAGCCCGCTGCATGGGTTCGTTTGTCAATTAGTTGCATTAGTCCTATGGTTTTGGACTGTAATATAATAATCTCTTAGTCCAAACTTTTCAGACCCTGCAAAAAACAGATCTTAATTTAGTTTTGACTGCCATGGGAATTATGGTTTAAACAAGCCCAGTAAAGTGACTTTAAATGGAACTCAGTTGGTTCTGTACAGATGTTACATGTTTTAAAAAGAAAAATATAACCTCTTAACTTCATATATCTAGATATGTTGCAGCTAAAATGAAAGTAGTAGTAAAACAATGACGTTTTTGAAAAGTGGCTACAGTTAGTGCCACTATCAGTAAGTGTCATCCTCTGGGTGTTTTGAAAGATCAGAAAGAGGTCAGGTTTTGGCATTAAGAGAGGCAGGTATGTCACGATTACAAACAGCTGACAGATCATTTCAGGGTGCCTTTTTTTTTTTTTTAAGCTGGTGCAAGAAGCCCTGATAAAATCAGTTTATACTGCTTTTTTTTTCTCTTCTAATAAATCTTGAAATAAATCTCCAGACTCGCATAGGGCTGCTCGTTAAACTGAAAGTTGGATTAATCGTGCTATTGGCAATACCTTCCTCTCCATTCACTCTCATGTGTAACATTCCATGTGTCTTACAAACTCTTGTCTGCTTTATCAATCTGTTTGTTTAATTTGGTCCTTTCTTCTGCTGTACTCACTTAAACATTTTTACTTTTATGGTACTAAAAACAGCAAATAGCTTCTTTTTTTTTTTCTTTCATAAAGACATTTCCAGGAAATTTACTGCAAAAAGCCAATAAATGTTGGCCACATTCATATGCTGCTTGATTGTCCTACTGGGTGCATTTATTTTATGAAATAGATTCCAGGTCATAGCAGGATGGATGATGCAAAATCATGGAATGCTTTTGGACACAGGATGGAAGAGACTTCATTGGGAAAAAAAACCCTATCTGTGGGTAGTTGTGTCAACCTTTTGCTTTGCATATAACTTGCTCAAAACCTGCTGTAGAAATATTTTTGTCATTGTACTTGTTTGCTAAGACCTTGTTCAACACTCAGTCGGTTCAACACAACAGTCGGTGCATTACTTTGCATGCTGGTTATTTTAATTATAAATTGTACTGGGTGCCACTTAAGTTTGAATTTATTTCTTAACTTAGATGTAAAATTTAAGAAGAAAATCCATATGTTTGTTACTACATATTTATTTAAGAGTTCATATATTCAATAAAAAGTGCAATAGGCTGAAAAATCTAGCTGAGTATCAGCCTATAATTCAGGTATTTGTTACAGGCAGAGTTTATTTCGCTGCAGTTGCAGATGTCAAGCATAACTAAAGAAATCATTTATTCCTTCATTCCCTGGGTTCTTATCACTGTCTGTGATCACAATCGATTGAACTCAACCCATTAGTAAATATTTTGCAGTTTTTTTTTTGGCCTGGAATTTATATAGTGCTTCATATTAGGGCACTTTACAACAAATTGCATTCAGAGACCAGAAGTCCTTGCCATAAATAGCATACACAGTTTGAGTGGCTACATGAAGCTATGGAAGAGAGTGACTTGCCCAAGGTTACAGAGTGTCAGGGGTGGATTCATTTCCCTCTTCACTGGAAAACAGACATTCTCTGTAAGGGGAAGGCTGAGGCTTTTTTTTGAAACTGTTGACCCCTTGTACCTCAGAGGTGGATCCTCCTCATTATTAAAGGTGGATACATTTTGTGGCTATTAGTTTCCCCTCCAAATTGCCTTCCTGTTGGAGTATACAGGCCCCCTACACCAGCATCTACTAGGTTGGAAATCTCTTCCTTGAAGGCCAGAGTGGTCAAATGTACAGCTCCCTGCTCTCCCCTTCCCTTCCCCCCCTTCTTCCGTACATATACTGCAAGTAATTTCTGCAGTGGCCAGAGATCCTTTCTTCCAGGTAGGAGAGAGGTGAGAATCATTCTGGTCAGCTGTGACTCTGCTCGCCTTTCTTCTCTAAACACATGGAGGTGTTGTCTGACCATTACTTGGCTGCTGAGTGCAAAGTAGGTATGTTTACAGCAGTTGCTTTAAAGGCTGCTGCAAACACCTTTTAATTTTTTTATTTTTTTGACAAAATGCCATAGTTAAACTGAAATCTACAATTTTCTGCTAATCAATGGCACTTATTCTTTCAAATGATACCTGAATTGCATGTCTAGGTCAATAGAATGCCTGAAGATCATTCATTTATTATTTATTTATTTATTTTAACAGCTTTTTAATATACCGGTGTTCGTGCGGGCACATCGCGCCGGTTCATACCAGGAGAATGAGTTTATGCAAATTATTTTAAATTCTTTTCGCAGTCTGACTTTACTTCTCTGTTAGTGCATTGCATATGTGAACTCTGTAATAAAAATAATAATAATTATGTTCCCTAGCTTGGAATGCTTTCTGCTGCGTTCTGATAGAAAAATTATAATGTGTGTATGCAAAGCTAGGTATCCCTGTGAATAGATTGATTGTTGAGGGTAATGCACTACATGTGCCTTTTTAGGTCTTATCCCCAAGGGTCCAGTCTGTGTTTCTACCATTGATTAATAAACTTGATTAATCTGGATAGAGAGACCAAGGAATAAATTAAAATGAGGAAATGTTTTGGAATTGTCAGTGAATTGCAAATGATGTGTAATAATAACAATAGGCGTGTTAGTGATTCGATATATCTATATTTACCAAACCAAGAATAAATGAATATTAGCAGAATTTGCCATTTTTAAAACCTTTTTGCCATCACCAACCTAATAATTGCCTCAGAAAGATCAGGTTACACTGTAACAAATGAAATCTGAGGCCCTCAAAAATGGAGGTTCTTTGAATTGTAAAAAATGACTACAGCCACATCCATTCGAGAGTGACTGACTTTGGAAGGAACAGCTCTACCCTTTTGCCATCAAGTCCCTAGTCTGGGCTTCTTATTGAACTCTCAGCTCATTACAGAAACCCAAATGCAAGCGATAACAAAACCAGCCTTCTTCTAACTGCGCCACCTCCACCCCTTCCTTGATGGTCCCACATTCACAACAGTCGTCCAGATCTGTATTATCTTCCATCCAGACTACTATAGCTCCCTCTACACTGGGCTGCCAAAAAAGTTAAACCATTGCCTGCGGCTCATAAAGAACGCAGCAGCACAAATGGTCCTAAACATAAAATTTGAATGGATTACCCCATTCCTAAGAACCCCACACTAGCACCCAGTACCTTGATACACTTTACTGTACTCCATACTTTATCCTATCTGCTACCCCTATTGCACCCAGATTTTCTGTAATATTACGAATGATGTATTCTATACCTATTATATTATAAACTAAAACTCTGCTGTATTATGCTTTGTACACTCTTGCTGAAAATGCATGAGATAAATAGATGAAGGCAACAGAATACTACTGAATTTAGATTCACTGAACATAACTCATACATAGTAATACTAGTAACTGATCTGTGCAATGCTAGTTTGTGTTTTAAAGATACACATACTTGGACAGTAACTTTTTCAAATAGGTGTGTGGGCGTGCATATACACGTGTGTCTGCATGTGCTGAGACATGACCATTTTATAACATATACTCCTATATGCGCTAATATTATAACATAGCCTAGGCATGCATATGTGTGCACTTAATTTTAAGCTTTTGCACGCCCAGCAGCATAAGTCATCGTAGGGACACGCATTGATCCAACTAAACTTTTGCCAGGTAATTCGTTATCTGGCCAGATAACATAGATGCTTGCTGGTGTGAAGGTCAGTTAGCTGGACAAATTATCTGGCTAAAGTTAGGCGTACTCTTTGGCACAACCAGAGTTATCATGGTAGCTGGGTGTATTTAGTGGTACTGCTGAATATGCCAGAAAAGTTAGCCGGATAAGTTGTATCTACCTTTGCAAGCTGGCCAGCAGTTGAATATTGCTTCCCAAATGTCTAGAATGCTACAGAGATGAGCTTGGTCATTCCGGTCACCTGTTTATGTTCCATGTACCTGGCAACAAAGGCTCCATTTTCCTGTCTTCCAAGACTGTCCTGTGGTAACAGGGGGTTATGTCTCAAGATCAGTCTTCAAAGAGCCACTTGCTTGTGATTCCCTTTTAAGAGATCAGCTTATTTCCCTCTCATCTTCAGAAAATTTTCAAGAAAGCAGTGAATAACAAGGTGGCCCCTAAACCCAGATAATCCTTCCTCCTGGGAGAAAGTTCAGGAAGAAGGTAACTTCTTTTTTTTTTTTTTTAATTTCTGTAAGAACGCACAGACCAGTTGTCCCAAGCTTTTCTCAATTGGTAGCTTATGAGGAAGGTATGGATATCAAGGCAAAAGGGCAGGTTTTGATGTTTAAATCCTATTTGCCGAAGGCATAGGGTGAAAGCTTCAAAACTTCTTTTCAAGCTGGGTATAATCTGTTTAGGAATTGTAGATCCTAGACATTGTTTGAGATGGCTGCTGTGAACGTTTCAAACTCCACCCAAGTGGCTTTTTCATTATATACAGAATTCCCCAGGAAGAAACAAAGGTGACAAGTGTGTTTCACACTAACTGCAGAATGACTAAACCACTATTTTGTAGTCCTGTGCTACTGCGGAGTGCAGAATTCTCCCCCCCCCCCGCCCTTACAGAATTGCCAAATTCTGTGCAGAAAATGGGAAAGCGGAGACCCTGGCATGCTGCGAGTGGAGTGCGTCCTGCTCATGACGAAGATGAAGGCCCGAGTGAGAGTGTGTAGAGAGGTGACTGTGTGTGAGAGAGAGCAGAATGTGTGTGTGAGAGAGCACGGGGGGTGCTTGAGTTTGGGTGCCAAAGAGAGAGGGAGTCTGTATGAGGAAATTATGGAGGAGTGTGTATGTGTGAGAGAGATTGGGAGCTGGTGTGTATGAGAAAGGGATTGTGTGTATTTGAGGGTGCTTGTTTGTGAGAGAGCAAACTTGTTTAAGGGATTGTGTATGTGTGAGAGAGAGCCTGTGTGAAGGGGTGTGTTTATGTTATATAAATGAGAGAGAAAAGGAGCCTGTGTAGGTGTGTATGCAAGAGAGTCTCTTCTCCAAGCTGTTCAGCTTGGAGAAGAGACGGCTGAGGGGGGATATGATAGAGGTCTTTAAGATCATGAGAGGTCTTGAACAAGTAGATGTGAATCGGTTATTTACACTTTCGGATAATAGAAGAACTAGGGGGCATTCCATGAAGTTAGCAAGTAGCACATTTAAGACTAATCGGAGAAAATTCTTTTTCATTCAATGCTCAATTAAGCCCTGGAATTTGTTACCAGAGGATGTGGTTAGTGCAGTTAGTGTAGCTGGGTTCAAAAAAGGTTTGGATAAGTTCTTGGAGGAGAGGTCCATTAACTGCTATTAATCAAGTTTACTTAGGGAATAGCCACTGCCATTAATTGCATCAGTAGCATGGGATCTTCTTGGTATTTGGGTACTTGCAGGGTTCTTGTACCTGGTTTGGCCTCTGTTGGAAACAGGTCTTAGCTGGATAAGTAGCCATGCCCCAGAGTGTCCCTATCCCACCCATCTCTTAGCTGGATAAAATATTTAGCTGGATAAATAGAATTGCGGCTAAGTGGTGGCTCACTGAACACAGCCACATTTTCAGATGGAGCCACTTAGCTGGATAAGTCCCCATGTATCTGGCTAAGGGGATCTGAATATTGACCTCTTTCGTTTCATATAGCTGCTATTTTTAATGTTGGAGAGATGCTTGATGTTCTGCTTTTGTCTTCATCCAGATGTGGTGAAATGTAGGAAAGTTACAAAGGCCTTGGAGCCTCTTATGGAGTCATTGTATGAACCCTTGGAATCTGCCAAGCTTATTTTTTTTTTTTTTTTTACCTTCAAGATCGTATTTCGTAGTTGTAGTTCAATTGGCATGAAGACTGAGAAAATTGAAGTCTTTGTCCTCCATTTTTGTTGCTAATATTACAACACATTGGTCCTGTCTGTGGAGTGTACTAGAACAGAAGTCTTCTAATGATCAGTTTCCTTTCTATTGACTCCTACAGCACTGTGGACTAGCTTTCCCTGGTATGGGTTGGAGTAGCTGCTGCTTCACACAGGGCCCTTTTTTGTACTACTGTATGTTTGGAAAGTTGCTTTGCCTTAGCTGGAGAAGGGAGGACCATGAAAAGAAAGTAAGGCGTATACCGGTGAGTGCTGTGAATTTTGTGTTTGCTAGTTTTATTATACTTCCTGAGAGGCTTTGTGTCTCAACTAAACCCTATATTGATAGTAATTCTAACAATCAAAGCCCTGTCATTTGAATAATGTTGGTTTTACGATCATGAAATGTAGGAAAGTGTGAACCCTTCTAATCAAATGAAATCTTTCCTTGCGCAGCATCTGGAATGGGAGTAGTCCTTGAATATCCAGACTTTCTACTGGAATGTGTTACATGGCGCTGTCATACTGGATACTAGTTGTATAATGTACAGTACTAACTCTTCTGCAGTATCTGGCTTTAAGTGGAGCTGGTAGCTTTTCTAAGTCCCAAGTCCAATAAGTTGTCTTTGATAATATTTATTCCAAGCGAGGGTCAGATGTAGTGACATTTTTTCTCATATAGACACAAAATGGTTAGGGGAAGAACACTTAGTATATGTGGACCAAAGTGTTAAAATCTGATTCAACACCTTAGAAATTAAATTTCATCTCCTTTTTTTTACAACTCAAGAGCATCCCTTTTTTTTCTATTTTATTATTTCTACTTAATTTCTAGTAACTTTCTCAGATACACTTTTTCTTTGTTCACTTTCTTTAAATCAGCTTTGTAATATTTACTAAATAAAGTAGATGGCGTATAGGTCTGTTTTACATAAACAAGGGAAAAAAGTTTATTAAACCCTCTTTTTGGCAATTTTTCTCCTTCCTCGAAATTTAAAGAATTCTTATGTTTTAAGCAGATTTTCACAACACCAAGGATTTAAAAGAAGAAAACAAGTTTTATTTCCCTTAATAATAATTGGTCTTTAAGAGATCAAGTGGGGGGGGGGGGTCTCAAAGCTTTGCAGATCGGAGGGGGACCTCAGCCTTGATGTGTGGGAACTTCAGTGTTAGATATCTACCTTTTGACTCTGAATGTTGTGTGGTCTCATTTGTGTATTTATGGTTATGTTTTCTCTTAGTTTGTGTACACCATTTTGTTTGGATTTCATCATTTATAAAAGTGGTTCATAAATGAAATGAAAGTTAGGTGTAGCAGAAGGAACTGGTTCGCCCAAGGTTTTATAGAGAGTAAGACTGGATACCCACATTTTATTTAATATCAAGGTTGAAAGCTGAAAGAGATGGTAAATTGGTGCCAGTCACACAAAGAAGCATGTCTTGTAATATTGCGTTTTCTCTTTTTTTTTTGAAAACCAAACAACTTTAATTTTTTTTTTTTTAATTTTAAAAATTGATCAATATCGGGCTTAGGCTAATGTCTATCGTAACAGCTAAGCCACCTGTCCTGTGTTGCAAATCTATTCCTTCCTCCCTTGAACGGTCAGCATCAGCAGAAATAAGAGGGAGACGCTGATTTACTAAATCCAGTTGTGTTTGAGGTTCTGATGTGTGATTGACTGACTCTGTTGCTCTTTGGCTAGCAGGATTAGCCTTTTTTTTTTTATGAAGGAAAAATCCTGTCAAAATGAAAGATCTGCTCTGAAAATGGTATACCATATATAGCTGGGAAGCATTTCTATCTTATCGATCCCCCAGTACAAAAAAGAAGTCACTTTTTTGGCTTTTACCTGAAAACCCTCCCTTTTAAAGAGGTCCCAGCATATTGTTCCTGTTTTGTATTCTTGGGGTACCTTTAAAATGGATTAGTCTTCATGTGCTTAACCGGACCTTTCCTTGTGCTGCATGGCTTCCGTTATGTCGGGCTCTATTTTGCATTTCCACCCTGTTTTCCCAGGGACAGTCATGCCTAACGAATAAGAAAAATAAATAAAAATTTTCATTTGATTTCAAAGCAGGCAGCGACTGTCATTCCTGTTGCCAGCAGCAGTGTAGGGGAATCGTTTAATCATATGCAACTTTTTGATTTTGCAGTTTTTCTTTGCTCAGCAGCCAGCCACATTCACCAGGTTCCTAAACTACTGTATTGGTCACGGCTTCAAAACGCTTGGCAGGGTTTTTTTTTCACATTTTGTACCTATGTTGAAAACTTTAGGAATGAGGTCCCCCTATGTCTTTAATATTTTTCTTTTCCCAGGTTGGACATTTTTATCTGCCTTGAAGTGGCAAAATTCTGAGCACTTGGCTGCCCAAAATGTAATTGCTGGCATCTGCTCTTTTACTGGTCTATACAAACCATTAGAAGGCTTAAAGCCGCTGAGGCCCAAGAGTGCCCCTGATGCATCTGTGAAGGTTAGCAAACGCCCTCCTAAAGACAGGCAGCTAAAAGAAACACAAAATTGAGCCAAAAATAAAGGAATGCAGCAACAAAAATCTGCTTAGTTTTAATTTGGGGTTTGGGATTTTTTGAAACAAACACCTCTTCCCCTAGATCTTAAGGGATTTTGTCTGGGTCACAAGTTTCCTAAATATTTTTATACCCCTGCCTCCTTTAACTGTAGAGCGACAACAGTAACCGTTAAGCATCCTGGGAACTTCAGCTTCCTGGAAACTGGACTAGCTACCTTCCTACTTCTGTTTTATTGCTTTTAATTGCTTTTTTATACATACATTTTTGACATATGAGATATTTAAAATTAAAATTATATCAAAATACAAACTCTTTAAAAAAAAAAAAAAAAAAAGGTGCTTAATTTGAAATTTATGCTTTTTCATTTCTGAGACCTTTTCTGTGTGGCTTCTTAAACAAAAAGGGGGGGTCACAAGAAAAATGCAGAAATATACCCTGAAAGTTGTCTTCTGATGCTCCACCAGCCAGTCTCTATGGCGTGTACAGGGTAATTTATAGTCGCCACTGCTAATGAGCTTCATGTTTGTTGGCTTTTAATATCATTTGGGTTTAATTTCTTTGTGATACCCTTTTGAACCGTGCTGACTGCATGTTCCTTTTTGAGTTTTCAAGGTGCGTTTCCTGCCCTTGCTAGGTACCTACCATTGGCAACTTTATTTTCCTGTATGGGTCCCTGAGAAATGACAGGAGGAAAGAGGCTGGATTAGAGAGCAGAGTAGTTCTGCTCTGCTCCACCCTCAAACCCCTCACATTCTGTACCCTATAGGCGAAGGGGGAAGGACTGGATTAGGAAGCAGAGTAGCTCTTCTCTGCTCTGCTCTGTCCCCTCCAACCTCATTACTTCCACTCTTCATCTAATCACACTGTCTAGGAGTGGAAGACTTGGAGCAGGAAGCTGAGGGCAGTGGCTAAAAGAGCATGGGAAAATGGCAAGGGAACAGAGGGCTTGTCCCAAATCTATTGGCCAGTGCAATCTCATTCAACAGAGGTCATCCTTTTCTTCCCTAATCCTCCCTCCCCCCCCCTCACAGTGCACATTTTGCCTTTTGCCTTGGGACAGGAGGGGAGGAGAGAGAGCAGACACAGCAGCAGGTACTTGGCGCTCTGTGCTCTTGGGACTTGGGACTCAACTGCCAGCAGAGAGGGGGAGGTGAGAAGGGAGTGTATGCTTGAGTGATGTGAGGTATGAAAGGGGATAAATGGAAAGAGGAGAGAGAGAGAGAGAGAAAAGCACCAGTAATCTTTCGCTCTCTGTCTTTCTCAAAACCCCATCCCATCCACAGTTTTCCTCCCACTTGTGCTTTCACCCACTCTCCCCTCCGTTCCCCATTTTTTTTTTCCCCATGCCATGATGGCAGCCCTGGAGGCACCAGAATTTTCATGCTTCCTACCAGCAGGAGGGAAGACAGGGAGGATGGGGGGAAGGATTACACCATTGCACCATGACTGAGCTTTGTATTCAGGTGGCTTCTATGGGTTTGTGCAGCCCTGGGAGAGTTGTCCAGATTTCCCCGCCTCCCCAAGGATCGCCCTGTATCTGAGATCCGAGTCAGTGGCACCCTTTGGTTCTAGAACTTTAAAGCACGTAGTCCTCCTGCGGTCCGAGTCTGTTCCACCTTCCTGCATGGAATTACCCGTGATGCCTGTATGGGTCCGCGTACAGTTTTCCAGCGGCGTTAGCTGCCTTGAGCTGCTTTTAGGCCTCACTGAACGTAACTTGTCTGGGGATGCTTTTATCTTCCTGCGTAAGATGAATACCTCAATAATTTGTAATGCGTATTTATAAAATGAGAAACTGTTTTCACCTGTATGGTTCCTATCCTTGTTTGCTAATACCAGCTCTGTCTAAGCAGAGAGCATGAACTCATTGCCAGGAATGCTGCAGGAGCTCAGGGGCACAGCATAGAAACCACTTACCAGATTATTTTTAGTATTTTAAATTTAGCTGAGTTCTCTCCTGAAGGGGTGAGTAGTGTTACCCACTGCAGGCAGGGTTATCACAGCAGATTTTTTTTTTCCTGTCTATGTTAAAGCAGGAAGAATGTTGAGCTGGCAGATAAAACAAAATCATTGATCTCCTTTGTTTTTCATTTTGATTCTTATTTCATTCCTAATAGTTGGTTGCTAGCACCATATTTAAGCCACTGAGATGTACACTTGTGTGTGCTTCTATTCATCCAAAAGTGTGGAAATAAACCTAGAAGAGGGCAAAGAATAAGATAAGGAGGCAAGAAAGTGAAGCTGGCAGTTTGAAGAATGTAGCTGGCCCTGCTGCTTTAGCTTGATTACATCTGTGCAGCAGCCCTTTCTCTTCTGTAAAGCATGCACTCCTGTTGCCTAGAGTTTTTTGTTTTTTTTCTTGAAGGGAGGTAGTGCTGGGAGATCCCGCTAGCTTGGTTTGCAGAATGATTAGCCATGGGTGTAATTCAGAGCTATGTTAATTGTGCCAAGGTGCCAATCATTTGACCAACCGGTAGCTAGTTTAGCTGGCCTCTCCTCCGAATACCATTTATGAAAGCAGCTGTGCTCCTGCAGCACTGCTTGCTCTTTGTCTCCAAATAAAGGCACGTCTGGGAAGACAGAGGGACTGAACTCTTGAGCCTGCAACAGAGATTTTCAGCGAAAGGGCCTATACTCTGTGCCACATGATGTTTTATTTTATCTTTTGCCGGAAACCTTGCTAGAAACTTGTTTAGGTTTGAAATTTCTACATTGTTTTGTGTATGTTATAAGTACTGTTTGTTCTGGGCAAAAGAAAATCTTGCCTAGATGACAGAAAACACAGGCCTCGCTTGGCCTAGCCATGGACAGAACCGTGAATTGCTTGCTTAGTGACTAATTTCTATCCATGAATCCGAGCATAGAAATGCTTTTTCAAAGCATGCAAAGTAAGGAGATAGTTGCTGCAGTATAAGTTTAAATAACATCCCCATATCACGAGTTTCTGTGATAATATGTCTGGGCCACATACAGCGGACTACAAAATGGAATTTCAGAAAGGTAGGTCTTGTTTTATTCCTTGGGATTTGTATTTGGTTCTTTTGGCATTTTGCAACTACATCTAAGAGGTCCTATATATTAAGCTGTGATATTTTTGCCACACGCAGCATGTCAGGGTGGCCAACTCAGTCCTCGTGCTCCAAACAGGTCTGGTTTTTAGGATATGCACAATGATTATGTATGAGATTGATTTGTGGCCTGTTTGTGGAACTTGAGAATCCGTGTTGGGCCACCCCTGTGGTATGAACTAATCCTCTGTCTGCACAAACTGCACAGTATAGTGTAAGTTCAGCCGACGTGTATTCAGTTATTAAAACTCATGGGTGTGAGGATCTGTGAGCAGTGCTCCCCTCCTGCCAGCAGGAGCTCTAAGTGGGAGAAGTACAGTATGGGGGTGAAATTCTAAGTATGAAAGAAGAGCGGGCTGTGGGGGTGATCATATCTGTTGAACTTAAGGTGGCAAAATAGATGGATAAGGCAATGGAAAAAGCCAGCAAGATGATTGGGTACATAAGGAGAGGGAGGGAGGGTCAGTAGAAAAGAGGAGGTGATAATGCCCCTGTATATGTCCCTAGTGAGACTGCATTTGGAATTCTGTACAGTTCTGGAGATCGTCCCTATAAACAGGATGGATTCTGTCCAGCGGGTGGGCTACCAAGATGATCACTGGTCTTTGTTCTAAAGCATATGGGGACAGACTTAAAGACCTAAACATATATACCTTAGACTAGAGGAAAGGTGGGATAGGGGAGACATGATTATAGAGACATTTAAATACCTCCAAGGTTTCCATGTACAGGAGGCAGGCTTCTTTCAAAGGAAAAGAGGCTTTAGAATGAAGGGTTATGGGATGAGGGTGGAAGGATAGACTAAGGAGTAATCTAAGGGAACATTTTTTTTTTTTTTTAAGAAAGGGTAGTGGATGCATGAATCAGCCTCCCCCTGGAGGTGGTGGAGACAAGGATGGTATCAGAATTCAAGACAGCTTGGGATAAACACAGAGGATCTTTGAGGGAGCGGTAGGGATTGTAAAGCTGAATTGGTGTGGATGGGCAGACTAGCTTTATTTATTTATTCATTTAAAGAGTCTTCTATACCGATATTAGTAGAGACATCATATCTGTTTACAGCGAACTATAGAATGGAAAATTACAAAAAACAGGGAAATGAAGGAGGGGATACAATGAAGCGAGGAAAGAGCAAGATGGGCTGAAATCTTTTTATGCAGTCATGTTGCTATGTCAATCTGCTGGTGGTTAGTTTCAGAGTGTCCCCTTGTCATAGTATTATTTGAAAGTGTAAATAACCATGCCTTATTTACTTGTTCTATCCCATTCATGATTTTGTAAACTTCCGTCATGTCTCCTCTCATTTCTTTTCCAAGCTGAAGAGATCTTTTCTGCATATCTTCTCATCATAAGAGAACTGTTTCCATCCACTTTATTGTTTTTATCACCCTCCTCTGCACCTTTTCTAGTTCCCCGATGTCTTTTGTTTTTAAATGGGGATGTAGATACCCCTCGAGTCTCTACCAGATGGCCGTAGATCCCAACCTTTGGGTTAGCTAGCATAGAGGGACATACCATTCTCAACAGCACCTCCCCAGTGGCTTGCTGCAATGGTTGGCTTCCAGTTAGCAAGAGGGGGGCTAGGACAGAGTAGTGTGTAGCAGTGCAGAGATTGATTTTTTTTTTTTTTTTTTTTGGAGTAAGGTGCGTCTGTGTGCTGTCCAAGTTTAGGTCCCTGCCTTGCTAAGGAAGGGAAAGGCACTGCTCTGCCAGTTCCCTTGTCTGGACTGAAGGGATTTGAGAGGGAGCGAAGGATTTTTGTCCCTTTTTTCCAAGTTCTGATTTATTTTTCTGTGCCTTTCTGGGAGGTTGTATTCCCTGCCCAGGAGGTCATGAGGGGAGCTGTAAACTTCTTCACCCTATCCAAGAAAAGGTTGCGGTAACTAACAAGGAGAAAACAGGAAAAACCTATTTTCTTCATCATCTGAGAAGGAAGGACGTTTTCTGCCACCCTTCCTTATCCCAGAGCTGGAAAGCTGTAAGAACTGTTTCCAGCAGGGGCCTTTCCTCCAGGAAGATCTACAGACATCTGTTTGAAGACGAGTGAAGAACATCTGGAGACTTCAACGGAGTTTCCACTCTGGGGATGCAGGACACTGCCAGATAGGCGATTGGGAGTACTCGTGGCCCTCTGATAATGTGGGGAGGGGACTCAGCCACCCCTTGGAACCCCCAGCTGACTTGGGACAATTATCTTTGCACCCCCTGGAGGATTGATTATTTTTTTGTTTACATTTAGTTTTATACCTCACACTCACAAAACGTTTGCAGCCATTTACAAACGTAAAATCACAACACAGTTATACAATAAATGATACAAGCAAACTTCATTTCCTTATTTCAAGTCTGTTGAGCAGGTACTTCATGCACAGCGAGTCAATCGGAGAGGAAAACAACCTTGGACATTATTTCTGAGTGCGCTCACAAACTCATCTGTCAGTGTTCAAACCAGTTCACTTTCAAAATTCGTGCTGGAATAGCCACGTCTTCAAGGCCTTTTTTAAAAGCAATGGTGTCGGTCTGGACTGTCAAGTACTCTGGCATTTTGTTCCAAACAAATTGGACCAGCAATCAAGAAAGCTTGGTCCATGATTTCTCCTAAATGTGCTTGTCACAAGGAAGGAATGTCAAGTAATCCTTTTATTTTGGGATTGCAGAGAGCAAAATGGGGTAAAGACGCTCAACGTGGCACCCAGCCTGGGGTTTTTTATATCCGAATAAGAGTTTTATATTCTATCTGTGATATGATTAGGAAGCCAGGTAATATGATCGAATTTCCTTCTACCTGTTAATAACCAGGCAGCTGAATTTTGGAGCAGTTGTAGTGACTGAAGTGTCTATTCTGAAAGACCCAAAAACAAAGAATTACAATAATCAAAGTTGGAAAGGAATGCTGATTTGGGTTACAAGGGCAACCAGAACTGCACACAATACTCAAGTTGTGGTCACACCATAGCTTGATACAGAGGCAATATATTTTCAGTTTAAACAGGTTAAAGCTTACCTGTATTGTGGTTCTTCTTTTTTTTTTTTTTTTTAATTGGTTTTTTTTTTGTTTTGTTTTATATACTTGTATATGGTCTGTTTTCATTCTATGTATGTAATTTTGTAAACCGATCAGAACAGGTATCTGGTAATGGGTGGGTAATAAATTGCTATAAAATACATACATTTTCCTTTCTTTTTGGGATCCTTCCTAACATTCTGTTTGCTTTTTTTGACCACTGCCCTACATTGAGCTGAGGGTGCATTATCCACAAGGACTCCAAGGTTGCTTTTCCTAGGCCTTGACTCCCAGTACAGACCCCAGCAGTATGTACCTGTAGTTGGAATTATTTTTCTCTATGTGCATCACATTAAATTTCATTTGCGATTCATATGCACAGCATCTCACACTCCAGCGCTGTTTTAACAACTTTTACTAATTTTGTATCATCTACAGATTTGATCACCTCACTTGTCGTTCTCTTTTCCAGATCATTTGAGTATGTTAAACTGCATAGGTCCCGGTACTGACCTTTGTGGTACTCCATTAATGGCATCTGACCATTTCCATCTTTTTTTCTGCTTCTTCCATCCATCATCACTCATCCTTCTGCATCTCATCTGCTTTACATCTCTCATTACTCTATCCCTAGCCTATCTTATTTATGTATCATTTAAATAAAAGCAGCGTAGAGTGAAACTCTTTGGCTCCTGACCCTCGGACCAGTGGTGGTGTTCTTCTGGTTGTTGACTTGGACTGGCTCTGGACCCTTCTCCTTCTTTGCTCCCGGATTGGCTTCGGACCATTCTCCCATCTGCTCCTGGACCGGCTCTCGACCTCTCACTGGACTTCAACCCTTGCTGGATTGGGACTATCCTTCAACGTAGACTCCTGGACTAACTCGACCTGCTGGAGGAGCCAGCTGTCTGGAATCCACAACGTGCAGGAGGCACCTGCATCCAGACCATTGTCACTCTTCAAGGAGTCTCCTAAGTCCCAGCGGCCGTGTCCCTACGGACTCCTCCTGGGAGGATCACGCGCTTCCAGGGTGAAGCCTTCATCGGTACATCTTCAACAGGCCTTGCCATCCGACGGTAGAGACCGAAGAGGGTTGACTTCCTTTTTGGTAGCACTGACTCTACCTCAGAGCAGGGGTCCACGTTCAGATTCATAACATGATGATTGGAGGTTGGAAATGTAATGCTAGTTTTTGAAAAGGGTTCCAGGGTAATCTGGGAAACTGCAGACCGGTGAACCTAATGTCATTGCCAGGAAAATGATTGAATGTATTCTAAAGAAAATAATTACTGAACATATAGACAGACATAGTTTAATGGGGCAAAGTCAACATGGATTTAGCTGAGGGAAGTCTTTCCTCAATTTGCTACTTTTTTTGAAGGCATGAATAAACATGTGGATAAAGGTGAGCCAACTGATGTAGTGTATCTGGATTTTGAGAAAGCATTGACAAAGTACCTCATGAGAGACTCTTGAGGAAATTAGAGTCATGGGATAGAAAGCAATGTTCTGTTGTGGACTGAGAACTGGTTAAAAGATAGATGACAGAGGGTAAGGCTAAATGGCAGTTTTCTCAATGGAGAACGCTAAATAGTGGCGTAACCCAGGGATCTGTAGTAGGACCGCTGCTTTTTAACACATTCATAAATGACCTAGATATGAGAACAAGTGAGGTGATCAAATTTGCTGATGAACCAAAATTATTCAAAATTGTTAAATCACAAGAGGATTGTGAGAAATAACAGGAGGACCTTGAAAGACTGGGAGACTGGGCATCCAAATGACAGATGACATTTAATGTAGATAAGTGCAAAGTGATGCATGTAGTGAAAATCACTTCAATTATAGATACACAATGCAAGGTTCCACTTTGGAAGTCGCCATGCAGGAAAAGGATTTAGGCATCATTGTGGAAAATGTTAAAACCCTTTCTGTGTGTGGCAGCAGCCAAGAAAGCAAATAGAATACTAGGAATTATTAGGAAAGGAATGGAGAATAAAAAAAGAGAATACCATAATGCCTCTGTATCGCTCCATGGTTTGACCTCATCTTGGTGTGCAGTTCTGGTCACCGCATTTCAAAAAAGACAAAGCACAATTAGAAAAGGTATAGAGAAGGGTGACAAAAATGATAAAGGGAATGATAAGATTCCATTATGAGGAAAGGCTAAAGAGGTTAGGTTTCTTCAGTTTGGAGAAGCGACGGCTGAGGGGGAGATATGATAGAGGTGTATAAAATTGAGTGGAATGGGTAAACACGAATTGGTTGTTTACCCTTTCAAAAAGAACAAGACTAGGGGACATTCAATGAGGTTACTAGATGATACATTTAAGACAAATAGAAAATATTTTTTATTCAACGCATAATTGAATTCTGGAATTCATTACCGAATGATGTGGTGAAGGCTGTTAGTATAACTGGATTTAAAAAAGGTATAGACTAATTCCTAGAAGAAAACAGTCCATAAACCATTATTAACATGAACTTGGGGATATCCATGGCTTATCCCTGGGATAAGCACCATGGAATCTATCGATCTTTTGGGACCCTGCCAGGTACTTGTGACCTGGATTGGCCAAGGTTGGAAACGGGATACTGGGCTTGATGGACCTTTGATGGACCCAATATGGCCAAACTTCAGTTCTTATTCCAATCTCAGGGTGACCAAAACTCAAAGTCTCAGGTATGCTCATACTCTCTTGGGCTGTCCCTTTGTGCTTTGTGTTTTTTTTTTTAATTCTCTCTTTCCTGTGCCCCCCTCCTCCTCCCTCTTCCCTCCTTTTTATGTGGCCTTCCTCTGCCTCTTTCCCTTTCCTTTATTCCCTGTGCCATCTCTGCCCCTCTCTTTTCCCTCCTTTAGGACTTGACACCCTCCCCTGTAGCACCTGTATCTCTTTCCCATCCCTGAGGTTTTTTAATCAGTAAGGAGCACTGCAGTTCTTTTACAAGAGGAACACTCTTACATGCAGCGAATCTCCTGAGAAGCCTTCCAGGTTGCCACAGTTAGGGAGCATAGCAAAACAAAAGGTTATGTAGGCATTGAAAGGAAAGACTTCATTGAAGAAGTGTTGACAGTTTATGGAATGCTTCCATTTCCACTGACTGTGTGGGCATCAGAGGTAAGAAAAGGAGGGTCCATGAACTAGCACTTATCACTTATTTACACTGTCCCTTCCCAGGTGGGGACTCTACCTTGCTCCCTAATCTCTTGGAGAAGAGACTGCTGAGGGGGGCTATGATAGAGGTGTTTAAAATCATGAGAGGTCTAGAACGGGTAGATGTGAATCATTTTTTTACTCTTTCAGATAATAGAAAGACTAGGGGGCACTCCATGAAGTTAGCATGTGGCACATTTAAAACTAATCGGAGAAAGTTCTTTTTCACTCAACGCACAATTAAACTCTGGAATTTGTTGCCAGAGGATGTGGTTAGTGCAGTTAGTATAGCTGTGTTTAAAAAAGGATTGGATAAGTTCTTGGAGGAGAAGTCCATTACCTGCTATTAATTCAGTTGACTTAGATAATAACCACCGCTATTACTAGCAACGGTAACATGGAATAGACTTAGTTTTTGGGTACTTGCCAGGTTCTTATGGCCTGGATTGGCCACTGTTGGAAACAGGATGCTGGGCTTGATGGACCTTTGGTCTGACCCAGTATGGCATATTCTTATGTTCTTATGTTCTCTTGATGACCACACAGAACTGATTTAAAGCCCTGATTGTTCTTTGAGTTTGTAGCAGTGGGGACTTGTTTTGCTGTGACTGCTGCTTCTTGCTGCCGCTCTGTCCTGATGCACGTTTTGCACACCCAGTAGCCCCGCCTCAGGGTGGTGGTTATTTGATTTATATAGAGCTAAGTCCTACACAGCACTTTACAGACACAAATAAGAGATAGTTGAGACTAACAAGACAAGGGCCTGAAATGACTCTGAAAGAAGACAAAAGACTCACAAAAGAAAAAGTTGGCTTGGATGGAATTCTCTTTGAAGGTATACAGCTTAGGAACCCTAAAAAATAAGACACTAGTCTTACATACTGGATAGCACGTCAACACTTATTCCCTTGCTGACTGCTCTCTTTTTCCTTCCCTATCGGAGTTACTTAAGGAGTTTGTTGCTTCCTGATGGCTCAGTATGTGCCTGAAGCACTGACGAGGAGGAAAGCAGGGTTCTCCTGCTGCATGCCAAGTGTCAAGTCATGATGAATATGAATTCTAAATTTAAAAAGAATTTTCTCCTTTTTCAGATTTATAGCACTATTTTCAGCACTTTTATATGTACTTTGGGAGCACTTTAACTTAGAGCAACATTTCGCTCTAGCAGTGATGCCAGTAAGTGTGATGTTTAGCACAGATTCAAATTAGTCACCATTATGGATTTCTAAAGTGCGTTTGCTAAATAAATGTACCAGGCTCTGTAGGTTCACTTAAAATTTTTCCATGCTGTATGATGTGTCAGGAAGGGATAGACTTCCTTCAAACAGTAGGTGGAAGCCAAAGTGAGTACAGCAAACAGCTATGAGTGAAAACTGTCTGTTTGCTTGACTTTATGATGAAATGAAAAGGCAAAATGGGGGTATGAACTGCAGGCAGAGGCAATCCTTCAGTACCTTACTGAATCTTGAATTGCTGGTGCTGATCCTCCTGTACAGGCTCTCTGGGATGCCAATAGATCATACACCTTAAGTTGCTGTGAGTTTGTGGTTGAGGACTCGGGTATATCCTAATTAAAGGCACACCTGGATCTAGAGGGCATTGCCCAGAGAGAAGTGCTGAAGCAGGCCAAAATAGTTCTGACTGGGATCAGCTGGATGGAAACTTTGATCGTAATAGCAACCACTGAGGCAGGGCATTAGCTACTCTGTGTGAGTCTGGAGCAAGGACTGGTAGAGAAATGGAGGAAGTGGCTTAAGTGCCTGGCAGAGTGGCAGGTAATGCAACAGACCAGAGCAGTGGTGAGAGTCTCTGCCTCTCTGAGGAGCTTAGGAGACATTGTCCTACCCAGAAAAATAGGACTGCCTGAGAACAAAATCACAATAGGTAATTTTCTGAGTTACCTAAACAGAATATTGCTGTGGAAATGTTGTGGAATGTAATTTCTTGCTTAGAAAAAGCAGTTTTAGCAATGAATAGTTAGTCAGTGAACAGCAATAAATTGATTTAAAATCCAAGCATGCTTGAATAAAATTGAGGCAAAGGAATTATCTGAAAACACTCTCTGACCTGTGAAATAATGATTTTTAAGCGAACAGGCCTGAATTGGTATTACAGCAAAGAACTATGTGGCATTAAAACTGTAAAACGGAAAATCGTCTTAAAAAGGCTTGTGGTTAACTTAACTGAAATCCTAAACCATATCGGTTTGAAGTCCCTACAAAAAAAAAAATCTTCCAGAAAAGCTCTTCAGATTTCTAAGGAATCTGTACCGCCAGTCCTGAAGGCTTGCTGCCTCTGGGGCTGATGCAGTATGGTGCGCTGAGCGGAGCGCACTGTTAACATGCAGTTGGATGCGGGTAAAATAGGCGCTAATCAATCCCCTAATGCAATAAGGGGATTAGTGCCTATTTAGCGCGCTTCTAATGCGGAGTGAATGCAATAGCGCTCTTCACATGCAAATGCATGTGAATAAGGCTACTGGCATTCACTCTCAATGCAAAAAGAAAAATGTGCATCTCGGATGCACATTTAACTGTCATGTATTAATGCCTGCCAGGAGCAGACGTTAATAAATGTGCGCATCGAAAAAATAAGAAAAATAAAAGGAAAAAAAATTTGACAGTCAGACCCATCACAAAAACAGACGTTGAGTTCAACGGAGTCTGTTTTCTTTAATTGCAGACAGCCATGAAAACTGACGCTGATAAACCCAGTGTTTAAAAAAAAAAAAAAACAAAACAAAAAAACAGCCAAAGTAGTATGGCAATGCTGTTGTACGCCAGTGTACAAAGTCCCACTGGCGAATGTCAAATTTCTACCAAGCATCCACCAGTCCCCAAAGGTTACTATCCACTAAAAGGAGGGCCAAACCTATTGTCTGTAGAGTGAGAGAGAGTAGGTCCAAGAAAGAACTGACTGAAACACGTACCTCCTCTGCCTGCCACTGCACATGAAGGATATTTCCAGGGAGCTGCCTGGTAATGCCACCTCTTCCAGGCTCAGCATCGGGAGCGAGGGTATCATGAGGAATCTTTTAGGCCTCCAGGCAGGAAGGAAAGGGCACGGTCAACGTGAAAGAGAGCAGCCGCACAGCGCCGGCCATGGCAGCTCCCCACCCTGGAAACTAAAACAAACGCCGGGCTTATCGGCATCGGTTTTCGTGGCTGTCCGCTGGTAAGGAAAACTGATGCCGATAAACTCGGCATTGGTTTTTAGCAACTAAAATCAATGCCGGGTTTATTGGCTTTGGTTTCCCTTACTGCCGTACGGCGGTCACAAAAACCGACTCCGGGTTTATCGGAATCGGTATTCGTCACCGTACGGCAGTCACTCTGGGTTTTCGTTAGCACTGCAACCCTAGCGCAGCCTTGTTAACGCGACCCCCTAATTTAAATATTGCATTGCACCCCCCCTTTGGGGCGCCATGCGCACTTTAAGAGAGCAGGCGCTGACTGTTTAGCGCTCGCTTTCTTCGTGCCTTTATTGCATCAGCCCCTCAGAGTGAGGAAGCAGAATGTGGTATCAATTGATGTATAAACATGCTATTACATCGTACCCTAACACTCCTTGTATTGCGTGTTCTCAACATTTTCATACCACTCAAATGGCAGGTTTTGTTCTGACAATACCACTATCTCTTTCAAATGTTTCTTGCTACTATCATGCTCTTGCCTGTCCAGTTGCAGGAACGCAAGCACAAGTTTCTTCCCTTATTTCTTCTTTTACTTCTTGTTTCTATGGTAATCAGACTTTTGGACCTCCTTATTCTATTCCTCCTGCTGCTAATGCTAATCAATATACTAAATTTGGTTTTTCCCCTTCTACAATGCTTTCCTTGTGGAATGCATCTGTTATTAATGAGACTTCCCCTTTGTGTCCTCAGAATTTACTTCATCAGCTTAGTTATCTTACTTATTCTTGTAGAGAGACAGGAAAATGGACTATTTGTGGAACTTCTGATACACCTACACTGTGTGTTTCTGCAATTCCTATACAACCTTCAATGACTTGTACCTTTCATCATTTTGCTTCTGTAGTTAATACATGGCCACCTCCTTTTTCAGGCCCTTTATTTCATACTGCGCTTACTCATTTTCCTTTTTGTTTTTCACAAAATGGTACTGGACCTTTTCTAGGGGTTTCTTCTTGTGATAATGTCTATCATGCTATGTATCTAGAATTTGGTTCACAGCCTCTCATGGATGTTTTCTGGCAGTGTGGTATTTCTGTCTATCAAGAACAATAAATGTGGCCGGGCCTGGTGCGACTGGGTGAGTGTACCATGCATTTAAGAACATGCCATACTGGGTCAGACCAAGGGTCCATCAAGCCCAGCATCCTGTTTCCAACAGTGGCCAATCCAGGCCATAAGAACCTGGCAAGTACCCAAACACGAAGTCTATTCTGTGTTACCATTGCTAGTAATAGCAGTGGCTATTTTCTAAGTCAGCTTAATTAATAGCAGGTAATGGACTTCTCCTCCAAGAACTTATCAAATCCTTATTTAAACGCAGCTACACTAACTGCACTAACCACATCCTCTGGCAACCAATTCCAGAGTTTAATTGTGCGTTGAGTGAAAAAGAACTTTCTCCAATTAGTTTTAAATGTGCCCCATGCTAACTTCATGGAGTGCCCCCCTAGTCTTTCTATTATCCAAAAGAGTAAATAACCAATTCACATTTACCCTTTCTAGACCTCTCATGATTTTAAACATCTCTATCATATCCCCCCTCAGTCGTCTCTTCTCCAAGCTGAAAAGTCCTAACCTCTTTAGTCTTTCCTCATAGGGGAGCTGTTCCATTCTCCTTATTTTGGTTGCCCTTCTCTATACCTTCTCCATCGCAATTATATCTTTTTTGAAATGCGGCGACCAGAATTGTACGCAGTATTCAAGGTGCGGTCTCACCATGGAGCGATACAGAGGCATTATGACATTTTCCGTTTTATTCACCATTCCCTTCCTAATAATTCCCAGCATTCTGTTTGCTTTTTTGACTGCTGCAGCTCACTGAACCGATGATTTCAATGTGTTATCCACTATGACGCATGGAGGAGTTAGGCTGGAGGGCTGCCAGTGTCTGAAGGAGACAGCTCACTGGCAGCTGAAGAAGGAGAGAGGCTGCTGGCAGCTGAAGGAGAGGTCCAGTTTTTATTTGTGTGTGCACGCATGCCCGTGCACAACTTCCGCTACCCCCCCTCCTCCCAAGCAGGACATTCGTTGGGCCGTGGTGGAACTTGTCCCACCACGGCTCGGTGACAATAGGCCCTGTTTGTATATGTGTGAGCTAGTATGTGTGTGTGAGAGCATATTTATTTATTTACTATCTTTTCTATACCAATATTCGAGGGTACATCATGTGTGTATATGACAGCTTGTGTCTGTGAGCTTGTATGTGAGAGAGTCTATATGTGTTTGTGTGTCTGTATGAAAGCCTATGTATGTGTTTTTGAGAGCCAATGTGTCTTTCAGAGCCTGTGTACTTGTGTGTATTTGTGAATGTTTGTGGGCCTGTGAGAGGGAAGATAAAAATTTGTGTGACCCTACCTCCCCCAATCCATGATGATCTCAATGTGACTGGAAATCAAGAGATCCCAGATATGGAAAGCAGGATATTTTTAAATCCTTGTTAGTTTTAATTATTGGGTGAATTTGATGCTTCTGCTCTTTCGAAATATTTAATTTTATGGGGGGAAATAGAACATTTTTTAATTATTGGATTTTTTATTTCAGATGTTTTGAAATATTTTATTGGTGTTTGGGAAATTTTGGATACTCTTATTCATTAACTGGTTTGAAATATTCTTTTTATGCATATGATTTTACTATTATGATAGTTTTATATTTCTTGATTTTATTATTTGTTTTATGAAGAATGGTCATGTTCCTGTTTTTCCATTGTTGCTCTGCATGTAGAGCCTGGCTTTTTGTGGGTTCCAGTTCAGTTCTTCTCAGCACGTTTCTGTTTATACTTTCTGATCTCCTCATTCTGTATTTGGTATGTCTGTTTCTGCATATGTGATGGCGGTGAGGGAATGGAGTTTGTCAGATTTAAAAAAAAAAAAAAATAGATTGCAGGAGAGAGATGGGCTTTATCTGATGGGCCGGGGCACAGACTGAATGAATCCGGGGGGGAGGGCAGCACAGTAATTGTTTGCATAGGGCAGCAAAAAACCCTAGCTCAGGCCCTGAATGTGGCTGAAGGTGAAGGTAAAGATGTTTCATGCCTGATCATGAGTACACGTGATGAACAGGACTCAGAGTTGTGAAAAACTGGATGATTTGTCTCCACCCTTGCCAATTGTGACACATGAAGCTACCTTGCTTGTTACCATTGCAGAAGAATCCAGCCAGGACGAAATTCTAAATAAATAAATAAATACATTTTATTTATTTATTTAAAATCTTTTCTGTACCATCGCTAAGTGTTATACCATCGCAACGGTTTACATATAGGCACATAGTACACATTCACCCATCCTAATCTATCGTACATTCTAACAGATGCCAAAAAGGTTCGGTTACATTTTATCATAAACCAAAAAGCTTCGCTTGTTTAGTGATGTAGGGAAGAAATCTAAATGATGTCTTTAGATCTACACAGGCTAAGAGATTTTTTAATTTGTCAAGAAATTGTTAAATAAGGAGCAGAGTCTGCTTTACACGGAAATCAGTATGCATTCAGATATTTTCTTCACCCTATCAGGTTTTGTAAAAATTCATTAGAATTCTCATCATAGATCTGTATGAAAAGGTTTTGGTTTTTTTTCCTCTTTTTAAAATATTTCTTTTTGGTTATGGGTACTTCATAAGCTTGAATGCTTTTGTAATGCTTTTTACAAAGAGGAGTTTGCTTAGTTTTTTTAGTGTATGCCTGGTGACTTGTTTTGTTTATTCATTTGTATTTATGGATCTATAGGACCGTGGTTTTTCTCATCCAGGCTTACGGTAGATTTAAGCTTAGAATGATTCATCTTTTTTATGTTCTTATAACTTTTCCTTTTGTTTAACTTCCATAATTCATGGGTTTCTTGCATAACTTAAAAAAATGTAAACTGGAGAAATAGGAAATGTAAACTGGAGAAATAGGAAATGTAAACTGGAGAAATAGGAAATGTAAACACTCTTGCAAAGGGCCCGCCCTGTGTAGATCAAGGGGCCACCTTCAGGTGCCGCAGAGTCCCAGCAAAATTTACTGTAGCCCTGTGACAAGGCTCTTCAGCAGGCGGAGCACATGCTCCTAGACCCCAGGGGACCAAGCTTACAATCTCTATCAGATAAGTCCTCACACAAAAGATGGTTCTTTAAAATAATATTGAATTTACTAATGTAAATGTAGTATTATTTTCTGTTCAGTAACAAAAAAAAAAACCCCAGTTCTCCAGAATTGCAGTTGACAAAAATTACACATGGTAATTGCTCAAGATCCTTGAGAAATTTGTCAGCGATTTGGATTCCAGGTTCCTGTCAGCTTCCCATCGTCCCAGTCCTTACTGGAACACATAAGTTCCTTTGTTCCTCTTTGGATTGCTCACACAATACTTGGCTGCTGCAGCCGTTTCCTCCCCACTAGTTCTGCTGTAGTAAAAGGAAGACTCCCCTTCTGCCTCCAGCTTAGAGAGAGAGAGAGCCGGCAGGCGCGCTGCCTCTCCCAGCCTCACACACTCCTCCTCTAACTCCCCCCTATGGATCTTTGAGCAATTATAGATTTTGGAAATAGGACCCTCCTTGTGGGGGATGGGCCAGGCACATACCCACACCCCTACTGCTATATCCACTACCAGAAATGTTTCTCCTTGGTAAATATCCAGTGGGCTTTACAGAAACAATTTAAATATACACAAAATAATGAACAAACTTCAAACAGGAGCTTAAGAAGGGAAGGTAATTTTTGAAAACTGCATCTGTTACTCTTATGACTGACATGAAAAATCATATATCTGTATGAAGTCATGTCCTGTAAAGCATTTTTGAAATAAAAGAAAAATGAACTAAATGTCATTTGATTTTCGTTTTCCCACTATAAAAATACAAAGCCTGTCTACGTTTTTAAATAGCTCTTCTTTGCTTTTTTTTATTCTCCAGGAGAGGCTGCAGGCACCCACTGGGATCTCCCTTATCCCTTCTTAAGCTGCCCCTCCTGTGCCATCGCTCATAAAGGCCTCAGCCTTTGCCATACAAAAAAAATAGCCCGGGGTGGGGGATTAAAAGAAATCCTGGAAGGGATCACTTTAAAATGGCAGCTGGGGTTTGGTTTAGTGCACTCTATTACAAAATTAAACTAAAAAAATTAAAATAAAATAAAATTTTAAAAAAGCCCTAAACCCCCCCCCCCCAATGGAAAAAAAAATCTGAAATGAAAAAAATTCTCTCACACCTCTTGAAAAAGTTTGGGTTAAAATTCTGGGAGGAAGGCAACCAGTGCTATTGTTCTGGGGGAAAAAGTTGCTGGTGCTCATGCAGGATGTGTGGTGTGTTTTGTTTTTTTTTTGTTTTGTGTGGTTTTTTTTTTTTGTTGTTTTTGTTTTTTTTTTTTAAAAGAACCACGGGGCAAACTAAGCAGGTGGAGGGAAAAGGTGCTGGTACTCGGTAAGTACCAGCAAGCATTGCCTGAAAAAAAAAAACCAAAACAAAACCCTGAACTTCACATAGAGCTGCATAGATGTGACTTGCTCTGCCACCTTGGGAAAGTAAACAGCAAATCTGCTATTCAGTTTAGCACTGTTGCCAAATAATATTAATAAATAACACGAAAGTAGGATCCTTAAATAAGCTGAGGGCAAATAGTACTTATGATGTGTTAATTTTTTTTTTACTGGAGAATGTGGTGGCCATTTAAAGTGGGTCTCTGATTATGAGCAGATGTTTATTTGAAGAAGAAACAAAGTGTTTTTTTTATACTTCTTTGCTGTCATATTGATGAAAGTCTGTTTATATTCTAAAAGTTCTTTGTGGGTCCTTTTTAAATACATCTGTTTTAATGATTGCTGCATTCGTTGTCCTTAATTATGTCACACACAGCAGTACAAGGTGCATCACCCAGATAAACTGCTGATCTTTGTATAGCAACCAGCTCTCTAAACTTGAATGTTTTAATTAAGGAATGTTCTTATATCATGAACTGAACAGCAAAGTTCACCAGCCAGAAATTGCATAATCTTGTACAATTGGGAAAAGAAAAATCAGAGGAGTGAAAACCTCTCAAGTTTGGTCAGTTGCAGCCGGGTAAAAGCTAGTCTGGAATATGCCCTGGTCTGGGACGATGTGTAGCCATAAAGTGAAAGCTCAGTTCGTGGCTGCTGCTTTTGACCTCTGTCTGTTATGTCTGTGAGGCATGCTGCCCAAGTGTTTGGATGCCTTCCAGAGTATGGGATGCCTTGTGAAATGTCAGTCTTGTTAATTATGGTCTCTGAATATCTGCATTTTCATTTGACCCCTGGTTATTCTGCACTCTGCTGGCTTTTTAACTTCTGACTATACGGTTATTGGAGAGTAGCACAATACTAAAATAATAAGACTTTTTTTTTTTTTTTTTAAAGTGCAAGAAATAATTTCTTGTGGATTTATTGTAATATGAACTTATATTTAAAACGCCACCAGGTAGGTTAATTTGTATGTCTAAAATGCACTGAGTATCTTTTTAATGGCATTTTTTTTTAAATACTTTCCAACATATGGAATGCTGAAATTATGTAAAAGGGATGCCTACATGTCTGGAGGTAAAATCCCCCTCCAAAGCAGGGAGGGAAAGTCACAAAATTTGGCTTCCTGAAAGAAAATATGAATATGTCAGATAGTTTTGAAAGCCAGCAACATCAGCTCAGTATTTTCAGAGAATGAACTCTCCCCAAAAAATGTCCCAGTGCCTTACTTTAGGGCAGGCAGTTAGCAGCTGGGGAATGTTGACACGGGGTTGTGTGTTTAAAAAAACCCCCAAATCCTGAAGCAGTTGGCATCTATCAATTCACCATCTCCCTACACCCCCCACCCTCCTCACAATCATCTCCATGCAAAATATATTGCTGTTCATAGATCTGCTGTGTGTAGGGTGGCTGTGCCTGTAGCCCAGTCTTATCAAAGTCTGAATTAACAGGATGCTTTGAGGTAACTGAGTAACTTTGGGATTTTGCTTCTGTTTTGCTCTGCGTCAAACTACTGGGGGGAAGTGGGAGGGGGGAGCTTTTGGAACGGAGCGGTTGCCAGCATTCCATGTAATGTAAGACCACCCCCACCGCCCCTTTCTATGCGGGGAAGCATTCCTGAAGCCACTATGCCTCGGCATGTCCCCCGTCCCCGTCCCCCCCTTGTTCTTATTTTGTGCTAGTTTTACTATAATTCACTTAGTAGCTATTGCATGACACTATAAATCTCCTTGGACATTACCAGTCTATAAATGCCATCATGTTGTTTGTTTGGTTTTTTTCATTGATTTTAAGATGTCAAAAGCCACTAGATTAATTACCATGGCAAACAGTTCCTTAAAACATTTTAAAGTGTTGTACTAGAACAAACAAATTGGTACTACACATTTTTTTGTTTGCCTTGCTTTTTGTGCAGAACACTACCTCGGGGGCCAATACAAAAAATCAGCACGGAAAACGGGCGCTCAGTGTCGAGCGCTCGCTTTTCCTAACGCACGCCCAGCAACACTCTGGAGCCCGAGACTGAATATTTATGAGGGCACCCAGGAGAGCTGGCTGTCAGCAGGTTAGGAAAATGGGTGCCCAATTTTACAAGCGTCTGGTTTTTCCTAACCTGTGCACAGCCATGGGTTAGGAAAATGGACGCTCCTTAATTTAGTGTCCCCGCTTCCTAACATGACCGTTGGCACTATTATTTTTTAAATTTAATTAACTTTTTTAAACCTTTTGGCAATTCTGACTTAATATCGCCACGATATTAAGTGGGACAATGTGCAGAAAAGCAGTATTTTCTGCTTTTCTGTACACTTTTTTTGGGCTGCTCAGAAATTAGCACCTGTTCTGGGCAGCGTTAATTTCTGAGCATAAAAATGTGCAGGTCGGGTGCACTTTTTTTTTTTTTTTTTTGGCGGGGGGGGGGGATCTGGGGAGACTAGCTAATAGCCTCATCAACATGCATTTGCATGTGATGAGCACATTGTTTCGTGGGGGGTTGGATGCGCTTTTTGGACGCACTAATCCCCTTACAGCATGAGGGGTTTTGGATGCTCGTCCAACCACGGATTAAACAGTGTGCTTGGCTGAGCACACTGTTCTGCGTCGGCCCCTTAGTTAGTAAAATGTCAATAGTGAATGTTTAGTTTGTTTGCTGGAAAAATTAAATGTAAAAAAAACTACAAACTTGTTTACAGCTCATGGAAAACTTACTCAGCAGGATGGGCCAGTCCCATTGCTTTGATTTGCATGTATTTGCTGCTACTGCTACAGCACAGCAGAAACAAATTAAAAGTAAATCAGGGGATTCCAGCAGTCATCAATTAGATTCTTTTTTTTTTTCTTATTACTTCAGAACATACACAAAATCTGTCTGTGTACAGATATGTTTCCAGGTGATTTCTTCCTCCTGCTTTAGTTCTGTCTGAGCTGGAAGCCCCATCTGTGGTGGGGCTACAGTGTCCTGAGCCTTAATGCACAGTTGTCCAGGGGTTTCCCACAATTTTTAGTCTCCTACCTTCAGCACTCCTGGTGACAGTCTTTTGACTGACTGAAAGGCACAGATTACAGTTCCCTTATAATCCTGCTGCAAGTACACTCTTAGCCTGCCAGCAGATGTCGCTGTTGTGCAACAGCTGGGGATAACTCACCCTGGTGTTTGTGAGCACTGCCTCCACAGGTTTCCCATCTTAAGAGCCAGCAGCTGTGCTCAGCAATGGAAGGCAGGTTTCCCCAGATAGCCGCTAGCTGCATACTTCAAAGCCTTTTACAGATAATGTTATGCAAACTTTCACTTTTATTTACTTTTCATCTTTCCCTGGTGCAGTAGCAGACGTTATGTGGATTGAAGCAACAGGATTGATTCATTCTGCTGAGCTTCATTAACTTTTACATTCTAAACAAATTTAGGACCCTTAAGTGTGACCGACTCTTTGATACCTTCATTTTATTAAAAACCGTGGGGAGAAGGCAGGAACATTTTTGGTAAATGCAAGCCCCCCCTCTCCCTTCCTGTGTCAACTCTGAAGGGGGTACTGGTTCTCAAATAGTGGGAAAGATTAATTTCAAGGCCGTAATGGCAGTGACTGCTCTCCATACTCAGGAGTGGTGCTTACAAATAGTCTTTACCATAAAGAATCTTCTTCTATAGCGATAATTTGATAAAACAATGCATTTACATGGTAAAGAATCCTTAGGAACCTTCATTTTAAGTTTTTATTTTATTTTTTCTGAGAGTTTCAATGTAATAAAAATAATCAGTGGAAAAATGACTTTGTTATAATAAACAGTAGGAAAAATAGTGGGAAGTCATTTTTCCTCAGTTTTTTTTTTTTTTTGTTTCAACATTAAAATTCACAGGAAAATTAGAATAAAAACTGAAAGTGAAGTTCCCTAAGAATCTTGTAATCTCCATTCACTTATCCAATCAACTCTACCAGCCAGGATGGTCTTACTTCACTGTGGAAGGTTCTCTGACTGCCACTCCGAAGGGAATGCCTGTGTCCTGCCCTTTAGGATAACTTTTATACCTGGAAACCCAGATACACTGCACCTCTGCAGAACCAGACGCCTCTTTTTTTTATTTTTTATTTTTTTTATTCTTAAGTACTTGATTGTCCCAGCGCCTCTTCTCATGTATGAAGTGCCATGTTGGCGTCTAATTATGTTGCCTGTACAGGTTCATATTCTCCTATTTCTCTCTGATAGATCACAGCAAACTACTGTGTGGGTCCTAGATCTTCTAATCAACCCAAATGGCCCCCTCCTGTTTCAAGAGCAGGATCCTTTCCTTACCTGAATGTTATTGGAGAACTTTCTCCCACTTCTCGGGATACTACTGTCCCTCTTTTCCTTGACCTTAGGACACAAGGAAGAACTAATGGGATAGAAAGCTACTGCTTTGTTCCTCTCCTCACCCCCACGTTTCCATCGGCAGGAGTGTACAGACTCCTGCCTCTGAGTTTGCAATGGCTCCTCCTTCACTTCTTTACCGACACCTCTAGAACAGGGGTGGCCAACTCCGGTCCTCGAGTGCCACAAACAGGCCAAGTTTTCAAGATATCCACAATGAATATGCATGAGAGAGATTTACATACAATGGGAGGCAGTGAATGCAAATCTATCTCATGCATATTCATTGTGAATATCCTGAAAACCTGGCTTGTTATGGCTTTTGAGGACCAGAGTTGGCCACCCCTCCTCTAGAAACACTAAGGGGATCTGTATATCCCTTCATAGGCAGTCAGAGAGGGGTACTCTTACAAAGTAAACTTGCTGTATCGTCCTTACTGCAAAATAGATCTTTGTAAGTGGGACACACATACTAATGAAGAAGCTAAGGGACATAAACAAAAAGGGAAAAGATGATTATGGAGTCTTTGTTTTATATAATGGATAGTCCCAATGGTGTGTTTAACTCAGGTTAGTTGAATGGCCTAATTTGGTAATAGTAATATGAGAAATAGATTTATTTGCACACATATGCTTTTTATTCTTTAAAAGGTATTCTGGTACAAGGTTGCACAACTCTGCTTCTCAAGGACTACAAGCAGATCCGCTTTCAGGAATAGTGAATATACGTTTTCAAACATTTTGGTTAAAGAGCCAGGTTAATTTTCATAGGTTGGTTAACCTGAAAACCAGACTTGTTTTATGTCCTCTGAAGACCGGAGTTGTGCAATCGACTAACTATATGCTTAAGGGCGTTTAGTAGGTAAAAGTGATGCATTGTCATTCTGTAGTTTGCTGGTGAGACTCTGCCTACCACGTTCAGTTTTGGAGGTGATGCTTATACGTTCATGGAGAGGATAGTAGTAGTTCAGGGAAGGACTGCCAAAATAGTGCCACGGCCTCCAAGTCTTACAGAGAGTAAACAAGACTCAAATCTGCTTTCTGGGATAGTGGTTCTCGAAACTGTGGGTTATGACCACGTTGGGGTTGCAAAAGGCTATTTACTCTTTTTTTTTTTTTTTTTTTTTTAAGGTTTGTTCTTTATTTCCCAGGGTGCTGTATGACCTTTGCTGTCAACTTTACTAACACAGCCTTTGGCTGAACATTACCCATACTGAACATCATAGTCCACATCCAGTCCCTCAGCCTTTCTCAGGGTACAGTTTTTGATGGGAATGTTCCACTCCCAAGAAGAACGAGTGGAGCTCTTGCTTTACTCAGAAGGCTACACCTTTCAGAAGCCATGATTTTGATTCAAGGGTATTATAGGCTTTGACTTGGGGAAAAAGTAATGCTAATGTTTTTCCTTCGCTTTAATATTCCCTCTAGAGAGAGTGATGCATTGCTTCACTTCCCATTTATACTTTTCTCATTCCAGCTGTCATCGCTTTGCTCCATGACCTCCCTTGCAAAGGTGCAGTCTGAACATTTAAGGTCTGCCAGGTTTTATTTTCTCTCCTGTGGAAGGTGACACTGATACGGTGCTTGGAGCTGGTGGCAGAATGCCAGTGCAACGCAAGGCCTGGTCAGTAGGCAGCGTTTTAGAGCAGGGTGTCCAGGTTCCTTGAAAGACTGAAGGTTAGTTACTTGGCGCATTTGTTACAAAGTAAGTGCACAGAGTATTTAACAAGAATTGCAAATCCGTGCTTGAACTGCAAAGAAAACCTGTATCGGGCCTTCACTTGATGGGGGGAAAAGTGTACTTCCTGGCTTTAAACCGGGTCTGCTTTAGATTTTTTTTTAAAGTACTGTTGTATTTTAGTAACATTAAGATGGTAGCTTTCAAACGGTGCGTGGGCGCACTTTGGTGCGTGGCCAGATATGTGGCCATTTTGTACCTTGCGCACATATTATAAAATAGCCTGACCGTGCGCCCAGTTTTAAGTGGGCGCTCACCTATTCGTGTAAATCCCACTTCTACCACATAACTTGAGAAATTTTAAAAGGGGCGTGTGTCCATGCCATTGTCAGTTTCACTGGTTCGTCCCCCAGTTCGCCCAGTTAACAGATAGGTCCTCCAACCCGCCCCTGGTTGAACAGCAGACACTCCTCCCAATTACCCCAGACCCTTTCGCTCCTTCAGGTATGGTTGCTTTTTATTTTTTTAAGCTTACACTTTGTCCCTAACAGAAGTAGCATGCCCAGGCACATAAGTATTTCCATGCATGCATTTCTCTTGGCCATGCCCTGAAATGCCCATGTCCCGCCTAGACCATGCCCCTTTTGGAAACCTTTTGATATGTACACGCAGGAGGAGATACGCGCCCATCTTAGATGGCTTTTAAAATTTGGTGGGCGCACAAGCCCAACTTGTGCGTGCATCTCCTCATTTTGGTTCGTGCCAGGCTTTTAAAATTCATCTCTAAAGTAGTTGGCAACTAAAATACAAAGGACTTCTAATTGCTTCCATGAACCTTAGTGTGGCGGGTGTGTTTTCTTTTATTTAACCAGAGACTGTCATTAATCAAAAAAATATATAATTTTATTTTTTTTTATAAATTTTGGCTTAAAAGGCCTTCTTTCCAAATAATCCTCAAGGTGGTTTACAGCATTTTTTAGCTTCAGGTGCAATAAGTCCTTGCCACGAGGAGCTTACAAAAATGGGAGAATTACCCAAGGAAAGTTGATGGGAGATATGAGATTTGAATCCTGGTTTGCCTGATTTTCAGACCTTGTTCTAACCAGTGGGCCCCTCCTCCTTCCTGGCCCAATATTGTCTTTGCTATGGCTGTATTTTAAAGAAGTTTGGCACTGAACTGAATTATTGTATAGTACATCTACATCTGCTTGTAACTAAAGTTTTCTATTTTATTTATTTGGATTTAGCTCATGTCTTATTCTTGGTTGCTCAAGGCACGTTACATTCAGGTACTGTAGGTATTTTCCTGTCCCTAAAGGGCTTACAAGCTAAGGGCCTCATTTACAAAGTATTTTTGGACCCTGGCTTCCCTGGTTCTCAACACCGCTTCCCCCCCCCCCCCCCCCAAAAAGAAAAAAAAAGAGACCTGAAATCAAGTTACATAAAAGGAACTAAATCAACAAAACAAAAAGGTTTGTTTGTTTTTTCCCCAATCAAAGGTTTCAGCAGGCCAGACAGGGCATGGGAAACTCTCCATCACCTGGCCTACTCTATCCATCCACCTTCTTAAAACAACTGCTTCATATCCATAAGAAAAATAATTTTTCAAAATAATTTTTTTCTAATTGCACTAAAAGCCTTAAGTCCAATCAACCCCAAATTAAAATAGCATCTTAACCTCATATAATATCCCCTGTTAGCTGACATTTCATGTATGTCTATACTGCTTCAGGGGGAGTCAAGGAACTTACTGTATCTGATGAGTCTGTGCTCACTGTCAGTACGTGCAGTCTCACACAGCCAAAAGAGATCATCTTCAAAGACGCCAAGAAAAGATAGGGAATCACTGTGATGAAGTCCATCATCAGCTAGCAGATACCAGGTTTTACCACTCTTTGCCTCAGGACCCAACACTAATGCATGCTACAGAATACGATTGCATCTCTGGTAGACGCAGCTTTATTACAAGGATCCTTAACTATCAAGGAATTCCAGTTTCTGAAGGTGGCATTTCCGCGAGTTCCGGTTTTCTATGAATTAACCTAAAATATACAAGAGACTGAACTCTTATGGTCAACCTAAAGTCTCGAGCCATGACTCATTACTTGAGCCTCTATCTCGGTTTGTGGACCGTTTTTTGATTTAGTGTTTTTTACGTAACCTTTGGTTTCATCCTTTTTTTTTGTTTGTTTGTTTGTTTGGTTGGTGGACTAATTTGAAACAGGTTCACTCTTTTTTTCTGAGATTCCCTGCTTCTCAGCCTGCTGCTCTAAACACTAAGCTACTCTGCTTTCAAGGACTTGGGAACGCCTTCAAATTAGGCCATGTAGAATTTTTTTTTTTTTTAATTGACATATATACATTTTAATTTATCTACACCCCTAGGATCTAAACTTCCACTTACTTGAAATAAATAAGATGCTACTTGTATTCCCATTAATTAGGAAACCAAAAAGTTAAACTTTTTTTTTTTTTATTTTGCATCTTTTTGGGAAGGAGAAACATCCTCCTATTCTTTTAGGCTTCCAGCTCAATCAGAGCTTGCATCATGAAGGTTACAGATCCTTCGTTCGCAGCCACCAGAGCCTTCCCTCATTTCTATTTCTTCTGTAGCCTACCATTGTAGTGACAGTTGTTTGGTTGGGGGTCACAGATCTTTCCTTCTTTTGGAATCCCCCAAATCTCACCTGTGGCTATCATTCCCCCTTCTGTAGGCTACCTCCGTCGCATCCCGAGCCTTTGCCAGTCCAGTGAGCAGATGCATGCTGGGTCCCAGACTCGAACACGAGTCTGCAATATAACATGTCAGTAGGTCAGGGCTTCCTGAACCAGACCTAGGAAAGCCCATAACCAGTTGGGTTTTCAAGATACCCTCAATGAATATGCATGAGATACATTTGCATATACGGGGGCTCCACTGTATACAGATTTGTCTCATATGTATTCATTGCATATATCCTGAAAATTGGACTGGCTGTGGTGTTCCCAGGGCAGATTTGGGAAGCCCTGCACTAGGCTGTCAGGCTAGCCCTATTCTTTTTTTTCATCACAAGGAAACAGGGTAATTAGTGTAGGACTATGGCTGACATTGTTTTACTCAATTTGCGCCTGTACATTGTAGCCACTGATGCGCTTTGTGTATAGTCTGTTACAGGAAGCTTGTCATTGTGTAGTGCAGGCTAAATCTTTTATCACTGAATTTTCTGTTTGATTTTGGGGTTAAACTACACCTTTGATGCCTGCCCTCCCTCTTCTCAGAAGTGCACCTTCCAGGCTGGAAACGGCTAGATTGGCCAATCAGGTGGGCTGATAGGTTTTGGCATGGAGAAATGCCTTTTCTAGGTATCCAAATGGAAAAACACTTATTTGACTAGAAAAATATTCCAGTTAATTGGCTGGGTTGGAATAAAAAACTGATAATAGCTACCTAGAATTGGTGATTGTGCAGAATAAAAGTTTTCCAGATAAAGTAATTGGCATGGATTCACAAAAATTACTGTTTGGTAAAACATTTTGCTTTGGGTTTTAAAACATTCCCCTTCTCAATCAAACTGCAAAGTGATGCTAATATTCTCATGGACGGAGTATTTCCTGTCATCCAAATGCAAAGTCTGAGTTAAGTATCCTGGACTAGAGTAGTCAAGGCTTCTAGACTGGCCCAGTCCTTTTCATTAGGAATTATGTCTTACTTATATTAACAGTTTCTAGGATTTAACACTTTGAGGGGGATTTTAAAAAAAACAAAAAAAAACAACCCTCATTTTAAAATGATTTACTAAGTTGTTTGACTTTCAGCTAACCCCTTGCCTGAGTATTATTTTTCTGCACCCTCTTAAGTGTCTTGAATTGCTTTCATTGAGTTACTCCTACACACTTTAGTTGGCAGCGAAACAAAAGGCTAGTGTGTGTTAGTAATACACTAGCACTGTCCTTTGGAGATTTGAGGCAACGTGTCTGATTATGGTTTCATCTGCTAACGTGCTTATTGTGAAGCGGAGGATCTCGCAGCTGCCTTTTCTCCCTTCCAGCTCCTCCTATTTGGTTGCATGTACTCATAGGACATTTGATATTCTCTATGGATATTGGTGAGGAGCTAAGGGTTTGTTGTAGAATTTATTATTTTGTTCACACCCCCCAGGTATCTTTTCAGTATAATAGCCCCTTAAAAAGCAAAGAGTTTATCAAAAGTTTCCCCTAGGTTTTTTTTTTGTTTTTTTTTAAATTTCTTAATCTGAATAGGGACATCTGCCTGGGACCCTGCTCTTGGTAGCCCCATCCTCAATACTATATTTTCAACATTTCAGGGTCTCGCTATGGTTAATTCGCCCTGGGCCCCGCACCTTCCTAACCTTAGTTTTGGCGATAAGAACAAAAATAAAAGTATTTGAAAGCTATAAACAATCTTATAACTGATGGGACATTGTAACACATTCTGTAAATGCCTCTGCAGGTCAAGAAGTCATGTGCCAGTTTGCCAGAAAAGTATTTTGTTAGAGGAGAAGCGAGAAGAGCAACGGGTTATATTAGGATAAACCTCACCTCTTCTTCTTTTTTTTTTTTTTTTTGGTAGGTATTACTGTTGTGCCTGGGGAACAAATTTTAAAAACAAATGCAGGAAAAACAATGTAAATAAATATTCTATGTACGTCTTCTGCTGGAATGTAACACTGCTGTGGTTATAAATTAATATTTGTATTTAACACAGTAAGATCACCGTATACTGCAATGTAAACCTGTTAGCCCTTGGAGTTTGCTCTTTGTAGTTCACTAACATTTTTCAAGAAAACAGATATTAAATGCCTCTGTGTGTATATGTGTCTGCATACACACACACTTGTTGCCAGATAGTAAAATATTATATTTACCTAAACTGTGCTACTAAAAAGAGGTATGTACATAGCAGTTTCTTTTTTGCATCTGCAGATCACAGATATTTCTTTCTTGCCCTGACAGACCGGTCCAGACAAGTGGGATTCTCCCCCCTACCAGCAGATGGAAGTAGAGTGCAAACTGTTTTGTACTGACGTTCCTCCCTATAAAGCTGTATTAGTGTGTAATCTTGTGTATAATTTTCAGTCTCTTCTGAGAGAAAAATACTGTCATAGTTTTGTGTCACTGTGAGGCAGTTTTTGCTTTGTGCTGTGAGTCTCCTCTGGCCCCCACCTTTGTCCATCTTATTACAGAAAGTACTGTTTAGACTCCATTGCTGTGCCCCAGGCCAGCACATAGCTAGTAGGGAGTACTGCATAGAATAAGATAACACACAAGCTTGTGGGCTGTGGGTAGTTCCCCCCCCCCCCCCCCCACTCTTTTCTTTCTCCCTCCCTTCTCTCCCTTTGCTAGAAGTAGCCTGGACACACAGTTCCCCCTCATTCACCCACAGATTCTTTCCCCTTTCTCTGGCCTAGTCAAGGTCACCTCTGGCAACTACTCAAGGCAGACAATGGCGATCAGAAAGGTACATACACAGTAAAATCTCCTAGCTTGGCAATTTTTCAGAAGAAGGGATCAAAGAGATCCCTCCTGAACATGTATAGTCCCAAGGGGTATAAACCCCCAGCCCATCATACCCCAGTCAGATTCCCTGCTGAGAACAGAGGTTAGGGGGTCTCCAGCGCTGACTGTCTCCAAAAAGAGAACTTGCTTTGCTGATTCACCCATCTTGGGGGTAAGGAGACACCCTTCAGGTAAAGGTGACAGCTTCTGCTAGGCTTTGTGTAAAATTACATACTATTAATTGTAGAAATTACTTCTGCATATTGTGCTGATATATTGTATTTTGTCTCAGATGTTCTCATAAGTGCTAGTTTTGTTTTGTACATATATTATACAGAAATATATAGCTTTTCATTATTGCACAAATGGACATAGTGAGTCTTAATGTTTTTCTTAGTAATATAGACCACTGGGCAAGTACTAGCAGACCATGACAATAGCCTGGTGCAGCAGGGAAGAAGTCAATAGTTCTCAGCCTCCAGCAGATGATAGCTGACCTCTGGTCCAGCAGGTAAGGTGATGGAGACTGGCTCCTGGGGCAGCGGTCTCACAGGTAGACTATTTTTCCCTAAGTGGTAGCTTTGGCCGAGCTGGGGGCTGGTACTTTGGATGACAGCAAAGTTTTAAGTAGTCCGTTTTCCCCTCCTCTCCCCCACACATAGTGTAATCAGGGCTTCAGATCCCTATATTTCCCTCCTGTGACATTGCTTTCTTTAAAAAAAAAAAAAAAAAAAAAAAAAGTGGGGTGGGGGGAAACACAGCTGAAATGAATAACTTGTGGTCTGTGGCAATGACTCTGCCAGCCTTCTGATGCCCTGCCCTCCCTCCCCCGGATTGCAGGTATGGCGCCCCGGGTAAAGTGTGGGGCCTGCTGTATAGGTAGTTTGCAGGCAACTTTTACAGGAGATGTGACTGGGCAGATGTAAATGCATCTCTGGGTGGGGAAATAAATGCAAACAAAGCAGTTTCCTCAGATCAGCAGGGCCTTTCTAAGAGAGCATTCCTAGCACTGCTGAAGCAAGGGGAATGCTACAGGGCATTCCAGACACTCCTTGGCTGCCTCTTAAGGGGAAACTCCCAGGAGAAGAAAGCAGTAAGGGGCCTTCTGGAGGAGCAGGAACAGGAATTCACAGCTGACTTTGTGAGGGCTATGCATAAAGCATTTTGCCAGTTGAGGAGCAGAAAGAAACAAGATCAAGCCAGCACCAAAACCCCTCCGAAGGAAGGGTCCCAGATCCACAAGAGATCGAGATTACAGCTGGTTTGATAAGGAAGAGGAATTCTTGGTGGATTCTCAGAATGAAGAAGAGGAGGAAGTAATTGAACCTACAGTGGTCAGGCTATTTAGGAATGAAGAACTGGGGGTCGCTGATCATCAGGGTATCTCAGACTTTGATGCTGGAGGACAATCAGCCAAAGCAGGAAGGGCCAATAGGGGACCCAGTCCTGGCAGGAATTAGGAAGCCAGCGGAGGCTTTCTTAGTGCATACTGCTGTTTTAGACATGCTCAAAGCAGAGTGGGACTGTCCTGACACATTTAAATGCAGAAGGGCTATGGGAAGGCTGTATCCATCCAGTACAGTAACAGGCAAAAGAGCTTTTTCGCAATAGAACTTCTAGTCTCTGGCATTTTCAGCTTTATTTCTTCTAGTCAATCAAAAAGCTTTTAGACATGTTTCAGAGTAAAGATGTGCCTTTCAAAGGAATGGAAGATGAAAATGAAAGGATTCAAAGGATGGGTGAAAGCTGAATCTTGAGTTAATCACTTCGAAGTGCAAGAGAAACATTAAAAAAAACAAAAAAACCCTACATCTTTGAGATCTGTGTCCCGAATATTCAGACAAGAGGCAGGACAACAAGAGGGGAAGAAGTTGAATACCACTACTGAGGCCTACAGTTTCTAGGCCAGCTCCGGACTGGGTTTCCCCCTGGCTTTCCCAGGTCTACCTGGCCAGTAACTGGCATCTATCCTTTTTGTTTTCCTAATAACTGGTTATGGACATTTCCTTCAGGAACTGCTCAATCCTCTTTTGAATCCCCACTGTTTTAGTTGCTTTCACCACATCCTCTGTCGTGTGACACAGATGTCATGAAAGAACAGGATCAAGTGTTCCTATAATGCATTAGTAACAAATGCTATTTAGTAATTTTAGCACAGTTGTCTGTGACATACCATGATAAGCTGCAGTAAATGCAGAGGGCAAAGAATTGTTTCTATTTCAGATAAACTATATAATGCAGCACATCCGTTCTGTCATTCTCGGATATCTCGGGTCACGAGAAGCTATCAACATAGTGATGCTCCCATTGATTTAACTATAATCCAGCATTCATTTTGGTTTAAGAAGATATGACTTTAAATCATGAATTGTGTGCTAAAAACTGTTTCCCGTAGACACAAAATTGGTAAAACCCATTAGTACATCATGCCCGGAGAGCTGAGCTCAAGACGTGCAGAAACCATTTGAAGCAGTTGGTTGCTGGTGCAAACCCTTCCCTGGGTGCATGCAAGACATGGATGGGGCCATAAGATTTTGAATCTCGTTGGGGTGGGAACTACTCCTGTCTTCCTCTATCATGTTTCTCTTCTCCCCAAAGCCTGGATCCTTTGGGGGGGATTTACTTTCAAGGCCCCGAGTGCTAGGGGTGACCCGTTGTACCTTCATTCTTGTCCCTGGGAGAGAGGTACTTTTCCTTCAGTATGTGTGCTGCATGTGCCAATAAAACACCAGAGCCATTGGGCTAATGTCCCAAATTAAAAGTCCTTACCATTGAAAACTTGGAGGAGAAGTCCATTAATGGCTATTAATCAATTTTACTTAGGGAATAGCCACTGCTATTAATTGCATCAGTAGCATGGGATTTCCTTGGTGTTTGGGTACTTGCCAGGTTTTTGTGGCCTGGTTTTTGGCCTCTGTTGGAAACAGGATGCTGGGCTTGATGGACCGTTGGTCTGACCCAGCATGGCAATTTCTTATGTTCTTATGGCACAATAAACGTATTCCTCGGCCCCACAAATTTTGCTTCGTTCAGTCTCTTTCCCTCTCTCTGTGCAAGTGTTTCCTTTCCCAGGGCAAGGGAAACCTCCACCCTCCAGGTCTTGGATAAGTTTAATTCCCAGATGGGCAAGGTATCCTTTAGACAGGCAGGAAAACCCCTTCCGAACTGGGAAAAAAGTTGATTATTGTCTCTGCACAGAGTCCAAACCTCTCGCTCCCCAGTGGGTGGGGGTGAAGACTCCTGATTGGTGTCCTCACTGATCTCAAATGTCTCTTACTCACAGTGAACAGATACTTTTCTCACTCTCTTTTCTCAGTCTCTTTCAAATCCCCGATGGAAGGGGGTCCCCTCGGTAACGAGCAGCTCCAATTGTTCCTTGGTAGGGAATGAAAAGGGGGCAGCAAAAACTTCCTCTCTGATCTTCTCAATAAAATTCCTTCTCCCCAAAAAGCTAGGCAAAACACCAGAAGACCGCCGCAGCCAGTCACCCCCATTCCTCTGCTTCCTGGGGATGTTGCGGGGGGGGGGGGGGAGAGGTCTTCCCTATCCAAAGTCCCCGAGGGAGAGCCTTCCCCAAGCAAACACCCTGGGGTCTCGCAGTCTTCTCACAAACTAAAGTCTCTTGAAAAAGTTCAAAATATCCCAGGATACCACCTCTGCCCCCCAGGAAAGTGGTTAGACTGAGCATATCCCTTACCTTGCAAATCCTGTCTGGAGCCTGGGTCCTAAGAGTAGGCCCAAAAATCCAACTCTGAAAAAGCTCCACACAGCTCCACTATCTTCCAAAGTAACTCTCCCTGCTCCAGAGCTCACTGCTACAAGCTGCTTTAGTTAACTGGTCAACGGGATGTCCATCCCCAGACCCTCAAAAGGGAGGGGCTGTACCGAGTAGCTCCTCCCCCCACTCTAACCACACTATTCACTCCTTAGAAAATGGAATTAGCTAAGGGAATTATTGGTGATGAACCCACAGGGCTGTCACACCGGTAAACAAAAGCCTCAACGTACAAATATGGACTGGGAAAAAAAAGAAGGAATAATTCAAATATTTGTGAAACTCTTCATGCATATTTATACGTATTATAGACAAGGATATGGCTTTGCAGTTCATCATAATAAACCTTAACATTTGAATCCAGTCGATTTGTGCAGTCAGCACCGTTGAGGAATAAGGAATCCAGGTTCGGATGCTCCATCTGCTGGTGCCAGTCAGGCTAAGGCTCACAGTGTACATGGGAGTACTACGGACTGGGGAGGCAGGGAGGATGTCTGCTGCTACTGTGGCAGCCCCTGTTGTTCAACAGGAGGTGCTAAGTGTACAGCTTTAAGGGTAGCAAGAGCACCCTGTGCCCATCCGAATATGCAGTCTGGGGAGGGGGAAAAGACCAAACCCACCTCCTGTCCATTCTTTATGGGAGAAGATAATGGAAGAGTTTTGGCATTAAGGATGCTATTTTTTTGATGCTGGGTTGGAAGGCGGTATATTAAAGGGAATGTATTAATCTACTTGGTCACTGCTTTATTGTATACAGTTTCCTAAAAACTTCCATGGTGAAAAAAATCTTACTGGTTTTGACCCAACAAGTTTAACTGCTATTGAGGGCCGGTGCTTAAAACTTCCAGAATGTATTTAAAGGAACATTTAAATGATTTTATCAGGGAAAAAAAGAAATTTGTCTATAAAACAATTATAAGTAGCTGATAGAATCAAAGTCGGTAGTGTGTTTTTTTTTTTTTCTTTTTTTAATGTAGGGACTTGAGCCTAACTGACTTGTAGACCCTTCTTATGCTTTTAACTTACACCTCTCAAAACAGCTGGCCACTGAGGCAAACGCTTAAAATCCTAATACTGATGTATCTACCCCCTCCCCCCCACCCCCCCAGCAATATGAGCCAAGGAAGAATTGATGGAGGCAAGAGGCGTTTCAAGTGCCAAAAGATTTAGTCTTAACTCATCAGTACTATAGCCATCTGATCCTGTTGTACAACCCTTCTTCTCAGTGGATTTGCCAGTCTGTTCGAAGACGCTGCACTCCTTCTTTGACAGGTGGACTCCCATCGCTGTTCAGCAATCCTTGAAATATCATCTCAGGGTCCAGGAATCCAAAATGCTCTCGTTGATATTATCTGCACAGCCAATCATTTATCTGCAAAGGGTGACCTGGACCTTTTATCCTGGACTGGGAAGATGGAGGAGAATGTCACCTGTGCACCTGCCTACTTTAACCCTCTCACCCACAGCCATGAAGTCATGTTTGATATGTTCTGCGTTGTAATCCAGGACCTCCCTACATAATTTGTTGAGACATATCAAAGAAATAAAAAATGAAATCCATTCCAGAGGTCTGAGAAATGTGAAGGCCTGGATTTATCTTCATGTTATTTGTGCTCCTCTGGGACAGTAGCTGGGTGCCGAGCTGTAGGGGGCAGGTGCTGGCAGTAGACATGGACCTACCTGAAGGTACTGGGGAGCTCTGGTGTGTTGGTGCTGAATCCCCCCCTCCCTACCCCGCCTGCCCGGTGGCCATGTTTTCGATTGGTCTCTGGCTCCTAATTGCAGGCAATGACAGAGAATAGGAGGTGGAGGACGGTAGATACTTGTTGAGCAGGCCAGGAAAGAAAGCTGGCACAGCAGAATTGCATAGAGCTTGTTTAAACACTGGCTCATGAGTGCACTCCATCCCGTTCAGTGCTGAGGCTGCCTGCTCAGTAGGGAGCAGGAGCTAAGCCAAGCCCAGGCAATCAGGCGAACTAGCATCTCAGGGCCGTGCTTCCATTAGGCAAACTAGGTGGTCACCTAGAGCGCCAAGATTTGGGGGGGGGGGGGGGGGGCAGCAAAATCCTAACGAGGTGCAGTATCAGAGCCAATACTGTCAAGGCAGCCCTGTGCTGGAGCCATAGTTAAATTGGGGAGGAGGAGGGGTGAATGACCTAGGGTTCACCTAGGGCACCACTGTCTGGAGGAGGAGCGAAGCTGCCAGCCACCTGCTATCTTTGCTCTGGTACGCCTGCAGCGTGAGTAGTTTTTCTTTTCCCACAGAGCCCAGAGAAGAAGGGAAGCTGTTGCAGCTGAAGGTTGCTGGGGATGGGATGCGCTGAATTAGTGCTGGGTAGCGAGAGGGAGGTCCAGGTTGCAAAGCAGGGGAAACTGGTGCTGGGCTGCAGTGGAGAAAGGGAGAGTGGGATGGGTGTTCAGGGCCAGGAAAAACGGGTGCTGGGCTGTGGGAGGGGAGAGAGAGTGATGTTGGGGGCCAGGGCAAACTGGTGCTGGGATGAGGGGGAGGGGAGAAAGAGAGTGAGGTGTCAGGGCCAGGGCAAAACTAGTACTGCTCTGCAGAGAGGGGGGGGGGGGGGAGGATGAGAGGGGGGTGTTTATGACCAGGGTAAAGTGGTGCTGATCTGTGTTATTTTTTGTCAGGTGATAGGACACCACCCATTTTGCTGCTGTAGTTGCTCTTTCTCCTGTTTCCACCAGCATTATAGAAGCGAGCTTTTTTTTTTTTGCTCATTCTTTTATGGGAAGTCTTCGATTTTCTCTGTTAGTTTCTGAGAAGTGTGCATCTCTGATATCTTTGCAGTTTGCACCGTATAGGAAAAAATGTTTTATTTTTCCAGTGTTACATGCAGTCTGACTTTTCGAGGGGGGGGAGGAGGAGAGTCTTTCATCCAGTGCAGTGTAGAAACAGGGAGGGAGGGCTTGGAGCAGGCACATTCACACCTCTTTGGGGCCGATGTAAGAAGACCCGCACTGAAATTTGCGATTTTTCGGCACTGTTTGGGCGTGTGTGGAAGCGCAGAACGTAATAATGGCCGCATATGCTAATTAGATACGCGCATACAATCCGCACACACCAAGCATCCGCGCCATAATACGCTCAGTAACGCGCGCTCATGGCCCTATGTAGTGAAACGCACGGACATCAGTGCAGAAACCCACCCGGACACCCTCGGCGTGCGAACACTGTGATTTGATTCTCTGGGCACAAGCTTTTCTTTCTTTAAAAAAAAAAAAAAATGAATAAATTAGTGGTCCAGTGTTAGGATCCTGCTTGCGGGCCTAGCCACAAGCAGTCCCTCACCTTCCGCGGCAGGCTGCCGCCATCCCTCCACCGAAGCGGCCTGTGCGCCGCCGCCGGGACCTCCCTCGTGGCATGGAGCCGCCGCCGGGGTCCTCTGATTGTGTGGCAGGAAGCCACCGCTACCTGTTCCTTCTCTTTGCGGCAAGGGGTGCCACCGCTGCCTGCCTCCTTTCCCACGCGGCAGGGACGCCGCTGTTGAAGCCTGCCTGCTGGACTCTCTCTAGGTGCGGGCGCGTGCCTCTTCAGTACTTTTAAAGGGCCAGCAGCGGGAAAAGCCCCGCGGCCCTCATTGATGATGTCATCCACCCTCACCTGGATCAGCCGTATAAAAGGGCCCTGCTTCAGTTCCTCAGGGCCTTCGGAACCGGTCTTCACAGTTGTCTTTGGTCTTCCTTCCGGTCCAGATCCTCCGTGGTCTTCCTGTGTCTTGATGGCTCTTCGTTCCATGTTCTTCAAGTTCCTGGTCTCGTCCCTCGTCGGAGCTCCATCATTGCTTGTTCCTGTTGTTCCAGATGCCCCGATATCCAGATGTCCTGTTGTTCCATGTCCAGATGTTCCAGATGTTCTATCCCTGATTCCATCTTCTTCATTTCCAGCTCTTCGTCCAGCTCCCAGGTTCCTTGTTTGCTCACCTTTCCGGGTGTGCCACCGTTGTGGTCCGTGACCAGCCCATAAGTCTAGAATCCTGTGCCTGCTTCCATCCATGCCCAAGACTCTGCCAGAACCTGCTCCGCTTCAGCGTGGTCTGCGACCAGCCACCAGTGGCTGTGTAGGGTGCTCCCCGGTGCAGGCCTTTCCTGAATCTTTGTCATGTCCTGGCTTCAAGTTTCATTGCTTCATCTGGTGTCTGCTTCACCTTCGGCGTGGTCCGTGACCAGCCATGGACGGCTATGTAGGGCGCGCTGCGTTGTGCACTCACCCAGTACTTTCTCCTGAAACCTTGACTGAATCCTCAGAGTATCCTGAGTCTACGCCTGAGTCTTCTGTTCCAAGTTCCATGTCTTGTCTTGTTCCTGCCCTCAGCCTCCATCTAGCCTCACGCACTCGTCGTTCCCAAGCGGCAGGTCCGGAAGGGCTATCGAATGGCTGGAGGGCTAATTCTGACACCAGCATTGCGTTGCTGGGTCTCATTGGTGCGTGTAGGTCCAGTGGAGGGCTGAGCCAGCCTCATTCCAGTTCCAGACGTTCCTTGCCTTGTCTTCAGTCCAACCTTGTTCCTGCTCCACCCGTGCCGGTACTCTCTCACCTCCCACGGTGTGCATCTTGGGGCTCCTCCCTGAGCCGTCCCGTGGTCCAAGGGCTCACAATCTCTCCTGAGAAAGCGATCGCGCCGCCGCACTCGCGACATCCAGAAGTTGATGTGAAGGTGAGTAGAGCAGTATCTAATCCTCCCTTCATGATCGGACTCCAACTGCTGGCGAGAGCGTGAAATGCAGATTGGCGATTCTGCCTCATTGAGAAGCTGCCTTCTCTCTGCCTATTCCATCCGCCTCTTGGTTGGCCCGCAAAATGATAAAAAAAAAAAAAAAAAAAAAGTCTCCCTACTGGCACTTTCACTTACCTCCTGCCCTTACCCAGGCACTAAAAACCCGCATTGAAACCGGCACTAACCCGATCTCCCTGCTGGCGTGGCTCCCTGCATTGCATGTAAATAGATAACTGCCTCCTTTGCATGCCATTAGCATGCACTCCCGCAGAAAAACCATGGGTCTTTAATCCTGCTTGCATGTGCTTTTTTTTTTCCCGCGCACAAATCCCTTATTACCTACCCGTATAGGGCTTTTGTGCGGGAAAATGCACGTACAAATCGGCGGCGGCTTCAGCGAGCCTCATTACATCTGCCTAAGGAGTCAAAAGAATCAAGAAGGAGAGTAAAGTGCCTTTCTGGTGCTGCATGAGGCATTAAAGGATTTCAAAAGGATTTCTTGAAAAAGATTAAATCGGGGACTTTAAGTATTGGGACTGTATACATTCTTTGGGCTTTCCATTTTATTTTTGCCTGCATGTTTGTTTCTAATTTGTAGCCCCTTGTTCTGTATTAGGTAAGGGTCTATCTGTTCTGCATGTGTAACTGAAGTGCAGCATTGCTGCTGGCATGTAGTAGGACTTTGTAGCAGTGCGGCTTGTTCTGTTAACCCCAGTAGGTGATGTGTTAGTGTTCTAGGGCATGGTGGAATAATTGCATTGCTGCCATGTCATAGATGAGGCTGCTGCTGTTTGAGTCCTGAGATAGTGCTGGCATGTTATAGCAAGGTTCTAAATGTTTGGGTTTTTTTTTTGTTTTTTGCAGGGCTTTGTGATACTTCTCAAAGTGCTTGGCATTGAAGGGTTTGCAGTTACTGAGAAAGAGGAGAATTGAATGACTGTGCATATATGAGAGAGTCTGGGGAGTGAATGAAAGAAAGGAATGAGAGAGAGAGTATGTGTGTGTTAGAATGAGCATGTATATGTGAGAGTATGAGTGAATATGCAAATGTGTATGTGTGTGAGCAGGGGCGGATTCCGGGTAAAGATTGGCCCGGGGATTTTCCCCAAAACCAGCCCAGAAGATACCCCGTGGTCTGCCAAGCGAGGCTCTGTCGCGGCCGCCCTCAGCAGACCATGTGACAAGAGCGACCAGCCCACCGGGGGATGCCCTGATAGGCCAATTCACCTCTGTGTGTGAAAGAATGAGTTTTATGTGCATGTTGTTACCGATGTTCCCTCTAAGGACAGGGTTGCTATGGAGCATAGGCTTTTTGCATCAAAGAAAGTAATGCTGACAGGGTAATGAAACCAAAAATGTTTGATCATGAGCAAACATTTTTGCTCACTGCAACCCAATGTATAGAAGGATCATTGGCATCCAGCCATATGTGTGCTGCTTTTTTCAGAATGGAAGTGTTAGGTAAAAGGGAGGCTCTAGATCCAATACAGGGACGACTCAATCCACTGCTAGAGAGATTTGAGTTTTTCTCCCCTGTATGGGTTTTGCTACCTGTATGGAGAGACGTGAAGTGGTGACAATTTGAAGTGAAGCAGCTGCTGTGTCTAGGTGCACCTGCACACCTCCCATCCCACCCTTCTCATCTCCCTATTCTTTGCAGGTGGCTTTAAAGGATTTCTACTTTTTTTTTTTTTTAATGCTTTTCTGCTTACCCCTCATGTGAACTATAGCGCAGGAAGGTGAGGGAAAGAGTTGGCATGAAAACAGTGCATGGTATTGAGACAGAAGGGATAAAAGGGGAATGATTAGGATGAAAGAGATCCCTCAATAGGATGATCTCATACTCATGCTAGACAGGTTTTTTTAATCTTAGAGGCTACATAACATGTACATGGCAAACTAAGAATACTACCTTCTCATGTTGTACATGCAGAAAGAAGGCTATGAGATCATAATAGCACTAAGAATACCACATGCTCATGCAGAAAGAAGGCTATGAGATCATAATAGCACTAAGAATACCACGTTCTCATGCAGAAAGAAGGCTATGAGATCATAATAGCACTAAGAATACCACGTGCTCATGCAGAAAGAAGGCTATGAGATCATAATAGCACTAAGAATACCACATTCTCATGCAGAAAGAAGGCTATGAGATCATAATAGCTCAACATGGGTGCATCCATTGCTCAGCGTAACCGAAGACCATTTCCATGACCTGGTCTATTTTTATTTTACCTTGTTGGCTGATTTGTTTGAAAAATATCTCAAAGGTATAATTTATGCCTACTCTGTGATACCACTCTGCTTACACATTCTTTGAAAACTGTGTCAACCAGCGTTTTTCATTTGGAAGTTGTCAGATTTTGCAGGATGTCATAGAGTATGCCTTGAATAATAATTTTATCTGATTTGGCACATGGCTTCAACTCAAGCACCGTTTCCCCCATCAAGTTTTCACTGCCTGAGGTCAATTTCCTTATTGCCTAATGTCAGTTAATGATGGTCTTCCATAGCCAAACACTGTTTTGTATTCAAGTTTATAAAGTTTTGTTTTTCCTAGTTATCCTTTAGGTAGCAGCTGTGCTACTCCTGGAAACAATTGTTCTTTGCAGACTGTGATGCATTTTTTATTGGACTGATGTAAGATTTATCCAAATACGATGTTATGCTTGAGCTTTTAAAGCTTAGTCCCTTTATCTGATGTTGTCATTTACTGTTTGTCCAGAGATGATGATGGCGTCTCCTGATAATGCATGAAACTTCAGCAATTCCCTTTTAACTAAGGTAGCCCTTGCCCCAAAAATCTCCTGGATAATAGGCGCTCACGGTGAAGGTCATGACCCATTGCTGCACCCATGCACCTGGGTTCTTTCTGCACAGGGAGGAAAGGAGTAGACTTTCAGGAACTTTGGGGATTTTTTGGAGCTCCTCTCACTAAACAGTACAGCAAAAGCACATCATATGCTACACATGGTGATCAAGAAATTAAATCATAAGAACATAAGAAATGCCGTACTGGGTCAGACCAAGGGTCCATCAAGCCCAGTATCCGGTTTCTAACAGTGGCCAGTCCAAGTCACAAGTCCCTGGCAAGTTACCCAAACATTAGATGGATCACAAGCTACTATTGCTTATTAATTACTGTCATAGCAGTTTACGGATTTATCCTCTAGGAACTTATCCAAATCTTTTTTAAATCTAGTTACACTAACTGCTATAACCATATCCTCTGGCAATGAATTCCAGAGCTTAACTATGCGCTGAGTGAAAAATAATTTTCTTCACTTTGTTTTAAATGAGCTAGTTGCTAACTTCATGGATGCCCCCTGGTCCTTATCCGAGAGAGTAAATAGCCGATTTACATTAACTTGTTCAAGTCCTTTCATGATTCATAGACTTCTGTCATATTCCCCATCAGTCATCTCTTCTCCAAACTGAACAGCCCTATCGTCATAGGGCAGCCATTCCATGCCTCTTATCGTTTACTGGTAACTTGATTGCAGGTAAGATCACAGTGGGTATGCTTCAGGCTAATGCATATTCAATACAGAGAAATAAAGTCCATTAGACATCACAGTTTCTATAAATAGCAATTATGCACATACCTGGTAGTAGGTGCTCATGGCAGGAAAATCCTTCCCTGGGCACATTCTCTAGTAGTACCTCAACTTCTAGATGCAGCTCTCGTAAATCCAGTAGACAAAAACAGATGAGCCTCCGACTGTTGCCTTCCTCAAACAGCAATTCTATGGGATCCCTTTCATTTAGTTATTTAAAATTACTTTTAACCTGCTCCCTCCAAAGTTTGTGATGGGATAACATTTATCTTACATAATAAAAAAATATTAAAACAAAAACCATAAAATAAGCAAGACAACAAACAGGAAGTAATTCTGATAAAAGACACATTACAGAGGGCCCTTTAGATTTCCTGTCTGGTTCCTCAGCACGGACGTTTGAATCTGCTCTCTTCCACCTCTAGTGGATCTTAAGGAAAAACTTGGAAATCCTCCCCAGAACTCCAGAAGAGCTCCCTAGGCCTGGGCACCCCATTTATGGGCCCCAGCAACCCTCCTTGAATAGGAGGCAGGAGAAGCAGTCCTCTCCCTTGAAAGAGAAAACTCTCTTGCACCTCTCTCTACAAAACAGACAAGCCACGAGGGCACGGGAGTTTTACTAAAACACTGACACTTCCCATTGGAGAGTGCCAAACACCTATCAATTCTACTCTACTCTCACCTCACACTCTGAGGCCTGCTGGTAAAGGCCAGTTTTAGCATCCCTTACCCTAAGTTTTTGTGTCTGTTGATGCGATACATGATCAATCCTTGCCCCGCAAGTGAGACCAGAGGTGAAACGAGCAGTTGGAGTTGTGAAGCTGGCCTCTTGCCTCACGTATCTTTTCCTTTTTCTATTGCTAATCACTTGGTTTCTAGGCTGGGCATGAGTCAGAGGACAGCTGCCTCTATCTGACCAGGTCTAGGACCATATCCTCTCAGCTTTTGAGGTTGATCTTGCAGTTTTTAAGATTGTATTTGAGGGTGTCTTGAGGTCTAAAACCTGGTCTTCCCATAATCAGTGCTCACTTTTTTTCATTTGGCCTAGGACACAGTTTGGGGAATTCTGGTGTCCTCCATCCTTATGGCGTGGCCTGCTTTCTAAAGCTGTGCTTTCAGCACTCTTCCTTCCACACTGGAAATCTGGCACCGCTCAAGGACTTCTGTATTGAAGAATCCTGCCTTGTCATCTTATATTGCAGATGGATGTCATAGAGCATTGATGTATTGACATTGGGAAGAACATGGAAAGGACTCTGAGAGGGAATGGAAAGTGGATTGTTCACCTGTTCCTATGTCAAATTTCATAAACTTTTATAGAAACTTTTTTTGTTTTAATAGAAATATATACTTAACTATGTTTTTTGCTTGCCGCTTAACTGTAAATGCAGCTTCCAAATGTACTTCTTTTCACTCACATTGAGAACTAAATGTCTTTCACTTTTCTACTGCTGATCAGCCACAGCAGAATGAAAAATAGATTAAGGAGCCAATAATTTACCTGGAACAAACAAGTTTCTGGTTCTCTTGAAGTTAGGAAGATAGTGATAGGCATACCTGGGAACTTTTGACTTCCAGTCACCCTGAGACTATCATGGATTAGCGGGAGGAGGGCAACTGCACAGTGGGACCGGATGCTCACAAATTTGCTCTCATAAACACTCTTACATGTTCACACTTACTTTCACTGCTCATTCTCTCACATTCTCACCTGTCCATTTACACCTTTACTTCTACCATTCTCCTACCAACACACACACACTCATTCACTCACATCTCTCCCTCTTCCATACACACATCCCCACTCACTTTCACACCCTTGCTCACTTGCACTCAGCTCTCTCCTACTCACCTACATACACTCTCAGATCTCTTCTTCCTACACAAATACACACACTCATTCTCACAAACATGCTCATTCATTCTCTCTCCCCCCCTTTCCAAACACACTAGCAACAGCAGACTCTAACTTGGGCTCCTGGAGCAGCAGCAGCCTCTTCCTTCTCCTCCTGTGCTGCGGACGTGGAGGCTGTCTGTTTCTTACTCCTCATTTGATGCACCGGCAGGAAATCGATATGTCGATTGGCCAATGCAAACAGGATGGGGCGGGCAAGTGGCTGGATACAGAAAACAGGCTATGCAGGAGCAGGTGGTGTCACGAGGAAGCGAAGATAAGAGTTAAAAAGGTCTGGAGATGGTAGAAATCACTGTCGAGTTCCTCCTTTTTCAGCCGCGCAAGACCAGTGACGTTCCTTTCTTCTTTCTGGGTCCAAGCAGATTGGTTTGACTGCAGCACCTGGAGATTTCCGGTATTGGCCCAGAGACCCGGTAATTCTTTTAGAATTCTGGAGTCTCCGGGCCAAATCCGGAGAGTTCCCAGGTATGGTGATGGGAATAACACAACACCTTAAAAGATAGGATACTATATTAATTTTTCAGAGGCCTGTGGGTAGAATTCCACCTAGAGTATGGCAGTGGCCTAGGTGTGCGGTGAGAGAATTAAAGACCTGTCCTCTTCCGTTCTACCCCAGTCCATCTTCCTCTCATGCCAGAATAACAGTATTTGTTTTTGTTCTCCCCTGCTGCTTCCTTGCTAGCTAATCTCTTGCATGAAGAAACACCTTGCTTGATGCTAGGCCATATTTAACATCTCAGGATTGAATTCAGTGTGCCTTTCGGCTGTGCTGAAAACTTCCAAGTTTGTATTTTAGTACAGTTGAGTAGATAGAATCTCAGCTCTGTATGTTTAGTATTTAGTTTATTGTAAATTATTCTTTGAATTGTACCCTGTGTTGTCTAAAAGGGGCAAAATCACTCCACCTGTATTGTGCCCATTTTCCTGTGATGCTCAGTAATGTAATTAATAAAGTGAGTGGAAAAATAGCTAAAATTTAGCTCCCATTTTCTTTACTCATGCAGTAAAAATTGAGCTAACTGCTGAGGCAATAAGCTAATTGTATACAATTGTATAAGGAGTTTTAAAAAAAATAATTATTTATTTTCCAAATTCTTATATACCTCACACTCGGATACCAGACCTGACAAATGTGCAAAAATAAAGCATAAAAGCATTTAATTAAAACAAAAACCGCATCCCATTCCCAGTAGTACCTGATAAACAAACATCAGCCTTGATACCGCAGTCAACTCAGGGAATAACTAACTACTTGAACAACACATTTTTACCTTCTTTCTGATCATCAAATAATTAGACTCCCACCTGACATTCCATATTTCTGGACCGACCACTGAAAAAACCCTTTTTCGATGTGACACCTTGTGGACCTCTCATACAGACAGAATTTGAAATGGTGCTCCATGTGCTAAGCACAGCTTGCGCTTAGGAGTGTAACTCTTAACCAACTTTGGTAAATATTCGGCTCCCTCCCCCTCAAGCTACCTTAAACATCAAGCTCATAATCTTGATCTTGACTCCTTCCCTATTGGGAAGCTAGTGTAACAATAGCGTAATAGCCTGCTAACCGAAAAATGTGTGCACAAAAATATGCATAGCACAGATAAAACATTATTTTTTGCGCCTAAAATAATTGAAAAGGCTCGCTAGATGAGCATAAGGTTAAAAATAAGTGCTTCTCTTTGGGGAAGGCACTTTTTAACACCATAGTTGCCACTGTGCACAAAATCATTATATGTGCAATTGTTTGTCATCATGCGAGCACTTGGACAAGCAATTTTTGGGGCAGAATTGTTATGTGCAACTATTAATTATGCAAGCTGGTTGGAGCAGGCACTTACTGTTGCCTCCTGCTTCTCAGGTTCACTGCATAAGGTCATGCTTGGCCAACAGTTCTGCTGCCAGCTATTCTTCCAGATGTTTTACAAATGCAGAGAAGCATGACGCGATGGTAATAGGCAGTTGTGCATACAGCAAGAGTTGTAGGATTGTGACAGTTGTTCTACGTATGAGTGCCTTCCCCAAACAGCAAATGTAACAGTAGATAGTTGTGCGTACTACATCTCTGACTTGGGGGTTACGGGGCAGTGGATCTCTGCCTCAAGGACCTGGACTCAGATGCCCCAATGCTTAACCCATTTTTTTTATCCTTGGAAATTTAGCCACAGGGTCAGAGGTGGAATAAAATTAACTCCTGTTTCTGGGGCTAGTTTCGACTATGGTGCTGTGCCAGCAGGTCTTGGACCCAGGGGTTAATAAGAACATAAGAAATTGCCAAATGGGTCAGACCAAGGGTCCATCAAACCCAGTATCCTGTTTCCAACAGTGGCCAAGACAGGTCACATGTACCTGACAGGATCCTAAGGGGTAGATCCCAAGAATAAGCAGTGGATTTCTGCAATCTACCTTAATGGTTAATGGACTTTTCCTCAGGAACTTGTCCAAACCTTTTCTTAAATGCAGCTACACTTATAGCTTTCACCACATCCTCTGGCAATGAATTCCAGAGCTTCCCTGGTGCATTGATCTACTCTGGACTTGAGACCTGAATTCAGGATCCTCACACTAAAGAACACTAGGTCTGGGACCATACTAGTACATCACCATAATTTGCATTTCTGGGGATATTGTTATCCTAACTTTAATCCACTTCTGACCCAGGTGTTAAAGGTGGAAATATAAGAAAATAAGAGTTAAGCCTTCAGGACTTTAGTGCACCTCCCCGAACTGGAGATTAGCAGCCAATGCCTTCCTTTATATGGGATTCACATGGAAGAGTGCTAATTTGTGTGCATATTTTTGCTTCAGTTTATGCATACATTTTTTTTTGTGTGCTAAAATTCTCATTAAATCATGACTAAAGTTTCGTGCACAAAAATGTGTGTACAAATGGGCGTGAACAAGTGTTCAGCCCAGCATACCTTATTATAGTGGCCTTGGTATTAGCTAGAAATCTTCACAGTCCTTTCTTTTGTTTGAAGATGCTTTTCAAAAAAGTCCCCCAAATAGAATAAGACAGTCTGCTCTGAAAGTGTTGGGTGTGGCGAGCCAGCAGGGCCTTACATGCATCCTGGCTGGTTTGTGTTCCAGCGTGCTTGGGCATTCAGCATGCCTCACTTGTGGAAGATGGTGTTAAAGCTTCGTTCAGCATGTTAAATAAAAGCTGTGATACCTTTTACAGTTAATGCTAGGCAGTGCTGGAAAGCAAAAGGGGAAGGGATTTTGTCCTCCTTTTAAAGTAGGCTGAAAACATCAACTTTTTTTTTTCCTCTTACTGGCATAGCTTTGAATTGATGCCCAGCGCTGAAAGGTAAACATTTTTTTATGAACAGAACCACTCACGATATCGCTAATCTTCTCATTAATAATTAAACCAGGAAGTGCAGCAATCAAAGTATCTAAGTCACCCGTCAGGAGAGAGTGAAGAGGAGATTTAATGATGACAGAGAGCAGCAGTGCTTCTGCTCGGAAGGACAACCTTTAAGGGTGGAGGAAGAGAGCTGGACTCACATTTTGAGCATTGGGAACTGAGGAGAGAGACTAGTGAGCTCCTCCTGCCCCCTTACTGGTCAGTCTTTTAGTTGTGTCCCATATAGTCACTAGGGGGGTTGATATTTGTTTTGTTTTTTTTTCAAGGTGATGGTTACCGAAATACAAACTGTAGTGCATGTAGAATTAACAGAATCCGTTCTTATGGCCTTTTTCTCTTAAGTGTGGAGGAAATTACCAGGCAGAAGGAGATCAGATTAAAAGGGAGACTTCTATCCTCCAAATTAAAGGCAATTTATTGTCCGGTCAGGCAAAAGCAACCCCATGGCAGGATAAGTATTTCCCTATAAGGTGTGCCCTGGAAAAGCCACCACTCCCTGATGCTCAGATCCAGGCCAGCATTTGGGTTCTCTCGGCGCCTCGCAGCCACAAGAGCAACCAACAGCGACTCTTAAACATGTTAAGAGAACCTTTACATGCCTCTTTTTCCTAGCTTCCGCGGGGGTGTGGTAATTAACAGCCAGCATGCAGGGTACGGAGAGCCGGGCCCTGCTTCATGCAACGGACACAGCACCTCCTTCCACTCTCAGTCATCCCCAGGCTGAGTGAGACAGGGAGAGAGTATGCACACGGAGCGCTGGATGCAACTCCTGAGTGCTGGGGGCAGCATCAGCAATAGAGAAGCTCTGGCAGCCACGATGGCAGCCAAACTAACCAAGCGGGCTTCCCCCTCATCACACCGACCTTTCCCTCTTCCCACACAGTGCGTACTGAGGGAACTTAGCCAATTGTGACCGTCCCCCCCCTCGCCCTTTGCCTTAAAATTTGGAAGAGAGTCTGGAGGGGGCTGTCAGTCTGACCAAGAGTCAGGATGGTGTGCCACACATCATTAATGTAGATAGGCCTTGGGGAAACCCTGGGCTTAGATGACCAGGTTTTAGGTCCAGGAAGATAGTGAGTTGGGTTGCATTGGGAAGGATTGTTTCCTGCTGTGCGCTGCGATTGCAGAGTAGTTGGTGGTTTGTATAACATCTCCCCCACACATACATGGTACGCACCTTTCCTTCAGCAGGATACATTGCTCCTCTCCACCGCTGCTAGCATAAGACAAAATAACTTGGAATCTGCTTGCTTCTGAGGTTTCCTCCCTATCCAAGGCGGATGGGGGATGGGGGCGGGGTGGTTTACTCTCATCTGGCTGCACAATACCTTGCCTTGACGTTTGTGCACAGCAGTTCCCTTTTCAACTTTTTTTTTTATTTTTTATTTTTTTATTATTAACCAAACCATCTGGTTGCTGGGAGCATTCACCTTGAAGAATAGTAGACAAGGCAGCGCCATAAAAATATTTAAATAGCACCAGGGAGTCAAGAGCACAACTAAATATCACTGAAAAAATGTGTCTGGATGGCCCTCCGAGCCCCATCTCCTGCTTTGAAAAGTAAATACATAAATAATGAAATATTATCCCCCCCAACAGACCCCTCTAAAGATCACGCAGTAAAGTCAGTAATTGTATAAAGAGAGATAGCATCTGGGAGGAGAAGGGAACCTTCCGTTTAAGTAAGAAATTTTTATTGCCATTTTTTTTTCTCAGCTTTCTTCCCAATCCTGCAGCCATTTTTTGCCTTGATGATTTTCAAAGAAAGGCAATTTAGCAAATATAATACCCTAAACTATCTGCTCACTTGTAGGTCATATTATTTTTTTCATGAATTCTAGATTTTAAAATGAAATATATGTAAACAAAAGCTTGGGAAACTGTCTTTTATAGGTTGAAACATGCAACAGCTGGAAAACATGACTTGTAAAACTGTAAGATTCGGCTCATCTAGCACCTTCTGCCTTAAATTAAAATATTTTGGGACAGTCCAGTATCTATTTGCTTCTTTCCGTATAATTCTTCTCATATGCTGCCCATAAATCTTGGTGGTTAGCAGTGTCTCTCTTCTGGCCCCATATTAGATAAGCAAAATGGGCAGGGGAATGATGTGAATGGTTAGTCATTCTCGGTTAGCAGCTCAGAACCAAGTTTTGCTTTCTGTTCAAACAATCTTTGCACTTTTCTGATTAGTTGAAGCTGAGATTAGAAGGAAAAAAAGCAACTTTTTTTCCTGCAAGGAATTGTTCCTGCTTTTTCTTCTTCCTTTTCCCCTCCTCCTCATGGCAGGAATATGCATTGTGATTTGAGCAGGTTTGAAGCCACGGTGTTGTAAATCTCCCAATCACTGTTATTTCAGCCTTTGGTGTGCCTAATTTCTGCTTGTAATCTGATTACTGCCTTGAGCTGCTCCAGCTTGCAGGCTATTGCTATGCATTTCCTATACTCCCCGAGCTGCCAGAGCCTGACAGCTCCAGTCCACTCCTATGAAAAACCTTTGCACGGGCCTAGGACTGTGACTGCATTAGGATTAGCAGCTGCTGCTGCTGCTGTAGCTTTTTTTTTTGTTCTGTGGGGAGTCTTTTTGTTTTAAATTTGCTGAAATATTTTGGTTGTGGAACCATGTTCAGAAATCCATGGGTTTCCGGCTATGTTGGAACTATAAAGTACCCTCAGGAGCCAGGTAAGAGCGCAGAAGGTGGATTCTGCAGGACGTTGCGGTGCCTTGTGTGCCTGTGACAGTCTCTGCATATTGACTGTGGTAAATTGGAGAGCAGACTGCTTCAGCATTTCTTCTCTGTCTGCGGATTAAACAAAGCTTCTAATTAGCTGAGTATGCAAATGCTTCATTGTCTCCTAATGTATGGTTACTTTTTGAAATTGATTCTTGAGTTTGGAACTAGTTATTTAAATTTTTGTTTTTAAATTGAGAAATAGAGTATCTGCCTCAGGCCACTGCTGATGGGAATTCCTATGGTTTCATGCTTTTATTATTGAAAGCGGACTGGTCTAAATAATATATTGTTTCCAGAACCTGGTTCAGTCCCTTACTGGTGAAGTTTACTAAAGCTTTTGCTTGGGTGATTTTTGTTTTAAACCACATGCTGTGCTGTGGTTATAATCTGTTCGTCTACATTAAAGTGGAAATCCAGTTTCAGCCACAGCTCTTGGGTCTCCGCTTTGATTCACAGTTAAACACATGTTTAAAAGCAACTTATGTGTTGTAAAGCCTTTTTGGTGAAAATGTTCTCAGAGTGTAATATACTCATTATATAGTGGTCAACCACAAGTGAGTCTGGATGATCTTGACCAGAGTGAAAAAAATAAATAACAAAACTAGAAATCTTTGTGTTAAGGTGGCCACCAGAGGTTTATCTGAGTACCACATATGCTCCGGATCAGATTTTAAAATGGTGCCTATCCGAAATGAGCTAAATCTTATCCTTCATTTAACATTCCATACCAAAATTATTTTGAGAGAAGCTATCCCAGTTGGCATCTCATCTTACTTGATTTGCATATGGTTAGTATGTTTTTCTTTTTCTTCTATTTTTACTCTCATTTCTATTTGACTTCTAGAGAAGGGTGGTTAGGTGGTGAGAGCATTAGATCATGACTAAGGAGAAGTGCTGGTGCTAAGTTCAGAAGTCGTGTGCCAGGGGCTGTTTGACCCTGGGCTTGTCTTAGTTTCTCATATCTCTGTGCCTCCAAGACTCAGTTGAAAATGAGGCATTTATGTATTTTTATTGTTTATACATTTCTTGGCATGCTCAGGGTGATTACTCTTGGCAACTTAGGTAGCCCTTCCGGCTAGAAGCTTAGGGAGGAGAAGATTCCTTTAGTGATGAGGTCTTGCAACTGCTAGCTTTTACTGAGATGCTCTCCCCATCCCTGCAGTGCACCCATATCCTGTTGCCTCTGTGAATGGGTGACTCAAACGAGCTCTTGCATGCTGAGATGCATCCTGTAGCTTGGGCTGTCTTAGTTACCTGTCGATGAGAAATGACTTGAGAGATGCTTTTTATGTTGGATCATGCATTCTATAGGTGGCGTGCATTAATAAATCACAGTAACATAGCTGATGACAGAAAGACCAGTTGGCTCATGCAGGCTGTCCAGTTACTCAGGTCTGTGCTGCTGAGCAGACCCTGGATCCTAGCTTCCAGCAGTGGAGTCCTGAGCACTTGTGGAATATTGCTCCTTAACTAGTTAGTTGTCTGGTTCTTTGCCATCCTAAGAACATAAGATATGCCAAGCTGGCATTGAACCCATTTATTGTGTCTCTGACAGTGTTCAGTTCAAATTAGGGGAGAAAAGAAAAGTAAACTAAAAAGAATATTAAACTAAAAAGATAGGCAAAGAACAAAAAGCAAGATAGCAAAAAAAAGAAAACATGAAAAAAAAAAGTCCTAAGAATAAATTTCCTACATTTTTTCACCCCTGATATGGAGGGTCCACTCTTTCAGATCATCTGGAAAAAGACAAAAGTTTCATACTAACCCTTTTCAAATCTCATTACGAAGACATTGAACAGAAGTAAATCCTGGCTGATCTCTGAGGCACTCCACTGATAACTCCCTTTTCCTGAGAGTGAATTCCATTTACCACTATCCTCGGTTGCATATCACTCTAAGTTTCTAACTCGGGTTCTACTCTGAAACTGAGCTTATCTATGAGCCTCTAAAGTGGAACAGTGGCGAAAGTTATACTGACATCCAAGTACACATCTAGCACTCAGTTTGGTTCAAGTCATCCAGCCAGGTAAATTGATAAGATTTGTTTGACATGATCCTCCTACGGTAAAAACCTTGCAGGGGTGGAATGTTTCAGTGAATCCAGCACCAGATGCCATATCGCTGGATTTGCCACTTTTCAGTTTGCAAGGCCATGGATTGCCCAAATACATAAAATTTGGTACCTGCTGCTGGCTCAGGACCAAGAGGAGCTGTGGCCAGCCCAGGGCAGTCTTCTGCTGCGAGGGTGCTTAGGAGAGAAGAGGCTACGTGGAAGGAAGGATTGGCCTGGAGGGGAGAGAGAGAGGGGAAATAGGCTGGGGAAAGGGAGAGAGAAGTTGAGAGGGGAAGAGAAAAGTAAATAGAGCATAAGAACAAAGGTAAAATAAGCAAAAATAATGACACTTTTTTTTTTTTTCCCTGACCCCTAAAAATTTGGGCTAGAGCTCAAATATTTGTCCTCACCTGCCACTTTGGATTTAAACTACTGGATAAAATCTGCTCTATTATCCTTTCCTTTAGTAGTAATTCTATTAAATTTACCCACAACAAAAGTCAAACTAACTGCCTTCCTAGTCCCACTTTTGTAAAAGAGGGACAATATCCAGCTGCCTTCAGCAGGGATGGATTAAGGATGTTTTGAGCACTTCTGACCATGGGATCTTCCATCTCCATTGCCCTTACTCTTAATCTGACCCTGTATGGACCTCTCTCTGGGGTTGGGAATGTATCTCATTCAGCTTTATTGCTTTGTCCACTCGCTTTTCCTGGTTTCATGTTATGCCTTTCTTCTGTAAATGGAGTGACGGTTAATGCTCCATTCTATTCTTCTAAATCTTTAAGGTACTGGGGGGAGTGACCATGCATCGCACCATGCACTTTTTACCTTCAAACTCAGAAGTGATGAAAGTTACCCTTGTTTCTATAAACGTTTTCTACAAGTGGTCTATTTTGGTGGTTTTCTTAGTGGACAAATGTTGTGTGCCAACCCCATGAGGTATTGCATAGCATTGTAGCAGTCAAAACTTTGACACAAACCTGCTTTTGATTAACCTCAATATAGTTCGGTTTGGGGCGGAGGTGGGATTTCTAGTGAATTTTTTCCAGCTGTTCTTACATAACATAAATCTGGTGTTCGTACTCAAACTGTGTGATTTTTGTTGTTTTAAAGACGCTTTGAACTCCATTTCAATTTTCTTTAACACAATAACACTGGAACTGAGCTTTTGCAAACAGACTGCACTATAATGATTTCTATTTCTCATGTACTCTATCTTGGTTTATTTAGATAGGCAGCAGCTAGTGTAATATCAGGTTTTAAAGTCATAAGCCTGAATAAATAGTCTGAGTAAAATGGAGATCACTTATTAAATCTGACCACCCCTGTGAGTGGTCCTTATCCAAGTCAGTTAATTAGCAGGCAGGACTCTGATGGCATGAGTGGGCAAAGGCAAGGGATCCAGTAACCCTATTTTGTACAAATCAGCTAAACATTTACTGTACGTGTTCTGTATATAATTCCTTTTGCTGGGGTACACCTTCAGGCACTGCTGAGGCCAAGCAAACTCACTATAGTTCCAGTGATTCTTCAGATGGGGGAAGCAAATTGCTTCTAGGTCAGAAAGAATCACTTTCACACTGCACATACAAAAGTTGTTGTTCCAATCCAAATAATAGCTTACTGAGGTAAAATATACAAGTAATGTGTTGGCTAAAATGACTTCAGAGTTATAATCCTAATTGGAAAAAAAAGTAATACAAAATGCCGAAGTGTCAAAGTGAATGTTCTCTGGGCCCCTTTGGCCTCCCTTGCCACCAAGACTGCCTCGGACCGAGGGGGTTTCCACTGTTGTTACAGTCTCTTATTTGTGTGTGTAAGGGTTGCAGCCCCTCAAGAATGGCTCTTCTGGCTTTTCCTTTGCCTAGATACCCTCCACAGGTTGCACTCGGAAATTTCCTGTCCATAAAAATGCAATTACAGCTGGCAAGCTGCAGGATTCTGATATACCACTAACAATCCTTGTAAAAAAAAGAAAGAAATTGCCAAAGAGTTCTTTCCCATGGAGACCACCTTTGAGAGGATTGAGAAAATGAAGAAATGCTGTTACTTTAAAATTTTTTAGTAGAAAAAACAAAGACGAGTGGCCTTTGCAAAGGAGGAAAAGTGAGAGGCTGGAGAAACCTCTCCAGAGAGCAGGCCAGCACCCATGCTGCTTCTCCCAAAAGAACTGCTCACCTCCTTCCAAGAACCCTGCTAGCCCCCACCCCCAGAACTGCTATCTTAGATTCTCCTGAGGAAAAAAAAAAGCTTCCTCCTTTATATGGATTATGCAAATATTGCAGGCTGTTTCATTACCACTCTGAAGGCAGTTATATCTCTTAAAGCCGCCTTCTTTACTGGGGACCCTTGAATCCTTTTCATATCTACAATGCAATGGGCTTCGTGTATTACAGGGTTTGGCAGCTTAAATTCTCTGGATTCACTACAACTTTCTGATGATGCTTTTTTTCTTATTATAATGTTCTGCGCACATTGGTTACCTGCCGTTGGAGATGTGAGAACAATCCAAGGTAGAGTTCAGATCAGAAGGATTTCAGCTTGGTTCAAGATAGGAGAAAAAGATTTTTCCCCAAATGCACCAAGAAAATATTTGGAAAGGAATTAAAAAAAAAATCCAATTAACCTTGTGAAGACCCTTAAAATCTGGAAAACAAAATTCACCATGCTCTACTGCATTAGCAAGTTTGAAATCAGTTTGCATTTTCATGACTAGTGGAAAAATGGGAAAGTGTTGGGATTTTCCATCTAACCTGTTTTTAAAATGTTTCTACATCTCTACTTGTCAATTCTGGTCTGAGTCTGCTTTTAAGGTAATTTTGCATTGGTACAGAATGATTATTTTTTTTTAGATGTTTTTTTTTTTTTCTTCCTGCCTTCCATTCCCCCATCCATCAGTAGGACTGCCTAACCCTACGCAGTACGAACAGAGCTGAACTCGTGTTAATATAATGTGCATTTATTAAGAAAACTGCTCCTAAAGTTCTGAATGTAGCGTTAAATGCAATGAGACCATAGCAGCATAAAATAAATATATATACATACATACAATGAAAAAGTCAGCTTGCTTGATGGTATAGCATTTTATAGATATATATTTATAAATGATCAAATATAGTAACCATATAAAGGTACAGAGGAAAACTGAAAGTGCAGCATGCTTAAAAACATTGAAATCATTTTCCTCTTAGTTCAACTTATTTTGTAAACCAAAGAACTTTTCTCTTACTTTTTTTCCTTAAAGAAGAAGCAGCATTAATTATTATTATTTTTTAATTTACTTTTTATTATGCTTTTTCAAATTTTACATATCAAGGTAATATTCTTGACATTTTAACATAGAAGCTTGGGAGACAGAAATTCATCTTTACACCAATAAAAACGAACTATTTAGCTCTTACCCCCTTTCATAGAGATCCTCCATATTTAAAAAGAAGATCCATCACACAAAATATACTAAATAAACTAATTAAAAGCCTGACTTCAGTTAGCCTGACTTCAGTGCCAGGAAAAATAGTGGAAAGTGTTCTAAACATCAAAATCACAGAACATATAGAAAGACATGGTTTAATGGAACAAAGTCAGCATGGCTTTACCCAGGGCAAGTCTTGCCTCACAAATCTGCTTCACTTTTTTGAAGGAGTTAATAAACATGTGGATAAAGGTGAACCGGTAAATATAGTATACTTGGATTTTCAGAAGGCATTTGACAAAGTTCCTCATGAGAGGCTTCTAGAAAAAGTAAAAAGTCATGGGATAGGTGGCGATGTCCTTTCGTGGATTGCAAACTGGCTAAAAGACAGGAAACAGAGAGTAGGATTAAATGGGCAATTTTCTCAGTGGAAAGGAGTGGACAGTGGAGTGCCTCAGGGATCTGTATTGGGACCCTTACTTTTCAATATATTTATAAATGATCTGGAAAGAAATACGACGAGTGAGATAATCAAATTTGCAGATGACACAAAATTGTTCAGAGTAGTTAAATCACAAGGAGATTGTGATAAATTGCAGGAAGACCTTGTGAGACTGGAAAATTGGGCATCCAAATGGCAGATGAAATTTAATGTGGATAAGTGCAAGGTGATGCATATAGGGAAAAATAACCCATGCTATAATTACAAAATGTTGGGTTCCATATTAGGTGCTACAACCCAAGAAAGAGATCTAGGTGTCATAGTGAATAACACATTGAAATTGTCTGTTCAGTGTGCTGCGGCAGTCAAAAAAGCAAACAGAATGTTGGGAATTATTAGAAAGGGAATGGTGAATAAAACGGAAAATGTCATAATGCCTCTGTATCGCTCCATGGTGAGACCGCACCTTGAATATTGTGTACAATTCTGGTCGCCGCATCTCAAAAAAGATATAATTGCGATGGAGAAGGTACAGAGAAGGGCTACCAAAATGATAAGGGGAATGGAACAACTCCCCTATGAGGAAAGACTAAAGAGGTTAGGACTTTTCAGCTTGGAGGAGAGACGACTGAGGGGGGATATGATAGAGGTGTTTAAAATCATGAGAGGTCTGGAACAGGTAGATGTGAATCGGTTATTTACTCTTTCAGATAGTAGAAAGACTAGGAGGCACTCCATGAAGTTAGCATGGGGCACATTTAAAACTAATCGGAGAAAGTTCTTTTTTTACTCAACGCACAATTAAACTCTGGAATTGGTTGCCAGATGATATGGTTAGTGCAGTTAGTGTAGCTGTGTTTAAAAAAGGATTGGATAAGTTCTTGGAGGAGAAGTCCATTACCTGCTATTAATTAAGTTGACTTAGAAAATAGCCACTGCTATTACTAGCAACCGTAACATGGGATAGACTTAGTTTTTGGGTACTTGCCAGGTTCTTATGGCCTGGTTTGACCTCTGTTGGAAACAGGATGCTGGGCTTGATGGACCCTTGGTCTGACCAAGTATGGCATGATGTTATGTTCTTACTGATGGACTCTGCAGCCCTCAGAGCTGCAGAGGAAACACCATCCCATTGATAGAGGTGCATCTTGGGATACATCTTGGCATTGGTAGACAAAGTAAGATGACAGCAAGCATACTGTGAACTAAGGTTTAGAAACAAGGTAACTTTAAAGAAAACACTATTTAAAGCTTCTAGTAGAGTAATGAGTACATTATGCAAAGCATATGCAGATGATACTTCCCCTTTAAGGAAGCATATGGTGGTGGTTCTGTCTTTCAAACACTCTTACCAAAAATCCTAAAATAAGAAAAATATAAATTTATGCTTAAAATGCAGATAATTGTAGATGGGAAAAAGTGTTGAAGGCAAACACTTGATGCCGTACTACAGAAGACTAACTCTGTGCCTACAGCAGTACTGCAGGCCACACTTGATCTTTGGCATTACCATGGTTTCTCCAGCCTTTAGGATCCTCTTCAGACCCAAGAGTCTTCATATCTTACTTTTTCATCTTGCAAACAGAAAATGTACTAAATATGCGCATGTTCATTAGTAGAAATGTGTTTCTGGTTTGTGCTCATGGCTGCTGCTTTCAGAATTTTCTTTTTCTAGGTAGAAAATGCTGAGAACGTGTGGTGTGTCTTCAACATTTTTTCTTTTGTTTCCTTTAGAATTTGGCAGAGAGGGTCCATTAAGATTTAAAACCTCAAGACTATTACAGAGAAAGGCACTGAGGTAAGGTATATTATCTTTTGTTATGCTAACCTATATCTGATTTTCAACCTATAGAAATACATAATTTCCTTACAGTATTGATTATTAAACTTGCCCTATGCATGCAGTATTTATGGCATTTCTAAAGGGGAGATTATTTTAAAAGAAAATCTGAATGGTTTCTGATTTGGGTTCGGGCTTTGATTTCTGGTGCTAGCTGGAGACAGAATAGTTTTTGTATTGATTCCACACAGATGGAGCTGATGAGTTTAAAAGGAACCAAATAACAGTGATGGTAGGAAATATCCATCAGGTACACTGCATCAGAACTGTATTTATTTGTTTAGAAAGTAGATACATTTAACAGCCTGCAGCATTAGGCTTGCTAAACCGGTCCCTTCAAACTTTTATCATAGGTGATACCTCCCGGTGTCCTGTGTTCTTGTGCAGACTTTGGTGAATGTAAACACACAAGCTCTTTCAGCAGATAGGAGAGGAGTAGAGGTGCGTCATTGGTCATTTCTTCTCAGCGGTGACTTCCAGATTAATTCCCCCTTTGGAAAATGAAAACCATGTGCATGCTATATTAAATCCCTCCTCAGCTCCCAAAAGTCATGAGAAAGAAGCAGAATCCATGTTCTTGCTGTCTTCACTCTCCCTGGATGCTGCTAGCATATTCCTCTAGGGGTTCCTGCATTCTGGTTGCTGAAGGTCCCTTGTACTGGTGAGATTGCACCTGTGCCGTCCATCTTGGTAGTGGGCTAGCTTACTTTTATCAATGCTTAGTTTCTTTCTTCTGAAGGTTTCATCTTCCTGCCCTCCCGACCCGCACACCACACGTGCTCATACTGACACACACACACTCTCTCTCTCTCTCTCATTTACAGCTGTATCGGGGAAGATGGGGTGCTAATTTGGAACAGAGGGAATGCTATAAAAGATCAGAATTTTCATCGCTGATCTAGAAGTGTAAAGTTGGTTACCTCTAAAAGCTGGCTTTTGCTGCCCTTTCCCTTCCTGTTTGCCCTGGTGCTCATTCTGTATGCTCTAGTGGGAATGGTGGAATTGGATGCATTTGGGTGCACTGTATTAGGGTTGGTTCCAATAGTCTGTCTCCAGGCTGGCTCCAGAGCCAAGAGAGAGATGCTCATTCGCAGCTTTGGAGCAGCTCCAAACTGCTGCTGCAGCTTAGACTGCTTTTACTGGTCTCTAGCTCTAGAGCCACAGGGAAAACAATATAAACTAGTATGGTACTGTAATACACTTAATAGCATTTTCTAAATGATGATAGTGGATAATAAATATTCTGAGATAATTATGTGTCTGAGTGAAAACAGATCATACTTAAAAGTTGTTTATTAAACCTAATTTGTTTTATTTCTTTTTTTATATTCAGCAAATTGCACAATGTAGCTCAAAGTATAATATAAACATTCAATAAACAGTCAGTCAATAAAGCTGAGGAAAGAACAGTCTTCCAATAAACAGTTGAGCTATAGCATTCAACAATAGGCAAATTTTGCCTTTTATTTCAAAATTTACCCCCCCCCCCATACTACCTCCCTACTCTTCACTCCATCCCCATACAGTCATGTTAATCTTCTCACAACCAACACACACACCTCTCCTCACACCCTCATTCACCTCTAGTCCAAGGCAGAGCATAGCTTCCAATATCAGTTGCTGCCTTTAATGCAGACATGTAATCCTGGTCAAGGATAGACTTCTTCAACCCAACCAAAAGATGAAGCAAAAACTTCATCCACCTCTCAGTATAGGCCTCTGATTCCTTCTGGTGAGCATATTTTATATCTATTCACGCTAACACCATAAGCAGACATTCTATGATGCCATAGTGTTATTGTGGGTGGATTTTCCTCCTTCCACTTAAGCAACACACATTTACATGACATGACCAAGGCAATGTCAAGAAAATAATAACACCTTTCTTCATTTCCTTGTCTTGTGAAAGGTTGCCCAAAAGTAGTGTTGCACCTTGTCGCAGAAGCCACACACCCCAGTACATTGACCAATTTCTTTAATAATATGATCCCAGAAGGGGGTTATTGTTCTATAATATAAAAACCTATGAACGATGGTGGCATTTTCATTTTTACACCTAATGCATAGAGGAGTGTCTACTAGTTTCATATGGTAGCGTTTAAGGCCATCTAGGTAAGCATAATGCTCCATTTTAAACTGAGTTTCACGTAGCATCACATCAATGTGCAGTCTATGTAAGGACCTACTACAATCCCTCAACATATCCTGCAAAATGTCAATATGTAGCTCCCTGGACTAGAAAGCACTCATCATTGAAACCACTTCTGACAATTGCTGTTGCTTGCAAACTAGATACCATTGGGAAATAAAATTGTTTGACTTGCCCACTCTTTGGAACTCAGACATAAGTTCGTTTTCATGCTTAAGCTCTTCAGAGGACTGTTTCAATGATTCCAGGTAATAATGACTTGTAAAAATGCAAAACAATGAGACCTAGATATATCGTATTTGGATTGCAAGGACTGAAAAGGTGTCCCATTGCCCAGCGGGCCCGTCTGTGCCCAAAGCTGAAAAATGTATATATATTCTGTCCTAGGAGGGACAAAAGAATTGCCTAAAAAGGACATAAAAAAAGAGGTTGTACTTTTCCTGCCCCCCATCCGCCAGCAACGAAACCAGCTCCAAGCTATTATGACTGACCACAACAATACATTCTTCTTTGCCATTTTTGTAAATCTAGTCTCACTTGTATGGAGCGAAAACAATAGGTATCCAGGGAGCCAACATACCAGCAACCATATCTGATTCACAGATTTTAAATCTTCCTGTGAGCTGTTCCCACAGAAAGTGTAACTGACATGCTACATTATAAAGTTTTAATTTAGGTAGATCTAGTCATCCTCCATATTTTCTGCTGCACGACAGGTTATGATACGCCACCCTAGACCGCCTACCTCACCAAATAAACTAATAAACAAGGACTTGAGGAGAGAGAGATCCGTTTTGGAGAGCCAGCATGGAAGCATGTGCAGTTGGCATAATTTTGGCATAATCATCATTTTTAATTGGGCACTTCTACCCATGAAGGATACCGGTAACTTCTGCCACGTATTTAACTGCATCTGAATTAAATCCACTGTTTCTGTAATATTGAGTATAAAGCCTGGAAAGGTCCCATGGAACCCATAATTTCCTTGCCATAGGCTCTACTGCCATCACGAATAATAGTGGGGACAGAGGGCAGCCTTGTCTAACGCCCGACCTAAAGAAAAACTGTAAGATACGGAGCCATTTATGTGCAGATTGGCAGTTGAGTTACTATACAAGGTACATAACCACTTAATATTAGCTCCCCAAAATCCAAAATGCCCAAAGCATAGTCCCAAGAATTTGAGTCGAATGCTTTTTCTGCATCAAAGCTTAAAATAAGAGCTTGACTATTATTGACTTGAGATAAAGCTGTTATCAATCTATGAACATTTTGGACCCCATACCTCCCCTTAAAGCCTGTCTAATCCTGCGCAACCAGCCTAGTGATAACAATATTAATACAAATGGCCAATATTGAAGCAAAAAGCTTCAAGTCTACATTCATCAGTGAAATTGGCCTGAAAGGTTTAACATCCATGGGGTCTTTACCCTTTTTTGTCAAACTATAATTAAGTATAGGGTCATTTTGCAGATAGCATTCCCATTACCAGAATGGAATTATAGATTTTCGCCATGGGTGACAGAAGGCCAAATTGCAGGATTTTATAATAGATCCGAGCCCATCAAGGCCTGATGCCTTTCCCTGTTGTAACCTTTTAATAGCTGCACAGGCTTCCACATCCCCAGTTGGTGCATTAAGAGCATCCAATTGAACTTCAGAAAGGAGAGGCCACTGAGCAGTCTGGAAAAAACTCATTTGAGTATTCTCATCACCTGCCTGAGGAATATATAGTGTTTTGAAAGAAGACAGAAAGCTGTCCTCTATCTCTGTAGATGTCCCAATTGGCCCTCTGTGTTTCTGATGCCTGTAATGATGGGCCTTTGGCCTTTAACTATTACCAAATTTGCCAAAAGTTTACTGGCCCTGTTACCATGCTTATAAAGCTTATGTTTGAAAAAGTCCAAAGATTTTCTAGCTCTTTGAAACAACAAACTATTTGGCATGTTTTTAGCTTGATCCCATAACCTTTTACCTTCTTCTGCTAGTGTGACCACGTACTGAGCCTGGGCATCCTTAACAACCTGGACAGATGTAAAATTTCAGCATTTCTCACTCCATTTTATTTAGCTACATAAGCAATTGCATGGCTCCACATTATTTTCTTACTGGCCTCCCACAATAAAGCTTGACAATGGGATCGCCAACATTAAAAGACAATTATTCCCACCATTTATTGCGTAGATATTCATGGAAAGTCTGGTTTTGATAGAGTCCCAGACTTATTTTCCACTTAAGTTCCCTCTGCCCAAGGTCCCCAGCTCCAAACTTACCGACACAGGTGCATGATCTGAAACAGAAATACCAATTTTCGCCTCTCATACAAAAGAAAATAGCCCCACTGAGACCAGCAGGTAGTCTAGCCTCGAAATATTTTTGTGAGGATTAGAGTAAAAAGTATAGTCCTTTTCCTCATAATGGAGGACCCTCCATATGTCCAGTAGTCCTGCTTCCATGTTGACAAAATTTACTCCCAATTTTTCCTGACTTGGCCTATATTCATACTGTGGCTGACTGTCAAGTCTATGATCCGCCAGAACTTTGAAATCTCTCTCCAAGATCACTTTAATTTTCAGGGAAGCAAATCATAGTGACTACTACTTCAGCCCCAAACTCCTGAGAATAAATATTAGGGGCATAAATGGTACACAAAACAATTTTTGTCCTAATAAACTCCCAAACACCATGATATATCTATCCTCTTCTTTGGATATTTAATGTTCCATTTGAAAAGCCAGTTGTTTATGTATCAGAATAGCTACCCCCTTTGTCTCCAAGAAAAAGAAGAAAAGTAACATTGACAAACCCACTCTTTAATTTAAGATGTTCTGAATTAGAAAGATGGGTCTTTTGCAGCATAGACATATGGGACTTTTGTTTGTGAAAACATGAGAACATAAGAAATTCCCATGCTGGGTCAGAACAAGGGTCCATCAAGCCCAGCATCCTGTTTCCAACAGTGGCCAATCCAGGTTAAAAGTACCTGGCAAGTACCCAAACACTAAGTAGATCCCATGCTACTGATGCCAGTAATAGCAGAGGCTATTCCCTAAGTCAACTTGATTAATAGCAGTTAATGGACTTCTCCTCCAAGAACTTATCCAAACCTTTTTTTTTAAACCCAACTACACAAACTGCACCGATTAGTTTTAAATGTGCTACTTGCTAACTTCATGGAGTGCCCCCTAGCCCTTCTATTATCCGAAAGAGTAAACAACCGATTCACATCTACACGTTCTAGACCTCTCATGATTTTAAAGACCTCTATCATATCCCCCTCAGCTGTCTCTTCTCTAAGCTGAACAGTCCTAACCTCTTTAGCCTTTCCTCATAGAGGAGCTGTTTCATCCCCTTTATCATTTTGGACACTCTTCTCTGTCCCTTCTCCAGTGTAACTATTAGAGATGTGCAGACCAAAAGTTTATGTTCATAAGTCGAAAGGGGGGGTCAATTTCGGTCAGTATGGACATATGGAGAATTTCATAAGTTGAGTCTATGTCCATATATGCACCGATTTCCTAAATAAAAATTTAAACCCCTCACCCTCCTTAATCCCCCCCCCAAGACTTACCAAAACTCCCTGGTGGTCTAGCGGGGAGTCAGGACGCCATTTCTGAACTCCTTTGTGAGGAGCACGTGACGTCGGCGTCACGTCGGAGTGACGCGGATGTCACGTGATTCCCCGCGGGTTCGCTCCGGGACCCTCGTTGGACCCAAAAGGAACTTTTGGCCAGCTTGGGGGGGTCAGGAGGCCCCCCCAAGCTGGCCAAAAGTTCCGGTTGTGTCCGGTTGTGTCCCGGAGCGAACCCGCGGGGAATCACGTGACCCTCTTTGGACCCAAAAGGAACTTTTGGCCAGCTTGGGGGGGCCTCCTGACCCCCCCAAGCTGGCCAAAAGTTCCTTTTGGGTCCAACGAGGGTCCCAGAGCGAACCCGCGGGGAATCACGTGACGTCCGCGTCACTCCGACGTGATGCCGACGTCACGTGCTCCTCGCAAAGGAGTTCAGAAATGGCGTCCTGACTCCCCGCTAGACCACCAGGGAGTTTTGGTAAGTCTTGGGGGGGGGGGGATTAAGGAGGGTGAGGGGTTTAAATTTTTATTTAGGATCAACAATCGCGATTTCCAACGTATTCAACATAGCTATGTTGAATAAGTTGGAAATCCAAATACACTACATATACCAGTTCACCTTTATCTACATGTTTATTAACTCCTTCAAAAACATGAAGCAGATTTGTGAGGCAAGTCTTCCCTTGGGATAATCCTTGTTGACTGTGTTCCATTTAAAGCATGTCTTTCTACATGCTCTCTGATTTTTTACTTTTAGAATGGTTTCCGCTATTTTTCTTGGTACTGAAGTCAGGCTCACTTGTCTATAGTTTCCCGGATCGCTCCTGGAGCCAGTCTTCAGGTCCAATGGATGATTTTAATGATAGGATACAAATTTTAACTAATAGATCTGAAATTTCATTTTTGAGTTCTTTCAGAATCCTGGGATGCATACCATCTGGTCCAGGTGATTTGCTACTCTTTATTTTGTCCAGTTGGCCTACTACATCTTCCATGTTCACAGTGATTTGGTTCAGTTCATCTGACTCATCACCCATGAAAACTATCTCCGGAACTTGTATCTCCCCAACATTCTCCTTAGTAAACACAGAAGCAAAGAAATAATTTAATCTTTTTGCAATGGCCTTATCTTCCCTAAGAGCCCCTTTAACCCCTTGGTCATCTAACAGTCTTACAGACTCCCTCACAGGTTTCTTGCATTGGGGTGGATTTTAAAAGGGTTATGCACGTAATATACGCGCGCAACCCTTTTAAACCCACTCCTGTGTGCGCCGAGCCTATTTTTCATAGGTCCGGGGCTTGAAAAAAGGGGCGGGGAGTGGGTGGGGCGGTCCGAGGGCGGGGTGGCCCGGGGCGGGACCGAGGCCTCCGGCACAGCAACCGTGCCGAATGCCGGCGTGCGGATCCTTCGCCTGCCCAAAGGCAGGTGTAAATAAAATAAATAAATAAAGGTAGGGGAGGATTTAGGTAGGGCTGAGGGGCAGGTTAGATAGGGGAAGGGGGGAAGGTGGGGGGGGCAGAAGAAAAGTTCTCTCAGAGACCACTCTGATTTCGGAGCAGCTTCAGAGGGAACAGGGAAAGCCATCAGAGCACCTCTAGGGCTCGGTGCGCGCAAGGTGCACAAGTGTTAGAAAATTGCGCGCATGTTATAAAATCGGGCATAGATTTGTGCGCACCAGGTTGCGCGCACAAATCTACGCCCGCGCATAGATATGAAAATCTGGCCCTATGAGTTTTTGCCTCTACGGCCAACTTCATTTCAAATTCCCTCATAGCCTGTCTTATCAATGTTTCACACTTAACTTGACAATGCTTATACTTTGTCCTATTTTCTTCAGATAGATCCTTCCAATTTTTGAAGGATGTTTTTTTGGCTAAAATATCCTCTTTCACCTCAGCTTTTAACCATGTTGGTTGTGCCTTCCTTCCACTTTTCTCAATGTGTGGAATACATCTAGACTGCACTTCTAAGATTGTATTTCCTAGCATGTAGCCAGATGGACTCAGAACAAGTGGGTATAGTGTGCTCGTGCTAGCAGTTGGAGATGGATCTGACGTCAGCACGGGTACATATACCCCCACAGGAAGTGAAGCAACTCAGTAATTTCCGTCTCCAAAGCAGTTTGGAGCTCCTGCACGCTCGCTGAGCGTGTTTTCCAAATCTACTTTCTGCTTTTGACTTCTAAATTCTTGAGAAGATACCGACGAGCCCCGCACTCCTTCGGTGATACCCTCTGGTCCCTCCCCCAGTTGAGTTTCCCGAGGTGATTTCCGCGATCCCTCGGAGGTCTAGGCCTCGGTCCGGTGGCCGAATCACGGCAGGGATCTAGCCCCCGAGCGAGAAGGGCTCGGGCCTGGCTGAGAGGCGCCTCAGTCCCGGCGTGGACTTAGCCCCGAGCGAGACGAGTTCAGCGGTTTAGAGGCAGTGGGTGCACCTACTTGAGCGCGGCGGTGAAGGTATTTCCCCCTCTCCCCCCGCAGCCAGAGACCGCCCGGGTTACAGCCGGGAAGCGCCGAGGATCAGGTAAGGCGTACATCTCTTACTTTTAAAAAGGTCTCCGAGGTGCGAGGATCGGCGGCATTGCCGGTAGGCGACACGCCGTGGAGGTCGCCATTTTTGTCTGCCTTGTTAAGGTATTGAGCGCCCAGGATAGGCGCCTGTGGATAGGCGCACAACGCAGCATATACATTACTAAGCGAGATCAGTTCTCTCACGGGATCGACGCCCTGGTTCAGCCATGGCCTCCAGGGACCCTGCTATACGCCTTTCCGCCGAGGCCCCTGCTGGGCGCCCTTATACACAAGATTCAGAGGCACAGGGGCCTAGTTCTTCTAGTGGCACCAGACTGGCCAAGAAGACCCTGGTACGCGGACATGAGAAGACTACTGACAGGGGATCCTCTTCCCCTGCCTCCGCTCAGGGACCTGCTACGTCAAGGTCCCATCCTCCACGAGGATCCAGCTCAATTCTCTCTTACGGTCTGGCCATTGAGAGGGCTAGACTGAAGAAAAGAGGTTACTCGGAGCCGGTGATAGATACACTCCTCCGAGCTCGCAAGTATTCCACATCCCTTACATACATAAGGATCTGGAGAGTATTCGAAGCCTGGTGCGACACTCACGGCACCAATCCACATGCGACCACAATCCCTATTGTTCTGGATTTCCTGCAGGATGGGCTTCAGAAGGGTCTCTCCCTAAGCTCCATCAAGGTTCAGGTGGCTGTGCTGTCTTGCTACGTCCCAGGAGGGATGGCAAGACCATCGCCACGCACCCAGATGTTTCCCGTTTCCTGAAAGGAGTCAAGCACATTCGTCCGCCACTGAAGTGGCCAGTGCCCCTGTGGAACCTCAACATAGTTTTGGATTTCCTCGCAGGATCCACCTTCAGACCCCTTCGGGGCCTGTCTCTCCGTTCGCTAACTTTGAAGATGGTGTTCTTGCTGGCAGTGTGTTCCGCACGCCGCATCTCAGAGCTACAAGCGCTGTCCTGCCGTGATCCCTTTCTGAGAATCACTCCAGAGGCTATCCATCTTCGCACGGTTCCCTCTTTCTTACCTAAAGTAGTCTCACAATTTCACCTCAACCAAACCATATCTTTGCCAACCACGGCGGGTTTGAAGAAATCAGAAGAAGGGCGTTTGCTACGCCATCTCGACATCGGCAGATTGTTGCCCAGATACCTGGAAAAGACAGAAGCAGTACGAAAGACGGACCATCTGTTCGTCCTTCACAGCGGGAAGAAGCAAGGGGAAGCGGCCTCTCGGCCCACCATAGCCCGCTGGATCAAAGAAGTTATCAGAGCGGCCTACGTAGAGGCCGGGAAGTCACCACCTCTACAGGTCAAGGCTCATTCCACCAGAGCGCAAGCAGCATCTTGGGCAGAATCTAGTATGCTGTCGCCCGCAGAAATTTGTAAGGCGGCGACATGGTCCTCCCTCCATACCTTTTCCAGATTTTACCATCTGGATGTCCAGGCCAGGGAGGACACAGCATTTGCGAGGGCAGTCCTATGCGGTCCTCAGGCAGCCTCCCGCCCAGTCCGGGAGTAAAGCTTTTGTACATCCCACTTATTCTGAGTCCATCTGGCTACATGCTAGGAAATGTTGAGATTACTTACCTGATAATCTCCTTTTCCTTAGTGTAGACAGATGGACTCAGCATCCCGCCCGGCTGCTGGTATACATGGGTTTCACCGATTCAAGGTAAGGCCATGTCATTTTCTTACATAAGAGCATCCACTCTACCAGGTGTCGACGCCTTCCGGTTGGAAGCGCTGGCGGTCTCCAGCTACTATCAATCGGTCAGGGGAATCCTGTTTCACTAATTCATTGATCGTCAGTACACATATATCCATAACAGCTTTTGCAAGGAAGATTACTGAGTTGCTTCACTTCCTGTGGGGGTATATGTACCTGTGCTGACGTCAGATCCATCTCCAACTGCTAGCACGAGCACACTATACCCACTTGTTCTGAGTCCATCTGTCTACACTAAGGAAAAGGAGATTATCAGGCAAGTAATCTCAACACCTGTTGAACATTTTTAACCTTTGCAGCTGCACCTTTCAGTTTTTTTTTCTAACTATTTTCCTCATTTTATCAAAGTTTCCCTTTTGAAAATTTAGTGTTAGAGCTGAGATGTACTTTTTGAACTGACTGGAAGGGGGACAATTTTGATCATTTTATGATCACTATTACCAAGTGGCCCCACCACCGTTAATTTTCTCACTAAATCCTGCATTCCACTAAGAATTAAATCTAATATAGTTCCCTCTCTCATTAGTTCCTGAACCAATTGCTTGTTTATTCCAGCCAGGAACTTTGTCTCTAGCATGTCCTAATGTTACATTTACCCAGTCAATATTGGGGTAATTGAAATCTCCCATTATTACTGCACTGCCAAATTGGTTAGACATAGACAATAACTTCTTATGCTTAATTGGGGAATGTATGCCATCTACATTCAATGTACACCTGTACCTTATCCATGATTTGCCAAAATTATGGGTAATATCAGTGCCGGCAAGATGAATGTATCCAGGAAATGTGGTTTGCCCAAATGCTGCTCAGCTCTGATACCCAAGCCATCCCACATGAGACAGTATGTCCCAGACCCCAAAAACTAAGCAAAAGCAGTTTTATGCATCCCTGTACTCACCTGATACTTCCTCTTGGACTGCAATGCATTCAACCTCAAATACTACCAAACATACCCCCCACACACATACTCACTTCACTCAAAATAACAGACAAAACTACCAAACCGCTCCAAGGGACCACACCCTGCACCTTTTCCACCACCCATACAGTTCCCCACAGAAAGCTGTTGGTTTATATTCAGGTATACTGACACATCAGGAATAATAAATAAATAAATAAATAAAGTATATAGTGAAATAGCGATACTGAGCTTGTATATACATAAATAGATTTAGAGACACGTAGGTCTCCATCAGATGGCCTTAGTCCCCAGCTCTATTTATTTAGACATCAGCATTACAGACATGCCATTCAATACTGTTCCTCCTTCAGACTTGCAGACATAGGCAGTCTGTTAGGCACAAGGAGGGTTTAGACCATGTGACTAGGAGGCAGTCTAATTTTGATTTCAAGAAGTTAGGACATGTTTGTGTGCTCTACAAAGTTCTGCATTGCCAGTTCTTAGTGATAGGCTGGAGGGAATGAGAGAGAAACAGAATTATTTTTGTAATTTTTCCTAGGTTGAAAGCTAGAATTTTGGCTGCTTTGACCACATTCTGGGAGGCTGTAACCCTCTCTCTAGAGGTTCAGGAAGGACCTGTACACCCCTTCAACCTATCAAGAGGAGGTTGCAGTGTCCACCCAGTAAAACCCTTTTTGGTATTGTTTCTATTTTGTGGGAAGGAAGGTGTTTTTGCTGCCCCCCTCCTTTGACCAGTGAGAGAGCTATTTTTTAAAGAGGAGTCTGGAGAAGACCATCAGGAGACCCCCCAACCAGAGTTTCCACCCTGGGACATGGTACACAAGCAGGTGAAGAACGGTAATGCCCTTCTGGAGTCAGGTACTGTTGGGACAAGGGACATCTGCCCTGGTTAGGATACCCTAGTTCCTTGGGACAGACATTCATTCCACACCATGGATGGATTGCAAGTTCCTGGTTTCAGAAAAAAGTGATACTTCCAGAGAGGGATACATCATTTAAACTTGTACCACACTAAAGACAAGGAATCTGGATGTATTTTGACATTTCAATTATTCACTTTATTGATTTCTTCCATTCAGTATCAGTAAAAATTTTTTTTTTTAACATCCATCCAGCGAGCCCTGCCTGTTTTATCCAGGTACATATCCCAAAGAGCAAGAGTAACAGACACACAGACAACACTGTTACTGTGCATTGACTGGGCCATGAAGGTTATCCTTCATCCCCACAGAAATAATCTCCTGCCCCCAGGTTAAAGAAGAGTTGGGGAAAAAACAGAAGAGCTAGCCCATAGAAACTTTTATGGCCCTTTGGGATCAACACTATTCCTCGAAAAAGAGTTGTATGGACTAGGGTGCTCAAACCAGTCCTACGGGATCACCCAGTCTGTTGGTTTACATTCATGAACTACTTAGCTTTCTCGAAGTGCACCGATACATCAATTGAACAGTTGCCAATGGTCAGTTAGCTCCAAACTTTTACTTTCGTGTCCATTCAAACCCATTGTTTTCGTGTCTATTCACCACTGACACTCTGGTCACCTGACACGGGGCCATGTTTCAGACATTCTTGTCGTTTTTCAAGGGTAATTCATTGTATTGGCAAGAGATGAGATACAACAAACCGTATGCTAAGAAAAGAAAATGGAATCTTGCAAAACGTCAACGTAGTAACCAAAAATCCCATCACTGTGCTTGCTGATCAAGCCTGCAGTAGCAGACAGCCACCACCATTCAGGATGTGCACGTCCAGCAGTATCTTCTCTACCTTTGTAGTAGCGGATACATCTTATTCTACTGCTCTATTCAGCAGACTAATAAACACATCAGCCTCAAATTTAGCAGAGAAGATCTTCGAAGCACCATTGTGAAACACTCGCAGTGCTGAAGATGCCAGTGCCATTTCCTTTCGCAACATCACCATGTGCATCAAGTAATCATTAAACATCAAGAAATCATTAAATGGTAAGATCTTATGACCCTTGTACTCCAGCGTGCTTATTTTCCGAAATGTTTGCATAATCTTAACCTTATGCATCCAGTTTGATTCGAGCAACAGTGGGTTTAGGTCTGTTCTTTGGATTACAGCGTTACCCCACTCAGTGTGCACATTCACAGACCACTGGCACAGCATTAACATTCAAAGCCAACTCATGTAGGAACCAATTCTCTAAGTCAGGAAGGTCAGATTTCTCCACCATTTCTGGAAGTCTCACAATATGCAAGTTTCCATGATTGCGGTTTTCTTGATTGTCAAGCTGGTCAGATACACATGCGTTAGTGGCCTGCAACTCAGCAATTTTTTGCTTGGCCTGTGTCATGTGATCCTCCTGATCCCATATTCTCTGCTCTGCAGCCTCCATTCACTTATTTTGGAATTCTAAATTCCTCTTCATATCATCCATCACCGATTGTAGTTTTAAAAGGTGATCATCAAATGTAATGGAGACTGCGTACGTGATCCATGGAGCATTTTGTCAGTCATTTCCATCACATATTTTCCAGGATTTAATTCCGCCACTGATGGGGTCTGTTTCAGAGCTCATAACTCATTCTACTGAGCTCAATATCACTGCTGTTTATCGCCACCTGCTTGACACCATATAGTGTAACCCCCCCCTGCTCTGCCACCAGTGACCAAAAGACTTATTCCGTCTGAGTGCATGAGTCTGTAGGGAACCTACAGGAGCTCCTTCCCTCTGCATCTGATTAACAGGCAGCCATAACCAGAAGATAGTTTTATTCCTATATGTAATAAGTCAGCAATTAGGGCATAACGAATAGGTCTGGGAAAGTGATATATTTTATCTTTTAGTTATTAACTGACATACAAACTGCATAGCAACAGGTCAAATAAGAGGAAAGTGTGGCATTGGTATTCTAAGTCCTCTCCGAATAAATATATAACTCACTTTGGAAACATGCTTTTTCTAAGAGACTCCTACTGTCAAAATTAGTGGTCCTTTAAAGTGTTAATGTCCCCCAACATGGTCCTGTGTTTTGCTCAAAGATTGCATCAGAAGAGACGGAGCACCCAGTAGTTCAAATGCTAAAACAAAAAGAAAGTAATACAAGTAAGTCAAGGAGGGCACATACATGGTGATAATACAAGTAACGAAGGTGCTCCAAAAGCAAGTATTCAGGCAAATACAATTCCAAAGGCAAAGCCTATTAACAAATGCAATGAATACATAACTTAAACACATCAGTAAAACAAGTGTAGGAGCTCTTTTAAATCAGTCTTAGCCAGTTTTTTGTGTTGGAGAAACTCGACCAAACCAATCAGAGAGGTCACATGAGAAGATATATCCAACAAAAAAATAAGTTGTCAGAACATAAAGAAACTGTCAAAACAAGTGTCAGGTTTAGTAAAATAACGTACTGAAAAGCAGTGAAGAAAAAAGAGGGTGGAGGGGTAGATGTTGGGGGGGGGGGGGTAAGAGGACATAGAAAATGAAACACAAAATCATAGAAAATAGAACCACTCAATTTCCATATTTAAATCCCTAGGGAAAAGTGAATGTAAGTTAAAAATCCATCTCTGCTCTACCAATTAGATGTATCCTTTTTTGGGTTATGTGGGTCCGGTCTGCTAGATAATAAATTGGCCCATGCTGGCCCCACACTCTATTTTCACAGACCCTCCTTGTTTCACATTTCATTGGTGAAAAATCTGCGTGACTGGTTAGTCCATTCTCAATCTCCTCTCTGACTGGACACGACCCATGTGGTCAATGCTCGCTGTGCCCACTTTCCCTTTCCTTCACATTTTACACACCTCTTGATGGGTTGCCTAATACCTCTTACACCATTCAACATCAAGCCTCTCTACTTGGGTGATATGTTCTCATATGCCCTGTTCTTAAAACCTTGGGCACCTTGAAAACTCATATCTGTGAATAGATTGTGCATTCGCTCTGTTCGTGAAGAGGCACCACTGGTATAGCACTGGGTTGATGCATCTCACTCCCCTTCAAATCTAAAGGTTTTTTTTGTGATTGATCTGTTGATTCCTTCACTGGGGAGGGGGCGGGTTTTGATGCACAACTTTAATGGCAAGAGCAGAAATGGATTTTTAACTTATTCAGTTTTCTTAGCAGTTTAAATATGGAAATTGTATGGTTTCATTTTTGTATGGTTTCATTTTTATATCATTTTATGTTTCATTTTCTATGTTCTCTTATCCTCCCCACCCCTGCCCCCCTCCCCCACCCTCTGTTTCCTTCAGTGCAATAAATCTGACGGTTTTGAAAAGTTTTGTTATATTCTGACAGCTTGTTTTTTGTTGGATATATCATGTCATGTGACCTGTCTGTTTGGTTTGGCCGAGTCTCTCCGGTGCAAAAAACCAGCTAGGACTGATTTAAAACTCTCTGTTTTGCGATCATCTGTAAGAGCTCCTATACTCGTTTCACTGATGTGTTTAAGATATGTATTCATTGTGTTTGTTTATAGGCTTCGGCCCTGGAATTGTATTTGCCTGTATGGTTGCTTTTGTAGCACCTTCAATACCTCTTGTATCACTTTGTAGATGTCTTCCTTTTTTTTGTTTTTTTGCATTTCAACTATTGTATGTTCTATCCCTCCCGATGTAGCCTTTGGGTGAAACATGGGACTGTGTCGGGGGACATCAACACTTTAAAATTCCACTGATTTTGACATTAGGAGTCTCTGAATATATAACTCACTCTGGAAACTTGTTTTTTCTATAAGGACTAGAATATTAGTACCACAGTTTCCCCTTGTTTGATCTGTGACTTTTCAAGCATGTCCTCTTCTCCTCATAGTAATTGCATAGTAAAACACACTGGTATTATTTGTGATAATTGTGGGTGGATCCTTGGGCCGGTGGCAGATGACCACGCCCCCGGGGGAAGATCCCGAGAGGGACCACTGGTCAAGCTCAGAGTTGGGAGACAGACATACACTAGTTCTTTCATTAAACAGTATAGTGGGCCACCAGAGGTGGCAGTAGTGAGCTGGAAGAGCCCGGCTGGGCTGTAGTCCTTCAGGCACTGGAACAGCGATCCCAGGATGGCTGAGCTATAGAGAAACTGGAGATAGTGAGTAGGCAGAGTATGCAGAGTTCAGGAACAGAACCTGATGGTAACACTCACACAATAGTCTCTTGTAGTAGCCCAGAGGCTGGAATGAAGTAGGCCCTCGAGGAGCGAGTACCTGGTTCCAGGGAAAGCTCTGAGAGAGAGATGGTAACTCACTGGTGTTGTAGGCAGCGGTGACTTCCTGGCAGAAGTTGTATTTGGTAGCAGGTCCGGGAACGTGGGCCCTCGAGGAGCGAGTACCAGTTCCAGACTGCGACCTGAAAAGCAAAATAGAGAGCGAGGCCCCCGAGGAGTGGGTACCTCTGGTAAAGTCCGAGGAGGCAGAGTAGCAAGGTATGCAGAGAGCGAATCCCATCCACAGCAATACCTGGAAGGAGTTCCCTGGTAAACCTTTGCTAACTCGAATAGCTAGCAAAATGAAAGACCTTTAAATATACCGGAGATGATGACGTCATCTCAGGGGGACGCTCCTGAGGTTCGCGCCACTGCTGGTACTTGAGTCGGGGCTGCGCCGCACGTGAGCTCTTAGGCCTCAGGAGAACATGGCGGAAGGCAGCATTGAGCCGGTCTGGGGACGCTGGAGGAGGTTGGCAAGATGACGCCGCGGCAGCCAAACGTCCATCAACCAGAGAGGGAGTCTCCAAAGAGGTAAGGTGGGCGGAGTGGAGACGTCTGGCAGCGACGGTCGCAATACACACAAAACAAACTTCCTAAACAAAGATTTTTTTTTCTCCAATATCCCTCTGTTCATTGCTTAATGGGCAACAGCCCACGCCCGAGGCCCCCTCAGGGCACCGGCAGTAACATTACGGCTGGGCCTCCTTCCCCTGCTTCCCAGTGAAGTGCTGTGGCCTTGTAAAATGTACCTTATGACACCTTCCTATTGAGTAAGGTGGGAACGGGAATGCAATCTGTTGGCCCTTGCAGTGGGGAGAGACGTGTTGACGCAGATTCCAAGGGCTACAGTGGGGGAGGAGGAAGTCAAGAGAAAAAACCCTCTGTACTGGGTCAGTCTGCAAGGCGATTTCCTCCCCTCTCCCATGGACTGCATGGTAATATGTGCCGCAGAGCCATCCGGCAGCACTTCCAGGTGTAACCTGGCATGCTGCATGGGCTGGGTCGATTGACCAGCTGTAAAAAAGAGCATGGAGTGTCAGTGTTGTATGTTACTCTGAAGGGTGGGAGGCTGTATGGTGGAAACAGGTGGAGAGGTAGTGGCGGCAGGCCCTGGCTGCCACAGTTACTTAAGGATAGGTTATGGTTTATCAAAATGATTTGCTTAACATTTGCAGAGCTAGATGGGACTTAGTGCCACGAAGTGCCGAGACATTCATCTGATGCAGTACGCCAAAAGAAGCTGTAGGCGATGAGGGGTGGAAAACTAATGTGCATGGACTAGGAGAGGGGCCTTGAGGTAATAGTGTTTGGAAATCTGAAATCAGTGAAGCAGTGTGATAAGGTGGTAGCTAAAGCCAGAGGGATGCTGAGCTGCACATAGAGAAGAATTGCCAGCAATAAAAAAAAAAAAGATGTTAATGTTCTTGTACAGGTCCTTGGTGAGATCTCACCTGGTATACTGGGCTCAGTTCTGGAGAACGTATTTCAAAACGGATAGGGGCAGGATGGAAGTAGTCCAGAGAAAGGCGGCCAAAATGATTTGGGGATTTTATCAGAAGACCTATGAGGAAAGGCTGAATAATCTAAATATGTATGCCCTGGAGGAGAGGAGATGCAGAGGAGATATACACACCTTCAGGTACCTGAAAGGTACTAATGATGCAGAAACATCAAACTTTCAGAAAGGAAACTGTACAACTAGGGGGTCACAATGTAAACCTCTGGGGGGGGGGGTGACAACTGAGAACCAACGTCAGAAAATATTTCTTCACAAACAGCTTGGTGGATGCTTGGAACGCCCTCCCGGAGGAGGTAGTAAAGATGGGAACAGCAATGGAATTCAAAAGGGGCATGAGATAAACACTGCGGATCCCTAGGAGCTCAAGGGTAGAAATGAAGAAATAGGATAACCTATCTTAATTTTAGCTGTAACATTTCTGCATGGGATAACCTGCACGGCGTAGCAGTTACTACCATAACTCGCTGGCAGACTGCATGAACTATTTTGCCTTTATCTGCCATCATTTACTATCATCAATCTTGTTCTGCTATCACTGATTCGGTTTCCTGCTTTATAGAACATTCTCTCACCTTCTACAGATGTTGCCAGCAGACAAAAGAAATGAGGAGACTGTTATGCCAATAAAGCCATGATGTCAAACTACAGAGCAGCACATGTCTACTTTAGACAAAGTGAAACGAATCATTTGCCTCTAGTGCTCTCTTCCCACACCTGCTTCACCTGACCTCCCCCCTAATCCCCATATATGTTTAGGAATTCAAACAGACTGAGATTATATAATCTAGTCTCTAACCAAGAAAGGGCAGGCATTAAAAAAAAAATTACATCAATAAAAATGTTCTTTCCCAGTAGTTGGAATGAGGTTAGTTTATTTGACTCCTATGAAATGAGGTACCTACTGCATTTCAGTAAACTTTTTCAGTATTTTACGGTAGCAGAGTGGAGCTGTTCCAGAACCTTGGCTTCAGCTCCAAGCTCTGGAGCCCTGCTTCATTCTGATTCCAACTCTGCTCCCGCTCCAAAGCATAGTTAATAAAACTGAGGAGCTCAGCTCTAGCTCCAGAGCTGGAGCCCTGGGCCATTCCTACACTGAATAGCAAAACTGGATAGGCCCTCACAATGCCTGTCAGCTTTGGAGCCCAGTGGGGAGCTCTCCACTTGTTAGGAATCATCTCTTTTTTTTTTTTTTTTTCCCTTGTCAATCACTTTTACAGGTAGTTTATAAAGCTTTAGGATCTCTGTGGTACCTTTAAATGGTTAAGAAAAAAGATAAACATGAGCTACCTACTTAATGATTGCAGTTATGTGTTTTACCGTGATACTGGTGTGATGATGGCATTTAAAAAAAAGTAGGCACAGTTATGACAGACACAGCAGATTTATGGGTAGCATCCTAGAGAAGTGGTAGGGTGTTGTAGTGCAGGAGGAGTCTCACCTTTGGCAAAGGGTTGGTAAGCTCTAGAGCTGTGAAAAGGGAGATTACGAGGGAGGCTAGACATCCTGACTTCTTTACTCATTCTTCAGGAAATTTCTTCGTAGAAAGAATGAGGAGCTTATTGAACAATGTGTACAACTAGATTTGCTGGAATAACTTTCAAAGGGAAGGTAGGAGCATGCCTACCCTTTGAAAATTAATGTAAAGTCCATGGATTGAAAAGTACTCACACACTTTGCACCAATGCGATCAATTTTAAATTTCCCCGAAGTTTGCATTCTTTGGGTCTGATTTTCAAAAGCACTTACATGCTTAAAACTGTGTTTTACGCTTGTAAATGTACTTTACCCATGTAACTGTGCTTTTGAAAATTGCTACAGTATATGCCATTGAATTGTCCATAGGTTTTAGCCTCGTAAAGAGCACTTGTGCGAATAAATGACTTTTGAAAATTGCTATGATAGTATGTTAAATTTATATGTGTAACTCCTTTTAAAGTTTTCCTGTTTGCATAGAGCACCTGAAAAGAACAGAGGAGTGTTCCCTATTTTACTTCTGAAATAAGCAAGGGCTTAAAATGGTGCACATTTAGCTGTCATGATAAAAAAATTTGTAGCTCTTGACAGTTTTTCACTTATTGTTGTCATAGAAAACGGCATGAAATAAGTGACTGTTAGAATTGAAAACCTCTCTGCTTGATTACTTTGCTGCTGAATTGTTAACTGCTGTTTGGAAAGTGATGTAGAACTGATTGGTGTACAAGCGTCTGCTTGGTTAATTGCTATCCCATAGTCATGGAATGCTCACCATGTCTGGGATGACCAATCCTATGCTGAAACGCAGGAGGGTGATAATTTAGTGCAGATCTGTAATGTTGTAGGTGCAGAGATACACATTGCTTGCTTGCGCTTTCTTGTTGCTTTGAAAATATTCATATTTATTTTAAAGAAACTGTTGAAGTATGATGTAATCTATATATCAATTTCTAAACAACATCATGTGGGCCAACAAACTTTGCCATTGCCAAAGTAGTATTATAGATTAACGAGACCTCATATGTGTGGCGGGCTATTCAAACACAAGCCCTACTGCCACTATTAGGTGCCCTATTAGGTGCCCTACTGCCACCTAATAGTGGCAGTAGGGCTTGTGTTTGAATAGCCCTACTGTGTTTGAATAGACATATGAGGTCTCGTTAATCTATAATACTACTTTGGCAATGGCAAAGCTTGTTGGCCCACATGATGTTGTTTAGAAAATTGGTTGAAAATATTCATGACACGTACTTCAGTAAGTGACTTAAGAGACTTCAGCATGGTTTAGCTTCTTGATCCATGCAGGTGCCTTCCTTTATGCTATGCACAAGTCTGAAGCCTGTTGTGTGAGCTGGACACATTTTTCTGTTCCATTTATCATTTTGCTTCTTTTTTCCCCGTTTACTGGTGTTGTCCTTGAGTTTTGTGTAAAATAGCTTGAAGGGAGTAATAAAAGATAGGATATGACAACAAATAATTACTGCAAGGCTCATTTTCCCTTCCTGTAAGATTCTTACAGTGTGTACTTGATTGCCAGCTTTACCTTGAGCCAAAGTATCTTCTGTATGTGTGTTCCATCCTTTTTGCCTCCACCACCACCACCTTTGGAAGTCTGCTCCTTGCATCTTCCACCCTTTTGATGATGTGATGTTTCTTTGTTACTCATGAGGTTTTCCAGTCTCATTCCATGATTAGCTTTTCTAGAACTTCTTTGCACTGAAAAACACTTGCCTCATGCCCATTGTTTAAATTTTTAAACTGAAGGGAGGGATGATAAACCTTCAAATGCCTCAAAGGGTATATTTGTTTTTATTTAATCATATTTAGCACACAACCGTTTGTCTGAAGACACCCATATATTTGAGTATCCAAGTCTAACTTCATAGGGTTTATAATACAGACTCTGTTCCATTTTGGTAGCCCTCCCCGGGATAGGCTGTGCTCTGTCCAGATGCATGTCTCCAGAATTGGATACAGTTCGCCAGATGTGGTTATCTTAATGATTTGTGAAGCAGATATTCCTTTTATGCATTCATCTAGTCTTGTCTTGCTATTTGGCAGCTATAAGAAAACCAATATAATTGCCTCATAAGAATTGCCATGCTGGATCAGAACCAGATCAATCAAGCCCAGCATTCTGTCTCTGACAGTGGCCAATCCAGGTCACAAATACCTAGCAGATCCCATAAAGTAGATCTAATTCCTGTTACTCCCAAGGATAACAATACTTTAGCCTACTTTGAGGATCATGTGATGTGGTGAACAAAGTAGGATGTGTTTCCCTCGGCGGGGGTTGCCAAGCCCCTGCAATCATTAGCAATCCAGTTGTTAAAGGGCTTTTTGAAATCTGATACTTGCCTCAGCAATCCCAGCACATGTTGCTCGCTAGCTTCATGCAAAAATCGCCTACGGGGATGCCACCTAAGGCAAGTAGAAAGGAGAAAGAAAAGCCACGGGGAATGGAAGTTAAGATGGCATCAGTAAAAGACTCCTCCGATAGTCGCCCACACACCGACATGATGATCACCGAGATTAAATAGCTGGTTAGTGCAGTCTTAGATGACAAACTTAGCAGCATTTCAGCACAAATTTCAGATTTAAAGTCGTCTCTCTCTGAATTTAACCCATGGATAGAGCAGGTGGAGGGCCGTGTATCCGTGGTGGAGGACAACATTCTTGCAATTCAATCTAAGATGACGGCTCTTGAAAAAACCGTTACAGAGCATACAAACAAACCAGACAATATTGAAAACAGGTCTAGAAGGTATAACTTATGAATCTTGGGCCTTCCAGAATGTATTGAAGAAAAGATCTGCAAAGCACAATGCTTGATTGGATACCAGAAGCGTTAGATCTCCCAGACCTGAAAAGCGTTCTGGAGATCAAATGTGCTCATCGGTTGGGTGCGAAAACAGAAACTGATTCCAGACCCAGGGTAGTAATTACAAAAATTATGAACTTCATTCATAAACAGCACATCATTCAAGCCTCATGAGGTAGATCGAAGCTACTGTTTCAAGAAAGGAAGATAAGGATAGCTCAAGCCTGTTTAGCAAGAGCATCTGTGCTCAGGAGGGAGTTTTTCACTGCTCTGTGCAATACTAATTCAAAAGCAGATTCGCTTTAGCCCTCAGTTCCTGGCTAAACTGCGTATTTGTACCCCGGCTAACCTTATTACAGCAGGAAACCCTTAATCAACCTATTAGGGCACAAGAAGTGTCGTTGGCTATACAGCACTTACGGAGTTTTAAAGCGCCAGGTCCCGACGGGTATACCGCAGAATTTTTCAAGGCGCTGGGGGACTTGATATCTGAACCCTTGGCGGCGTGTTTTTCTGAATTGATCTCCCGCGGGTCTTTTCTCCCTCATGATAACGTGGCGTTAATCACTTTGATACCGAAACCAGGGAAGGATCCTCTGTTACCGGAATCCTACTGTCCGATATCACTGTTAAATTTGGATCATAAACTATTAGCAAAAATACTGGCTGATCGGTTAGCCCCAATTATCCCTACTTTGGTGGGGGATTACCAAGTTGGGTTTGTTCGTCGGCGCTATGCCTTAGCTAATATTCAACGAGTGCTCACAGCCATGACAATGTGTCGCCAAATGGGGGAACCTCACTTAGTTATTAGCTTCGACGCCGAAAAGGCGTTTGACCGCGTAGAATGGCGATACCTTTTCACTCTTTTGGAAGACCTGGGATTTACGGGATTTTTTCTCCAAGCGGTGCGTTTGTTGTATGCTGACCCGCGGGCTGTTATACTGTTAAATGGCACATGCTCCAAACCCTTTGGGGTGACGCGAGGGACCAGACAGGGGTGTCCATTGTCCCCTCTGTTGTTTATATTACAATTAGAGCCACTGATGCTAGCGATCCACCAGAAGACGGAGATACGGGGCGTTAAAATGGGACCTCGGATATTTAAGGGCGTAGCCTTCGCGGACGACTTGCTCATGTTTGTCACTAACCCCCAAGTTTCGGTTGCAAACTTACTAATTTTGATAGGGTCTTTTGGTACATTTTCGGGTCTGAAGCTGAATGAAAATAAATCCTCGGTGATAGCATATCCCCCAGATCTACCGGCCAGATGGCAGGGCGACTTTGCGCTCCACTGGACGCAGGGCCCTCTTCGTTACTTGGGGGTGAATATTGCGCCAGACCCGGATAAGATCTATCAGGCCAGTGTCCCGGGGTTATTGCGCAGCACGGACGACAGCTTGACTGCCTGGAGAAATATACCATTATCATTGAGCGGCAGAGTGAATCTCTTTAAAATGTGCCTTTTGCCTAAATGGCTATATTTCTTACAAAATGTGCCTATTCTGTTAAAACGGGTGGATTTGCGGAAATTGGATAGTGCCCTGCGCAAATTTCTGTGGCGGGGAGGGAAATCCAGGATCTCCTTGACTTGGTTGAAAGCTAAATGGGGTAGGGGTGGGCTGGGTGTCCCGGACATGGCCACATATAATTTAGCATGTAACATGCGGCTTATGCGAGACTGGGTATTGGATGTGGGGACTTTTTTACATCCCGGTACTCAGAGCGGGCGGTGATGGCACCACTAGCCCCAGCCTATACATTGCAAGCGACAGCGGCCAATCTTCCTTCTTTTCTGTTAAGTTCCCCGTTGGTGCGCCCGATTCGCCTAACCTGGCGGAGAGTGGCAGCAAAAGTGAGTATTTTACCATACTGTGCGTATCTCCTTCCAGTGAGTGGAAATGCCGAGTTTACCCCAGGATTCCAGTCATCCGGCTTTCGGACTTGGCAGGCCAGGGGTATCACGCATCTGGGACATTTGTTTACCATGGAGGGGAGGGTTTTTTCCTACAAAGAGGTACAGGATACTTATGGGTTGGGCACTCAACACACGTTTTCTTATTTACAAATCAGTCACTACTTGATGTCTCTCCCGGAGGAACATAAAAATCTAGCCACATTCCACGCTATAAACCAGGTACTTCACTTGGAGATCCGAGTGCCCCCGTCATTGTCCCGTTATTATGCACGGTTAAGGCAGGGAGCGGAGGGGGACATGTGTACTGTCTTGGCCTCCCGTTGGAATAGGGATGGTGATTTTGTTCTTTCGCCAGTAATTTTACAGCGGTGCTTCCGCCGCACAGCCAGGATCTCGCTTAACCAATACTATCGGGAGTTACAATATAAATTTTTGAGCCGGGCGTACGTGTCCCCTCAAATAGCATATCATTTAAAACTTGCGCCAAACACTAGCTGCTCCCGCTGTGGTCATAGCCTTGGTACTTTGTCACATGCCTTCTGGGCTTGTCCACCGATACAACGATTCTGGCAACTTATTGCGGATTATCTGGCAGATTTGCTGGACATAGCCTTTCCTGTTACACCATTATGGTTGTTATTCGGCTGTATTTCACCAATTCGAATCCGAGATCCTGGCTCGCGGCTGTTCATGGCCAAAGCTTGTCTTGTAAGGAAAAGAATTATCCTATCTGGATGGCGGACAACGGATGACCCATCCTTCTGGGCCTGGAGAAATAGCTTACATTTGATGATGAACATGGAAAATATAGCATCGCGGCACTCTCCCAGCGACAGGAAGCGTTTCCTCTGTGTGGCAGCTGTATATCCAAACTCTCCCACATCGCATTCGCAGTCTTCTTCTCAATGCTTGAGTGATGAGAACTGTGTTTTGTTGACAGCCTGGTTCGTGTGGACCGATACGTGAATTTGGACTTGATGCTATCAGATTACACTTGGGGGGGACGGGGGGGGACGGACTTGGGGATTATCCTTTATGTGTGGTAATTGCTGTATGTATACTCGAGATGGGTGCAGAATCACCCCATCTCAGGAGTGTTACGTTGTTGTTATTGTTCAAAACCAATAAAAACCGTTCAAACATAAACTGCGTATTTGGCATGAGGGGAAAGCTGCAGTCTTTGACTCTGTCCCATCAGTGAAAAACTTTCTGGAAGACCTTGATAAATATCTGTACCAGTTAGTATAATTGATCATGAGTTTTTCACCATTGTCTGCGTTGTGCTTGTCAGCAGCTGTGGCACAGATTCATTTCTATCTGAAAGCCTCCCAGGGAGGTCTTCCAAAAGTGAAGACCTTCCATTTGCACCTCCATTTAAGGGATCGTTCATACTGCAAGGCTGGTGAACCGGCTCTAAACTATTCACTTCATATCTTCTTTCATCAGTTATTAATTTTATCCTACTTGGCTAATATATTATGGACTTTTCTCCTAGGACAAGCAGGATGGTAGTCCTCACTTGTGGGTGACATCATTCGATGGAGCCTGGCACGGAAATCTTTTGTCAAAGTTTCTAGAAGTTTTGACCAGCAGACTGAGCATGCCCAGCCTGCTATTATCCAGGCGAGGTCCCCCTTCAGTATCTTCTTTTCCGTGGTGCAGTTGCCTCACGGTTGGTGGAGCTATTTGATTTCCTTTCTTTTATTGATATCTTCAAGTGTTTTTCCCACTGCTGGAGTATCTGGACATCCTGGGCGCCCTTCCGACCCAGCCGGTGCCAGAGGGGCTTTCGGTTCCCCATAGACTACCGATGCCCTTCACTGGAGCGATCCCGATTCTCAGGTCCTCTGAAGAGGAAGATACGGCCGGTCCCATGTTCCCTCGCCCATGGTTCCCCAAGTCTTTGCTGGATCCATCCAGCCTACCATGGCCTCTGCTCCCCTCGATGCCAGGGGAACAATCTATGTCCTCGAGGCCACCGAAGCAGTTTGAGCCAAGGGCAGATACCCCTCACGGATCTTGTCCACGGCATGCTGGTCCCAGTGAGGAGGAGGGGGCATACGACCCCTGGGGTGACGACTCCATGGACTCGTCCTCAGACTACTCAGATGACCCTCTGTTAGAGCCTTCCCCATCGGAGGAACGGTGCTGGTCACTGCCCGAAGACCTGTCCTTTATGGAATTTGTCAGGACTTTGGCAGAGGCCATTCCCTTTCAGCTCCTTACCGAGGAGGATGCGCATCATAAGATGTTGGAAGTACTGCAGTTCATCGACACTCCTAAGGAGATTGTGGCAATTCCTATCCATGATATTTTTAAGGACCTCCTCCTCTGCATGTGGAGCACCCCATTTCTCTCTCCCCCGTTAACAAGATGGCCGCCACCTACTTGGTGCAGCAGGCTGTGGGGTTTGATAAGAGGCAACTGCCCCACCAGTCGGTGGTTGTGGAGTCCACTATGAAAAAAGGCCGTGTGCTCTTGAACCCATGCCTCTGCTCCTCCAGGACGTGAGCACAGGGAGCTAGATGCCCTGGGAAGGAAAGTCTTCCAAGGCGCCATGCTGGTGGCCCGCATCGCCATTTATCAACTTAAATGACCCAATACAACCGCAATCTCTGGAAACTAGTCCAGGATTTTGCAGAGGGCCTTCTCCAGCGCCAGCAGGAGGCCCTCTCTTGATGCAGGGAAACATGAGGTGCGTTCCACCTACTATGTTTTTGAGACAGCGGCCCACTTAGCCGCAGTGGGCATCTGTGCCAGAAGAATGGCATGGCTTCAGGCATTTGATCTCCAGCCAGAGGTCTGAGACAGGATAGCTGACTTCTCTTGCACGGGTGAAAACCTTTTCGGGGATAAGGATTGGGATGTGGTGGCACAATTGAAGGACTATCATGATACCCTTCAGCAGCTGTCTGCTAGTGCTTCGAAAGGCCCATTCTTGGTCAGAAAATTCTCTAGGCAGAGTTCTCAGAAGCCCTTTTACACTGGGCAACAAATTTTCACAAAAGTCATGTTACTGAAATTAAATTAGTCAATTCTTATAAATTTCCAAGTGCTAAACATGAATGTGACTGTGAAAATGCAAAATTGGCTCTAGTTTTTTTTGTAATATGCAATAATATAATTACATCTTGAATTGTATGCCAATAGTAGGAGACCTACGATTAATACCGTTTGAAAAATGAAGTCATAGACTATGTCTTAGATTTCTTTGCTTGTCTCTTGTACACCTGTTCGGGAGCATCTCTGCGGAGTGTCCAGCAGTAGTCAGCCAGCATGAATATTTCAAATGCTCACCCTTTCTGACTGGGCTTCATATAGTACACTGCTGACATCAGCTTACTCAGCAGCAGCATGGCAGTAGAACTGCATTGCATCAGAAAATGATGTAATAAACTCTGGATGATGTATGCATGATGGTATTATGCAATATGATGCAATATTACATCATTCTAGGCTTATTTACAGTCCTACTGGATAAATTTGCATGACTAAACATAGAAAGTGAACTATATTAAATATCTTCAAAACGAGAGCCAATAAAAACTTTTCATGGTCATATTCGTGTTCAGCACATCAAGATACTACAGAGTAGGACCTTTTTAGGTCAGTAACACTTTCATTGTTGCCTAGTGTTATCGGCAGAGGAAGTATTATCCTCTGGCCGCCCGGGCTTGTCTGTCATGCACCAGTTCCCGGGGTCATCCTTCCCAACAGCCGGCACCCCAGCAATAGACCCCAGCCGGCACCCCAGCAAGCCCCAGCCATGGGCTTTTGACTGGCGGCGAGGGAACAGCTGTCAGTTGGCTGTACCCCTGGTGGTGGATCCCCCCAATTGGAGACAGACTCAAGAGCTTTGCCCATCACTGGGAAGAGAACATTGGATCGCTGGCTCCGCTCTATCATTCACCAAGGGTATCGTCTACATTTCAGCCGGCTCCCAGAGACCTCTCCCCTATGTCCATTGTGAGGTTCGTCTGCCCACCTGGTCCTTCTTCAGGCAGAATGCTCCGCCCTTCTTACAGTGGACACAGTAGAACCGGTCCCTCACCATCAGCAGGACCGAGGATTCTATTAGAGGTATTTCCTCATTCCGAAGGGGAATGGTGGCTTGCGCCCCATTCTCGACCTCAGGGCGTTGAACACGTTTCTCGTAAGAGAAAAGTTCAAGATGATCTCTCTGGGCGTGCTGATCCCACTCCTCAGAAGAGGAGACTGGCTTTTCTCCCTCAATCTTAAGGAGGCTTATGTGTGCATTGTGATTGTCCCCAACCACCAGAAGTACCTCTGCTTCGTGGTGAGGGAAACACATTATCAGTAGAAAGTGCTGCCCTTTGGGCTGGAATCGGCCCCCCACATTTTCACCAAATGCTTGGCGGTAGTGGCCACCTATCTCAGGTGTCGCTCAGACCATGTGTTCCTGTACAAGGATGACTCGCTGGTCAGGAGTGAATCTTGCTCTGGAGCCTTGCAGCATCTAGCTTTGATGGTGCAGACCTAGTAGACTGTGGGGTTTGTTATAAACTTCCCCAAGTTGCATCTCTGTCTGTCCCCTCAGTTGGACCTCATAGAGGCCAGGCTGGACACTGCACAAGCGAAAGCTTTTCTGCCCAGAGACTGGGCAATCGCCCTTGCCTCATTGGCTGCCTTTGTCCGCAACAGTCGGAGGGTACCAGCCCGCCTTCTGCTCTGCCTACTGGGCCACATAGCAGCCTCCATCCATGTGTCTCCTCTGGCTTGCCTCTGCATGAGGAGCACCCAATGGACCTTGCAGTCCCAGCGGCGGCAGGCATCTCAGGATCTCGAGGTTCCAGTCACAATTACGGACCCTCTAAGAGTGTCTCTGTCCTGGTGGGAATATCTTTCCAACCTGGAAAAAGGACTTCCTTTCCAGCCCACTCTGCCCCAGGAGACCCTGATGACCGATGCTTCCCCCTCGGGCTGGGGAGCCCATGTGAACGGTCTCCATATGCAGGGTCTCTGGATCGCCGCTGAAGCACACTGTCAGATAAACTTTCTGAAGCTTCGGGCATTCTATTATGCCTTGTGGGCATTCAGGGACCAGTTGTCGTCCAAGGAAGTTCTTATCCGGATGGACAACCAGGTCGCGATGTGGTACATCAACAAACGAAGCATGGGCTCATTCCTCCTCTGCCGCGAAGCTGTGCAAGTTTGGACCTGGGCCCTGTCTCAGGGGATGTCTCTACGAGCGACCTACCTGCCAAGTCACTTCAATGTGCTGGCGGACCACCTAAAAGGCAGTCCTTCCAGCCACACGAGTGGTCCCTCAACCTGGAGGTAGCAGCCAAGCATTTCTGCTGATGGGGTACGCTGGATTTGGATCTCTTCACCTCCCCTCACAACTACAAGGTGAGCATGTTATGTTCCCTGGTAGTGGGGAGTTGCCATCCAACCTGCGATGCCTTCTCCCTTCATTGGAGGAAGGGCCTTCTGTATGCATACCCCTCTCTGCCACTCCTTGAAAACCCTGCTTGAAGCTCCAGCAGGACAGAGGGACCATGATACTTGTGGCACTTTTTGGCCTCGATAGGTCTGGCTCCCACTTCTGCAGGACCTGTCGGTGTGGGCGCCCATCCAGCTGGGGATGACGCCCGATCTCATCTTGCAGAATCAGGGTACTCTGCACTATCCGAACCTCCGGCCGCTGGCTCTCATGGCTTGGATGTTGAGCACATAGTCCTCCAGCCTTTACAGCTCTTGGACTGTGTTGACTGAAAGCCTTCCACCAGGAAAGTCCTACAGCTTGAAGCGGAAACTGTTTTCCTTCTGGTGAGCGGGGCAGGATTTAGATCCTTTCTCTTGCACCCTTCCTCAGCTGTTGGATTACTTGTGGCACCTGTCAGAGTCTGGGCTTCAGACCAGCGCAGTCAGGGTGCATCTCAGCACTGTCAGCGTGTACCACCGAGGTGTCGCTGGCACACCTGTTTTTGGTCCAGCCTTTAGTGGGTCATTTCATGTGGGGCCTGCTCCAGCTGAAACCCCCGGTTAAGACTTGGGACCTTAATGTGGTCCTGGCATGGCTCAACCGCTGCAGTCCTGTGAGCTGAAGTTCCTCGCCTGGAAAGTCACTTCAACCCGTAGGGTCAGCGAGCTTCAGGCACTGGCTACATACGAACCGAACACAAAGTTCTTCCACAATCGTGTGGTCTTGCGTATGCATCCTAAGTTTCTGCCCAAGGTCATGATTGATTTCCACTTTAATCAGTCCATCATTATGACCACCTTTTTTCCGAGGCCTCATTCCCACTCAGGAGAATGGGTGCTTCATACCTTGGACTGTAAACGGGCCTTGACTTTCTACCTGGATCTCACTGTAGGCCACACAGTCCATTCAACTCTTCGTGTCTTTTGACCACAACAGGCTGGGAGGAGCGGTTGGAAAGCAGACCTTGTCGAACTGGCTGGCAGACTGCATTGCCTTCTGCTATACGTAGGCAGGCCTGAGTAAGGGCTCACTGTGTGCGGGCTATGGCAATGTCGATGGCTCATTTGCGTGCAGTCTCCATCATCAAAATTTGCCGAGCTGCAACCTGGAGTTCTCTTCACACATTTGCAGCCCATTGCTGTCTAGATAGGGATGGACGTCAGGCAGTGCCTTCAGTCAGTCCGTCCTGTGTAATCTGTTCCAGACCTGAACCCAATTCTCTCTGCTTGTGCTTCTTGTGAGACCCAGACTGCCCCCTGTTTACCTCAGCATCGCAGTTATGTTGTGTCCATTGGCACCTTGCTCGGCCGCTGTTGGTCTCTCCAGTTGAATGGATCAGTCTGAAGCTTGGTATTCACCCACACGTGAGGACTCCTTGTCCTAGGAGAAAGCGCAGTTGCTTACCTATAATAGGTGTTCTCCTAGGATAGCAGATGTTAGTCCTGAGGAATCCCACCCGCCTCCCAACAAAGTTGGGTTCTCTTCTGGTTTGTTTTATTTTTTTGCTCGTATTTTGCTATGTTATGAAACTGAAGGGGGATCTCGCGTGGGCGCGCGGATAGTAGCAGGCTGGGCATGCTCAGTCAGCTGGTCAAAGTTTCCATGCCGGGTTTCATCGGATGATGTCACCCACATGTGAGGACTAACATCCTGCTATCCTAGGAGAACACCTGTTACAGGTAAACAACTGCACGTTCCTCCAGGAACTTGTTCATATCTCTTTTAAACACTGCTATGTTAGTTTTATCTTTGCTGTTTCATGGACATCAGTTCCTTACCTCGAATCCTGTACTGCTCTTCTGTACAGAAGAGAGTATGCCTCTCCTGAAGTTCGGGTATTTTGCCTCTAGCGGAAGCTAAAGAGGAGTTACTGAAAGCCAAAGAGGAAATGTCAGGGTTGGAGAAAGCTTGATGGGATTTGTAGTCTTCAGGCCTTCTAAACTAAAGTGGTAGCTAGAGGTGATTGGAAATATTCATAGCTGGAGTTTAAAAAGCCAAACCTCTAGGAACAATTGCAGGGGCGCAGAGACAGAGCAACAATTTGCGGTTGGGTCCCTGATTGTGGCTGTGGCTCTCTATGGATTTTCTTCTCCAGTAGAATTTCATCTGTTTAAAGGGAGCTGGAGGCACCCAGCTGAGAAGAAAGTTGGGCAAATGGACAGATTAGGAATGTAAGGTTGGGTTTCACTCTTGAAAGCTTATATTTGTCTGGTTGAAATGCCTGGCTGATTTGCCCCATTGAACTGAACTATGAAGTTTAGACTTTTAAGAGAGAATAAAGAGCTTAAACTGTGTCTACATGCCATGTCTTGTATCTGGGGACATGAGACACAAGTAAGATATTACCCCAAAAAAATTATTAGGAAAGGCTGCTCAAATTTATGATCCTGAACTATTTTGCAATAAAATCTGCCAAACTGTCAACATTCAGACTTTTAGAGCATTTTGTCATTTGTTTGTTGCATATTTTCGTTATCTGCAAAAGGACAAACTTTTTATATTAATCCTTCTGAAAAATCATTTATGAAAATATTAAATGGAACTGGACCCATGACTGATCCCTGATGCCCTCCACTTATAACTCTTTTCCTTGGATTTTAATTCCATTTACCATGGTCTTCTGTTTTAGTCAAGCAGTTGGCATTGGATCATCATTCCTGTCACACTGTCTTTGATTATCCAGCAACACTGGGGAAACAAATCCATAAAGCAGACTGAACACAAATTTGATGGAAACTGGTAGCACCAAATTCAAACTCCAGCAATGAAATGTTATGCCTTTTAACCACTGGGCCAGTACTCCATGTACTTGGTAGCCAAGAGATGTTTAATCACGGTTCTTGCCCAATAATATGCAATCGATGTAATCTGCATTCAAGATGCACATATGGCATGTGAGGAAACTGAGAGAGATAAGGGAGGTGGGATTATGATTTTGATCTGATGCCACATTGCACTTCCAAAGCATGGTTGTGCCACTTTTGTTTAAACAGCCATTGCAGATGCAGTCATTCGTTTTCCAACATCAAAACTGATTATTTCCAGACATCAAATGCTGTTCAGCTTCCTGGCATTAGCTAGTACCAAATCTAACACACGCATCTACAGTGGAGCCTTCACATGGACTGGGGCTGCCAAGAATCTGATGTAGATGGCAAAATCCTCAAAGTGGGATTCACAAATGATTTTGCTCTCATTCATTACCCCAGACAACCCAGAATTTTCTTTTCTGCAAGATGGAAATAGAACTACTCTTCTGACTTGAGATGAGTTAACTCCATACCCATCCACTTCCTATATCATGCCGGATCTTGGACAACTTTACACATAGCCAGCACAGACCATTTCTGATTCATGTTGGCCTTCAACTGGCAGTAATTACAAGTATAAAGAAGCAGAGGAACTTGTAGAAAATCAGCTGGAAGAAAAATATGGAAACCATACTGTAGTGTTATACCATCTTGCAATATTTTCATAAAACAGGCATGCCGCTATTCTTATAGCATCTTTTATAAAGCAGTAAATGGGACAATCCCACAGGGTTACTACCAGATACGTAAACCTACCTTGATCCAGAGCCTCTCTTGTTACTCCAGCAGTGAGTCACTGACTCAAGTGGTATCCACCCATTCAGCAGGGAAGAGACAGCCAAGAATTGGAAATTCTGGAGACTATCACACCACCTTTAGCAGCATGTTTACAGATTACAAATACTTTGGAACAGCACAGAAGCCACTAGTTCTACACCATCCGTGACTTCCTTTTAGACTGTGTGAGATGCATTTTTTGTTTTTCTCCAAGAAGCAAAGCAGAAGGGGAAATGTCTGAAGCAGTGGCCAGCTAGGTTTGACACTGCATTACCCTTTCACATCATCCCGTAGTAAAACTTGCACATTGATGAGCAATGTTAATGTTGCAAAGGTATTATCTACTTACAATTTTTTGCATGAGTAAACAATAAAATTAGATGCAATACATGTCTTCAACCAACAGATGCTAGCAGGAGGTTAATTTAAAGGAAAACGCTTAGCTATTTTAAATCAAGACTTTATTTAGAGAAGATTATAGGTCAAATATCCCATCAGAAAATTGCTGACTGGATATTTGACCTATAAACTTATTACTTTTTCAATTTTATCTATCACAATATCTTTGATAAGAGGAAGACTTATGCTACTTAAATACTTGCATCTTCTCTTTTAATAATATTTTAGGAAAAATATGCTAATCAGAGAGCAAGGTTTTGTTGGCGCAATTCATTTTTAGTCTGAAGTTACTGATCAGGAATTCAGTGCAGTGACTTTTCCGGAGTCTTGAAGCAAATGTTTTCTTGCTTTTGGTGCATGCACCTTTTTCTGTTAGCCTCTGGTTTTGAATATTCTATGTAAATCTCTCTCTGGAAATCTATGGGAGTGTATTTCTGAAGCTCAAGTTCAAATCTGCAGCCTGAAGATTTTTCTGGGTTTTGTCTTCTTTCTTTTGGCATAGTATTCTGCAGGGAGATAGGCCTCATGTTGTGAGGCCTGTCACATTGCACAGCATAATGATCACATTGCCAGCAGGCCATTGTATTGGATGATAAGGTTGAATCAGTCTTTAGATGTGTATTGAGGCAATCATTGTTCAACTTTTATGTATTCAGTTATATCAGTCTTGTCTGGTTTATGAGGTAATCATTGTTCATGCTTTGTATTTTCAACTGAATTAGTCTTGTCTAGTTTTTTAGGCAGTCCAGTCTTGTTTTCATCAACCATCTTTTTTTAATCTGGTGGCTACAGTATTCCAACATCAATATAATTAATAATTTAACACAAAATACATCACTCTCTCATCTTATATTAACATTAAAACTGATTGCCAATAACTCTTATATATGCTTAAAACAAGCAAAAGAAACCACCTAGTTATATTTCTTCTGAGTTCTATATACTTGAAAATGTAATTTGATTGACCTCTGAACTGGATTTTAATCTGATAGGACTCTGTAACCTTTCTTCCATGTTGGCATAAGCTTTGAAAATATCAGTAAGATATATTGAAAAATAAGATGAGTAGCTTAATCTACTGTCGAGAGAGCATTACTTTTTCCCTTAAAAGTGTCGCTTACCCTAACAAATTGTGACCAGTGGCTTTTAGCCAAAGAAGGCCTCTCCTGTCCATCTTTTGTCAGATGACAGAGTGAAAGGCCACAGCATTTTTTTTTTGTTAACTTAGATTTGCAGATTTGGCCACAAGAGAAAAGCAAAGTAAAATCTCTCTGATAGACTACAGTGAGAGAGCAGCATGGAACAACCTTCTGCAGATATTCTTGCTCTGAGCTAGAGTAAATCTATTTGGGAGTAATGGGCTTCAGGGTAGCAAAGAAAAACCTGTGTGAGTAAAGGAGTGAATACCTCTTTGTGGACGGAGCAGGGGATGTTAATGGAGCTTCCTTCATTCCCCAAGTCCTTACTTTCTTCTCCTTTAAGCAGTGCCAGATATCTCCCAAATGGCACATTTTATAGCACTTGCTATTCTGCAAGACACAAATATTGAGAGAGTTACTCTCTAGTGTCCAAAAAATGGGGATGGGGGATTGTGATTCTATCTTTTGTCTTTTTTTTTTTTTAAGATTTGAAATCTTGAGATTGCAAAGAGTTTATTCACTTTTATCTTCTGAATCATTTTGCTGAAACTCTGTAATCTCATTTGAGTCCATATTCAGCTGCTTTCTGGCCGAACGAGTTAGCTGGATAAACATATTTGGCTAACTTGACTGGGGTATTCAGTGGTGCAACTGTGCCACTGAATATTAGGGATGTGAATCGTTTTTTGACGATTTAAAATATTGTCCGATATATTTTAAATCGTCAAAAATCGTTAGGGCCACGATACAATACCAATTCCCCCGATTTATCGTCAAAAAATCGTAAATCGGGGGAAGGGGGAGGGCAGGAAAACCGGCACACTAAAACACCCTAAAACCCACCCCGACCCTTTAAATTAAATCCCCCACCCTCCCGAACCCCCCCCCAAATGCCTTGAATTACCTGGGGGTCCAGCGGCGGTCCGGAACGGTCTCCTGCAATTGAATCGTGTTGTCTTCAGCCGGCGCCATTCTGCGCCGCCATTTTGCAAAATGGCGGCGCAAAATGGCGGCGGCCATAGACCAACACGATTCGACTGCAGGAGGTCGTTCCGGACCCCCGCTGGACTTTTGGCAAGTCTTGTGGGGGTCAGGAGGCCCCCCCAAGCTGGCCAAAAGTCCCTGGGGGTCCAGCGGGGGTCCGGGAGCGATCTCCTGCCGCGAATCGTTTTCCATACGGAAAATGGCGCCGGCAGGAGATCGACTGCAGGAGGTCGTTCAGCCGGGGTCCGGAACCCCCGCTGAACGACCTCCTGCAGTCGATCTCCTGCCGGCGCCATTTTCCGTACGGAAAACGATTCGCGGCAGGAGATCGCTCCCGGACCCCCGCTGGACCCCCAGGGACTTTTGGCCAGCTTGGGGGGGCGCGAATCGTTTTCCATACGGAAAATGGCGCCGGCAGGAGATCGACTGCAGGAGGTCGTTCAGCCGGGGTCCGGAACCCCCGCTGAACGACCTCCTGCAGTCGATCTCCTGCCGGCGCCATTTTCCGTACGGAAAACGATTCGCGGCAGGAGATTGCTCCCGGACCCCCGCTGGACCCCCAGGGACTTTTGGCCAGCTTGGGGGGGCTCGAATCGTTTTCCTTACGGAAAATGGCGCCGGCAGGAGATCGACTGCAGGAGGTCGTTCAGTCGGGGTCCGGAACCCCCGCTGAACGACCTCCTGCAGTCGATCTCCTGCCGGCGCCATTTTCCGTACGGAAAACGATTCGCGGCAGGAGATCGCTCCCGGACCCCCGCTGGACCCCCAGGGACTTTTGGCCAGCTTGGGGGGGCCTCCTGACCCCCACAAGACTTGCCAAAAGTCCAGCGGGGGTCCGGAACGACCTCCTGCAGTCGAATCGTGTTGGTCTATGGCCGCCGCCATTTTGCGCCGCCATTTTGCAAAATGGCGGCGCAGAATGGCGCCGGCTGAAGACAACACGATTCAATTGCAGGAGACCGTTCCGGACCGCCGCTGGACCCCCAGGTAATTTAAGGCATTTGGGGGGGGGTTCGGGAGGGTGGGGGATTTAATTTAAAGGGTCGGGGGTGGGTTTTAGGGTGTTTTAGTGTGCCGGTTTTCCTGCCCTCCCCCTTCCCCCGATTTAGCTACGGACCGCCGCTGGACCCCCAGGTAATTTAAGGCATTTGGGGGGGGGGTTCAGGAGGGTGGGGGATTTAATTTAAAGGGTCGGGGGTGGGTTTTAGGGTGTTTTAGTGTGCCGGTTTTCCTGCCCTCCCCCTTCCCCCGATTTAGCTACAGACCGCCACTGGACCCCCAGGTAATTTAAGGCATTTGGGGGGGGGGGGGGTTCGGGAGGGTGGGGGATTTAATTTAAAGGGTCGGGGTGGGTTTTAGGGGGTTTTAGTGTGCCGGTTCACGATTTTAACGATTTTCACGATATTCTAAACACCCAAACGGCGACTATACGATTCCCTCCCTCTCCCAGCCGAAATCGATCGAGGACACGATTCACATCTCTACTGAATATACCTGGCTGTCTCGTAGTTAGCCAGAAAAGTTTACCTGCCTAACTTGTATACCTGCTCTAACTTGTCTGGCTAACTTAGCTGGATATGGCTGAATAGTGGTATTTAACTAGCGTAGCTGGACAAATAGCTCTGCCCTGGAAAACCTGGTTTCACCCTTCACTTAGCTGGTAACTATTTAGCCGATAGTTATCCAGCTGAGTGATGGCTGCTGAATGCAGTTGGATATTAAGTTACTACTTAGGTGGATAAGTTGGAAATTATCTGTTTAAGTGACGCTAAATATTAACTCTTGATCTAATGGGATAACTCCTGGTTTAATTTTCAGTTTTCAGAAAGAGTTTTCACCTGAAGTTGAAGAACAACTGTTGAACAGTGCAAAGGATATTGATGCCAACCTACTTGCTGTCCTTCCAAAAGGTAGAAATTGAAGGATTTGTTACCTTTCCTGCTACATTATTTGCTGCTAAGCACCGTCAAAACAAAAATGTATTGAATAATTTTCAATCCTTGAAACTTTCTTGCTGGCTTTGTGAATTTTATAATTGAAGTACAATGTTCTATCTTGTTGAGGGAAGGGCGAGCTCCAGGCATTTTCCTCTTGCTTGTTTGGTCTTCCAGCTCAGTTGGAACCAGCACCGGGATCTGCCGCCATGAGCCTTCATTCAGAGCTACCGAGCTAGCCAATTCCCCCATCACTCCGAGGCGAGCGCCCAGGCCCCTCTCCTGGGTGCGCAATTCAGTATGCAAATGAGGGCCTGCGGTAATAAGGAGGCTGTCAGGGGGTTTGACAGCCGACAATTAATTTTACCGCGTTGGTTGTCAAACCCGCTGACAGCCACGAGTTCAGAAAACGGATGCCGGAAAAATTGAGCGTCCGTTTTCCAACCCGCGGGCCGTGGGCAGATTTTTTTTTTTTTTTTTTAAGATTTATTTTTTTTTATTTTTGGGGTCTCCGACTTAATATCGCTATGATATTAAGTCGGAGGGTGCACAGAAAAGCAGTTTTTTCTGCTTTTCCGTATACTTTCCTGGTGCCAGCTGAAATTAACTCCTGCCTTTGGGTAGGCGTTAATTTCTGAGAGTAAAATGTGCGGCTTGGCTGCACATTTTACTTTCTGTATTGCGCAGGACTAACTAATAGGCTCATCAACATGCATTTGCATGTTGCGGGTGCTATTGGTTTCGGGGGGGGGGGGGGATGCGCGTTTTCTACTCGATATTACCCCTTACTGTATATGGGGTAATAATAGCGCGTCGAAAGCGTACGTCCAAACGGGGGCTAACTGTGCGCTCAGCCTGAGTGCACCGTACTGAATCAGTCTGAAATATAGCATTATAGCATGACATTTGTGCTTCAGCCTTGTGCTTGTTTTGTTAGATAATACTGTAAGTTAGAGATAATACTGTAAGTTAGAGATTCTGCATTAACAGAAAAACTGGGCCAGAACAGACACAAGGCCATGCCAACACTACAGAACCCCAAGAACACATTTACATATGAAATGGGGATTAATTAGCATGGAAAGTAAAAGCAAATTACCATATGGACATTTAAATTCATATTTTATAGTAAAAAGCCAATCATAAAAATGGTGACAATTATGCAACCTAGTTTAGGGGTTGGAAATGTACAACTGTACATCTTCTAAAATATCTTATCAGTAAAATCATTTGAAAGAGGGAGTTTTAAGCTGGTTCTTTGCATAGTACTCTGCCAGTCTCGTCATAAGGCCGCCTTATACTGTTTTATAGTATTTAAAGAAATAGCTTTTCTGTACAGTTGTTGGCTCTTAAGTGTCTATTTCGGAGAACTACATCATGCTCACTGGCTCGGGTACTTTCCACGGTAGGGGTGGGGTGAGGGCTTGATACTTGCTTGCTCTAGACCCCCATATTGTTCTGTGACCCTGTTTTATCTGAATCTCAAAACCCATTCACTACTATCCTGAAAAGTCATATTAAAAAAGATCATTCAAAATGTCTGAGAAATGTACTCCCATCATGTGAAAAGGTCCAATAGTATCCAGAGTCCTTAGTTCGGCCAAATGGTAGCCCCTCCTCTTTGCTGGATAAAATCATTTATTTGCTTGTTTCCACAAGTCCCACTTCAGACATGGGATGCTATTAGACCAGAAAAACTGTTCCCCCTCAGTAAACCACAAAAAGCCATGCCAGGTCCCTTGTCATGCACTTTATCAGTGGTTAGGGTCACGTCTTGCCAAAATCGCTGCCTCCCAAATTAATAACTGCTGCTGACCAGGCCTGCCACTCCAACAGCTGTGCCATCAGCGGCAGTATTTGGAACCACGGCTTGCTGCAGTGCCCTTTCCATACGACATGGACGCCTCTGGATATGAGCCCGATGTGCACCCTACACACATGGCTCATATCCTATCTGAGGTCCTCCTTCCCACTAATCTCTATTTTTCCATGATCCACTGGGTTTTGTCCCTCAAATGCCTTCCTCCCTTTCTGAGAATTCCTTTTAAGTGCTCTTCCTTGCTTTCTTTGCTGCTGCTTTTTTTCAGCCCTTTGCACACTCATCATCTTGTCCGTCTGCTACTGCTGTCCTGTTCTGTTCGAGAGTCTCCTTCTGTGATGGCATGGGAGATTTACTTTCAGGGCCCCCCACAACCAACCACCAGCCAATGTGTCGGCTGCCCCTTTCCCAAGCTGGAACTTGCATCTGTTGAGGAAAAAAAAAACAGGAGACACCCCCCCCCCCCCCAATCCCACCCCTGCTGGTCTTTCCTAGGGCTCCACTTCCTCCCAGTTGTAGTACTACAGATGTGGGAGAGGAATCGTTGCTCATGCCTGCTTTGTAAGCCATGGTGGCTTGCTCATTGTTGTCAAGACTTCTATGGATAAAAAGACAGTATTTATTTATTTATTTTATTTTGCATTTTTATATACCGACATTCTTGTATCAGATACAAATCATACTGGTTTACATTAAAAACAGAGTATGCAGGAAAATAGGTTTCCTAAGTCAAATACATTGAACATATTTAATAAACAAAGGATTACTAAACACTATGAAAAAGGTTAATTAACAAAGGAAAACTTAAGGGAATTAAAATAAACGTAGCACAAAGGATTGCACGAAGGGGTGCACAAAGGGGAAGTGCCCCTTTGGCGCACCCCTACGCACGGCGCACCACTGCCTGGTGGAATGTGGCCGTTTACCGGCTCGCCGCTGAGCGTGATGACGTCAGGGGGGGGCGGGTCTCTTCATCCCTGAGTTCACAGCATTCTCAGTTTCAGCGCGAACTGCTCCTGCTGCCTCCTGTTGGTTGTTGCATGGGTACTCCCATTGGAGTCCCTCAGCCCTTGCATTCTGGTACCCCACCAAGCCACTGGAGCTGTTGGAAGGGCCCTGAGCACTGAGGGACTGTGCCATGCCAGAGGGACTCTGTAGCCTGCCCTTCAGCACTTCCCTAGGCTGGGGGCATAGTGGGAGTCACAAAATGTTGTGGAGGGGCAGAGGCCCTGCTTCTGGCTGCCCAAAGCATGGTACCACTGAATCCCTCACCCCTGTACTCCCTTAGGCATACCCTCTAATGCTAGGACCCAGCAAGAGCTGGATCTGAAAAAGGGGGAGGTGCTGACTGCTGTTTTTAAAGCAACACAGGAGGGGCTTTCTCCACTGCTGGAGCTCCACCGTGCTGGAGCAAGAGAAGAGGAGGCCACTTGGGCAGAGGGGGAAGGGGCTGGTCAGAAACCTGCTACTCCAACTAAATAACTGGGAGTGGACACTGACCCTGTGGAAAGGGAACAGAGACCTTGCACATCTATCTCCCAGGACACCCTCTCTGCTTCTTCAACTTATGGGAGGAGGGTTTGAGAGCAGAATTAGAGGGAGACTCAACCACCCGATCATTGGGCTGAAGGCTAGACTTTTGCTGACAGCAGTGCATTATCTCATGGGAGCCATTCTGGGCCTGGGAACGGCCATGTGAAGAAGTGAGATCAGCTACTTCATCCCCGGATCGAGCCACAGTTTGGAGGGCACTGTGCTCAGAGGATGGGCATAGTGCTGCTTGTAGTTTAGAATATCTCTGCCAGTGAAGATAAGATGCTGACCGGGGGGGGGGGGGGGGGGGGGGGTGTAAGATGGATTAGAGAATCCCTAAATAGGAGCAGTGAAGAGGAAGTAAGTAGGTCTGAGGAGGCAGACCCTGATCATTGGGGCTGACACATGAGGCAAGCTCTGGATACTTGAGGTGGACTTACCATGTTCCATGGCCACCAGGAAAGGGAAAAAGAAAGATCATCCCTTTTCCTAGCATGTAGCCAGATGGATTTAGAGCCAATGTGTTATATGCTCCCCTGCTAGCAGATGAAGACGGAGACAGGTTTCAAAGCTGACGTCACCCTAGATATACCCCTGCAGTTGCCTCAGCCCTCCAGTATCTCTCTGTCTCCTAGCAGATGTGGATGTACTTTCCCTATGGGGATCGCTATAACCTTTAGAAGAAGAAATTCTACTTTTAAATTGGAGAAAGATTGAGCCTCGCTGTCATGTGGTGATATCTAAAGATCCCTTCCCCAGTTGAGAGTTCCTGAGGTGATTTCCGAGATCCCTCAGAAATATGCCTTGGTCTGGTAGCCAGTTCCCGGCATGGACTTTGCTGCTGAAGTAGCTGAAAGGCAGCAGATGCAGGAAGCCAAGCGCAGTGGTGACAGCCAAAGACAGTCTCTGTACTCAGCTGGTAAGCGCTGAGCCCAGGTAAGTAAAATCAAAATAAAAAAGAGAATTTCTCCCGATTCAGAGACGTTGGAGGGGTTTCAGTAAGATTTCCCTCTATCTCCCTGCTCGGTGTGCTGTACCGACGTTATTCCCAATCCCATTGAGGAAAAAGGGAAGTGGGCTTCCGAGTGGGTTGAGCAGACCCTGGTGGGCTAGACCCCGCTTTAGGCTCGGTAGGCACACCACATGGAAGGCCACGGTGGCTACATCTTGCGTGCGTTTTTATGCATCTTCCATTGCCCACCATAGATCGTCAGTACGCGCGGTGCGTGCTAGCTCTGTTGCACGAGCTGTGCACATAACGCCATGCACATATGTACACACACAACTTTCTAGGTTGGACCGAGGAAGAGGCACTCTGAAACATAAACCGCCTGGAAGCCCCTGGCCATCAGATTGGTGTGTCTACAATTCAGCTGCATACTCCAGGGGCAAGCAGTCACGTAATGTCGGAGAATGCAATAACGGTAGCCTACATCAACCACCAAGGAGGAACCAAGAACCTGCAAGTGTCAAAGGAGATAAATCTCCTTTTGGAATGGGCAGAAACACATCTACAGATGATCTCTGCCTCCCACGTCGCAAGAAAAGACAATGTCAAAGCAGATTTTCTAAGCAGCGAGAGTCTGGATCAACGAGAATGGGCTTTGTCAACCAAAGCCTTTCAGCTGGTGTTAGATCACTGGGGACGCCCGTCCATCAACCTGCTGGCCGCATGTCACAATGCAAAGGTTCCTCGATTCTTCAGTCGCAGAAGATATCAGTGGTCTCTGGGGATCAACACTCTCGTTCAGACCTGGCTGGAAGAGGTCTTGCTATACACCTTCCTTCCATGGCCCCAACTGGCCAGGGTCATTCGCAGAATCACGTGCTACAGGGAATTAGTTCTAATAGTAGCTCCAGATTGGTCCAGGCATCCATTGTATGTGGACATGTGGAGACCCCCCTGTGCCTCCCACTACATAGGGGCCTGCTTCAGCAGGGACTAGTCCTTCATGAGGATCTGTCTCTATTCTGTTTTATGGTTTGGCCCTCAAGAGGGCTTGCCTGGTGAAGCGTGGATATTCGGCGGCAGTAACTGCCACCTTACTCTGCATGCGGAAGTTCTCTATATCCTTAGTGTATTTGCAGGTCTGGAGAGTATTTGAGGTCTGGTGCGAGGAAAGTGGTGTTTCCCCTCAGACATTCAAAATCCTACTAATTCTGGAATTTTTACAGGACAACTTGAATAAAGGATTAATCTTTAACTCCTTGAAGGTCTAGATATGCAACTCTCTCCTGTTTCAGAGGCGAGGTGAATGGAACCTGCCTGTCAGCTCATCCTGACATGGCCCATTTTCTGAAAGGGGTAAAGCACCTCCAGCCACCCCTATAGTGGCCAGTTCCCTTATGGAATCTTAATCTAGTATTGGAGTTTTGGGCAGGGACCTCCTTTCGGCCACTGTACAGTCTTTCCTTGCACTTGTTAACCCTGAAAACGGTGTTCCTGGTGGCTATGTGCTCAGCTCGTTTCATCCCTGAACTACAGGGAACCATTCCTCCGGATGACTCCAGGAGCGTTACAATTTCGTACCGTTCCATCCTTCTTGCCCAAGGTAGTCTCGGGGTTTCATTTGAATCAGTCCATTTTGTTGCCATCCCTAGATAGGCACAAGGACACAGAAGAATACCGCCTCCGCAATTTAAATGTCAGTAGGCTTCTGGTGCGGTATCTAGAAGTTTCAAAACTGGTCTTCAAGACAGCATGTTTGTTCTTCACGGTGGAAAGAGGCAGGGTGAATCAGCTTTGCGGGATTAAGGAGGTGGTCACAGAAGCCTGGGTGGAAGCTAGACTGTTGTCTCCCATTGATATCTGCTGAGTGGTGATATGGTCCTCCTTACACACCACCTTCAGGTTTTATCGCCTGGATGTTCAGGCGTGAGAGGATGCAGCCTTTGCAAGGGCAGTGTTAACCGGACCGCGGTCAACCTCCCGCCCCAATTGGGAGTAACTTTTTTACATCCCATTGGTCTTGAGTCCATCTGGCTATATGCTAAGAAAGGGAGAAATTACTTACCTAATAATTTCACTTATTTTAGTGTAGACAGATGGACTCGGCATTCTGCCCACAGCTTCCCAAGACCGATGCCAAGGAATCGCCTGTGAAATGAATATCGATTCCAAGAGATTACGGGTAAACTGACACCCAGTCCCTAGATTAGGGTATCTATAATCTTACTTGGATTCAGCATTTGTTTGGTTGAGGTCAGTTATGGTTATTAGAGATGTGAATCGGAACCGGAATCGGTTCCGATTCACATCGTTAATTTTTTTTTTTTTTTTGTGCGGCCCGATCGCGGTTTTGTTTATCGGCTGCGCCCGAGCCGATAAACAAAAAAACCCCACCCGACCCTTTAAAACTGTTCCCTTAGCTTTCCCCACCCTCCCGAACCCCCACAAAACTTTTTACAAGTACCTGGTGGTCCAGTGGAAGTCCCGGAAGTGATCTCCCGCTCTCGGGCCGTCGGCTGCCACTAATAAAAATGGCGCCGATGGCCCTTTGCCCTTACCATGTGACAGGGTATCCGTGCCATTGGCCGGGCCCTGTCACATAGTAGGAGTAATGGATGGCCATCAGGACATGCTAGTGAAGTAAAGTTTCTAGATGAAATAAATGCCTATTTCATGATACAGCTAGTCAAGAACCAACAAGAGGGAGAGTTATTTTAGACCTAATTCTTAGTGGAATGCAGAGAGGTAATGGTAGTATGACCATAGAGAGGTATACTGACAAGACCTTCAGGGATATAGTAGCCAAGTCCCAATTCCAGTCTGGCAGCCCTGGTGCTTTCTTGGAAGAGGAAAGTCTCATGATCGGAGAGCTTAAACCTGGTGTAGCAGGAAATGATCCTGTGGCAAGGACCTGCTTTCCAAATGGTGCATTGTCATCTCGTACAGAGGATGTGTCTCCCAGGGCTACTGCCCAGGAGGAAAGGGTTAGGTCGGCCATCACAGTTGATGATTCCATTATTAGGATTGTAGACAGCTGACTAGCTGGTGGACATGTGGATTGCTTGGTAACTTGCCTACCTGGTGCAAAGGTGGCGGACCTCATGCATCACCTAGGTAGGATCTTAGACAGTGCTGGGAAGGAGCCGGCTGTCATGGTACATGTGGGCACTAACAACATAGGAAAATGTGGGAGGGAGGTTCTGGAAGCCAAATTTAGGCTCTTAGGTAGAAAGCGGAAATGCAGAACCTCCAATGTAGCATTCTCTGAAATGTTCCCTGTTCCACACGCAGGTCCCCAGAGGCAGGCAGAGCTCCGGAGTCTTAATGCGTGGATGAGACGATGGTGCAAGGAAGAGGGATTCAGTTTGGTTAGGAACTGGGGACCTTGTGGAGAAGGGGGGAGTCTTTTATTCCAAAGGGATGGACTCTATCTTAACCAAGGTGGAACCAGACTGCTGCCACTAACCTTTAAAAAGGAGATAGAACAGTTTTAAACTAAATCAAAAGGGAAAGCAGACAGTCACTCAGGAGCTCACGGTTCAGAGGGAGGTATCTTCAAAGGAAGCTAATGAAGCATTACAGTTAGGGCATCACAACAGAAAGGTTCCAATAACAAGAAAAGTAGTCCAAGGGCCTATAATTAAAAACTCATCTGAGCTAAAAGATTCCAATTTTATCCCTATCAATTGAAAAGCAGAATGTTAATACAAACAAAAAGCACAATTCGAAATGTTTTTATGTTAATGCCAGAAGTCTAAGATGGGAGAGAGAGTGTATAGCAGTGAATGATGACATCGAGTTAATTGGCATCTCAGAGACATGGTGGAAGGAGGATAACCAATGGGACAGTGCTGTCCCAGGGTACAAATTATATCTCAATGACAGAGAGAAGCATCTTGGTGGCGGGGCGGCGCTTTATGTCTGGGATGGCATAGAGTCCAACAGGATAAAGATTCTGCATGAGACTAAATGCACAATCTAATCTTTATGGGTAGAAATTCCTTGTGTGTTGGGGAAGAGTATAGTGACAAGTATTCTACCGTCCACCTGACCAAGATGGTGAGACAGACAGTAAAATGCTGAGAGAAATTAGGGAAGTTAACCAAATTGGTAATGCAGTAATAATAGGAGATTTCAGTTACCCCAATATTGACTGGGTAAGTGAAACATCAGGACATGCTTAAGAGAGAAAGTTTCTGGATGGAATAAATGAGCTTTATGGAGCAATTGTCTCAGGAACTGATGAGAGAGGGAACAATTTTAGATCTAATTCTCAGTGAAGTGAAGATTTGGTGAGAGAGGCAATGGTGGTGGGGCTGCTTGGCAATATTGATGATTATATGATAAAATTTGAATTAATGACTGGAAGGGGACAGTAAGTAAATCCAGTGCTCTGGCACTATACTTTCAAAAGGGAAACTGATAAATTGAGAAAAATAGTTAAAAAAAAAAAAATTGAAAGTTGCAGCTACAAAGGTAAAAAGTGTGCAGCAGGCTGTTATGGTTTGAGGTGTTTGAGTGGGTTCTTGGGTAATGTGGCAGATGACCACGCCCACGGGGAGGAGCCCCGCGGGGAGCCAAAGTACCGGGCTATACTCAGGATGCACAAACACAGAGTTATGTCTTTTATTGTACAGCTGATGTATACCACCAGAGGTGGCAGTAGTGAGGTGATCCCAAGGTAGCAGTCCAGGGACTCTTGGCAGAGGGGACCCGTCTCACCAAGATGGTATAGGCATATTCAGCTGAAGGTTTCCCAGCACGGCAGAGCTGTAGATGAGACAGACTGAGAATTAGAATTACTCACTAGATGGTAGCTGTAAGGTTGATGATTCCACCAGGCAGAAGTAGATGGTAACAGGTACTGAGGGAGGGAGAGCAGGCCCTCGAAGAGCGAGTACCTGATCTCAGTAAGGCACCTGAAAGAAAGCAGAGGGCCCCTGAGGAGTGGGTACCCAGGTTAGAGAATACCCGAAGGGCAGAGAGAGCTTCCAGTGGCAGCACAGAAGTGGCAGAGTAGCTTAGACCAGACGAGTCCAATCCTTGCTAACTCAAAAAGCTAGCAAACAAGCATAGGCTAAATATCCGGATGGCGTGACGTCACTCGAGGGGGATGCCCCCAAGGTTCCTGCCATGACAAGGATAAAGACGTGGGTGGCATTTGTGGCATGGATAAAGATGTAGGAGGCCCTTAGGAGAAACATGGCGTGAGGCTTTGCCATAGCCGTTCCGGGGACGCCAGAGGATGCGGCTTGCAGTCGCGGCGGTAGCCATCTTCCCAAGGCTAGTGGGGAGAGCAGAGGAAAAGGTGAGGCACAAGGGTCGAAGCTGTCTGAGACCAGACGCAACACAGGCGTAAACTGTTAAAAATAAATAAATAAATAAAACCATCCTAGATGCACAGTCCAGATGTATTCCACTCATTAAAAAAGGTGGAAGGAAGGTCAAACAATTGTCAGCATGGTTAAATATTGAGGTGAAAGAGGATATTTTAGCCAAAAGAACTTCATTCAAAAACTGGAAGAAGGATCCATTAGAAGAAAATAGGATAAAGCATAAGCATTGGCAAGTTAAATGGTAAGACATTGATAAGACAGGCTAAGAGAGAATTTGAAAAGAAGTTGGCCGTAGAGGCAAAAACTCACAATAAAAACTTTTTAAAATATATCCGAAGCAGAAAGTCTGCAGGGGAGTCAGTTGGACCGTTAGATGATCGAGGGGTTAAAGGGGCACTTAGGGAAGTTAATGCCATTGCGGAAAGATTAAACGATTTCTTTGCTTTGATGTTGACTGAAGAGGATGTTGAGGAGATACCTGTTCCAGAGACTGTTCTCAAGGGTGATGATTCAGATAAACGAAACCAAATCATGCTGAACCTGGAAGATGTGGTAGGCCAGATTTGACAAAATGAAGTGTAGTAAATCACCTGGACCGGATGGTATACACCTAGGGTTCTGAAAAAACTAAAAAAAGAAATTTCAGACCTATTTCAATTAATTTGTAACCTATCATCAAAATCATCCATTGTACTTGAAGACGGGAAAATGGCCAATGTAACCCTGATTATTTTAAAAGGGTTCCAGGGATGATACGGTAAACTATAGACCGGTGAGCCTGACTCCAATGCCGAGAAAATTCATGGAAACTGTTATAAAGAATAAAATCACAAAACATTTTGATAGACATGGTTTAATGCGACACAGCCAACATGGATTTACCTAAGGGAAGTCTTGCCTTACCAATCTACTACATTTTTTTTTTTGAAGGGGTTAATGAATGTGGATAATGGTGAGCCAGTACATATCGTGTGTTTGACTTTTCAGAAGGCGTTTGACAAAGTCCCTCATGAGAGACTCAAGAAAATTAAAAAGTCACGAGATAGGCCATGTCCTACTACAGACTATGAACTGGTTAAAAGATGGGAAACACAGTGTAGGACTAAATGTTCAGTTTTCTCATTAGAGGAAAGAAAACAGTGGAGTGTCCCTGTGATATGTACTGAGACTGGTGCATTTTTACTAAATGTATAAATTATCTGGAAATGGGAGCAAGAAGTGATACATCAGACTTGCAGTGAACACAAAATGAGTGAGTTGTAAAATCACAAGTGGATTGTGTGACCTTGCAGAAGGAACTTGCAAGACTGGAGCTTCAAATGGCAAATGAAATTTAATATGTACAAGTGCAAAGTGATGCATATGTGGAAAAATAATCCAAACTGTATTTACACAATGCTAGGATCTTGGTGTTATTGTAGACAATACTTTGAAATCAGCTCTGTGTGTGGCAGCAATAAAAAAAAAAAAGAAGTTATTAGGAAAGGAATGGAGAATGTTATAATACCTAGAGTACTGTGTACCAGTATTGTCACCACATCTTGAAGATATAGTTGCACTGGAAAAGGTACAGAGAAGTGTGACGAAATGATAAAGGGGATGAAACGACTCCCCAGTGAAGAAAGGCTAAAGAAGTTAGGGCTCTTCAGCTTGGAGAAGAAAAGGCTGAGGGGGGATGTAATGGAGGTCTATAATTTTTTTTCACTCAATGCACAATTGAGTTCTGGAATTCATTGCTGGAGGATTTGATTAAAGATAGCACAGCTGGGTTTAAAAGGTTTTGACAAGTTTTTGGAGGAAAAGTCCATAAGCCGTTATTAGTTAGGTACTGCCTTGGCTAGCTTTAAAGTCTTTCACATGTATTATCTCAGCTGTTTGGAGATTTGGAGCTTTTCCTTAATTGATACGAGCATCTCTTCAGGCATTAGTCTTTCAATCAGATTTTTGAAGCTCCTGGTCTCAAGGATCCTGTTGCCCTCCCTGCAATAGACAAGTGATACCTCAAAGAAGGCAATGTTGTTCATCCCCAGGTGGGAAATCAGTAAAGCAGGACACAAAATTCAGTGGGCTTAAATTTCAGTCTATCCGTAACAGTTTTGGTTCCTGGCTGGCATTTTGATAAGGATTACATCAGCACCACTGCCCAGAGTATTTCATACACAAAAAGAACTGCCTGTGTGCCGCCCCCGTGCATTAATATCACCACATGACATCTTCACGGCTGCCATGACTTCTTGATGTCTGACCTGTTGGAATCCCAGAGAAGAAATGCAGTAAACTGTTTAAAAACAAAATACCCAACCAGTTGTCTAATACAATAAAAAAAAAAAAAATTGTGACTCGTTTCTATGGACCTGAATTTTGAGGATATGAGAGTTAAATATCCTTTTTCAATTTTGAGATTTTCGTTTGATTAATTGTATCATATCTTCTTGAATTTATTTTTAAAATATTATTTGAAGCTATTATGAAACATCTATAAATAATTAAAAAAAGAATAGTGATTAGTAGGTTATAGTTTAAAAAAATGGAGTAGTAGTAGTCTGCCAACCAGCAATATAGTTAAAATGATGCTTATATAAAGATGCAAGCTACTGGGATTACTAAAGTACTTTCCTCACGTTCTCTCAGGAAGACATTAATAGCCCTGTAAATGTGCATTATTAAACGTTTGTTTGTCTCATCTCTGCCTGATTTATTAAGGCTTTTTTTTTCCCATTCTGTGTCGGGGGGGGGGGGAGGAGGGAGCCATAGTAAATCAGAATCTTTCTCTAAAGTAATAAAATGAGGGAACCCTACAAAACGAACAAAAGATTAGGCAGTATTCTGTATGCAATTACACACCAAATAGGAAACAGAGAGTAGGACTAAATGATCAGTTAGCTAACTGGAACAAGGTAAATAGTTATGCTGTAGGAATCTGTACTGGGACCGATGCTTTTTAACACATTTGTATATTATATGGAAAAGGAAACAGTGAGTGAGGTGATCAAATGTGCAGGCAATACAATTATTCTAAATTGCTAAATCATAACTGGATTGTGAGAAGTTATAGGAGGACCTTGGGAGTCTTGAGAGCCTGGGCATTCAAATGGTAGATGAAATGTAATCTGCATAGTGATGCACATACAGCAGGGCTTCTCAAAATGTGGGTCGGGACCCCCAAATGAGGTCGCAGACCTTCAGCTGGGGTCACCGTTGCTCAAACGATAGTGTTCTTCAAATGCCAGGAGCAGCATTAGTAGTGGCAGTCAGCATGGGGCTTGTTAAACTAGTATGCATTCACAGGCCCTGCAGTGGTCCTACCCTTGCATGAATTCTGGAGGTAGCAGGAAGTCCTGCATGAGGAGGAACTGGGATCACTTCAGGGCCCGCACTGTCTTTAGTTACTAATGCTGCTGCCACTTGCAGATCACTCTTGGGTCCGGGACCAGCCATGAGGAGCCAGTGTGCATGGGTCAGTGGAGCTTGGCACTGTTCCTCTGAACCTACCCAAAACAAAAATGTTGCCCCTATCACCAGCCTACCCTCTCTTCTCACTAGTTGGAGATGCAAGAGTGGATCAACTGAAGGGCAGAGGATTTAAAAGAAGGTCCATTGGAGAGGGCAGAGATTGACAAAAAGGATTAACTGGAGAGAGTGAAGGTTTGAGAGAGGGGATCAGCTGGAGTGCAGGGAGGGTGAGAAGTGATTGTTGGAGGGTGACTGCACGACTGCTATTTGTTTTGTTCATCCTTTGGGGGTCATATGAATTTTTAAGTGCTAAAATGGGATCACATTGGCAAAAAGTTTGGGAAGCCCCGACAATAGAGGAAAAATAATCCAAACTGTAATTTATTTAAGATACATGTAACCCCTGAGCAGGAATGGATCCTTTCACTGGCACCCAGGGGCTTATAGAAAGAAGAAAAGAGACAGACCCTTTCTGCACCGACAGCTTTACTCTCTGAGTCCCAGGATTCCAATTGTGGGGACGAATAATAGTTCTTATACCCTGCTTCTTTGCAATGTTAACCCTTTATCTGTCCTTTTGTACACAGCACTGATAATTAAAACTGTCTCTGCATCCAATAAACATACAATGAGAAGAATGATGGTTTCCATCTTCTTTACTGATAGTTGATTAGATGACTGAAATCTATTTACACTTCATATCCTTTCTTAGTTCACACTCAATAAAAAGACAGCAGAAAGATATAAGAAACTTGTGAATCCACTTCTTTAGTAAAGGCTCTGCTTTGACTGGAAGCACTCTACTTACACCGAATTCCTCCTGTTTCTCCAATTCTTTCAACTCCCGTGAATCCTTAGATTGAAAATTGTTCAATCCTTCTCCAATCCCTAATTGAATTATCAAATCTTCCCACTGAAGGTGGTTAGAATATATAATCCCAATAATTTATCTGAATTTAGTCCCAGATTTAATACTCTTCCAAAATCCTCTTTAAATACTTGAACTCCTTATTCAGTGCCTGGTGGGCAGTTCTCTCACTCCCTGTGTGCATTACTTAATATTGCAGCAACAAAGTTCTTGTTACCTTTACTTCATATTCATTAGTTTCCTTTCTTTAGTGCACTTTGCTGGGATTCCCCCTTCTAGATTAATTTCTCCCCATTCTTGTTTCTTTCAAGATGAAAGACTCGACTCCCATCTCTCAAGGGTTTGATAACTGAGTCCTGGGTACCAATGGCCATTTGCTCCAAGTGGAACAAAAATATTAGCTGAACCCAAAAAGGGGGGGGGGGGGAATCAAGCAGGAAGGGTGGAATAAAACGTCCTTGCCTCCAAACAGAGGAGATAGTGCAAAAAGACAGAAAATATAAAATTACAAATCTCATTGCTCTGCATCAGGTCATCAGACAGCTTTATCCTCTGGAGGAAACCTAGACATCTGCCAGAATCTTCCCTAACACATGATTTAACTTTATATAGCAGATGTCCCAATTCACTGTGAAGGGGGACTGAGACTCACAAAGAATTCTCAAAAATTGTCTTAAGGGTGCAATGCAAGCATAAAGGCTGGATAGACAAGTCAGTGGGAGGCTAACTCCTAAATGGGAAAACGTCCTTACTCCTTTCCCATAACTTAAGAAAAATATGAGAGCAAGAGACTGAAAGCAACCTGCTTCTGCAGAAGGATAGAAAATGCATTGGGTTGATAAACAGGTAGGACGCACCATTGGCTGTTCCCACATGGGAGAACAAAACCCAAACTTCTCTCACTTATTGCTACACAGAACCTCCCCAGTAAATTATTACACTCCTTTTAGTTAGGGAATCCTTTTCCTGGGTGATGACTCCTAACACAGAATCCAGCTTCATGTACCTGTATTTGGGATTATTTTTCCCTATGTGCATTACTTTGCACTTACCAACATTAAATTGCATCTGCCATTTAAAGTCCAGTCTCCTAGTCTCACAAGGTTATATATGTGATATGCTGTATTAATTTGGTATTGCTGTAATCTACACCAAACACTCTGACGTGGAGGGAGAGGAATATAAACCTTCAAATAATTAAATAAAGGTCCTTGGGTCTGCAGTTCCACACAATCTGCTGTTGTTTTAACAACTTGAAACAATTTTATCTTCAAAGTTGGTCTCCTCACGCATTCTGTTTTCCAGATCATTTATGAATATATTAAATAGCACACATCCTAATACAAAGCCCATGGTCACTCCACTAATGACCTTTCTCCAATTGATCTACCCAGACAGGAAACAGAGGGTAGATCGATTGGAATGTCCTATTGTGGCGGCAGTGTCCACAATAGGGGACTGCCGCCTATCTCATGGCCATCCAATATCCTGAGGAATCTTTCTCATGAGGGACTTTGTCAAATGCCTTCTGAAAATCCAAATTACTATATCAACTGGCTAACCTTTATCCGCAAGATTTCCCTTTGCAAAATCCATGTTTGCTCTCCCCCATGGCTATCTATATGGTCAGTTATTTTGTTTTTAAGAACAGCTTCTACTATTTTACCCAACACCAACGTGAGGCTCACTGATCTATTGTTTTCCGGATCACCCCTGGAGTCATTTTTAAAAATTGGCATCACATTGTCCATGTGATGAGCGCTAACTCATTCACTCTGTGTTGGACGCATGTTAAATAGGCGCTAATCCCCTTATTGCATTAGGGGGCGGATTAGCACCTATTTAACCCGCATCTGACAGCGAGCTAAACAGTGCGCTCGGCCTTTAAATATCCCTCCCTCCAAACCATGCTATGCTGAGCGACTGTCAGCTGTCCCCTTTGTTCTGGTTTAAATCTGCTCTATCTCCTTTTTAAAGGTTAGTGCCAGCAGCCTGGTTCCACCCTGGTTAAGGTGGAGCCCATCCCTTCGGAAAAGATTCCCCTTCCCCAACATGGTCCCCAGTTCCTTACAAAACTGAATCCCTCTTCCTTGCACCATCCCTGGGATAAGTAGCATATAATCTATCTTTTGGGATCCTGCCAGGTTCTTGTGACGTGGATTGCCCACTGTTGGAAACAGGATACTGGATTTGATGGACCTTTGGTCTGACCCAGTATATCAAGCCTTATGATCTTTTGTTCTTATTTACTCTATATCCTGCATAGTTTCAGATGGTATGAACAGTGTGAAAGACAGATATTGAAGAGGAGACAAGGCCGCACTTGCTGGGCTATAAGTGCCTCACAGAAGGCATTGAGAGGGGTGTTTCCCACATCTGTAGTCTGTGACCCTCTGAGATGGCTGCTGCTGTGTGACCAGATAGAGTGGACTCCCTATTAAGGAAGGCAGGGGCAGTAGCTTCAGGGAATGGGGCAGATAGTTGTGCCTGAACTTATTTTGCTGATGTGTGGCAACTGCAGGTATTCTGAGGCTTCAGGTTGAACAATGGTCTTTGTGCCATTGCTGCTCAACATTGCAAGGTGCTTAAATGGGAGATCTTTAAGTACTAAGAGGTGCAATCAGAAATCCAAGAAAATGTGGCAGAAAGATAGGAAAATTGTCCCAGATTATATTGGGACAGTATACTGACCTGATTAAGAAGAATTTCCAAATGCACCTTGATATGATACCTATAAAGATTACACCCTATGAACTCCAGGAGGAGGCTGTCTTTGGCATAAGAACATAAGAAAATGCCATACTGGGTCAGACCAAGGGTCCATCAAGCCCAGCATCCTGTTTCCAACAGTGTCCAATCCAGGCCATAAGAACCTGGCAAGTACCCAAAAACTAAGTCTATCCCATGCTACTGATGCTAGTAATAGCAGTGGCTATTTTCTAAGTCAGCTTAATAGCAGGTAATGGACTTCTCCAAGAACTTATCCAATCCTTTTTAAAACCCAGCTACGCTAACTGCACTAACCACATCCTCTGGCAACAAATTCCAGAGTTTAATTGTGCGTTGAGTGAAAAAGAACTTTCTCCAACTAGTTTTAAATGTGCCCCATGCTAACTTCATGGAGTGCCCCCTAGTCTTTTATTATCCAAAAGAGTAAATAACTGATTAACATTAACCCGTTCTAGACCTCTCATGATTTTAAACTCCTCTATCATATCCCCCCTCAGCCGTCTCTTCTCCAAGCTGAAAAGTCCTAACCTCTTCAGCCTTTCCTCATAGAGGAGCTGTTCCATTCCCTTTATCATTTTGGTCACCCTTCTCTGTACCTTCTCCATCACAACTGTCTTTTTTGAGATGCGGTGACCAGAATTGTACACAGTATTCAAGGTGCGGCGACCAGAATTGTACACAGTATTCAAGGTGCGGTCTCACCATAGAGCGATACAGAGGCATTATGACATTTTCCGTTTTATTCACCATTCCCTTTCTAATAATTCCCAACATTGTTTGCTTTTTTGACTGCCGCAGCACACTGAACGGATGATTCTAATGTGTTATCCACATACTAAGAATGGCAGTAGTACAGTTAAGAGATTGAGATCATTTCCAACACATTCTGACTTTCAAATGAGGTTCATTCTTGTCAAGGTATGTGCAACAGAAACCCATTTTGAAACACTGTGCCCTGAATAGATGGTCAGATGCCAGGGTAACTGCCATGCAACTGAAACTTTATAGATCTCAACAGACTCTTGGTTTATATTAAAATGTAAATGCCAAATTATTCTTCTTGACCATGCTAAACAACTTTTCTATTTTTTTAAATCGGGTTAAAGAAGGTTGCAAGATCCATGGAAATCAACAAATTAAGGGGTAGATTTTAAGATGTGTGTGCGCGCGCACATGGACGCCCGATTTTATAACATGTGCGCGCATGTTATAAAATTGGGGGTCAGCGCGTGCAAAGGGGTGCACATTAGTGCAATTTGCATGCGCCGATGCCCGCGGCCTTCCCCAGTTCCCTCCCAGGCCACTCCAACTTAGGATCGGCCTGGGAGGGAATTTCTCTACCCCCTAATCTAACCTTCCTAACCCTTCCCCTAACCTACCCACCCCCTAGCCCTATCCTACCCCCCCCCCCCCCACCAAAAAGTTATCTTACCTGTTGCACCTACTCGAAGCAGGCGCAGGTTGCGCGCACCAGCTGCCTGCCGGCACGCGATCCCCCAGCATGGCAGCTGTGCCGGGGGTCTCTAGCCCCGCCCCCTCCCCTTTTCTTCGGCCCCGGGACTTAACGTGCGTGGCTGGGCCTTTTTAAAATAGGCCCGGCGCGTGTAAGACCACCTATGTGCGTAAATCCGGCCTTAAGAGAACAATTAGTTAAGAGAAATTCATTACAATAATTAAGAAACTTTACCAGTTCTTGGCTTCCTCATTGAATCATATTAATGAATTAACATAACATTCCCTCATGAAATTGGAATATTTCATTTTTGCAGTAGAAAGGGAAAACATTTACATTGGGAAATACCTTGAGGGTACAGTTGCTTTAGTGAAATGGTGTGTATGTGTAAGAGGAGAAGGGAGTTGGGTTTTGGTTTTTTTTTTTTGGGTGGGGGGGTTGCTGTAATCTTAGTCTTTTAATTTTATTCTAGATAAAGATGGTATTCAGTTTTCTTGGTTTTTTTTTTTTTCTGCTCTGAATGCATGGTCATTTATTTACATTTTAAAGAAGTGTACACTATAGAGTTTTAATATCACAAATGTTTGTGTAGGAATATTGTTAAATTTGCCTATTTGTTTATTCTAAAAAAAAAGACCAGTTTTGAGGAGCTGTTTCATATGGAAAGTGAAGGCTCCCTCTACTGGCACACGGGCAAGGATTGTCAGTAGAGGTACAAAAACAGTCAACTGGTAAGAAAAAGGCCTAGGCAATGTGACCGGCATGAAAAAGATCCTTTTCTGCAGGGAAGTTAGAACCATTTTTCTAGTGTTTTTGACCTACATATAATGGAAGCCTGTACCCACAGAGGATGCTTCAGCACCCTTAGTTCCAACTCCTTTGTTTTTTTTTGTTCATGAGAAATCGCATTTCAAAGACCAAATGATAACTTGGTGTTTTAGTTTCAAAAATTTGCCATTGGTTTTGAAACCTAATTAATAAACATTTTTAAAGAAGAAGAGTGTGTGTGTGTGCTATGCACAGTCCTCATTGAATTTTCATACTAATTTGAAATCGGTTTCAAATTCCATAGTGATTGAAGGAATTTTATTTTGCAATTTAAAAATAGACTGGTTTGAGACTGGTTTGGTAACAGCTTATTGACCTTATCTTTGAGAATTCTACAGTTATCCCATGATATCCATACGTCGTAAAGATGAATGTCCTTTTTTTCAAGTAGATTTAAAATGTATTCAGCAGATGTACAGTTTTCACGTAGGGAGCTTCTCCAGAGTCCATGAAGGGGATGTTTAAGAGCTGTAATATAGCTAATATGTATGCTTTTAAAATTGTCAGTTGTTCCTCAGTAAGGCTGAAGTGACTTTGCTGGTCTTTTCTTGTCCTTTCCTTTCTTGTTGCCTACTCACAGGAGTTCAGATCGAAGCAAAGACTCCGAGAAACTGACAAACTGAAAATATCAAAATGCGAAGCCTATAGCACTGCTTCCCAAACAAGTACTGAGAGGCAATCCCCAGCCAGCTGGAATTTTAGGATATCCATAATGAATATTCATAAGATAGATTTGCATGCACTGTTTCCATCACATACAAATTTATCTCATGCATATTCATTGCGGATATCCTGAAAATTCCCCCAGGAGAAGGAACCACTAACATATAACATCAGCTAAATAAATGTTTTGGTTTTTTTTTAGTATTCTAATACTTAGTTCTCTTTTAGTTTCAGAGTTAAGAAAGCTTTTCGAACCAAACAAGAAATCTGTGTTGGAAATGAAAAGGTAGGAAGAGATTACTTTGGCACTACTGGAAAAAAAAAAAACAGTGACAAAATGTCTTGCTTTTCTCTTTAAGCACTTCTGATAAATACTGCCCAGTATTTGGTGGAATTAATTTTGTTTTTGCATTATGTTGTATACAATGCAGAAAAGAGAGGATAGCCAGGCGTTTAGAAGGCATTGAAAATGATGCTCAACCCATGTTGGTACAGAACTGTCCAGGATTAGTAACACACCGTTTATTGGAAGAAGATGCACCAAGGTATATGCGCGCTACAGACCCCTATAGCCCACGCTTAGGTAAGAATGGAATAGACATGCCAAGCATTTCATTTTTTCAGTTTTTTAAACTGTTTGGTTATCATAATTTGTAACACTTTTGCATTCAGAGGTCTTCAACTGAATAAGTGGAGCTAGTGGTCTGCCATCTTTTTTAAAACTGTATGATGCTGCTTTGAATAGAACTGTCAAACATTTTGCCACAGTAAAAAAAATAATACTGTGTGCTTTTTGTTCCTGCTAGACCAGTCCTTCCACATGGAATTTCCACCTTCACAGCTGACAGAGATATAGGACACACCTCTTTCATGATCTCACTCTGGGCTATAAGGGAGGTGTGGCTCTAGGCAATGGACAGTAGTCTCTGTCTCTGGCAACTGCAGACATGTGAGAACTGGTAGCACAAGCTCTGAGCCTAGATTCAGCCCCAGCCTGGCTGAGCCACCTTTGCTCCTGGGACAACATTTTGTCGGGACTGATTTTCCCAGTGGAAACTGATCTCCCAGGGTTACCTAGTCAAATTCCCCTGAAGGTGATCCCGGTATCCTTGAGGGTATTGGATTTGCAGGGAAAGGGATTCCCTAGGCCCACTAGAGGAATCAGAGAGGCCTTTCTTACCTGGAGCATTCAAAAATGCTCCAGGTAAGCCTCCAGGTAAGAAAAGCCTTTTACTCACTCTCTTCTTGTCTCTCCCCCTCTCTCCCTTTTTCTTCCTGTTCTCTCCTCCCAGACTGCTTTGTATGGATAACAAAGCTATTGAACTTAAAAAAAAAAAAAAAAAAAAAAAAAAAAAAAAAGAGAGAGAGAGAGAAGAATCCTGAGAGTTAAGAGGCTGGATTAACTATGGCATGCTCTCTAGTACCCAGATGGGGAAGAGTGTAATTAGGCGAGGGAAAAGGAATTGTACCACAATGTTTCTCTCTTCCTGTGGTTAGGTCATCTTGCAGATATTAAGCTTTCTTCAAAGCAGTCTGGACAAGGGATTGTCTCTGTTCCCTGATTATCATATTACAGGGGCCAAATTAAAGACACCCAAGTAGCAGCTCACCAGTTATAATGCGATTTCTAAAAGGAATAAAGTGTATTTGGCCACCCTTCAGAGCAATAATCTTGCAGTGAAACCTCAATGTGGTCTTAAAGGTCTTGGTGAAGTCCAGCAAAATAGGCATCTCTAAAGGATCTATCCCTTAAAATTTCCTTTCTCATAGCTATATGCTCTACTAGGCACATCTCTGAACTACAGGCTCTCATATGTAGGGATCCGTATTTGGTTTTTTTTTTTCCCCTCCGGACTTTCACACCTTTTGGCCTGTCCCATCCTTCTTACACAAGGTGGTATCCGCTTTTCATGTAAACCAGTTGGTTTCACTAACAGCATTCAATAGCAGCAATTATCAAGGGAAAGATAGTTGCTGCTATCGAATGTTGGATGTGTTGCATACTTTTGAGCTACCTGAAGATGCCAAACACCTTTAGGAAGCCAGACAAGCTGTTTGTATTGTGCAGCGGCCCTCAGAAAGGGGGGGGGGGGCAGCCTCCAAAACAACCTTAGGAAGCAATTGTATTGGCTTAACTTCAGTCAGGCAGGTAGGCGTCAGCTGCACTCCATGCACAATCCACAAGGGCATAAGCTTCATCATGGGCAGAGGCATTGTTAGCTTCCCTGGAAGAAATTTGTAAGGGGGCCACTTGGTCATCTTTACACTTCTTTGTGAAATATTACAGACTGGATATTCAATTCAAGGCAGGTGCTACCTTTGGGACAAGAATTCTTAGGACAGCCCTGTCTTCCTCTCTTCCTGGGGAAGTGCAGATTTAAGTAATTCCCATGTGTAAGGACAGCCTAACTGCAAAAAATGAATGTTAAATTATTCTTATCTAATAATTTTATATCCTGCTAGACCAGTCAAGAACACAGGTTCAATAAAAAAGCAATGTCGCCATCTAAAGCACATCATCATTACTCTTTCCTCATTCTTCTTTCACCTCTTCTTCTTCTTAGGGACTAGTCTTGTGGACCGTGTTCTTATAGCACAGGGGTGGCCAACGCTAGTCCACAAGAGCCACAGACAGGCCAGGTTTTCAGGATATTCACAATGAATACGCATGAGATAGATATGCATACACTGCCTCCATTGTGTGAAAATCTTTTTCATGTATATTCATTGTGGATAGCCTGAACACCTGGCCTGTTTATGGCTCTCAAGGGCTGGAATTGGCCACCCCTGTTTTAGCATAATATGTACAGGGTGTTTCACTTTTCTCACAGTACTTCAGCAGAAGGCTACTGGCCTAGAGCCACATCTTCCTTATAACCCAGAGTGAGGTCAAGGAAAAAGTGTGTCCTCTGTCTCCGTCAGCTGTGGAAGTGGAAATCCCTTGTGTAAGGACTAGTCTAGCAGGACTCAAGGAAAGGAAAGAAAAGTATCAGGCAAGAAGAATTTCATCTTCTGCCCAATCTAACTTGCATTTACCATTTTTAATTAAAGTAATAAGATATGTACTGTGTTGATGTTCTCTTTTCCGTGCCTTACATTCAGTTAACAAGCACCATACTTACAGATATTTATTCAGCTGTTGTGATTTGGCTCCATTTGTTTTAAAGCTGCAAGAATTTATTTCATGAAATTAGGTGCACCAACTAAAATCTTTACTTTAGCTGTCATTAAAAACTTTCCAACTCACCTTCCTTATCATAACAGTTCATTCTTTCCTCCATTTTTCCATTACATTGCCCTGCTAAAACTCTGTTGGTAATGGAGCATAAAGGGATATAGTAGAGTGCCTCAGCCACTTCCTAGGATTTCTGCTGTTCTTGCTGATGGCCACCTCCACCTGGCCAAGGAGAAAGCAATTTTCAGTATGGCAAGTTTAGGCACAGATGTAGATGAGAACTGCAACAACTAGGCAAATATATCCAACAGAAAACAGAGCATGAAGAGCCTATGGACAGTACTGGAAGATGGACCATCCTGATGTTGGTAGTGTTTTGGTGCAGCACAGATTACGCCCCCTTCCTCAGGATGTTGGAGCTTAAGGATGTGATTATCCATGTTCCATAGATCAGTGAAGGCACTGATGAGTTTACACTCTGAGAAGACTTCCTAACTGTAATGGAGAGGAGGGGTAGCCTAGTGGTTAGTGCAGTGGGCTCCCCACAGTGTCCTGTGGCAGTGATGACTGGAAGTTAACTGTGCATTGTGTGAAGTTCTTCTTATTGTATCAGACTTGCAACTAGATAGTTTCATTAGCTGCCCCCCTACATCTTCTATTATGGGGCAGTGAATAACCGGTTTGTATCCACTTTCTTCACACTTTTCATGATTATTTATATAGATATATATATATTGCTCTCATTTCTCAGTCCCAGTCATTGCTTTTTCCAAATTGAAGTTCTAATTCTTCTTTTACTATCCTCTTTTATGGAAGTTGTTCCATACCTCTGATCATTACCTGCCCTTTTCTGCACTTTATTTTTTAAGGAGTATGTCCTTTTTGAGCTGGGATGTTCCTATGTGGTAACCACGATGTCGTGCACCATTGGTTTGTATGTACTTATTTATAATTAAATTTGTATTCTGCTATTACAAAATTATCTCCAAACGGATTACAACAACAAATAATAATGGGAAGCATAAACAGAGGACGGTGTAATAATCTTTTCTTTTTTCCTAATTATATTCTTGAAAATTCATAATATTCTATCAGTAAGCCAATGTTTGTTTTTAGAGAAGGATCCACAGTGACTCACTCCAAGATCACTCTCCCTTATTGTGTATGGGATGTTTGCATTTTTCTCCAGGTGCATTACTTTGTGCTTTTCTATGTTCAGTCCTTCGGTGTTATGAGATCTGTAGCTGTGCTTTTGATTATCCAGAGTGTAGAATGCTCACTAATGATGCTGTATGTCTATGTGCTATTTAGAATTGCATTAATTATTACAGTTACAGTGATTATGACAAATAAAGCATACTTTTAGCATAGCTGATCTTAGTTAACTTGAAAAGATAATTAAAAAAAATTAAATTCTATGCTATTTAATTTTCACAGAAGTGTAAACATGGAATTCTTTGTCACCTTTCTGCCAGGTATCGTACTGGATTCAAAGAACTTGCTCTCCTTGACCTTTTCTTTCTTAAGAGCAGTAAAATTAGAGGGCAGCAGTAGCATGGGATACAGAAATTTAAAGATTGAAATACAAATAACCGTTTCTAAAAGGTGCAAAGCATTATTCAATGATGTGGTTATTTGTCATATTTGCAGTTCCTGAAGTGTTGGACAAATAAAATATTTATATACGCCTTAGGCCTCCTTTTGTTTGTCCAAGGTGCCTGAAGTTCCACCTTTTTTTTTTTTTTTTTTTCTTTTCCTCCAAGAATTGTTTTAATTAGGCCAAGATTGCTCCATAACTTCTTACAGGGTAATTGTCACACAGCACACATAGCGCAAAGTCAGAGGGCCTGATTTTCAAAATCATTTACGCTCATAAATGGCTTTCAAAAATTGCTACGATAATGTTAAAATTTACGTGCGTAACTCTTTTGAAAAATTCACCTGCACGAGTGTAAATCCATTTTGAAAATTTGCAAATGTGTTTGGAACCAGTGCTGACATACATGTACAGAGTTGCACATGCTTGGGAGCAGGTATAACCATGTGTGAGTATATTTATGCACATTACTTTCATAAATCAAAAATATGCATGTAAATCATGTCTCAACCCCTCTGGGAAAACCTCTTGTAGTGTACAGCCACCAGGTATGTAATTTTTAAAAGGCCTTTTACAAGCATAAAACTAACATTTTATGCACATAAATACTTTTTAAAAAATTACCCAGTTAAGGGTCGATATTGAAAGGCTAGCCAGCTAGTTAAGTTAGCTGGATATACGTAGCCGGGATATTCAGCACCGTTGAATATGCTCAGATAACTTTAAAGTTAGCAGGTATAACTTATCCAGCTAAGTTAAGGGGTTATTTTCTAAGGACTTATCGCACGCCAACAGGGCCTTTTTGCGGCAGTAACATTAAAATTAGGGGGAGGGGAGGAGTCGGGGCAGAGTTAGGGAGGAGTCGCCGGCAGTAGCGAGGGATTAGCACCACTTTTTACGGTGATGCTATGCCCGGGATAGCCTGCAGCTGGCTGCACTGCGGCAGGCGAAATCACAACGCTGTGGTGCGATTGGCTGTGGGTTATCGGCCGCCCACCCCCTCCCTCCTTTGTCCTCCCCCCCTGTTCCCTTTAGCACAGGCTTAGCTGCATAAGTGTGAATATCGCCACTTATCCAGCTAACAGGCCGATACAGTACAGTGCGCCCTGGTGGAACGCACTGTTAACCTGCATTTGGACGCGCCGAGACTGATAGCACCCGCAACATGCAAATGCATGTTGATGGCCCTATTAGTCATTCCCGCGCGATACAGTAAGTAAAATGTGCAGCCAAGCCGCTCATTTTACTTTAAGAAATTAGCACCTACCCAAAGGTAGGCGTTAATTTCTGCCGGCGCCGGAGAAGTGCACAGGAAAGCAGTAAAAACTGCTTTTCTGTGCACCCTCCGACTTAATATCATGGCGACATTGTCATAATCCGCTATGCTGATGGGAGGAGCAATCAGATAGGAGTAGCAATCTGATGTATTCCGTAGGCGGAGTAGTAATCTGTTAATATAGACTGCTGGAGATCGTAGTGGGTGGATCCTTGGGCCGGTAGCAGATGACCACGCCCCGGGGGAAGATCCCGAGAGGGACCACCGGCTAGGCTTAGAGTATGGAGACAGACACACACTAGTTCTTTTATTAAACAGGTCTTGAAACCACCAGAGGTGGCAGTAGTGAGCTGAAATGCCCGGCAGGGCTGAAGTCCCTCAGATACTGGAACAGCGATCCAGGATGGCTGAGCTGTTGAGAAACTGTAGACAGTGAGTAGGCAGGGTATGCAGAGTTCATGAACAGAACTTAGATGACAACATTCACATATTGGTCTCAGGGAGCTCAGGAGCTGGAAAGGATAGGCTCTCGAGGAGCGAGTACCTGGTTCCAGGGAAAGCTCTGAGAGAGCAATGCTAACTCACAATGATGTAGTCAGTGATGGCTTCCAGGCAGAAGAGAATCAGCAGATAGTCAGGAACGAGGGCCCTCGAGGAGCGAGTACCGGTTCCTTTCTGTAACCTGAAAAGTAAAGAAAGAGCGAGGCCCCCGAGGAGCGGGTACCTCTGGTAAGTCCTAGGAGGCAGAGTAGCTTAGGTAGAGTAACCCGAACCCTTGCTAATTCGATTTGTTAGCGATATCAGAGACCTTTAAATATCAGAAGCGGATGACATCATCTCAGGGGGACGCCCGTGAGGTTCGCGCCCTTGCTGGTACTTCAATCGGAGCGCGCCCGCGCACCCTAGGCTTCAGGCAACATGGCGGATCTGCAGCATCGAGCCGGTCCGGGAACACCGGAAGGAGACGGCAGGGAGACGCCGCGGCAGCCAGCCGTCCATCAGACCTGGAGGGAGTCGCCACAGAGGTAAAGAGGGCGGAGTGAAGACGTCTGGCAGTGACGGTCGCAACAGATATTAAGTTGGAGGCCCCAAAAGTTTAAAAAAAAGTAAAAAAAAAAAAAATAAAAAAAAAAAAATTTTTAAATGGGCCCGTGGCTCGTGGGTTGAAAACCAGACGCTCGGTTTTGCCGGCGTCCGGTTTCCGAACCCGTGGCTCTCAGCGGGTTTGAGAACCAACGCCGGCAAAATTGAGTGTTGGCTGTCAAAGTCACTGACAGCCGCCGCTTCCATCAAAAAAGAGGCGCTAAGGACGCGCTAGTGTCCCTAGCGCCTCTTTACCGCGGGCCCTAATTTAAATAAATTAAACTACTGAATCGCGCGCCGCTCTCCTGCGTGGTTTACTGTATCGGCCCGTAAGTTAGCCAGATAAGTAGCTACTCCCCATCCTGCCCACTTCTTAGCCAGAAAAGTAGTTATCCGGCTAAGTGGCAGCTGCTGAACAGGGCTGCATATTCAGATGTCTCTACATAGCTGGATAAGTAAGGACTTATCCTAAGTGGCACTGAATATCAGCCTCTTAACGTTTAAAATTAAGAAAACAGGAAATGCAATAAATATAACATTTTGCCCTCCGTTTCAGTTGCAGGGTTATTCTGTTCTGAATGGCCAGTAGGGATGTGCAGCAGTTTTTTTTATTTTGCTTTTAATGTGCACTAATTCTGAGTTAGTGCACACTATAAATGAAACAAAATAGGAAAAAAAATACCAAACCAAATGAAATGAAAAACGATACCAAATGTTTTGGCTGCACACCCCTAATGGCCAGCTAAAAATTCACGTTCAGGCATGCAATAAAGAAGATCCACGTCTCTCTCATATGGCCCCCCATCTCCTCAGCAGTTGGTGACTTGCTGCAGTCCTGTAAGCTATACTAACCGGAGTCCATTCGTCTCTGCTAAGGGCTTTAAAAAAAATCCTGACAATGTATCCGTGCTCCGTGAAAGAATACAAATGATTCTATCTTGAGTTTGAAATATGCTGTTGAAATGCCCCCTCAACCCTAGTTAAACCCACCTTAAGCAGGGTCTGCTACGATCTCTCTCATATTCCATTATTAGTTTCATCATAGTTTGCATAGGACTCTTTATCCCTTTTCAGACAACCAAAATCAATCTGCTGATGTCAGCAACATCTGGAATTCAGTAGAAGAAGCGCATGGGGTATGCTCACAGCGTGATGTTAACATGAACTAAGGGCAACAAGCCAAAAATGCTTGTCTAAACTTCAATCGGCTCACTGCCTCATTAAAATATCCTTTCAAACGTGAACCCTAGCTTCATAGAAAATAATGGGGGAAAACCCATTAGAAAAATGCACATAAAAAGTTTTTATTAGAGTGAAAAATTAAATAGGAATAGCTTTGGAAGGTAGAACGGCAGTATTTAATGCCAATGTATGGCCCATGTTATCCTGAGACTGAAATATAATATAATTATAATTTAATATAATTATAGTAATCAAGTGTAATTAGATATAAGCAGAAGGATCAGAAGATGCAAGCAACACCAAAAAAAACAAAATAAGGATAAATAAAATAAATGTAAAACAGTCATAAAATGAATAAAACAATTCAAACTATTAGAAATCCAACAACCTAATCTCAAATTGCTAAAACGTGAATGGATCATCCATGTATTCTGCTTTCAGCAAAAAAAGTCTTATTAATAATTACTTCTAACAGTACACCACCAAGATGTACATAAATGAGTCTTTTCAGTCCTTATGGAATGTCATTTATCAGAAGATGTGAGATATTCTTGATTATCCCATGTTCTGGGAAAAGTTAAGCGTTTTATTTTCAACAGGCATGTGGAATTAGCTGAGACATGGGGCTACCCGTTCTTAATCTTTTAAAGGAAAGCTGCAGAAAAAGGCAGACTATCTGTGTTAAATTAATTTTTATTAATGTCACATTTGTTTAAACTTATTTTTAACTAATTCATTTTATTTTTTCATTCTGTTTTTAACCATGTAACCCACCTTTGTCGTCATACTTCAAACTATGCAGGATATAAAAAAACTTTTAAATAAAAGCTTGCTGAAAAAGCCAAGTCTTTAAGCATTTAAAAATCCTGTAGTCATTTGATACACATACTTCCCTGGGAAAAGCATTCCAGAGATTAGGGACTATTCTCACCTCAAACCTCATCTTAGAGTATGGTGACACACAAAGAAATGATTCCTGGACTGATCTTAAAGTCCAGTAGCAGCATATATGGCCAGCACCATTCAAAGCTTGAAAGGCTGAAGATATAAGAACATAAGAAATTGCCATACTGGGTCAGACCAAGGGTCCATCAAGCACAGCATCCTGTTTCCAACAGTGGCCAATCCAGGCTAAAAATACCTGGCAAATACCCAAACACTAATTAGATCCCATGCTACTGATGCCAGTAATAGCAGTGGCTATTCCCTAAGACAATCTGATCAATAGCAGTTAATGGACTTCTCCAAGAACTTCTCCAAACCTTTTCTAAACCTAACTACACTAACCACATGTTCTGGCAACAAATTCCAGAACTTAATTGTGCGTTGAGTGAGAGAATTTTCTCTGATTAGTTTTAAATGTGCTACTTGCTAACTTCATGGAGTGCCCCCCCAGTCCTTTATCTGAAACAGTAAATAACCAATTCACATTTACCCGTTCTAGACCTCTCATGATCTTAAAGACCTCTATCATATCCCACCTCAGTTGTCTCTTCTCCAAGCTGAACAGCCCTAACCTCTTTAGCCTTTCTTCAAAGGGGAGTCATTCCATCCCTGTTATCATTTTGGTCACCCTTCTCTGTACCTTCCCTAGTGCAACTATCTTTTTTTTTTTTTTTTGAGATGCGGCGACCAGAATTGTACACAGTATTCAAGGTGCGGTCTCACTATGGAGCGATATAGAGGCATTATGACATTTTCCATTTATTTACCTTTCCCTTCCTAATAATTCCTAACATTCTGTTTGCTTTTTTGACTGTTGTAGCACACTGAGCCGACGATTTCAATGTCAGCTCAGTGATGCCTAGATCTTTTTCCTGCGCGGTAGCTCCTAATATGGAACCTAACATTGTGTAACTACAGTATTGATTATCTTTCCCGATATGCAACACCTTGCACTTTTCCACACGAAATGTCATCTGCCATTTGGATGCCCAATCTTCTAGTCTCTCAAGGTCCTCCTGCAATTTATCACAATCTGTTTGTGATTTAACTACTCTGAATAATTTTGTATCATCTGCAGATTTTATCACCTCACTCATTGTATCCCTGTCCAGATCATTTATAAATATATTGAAAAGCACCAGTCCAAGTACAGATCCCAGAGGCACTCCACTCTCCTACTCTGTTTCCTGTCTTTTAACCAGTTTGTAATCCACAAAAGGACACTGCCTCTTATCCTATGACTTTTTAGTTTTTCTTAGAAGCCTCTCATGAGGGATTTTCAGATGCCTTCTGAAAATCCAAATACACTATATTTACTGGTTCACCTTTATCCACATGTTTATTAACCTCTTCAAAAAAAGAAGCAGATCTGTGAGGAAAGACTTGCCTTGGGTAAATCCATGCTGACTGTGTATCTTAAATTGTGCACAGAAGTGCATTGGCTGCCAATGTAACTCCCTCAGTATTGGTGTTATAATCGCATGATAGATTATACCTGACAAGACAGGCAGCTGAAATATGGACTAACCACAACTTTCATAGACTTTTCAATGGTAATTCATTATAAAGGAACTTGCAGTAGTCCAGCCAAGATGTAATCAGCACACGTATCACAGCTGTTAGACTTGATTTATCCAAAAATGGGCTCAATTTATGTATTCACGTCAGCTGAAAAAAGAATGCAGCTTCAGACACTGAAACAATTTAGTCTTCTAAAAGCACTCCTAGACTGTGTACCTGTATCTTTAGTGGGAAGGAAAACTCATTAAATCAAAACTGGAAATGTATTTAAATTCACTATCCTACTCACCTCTAAAACTTTTTTTGTGTGTGTGTGGATTAAACAGTAATTTGTGGTTAGCCCACTTCTTTATTGCTTTTAAACACACAGATATCCTAGTGGTTCCATCTACTGATTCCCATTTCACAGATAGGTGACCTGGACTGGCCACTGTCAAAAGCTGAATGCTGGGCTCAATGAACCCTGGTCTGATCCAGCATGGCATATCTAGTGTTCTTATAGATAAAGTGGCACATTGTTGGAATAAATGTGGTATTTTCAGTGGCATACTAAGGGAGGGGAGGGAGTGTCTGCCCTGGGTGACGGCCAGGAGGGAGGTACCGTCGAGAGACTGACCCAAGGCCACTGGCAGAGCAGTAATATCTGGTGGGCCACAAGCGGAGCCCATCCTGCTCACAGGAGAAGACACAGGCGGCCCAGCACGCCACTAGCTTAACCCATCCTGCTCATGGCAGGAGATGGAGGCAGCCCAGCATGTTGCGAGTGGAGCCTACCCCACTTGCAGCGGAAGACAGGGAAGAAAAAGGTCGGATAGCCGCAGGCAGAGTCCATCCCGCCTGCAGCTGAAGGAGGGAGTTGCCTATAATAACCGCACGTGAGCGTATGTGATTGAGAGAGGAAGGAGTGAGATTGTGTGTGAGTAAGAAACTGGGAGCACATGTGTGTATGGGAGAGCAGGTGCATGTGTGTATGTAAGTAAGAGACTTGGGAGCATGTGTGTGTGCATGCGTGTGTGTTTGAGTGTGAGAGAGGGAGTCTGTGTGCAGAGTAGTGTGAAAGTGTGTATGCGAGAGAGAGGGAGCCATTATGAGGAAAAGGGGAACCGGATGAAGGTGTGAATCTTGGGAGGGGGGGGGGGGGGGTTGCCAAAGGAAGTATCCTCCCTGGGTGCCAAATTCTTTAGGAGTGCACTGGGTATTTTACAGCAGATGATTCAATGATCTTCCCCAATGGTTGTATATAAAACAACAGAGTCTGGATCCTGGGGTACCCCCACAAATAAGGGCCTAAGGTTGTGATAAGTCTTGTAAAGTCACGGGCTAATTTCTACCCTCTAAAAAATGAGTGAAACTAACTATTAGCACTACCACCAATACCCGTATTTATCAAATAGTTTAACAAAATAACATGATCAACCTTGTCAAAAGCCAAAGATAGGTCTAATAAAATAAAACATGTCCTGTATCCCTTTCTAGGCTTAAATCATTCACTATGGGGAGACTCAAGATAGTGTTGGAGGAGTAAGATATCTCACTGTTAGCTCCACATCCTGCTAAAATTTTGTTTTCTTTCATTTCTCTCATGGGTGGAAGGGGGGAAGAGAAGGAAAGGGAAGATAAATGGGCTTCCCTCTGAAGGCACACCTTCCCTGGTACTTATTCCTCAGCTTTTGGAACTGGTGTGAGACCAAAGATTCAGAGATTTCCCTTGTTGCTTGTGGAGAAGCAAAGGTGTCATTCAGCCCCAGTAGATCCCTCTATGAGCTCTTGGGTCCAAGAAAGCTGCAGCCATTGAGGAAACATGAGAAAGATACTGCAGAGCCCTTCTTGCAGACTCTGTGATGGAGCTGGGCAGGAGCTGTAGCTTCTATGACCATCCTTGGAGTTGGTGTTGGACTAATGCTGGAGCTGGTGATAGAATTGGAGGCCAGAGCTGGAGGCACTAGCTAGGTGAGGGGAAAGCAAGGTGCCGGTGGGCTGATGGCAATAGTTGAGGTCTCAATCAACCCATGGGCTTCATCTCTTGAGAAAGCCAACATCACAACCTCATAGGCTATTTGGTAGGTAATGACGCTTGAAAAAAATGAGTAGTAAGATAACAAAGGACTCTCTTGAGACTGTTAAGGAAAAAGTTGGCAGGCTAGAAGGGTCAGCGGTGGAACAAGCTGAGAAAATTGAGACCATGGAAGCACATGCTGTCATGCAAAGTTTTAACTCAAGTATTGTGCAAGATAGTACCTTTACAGCATCAGAAGATCAATCTGAAACTTATGTGTGAGGGCTCTCAATTTCCTACAAGTGCCTTATCAGTCTGAGAGAGACGTCAAGAAATATCTGACTCAGATTGTGAAAACTCCCTTGAATAAAGTCTTCTACCTTTTGTATAGGGAGCATTTGGAGGGGCAGCCTGCAGTATTAGACTAGTTGAAAGTATTGGTGGATAGTTTGGATTTAACTGCATTCCTAAAGGAGTCTGTTTGAAGAATGGATTACGTGTGCTACTTTATTGGCTTCATTTGTCCTGAGACAGACAGTGATGAGACTTCTTTTGTTTTTAAGAATAGCATATTGAGGATAAGAGAATAAATTTAGTACAGGTATCAGGAAAATCAGCACTAAGCCTCTAAGTTATTTCTCCTTTCTCTGGATCCACCCCTGTTTAGGAACCTTGAAATCCATATCTAGACACAGTGGGGCAGATTTTATAAATCTGCGCACACGCGTACTTTTGTTTGCGCATCAGGCGCGAACAAGAGTACGCGGGATTTCAATAGATACGCGCGTAGCCATTAAAATCCGAGGTCTGCGCGCACAAGGCTGCCCAAAATCGGCAGCCTGCACGCGCCGAGCCGCGCAGCCTGCCTCCGTTCCCTCTGAGGCCGCTCCAAAATCGGAACGGCCTCGGAGGGAACTTTCCAACCACCCCCCCCCCCCCCCGGCCCTATCTAAACCCCCCCTACCTTTGTCGGCAAAGTTACGCCTGCTGGAAGGCTCATTTCATGCCTGTTCTGGACTTCCCAGTGGTACCTGAACTGGCTAAACTCTTTTTCTAACACATCTTCCAGCTACATGGGCTTCCATTTCACATTTGCTCTGATTGGGGAGTTCATGTCACAGCCCACTATTGGAAAGGCTTGTGCAGGAAGTTTGGAATTATTAGATTTCACATCAGCTTACCACCCCAGAGAAATAAACAAACCGAGCGAGTGAATTGGTCTCTAGGCCTTTCTTTTTCTTTTTTCTTTTTTAATTTTTAATTTTATGAATTTTCAATATCTATTACTGGAAATAACAATCTTGTCATATGTAATATTATGAAAACATATATAAAGGCAATGAATACATTCAATCAACTTTTTTTTTTTGTAGTAATTGAATAATAATATTATCTCATATGCAAGTCTTTTACCAAAACTGAAGATAAATCTAAGTGATAACCATAATTAGGTCTCAAGGCCTTTCTACGAGTATCCGAATCGACGGCAAAATAATTGTGCCACTCCTTCAATGAGCTGTATTTTCCCATAATAACCATGTAAATAGTTCCACAGGCTAATCACCCTTCTACATTGTGTTTGGGCATCACCTCCATATACCAAGTCCTGTCCTGATTGGCTGCTGGGCAAGGGTAAGCAATCTGATAGGACACGAACTCCAGAAACTGTGGTAGAATACATACCAGTTCCTAGAGCAAATGGCAGAACTTTAAAAAAAAAAAAAAATCATGTGGACAAAAACACCATCTAGCACCTCAACTGTGCCCTGGAAGCTTGGTTTGGCTCAGTACAAAAAAAAACCCCTGTGCTTGAAAATGTCTTCATTGAAATTTGCTTCGCAGTTTGTGAGCCCATTTTCCATTGTACAGCAACTTGTCCCTGTATCATACAAACTCAAGTTACCTCTATCTTTGCGTATCCATGATGCCTTCCACATACCTCTATAAAAACCTACGTTTCTCACCTGGCCGGGCAGACCTCCCCTTCAGCCCACTGAAGTCTCTATAGAAAGACCCTAAATTTGAAGTCCAGGAGATCCTGGTTTCCTGAAACGTCTGAAATCAGTTACAATATCTAATCTCATGGAAAAACTATGGACCTGAGGAAAATTCTCGGGAGCTGGCCTCCAATCTTCAAGTCCCTCAACTCATATCAGAATTCTACAAGAGGTTCCCCAACAAGCCCAGGCCCAGGAAACTGGGAAGAGGGCTTTGGAGGGGGGTAGTGTTATGTTTGGTGGCTCATGGGATGCACCCATGAGCCACCACATTCACCAAGGATGTTGCGGGCCTCTTCTTTCGGCTCAGACACCACTGCATGGGAACTTGGTCAAGCACGACAAGCCTCACTGGGATGCCACAGTCTGCCTGCTGTCTCTCCAGGCCTGCTTACGCATGCACGTGTATAGCAGTGCATGTTGCTAGCGCTCCTGACTCCTGCGCTCCTTGTCATCCAGCCTTGTCGTCTAGCCTTGACCCATCCAGCATTACTTATTTCGCCTTGTCTTGACTTCTGTACCCATCCAGTGTCTTCATTGTGTCTTTGTCCACCCCTGGCTTGCCTCTTTGGACCTGACCCCTTGGCTGGACCTGACCATGTTTGCCTGCCACTGGATCTGACACCTTGTCTGGACCTGACTATTCTTGCTAGCTGCCTCTCCTGATCTTGACCCATCTCTGACTTTGTTAGTCTACTGCCTGCCCTGACCCAGGTGTGTCTCTGGACTCTAGTTATCTCCATTGCCCTAGGGACCTGCCTAAGTCCTGTCAGCTGGCAGAACCTGAGGGCTCAACCTGCAGTTAAAGCGGCTGGTAAAGGTGAAGCTCCAGACTGTCCAGGGTGCGTTTGCCAGCTGCCGCTGAAGGCTTTGGGGACTCGCTCTTTAGGCTGCGTCCATTACCCGCAGTACTAAGAGCTCTCACATTCGCTGCCCTTCACACTGAATCATGCCATTCAAAATTCATTTGCTCTGTCTCTCCTAATAGGGATCTCGCTTTTTTTTGGGAAGGAGGTCTTTCACATAAATCTCTCTGGCAAGATGCTGTTCTCCCATAGAACCACCTTCAGACCACATTGTCATCTTAATTCTTTTGAGCCAAGATATCACTGGAATAGTTAAGAGTAGTCTCTTGTTCTTAGCAGTTGAAAGAAGGAAAATCTAAATGTCTTCTGTCCTCTGTTTGGTTCTTTCAGCCACATAAGTAAAAGCCTAGGCTTTTCTTTCCCACTTTTTTGAAAACATTTTTATACTGCTTTTTTTTTTCTGGGCTTTGTACTCATGTCAAAGCAATGGTGATTCATTCCTGGGTTCTCTTTATGATCCAAACCAATTGTAGCGTAGGCTTTATAGGTTTGCCTCTTCCAAATAATGTTCTACTTTTTTTGTTTGAAAAATACATCCTTCCTAAAATACCCAGATTCTAGAGAGCACAGTGCACATTAATCTAGGACATCCCTTTTGTTCTGAGCAGCAAATAATTTGGGGTAATATATTCACTAATTTGTAATCACCAAAAAGACCCAGATTTTCTTTCTGTTCTGAAAGCTGAGACTTCAATGAAAGCGGTGTATAAAATGGGAATCAGAAAATCAAGCCTCACATTTAGATTATTTCAATAGCCATTCTTCCCTAACAACGTTTGGCAGAAGAGCAGTTTCTGGTCTTTCCCACTCTACATGACTGAGGCTCTTTGCTTTTGAGAAATTGGTCCTCTATGAGCAATGGTGAATGTCAGAGTAATTTATCATTTAGTAGTTTTCCAATGATTTTGATTCCACCGTCATAGATGACACTGTCACTAATTTAGTTGTGTACAGGGAATATTTTATGCCTAAATTTTTATGTGGCAGTAAATGAAAAATTTTCTTCCAAACTTTCCATGTTCTCTGCTTTTGTTTATTTGCTTTGCACATCTGTCTTTATTTTGTCCTCCTTCAATCCATGTACCCTTATTCCATACTAGTTTTATCCCTGCTTTTTCCCTCTGTCCTGTCTCTCTCGTGAACTAGCCATTGCATCTACAGGTTCCCTTGCTGGCTTTGGTGGGGGGGGGGGTAACTCAGATAATGATCCGCTCGGTATCCTCTTGCCACCCTTCGGAGCAGCTTTAGTAGTCGTCGTCTCCTTGTTGAGCACATTACCTACAACTCTCTCCAGCTCCACTGGCCCTTTTGAACAGGATCTGCAAACTGGTGTCTCCATTGTCATAGCTTGCAGTGCTGCAGTCAGTCACATGACTGTCCTGTCCCCTTGCAATGCATTTTAAAAAAAATTGTTTTTGTTCTTTAAACATCTCCATTTCCTTGATTTACTCTATCATAACATTCCCTTACTAACCTCCCATCTACCCCTCTTTTTTCCATATTACAAATTCACATTTTGTTTTTTTACATTTCATTAGTAGTTTTTACTTGAATTTGACTCTTCCCCCTTTACATATTCTTATATCTTTCTCTTTGCCTTCTTTTTTCTTATTCTACCGCACCCTAATAGTGTTCGTTTCTTCCAGCCTTTTGCATTAATCCTTTTTCTTTCTCTTGTTTATATCCACAGCATCATAACTATTCCACTGAACCCTTCCGCTTTATCCCCAGTAGCATCCTTTTCTCCCAAGCAGTCAGCACCACCACCTGCCTGGGTCCTAGGCAGCTGCACATAGCATTACCCTCCCACTTGCAGCCCCTAGAGGATGGGATTTTTTGATTCCTACTGACATCTTGCTGAGTGGAACACCGCACTATTTTACAGAGCAGAGGGGCTCTGGCAGGGAGAAGGATTGCTATATCTCCCCTGATGTGAAGCCAATTCAATATTGTAGCACAGAAACAAGCTTTACTTCATTTTTATGCAATGAAATACTGGAAAAATTGTTCCCTGGTCATGCAATCAATAACATCTAGACATGAATCACATTTCTCTATAATGCAAACTGTGTGTACGGCTATTGGAAATGAGGTGGAGCTGGTGTGCATTTCAACCAAACCAGGTGTCTAATTCACGACTGAAGGTTTCTTTTTTTTCTTTTCCCTGCCTCTTATGTCCAGATTGGAGAATACAGCTCAAAAGTCTCTGATGATGGAATCCAGTCATAGAAAGCAATTACTCTTGTTCATGCCAAAAATATTATGCAAATCAAAAACTACATACTGTGGTAGGATCTTAATATGCTTTCTACCCTAAAAGTTTTCATTTATTTTATTTACACTTATTAATCACCTCTGAATCACTTGAGGTGATTTACAAAATACTATTAAAATAGAAACACCAAGATCCCCTGTACATCAACTTAAATCTCATACAACAAAATCCTACCCATAAATAAATAACATAACCCCCAACATCCATTTTCCTCATTTGCTTGTGCTAGAGCACAATTTTAATGGCTGTCCAACTTTGTTTCAAACATATTTTAACTTGCCTTTTTTTTTCTCAAATGAGGGCCTAGGATACCCCCTAACATTAGGACAGTTTTACCTACTGCTTCTTTTGGAATAATAAAAGAATAAAAATGACCATAAGAAAGATAACCCAGTGTGTGCATATCATGCCATAATCATAACAGCTCTGCATCTGCCTTCTCTGTCTAAATTTGTATGATTTTTGTTTTATTCCAGGAAAGCTTTAGCCAAAATGTTTTAAAATGTAGGGAGCATCCTAATACATTGAAGAAAGGGGAACATTTCCAAGAGTTAGCATTCGTTTATGCTTGATGCTAACTGTCCATTTTGATGCTAGAAGTGTTTGCTACTTATATTATCTTCGATCATCAGCATGATTACCTCATATGCTTATAGTGATGATTTGCATTATGTACAGCTATATCTCTTATCTTTCACTTAAGCTCCTGGGAGAACTTTTCTTGTATACTTTCAGGAAAGCTATTCAACATAAATAACTGGTGATTGTTGAAAGTCATTTCTAAAGCAAATGTCTCTGTGCCTTTGCCAGCCTTCCTTTCCTTGGAGAGTTATACCTGGGAGGATTTTTTTGGATTTCTATAATTTTATGGACTGTTCAAAACTTAATGATACAGGCTTAGCTTCAACTCATCTGTTTCCATTTTCCTTCTTATTCAATGTGAAATGTTGTCATGCATCAAATTTCTTGTAAAATATTACCAAGCCATGCCATGTGATGTCATACCATACCAGAAGTCGGCTTCACAAAAAAGCTGGCAATTTCTGTATGTTTTCGTATGCTAAATGTGGCTTCAATTATTGAATATTGACCCTGCCAGTAGATATAAAAAATGTTTTGTGTAGAATTATTCTTCTCAGCATGAATCTTTTTATTGTAGGACGATCAAATGAAGAGGAGGAGACATCGGATTCATCAGTAGAAATGCAGTCTAGATCACAGAGTCGAGTAGGACCTACTGGCCATAAAGATCTGTCTTATACTACTGGAGCTATGGATACCCCGGAATCTGATTCAAAAGCAGAAAGAATAGCTAGATACAAAGCAGAAAGACGACGCCAACTTGCAGAAAAGTATGGGATTGCTTTTGACTCTGATTTAGATTCTGATTATTTATCCAGATATCCACGGGTAAGGAAGGATAGTGACACATCTGAAAAGCTGGGAGTAAAATATGACAAAAAGGAGAATGAAAGCAAAGAGATAAGCTCACTTTACTCTTTAAGAACTGAGAGTAAAGAACCGAAAAGCACATCATCCTGTCAATCCAAGCTATACGATTTTCATGAAAATGATCACTTCCAAGATATGGAGACACAGCAGAACTTGGAAAACAATAAGAGGGTGCATGAGTTTAGTACCATAGAACTGACCCATGACTTTCCACCTATGGCCATTGTTGAGCAAGAATCTTCAGTTGATAATGTGCCAAGATCACCAAAGCAAGCTCGTAGGGCTTCACTTACATCACCAAAGCAACAATCTTCGCCAAGTTATACATACAGCGATCATCACTTGCACAGTGACATCAGACAAGGGTAAGCATTTGTACTGCATTCTATAATTGATGATATTATATAAATTAATATTCATAATGTTCTCCAACCCACATAAGGTGTCACCATATTCTTTATAACCATAAGCAGGCTAGTTGTGAAAGTCATGGTTAGCTTTAAATATGAACTGTTAATCATGTGTTTGCTGTGTTTAATCTACTTGGATGCACAGAAATAAAGGTCAGCAAATCCAGTTGTAGGTGATAAATTTTTATTGGACTATTTTTGACAAGCTTTCAGAAATTGTGCCCTCTTCTTCAAGTTGATGTAATTGTGCACTGTACTTCTAGTTGCCCAATATATTTTGCAAGGAATGCTGCTAAAATAGAATAATTATTAGAGACCATCCATCCATCTTATTTAGTTGTGTACCAGTTGAAAAAGATGAGAGACTGATGAAAACCTCAGGTTAGTACTTCATCTCTGGAAAATAAATGTAAACATTTTCCAATATGTGTTTAGGAAAACCACAGTCTAAGGGTTTTCTCTTCATAAAAATTTTGAATTTTCAGCAAAATTTTGTCTGTCTAGATCTAAGCACACAATAAACAAGAATACCAAGCTATGAATCTACCTCAGTGGTGGGCAAACTACAGCCCACAGGCCAAATCAGGCCCATCAAGACCTTTCTTCTGGCCCACCTATCCCTTGCAAATGTTGCATTGTATGCAGCTCACTGATGCCCTGACCTGCCTGCTTGAGTGTCTGTCATCATCCTTAAAGGGCCACGTTGTCACCCTTGATAAGCGCACTAGAATGCGCAACATCAAATGCATGAACAGATAAATCGGAGCATCGGCGCAACTGACTTTAGGCGATGTGTTCCAAATGCATGATAGTGCCATTTAATGATGCGCTGGCAGGGTTCCCACCCTCACCAGTGAGGAGAGGCCCCACACTGGTGGATCCAATGGTATCCAGCCAGCAGGTAGACAATGACATCCTGGGGAGGAGGGCTGATTAGTATGGGTTCTAACTAAAAGGGAAAGGGGTATGAGTAAGGGAATGAAAGAGGGGGTGAGAGTGAGGCATGGGAAGGGGTGAGGGTGGTGAGTGATTAAAAGGGAAGGGAATGAGTGAGAGGGAGAAGTTGAATGACTGAGAGGAAAAGGAGTGAATGGGAAGGAGGGGTGAGTGATTGAGAGCAAGGTAAGGGGATTGAGTGGGAGGGTGAGTGACCCACAGGGGAGGGAAGGGGGGTGACTGACAGAAGGGAAGAGGATAAGAAGGTTGAGTGACTCAGAGGGGAGGGGTGGGGGACTGAAAAGTGAGTGAATGGGAAGGAAAGGGGGAGGGAGGAAGTAGGAGTGAGAAGAAAAGAGGGTAGAAGGGTGCATGAGTGAGCACGTGTGTGAATGAATTTATATGTATATAAGAGAGAAAGGAGGAAGTTTGTGGGTTCCCTCCTGTTCTTCCCCCCCCCCCCCCCAACTAATATACTACAGTCTCGGGATGCCTGGAAATCAAAAGTTTCCAGGTATGGAGGGGGAGTGTTATCTTATTAATTTTAATTATTGGGTGTTTGATATGCAGGCTGTTTTGAAATATTTTATTTATTTTGGGGAAATGTTAGTCTTTATTTATCCTTATTCTTGATTATTAGATTTAGCTCTATTATCTGTTTTGAAATATTTTTATTTATTAGTATGGTTTACTATTTTTATTTATTAGTATGGTTTACTATTATGATTGATGAATTATATTTCTTGATTTTGTTTCATGAGTGGTGGTGGTGATAGTTCTGTTTTTGCACTATTGCACTGCATATGAGTCTGTCTGTCTAGTAGTTTCCAGTTCATTTTTTGGCTACATCTTTCTATTTATACTTTATAGACTTTATGTTCTTATTTAGCCAGGGTTTATCAGTATTCTGCATTTGTGACCGAGGTGAGGTAATCTGCTAGCTGAGAAAATGCTTTGTACCTCTTGCCCTTAAAATGTTGGATTGAAGGTTTTGCTGATTTTTGGTAGAGGCTGGGATCCATGTTTGCAGGGACCCATCAAGCACTAAAACCGGTGATGCTTAAGACCGTTGGGTATTGAAAGGCAGGCAGCAAGTGTTGGGGGTTTGATTGTCATGCTGAGGAGCTCCAAGGCTGGCCACCCTCCCCCCTACTGGCCCCTGTTGTGGCTGTGGCCCCAGCACAAAAATGTTTGCTCACCCCGATCTACATGCCAGTCATGACAATTTAATAGTGGGACAGCTGGAAACACCCCCTGTCCAGGAAACTTGTGTACATTCTTCAACAATACATCTTGTCTTCACTGGCTCATGACCCAGGACTTTGTCTTCTAGGTACCAGATATCCTATTTTGCAAAAAATACATTACCATTGAAGTGTGTTGTTTTTCTTTTGCGATGAAGTATATTTAATACGTTAGTTCAAGAAACGTAAACCATCCAGTTTTCCATTCTAAACAATTAACTTTATAAGTTGAGCCAGGTAGCTATTGTGACCAGGATTTCCTAGCAACTGATTTGACTGACAAAACTGAGTACATCCAGGCCCATGCATGGGAGGGGAAACTGCTCCTAACTCATGTACAGAAAGAGAAGCAATTTCTGAGCAGGGAAGACTCTGTGCTGTTCATGAGAAGGTCAGAAGAGATAGGAAAATGAGGCTTAGGGAGATGGGAGAGGGTGTCAGAGAGGGCAACATGATTGGGAAGAGTGGGAGAGAGTAGGAAATTGAAGGCTCAAAGGGGAAATATGGTTGAGAGATGGAGAGGTTAAAGACAGAGAAGGAGATTTATAGGAAGATGGAAGGATGAGACTAAAGGTAAAGGGATATTTTGAGGGTGAGGCCGCATGGTCTTTCTCTGCCATGTTTCTATCTCGTATGCCTAGCCACACCATCTGTTCAGTTGTACCATCCCTAACACTCCCTCAGAGATCCTCCATGCTCGTCCAGAGAAAGGTGGTGATATGCAGAGAAAGGAAAGAGTTGAAAAGGTGGTGGAGGGAAGAAAGATGGAAAGGAGGAACGTCCAGAGAGAAAAATGAGGAAACAGAATCTGAAAACAGATAAGAAACTGAATAATGAAATGAGGAAATAATAGACAACGATATGTTTATTTTAACTGTATTGGATTTAGTGACTTTTGAATGTGTTAAATTTTTCTGTATTTTATATTGGGCTTATGATAGCTGGAGATTTTTATTTTGGAAAGCACAGTGACTGACATGGAGAGTGCTGGTTTCCTTCTGCTATTGGTAGATTCTGCAGTGCAGTGATTTTTCACAATTTTTGGATTATCTCCATGAATTATAGAAACTATTCTGCTGTAGGGAGGTGCAGAGCAAAAGTTTTCATTTAATTTTGTCTGTTTCTTTTGGACATGTTTTTTTGTTTTGGCTTTAGAAAATAATGCATACTATTTCCCAATACCTAAAACAAAGAAAAAAAGGGAAAAAGACCTGACTCAGTCCCCCGTCCCCCCTCCCCCGCCACCCCTGGAAGTGGCCAAAGTTCCCCTAGAAAGATATTTGGGGGAAAACCCCATTCACATGGCTCTCCCCAACCCCTCCCTTTTATTTAAAAAATACCCTATCAAATTGCCCCCCTCCCCCACCAGACTTACCAAATCACCCTGTGGTCTAATGGGGAGTCCAGGAGCGACTCCCTCCACTCCAGGACCCTAAAGCTGCCATTTTAAAAAACGGTGCCAGCCCTTTGCCCCTATCATGTGTCAGGAGCTACCATTGGCATTAGGTAGCCCTAGTCATATGATGGGACAACGGACCCACAGCATTTTGAAAAATGGCAGTCTCTGAGTCTAGACCACCAGAGAGATTTTGGTAACTGTGTGTGTGTGTGGGGGGGGGGGGGGTTTGAGAGCGTGGGCTAGAGTAGAGACTGTTTTTTGTTTTTTTTTTAAATGGAGAGGTGGGGAGGCCATGTAAACAGGGAGGTTTTCCCTGAATATTAACTTTCGGGGGGGACTTCGGCTGCCTCCAGGTTACAATATTTATCGGGGAAACTTGTGTCACTGTTTACAAATAGGATGCACAAAAAAAAATAATTGTTTTGTAAAAAAAAAAAAAAAAAATTGACATGAAACATGTTGGACAGTGTCATCCTTAGATAACTGAATTTTCTAATTTGCTAGTTTCTTTTGTAACAAACCAGGATCTTAGTACAGTTATAAAATTGTATTTTAGAAATATGCCTCTCTTCTTTTGTCAAACCATTAGGATTTTTCCTGATCTGTCTAGGATAACTTGGGAAGGAAGGAAAGGTATTTTGGTTCTTAAACAGGAGGTACTAGCCTTGGAGGTACATCCTTTTTATTAAGATATCCGTGTAAATATACTGTGAAATACAATATTGATCTGAATTTTGCGCTCCAGAGCTATTGGTTATCTGGGCTCTAGGGAAGTTACATCATCTACAGCCGCAGTTTAGCGCTTGCTTGATTTGTATGATTGCAGGATCAGTCATGTGAATGCAGTTTCTTTAGACTATTTTGTTTTCTTGATGATCTCCTAGATTTACCCTCTTTCCCCTGTTTTTTCTTTCTCTGCTTGGTGTATTGATATAAATGGAGACAAGACTGGTTTTTTTCTTTTTTTTCTTATTGTTTAATATACATTAGCTTGTATTACTCCATTGTATTTCTGTATGCTTTGTACTGTAAAAATTAATAAATAAATAAATAAAAATAAACCCTATTTCTCAAAGAGGCTTCAGAAATGAATAAACTTATTCTCCTAGGCCATGCAGGATGTTAGTCCTCACATGTGGGTGACATCATCAGATGGAGCCCGGCGCGGAAAACTTCTGCCACTATCCATGCATCCAGGCAGAGTCTCTCTTCTTTTCCACAGAGCTGCCATATTGCGGTGGTGGAGCTTGTGCTTTATTTTTTATGGGAAATTTTCCACAAAGTGTGGGGTTTTTTTCTCTCTCTTTTTCTGCGCTGGTTCCCCGTCGGATTTCTCATCGGTCGGTGAACTATTTTCTCTTTTCTTCTTCATCAGTGTCCACCGGTCTTCGTGTCCTTGCGGTCTTCTGCGTGCCTCATGGCAGCCTTAGGCTTCCGTCGGTGCCCCCAGTGTACCCGGACTAGGTCCTTAACAGATTCACATGAAGTGTGCGTCCTGTGCCTAGAAGCATCACACGATATTTGGGGCTGCAAGTTGTGCTCAGAGGACCCCAAAGGGTCGCCGCGCACAGCTTTAGATCGGGGAAGTCTGATCTGTCCACGTCGGCATCAGTGCCCAAGGACTGCTCTTGTCCCTTTGGTATCTCCTCCCCTGAGGTCTTTGGGTGTGAAGGGTGCCAGAGATCAGCCCGTGTCGGTTTCTTCTAAGTATTGGACCTCTGTATCATCATCCTCGTCCTCCTCGCTGAGAAAAGACTGGGCCGAGCACCGTGGGAGATCTCGGAAGCACCGCCTCAGATCTCCGTCCTTCAACGGTGCGGGGCTTGGCTTGGCCACGGTGCTTGCCACCTTGCCCCCCGAAGTGGCCCCAGCGAAAGGAGGCCTCGTGGCCCGAGGGCATCCACTTCGATTCCAGTGTCGGGCCCAGACTCTCCCCCAGTGTCTCGAGGAGTAGCTGGCCTCCCCTCTCCCACCGGATTCACCCCCAGAAATGGCTTAGAGGTGAATTTTAAGAGATGCGCGCACAAAATTGGGAGAATGGCACGCACCTAGCACATGCGCGCTTCTACCCAATCTTATAACATGGTGAGATGTGTACACACGTTGAATCAGAGAAAAAAAAAAGGGGGTGGGTGTTGTGTGGGCGGGGCATAGGTATTCCAGGGCTTGAACAAGAGAGATGGGCAAGTACCTACGTGCCCCGGGGCAAACCTAGTTTCAGTGCTGCATAGGTTTACTTCTGCAATGGAGGAGGTGTAATTTTAAAAAGAAAAAAATACAGGAATTCCTGAGTGATTAAAGCAGCGGTTCTCAACCTGTGGGTCGCGACCCCGGCGGGGGTCGAACGCCCAAAACACAGGGGTCGCCTAAAGCAGGGGTCCCCAACCACCGGTCCGCGGACCGGGACCGGGCCGTGGGAGTTTTTTGCCGGTCCGCGGCGCCGCCAAGCACCGGCAGGTGTGTTGTGCGCTCCCGGTCTCTCCCGCTGCCGTTGCCGCCGGGCTGTCAGCACGTTCAAGCCCAGCGGGAACGGCAGCGGCGCTAGAAGAAGCTGTGCACCCATGGCTGGGCCTTTTCTTCTTCCTGTGCCTGCCCCCTCCCGTGACCCGGAACAGGAAGTGAATCGCGGTGCGTGGGAAGGAGAGAGAGCCGTGCCGCGCGAAAAAGTAGCAGCAGCGGCTGCAGCATCGGTCCTCGAGCAATAGAAGTAGACGGTAATGGAGAAAGGAGACAGCAGCATGAGCCTCCCGCGGCCGATGGGATTCTTCTTTCTTGGCCAGCGGAGGCTGCTGCAGCTCCCATTTGTGCTCGGGGGAGAAGAGGAAGTGAGTGAGAGAAAGAGAGAGAAGCAGCCAGCCAGCCTGTGTGTGATTGACTGGTCAGAGAGCTGATGTGTGTGTGTATGTGAGAGACAATGAAAGTGATTGCTCAGGGAGATGACTGATGTGTATGTGAGAGTGTGAGACATTAGTCAGGGAGGTGACTGATGTGTGTGTGTGAGAGAGAGAAAAAGCATGGAAGTGAGAAGTCTGGGTATGTGAGAAAGCATGGGCGTAAGAAGCCTGGTGTTGTGGGGGTGAAAGAAAGCATGGGAGTGAGAAACCTGGGTGAGTATGCATGCATGAGAGAGAGAGACTGCTTGGTAAGGTGATGGTGCGTGTGAGAGAAAAAGACTGGTGTGTGTGTGTGAATATGAGAGAATGTGATTCAGGGTATGAGAAGCCTGTGCACGTGGAGAGTGAGCATGGAAATGAGAGAGACTGGTGTGTGTGTAACAGAGAGAAAGTGATTATGGGAATGAGAAGCCTGTGCATGTGGAGAGAACAAGCATGGGAGTGAGAGACTGGTGAGTGTGTGTGTGTGTGTGTGTGTGTGAGAGAGAGAGAGAGAGAGAGAGACAGAGAAAGTGATTATGAGAGTGAGAAGCCCATATATGTAAGTAGAACACGGGAGTGGGAAGCCTGTGTGTGTGTGTGTGTGTATGGCATGAGAGAAACTGTTCAGGAAGGTGACTGGTGTGTGTGAGAAAGTGATTATGAGAGTGAGAAGCCCGTATATGTAAGTAGAACACGGGAGTGGGAAGCCTGTGTGTGTGTGTGTGTATGGCATGAGAGAAACTGTTCAGGAAGGTGACTGGTGTGTGTGTGCCAAAGACTGTTTGGGAGATGATTGGTGTGTGAGAGACAGAAACTGGTCATGGGGGCATGACTGGTATGGTGTGTGTGTGTGTGAGAGACATGGGCACTAAGGAAGAGGACCATAAGTATAGAGCTTAGCTTCTACTGCTGCTTCTGGTGAGTGCCACGGCCTGCAGGGAAGGGGAGTAGGAGAGCTGCTGGAGGGGGTAAGTAAAAGTGGCTTTTTAAGTTTATTTTTCTTGACTGCCATTTTAATTGTGTGATGTCTGCTTTTTTGAAATATTTTATTGGTGTTTGGAGCATGTTTAATAGTTTTTATGAGTTTTTAATTGTTGGATGTTCATAGCTGTTTTGAAACATTTATTCTGCTTATTAGTATAGTTTTACAATTATTTCTGTGTGGGGATCTATAGCTGCTTGCTAGTTCTGTTTTCCTAATAAGAGGTGTATTGGTTTTTAGGACCTGATTTAATATTTGTAGTGTTGCCTTTTCATAGATAGGGTTGCTCCTGTTTGAGTGTATTCGATAATACAGGTGTAACTGTGTGCGGATTAGTTTATGGGCATTACTACAGATCCTGGGAGTATGTTAGGTCGGTTCTGTGTCTGTTACCGAGATGAGATATTTTGCTAGCATGTAAGCGTTTGTATCGGTCTTATTTGTTGTGTTTTCTCAGAGGACATGCATTGGTGGTAAACTGCTGTCTTTTCATAAGTAGGGCTATTGAGCCTGGAAATAGAAGGAGTTTGAGTTGCTGTTACTGAGATGTCACTAGAACCAGAATATCTTTTTTGTAGGGTGAGTTGTATGGGGAATGTCATAATTCTGCTTTACATCCATTATTGTGGGTCAGGGGGGTTCCTGTGGATACAAACTGTACTTTTACATCTAGCCCCGTGACGATCATGGGTCAGTGTGACATGCATGTGAGAACCTATGGTGAGTTGAGTTACATTCACATTATAAATGTCATAATTAAATGATAAGTGTGCACTAAAATCCAACCCCATCCATAACCCCGCCCCCATATGACCAAAGCCCCGCCCTCACCCCACCCTCACGGGGCGAGGGCGGGGCGAGGGGTCACCGCAACATGAGGAACTGTATTGCAGGGTCACGGCATTAGAAAGGTTGAGAACCACTGGATTAAAGGGTCTGGGGGGAATGCAGACTAAAGAACCAGGGGGGGTTGGAGGACCTAGCTCTAGACTGGATGAACTGGTGAAACTGGTCGTGGCATGGGAGATGTGCCTGTTATAAAATTCCCCCACCTGAGTGGCTCAAACCTGTCTTTACGTGGCTGTGTGCGCTCGCTTGCAAAATTAGGCGCACACATACATACACCTAGGCAGGTTTATAACGTGCGTGTGTTATAAAACTGCTGCGTCTCTGAGTGCGTGCTGATGCACTTGTGTACTGTACATGTGTGCTTGTGTGCCCTTTTGAAAGTTACTATCCCTGTGCACAGAAAAACATGATTTATGCACATACAGATATGTATGTTTTGCCCAGAAAACACAGTTTATGCGCACCGATCATATTTTCTATGCATAAAATAGGTTTTCTGTACCCAAAAAATGCTTTCTGCACATTTTTTATGTGCAGAAAATGTGTTCTTTTTGTACAAAGCATATTTTCTGCACATGGAACTCTTGCTTCTGCCCATAGACTAACACTAGTGTTGGAAACTTTACGGCAGCTTGGAACAAGAGTGAAATTTCCAGCACTAAGAAAACGAGTTAAGCCAATGCATCCTCTCTACATTGGCGCGTAATGGCTAATGCCTTCATTTGCATGGGATTTCCATGCGAGAACACTAATCAGGACACTCTGTTCTATGTGCACATTTTTTGCGTGCAAGACTTGCTGCAACAGGAAGAAAGTTTGAACACACACAACGTGTGCACAACTGCAGGTAAATTTGTGCACTGCGCTGAGTGCACAGTTACCTTGGGCCCCCTAGTTTGCCTTAATTCCAACATTTTGTCGTTGCAGGACAAGTGGGAGGGAAGGAGATGGAAATTCAGATGAGGATTTTGATTAGACTTTTTTTCTCTGGCAAAAATTATTCCCAGTCAAAATGTCTTCCGAATTGTAAGCCCCTTTTTCCTATGAGGTGAATCTTGGAATTTTTTTTTTTTTTAACATAACTCCCTTATTTAGATTACATTTATTTTATATTCTGCTTTATGGCACTTCAAAGCGAATTACATTCAGGTACTGTAGTTATTTCTCTGTCCCTAGAAGGCTCACAATCTAAGTTTGTACCTCAGGCAATGGAAGGCAAAGTGACTTACCAAGGTCACAAGGAGCGGTAGTGGGATTTTGTACTCTGGTCTCCCTGGTTCAAAGCCTGCTGCTCTAACCACTAGGCAGCTACTCCTTTCTTTTTCAGACACCATATATACTATGAGTCCGCCTCCATCTGCCAAAACTGTGACCAACTTGAGGTGCCCAAGCTCATGAACTCTAGGGCTAGCTCTTGGTTTACATATATATGAGTCAGACAAACTGAACCAAATCACTGTGAACCTGGAAGATGTAGTAGGCCAGATGGACAAACAAAGAGTAGCAAATCACCTGGACTGGATGGTATGCAGCCCAAGGTTCTGAAGGAACTAAAAAATGAAATTTCTGATCTATTAGTTAAAATTTGTAACCTATCATTAAAATCATCCATTGTAGCTGAAGACTGGAGTGTGGCCGATGTAACCCCAATATTTTAAAAGGGCTCCAGGGATGATCCGGGAAACTATAGACCAGTGAGCCTGACTTCAGTGCTGGGAAAAATAGTGGAAACTATTCTAAAGATCAAAATCATAGAGCATATAGAAAGACATGGTTTAATGGAACACAGTCAACATGGATTTACCCAAGGGAAACCTTGCCTAACAAATCTGCTTCATTTTTTTGAAGGGGTTAATAAACATGTGGAGAAAGGTGAACCAGTAGATGTAGTGTATTTGGATTTTCAGAAGGCGTTTGACAAAGTCCCTCATGAGAGGCTTCTAAGAAAACTAAAATGTCATGGGATAGGAGGTGATGTCCTTTCATAGATTACAAACTGGTTAAAAGACAGGAAACAGAGAGTAGGATTAAATGGTCAATTTTCTCAGTAGAAAAGGGTAAACAGTGGAGTGCCTCAGGGATCTGTGCTTGGATCTGTGCTTTTCAATATATATATAAATGATCTGGAAAGGAATACGATGAGTGAGGTTATCAAATTTGCGCATGATACAAAATTATTCAGAGTAGTTAAATTACAAGCGGATTGTGATACATTACAGGAGGACCTTGCAAGACTGGAAGTTTGGGCATTCAAATGGCAGATGAAATTTAATGTGGACAAGTGCAAGGTGTTGCATATAGGGAAAAATAACCCTTGCTGTAGTTACACGATGTTAGGTTCCATATTAGGAGCTACCGCCCAGGAAAAAGATCTAGGCATCATAGTGGATAATACTTTAAAATTGTCGGCTCAGTGTACTACAGCAGTCAAAAAAGCAAAGAGAATGTTAGGAATTATTAGGAAGGGAATAGTGAATAAAACGGAAAATGTCATAATGCCTCTGTATCGCTCCATGGTGAGACCGCACCTTGAATACTGTGTACAATTCTGGTTGCCGCATCTCAAAAAAGATATAGTTGCAATGGAGAAGGTACAGAGAAGGGCAACCAAAATGATAAAGGGGATGGAACAGCTCCCCTATGAGGAAAGGCTGAAGAGGTTAGGGCTGTTCGGCTTGGAGAAGAGACAGCTGAGGGGGGATATGATAGAGGTGTTTAAGATCATGAGAGGTCTTGAACGAGTAGATGTGACTCGGTTATTTACACCTTCGAAGGACTAGGGGGCATTTCATGAAGTTAGCAAGTAGCACATTTAAGACTAATCGGAGAAAATTCTTTTTCACTAGATGCACAATTAAGCTCTGGAATTTGTTGCCAGAAGATGTTGTTAGTGCAGTTAGTGTAGCTGGGTTCAAAAAAGGTTTGGATAAGTTCTTGGAGGAGAAGTCCATTAATGGCTATTAATCAATTTTACTTAGGGAATAGCCACTGCTATTATTTACATTAGTAGCATGGGATCTTCTTGGTGTTTGGGTACTTGCCAGGTTCTTGTGGCCTGGTTTGGTCCATGTTGGAAACAGGATGCTGTGTTTGATGGACCCTTGGTCTGACCCAGCATGGCAATTTCTTATGTTCTTATATCCTTTTGGTAGCTCGCCAAGAAGAGCCAAAAGTGGAGAGCTGCGAGCCTCTGCATCCCCAAATACCTGTCAAACTCAACTGTAAGCATTGTGGAAGTGATTTTCTATCAGGGGAAAGCCCAGGATGAGGCTTGAAACTTAGTCTGAGACCAAACTATTACAGGCGAATTTTAAAAGCTCTGAACACGCCAAAAGCAGGAGATACGTACACAAGCCGGGCTGACGCACGCCAAGAAAATTATATAAGCTGCCCGATGACGTGCGTATCTCACGCTGCACGCACAAGTCCATAGTTTTGCAAAAGGGATTGGGTGTGGTCTGAATGGGATGTGGGCATGTCGGAAGTCCAAGAGATGAGTGTGTAAATACTTCCGCTCACAGGTGTGTGCTGGGTCCCCTGCCATGTAACTTTACTACTGCTATGGATGGTGTGTAAGTAAGGGAAAAAAATGTAGGCTAGTCGGCGGAGTTTTAAGGGTTTTAACAGAGGGAAAGGGAGATTTTTAAACTGGAGGGGTTGGGAAGTCCTAACCCTTAACTGGGTAAACTGGGAACAAACCTGGAAAACTACCTATGGCATCAGCACACGGAGCTTATAAAATTCCCCCATGAATGCATTAGAAGTGGCATTTGTGCACATAAGCACGCTCCCATTTAAAGATTCTGCGCACGTACATGCCTCCAGGCTTTTCTGTGACATGCGTGTGTTATATAGTGGATGCGTCTCTGGACACGAGCCAGGGAAAGTGCGCACATATGCGCCCGCGCGCCTGTTTAAAATTTGCCGTCACAGGGCGCAAGCTTCAAATGAATCTGCCTTGCTGCAGACTTCTCGGGTGCTTTTTACTCATGGGCTTTGCACCAAATTTCTGAAAGATAGCGTGTGCATGCTCTCTCTCCCTTGTGAAAACTGCCTGCAGTACAAAGTAGCCCACTTTTCTTGTGCAGGCAAACTTTTGCCAGACAAAACTGCGCATAGAGTCGAAACTTTAGTCTATGCATGCTATTTTTGGAACCTACCCCGAATCATTTTCCTTAAATTTTAGAAGAATTGAAGAGAAAATGTAAGTGAGGAAACTTTAGCTTTAGATGTTTGTTTATTTATTTATTTATTTATTTATTGTTTTTGTTATACCGAGTTTCATGATAGGCATCACATCAACCCGGTTTACAAATAACAAGGAGTGTAAAGCATAACGTAACGTAAAAAACAATATTTTCAATAAGAACCTTGAACTTTAAATACAGTGAATCAGAAAAAGGGAGAGGGAAAGTTACAAAAAACAAGGAAAATAAACTTGGGATGGAAGGGGAGAAATTGAACAGCACAATATTTACATTTCAGCCTATTGATACATTAGAATAGCAAGTGAAAAAATAAGACTATGAAACGGTACATAGGTAATCAAATGAATAAATATGACACAGTTGTGAATGGTAATAGTATGATAAATATTCAGCAGGAATTAGTGAGAGAGGGTTTGAGGTTGGTTGATTCGTGTTTACATTCCATTATGGCATACGAGTTAGTGCTAGTGAGAGGAGGTTTTATTCAAGGCTTGGAAATGCTTTTTTGAAAAGCCAAGTTTTTAAAAATTCTAGTTTTGTGCTTTTTTTTTATTTTTCTGCTTTGCATAGACTGAAAGTAAACCTTTATAAAAATGACTTGTGACAGATCTACACATAGATTTTACCCTTCAAGCCTGCTCTGATAAAGTGGAAATGGAATTGGCATTGCACCTCAAAGGAAAGTTAGCAGTAGGGAAAGTGGCTTTTTTTTTTCAAATTTTGAAAATTTTATATTGAAGAAAATACTATTGAAAATACAATTTTCATAGATCAGGCCCAAAAGCTTGCTCCTTGCTGTTCAAAGGGGCTTTTTTTCTTGTTCTTGGGAACATATTTACTGAAAGAGTACCTGCAAGGTAGAAACTTAGATTGTAAGCCCTCTGGGGACAGGGAAATACCTACAGTATCTGAATGTAATCTGCTTTGAAGTGCCGAAAAGTGGAATATAAATCAGAAGTGTCCTGCGGATTTACCAGTCATAGGTCTGCAGTTTTACATGCAGACATTCCAGGAGCCTTTGTTTAGCAATATTTGATATCTTTATGGGTTATTTACCTGTACAAAGGTTGAGTTACCTTGCTGTGCACAAACATGCCCTTGTGCTAAGGGAGCTTAATATATTACAAACTGTACTGGATGGGAGGGGAGGTCTCTTCTGAGGAATGTTGAGATTTTCTTTCTTTTGATAAGTAATTGTGTCTTCTCAGAGGTCCCTGTAATGTCAGCATGATTGAAGAATCATGTGGAATGTGATGCAGAACCCATAACTCTAGACGTGTGTGTTGGGGGCAAAGGAGAAGGTAACTTTGAGAAATTGCAGTTTTACTGATAAACTGGGTCTCCTTGTCAGTAAAGAACTTAGAACGGCGGTGGCAAATTCAGTCCTCAAAAGCCGCAAACAGGTCTGACGGTGGAACACAAGGACACAAGTTCATTTTCCCTGACCTTAGAAGCATTTGGTATGGCGGCTTTTCACTTAAGGAACAATATTGCTGTCTGATTTGTCTGTGTACATTTTTCTGATAATGGCCTTTCTTACTGCTGTATTTGTTCTACCAAGTTCAGACTGATTGTCATTTATATGAGGGTCATGCAGTAATGACACGACGAAGAGCCATGAAAGATGTTTTATTACTATGGAATTCAAGTTTAAATCATGTGAAACACAGAGCCCAATATTTAGCTGCTCTCCAAGTTTGCTGGATAAATGTTATCTGGATAACTTGGCTGCACCGCTGAATATGTGCAGTTGTCTTATAGCTAGCTGGATAAACTTTCTATCTTATAGTTAGCTGGAAAGTTAGCCAAATAGCTGTCCTAGACTTATCTGGCCTTCCAGCCTTATGCCTAGTTTCACATGTATGATTATCTGCCATTTGGTGAGAGGTTGTATGTGAGCATGCGATACAAAGAGCTCCTAGCTCTGAGAACAATTCTGATCTCTGGAGAGTGTAGTAGAAGACTTGGAAGAGCTGAAGCAGACAGATACATGGATTCCTTCAAGGATATAGTAGTAAAGACCCAACTCCAGTCTGGCAGCCTTGGAGGAGCAAAGTCACCTGGGAGAAGAGCATTCCCTTAGAATGGCAAGAAGTGATCCTGCAGCTAAGACCTGCTCTCCAGGTGATGAATTATCTTCTCACACTGAAGTTGGTCTCCCATATCTTGTGCCCAGGAGGGAAAGGTTAGGACGGATGTTGTAGTTGGTAAAATGCTAAGTTCAGTTTGTGGTGGCAGGCCCAAACAGCAGATTAGAAATTATTAGGAAAGGAATGGAGAATAAAACAAAGAATATCCTACTACTACTACTACTACTACTACTACTACTACTACTAACCTGTTCATTGTAAGACATTTACTTGTCATTGTTGTTATTGTTTAAAATGTAAACCGAATTGATCAGTAATTCTGTTATTGGAAAGTCGGTATAGAAAAATGCTAAATAAATAAAAATAAAAATACTACTACTGAATTACTCCATGGTAAGACTGCACTTGGCATTATATGTGAAGTTCTGGTCGCCACATCTCAAAAAGGATACAGTGGAACTAGAAAAGGTATAGAGGATGACCAAAATGATAAAGGGACTGAACCGGCTGTACTATGAGGAAGGACTAAAGAGGTTAGAACTCTTCAGCCTGGAGAAGAGACAGCTGATGGGAGATATGGTAGAGGTCTATAAAATCATGTGTGGACTGGAATGGGTAAATGAAAATCAATGGTTTTACTGTTAAAAAAGTAAAAAGACTAGGGGACACTCCATGAAGTTATTAATCTAGCACATTTAAAACAAATCATAGAAACTATATTTTTCACTTAATGCACAATCAAGCCCTGAAATTCATTGCCCTCCCAACAAGGCTGCATTTCAGGCAACCAGTCTTTTGTCAGGGGTTGTTAATCTTCTTCAACTACTTGCGTGTTCTGTGCCGCTTATTTGTTCTTTCTCCAAATGGCTGCTGAGCACAGAACACGCGAGCAATTGAAGAAGATTAACATCCCCTGATGAAAGACTGGTTGTATAAAACGTAACCGCGTTGGGAGGACAGTAAGTTTTTTGTGTTTGGGTTGGTTTTTTTTTTTTTTTGGCTATATAACTTTGGTGTGTGTCGTACTTGCAGGAATAGCCAAGGACAAACATAACGGATTTTTAATAGTGATAAATAAGCACATAATTCTGTACAGAGTTTTTTTTTGTTTTTTTTTTTTACAAAGTTACTTCTAATATAATCATTTTTTATATAATAACATCAAGGAGGAGGATGGCAGTTTAATGATTATAAAGACAGCAAGAAGTATATTACTGGGTGATAATTGATTATATATGAAACCACAACCCCCTTTCATAATAATTTTTAATTTCATTTTTCAATTCTTTCAATTTTTGTAATTTTTTGTTTAAAAGTATTATTAAATATGCTAAATTCAAAAATGTTTCCAGATTTTAAAAAAAGGGATAGAAAAAGAAGAAAATTAATAAAATAAGAGAGAAAAAATATTTTGTTGTGATACTAGAAGGTGTGAGTTTTGTTAGGTACAAATTACCACATTCTCCAGCAGCTCCAAAGCTTTATTGTGCATTGAGTGAAAAAGAATTTTCTAAGATTGGTTTTAAATGTGCTACTTAATAACTTCATGGAGTGTCCCCTAGTTTTTGTATTTTTTGAAAGAGTAAATAACAGATTCCCATTTACCCGCTCTATTACACTCACTTTATACATATCTATCATATTGCTCTGCAGCTGTCTCTTCTCCAAACTAAACAGCCCTAATCTCTTTAGCCTTTCCTATTCCATCCCGTTTTTTCAGTTTGTTTGCCATTCTTTGTACTTTTTCTAGTTCAGCTTTTTTTGATATGTGGAATTGCACAGTACTCAAGGTATGGTCTCACCATGGAGTGATAGAAGGATTATTGCATTTTCAATTTTATTCTCCATTCCTATACTAATAAATCTTAACATTCTGTTTGCTTTTTTCAACTCCACCATATACTGAGCTGAGGATTTCAAAGTATTATCCATGATGATGCCCAGATCCTTTTCCTGGAAGGTAACTCCTACTATGGAACCTAACATCGTGTAACTACAGTGTGGGTTACATTTACACATGTGGACAAGTAGATGTCCAGTCTCGCAAGGTCCTTCTGCAATTCCTCACAATCTGCTTGTGATTTAACAGCTCTGAATAATTTTGTCATCTGCTTGTTGTACCCTTTTCCAGATCATTTATAAATATATATTAAAAAGCACCAATCCCAGTACATATCCTTGAGGCACTCCACTGTTTACCCTTCTCCACAAAGAAAACTGATCAATTATTCCTACTGTTTTCAATATTTTAACCAGTTGGCAGTCCACAGGAGGACATTGTCTCCTATCTTATGATTTAATTTGTTTCAGGAATCTTTCATAAGGGACTTTGTCAAATGTCTTCTGAAAATCCAAATTCACTGTATCTACCAGCTCACCATTAACCCAATCTGGACCAGATTTAACATTTTGGTGCCCATAGGCAGGACTATAGAGTGGGACGGTGGAGAGTGGGGAAAAAGTGCCATAGCAGGATCCTCTTTGGTTCTGGTATTTGGAGCCTTTAAAATTTGTCACACTAAGCAGTTGCCTATGCCAAAATCGAATCCTGATCCACATGTTTAATAACCTTTTGAAAAAAAAAAGTAGCATATTGGTGAGGGAAGACTTCCTTGTGTCACTTCACACTGGCTGTGTCCCATTAAACTGTCTTTCTATATTATATATTCTGTGATTTTGTTCTTTAGAATAGTATGAATAGTTTCTAAAATATTTTCCAGCACTGAAGTTAGGCTCATCAGTCTATAGTTTCTCAGATCATCCCTAGAGCATTTTTTAAAGATTGGAATCACTTTGCCCAATCTCCAAACTTCAGGAACAGGCAATTTTAATAAGTTACAAATTACTAGTACATAAGAACATAAGAAATTGCCGCACTGAGTCAGACCAAGGGTCCATCAAGCCCAGCATCCTGTTTCGAACAGTGGCTAATCCAGGCTACAAGTACCCGGCAAGAACCCAAACACTAAGTAGATCCCACGCTACTGATGCCAGTAATAGCAGTGGCTATTCTTTAAGTAAACTTGATTAATAGCAGTTAATGGACTTCTTCTCCAAGAACTTATCCAAACCCTTTTTAAACCCAGCTACACTAACTGCACTAACCATATTCTCTGGCAATAAATTCCAGAGTTTAATTGTGCATTAGTGAAAGAATTTTCTCAGATTAGTTGTAAATGTGCTACTTCTAACTTCATGGAGTGCCCCCTAGATCTTCTTTCATACAAAAGAGTAAATAACAGATTCACAAGACCCATGTTAGACCTCTCATAATTTTAAAGACCTCTATCATATCCCTCCTTGGCCATCTCTTCTCCAAGCTGAACAGCCCTAACCTCTTTAGCCTTTCCTTAAAGGGGAGCTGTTCCATCCCCTTTATCATTTTGGTTGCCCTTTTCTGTCCCTTCTCAATCGTAACTATATCTTTTTTGAGATGCGGCGACCAGAATTGTAAACAGTACTCAAGGCGCTCAGATCTCTGGGATGTAAACCATCTAGTTCAAGTGATTTGCTATTTATTTATTTTAAAATGTTTGTATACTTCTTCAAAAGCTATTCTTTAGTTTGTCAATCTGCCGTTTTACATTATCCAAGTTCACAGAGATTTGTTTCAGCTCATCCAAATCATTACCATTAAATACCGTTTCTAGTACAGGTATCTTACCAACATTTTCCTGAGTAAACGCCGAAGGAAAGACAAAGCAATAGAAGAAAGACTGAATTAATTCTTTACTGAGTGCCTCTTTAGTTCCCCAATCATTCTTTTAGTCTGCACAATTTGCTTCCTTTTGTAAATGCCAGCTGATCTTAGCATTCCCCTCACTTCTTCAAAATTAAGGATCCTTTGTACTTATCTCGGGGCCGATGTAATAAGCCGCACTGACTCTAGTGCTGTTTTGACTGCTATTTTAGCATGGGATTTTCAATGCTAACATTCAGGGTCATTCATCAAAATGTGTTATGGTGTTAACTCACGCGATAACGTGGTAACGCCATAACACATGCGATAATAGTACTATCACTCGGCGCGAACACAAATTTTTGGAAGGGGCAGGATTAGGTAGGGGTTTGGGCCGGATTAATTAAAATGAGGGGAAATATTGCACCGTGCGATAGCATAATGCATGCTATTGCATGGTTTTAAGGCGGAAATTACACTTTTTTCCTGTCTTTAAGTTGTGCGATATGCCCGAAACGGCCATAACACAGTTTGCAATAAATTTTACAAATTGCATTTCGGCCATTTCTGGGTTTGAGAGGGAGTGGAGTGGAGGAGAGGGGGGTGGGGGGAGAGGGAGAAAGAGAGAGCCTCTGGGGAGGTCTTCACATTATTCAACTATTTATTTGACTATAGGAGAGCCAGCTAATAGCTCACGGTGAGGGGTTGGTGGTGGTTTAGGGGCCAGTTTTGCATGCAGAGTGAGATGTACAAACTGCAGAGTGCACCTCTGTGAAGATTTGTTGTCATTTGGAGTGAGGAAAGTCTCACAGATATGAGACTTTTACTATGTTATCTCGTCCTAGCTGATGGTACGAGTCCATCAAGCTAGGGCGAGAGAACACTGTAGAAATATCATCTTTGTGAGACTTCCCTTACTCCAAATCACGTCAAATTTTCACCGAGGTGAACTGTGCAGTTCGTGCGTCTCACTCTGCATGTAAAACTGGCCCCTAAACCACCACCAACCCCTCACCGTGAGCTATTAGCTGGCCCTCCTATATAAATATAAATGGCTGACTACTATGAGGGCCTTATAAATAGTCTCTCTCTTGCTCTCTCTCCTTCCTGAGTTGATAAATAGAATTATCGCGGCGTGCGAAAACTTTACCACACAACGTGATGCTACCTATGCGAAGCGCTGTGTTACTGCGCGGTGCGGTAATTCTAAAAATTACCCTACCCGCATCCCTTTCTCTTACTGCGAGCGTTATGATGCAGTATTTTAGCATTTTGATGAATCTAACGGATTGTTTGTTAGCTATTACCTTGCTAAGCAAGGAGACGTGCAAAAGGATAGATATCAAAGCTCGGCTTGTTTTACCACGAAAATGTAACTCCTGGATCAGAGCAGAAATTAAACTTCTTGTGGATGAGTGGGTGAACCCCATTCCTCCCACCCACCCAAGTTCAAAAGTAGTGGACAGGGCACTTAAATTCCCTCCTGCCCCCAAATCTCATGCAGTGCAGCAGAGAGCAGGCTGGCTGAGCGGTGAATCTCCCTCCCTCCATCCATCCCACCATCAAAGGTAAAAAAAAAAAAAAAAAAAAAGTAGTCTCCTAGGGTACCCCTCCCCCAAGTTAAAGTTCAGGCTAGAGAACTGGGGGGGGGGGGGGGGGGGGCCTGAGTGTCACAGCCACCCAAGTTCAAAAGTAGTGACCAAACTCAGGGCACCTAAGTTTCAATCGGATTCCCCAATCCTAGCTGGAGGAAGAGATGAACTTACCTCCTCTGGCTGAGCAGCCCAGAACCACTCTCAGCTAAATATTTAACTTATTCACGCAACTGGCTGGCCACTGATTCGTCCCTTCCCTGATAGCCGACAATGAAAGGACCAATCATGGTTCAGAATTAGAACAAGGGAGAACCTTTTTTAACCTGGATAGCTGCCCTGGGTAGGTAGTAAGACTTGGAGAAAAATATGTAATTGCATTGGAATGCCTTATGTGCATCTTGGGTTTTGGTTTTTTTTGCTTTCACGATTTGTGTTAACCGTTTCTAAAGTTATTGTAAATGTTCTTGTGCTTGAGAGATTTGTATTTCAGGAGAAACAATCTGTAAATTGTAATAAAGCATTTGTTTACCTGCTGAAAATTGAATTTTGAAAACAGAAAGAGATTTGTTTGTGGTTAGGCCTGACTGTGCACTTTATAAGACAGTGGTGCATGTACTAGGCTGTGACCGTGTACACTGTGTTTCATCTTAACAGTACTTCCTGCCTTTTATGTCGCATTCAGTTAAATGTGAGCAGTCCTATAACAAAAGTACATGCTCTGTGGCGCTTTATTGCTCTATGGGAAAAGGAAGTTGCCTAAAAGTTTTTAAGCTCTTATATGGGTCACCAGGTTAAATGTTGATCAGAAACTAAACTTTTTATTTCCTTTGTGAAATTTGACTTGTTATACATCACATTTTAATTGGAAATGATGTTCAATGACATGTTAATAGAACATTGCCTGAAATTGTATCTTCTGTGTAGCAGTACAGGGCGACAAAAGTCTGAGTGGTCTCTACAGAAAGATTCAGATGGGGACACACCTTCACTGATCAACTGGCCCTCAAGGTATCCCGGATTGTGGCTCCTGATCAGATCACTCCTTTGCCCACTCATAACACTGCTCCTTTTTCTGTTTTTAATCCAAATCCTTCTAACATTGGTGCAGCCCAAAAATGGGCCCTTTGTAAGTGAAAGGCTTCTAAAAGCACAATCTAACCCTGAGCATATGCTTTTATTTTAACTTACAACTAATTGAACAATTGGTGTTTCAGTGAAAAGCTAAAACCATGCCTAACATTTTCATCTGTATATCATTCTGGTTTTGACTAATTTCCATAAGATGTTTGAGCTTGTCCCTTAATCTATCGTTAACCCTTTTTATCCTTTTCTTCAGCACTCTTAAGTCGAGGATTACATTTTGAAATTTGAAAATGTTAAACTATGAATGCAGGGTGTAAACAAAATGGAATTATTTAGTCATCCTAGTGTTTTGTTTTTTTTAATCCTGTTTGCAAGTATATCAGAAGCACACGTTAACTGAGCATTGCAAGTCCATGACTGGTATACTAAAGTGACCGACTTTCAGAATCACGGGTTTCACAGAAGAGCTCTCCTTGCATTCATATTATGCATCTAAAAGCTGCTGCCCAGGAATAGAGTATGCACCATAAATCAGATGGAAGAGAAAAGAAATTAAAGGAATAGATTCCATAGTCCATCTTTAACTGTGTGGTTTTTCTCTTCATGGATTCCCATCTTGTAGGGCAGTACAGAGAAGATGGAGTGGATGGGGTGTAGTGGGGTTAATGGTTTCTGTCTTTATAAGAATTTAAAGAGGCTGTTAATCTCCAAAAATATTTACCTACATAAGCATATTTGGAGAGAGATTTTATTCAATTTTTTTCAGTAGGGGAGCATTATTATAATATGTTCGTGGATGTGCATCATCTGCTCATCTCTGCTGCATTTGCAGAAACAAAAATGTGCTTATATAGTCATTTCCAGTGTGCATAAACTAGTCACTTTTACTGTGTAGACAGTATATGAATGGATCCCTTATAAACCAGAATTACAGAATTCTGGTCTTCCATCTGCTTTTCAGGAGATCCACAATTAACATTCTTCTATTAATTTGCATACAGTTGGTCGAAGAATTTAGTTAACCAAAATCTGCAAATTATCTTGAAACATGAGTCTGTTTTATGGTCCTTGATGGTTAGAGTTGCGTACCTCTGGGCCACAGAGTTACTGCAATGAAATAGTAAACTTGGATTAGCAGCCTAATGGTAGACTCTGAGTGTGTCGCCGGCGTCAGACTTTCTGGCCTGATATTCTGAGTCACTTCCTGTAAGTATTGGCAGAACTGGTTGGCACGCTTCCTTCCCTTTCTTTCCCATGTTGGAGAAGCGTCAGACTTGTCAGGCATTCACAGTCCCTGCATACAGTGGGATGAAAGGATTGAGTGCTGTTCATCATAGGTAGTTGTTGCACTGGGGTGAGCACTTTACCTGGTTAAGGTGTTTTTGAATGATTCTAGGCATATGTGTCTTCTCAGATAGTCCTTCATAAGTGATAGCTCTCACATGCAACAAATTGTCATTGAGGAAGTCGCATCAAATGCTATTCGTATGGAATTATAAGAATCCGATGTTTCTGCTCTTAATCCAAGCTCTCATTTTTGACATGGCAGTTTTTGCCTACTCCCCTGGGCCCTCCTGTTCAGTCAGAACCTGAGTTAGGATTCTGGCACCGTGACCCTTCATTTGCATCTACCTTGAGATTTATTTTCACCTATTTTTCATCCCCCTTCCCTTCAATTCCCAACATACCTAGTCTAATCTTTTATTGGTTGGGGAGGGGGTTTGTAGCCCATGCACACGGGTTCCTTTCAAAACCCGTGATCACTCTTGAATCCAGCTACAAGATGTCACTCTTGAGCGAAGACCACGACTGTCAATGTGGGGAGCAGAAGATCTGACTCGGGAGGAGCTTCCTGATTTGTATTGCACTGCCACTGCCAACACCCAGCCTGTCCTGATTCTGTTTTATGAACATGCAAGCCTCTTTGATCCCTTTTTTTTGTAAGCGTTTGTTGAATACCCTGAGTGAAAGCCATCCCTAAATAAAAGTTTTGAAAAATGATGCTAAAAAAGAAAAAATGCATTACCGGTAACATGCACAGACCTTTCACTAAGACATGGACAATATTTCATAAAATATAAATATGATAAATTCTTTATCTTATAATTTGGAAATTCACAAGGGATTTAAGTCCAAAGTGGAAAGCATACAGTACAAATCAATAAAGAGTTGCAGATTTCTGCAGTGGCAATGGGATTATCAATCTGTGATAAATAGGTAGTCTGCATAGTAATGTGGTTACATTTTAGGCTTTGAAATCTTCTGTGTATATTAATTTGGAAATAGTTTTATCGTTTGGCAGGGAAGTAAGAAAAACTACCCTTGTTTGGAAAATGGTATTTTTGTAACTTTCTATAGAATTTTGCAAATTTTAAGTGATAAAATGCTGCCACATTAAGTTTTATGTTAGCTGTAGTAGGTGCTATGAGGTATCTTTAGTCTTGACCACTGCTGGGCCATGAGTTGAAGAATTTGTATGCTGCTGCCTTCTGATGGCGCTGTCTGAATGATCTTTGATTCAAGTTCTGTCATAGTAGGAAACAGGAGATGACTTAAGTCCCCGTTGAGGTAGAGAAATGGCTTAGCTTCATCAGATGTAAAAGTTGTCCTTGCATTCTTCCTTCTGTAACAGGAAATCTCTCATTACGGTAAATGTTCCTATACACCCACTGAAAATCAAAGGCATACTCAATTTGAGATGACCAACAAATCCCCGCTCCCAGTATTTTGGAATACAAAGTTTCCCAGGATTCTAAATGGATGAGGTGGGAGAATCTCTGAATTCTACTTGATGCAGGAGTTTGGGTCACATGTTATTCTATCCTTGCCTTTCAGTATTATTTTGGAACGTTTCTCTCTGGTTTTCCTATATGTTCAAGTTGAATACGGTCACAAATGATAGGTTTTTGGTTCCTTCTGTGAAGTCATCCTCATTTGGAAGCAATTACTCAAAACAGAAACAGATTACATCATTCTTAGCTTTATCTGTTACTATTAGCAGAGCTTTTCTATAAATTAGTTTGAGCTTCAGGCTCATTTGACTAAATGGGTTTGAAACACAGTTGGACTGTTTCCATCTCATTTAGGGAAACCTTAAACAAGGACTGCATTGTATCCAAATTATTGTGGGGTGTTTTTCTCAAGTCCATTTGTGTGCTCAAATGCTGTTTATAAAATTCGTCCAGGCTCAATGCGTGCAATAGTAGACACGTAACCCGGTTTCACATTGCATTTTCATGCGCACTGAGGAGAAGCATTCTGGGGACAGAGTTAGGTGTAGAGGACACTTAAGAGAGTAGCTTTAGTTTTTTTTTTTGGTTTTTTTTTTAAAGTGTGCGTGGAAAAGTACATGTGTAAATTCCACTCTCTGAAGACGAGGTGTAACTTTTTGCCAGTGAATGTTTTTGTGCTACTCTGCCAATTACCTGAGTGTTGTTAGAGTGAAATACGCTTTGAAAACACTCGGTGAAGTCTGTGTGCGCAATGTACCCCCAGACTTTACTACTGTGTGGGCGGTGGGCAGCAGTCCCTCTGTGTGAAACAACGTGCCAGCATTCTGATTTTTCCAGGCACACTGGCACAGGGTCCCTCTTTCAGATTCCAGATAACCGGAGAAAATTCATAAAGATGGCACTGATTCCAGGAATGGTTTTGACAGCCTCAAAACTGAAGGCTTGGCTGTTTACAGGAGCGTGTTGGTGAAGCTGGGGATTGCTGTGATTAGCTGGGCTTTCAGTTTCTTTTTTACTTTGTTGAATGTGTTTTTCCTGGTTTTGTTCATTTGTATAGGTAGCCTTGTTATTTTTAACATATGCTGCTTTGAGCGACATGTTTAGGCCAGGTACATGGTTGGAGACGGTCTTGTTTCACAGATGATCTAGGTGAAAAGCCTTTTATTCCAGCATACAGATTTCTGTCTTGCTGCTTGGTTCTAGACTATTACAGTTTTTTAAATTAGTTTATTTGTAATGCCATTCCTTAAATTAACCATCAAGTTTCACTAGTGGGATGTTTTGCATCTACCATTAAATTGATGTGAGTTCTCTGTTATTACAGTGTCCCGTAGTGTAAATGTTTAGAGTTCTTGGCTCAGAAAAGAATGAATGTTTAAATGAAGGAAGTCCTACTAGAAATTTATAGTCAGGATTTTGTGGTCAGATTGCACCCACTTGATCCTGTGAGTGTGCTGGGGCAAAATTGTGACACACACTCCCCCTCACTCCTGAATTATTTTCCAACAGGGGGAAAAGTTGAAATCTTTTAAGGTCTTTAGGCTCTTCAGAGACTATCTTCTACCTTTCAGTAAAAAAAAAAATAATAATAATAATTTGCAAAATTAATAAACAAAAACACACTGCATAGTGTCTGCTGTTGTCCAAAAATAAAACCTTTACTGAAGTATTTAATGCAGACAAATTACTTTGCAATGAATATACTTGGATCTGTGGTATCCATACAGAAAATAAAAGCCCAGGAATCCAAAGACAAAATCACAGACCATGTATAATCACTAGGAGATTCCTTCAGGAGATGGGACCCTTTACTGGGCTCTCCCCTTATGGGTACCTGCTGTCTGGTGTGCTGAACTGGAAACACTTTCCTGAATATGTGAGCTGCTCCTGACTCCTTCCTGAAAATAGATCTTTCAATCTGGCGGCTCTTACTTTTGGCACCAATCAGAAATCCACTCTGCAAACCTGAAGGCAAGCAAATGTTCAGTGAAATGCAAGGAGTATAGAGCTAACTTCCCTTTCACTACTCTTCACCTCGCTTGGTGCTGCCAAACTCAGCATCTCCCTTCTCCTGAAAGTCCTGCGGGCTTCAGTCTGTCTGTGAAGACTCCGAAGCTTATAGTAAGGGGCGTGTTAGGGAAACTCTTACATCTACATTTAGACATCAGACCTTTTGCATTTTGTCAAGTAAAGCTGGATCTTTACAGTGATGCATGAAAGTCCACAGGTATCACACTAAGGTAAAATGAAGATTGCGTATTACCTGAAGTGGAGCAAATTCGTGTTACGATTGTGTTGGAAAGATAGTAATTGACTGTCGTAAATTCATTGTACAGTTCTGGTTCCATTTCCAGGTTTAACACCAAAGGAAATGAGTAAGTTAAAATGGTAAATTACAGTTTAATTTAAGAAGTTCCATTAACTTTAATATATTTCTTAATTATGAAATATATCTGTACTATATGTGACCCATTTGGTCCCTGATGGAGTAAAGCTACCAATTACCTAAATATTGAGGGTATTGCGATCACAATCTATTGGTCCCAGTATTATTTTATGTATTCTGTTTATTATTGTCCACCACTTTGGGTGGTTTGGGTTGAGACTGGGGAGGCAAGTAATAAGAATATGCTTGATATTTCAGCTCCTTTTCATTTTGAAATCTGATGGTTTTAAAATTTGAAATGAAATAGTCTTCATAAGTCTTTTGCAAATAAGACCAAATTTGTGATAATGCTTTCATATAGTCTGTGTTTAGCTTGTAAATAAATATTTTAAAAGAAATAACTTTATATGTGCCATTGTGACACATTATGACATTCACGGTGATAACAGATACTAAGAAGAAAAATGTATTTCTTTCCATTAGAACATAGCTTTCTAAAACTGATCCTTAACCTATAAGCATGTTTGTGCATCATAAAGCACTGGTCCTACTTTAAACCCCCAAGAGCTTACTTGCTGCCATGTAGTGTGGATGAAGATTTTCGTGGCTCTATGCTACTTTTACACACACACACATTTTTTTTTTGAAAATTACTTTTTTAGTGTCCAACAGTAAGAAGATATGCAGTGCTTTGCTGATTGTAAGTCCCACGGTAAACCAGAAATAACACAAAATCCCGAAGATTGAATTTTCCCTAAATGCTGCCACAGTCAGAATACACCAAGCCGCTGGCGCCGCTTCAGTGAAAGACCTGCACTATCAGCAGGCACCAGAAAAATCTCTCATAGGTCTCAGAATGTCCTGACATCCCACCCCTGGTGTGCCAGTGCCCGCTTCACAGAGAACCAATCCTTCACCAAGTCATTTTTCACATTCACAAGCTAATTTAACATGGAACACTAGGTGTGAAACTGTGATTGACATAATCAGGAAAGTGCTGCATAGTTTTTCATGTTCTGGACACTGGATGTGTGTATGCTTTGTTAGCATGGTTTCCTTTTGAAATGTAAAAATATGCATTCTTTTTTACAGGGGTACATACATGATTACAACTGCATGGTTTAAATCCCTTTAGAAAGGGAAGCAATGTCTGATGCTCCTTTTTTTTTGTGATGGGGAATTTTGCGAGTTACATTTAAAAGATCTGCAAATTGAACATTTTTGTATATTTGAAGATAATCTGTGGATATTGTTTGTGAAAGGAAAGGTAGCATCTTTAGTTTCCAATACATTTTTTCTTTAAGGAAGTAGGTAAAGTTTTCAAATGCTAGTTGACCCACTTTTGGCATATTTGTATGCTTTAAATGTGGAACTTGCACTTTCTGGTTTTTTTTTGTTTTGTTTTTTTTTATAATCCCAAGAGATTGACATTATGCAAGACCCAAATCCTTGTTGTAAATAGTTCTCTACACCACTTCTGTACTGTGTATTAACTTAGTGTATGTTTCTTTTTTAAAACAGTGGTGCCTCCTACTCTGTCAAGTTTGATCCAGTATGAGGAAGTAATAATACATGGTGATTTCTTAGCCTTCCAATGGAATAATCCAGCCAACATTCATTCTCTTGTTACTCAAAATTACACTAGTGAAAAAAATTGTGAGGGTCCAGTTTTTCTCCTAAGACGAGCAGGATGGTAATCCTCACATGTGGGTGACATCATCAGATGGGGCCCGGCACGAAAAACTTCTGTTGGTTTCTAGAAACTTTGACTGGCATACTGAGCATGCCCAGCATGCCACCATCCACACGTCCATGCGGGGTCTTTCTTCGGTCTCTTCTTTTCCGCAGAGCTACCGTCTCACGGTTCTGGAGCTCATGCTCTGTTTTGCAGGAAACGCTCCACAAAGTGCATCTTTTTCACTTTCCTTCCTGCGTTGGGTCTCTTTCTGGTTCCCCATTGGTTTTTTCATTGTTCTGTGAGTTTTTTTTCTCTTTTCCTCTCCCTCTGTGTCTGCCGGTCTTCATGTCCTTGTGGTCTTCTGTGTGCCTCATGGCAGCCTCGGGCTTCTGTTAGTGCCCCCCCCCAGCCTATGTCCTTCACGGATCCACATGAAGTGTGCATCCTGTGCCTGGGGGCATCGCACGATGTTTGGGGATGTGAATTGTGAGCTCAGATGACCCCAAAGGGTCGCCATGGCCAGCTGGATAAGATGGAGAAGGTTTCTGGATCGAGGAAGTCTGATCCTCCCACTCCGGCATCAATGCCATCAACGCTCAAGGACCAAGGGGAACCGCTTGTCCTCACTCCTGCGGTGTCTCCTCCTCCGAGGCTTTCGGGTAATGAGGGCGCCGGAGATCGGCTCATGTTGGTTTCTTCTAAGTCCCGGACCTCTGTGTCATCATCCTCATCCTGTGTGCTGGAGAAAGACCGGGCCAAGCACTGTGGGAGATCTCGGAAGCACCCTCATCAGTCACCATCCTCGCACGGAACAGGACTTGGGTTGTCCTCAGCGCTTGCTGCCTTGCCACTGAAGCGGCCACGGTGAGAGGAGACACGAAGCCGCCCACGTTGATTCCGGTGTCAGGCGCAGACCCTCCTCAACGTCCCAAGGAGAAGCTGGCCTCGCCCCCTTCCCTCTCAGCCTGCCCTTTCATCTGATGTTTTCAAGGTGGAGCTTGAAAAGTAGAGTACACCTTGCAGTAGAACATGCTTTGCGTGACAGGGAACCAGAGCTCCTGCCACTAGTGCCAGTGCCTTCACCGATGCCTGTGCCTGCACTGAAGCCAGCTCGATGCCCTCCTTGGTGTCTTCCCAACCCAGTTGCTTGCACCCTGCAATCCCTCTGTGACCCTTCGGGCACTGAAGCCAATCCCCATCGGGGACTCCTCCTTACCATTGGAACCCTATGAGCCCAGGCCCGTGTTGCCTGGGCCAGTTCCTCAGTATCTCAGCCCCGGGATGCACCTAGCGCTTACCAGCCTGCTTCCCTGAGCAGTCTTGATGAGCCTGAGGGCCCTTATGACCCTTGGGGAGATGATATCTCCAATGGCTTGCCTGTGGATTCCAATAGTCATCTTTGGATCCATCACGACATTTATCTCCACCAGAGGACCTAACCTTTGCAGGTTTCATCCACACTATGATGGAGGCCATACCCTTCCAACTTATGACGGAAGAGGATGCCCACCATAAAATGCTGGAGATCCTCTAGTTGGTGGATGCCCCAAAGGAGGTAGTGGCAGTTCCATTCATGAGATCTTTCGTGAACTACTTCTGAGACTATGGGAATACCCCCCTTTCTGTTGCACTGATGAACTGGAAGGCTGATGGGGTATATCTGGTGCAGCAGACTACAGGTATTGAAAAGTGTCAGCTTCCTCACCAGTCAGTGGTGATAGAGTCTGCACTAAAGAAGGCAAAGAGATAAAAAATGCATGCCTCAGTTCCCTCTGGCAAGGAGCATAGGGTGTGGGATGCTGAGGGTAGGAGGGTTTTTCAGGGCTCCGTTTTAGTAGCCGTATAGCCTCCTACCTTTCGTACATGACACAATATACCCGTAATCTCTGGAAGCAGGTCCAGGAGGTTGTGGATCGCCTAGCCCAACAGCCCCAAGAGGCCCTTATGTCCATTGTTCAGAAGGGCTTGGAGTGCAGAAAGCATGAAATGTGGGCTACCAATGCCATCTTTGAAAAAGCAGGTCACAATTTGGCTGCCAGCATTTCTGCTATGCATCTCACTTGGCTTCATGCCTTGGACCTTCGACCTAAGGTTCAGGAAAGACTGGGGATAACCATTTCAGTGACAAGGTAAAGGATGCAGTCGAACAGCTGAAGGATCACCACGAGACACTCCACCATCTGTTGGCTGGAGTCTCTGCTTCCTCGTCCTTTTCCAAGAGGTCGTGAGACCGGTGACAAAGAGACATTTCTACAAGCCGAGGAAGTACTATCCTCCTGCCCCTTGCTACCATCCAAACAGGTCAGTTCTAGGGGAAGGTGTTGGCAGTAGCGGGGCCCCAAGACTCAGCCATCATCGCAGGCTAGTCCTGCTAAGGAGTTCTGACTGGCCACAAGACAGTACAAGTCAAGGGTTTCAGCCAAGACCAGAGGGCCCACCAGGCTGTTTCTGTTTTTTTATGGACCGATGGAAGTCCGTGACTTCGGACCAATGGGTTCTAGCAAACATCATCACAGGTACAGGCTGAATTTTATAAAGATTCTGCTAGATTCCCCCCCCCCCCCACCCAATGTCTGCTTTGGGATCCCATCTCGCATCCAGAGCAACTCCTAGTGGAGCTCTCAGCCCTCTTAATGGCCAGGGCTATGAAGCCCATTCCTCAGGACCAGCAGAGTCAGGGTTTCTTGATTCCAAAGAGAACAGAAGGCCTCTGTCTCATCTTCGATCTGCGAGCCTTGAACATATTTCTCAAAAGAGAAAAGTTCAAGATGTTATCCCTGGGCACCCTGATTCCCCTCCTGCAAAGAGGGGACTGGCTTTGCTTCCTCAGCCTACAAGATGCCTATGCCCACATCGGAATCTTCCCAGCTCACAGGAAGTATCTCCGCTTTGTGGTTTGTCATTGGCATTTTTAGTACCACGTGCTCCTGTTTGGCCTAGCCTCCACGCCACAGGTCATCACAAAGTGTCTGGCCATGGTCAGAGCCTATTTGTGCCAGTGGGGGAATCTAGGTCTTTCAAGAGCAGCACCCAGACGAGAGCTTTGCAGTCGCTTTGCTGGACTATTCAGGTTCTGGAGTCCCTTGGGTTCCTAATCAATTACCCAAAGTCCCATCTCCATCTGTCGTCATGGCTGGATTTCATAGGGGCCGTGTTAGATGCGATGCAGGCAAAGGTGCTTTTTCCCCGTGACAGGGAAGCACGTTGATGTCCCTAGCAGAGGAGGTCCAGCAGAGCCGGATAATGTTGGCGCAGGGTATACTGCAGCTTCTGAAGTACATGGCCGTGACTGTCCATGTCACCCCATTTGCCCATCTACATATGTACTGGGCCCAGTGGTCCCTGTGATTCCAGTGGCACCAGGACACCCAAAGCCTTCAAGTTCACATCCAAATCTCCCCCTATCTCAGGGGCTCTCTGTCTTGGTGGAGAACTGCTTCCAATCTGGAGCAGGGCATTCCCTTTCAGGGTCCTCCCATCCAGATTGTGCTTACCATGGATGCATCCCACCTGGTTTGGGGAGACCACTTGGAAGGTCTCCACACCCAGGGCTCTGGACCACCTAAGAAGCTGCGTCAGATCAACTTCTTGGCTCTAAGGGTGATCCGGTATGCTCTGTCGGCTTTCCAAGATTGGTTAGCCAACAGGATGGTCCTCATTCAGACTGAAAATCAGGTAGCTATGTGGTATATCAGCAAGTGGGGGGGCACCAGGTCCTTCCTCCTCTGTCAGGAGGCAGTGTAGATCTGGGCCTGGATGTTGGCTCAGGGAATGCTGCTCTGAGCCATGCAACAGGAAAGTTCCCTAGTACTGCGCCCTGACCAGGTTGGATGGCCAAGCAGCCACGGATGCCTTTGCCCTTCATTGGGTCACAGGCCTCCTCTATGCATATTCTCCACTTCCATTGGTATTGAAGACTCTTGAAGTTTCACCAGGACAAGGGGGCCTATGATCCTCATAGCTCCCCATCGGTCCAGACAAGTTTGGTTCCTGCTCCTCTGGGATCTCTCTCGACGGGACCCGGTCCATCTGGGGACTGCCCCAGACCACCTCATACAGGATTAGGGCAGGCTGCACCACCCCAGTCTCTGGGCCCTGTCACTCACAGCCTGGGTATTGAGTGATTGATCTTGCAGCCTCTTGACCTCTCAGAGGAGGTGTCCCGAGTCCTGGTGGCTTCGAGAAAGCCTTCCATCCAGAAGTCTTATGCTTCGAAATGGAGGAGGTTTACCATCTGGTGTGAGCAGAAGGGTCTCGACCCCCTTCTCCTGCCTGGTCCAGCGACTCCTGCATTACCTACTGCACCTCCCGGAGGCTCGGCTCAAAACCAACTCTGGATACATCTGAGTACCATAGGCGCTTACCACCAGGAGGTGGACAGTTCGCCCATCTCGGTGCAGCCCGTGGTAGGGTATTTCATGTACTTCAGCTGCGGCCTCCCCTGAGGCCCCCTGTGGTTTCTTGGGACCTTAATGTGGTGTTGGCCCAGCTGATGATGCCACCATTCGAGCTGCTGTGCTCCTCTACTCTCAAGTATTTGACCTGGAAGGTCATATTCTTGGTAGCAATCATGTTGGCATGCAGGGTTAGTGAACTACTTGCCTTGATGATTTATCTGCTCTACACAAGGGGTAGATTTTATAAATTTGCGCGAGGGCGTACTTTTGTTTGCGCACCAGGCGCATGCCAGGTGCGCAAACAAAAGGGGTCAGAGGCGCCGGCCCAGGGGCATGGTCGAGGCCTCCGGACCAGCCCCCGGGTCAGGTGATGGCGCGCCGCCAGCAGCCTGCTGGCATGCACAGATGGCACAGATGCACAGATTTACGCCTGCTTTCAGCAGGCGTAAATCTGTGCATGCCAGCAGGCTGCTGGCGGCGCGCCATCACCCGACCCGGGGGCTGGTCCGGAGGCCTCGACCACGCCCCTGGGCCGGCGCCCCTGACCCCGGTCCCGCCCCGGATACGCCACCTCCCCGCCCCTTTTACGAAGCCCTGGGACTTACGCGCGTCTCGAGGCTGTGCGCGTGAGGGCCCTGCGTGCGTAAATCCGGCCCAAGATTCTTCCATGCCCGGATGGTTTTGCGCATGCACCCTAAGTTCCTGTCGAAGGTGGTGACAGATTTCCATCTTAACCAAGCCATCATCCTGCCTACTTTTCTTCCCTAGGCCTCATTCCAACCAAGGGGAAAGGGTGCTGCATACACTCAGTTGTAAAAGGGCCTTAGCCTTCTACCTGGACTTGGACAGCAGGCCACAAGCAATCCACCCAGCTCTTTGTCTCTCTTGATTCTAATCATCTGGGAGTGGCTGTAGCAAATCTGAATCTTTCCACCTGGCTGGCGGACTGTATTTCCTTCTGCTATATCCAGGCTGGACTGCAACTGGGGGGGGCCATGTCACAGCTCGTTATGTCAGAGCCGTGGCAATTTCGGTGGCTCATCTGGGTGCAGTTCCAATGAGGGAGATCTGTAAGGTTGCGACATGGAGTTCTTTTCACACCTTTGCAACCCATTATTGTCTGGACAGAGACTGCCACCGGGATAGCAGATTCGGTCACTCTGTTCTCAGGAATGTCCTTCAATTGTGAACCCAGCTCTTCCTAATGTGGGTTCAGGCTGTCCCCGCTGTTACCAACAGCACCTCTGTTGTGCCTTTGGTGTACCTATTTGGTGTCTGTTGGTTCCATTGTTTTTCAGGGCCAGCCTGTAGCTAGGGATTCACCCACATGTGGGGACTACCATCCTGCTTGTCCTAGGAATAAGTGAAGTTGCTTACCTGTAACAGGTGTTCTCTTGGACAGCAGGATGTTAGTCCTCAGGAAACCCACCTGCCACCCCGCCATGTTGGGTTTCTATAGTTTATTTTATTTTTTCATAATCTACTTACGGGACTGAAAAAAAAACCCCGTGTGGACAAGTGGATAGTGGCCTGCTGGACATCTTCAGTGTGCCAATCAAAGTTTCTAGAAACTTTGACATAAGTTTTCCATGCCAGGCTCCATGTGATGATGTCACCCACAAATGATGACTAACATCCTGCTGACCTAGGAGAACACCAGTTACAAGTAAACAACTTCGCTAAACGTATGGCTGCTATTACATTTCATGGAATTTTCCAAGCTGTAGCTGTATTGTGGAATGTGCATTCTTATTGGCTGAGCAGCAAGATTATGGCTTGAAGACTACCACAATTATAGCTGTACAGAGAAAGAAGCTTGGGAGCTCCAAACACTAATGGGACTGACCAGCAAATGAAAAAATGTTCTAAATTTGAAATGTAGAGCCCAGATATACAGTACTATGAGTTACCACTGCTTTAAAGTAGAATGAATGCAGTAACATTTTAAAATCTTAAACAGTTCTTGATAATTGGCGTTTAATCCTTTTTCCTTTTTTAAAGAGTTAAAATTAGAGAGAGACTGGTGAAAGAGGAAAGCATTCGTGGAAGCCCTGAACTTCTCTCAGAACCAGTTACTGAAAGAAAATACCATCCAGTGCCAGTTCACTCCATGTCTCTTCAGTCAGAAACTTCTGCTTTTGACAGGGTTTCTAAACAACCTATGTGTTCCATTCGTCAACCAATTCATGGCTACATTCAGCCTGCTGGCCATGCTCATATCGCCAAGACGGTAGCATTAGATGAGCCGGAGGATGTCTCAGTTAGCAGACTTGTAGTACCAGCCAATGTCTGCTCCATAAAAAAAATTCCAGCAACCAATGAGGTTGAGATTGATGAAGGTGCTAATGTGCGCTGGAATCCTAGATCTAAACTGGACAATCCAAATTTGGGGGGGACACGGTCTTTTAAAAAGTAGAACAGCAGCCCTGCCACCTGATGTTTGCAGTCAGGAAAAGACCAGAGATGATGCCTGGGCAGGTGGAGAAGAAAAATTTAGAAGTGATTCATCTATCGTAATCAAGCCAAGGACTAGTACTTCAGCAATCGAGTTCCCCATCCGCAGAGTCCCCGAGAGCATGGAAAGAGGTGGAGCTGCTATGTACATTCAAAGTGGTTCTATATCTCAGCCTGCCAAGGCAAGAGGTTTCACTCGCGAAATATCCACAATGAAGCCTAAAGTTCTCACTCGCTCCATGTCCAGTGATTACGCTGTCTCTCCAAAACTCGAGGTCTTTAAAAGTAAGGAACCAGATGTGAAGAAAGAAATGGAATTTAAGAGTTCTGAAGTGCACGTGCCCAACGGTGAGGTTGGCATAGTTGATACAAAAGTCTCTGTTGCTCAACTCCGTAGCACCTTTCTGGAGACAGCAAACCTCAGCAAGAAAACTGACCCGTAGGTGATGTTTAAAACCTTGTTTTAGCGTGGCACTTGCACGTCCTTGCCAAATGACACAAAATAGCAGTGTTTGTTTTTTCCTGTATTAATTCACAAAGCTTAGCTAGCGCACATAGGAGGCTGTTAATGCAATGGGCAAAATCCTGCAGTTCTTATGCTTGCTGACGCAGGTTCTGTCGTAACTGGAATGTTTGTCATATGTCTTTGCATGGAACGGGCATGCTGACTGATGACAGCAGTAGTGGTAGTAGTGAATTGTTTTGAGGTGCTTCTAACTGTACTGTATACTTTACTTCTGTCTTCTTTCTCTGTTTTTCTTTTTCTGCATTTCTGTGATTATGGTATGGTTTTGAAAGTGAATCTCGGGTTGAAATGCCCACATCGGGTAATGATATGTCTGTCAGTACTGACCGGGAAAGAGGGCCTCGAAGGCCAAGGCGCTATTTTTCTCCTGGTGAAAGTAGAAAGACTTCTGAAAGATTTAGAACTCAACCTATAACTTCAGCAGAACGAAAAGAATCCCATAGGTAGGCCCTAGTTTGTGTGTGACTTGTGTGGTTCTTGGTGCTTCTAAATGTGCAGAAGTAGTACACCGTTTCCTTCTGGAATAATGATGCTAAAACACTGTACAAAACCTGTAGTGGACTTCTGTAAAATGCACTGTATGTTGATTTGTGAAAACGTGGCTAAAATGTCTGAACTGTACAGAGTTTTATGTACCATGTCCTTGTGCTTTCTTATGTAGAAAATACCGCAGCCTTATCAAATTACTTTGATGCTTGCACTAAATCATTAAGGGATTTATTGCTGTAGTCCTTTAGTTGAAAGACACTAGTCATTAATAGAGAGATTTTGCCTCTTGCTTCCTGTTGAATATTGTGCATTAAGGATGCACTGTCTTACTTAAATATCAGTATAATTATAGATTTTTTTTACGAAAGGAAATTGGCATTGGTGAATAAATAATACTTCTCTTCTACAAAAACCAAACTTTGGATACACAAAAACCAATCATTGTTGTTTATTTTTCTATACTGTGTTTGGTTGATTCTCCAATATTGCCTAAAGTGTTAACCAAATTGAAGTTAATGCTTATATGTTGAGGGTAAGTACTCTAGCGTTGTAGTGTCCTATTTTTGAGACAGTGCTATTCAGTCATAGTTGTCTGGTGAAAACTGTAAAGTATGTATGTGATATGCATGTCTAGTGCTTTTCTTATTCTGTGTGACCCAGGGTATAGTTAAGAATAAGATATTTGAAATAGCATTCACAATATCTGATAGTTTTTTTTATCACATGGCTCCATTCTCTGAAAAATATTCTTAGGTAATTATTTATAGCTTGATTTCATCTGATACATGTGAATTCATTTTTCCATCTTTACTAGGTCCCCTTTGAGCCCTGAAGAGCCAGCTGCAGAAGGTGAGACTGTTCATAGACTCTTCTCCCTCTTTACTGATTATAAATGATGGGGGCTTTGTAGTAATAACTAAATGAACCATAAGCTACAGTTCATGGTTCTTGGTGCTTTTATGTCAATGGGCAACAAATTAGGGAGTTAACCTTTAAAGCAAGTCTTCAAAACATCATCCTGCATTTCTTGGCTTGTCCTGTTGGTCTCCTCTTTTTTTTTTGGTATTTTATTTTGCATATGGGGGCATGTTTAAGAGGGTATAAATGTGTTTATTTTATTATGATGGATCCAGAACCATTTTTCTCAAGGATAGTACCTGTTGTGTCACAACTAAATGCCAACACTGGTTGTACAATGTGCATTGCCACCTCTATCAGGAAGCTACTTATGCTTGGCAAAGCACAGTAACCCAGATGGCAGATAAGGATAAGTCCTTCCACCCACTCTGCCCAGTTGTCTTTCTCTGGGTGTCTGTCATCAACAGAGGAAGACAACATTCCTGTATTTAATCCAATATAAACTCCTCTACCTGTGTATGGCTTTTACACAACCTCTTAACAGTGTACCCTGCCCTCTGTATTTGTCCCAAACTCTGCCACAGCCTCACTGTCTATCACCTCTGCCAGGAATCTGCTTCCCTCACCCCAGTCTCCCTAGAAAAATACCTCCTTCAATTTCCTTTGAGGAAATTGGCCCGTCTACTCTTCCTGGCAGCTCCTGTCCTACTCTAAGGATGTAGTTCTGTTATCAGCTATAGAAGCTTGACCTTTGAATATGGCTTCTTAGTCAAGTCAGCTTTAGTTGTCTTTCTCTTTTGGTTCATGTACTTCACCACCAAGGCCCCTTCCGAGTCCTTACCACCAAGCTTGGCAGATAGCTGCCCAAACTGGCGAGGTGGCTGTTGGATCATCCAGCCACCCTGTGATCATTAATGTTAGGGTTATAACAAGGACTGCTCTGTGCATGCTACCTCCACTTTCTTGTAAGTCTGATGCAGTCATACCTCCACTTTCTGCTTATCAGCTTCTGCTCTCCCCAGTATAGCCTTTTAAATTTCCATATAACTCGGCAAATGCTCAAGCCCCCTCCTTCATGTTTTCTGTTACCCCTCCCTGCCCTTATCATAGTAGTTTGCCCCAAGCATCTATCAAAGTAAACTCTTCTCTTCGAAATCACCATGCCTCATTAAATCAGTCTTATAAAGCAGCCTCTTTATTGTTTAAATTCTATCATGGTTTAGTTGCTACTTCATGTATCAGTAGGTTATTTCAGGCATCTACACCCTTTCACTAAATATTTTCTCAGGTTTCCTCTGAATCTTCCTTCCTACAACTTTGTGTTATGACCCTTTGTCCCCGAATTTCCTTTTCTTGTGGAACATTTCTTGTGGAACATGCTTAGTACCCCCTCCTACACAGTCTCAAATTACACCTCTGCTTCCACCCCGTCCACAACTTGTTGGCTTAAAACCACCTATTAACTGTTCACTTTCCTCCCCCCTAATCTTATCCTACATCCTCTCTCACTCCACCTCCCAACACCCCACATTACAACATGCATCAGCACCAGATCACCATACTCAAGTATAACAAATACAGGCCCAACACCCCCCTATACCCAAGACACCAGTCACATTTAAGAACTATCCTTCCCACTATGATCTCCCCCCCTCTCACCCAAATCATCGGCCTCACTGCTCTATCTTTACTCCTCCTAAATGTTCAGTCTCTAAACAAAAAGATACCCCTTCTCTGCAACCTTCTCACCGACCAAGACCCAGACATCTGTGCTATAACAGAGACCTGGCTAAAGGAATCTGACACTGTTCTCCTAAACCAATTTCCATCTGAAACACACGACATTTTCTCCATCCCCAGGCCAAAAAGGAAAGGAGGTGGTTTACTTTTAATCATAAAGAAAAAATGTAACATGATTCTCCACCCCATCCCCCCCCCCCGCCTAAAATTGAAATAGGCCTTTTCAAATCCCCCTCTTTACAAATATGTCTCATTTATGCTCCCCCAGGTACACTTCATACCAACCCTTCAACCCTTATAGAATATATTGCATCTAACATCTCCATTGACATTCCTGCAATCATACTTGGTGACTTCAACCTGCATGTTGATACTTCCCCCCGCACTCCCTCATGTGATGCTATTCTCAATTCATTAAATGCTTTAGGCTACAAGCAATCTATCCATTTGCCCACTCACAAGGCGGGTCATACCCTTGACCTCCTCTTTACCAATGCCCTCATACAAACTGACACCCCCTCTCACACACCTATCCCCTGGTCAGATCATCACCTTATCAAAACTGATCTCTCCATCAAGACACCTACCTGCCATGATAGTACAAAAAAAACCATACATTACAGGAAAAACTGTACCAGAGATGACCTTATATCAGCCATCGCTAACAAACTTGACAATCTAGAACTCACCAATGTAGACACAGCTCTTGCCTCCTGGTATGACATCACCAATAATATAGCTAATTCTGCCTGCCCCCGGCAAACTAAACTTATCTGTCCCCAAATTAACAAGAGTAAGAAACCTTGGTACTCCCAAGAGCTAAAAAACCTTAAACAACACCTTCGAAAATCTGAAAAGATTTGGCGCAAGGATCCCTCACACACACACCTGGCTCAATTTAAAACCTCCCTACATCTATATAATGACAAACTTAACATGACAAAACGAGACTTCTATGCCAACAAAATACACCAATTCCAATACAACCCTAAAGTACTATATGATTACGTTAACTCACTTACCAAGACGGCTGCCCCCGACATCCCTGACGTAATAGCCAAATCCAAATGTGAAGATCTAGCCACCTTCTTCCAAACCAAAGTAGACGAGTTACTTTCAAAGTTCACCCCTTGTGCCAGTCCCATCAACATTGTCGAACCCGATTTCATCAATACAAAGACTTGCAACAATACTACTGTTCTCTCCTCCCTAGACTGCACCTCAACATTAGAAATAGAAACCTTTATCAAGAAAGCCAAACCTTCCACTCACCCATCTAACACATTCCAACAAAACATCTCCTCACAATACCCAATATTATTGCTAAACCATTAACAAATATCATTAACCTCTCCATTAACTTGGGACAGGTACCTCTCCCCTTGAAACAGGCTATTGTCAAACCCATCCTAAAGAAACCCAAACTTGACCCCTCTGATCTAGCCAACTATCGCCCTATTTCCAATCTTCCATTTATTGCTAAACTCCTTGAAAAAACCGTTAACAAGCAACTCACTGAATACCTTGAAGACAATCACATCCTTGCCCCCGCACAATACGGCTTTCGGAAATCTCATAGTACTGAGACTCTTTTACTTTCCCTAACAGACCACATTATTAAAGGATTTGAGAAAGGACAATCATACATACTAGTCTTCCTTGACATCTCCTCCGCATTTGACACCGTCAGCCATCCCATTCTCCTACAGCGGTTGACTGAAATAGGCATTACAGGTGTTGCCCACAACTGGTTCAATTCATATCTCAGCAATAGAGATTACAAAATTCAGCTAGGCAATCATGTTTCCAAGGCTATCCCCCTTAATCAAGGTGTCCCTCAAGGTTCATCCCTCTCTTCAACCCTCTTCAATATTTACATTATACCCCTCTGTCACTTCCTATCCAGCCTAAATCTCCCACACTACATATATGCTGACGATGTTCAGCTCCTCATACCCATCACTGACTCTATTTCTAAAACCATGGATTTCTGGAACGATACTCTCCAATCCATAAACAATCTCCTTTCTTCCATCCACCTAGCTCTCAACACTACTAAAACTGAAATCATGCTCATCTCACCCCTTAACCACTCAATCCTTCCCCCTCTTTCACAGTTCCAATTTGCACAACAAGTCCGTGATCTGGGTATCATTCTCGATGGGCATTTCACACTGAAGAAATTTATCAACAACATACTAAAAGATGGCTTCTTTAAACTTCATACACTAAAAAAACTAAAACCCTTACTACACCCCCCCCCGATTTCCAAACAGTGCTCCAAACCACCATCTTCGCCAAAACAGACTACTGCAACTCCCTTCTCCTCGGCCTTCCTAACAACGCCATTCACCCCATTCAAATTTTACAAAACACAACAGCCCGAATCTTGACCAACTTACACAGACACGACCATATTACACCTGTTCTAAAAGATCTACATTGGCTCCCTATAGCTTCCCGTATACAATATAAGACTCTCTCTCTCATCCACAAGGCTTTAAACAATCCTGAAATGAACTGGTTTAATGAATCCTTCCGCTTACACCAGTCTAATAAGCCTACTAGACACGCACATCTCGCAACTATGCCCATCCCTTCCCCTAAACTCTACAAACTAACATCTACCAGAGCCCGTGCAATATCGATAGCCGGGCCGACCCTTTGGAACACAATGCCAGTTGAACTACGGCAAGAGGAATGCCTCAAATCGTTCAAGCGGAAACTCAAGACCTGGCTCTTCGCCAAGGCATACACCTAATTTTTTTATTTTATTTTTTATTTAAAGAATTTATATACCGGGGTTCCTGTATAGTATACATATCACCCCGGTTTACAAGGAACCATAACTATCGCTAAGGAACCGTAACTATCGCTTCATTTAGCGGTTTACATTGAACATTTAGTGGTTTACATTGAACATTTAGCGGTTTACATTGAACATAGTTAATTTGAGAAAACATAATAAAACATAAATAAACATAAATAAACATAAAATAGTTAATTTGAGAAAAAGTATATAATATGGTTAACCAGTTAATAACTAAAAAGCAGGTTAATAAGTAAATAAGTAAGTAAATAACATTGAACTTGATAGAATCTGGTAACAGGATAAAATATAGTGTTGCATATGCTTAAGCATATGCAACACTTAAGTGTTGCATATGCTTAAGTTATATATAACACTTATGCTTAAGCTTAAGTGTTGCATATGCATATGCTTAAGCATATGCTTTCTCCCTTCCTCTCTACTGCCCACCCTTCCTCTCCTCTGCCCCCCTCTTCTGGCCCTCTATCCCCTCACTTCGCCCTTCTCCTACCTTTTTCTCCCCCCCTCACCTCATACACTTTTTCTCCCCCCTTCACCTCATACACTTTTTCTCCCCCCCTCACCTCGTTCCCTTCCCTCTGCTCGCCACTACCCCCTCTCCTCCTAGCACCCCTAAACTGCTTATCTCTTAGTGTCTTCCTTCTGTACATATGTATATATTTACAAACCTCGTTGATTATTTAATGCAAATTTCCCCTTGTTATTCACACCCTCATTTATTCATTTGTTAACTTGTTTTATTTGTTCAATGTAAAGCGCCATGCCTGGCGTCTGTGTTACACTGTAAACCGATGTGATATCCTGGATGAATGTCGGTATATAAAAATTTTAAATAAATAAATAAATAAATAAATAAACACTTCACTTTGCCGTATTTTATCGAAGCCTGTCAAATAGTTAAATCTTTCTTTCATATGGCCCCTCTCCTTTCAGAAAAGACTTTTAGGCCTAGATTCATCATTTTGCTATAAAGTTTGCATGATTAGCACCCACGATAAATAAAAAAAATAAAATAAAATAAAGGGGGGGGTATGGTTAGGGTACTCTCTGAAAGAGAGACAGAGGTAGACGTGGAGAGAGAGAGACTCTTTATAAGGCTCTCATATTAGCCAACTATTTATACTACCGTAGGAGAGTGCACTAGTAACTCGAGGTGAGGATTTGATGGTGATCTAGGGTATGGGGGGCAGTTTTACATGCACAGTCAGAGGTACGAACAGCACAGTACACATCAGTGAAGCTTTGATATGATTTGGAGTGAGGAAAGGTACACCTCTAACTGTGCATGTAAAACTGCCCTAGACCACCACCAAAATCTCACCTCGAATTACCAGTTCACCCTCCTACAGTGGTATAAGTAGATGACAAACGTGTGCCACCCTAGAGGCACACTCCTCTCCCTCCCCCCCCCCCCCAAAAAAAAAAAAAAAAAGATTTGCAATAAATATTGTAAATGGCAGTTCGGGCATACCGCACAGCTTAACGGCAGGAAAAAAAGTGTAGTTATTTCCCCAGTGTTAAAATGCGCGATAACATGTGTAACACTATGACATTGCAACATTAAACACCCCTCATTTTCATAAATCCCTCCCAAACTCCTCCCCTTAGACTAAATGTTAAAAGTTTGCTTACGCATCTCACGATGCAAAAAATAACGCATGCATTATGGTGTTATCATGGGCATTAGAACCCTAACTCTCGCGATAACGCCCTAATGCATTTTGATGAATGACCTGTTTAGTTTTGACATGCTTTACTGCTAAGTTTTGTAATTTTAAAATGTACCTATTCTATCTAAATTTTAGATTATTTAGATGATTTCAGGAAGATGGCTCCTCTTTGACCAGAATCCTAGTCCAGTGTTTCTCAGCCAGGGGCCGGCTAGCTACCTTCCTTAAATTATATGGACTGATTGTAAGGAGGCATACACTCTTCCTCCCTGCCCCCCCCCCCCCCCCCCACCTGCTCTTTGATTTCATGAGTCAGCTCTGAAGCTGGTCCTTGTTCTTTTAAGACAGTAGCTAGCCAACTTAAAAAAAATTGTTTTCCAAAAAAAAGTTACTTCTAAAAGTAAATAAATAACAATTTTAAAAAATATGTCACTTTCCCTCCCAGTTAGTTACCAGTTATTCCCTGAAAAAAAATCTTCTCTCTTCCTCCAATAGGTATTTTCTTAAAATAAATAAATAAATAAAATAAGAATCCCTGCCAGCCACACTATTACAATCAACCCCCCTGCCACCTGGCCTGCCTCCAGAACATTTTTCTATTGGGGCTGTTCTCAAGACCTTGTGGGCTTAGGCTATAAATGCTTTGCTTAGTTGGTTTGTGCGCCCCATCTGCTTTTACATAAAGTTCAGATTTCTTGTGCATTCACTATGCAGTGCCTCATTTCCTCTCCTCTTATCTCCTCTAATACCCCTCATTTCTAACTTAATTCAGCAGGCAAGATGCTTTTATCTGCACCCCTCTCCTTCATTACCACATCGGAGCTCCTAACTCCCCACCCCCGCTGCACCAAATGCCTGGAGTTATCTTCCAGAATGGGTGCCTAATGCTCCCTCTCTTAACATATTCAAATCCAACCTAACCAGAAAACCCTTTCTGAGACTGCTTTTAAAACTTAAACCCTAGTTTTCCCTGATCTGGCCTTTCTGGTTTACTGATTTCTGTAATAAAGTTTCCTTAGAAGTTTTGTCTGTCTTGTCTAAGTTGTATGCTCAAGGGAGCAGGGACTTTCTTATAGGTGTCTGTACAGTACTACTTTCATCTTTTAGCACTATATAGTCAATAATAGTACTAATGGTAATTCAGACTTTCTTAGTGTGTAGCCAGATGGTCTCAGGACCAATGGGTTATGTGCTCCCCTGCTAGCAGTTGGAGACTGAGTCAGGTTTCAAAGCTGAAATCACCTTAGATATACCCCTGCAGTGACCTCAGCCATTCAGTATCTCTCTGGCTCCCAGAAGATGTGGATGTGCTAGCCCTGCACCAGCAGTGGTGTGTAATGGGATTGCAGCACTAGTTGGAAGAAGAAATTCAAAATGTTACCTCTAAATTGGGAGAGAGATTGAGCCCCGCTCTCCTGTGGTGATACCTAAGGGTCCCTCCCCCAGTGGAGAATTCCTGAGGTGATTTCCGAGATCCCTCAGAGGTGTGCCTTGGTCCGGTAGCCGGTTCCCGACGTGGACTTTTATTGCTGAAGCAGCTGAAAGGCAGTGGGTGCAGGAAGCCGAGCGAGGCGGTGACAGCCTAAGCTGTCTCCCTCCGCAGCCGGAGACCATCTCAGTACTCAGCCAGTAAGTGCTGAGCCCAGGTAAATAGAGAAGAACTCCTGCTATTCAGAGACGTGGAAGGGCTTCAGTAAGTCTTTCCCCACGGTTTCTGCGGTCAGCGCGCCATACCTACGTCGTTCCCAATCCCGTTACAGCTAGGGAAGGGGGTTTCTGAGCGGGTTGAACAGCCCCCCCGATGGGCTAGGACCCGCCTCAAGCTCGGTGGGCATTCCACGTGGCGGGCCGTGGTGGCATCATCTAGCACGCATTCCCCCCCCCCCCCTTTGTCCTTCGGTACATGCATTGCGGGCTGGCCCTTTGTATACCTAATGTGTGCACCCCTGTGCGCATAACTGCACGCACAATTTCACGCACTATCGGCCGCTTAGATTTACGTGCGCCGCAGCGGTTCTGTGCGTGCTTGAGAGGTACTATCCGGTTGAACACACAAGCTAGAAAGTATTATGGCCCCAGCAGCAAAGAAGCTCAAGCGACACTCCCTTTGTGCTGCCTGCCAAATTAAGGCTGCGCAGTAAGACTTGGAATCCTTCCTGTGTTAGCACTGTGAGGAAGCCCAGGGAGGGCTGGACTCTCAGAACTTTTCCAAGTCTGGCCCCTCCCAGTTGGAGGATGGATCAGCCACGACCTTATCTGATAGCACCTCTGACCTGATGAATTCTGGGGCTGCGTCCTCCCCAGGAGAGGGTAGCTCCGCGGCACCTATCCCAGTTCTTCCTGGGCTAAATATAGACCCGGTGGCCTTCTCTTGTTTGGAATTCTTTCAGGGCCTAAAAGCCTTTGTTCAGGTGCAGTCAACTACTGTCCCTGCCCGGTCTGAGCCCCAACTGGGAAGGCCTTGCCCTCCCAGCTGTGTTAGCTTGCCTCAGGACATGCCTCACCTCACTAAGGGTATCCCTGACAGGGACCCAGACACCACGGATGACGAAGGGGATGCGGACTCATTGGAGGATGGGGAAATCCTTCCAGGCCTGGAGCCATACCGGACCATGCTTTATTTTTTCCACAGAGATGAATTACCGGCCCTGGCCTCCCAGACTCTAAAAACTCTGGGAGTTCCTGGTACGGACCTTTTGACGGAACCAAAGAAGAATCCCATCCTGGTGTCTCTGTGGTAAGCCTCTTGCTATTTCCAGATGCTGTAAGCCATCCAGGAGTTGATTTGACCTTGAATGGGATGCCTCGGAAGCCAGTTTCAAAGGAGGTCGGGCCTTGGAGGCCTTATACCCTCTGCATCTGGCAGCCAAAGAATGCCTGCGTTTCCCAAAAGTGGACGCCCTGGTCTGCGATGTTTCAAAGCGAACAACTATCCCAGTAGAGGGAGGAACGGCCTCGAAGTAGGCTCATGATAAACGGTTGGAATCCTTCCTTAAGCAAACCTTTGATGTGACAGCAGTGATACTGCAGATCGCTTCCTGCTGTGCCCTGGTGACTCATTCGTGTCTGCTTCTCTCGAGAGAGGCAGATAGCTCATGGGTACATACCAGAGAGGCGATCAAGCCCGCTGTGGCCTTCCTAGCAGTTGCAAGCTCAGACCTTATGCACACCTCGGCCAGAGGGGTAGCATCAGTGGTGGTAGCCAGAAAGACAGCTATGGTTGCAAAATTGGTCAGCGGACGTGACCTCTAAGGTGAACCTCACAAAGATGCCCTTTAAGGGATTGCTCCTATTTAGAAGCGAATTGGAAAAACTAGCTAGTAAGTGGGGTGAATCTCCAGTGCCTCAGCTACCGGAAGAAAAGAAAAAGAGGTTGCAATGCCCCTCGCCCATAAGGGGTTGAGACAGGGGCTCCCAGCGCTTCCAGCCCTACAGAAACTCGTCATTTCAAGCATCTTGGCCCTCAGGAAATCTCAATCCTTTCGGCGCCAACAACCAAAAAGAGGAATGGGTTCGGGATGCTGCAAAATTCCAGAGCATATCCCTCTTCATTCAGCGGTGGGTCAAGATCACTTCTGACAAATGAGTACTGGACATCATACGAGAAGGATATGCTCTGGAATTTTGCAGCATCCCTCGAGACATGTTAATGATTTCACCTTGCTACTCCCAGCACAAAAAACTGGCAGCGGATTCCACATTGATAAGGCTCTTCTGTCTGAAGGCCATAACCCCGGAACCTATACCTGAAGTAAATACGGGGCTTTATTCCATCTATTTCATTATACCCAAGAAGGAAGGTTCATTCTGACCCATCCTGGATCTCAAGAGCATCAATCGTCATCTGCGGATAATTCACTTCCACATTGAAACTCTTCGCTCCATCATAATGGCTGTACAGCTGGGAGAGTTCTTAACCTCCCTGGACCTCTCTGAGGCCTATCTTCATATTCCAATCTGTCAAGACCACCAACATTTCCTGCATTTTGCGGTACTGGGCCACCATTATCAGTTCCAGGCATTGCCCTTCTGCCTGGCAACTGCCCCCAGAACATTCTCCAAAATCATGATGGTCGTGGTGGCAGCACTGAGGAAAGAAGGGATACTGATGCACCCTTACTTAGATGACTGGCTGATCTGAGCGAAGTCCTTGGAAGAGCGCCTCCAGGCGCTCTTGTCCATGTTCACGACCCAACCAAGTTCCCTCCCAGTCCTTAGAGTGCCTGGGAGTCTGGTTCGACACCAAGCAGGACAAGGTTTTCCTCCCTCCCACGAGGATAAAAAAAATGAGACCCCAAGTGCATTGGTTGACGAACACAATTCACCCCAGGGTATGGAACTATCTCCAGGTCCTCGATCTGATGGCATCAACCCTGGAAGTACTACCGTGGGCAAGGGCACACATGCGGCCACTCCAACGCTCTCTGCTGTCATGTTGAAACCCACTGTCTCAAGACTACTCAATTCACCTACACCTACCGGTGGAAGAATGTTCCCGGCTCCAGTGGTGGCTGCAGGAAGTTCACCTAAGCAAGGGTGTAAGCCTGTCCCCACCGAACTAAATCAACCTCATGACAGATGCGAGTCTCCAAGGGTGGGGAGCTCACTGTCTGGAATTGACAACCCAGGGGCAATGGACCAAGGAAGAGGCACACTGGAACATAAATTGCCTGGAAGCACGAGCGGTCAGATTAGCATGCCTGTAATTCAGCCACAGGTTCCAGAAACAGGCATTCTGCATGATGTCGGACAGTGCAACAACGGTAACCTACATCAGCCACCAGGGAGGAACCAAAAGACACCAAGTGTCTCTGGAGATAGAGCCCCTTATGGAATGGGTAGAGTTAAATCTACAAGGGATCTCAGCCTCCCACATCGCGGGAAAAAACGTCAGAGCAGACTTTCTCAGCAGGGAGAGTCTGGATCCAAGGGAATGGATGATGTCAAGCAGAGCCTTCCAGCTTCTAGTAGATTGCTGGGGTCTCTCATCCATTGACCTATTGGCTACATCTCACAATTTCTAGGTTCCACATTTCTTCAGTCACACACTAGATCAGTGCTCTTGTCCAGACCTGGCCAGAGGAGGACCTACTGTACGCCTTCCCCCCCATGGCCTCTACTGGGCAAGATCATCCACAAGATCGAACACCACAGAGGATTAGTCCTTCTGGTGGCCCCGGACTGGCCCAGATGCCCATGGTATGCAGACATGCGGAGGCTTCTCGGGGAGAGTCCCCTTCACCTCCCACCACACAGGGACCTTTTCCAACAAGGTCCGATTCTTCACAAGGACCCAACTCAAATCTGTCTTACAGTCTCGCCCTTAAGAGGGCTTGCCTGACAAAGCATGGATATTCAGCGGCCATAATCTTCACCTTGCTCAGCACGCAGAAGTTCTCAATGTCCTTTGCGTGAATACAGATCTGGAGAGTATTTGAGGCCTGGTGTGAGGAACGCAGGGTGCCCCTGTGAATGACCAAGATCCCCATGATACTAGAATTTTTACAGGACGGCCTGAACAAAGGATTGTCCCTCAGCTCCTTGAAGGTCCAGTTGGTGGCCATCTCTTGCTTTAGGGGTGAGGTGAACAGAGAACCTGCCTGTCTACGCATTCGGACTTGGCCCATTTCCTAAAAGGGGTTAAACACCTCAGACCACCCTTAAAGTGGCCGGTTCCCCTATGGAACCTCAATCTAGTATTGGACTTTTTAGCAGGGCCTACCTCTGCGCGATCTGTCTCTACGCCTGTTAACTCTGAAGATTGTATTCTTGGTGGCGATATGCTCGGCTCATCACATCTCTGAACTACAGGCTCTGTCATGTCGGGAGCCATTCCTCTGGTTTACTCCAGGAACAATACACCTTCGCACTGTCCCTTCCTTCTTACAAAGGTAGTCTTGGAGTTTCACCCGAACCAGACCATTTCCTTACCGTCCCCGGATAGATGCAAGGACACTGAAGACTACTACCTCCTATGCCACTTTAACATCAGTTGGCTCTTAGTAAGTTATCTGGAATGATCAGAAACGGTGCGCAAGACAGACCACTTGTTTGTTCTTCACGGGGGAAGAAAAGGTGAAGTGGCTTCACAAGCTACCATAGCTCGCTGGATCAAGTTAGTGATCATGGGAGCTTATGTAGAGGCAGGGAAGCCTTTACCCCTTCAGGTTAAAGCTCATTCCACTAGGGCTCAGGCAGTATCCTGGGCGGAAGCTAAGCTACTGTCTCCCGTCGACATCTGTCAAGCAGCAACATGGTCTTCCTTGCACACCTTCTCAAGGTTCTATCGCCTGGACGTCCAGGCCCAAGAGGATGCAGCCTATGCAAGGGCAGTGCTAACCGGGCTGTGGGCAGTCTCCCGCCCTGTTCGGGAATAGCTTTTGTACAATCCATTGGTCCGGAGTCCATCTGGCTACACGCCAGGAAATGGAGAAATTACTTACCTGATAATTTTGTTTTGCTTAGTGTAGACAGATGGACTCAGCATCCTGCCCATGGCTGCCCATGAATGGTGAATCTCAATTCCATTAGGTTACGGGTAAGCAGTTGCCCTATTCCTAGTTCAGGGAATCTATAGTATTGCTGGGATTCAGCACTTATATTTGGTTGAGTACAGTTGCGGTCTCCAATTTTTTAATCAAATTTTTAATCAATTTATAAAGTTGTCTCCAAATTCTAATCGAGTTTTTCAATAGTATGTCTACAATGACTTTTGAAGAAAATACTGAATGGCTGAGGTCACTGCAGGGGTATATCTAGGGTGAAGTCAGCTTTGAAACCTGACTCTGTCTCCATCTGCTAGCAGGGGAGCACATAACCCATTGGTCCTGAGTCCAGCTGTCTACACTAAGGAAAACGAAATTATCAGGTAAGTAATTTCTCCAATTGTAGTGAAAGAAAAGACACGTTTTTTATTTTTTGAAAGTAAAGATGTCTGTATTCAGCAGTGCAATGAGCAGAAATTTAACTGGATAACTTTAGGTAAGAAATTCAGTGGGACTTACCCAGGCAGGTCTTACCCTTGAATAATACTCACCTAATGTTATCAGAGTAACTTTTAGCCAGCATTTTCTCTGACCTGACTTACCTGCATAAGCTTAGTTGGGTAGCGCTCTGTATCGATGCTACCTGGCTAAACTTAAGCCTTCCACCATTATAACGCCCCTGCCCGCCCTCTCTTTACCTGGCTGAATTATATACTGCTAAAATGTTAGCCAGGTGAAATTTAGCTGGACAGATGGCAAAACGTTCTTCTAAAAAGTTACCTGGCTGAACCGCTTTTAGTACAGTGACCAACAGACTTCTGCTTATTCCATTCAGTTGTGTTGTGCACCCTGTCAGCTGTTCGGTGAAATGCACTTTGTCCTTTCTTTTTTTTTTTTTTTTGCAAAATTTAGATATTTATTTTTACTTGTATTCAGCTTGCCATTCATATTTCAGGTAATTTATTTTCAATAAAAAGTGCCAGTGCCTGTAACCCAGGCAGCATACATTTTTTGAAGTTTTCTGTTTCCCCATTTTAACTTGCTAATTTTTTCTGTTTGCAGATGAAGGAAAGTTGGATGAACGTGCTAAACTAAGTGTTGCTGCAAAAAGGTTGCTTTTCAGGGTAACTGGAATTCATTTTCTTGTTGCTTTTTGCTCACTTTTTCCTAGTAGTACAAACTGTAGCTGGTAGATTTGAGGTGTGTCCAAGATAATTATCTAAGAAACCTGAAGTATACATTGTGACTGTTTTTGTTTTTTTTTATATAGCATTCGCTTTCTAGTTAATCTAGTATATCAAGTCTGCACCAAATGTCTTTGTCTACAGCAACACCTATTTTTTATTGCATTGGCATGTGTATAACCCATACCATGAAGTTTATTGAGCTGCTAAAATCTACACGTGTAATACAGTTTTGAAAATCTACACTTGTAATACAGTTTTGAACATTTTTAAAAATACAACCCATTTAGATGGCATAGATAATCTCAGACCTAGCCAGTAATGTTTTGGGTACTTAGGCTGACTGATAAAAAAAAAAACCCACCTTGGATATACAGGAAAAATGTGGATTAAAGATATCGCATGGAACTTGTTTATCTAGCCAGCGGACTGCAAGTAAAAAATCAATAAGAAACTGTACAAAGACTTGGTAAGACCACTCTTAGTCTTCGGCATAGAGTTGGGAATGTCCAAAACTTTATAGATATTGATAAATTAGGAGTTCAAAGGAGAATAAATGCACTCATAAGAGATCAGGAGCTCTCATGTTCTGAGCAATTAGAAAGTGTTAAAATGTTTTTATTAGATGAGTAAAAGATCATAGAGTCTGTGTATTTAGCTGTAGACGATAGGACAGACTAAAGAGCTCAAGCTTCAACAAGTTAAGGACTGATTCAATAAATAAAGGAGTCGTTTTTCACTGTACAGGTGAAGAGAGTCAGGAAATGCTTGCTGGTCTTAAGAGATTACACTTCAATGTGAATTCACTGACAGAATGCTCTTGCACGTTCATTTTACTCTAATAGTACTAATGATGTGCATCAAGCAGACCGCTGTGATTATGGAGCTAGCCAGAAGGCATTGATGCCACAGTGTAGGTATCTATTAAGTGTATTCCCATAGGCCTACTGAAGTTAATTTTCGCAAAACGATGCACCTTCCGAGCTGACATAATTATAGATGGAACGCCATGATAAAACCTTGAATCAGTGCATAAAGGGTGGATTAGTCAGAGATAACTGAACACTCTGTAAGTGTTATAATAACTAAACTCTACAATTTACTTCTTTGAGGCTAAAGGTATGGTGAACGCTACCAGATCTTAAGTCCTTCATCTGTGGGTTAGCCAGAGCCACACTGCACAGCAACTTTTTCCTTACAATTATGAAATGTATTTAATTGTAGGAAATGGAAAAATCATTAGAAACAAAACTTCCTAAGCCACACTCAAGAAATGCAGCAATTGAACGGCGAATGCGTCGTATGCAGGACAGATCACGCACACAACCGATCACTACGGAAGAAGTCGTCATTGCAGCTACGTAAGTTCAATTAACGTGTGGGCCTTGGGGAAACACTTTGGCTCTTTTGATAATTCATATTGTTTTGTGGTTTGTGAAAGGTAGAATTCATTGCTAAGAACTTTTTGTACCTTTTGAGCAATAGAGTTAAGACTGAGGACAGGAACACTAAGGGTCTTCCTGGGGGAGTATGAATCACATGAATTAAAATCTGGCATAAGAGTCATCTCTTTAATACCTCCACCGCTTGGGTATTTATGCTGAGCAAAACTGAATGTTTCCGTGAGGAAAGATGTATTGTTAACCATGGAGTTTACACTTAAAAATGCACAGATTATTCCTTTTTTTTTTCTTATTAGTTTGCTTTCTGCTCACTTTATCTCATGTTGCTTGATGGATTATTCAACAGTAGTTTTCTGAGAAACGGAGAATGATCAGTCTAGCTGTCAGGACAGAAATCTGAGTTTTCGGGCACTTATTTGGTTGAACTCTTTGTCCTTTTAAAACAGCAGTTGACTGAAAAAATATTAATACAGTCAGGAAGAAATCATAATCTTTTTTTTTTTTTTTTTTATACTAGTTTTCTAATTGCTCCAGATTCTGTCCACTGGTCTTTACACCCACATAGAAGTGGTTCTTGCAGATTAATTTGTTATTAAATCTGCTTATGGTCACATATATTCATATACAAGACCTTTATGCCTCACTTTTCCCCTTTTAGCGTCTGTCAGTGGCTACTCATCCCCTCTCCAGTAGTTTTCCAAATTGTTCTCCACAAGTTGCTTCCTGTAACAGAGAAAGCTCTGTTCTACTTTTCTGTGGACATGAGTCTGTTGTGGTTGACCACTAGAACTACTGTAGCAAAACTTGCAGCCCATGGAGCAGAAACCTTAGATGACAATCTAGTCCCTGTCCCATATTTAGCAGATCAGTACAGTAACTACTTAGAGAGAACCTCTTTTGCTGTTGAGGTTTTAAAGGATCATTTCATCGATTCAACTATGTCAATGTTTTCAGTTGTGGGAGAAAAGTCTAAACAAATTTTAAAAAGCTGCCTCTTCTGTTTGGCGTAGCATTGAAGGTACATAAGCTAACACACAATGAGGTTACAGCTGGCTGCATGTGCCACCCAGTTAGTTGGGTGCATGCTGGCAAATTACGTTGCTTGTCTCGTAGAAAATATTCTGACCCACCGTGTAAAAGTATAATATATGGTAGAACTATGTGCTCTGGCATAGATGACTCCATGAATTATGTTAAAACGTTGCTTGAAGTTAGTCATGTTTGCTGAATGGAGACTAGTTGAGTTTTAAGTACTTTGCCAGTTATGGACCTGAATTACCTAGGCTTTTCTTCCCTTTCAGTTTCTATAAGAAAAAGGCGTAAGTGAATCAGGCCCTAAATGACTTAAAATCTGGAACCCATAACTTCTGGGTGGTTGGTTGAATGCAGTATGAAGGGGCCTCGCTGGCTGCTATTGTTGGATAAAAATGGGGATATTTCCAGATTCTAAGCATTTAACTAGCAAGGTATTTTAAAGAAAAGTTTAGCAACCAGTTCAGCAATAACTCTCAGCTGTGTTGATATTAGAATTACCCTTACTAAGACCACGATAGGCTCTCATTTTTAAGGACTGCCTTCTCCCGGCACTTCTGCACTGCTACAGGAAACCTCTGGGTGCAGTGGAGGGAAGCCCAGCAGGGGACATGGACTGCATTTTTTTTTCCCAGTCATTGCTCACCTCTCTTTAAAAATGCCTACGTCATTTCCTAGGGATGAGGAGGCAGCCTAGCGCTAATTGTGAATGCTTTCTGGCTATGTTGTTTTAGAATAAAAAATAGATTTATAGATGCAAATTAGTACTATCCTTTCTCATTGCTGTATAACCTGATCAAAATGTATTTTTCCTTGGACAACAGGTTCCTAAAAATGATGACTAAGAATAGACTTTTTCCAGCTTTCTTTCCCTTTCTTGCACGAACCATTTTTTTGTTTTGCATTTTATTTTGTCTTTGGGGCCGCAGTGGTCGGAGGGGGTTACATAAAACGTTCATTTCCATGATTTCCTCCAGCATACGCAAGCAAACATTGAAAAGTAAAATTATTAAATTATCCACTGTCGTTTTCATCTTGCTGCTTCCCACAGGATTGTATTTTTTCAAAAAATGCTGGCAAATATCTTGGTCATTACCAATCTATGTGATTTGCCATCTTGTAACTAAAGCTCATAATGTTCTTTTCCTTTTCCTCTTCTCCCTTCCTTGTTTGTTCCATTTTGCAATCTTTTTGTTTTTTGTTTTTTTTTAAAGTGAACCTACCCCTCCTCCTCATTTTGTGACTACGCACACTGTAGTGTCAAGAATACCTAGCCCCACTGTAATTAAGAGCCCTGTGCGGCATATCAGGTACTCCTGGGGAGGGCTGGAAGGGGAGAACTTTGCATGTTGTGTGGCAGAAATGAGTTTCTGATGGCACGTGCCTCTTAGAACCCAGAAAACAGCTGTGTATCTGAAATGAAGATGGCAAAATTACTGTTCTGCTGTTTTCTACCAGCATCTTCTGTTTGTCGATGCATGATACCTTTTGTTGTGTTTTGGTGTATGTGATGCAGGGCACGCTCTGCCTAACCCTGCTGCACCCTTTGTTGTGATTTGTACAAATGAATGAACATGTTAGTTGTGTAGAATGCTGAAGATGCAGAATTGCTAACTATGGAGGTAATTTTCAAGAGTTAACGCATGTAAATGTAAGATACTGTTATAGCAATATTCAAAAGTCCATTTACGCTTGTAACATGCACTTACACGTGTCTTTATTTATAAAATTTGTTTCCTGCCTCTTCCAATACAGTAGACTAGGGCGGATTACAGTTATAACATTCATGAAAGCAATATGTAAAAACAAAAACAAACAGCTAAATATTAAAGGCATGCTGATATAGTCAAGTTTCCAGTTGTTTTCTGAATCTTTTTGTGTCTCATTCAATTCTCAAATCTGCTGGCAATGCATTCCTCTTAAAAGGAGCCATAAATAAGAGAGCACAATTAAACTCTGGAATTTGTTACCAGAGGATGTGGTTAGTGCAGTTAGTGTAGCTGTGTTTAAAAAAGGATTGGATAAGTTCTTGGAGGAGAAGTCCATTACCTGCTATTAAGTTCACTTAGAGAATAGCCACTGCCATTAGCAATGGTTACATGGAATAGACTTAGTTTTTGGGTACTTGCCAGGTTCTTGTGGCCTGGATTGGCCACTGTTGGAAACAGGATGCTGGGCTTGATGGACCCTTGGTCTGACCCAGTATGGCATTTTCTTATGTTCTTATGTTCTCTCTTCCCAACCACCTGGGACTGAGAATTTGGTTCGAGGGTAACATTTTAGTAATTCCGTTCTCTCAGATCCTAAAGATCTCATTGATAGATATCACTGCAACCTGGTTGTAACCGTACTTTTATGCTCAGAATGGAACAACTTGTGTACCACAATTAGTATTTTAAACTGCGCTCTAAAACTTACAGGAAGTCAGTGGAGTTCCTTCACTGTCTGCATTATGTGATCAAATCTAGTACTGCCACTTATAACCCCGGCAGCAGCATATTGAACCATTTTCAAAATCCGAAAAATTTTGTCTGGCAAACCAGCAAATATGCACAAAATATAGTACAATCAAAAGCAGATGGCGGTTTTTCTGTTTGACTACCTTAAACACAAATGTGGAGATTCTGTTGTGAGACCATCATAACACCCCACAGGTACTTTGTTAATTTTAACATTTTTCACTGCTCAGGGGTCATGTGTAATGATCTGTCACTCAAGTTATTTGTTTGTTTGTTTGTTTTTATTTTCTTTGCTTATAAAAATGAAAGGGAAAAGAAATTACTTCCCAGTGATTTCATTATTCAGGGTCGTGGAATGTTATGATGGTCTGACAAAGAATGTCCACATTTCTGTTTGTTACTCGAACAGGAAAGACGCCGGTGACATAAGGGTTTGTAAATGGAAATTTATTTATCAGATGTTAAACCAGTAAATATACCATTCTAGTAGTCAATGTGGCCCAGAACCAAGGACTGAACTGCTGTTCTCAACAATAAAAGGGGCAATAAAGCTTTTAGCAGCTTTACCATCCTAAGTTTATAATATGCCACCCTTGTTATGTTATTCACATGGGTTAGCATTGACAATTTCGAGTCTATTAAACCTATTAACAATTGTAAAACCTATTGATAATTCAATGGCATACAGTGTAGCAATTTTCAAAAATCCAGTTACTCATATAAAGTGCATATACACATATGAAACCCAGTTTTAAGCATTTAAATCCTTTTGAAAATTACCCCCTTTTTGTTTTGTGTTTTTGTATTTTTGCTAAACTCTTGAATTATGGATTATGGCAGTGTAATTGGTGGTTTATCTGAGCATTCTTTGATTTCCATTCTCACATATCTGGTTCCTTGAGCATTACGACAGTGCTCAACTGCTTGTTTAAGTTCTTATTAACTTTCTTTCTACTTTCTGCTGCTTTACGTCTGTCAGATGATAAATGTCTTTCAGCCTTCTAGTCTTTGTTGCAGGTAAACAGAGAATACAATAGCGTAGAGGTGAGCTGATCGGCAATTTTTGGGAGCCTCCAGATTGGCTTTGGTTTTTACAATTCCGCTCTGCATTTCAAGACTTCATTTTCTTACTTCTAGTTAAATGGTTTCCCCTGGTTCTGCTGTAAACCGGTACGATAAGACTTTGTCTTGAGCATCAGTGTATTAAAATAAGTTAAATAAATAAATAAAGACGTCCAAGAATATCTCTTTGCTAAAGATTGAGTTAGTGGGCTTTATCAAGCGATGGTAACTTTTAGACTAAATTTCATGTATTACAAAGCTTGGTGGAAAGATGTGGAAGAGAGGGGACTGGGTAGTGGATTAAGTCTGAGATCTTGTGTGCTTGACTAAACAGGATGGTAGAGAGCCAATAAGGAAGATAAAACCTTTTTGGACAAGAATGATCTCCTCCAAGTGATCATGCCCATGGCTGTCACTTGAGATGTATCCTTAACAGTATAGACAAGAATAAGTAGGCAGAAGTAATGGGGCAAGTGGCCTTTATTGATGTCATCTATTATATTACTAGGTTGTCTGAAGGAAGTAACATAAAATAATAAAAACTGGGGCCTCTCATTCATACCTCGGAAGAAGCAAAGTTTGACATAAGTCCTTTATCTTCCTTGAAGTCCGAAGAAACTGTTTTGGGTTAATGTAAAATTCAGTGCTAGATTTAATCTGTGTAAGATTAAAAATGTGAATAGATCTTGTCCAGATATAGTTACAAGTGGTTTAAGGATAAAATATCAATGAGGTAATCAGGGTTTGCCTTAACGATAGGCAAAGTAGAAATTTTCTGGGGCAACAAAAATAAAAAATGTAATTAGAGAAGGACCCAACAACGGAGAAAAGAAGAGAATGGAGCAGGAATGTGTTTGCCAGCTGGGTGCTACTTCCTCACATGGTGCCTGCGAAAAGCAGAGCCGAGCTCCAGAAAAGAGAGGTGCAAGTGCAGAATATTTCTGCCACTGAACCTCATCCTGCCACTTCTGCATCGTCAGGTACAACGGCAGAAAAAGAAAGGGTGGGGGGGAGGAACCAGAGGCCTGAGCTGGGAGCTCCAGGTGGGAGGAGTGGCATCAACTGCAGGAAGCCCAGGTGGATGACAATTCAGAAAGCATGTGAATGACAAAAAAAGAAGATTGGAAATGCAGAGGGCAGTACAAGCTCTAAAGCTGGAAGCACTGGCAAGGGAATCCTTGCTGAAAGCTTTTAAGCAGAGCAAAAGGGAACAGATGCACCCATTACAGGTCCATGCCCTTGTCATGAAGATCAGGATTGATGATGAATTCCCAGATGACCTCAGGGATGCCATGATCATGGCAATCTTTAAGAAAGAAGACTAGGCTGACTGTGGAAGCTAGAAATTGCTCTTGTTGTCCAGTACAAGAATATTTCATGCTTGCTAAAGAGCTCCTTCCAGAATCTGGGTGGCTTTAGTCCATCAAGAAACATAACTAACATGATCTGGATTGCTTAGCAGCTGCAGGAGAAAGTCAGGGGCAATTCAGTCCTCTTTGGTATGGCCTTATTTGATTTCATAAAGTCTTTTGATGCTGTCAGCTGAAAAGTACTACGGAGGATTCTTAAGTGTGCAAACCCTCCAAAATTCAGCATCTTTTTTTCCCTGCTCTGGGAAACTACATGAGTGATGATGCTCTGAAATGGATTCATCTCAGACCCTTTGGAGATTAATAGGAAGTCAAACAAGGTTGCATCATTGCTCTAACAGTCGTCTTAATATACATTTTCGGTCCCTGCTTCCTCTGATCAGTGAAAAACCTCCAGTCAGAATGGAGCTAAACTGTTGAAAATACTTATCCAGGTATATTCAGCAGCATTGCCGTGCTACTGAATATCCCATGCAAGTTAGCTGGATAAGTCTTATCCTGCTAATTTAGAGAGAGCTAGCTTTAAATATTAACTTCTTTGCTTTCTTGACACACACACACACACACACACACACTCCCAAAATGCATACAAACACTAGGATTTCTAACATCACCGTAAATTCAAGAACATTAAAAGTGATTCTTTCAAGCCTCCTTCCTTTCTTTTCAAAAGATTAGGGGATGAGTGAAGGGCCTGGGCAAACCCACCTCAGCTGCCAATTAGTTCACCAATTACTGTTAGGGAAGTGATATGGGACTTTAGGTCTGTCCTGTGATTATGGGGCAATTTCTGCTAGAGGAGGCTGTGGATACATTGATCAATAATAATGCCCTAGGATCATCTTTGGCTTCCTTGACATGCTCTTTCCAAGTACTTTGTAAACAAATTAAGAGGTCAATTTTAAAACTGTTGCTGGCAGAAAACTTCCCACATGCGTGCGTAAGTGGGCTGCTGATTTTAAAAAGCTCTTTTTAAAAAGCTGCAAACTGTACACATCTATACCCATGCGCGTGTCAAAAATAAGAGGGCGGAAAAGGGACGGGCATGGGCAGAACATAGGAGTTCCAGGGTGGGGCCAAGAACTATGCGTGTAACTCCATATTTTAAAACCAGAGACCGCGGCGCTCGTTGGCTTGTTATCCGTATAACTTTACTGCTGCTCCAGATGAGGAGGAAGTCTGTAGATCTCAAGTTTTAGAGCTTTCAGGATGGGGTGAGGGGGATCTGAGTCAACGGCAGGGCGTGCCAGATGAAGAACCGGAGGGGTCTTGAAGACCTCAATATTAATGAGGCAAATTGATGAACGAATTGGAAAAACTGGATTGTCCCTTGTGTGAGCATGTTTTAAAAATTGGGCTACACCTACGTGGAAAAGCCAGCAAAGTCCTAGGAAGATGCACAAAGTACGTTTTCTCAAGCAGTTTCTTAAGATTAGGCGCAGACATGCATGAGGTGTATTCTAAAACATGCACACAAGTGGGTGCAAGATTTAAAATTTCAGTGTATCTCCCCTCACGCCCTGATATGCATGTGTATGGGCGCGTGCACGCTTATTTTAAAATTAGTCTGTAAAGATGTGAATATTGAATCTTTTTAAACTGCTTAATTTTAAATGGTTAACTGTTTAAACAATATAGAGCCAGAAAAGCCAGCTGGCTCTAGAACTGATAAGAGGGGCTGCTCTAGAATTAGTCCTCTGTGGAATGTATGAACTAGTAGGAACGGTTACTGTGGGGGGGGGCTGCTAAGCAATAGCAATTATAATACAATCCAATTTGACATAATCACTGGGGAGAGAACATTAATTAAAACTACTACTGTAGTGTATAGTTTTAAAAAGGGAAACTATGAAAGACTAAAGAAAATAGAAGCCAAGGTACATTATAAAATGTCAAAGGAAGACCAAACTACTGCCAGCATGATTTAATGGTGAGGTAAAGGAGGCAATTCAAGCTAAAAGGCCATCATTCAGAAAATGGAAAGCTGATCCAAATGATGAAAATAGGCAACAGCATAAGCACTGGCAAGTCAGATGTAAAACAATAGTTAGGCTGAGAGAGACTGAGGAAAAACTTGCAGTGAGGCAAAAAATAATAAAAACTTTTTCAAGTACATTTAAAGCAAAACGCATATGAGGGAGTCTTGTTGGGTCATTGGATGACTGAGGGGCAAAACGGGCGCTCAGAGAGGGCAAGGAAATATAGACTCAATTCTTTGCATAGGTCTTTGTGGAGCAGAATATTGGGAACATACTGACATCTGAAAAATTCTTTAATGGTGAAAATTCTTTAATGGTGAAAATTCTGAGCAACTAAAATCAATATCTGTGACAACTGAGGATATAACTGATCAGATATAACTGATCAGATATAACTGTTAATTATTATTCTCTTGTTATGACTTACTTGTTTTCTATCCTTCTTACTGCCTATTGGTTACCCCCTCGCCCAGTTACTCTCCCTGTTGAAATGTACTTTCCAAGCTTGCAGTTATTATGTGAACCGGTATGATGTCCCCACAAATACTGGTATATAAAAGTTTCTAAATAAATAAATAAAATCAGACTGACAAACTAAAGAGTAGCAAATCACTGGACCAGATGACATCCACCCCAGAGTTCTAAAAACTAAAACATGAAATTGCTAACCTGTTACTAGTAATCAGTAACCTATCATTTAAAACAGCCGTGCTTCTCAAAGTTTGGAAGGTGTCCAATGTGATGCCAATTTTTAAAAAGGGCTCCAGTAGTGATCCAGAAAGCTGTAGACTGGTTTGCCTGACGTCTGTGCTGGGCAAAATGGTAGAAGCCATTTTTAAAAATAAAATTACTGGCATATATATATAGACATGGCTTAATGGGAAGAGTCAACATGGTTTTAGCAAGAGGAAATCTTGTTTTCCCAATCTTTTAGAATTTTTTGAAGGTGTAAATAAACATGGAGATACATAGGGGTAAATTTTCAAAGATGTGTGTGGTTTCTGGTACGTGCGCATGGACGCACTGATTTTATGTGTGTGGTGACACGCGCATGTTATAAAATCCGATACCTGCATTTTCATGCACGCCCGATTTTGTATCTGCGCGGGGGGAGGAGAATTTTTTTTAACACACCTGTAGTGACGAGATCGCGCCTTTACCCAGTTCCCTCCCTTCCGCTCCAATAAAGGAAAATCAGTGGAACGCTGTAATACCAAGGTATAAATTATACAGGGCAGATCAAATTGGTGGAGGTATGGCACTATATATCAAAGAAAGCATGGAGTCTAGCATGATAAAGATCCTGCAGGAAACAAAATGCAGTCTGCTATGTTATAAATCCCATGTATGATAACTAAGAGTCTAGAAGTGAGTGTATGCTACCAACCACTTAGCCAAAATGAAGAAACAGACTGTGAATGCTAGCTGAAATTTAAAAGCTCCCGGAGGAACTACTAGGCGATCTAGGCCTGTGCCTAGAGCGCCGAGATTTAGGGGGTGCTGCCGCCGCTCGCAGCTACTTCAGGTGGCAGAATTTTGAAAGGGCAAAAAGTGCCTCTTCAAAATTCTGCCCAGCCCCTTCCTCACTCTGCTTCCCCCCCCCCCCCTGTTGTGCCACCCTCCCGACACCCCCCTGGTGGTCCAGCGGAGGGCCCGGGAGCGATCTGCCACTCCCGGGGCCTTGGCTGCCACTAACCTAAATGGCGCCGGTGGCCTTCAGCCCCTACTATGTGACAGGGGCCAACCAATGGCACCGATAGCCCCTGTCACATGGTAGGGGCTGAAGGCCACCGGTGCCATTTTGATGAGTGACAGCTGACGACCCAGGAGCGGCAGATCGCTCCCGGGCTCCCTGCTGGACCAGGTGTTTTGTGAAGTTTTTTTGGGGGGAGGAGAGGGAGGTTGGGAGGGTGGAGGACTGGCGGCATGTGGTCCCTGCCCCTGGAATCAGGGCTGGGGGCGGCGCAAAGCTGAAGGTGCCTAGGGTGCCCAATCCCCTTGCACCGGCCCTGAACCCACCCTAACTAATCCATTTTTTTTTTTTTTTTGTCATGGGATTTCCACGTGCTGGGCTTTGAAAATTAACTTGATAGTGCATTTGGATTTTCAGAAAGCATTTGATAAAGTCCCCCATGAGAGACTCCTCAGGAAATTACAAAGTCATGGGATAGGAAGCAGTGTTGGATAGGTAACTGATTAAAAGGCAGGAAATAGAGGGTAAGACCAAATGGTCAGTTTTCCAAATGGAAAAAAGGTCATTAATGGGCTACCACAGGGATTGGTACTGTGAGCTGTGATGTTTAATACATTCATAAATGATCTGGAAAAAAGGAACAGTGAGTGAGATCATCAAATTTGCAGATGACAAATGTGTTAAAACAGCAGCAGATAGCGAGGAACTGCAGAGGGACCTTGTGAGACTGGAAGACTGGGCAGTTGAATGGCAGGTGAAATTTAATATAGAAAAGTGCAAAGTGAGGCTAATAGGGAAAAATAATCTCAACTACAGCTAAGAGTGAGAGTCCCTACCTAAGAAGGAGGAGCTTGGAGTCCTTGTGGACAGTGCTCTGAAGTCTTCGGTTCAGTGTGCAGTGGCAGTTCAACAAGCAAATAGAATGTTAGGAACGATCCAGAGAGGAATGGAGAATAAAACAGAAAATATATTGCCTCTGTATCAAGTCCCGGCCAGATTTAGGGAGAATGGCTCCCTGGGCAAAAAAAGCCCCCTTTCTCCCCTCTTCAACTGATGGTGCCGCTGCTTCCCCCCCTCCTCACCCCAGGTCCTCTCTTAGGCCGTAGTGGGATGGGATCGGCCGTGACCACGCTGGACCTCTCCTCTTCCATTCCCGCAGACAGGCCCGGGTGTCTGTGCCTTCGGCCGTGGCGGGATGGGATCCGCCACAGCCTAACTGGGCCTCTACTCCTCTGTCCCTTAGTTTCCTCAGGGTGCCCCCCCTTGGCTGGCAACGGAAAGACGACCACCCAGGTCGCCCATTCCAAAATCCAGCCCTGTATAAAACCATGGTGGGGATCGTACCTCGAGTATTGTGTGCCGTTCTGGTTGTGCCATCTGAGGGAAGAAACAGTAGCACTAGAAAAGTTGCAGAGGAGGGTGGTAAAAATGGAAAAGGGGTTGAAACATCTCTCCTATGATGAGAGGCTACACAGGCTAGGCCTCTTTAGCTTCGAAAAGTGACGGCTGAGAAGGGACGTGGTAGACGTTTGATAAAATTGTGAGTGGTGTGGAACGGGGACTGCTATTTACTCTAAGAATAGTAAAACAAGGGGATGCTCCATGACACTTGACTTAACCAGCAGATTGAAAACAAACTGTACAAAGTACTTTTTCACTCAGCACTGTGGAATCTGTTGCCAGAGGACGTGGTCAAGGCAGCTAACGCAGCGGGGTTCAAAAGAGGTTTGGACAAGTTCTGGATGAAAAGTCCACAATAAATGAATAGCCAGTTAGACTAAGGAAAGCTATTGATGGTGCCTGGGAGTGAGTAATAGGAGTTAGGCCTACGTTATGAGAGCTGCTGGGTGACAGGATGCTGGGCTCGATGGACCTCAGTCCATCGAGCCCAGTGCATCGAGCCCAGCATTGAGCCCAGTGCATAAGAACATAGCAATTGCCCAGCATGGCAATTGCTATGTTCTTATGCACTGCCTCCATTGCATATACATTGTCCCCCAGGACAAAATAGGCTCGGAAACTGTTGGTTTAAATAATGTTTTACATCCCTAAAATAAACTCCCAGTGGGTACCTTTAAAAAAAAAAAAAAAAAAAAAAGCAGAGTATCCATTTGCAAACAAGAGGGAAGGCAGTGGGGGGGGTCCATGTAAGGAGAGGGATACTGCACCGGAAGATTGCTTGCTGGATTCCTCTCATTCTTCAGTCATGGGCCTTGAAACAAAGGTTTTGCTCAGTAGGAGGGTAATTTTGTGGGTAAAGTAGGGCTTTACTTGCAGAAATTGCCCTTGAGAACGTGTGTGACCGATAGGCGTGTAAAACGACGTGCACACACGCTGTATGCTCATACTTGTACATGCGTAAGGGAGAGGGCTTGGCACTGAGGCACATGCTTTTTTAATTAAAAAAAAAAAAAAGGCACATAAATTCTCTTGGCAAAACCTCATGCACTGAGGAGCTCCAAATGTCAGATGTAACTGTGTGTGCGTGCCGGGATAATTTTCAAAAGGAACTTACATGTGTAAATTCACTTTGAAAATTGATGTAACTTGCGTGCATACAATTACCCCCGGATGAACAATGATTTATTGAGTCTTTATTCACGGGGAAAAAGCTGTCTGCCAAAGTGACGGGTCCGTTTCTGGTGGATAAAATCCCAAAATGCCACCGCAGATCTTCTGCATAAAATACCCTGTCAGTTTAACCTGGTAAACTTCACAAGAGAGATGAACACCATCATTTGTATCTATAAAAGTCTTACCTAAAACTGTGCTTGGCTTATAATGGCATGTTTAATAGTATTCTTTACCTCAGAGCAATTAAATTCTTCGAAAGTTGTGTAATTAACATAACGTCACTTACTTATGAAAGGTGATTGTTGTGAGATGTTTGAGACTGACAAGTCTTAGGAAGCATGCTTTTGTATAACGTATTATTTTTTTAGCAATTTCTTGCCTTTCATAGAACATATTTAATATATAATATCTCTGGCTTTGTGTTTTGAAGTAACACAAAATGTGCATCTAAGCTGATTAATATTGCCTGTCGCCGGTCTATGCCCTGTAATTCAATTATCTGCTCATATTTCTAGTTGGCACTGGTTTTTGTGTTTTGTTCTGTCAGCCAATACTTCAGTGTTAGAGTACAGAAGAGCTGGTGCCTTCATATTTTTCTAATTTTCAGTTTGATGTTTTTAAGTCTGCAGGCCTCAGCATACCAAAAACCTATAGCAAAGGAACAGCCAAAGGAAGGGAAGGAAGCCAGTGAACCGGAGAACGCACCTGATGAGCCAGACTCCTCGACCCTGAGCCTGGCCGAAAAAATGGCCTTATTTAACAAATTGTCACAGCCAGTATCAAAAACAGTTTCCACACGGAGCAGAGGCAATATTAGGCAGAGAAGGATGAATGCCCGTTACCAAACCCAACCAGTCACGTACGTTGAAGTTGAACAGGTATGAGCCCCCAAGCATTGGTGGTTGTGATCTCAGTGGGTGAAGTGGAGGGTTTTGTGAAGAAATTCAGTAGGTAACTACTTGGACCAGCAGGTCAAATTGGCCCAAAACTGTTTGGCAGCGTGACTCTTACACTCATCCATTCCAGTGAGCAGGAATACTGCAGAAAATGTCACTGTGCTGCACGCTTGAATACAGTGAGCAGCCACAACCCCAGACGTGTTTCGCCTGGGGACTCCTGGAAATGGAGTCATTAAGTAGCTAGTGCCGCAGCAGGGCTGCTTTTAAATGCTGGCGTTGATGTCAGGTGGCAGGTTGTATGCATTTGTTATGAAATATTTGTAGTGCATTCGATTTTAGAGTTGTGTTTACCTGATCCCATAAGGTGCTTTAGAACGAATGTATGAACAGCTTATATGAGCGCAACTCCTGAAATCTCACTGAATTTTCAAAAGGTTTTACGTATGTAAATGGGCTATTGAAAATTGCTGCAATATACATGCAGATTTACGTGCATTCCTGACAGACAGATGTTTGAAAAGTCTGGGCTAGTCTAAAATTTGTATGGCTATTATAGCCTTTTCCAGGTCTTCGTCCTTCTGTGTTTTCTTTTATCCCTCTTGCTTGTATTGTTAAATGGCCCTTATGGGGGTACTTTTATAAGAGCCTGCATGAAGTTGTGGGTTTTTATACACCTGAGTGCAAGTTTGCTTTGAAAATTACCTTATGAAAATTACCTGCACAAAGTTCAACTGCTGTTTGGTGCGGAGAAGGATCTCGGGGAAATTTGTGTGTGTGTGCCTTTCAAAATTAAAGTATGCATGTGAATGAAATCCCCATCCAGATGCCTCTCTCTGACGCACTTAAAATCACAGCATGTGCATGTCGGCCAGTCAGTTTTCAGAAGGGCCATTTCTGCAGGTAAATCACTGTTTTACATGCAGAAGGCCCTTTTGAAAATTTCCTTTCCTATATCTGTCATAGTTTCTCCCCACCCCAGAGTGAGGATACCCATTGATCACTTAGAGGGTGATTTATAACAGCTTGTGTGGAAAAGTACACGTTGACTTCAAACCTAATTTTGAAAGCAGATTCATAGGTGTCTGCCATGAAAATTGGTGGTTATGAGCAGCATCCGCAGGCGTGCCACATACATATGCTCGCTTGGAAGCAGGCATAAACCGTTTGAAAAACGGAGCTATGCTTGGAAATGGTTTCCCTGCTCCGGCTCCACCCTAGGAGTGCCTCTCTTCGAGTAAGCTCGAAATCACTTCCTCACGTAGTTAAATGCCTACAACCCCCGGGGATAATTTTCAAAATAGCCCATTTACATGCGAAAAACATGTAAGCATCACTGCTTTTGGAAATGAATTTTCTTAAGGAATTCTGGAGCCTTCTTGCCGAGCTACTCTGCTTTTTCCTTCTCCGTCGCACAAGGCTGGTGTCTGACTGTAGACTCGTGGCGTTTTTCTTCTCCTAGAGTTATCTCACTTAATTTCTGCTCCCTACCAGTAAGCGGGTATTAGCTCAGCATAAAATCATAACCTCGCCTAGGGCTGCTGTACGTTTCCAGCCTTGAATCTGGTGCATTACCCTGCACTTTTGAGTAAATTTTCAAAGGTGTGTGTGTGTGTGGGTAAAATAGATATATGTGTCAGTAGCCGGTATTCGATAATATGCTATTTCATAAACATCAAAAGCATGCGTGTGTAGTTTTGGTTTTGTGCACACATTTTACTGCTGCAAAAACTTGGTGATGATTTAGGGGCGAACAGGGTCAGAAATATGTGCAGAATTTGCAATTTTATGAGAGAGAGACGCGTATAAATTAACAAATGTGTTCTTACAATTTTGCACTTGCTAATCGACTAGCGCAAATGAAGTCAGACTTATCTGTTCTCTGCAATTTTTGGGTGGGAAGCCTGGGGGAAGTGATGAAAGTCCTGGCGAGCTGGTGATTTCATGTACGTGAGCAAGAATTTTCAAAATGGTATTAGGTGACTTTTCAGAAGCTGCATGCATAAAAAATAGCACTTTCATGTGTAAAATAGCATGTACCTGAGCTAAAACCTCCAACATACGTGTGAAAATCAGGATCTGTGAGTAAATTTGCACATGTGTAAAAAAAAAAAAAAATGGGGGGGGGGGGGGGCCAGGGGCGTTCTGGGGAAGGGTCAGCATTTATGTGGGTGAGTTGGTATATTATAAACAATTTGTGCTATAATTGTGGCCCCTTACTTGTGTATATTTACTTCTGCCCAATATCAGGGGTAAGTGATTGTTAACATCTTCAAAATAAAAAAAAAAATGACTGGATGGGGAGGGGTGGGGGTGAAATTGGGGACATCTCAGGCTGAAGAACCAGGAGGGTCTTCATGACCTGCGGGTGGACTGAGAGAAGTGATAAAATAATAAAACCGCTCGGTTCATTGCTGCGCGCGTGTCAGTAAATCCTCCGGCTCACATGTGTAAAAGCCGACTCGGAGGGTGGTAATGCGTCTAAATAATGGGTTTTGGACTTATCCGGCTATGTAAGATTGCCAAATAAGTCTAGAAAAAAGTGCTACTTAGCCATATGAATTTTAAACCGCTACTTATCTGGCTATCTGATTTACCTTTCTGATAATTATAGTTGCACTATTTCTAGAAGTAAACTTCTCTTAGCAATATCTGGCTCTACAAAATGATTTATTACTTATTAATCCCTTGTATAGTTAGATTTTGATTAGAAAGCATTTAGATACTCATGCTAGAACTCTGCAGAACTAACATGGCTTATATGATGTTTTTTCGTTAGGTCTTGGATATGATCTGATTATTATTATTGTTTTTGCTTTTTGTTCTTGTGTTTCATGAGCAGTTTCAGGGTGGAAGTGGAAAGATAGCGCCCTTGTCGCCCAGCGTCGTAACGTCCATAACGACTCTCTCATCCGCGGCGTCCCCGTCGTACGCTGGGGACCTGCACGCTGTTTTGTCGCCAGCGGGTGACGTGAGAAGCCCCGGTGGCCCCAGCAAAGCCCCCTCCGTGCCCCATCCCTCGCCGGAAAAGTCAGACTTCTTTGGGAAAGGTTTTCCGAAACCGGACCTGTGGCAGCCTTCCCTGGAAGCCTCCGAAAGCACACGAGCACCCAGACTGCATGCAGTGGGAGAGGCAGAGCCCATCCCCACGCTGGAAGGCAGGAGCCGCAGGAAGCATGGGTCGTTTGAGGGAGAAACCACCTATCCTGTTCTTGGAATCACCGAAGACGAGGAAGAGGACCACGAGGAGCCCAGGCGTGTTGTGGCATGTAAGGGTGCTGTGGAGGCCCAGGCATTGTTTCAGCACGCTGAGCTGAGCGAGTGGCGAGTACCTGAAGGTATCCTGCAGGGAAAACAGGAAGTGAAAGAAACCGAGCTGCTGGAAGAAACAATTGACTCTGAGAACGCTGTAAAACGAAAGACCTCGCTGCCAGGTAAGACGCCGGTTCCTCCTGTTGTGCCATTTTCTGAAAGAAAGAGAAATAGTTTGCTTCAGCTGGCTGGCTGCATGCATATAGACAGATTCACCGAACAAGCTTCTAAGCTCTCTTTTGTGCTCCAGGAGCCAAGAGGGTGTGAGGGAGATGAGAAAAGTAAGGAGGGTTTGGGGAAAAGCACAGTGACTCGCTGAAGCTGGCTTAGGGGGGGGGGGGGGGGCCATGCAACTGCAACTGGAACTGAATTCTGCAAGCTTCAGAAATGTGCGGTGTGCCAAGTCCACCGCAGCACAGAAAAGCCCCCTCAAGTCACCATTAAAATATGCGGCACAGGCACCGTGACAAGTGACACCCCCCCCCCCCCCACACCTTCTATACAAGAAGCCTCGGAGATGATGGAGGGCCTGGGACAACAACCCATGTGTGATGATTGCGGAGCTGTATCAGATGAATGAATCTGGGCCAGTTTTACATGTATAATGCAGAGTTTACTTAGGTGGAATTAATTTCACAGTTTTAAGATCACCTGCGTTTTATTCTGTTTGCATCAGGGTATAATTTGTGCTGTTGCTCATTTTCTAGGTTTTGGGGTTGTTTTTTTTTAATTTTTATTTACATTTCCAAGGCTCAAATAAAAGTCCTGCTTTTGAGGAAGATAAGAGAATTTCCTGTTCTGCTTTGCCTGCAATATGCCAGTTGCTGTGTTGTCAAAGCAGTTACATTTAGTTTTCTAACCAACTACTTATAGGAGTTCAGGTTTATAAGATTCATATTACTTGTCAAACAAAGGTCATAAGGATATATGTCGCATGTTATAAAGCCATGAAAAAAAAGTATTGTGCTCAGGATTTGTGTGCACGTGTAGTGCTGGACCTTCTGGCAGCTCAGCTGCTTTGCCAGGTACAGGGTTAAGACGAGCCACAGGCCTGTGTGTGTGTGGAAGTATTCGTCATGCGATGATTCGGAGCACATTGTGCTAATGCTGCACTTTCCCCCCACCCCTCTCTCAATCGGCAGAGCTGGTGGAGCCCACGGCTGAACTTTTTGGCACCGCGGCCGCAAAGAGCGTGCCTCAGACTGGAGCTGTGGTATCCTGCAGGCAGCAGCAGCAGGAGCAGATCGCCGAGCAAACGGGGGAGGAACCGTGCGAGGAGCCCCCGCAGCTCCTCTCTGCTGCCCGGAGCAAGTCGGAGGAGATTCCAGAAGGCAGAGACACCCCTGACGCGTCCAGCAAGACCATGTCAATCAGAGAAAGGTAACGGCACGTCCAACACTTAAAACAGTTTGTGCAAACGGAAGCTCCCTGAGTGTAATGGTTTGCCCTGACTTACTGGGTTTTCTTATTTAGAATGTGAAGGGAAGCTGACATCCCAAAGATTTCCGTAGTATTGCTTGAGCTATTATTTTTGCCTCCTGACATGGAAAGAAAAATTCATAGCAAGAAATAAAGCTATTAATGCATATGACCTCATTAGATTATTTTTTTTTTTCTGCATTAAGCAAGGATGAAAACCTGAAATTTGATGTTGAAATGCTCCCAGAAGAATATCTGTCACTAGAAATGAACAAAATGATGTGTTGCTCTTGATGTGGTTTAGCTAATCCAGAGTAGAGTTGCTCGAAACATCTGGATACATTTAACAAAACTAATTTGGCAGCCAGTGTTCTTATGTATTTTGCATGTAACATCTATTTCCATACTTTCTGATATAGTTTCACTATGTAATTGAGCAATCGTGTGTTCCTACTTGGCTTTTTTTTTTTTTTTTTGCTGAGCGCTAAACTTAAAGTGAAGCCAATCTATAAGTACTTAGCGCCGAGGGCTTTGGGTGAAGCTGACTTGAAGACTTGCTGCGTGGGACTTTTCCAGTGTGATTAAGGAATTTATTTTGGGAAGTGAGTAGGAAGGAAAGCATTTTGAGTGTTCAAGTGCCAGCATAACACTGGCAGTCCCGTTCTGTCCCTAACGGAATCACGAGGCAGCTTTTCAGAAAGGTGATGCGCTGACGGAACACAAAACAAATATATTTTATTGGTTGCCCTAAGCCGATATTGCAGGGTTAAGCCAAAGACAGGACAGAGAGCGCGAGAAGGGGGGGGGGGGGACCCAGGTTGAGCTAATTATGCAAGGTTTTTCACTTTTTCTAAGGTTAGAAAGCTGTTAAAGCTTGGGATAGAGTTGGAAGCCATTCTTCTGTTGGAGGGAACACGTTTTCATTTCATTCCTCTTAATTTAATTTTCCATCCCGTTTTTTTGTGCAAATACTCAAAACGGGTTTCAGAAAAAGCATATACAGTTAAAGTGCAGCATATTGCAAGTGCATTTCCCGTGCAAGCAACTCCTTTTGTCTCCTGTCTGGCAGGGCAGAGCGCAACGCGTATCGAGAAGTTATAGCAGGATAAGAACCCACGCGTTCGTGTTCTCTGAGGTTTCCATACCCAGAGGATTTCTGGGGCTGTGAGGGTGCCAGGAAGTTTTCCAAGTGGTGCTGCCCTCCACCAGCAGGATCTGTCACCTGGTTCTTAGCCGCAATTCGAGTTAGGTGCCCCAGTCAAAGGAAAGGGCATTGAGCAGGGCTTCCTAGCGCAACTGTTCTGATGATGGAGAGAGAGACACTGCTACCAATGTGACTATCGCATTGTGGAAATGTATTTATAAAAACAGATATAAAAAAATATCAGGCTGTTTTTTTTTTTTTTTTTTTCTGCCACCCTTTCAGGGTTAAGGTTTTGTTGAGCTAATGAATAGGTGCTCAGTGGAGGTTCTCGCATCCGATTGTCCGGTGGCGAGAGACTCCATTATCTGAAACCATGGGAGAGCTGACTGTGCAGTTAAATGTTCTCAGTTGCATGGGGCTTGAGAAATGTGCAGCACTGTTTTCTTGCTGATAGCTTGTCCTTTTCTCACCCCGAAGAGCTGTGACAAGGTTCTTGTACCTCATGCAGAGCACAGTCTTATAATAAAGCATCTCATTCTCAAGGCACCCGATAAGCTCATGCCACTGCTAGGGTTTATACTTAGGGAATTTTATGGCCTTTACAAAATTTGCTTTACATTGTGTTTAGACAATCTGCTTGAATGTGTTTATCCTGTAGATTTTATATGCTACATATGCAAACATCAAAATGTTTTAACATAGCAGCGCACTTGACTAGCATATTTCTCCCTTCTTAGGCTGGCTCTGTTGAAGAAGAGTGGCGAGGAAGACTGGAAAAACAGACTTAACCGAAAGGAGCACAGCAAGGTGCCTGTCGCTGAGAGGACCTCACACACGCAGCAGCAAGAAATTGAGCAGTCACTTAGGAAGAAGGTAAGGGTGGCTGTGTTAGGACAGAGTGTGCGCTCTGATACCTTGCTCTGTGCGTGCAAGTGATGGTCTGAGAGACATATGCCTGACATAAGCCAGTTTCTGCTGGCTGTAGCACTAATACAGCCAGTTTCAACATAGACTTGGGGCTCATATTTACGTGAGGCCTTTTGTTAACGCAAGAACTAAGTAGGATATAGATTTTCGGTGGAATGGAATTAATGCACTGTAAATTATATACAGTGCATTAGACTTTAACATATATAAACTGTATCAGGTGTTTAAGATGCTTATATGTAATCTGCAACCAAAAATGTAGTGTGCCTGCAGTCTTGCAATTGTTAGTGTGACTGTTTTACTGGTTAATATACAGTATGGACTAAGTTAGCCTTTTGAGTCTTAAATCTAGACCAGACAGGTTTTTTTTAAAGCTGATTGTACCTCTTTAAAAAAATAAATAAATAAAAAAAGAGGCAGGCCATACATGAATGCATTCTGGAAAATTGGGAGGCATGCATATAATTATGTACAGGCGTAAGTCATCAGGGGACACGGCTGTACACCCCCATAACCCATCCAAAGATCTTTTATACAGCTTTAGGTAATAGGGCATTTCTGCAATTTACAGGCTGATACAATAAAGATGCGCGGTAAGTGGGCGCTCAGTGTTGAGCGCCTGCTTTCCTAGTGTGCGCCCAGCCACCTCTCCTGGGCACGCGATACAGCATTTAAATGAGGGTTCGCGATAAAAAGGAGGTGCTAGGAACAATTGTGCGCTCCTAGCGCCTCCTTTTTTTTTACCTTTTGCTTCCTCCAACTTAATGTCCAACTTAAGTTGCGCGACAGATGGCCTCAGCGTGCACTGAGTCACCTGAGTGTCTACATGTGGGAGATACACGTGTATTTCGCTGCTTTTAGAATACGCTCGGCTCGCGCAAGCCCTGCTTCTTCACACATCCCTAAATGTATGTGTCTGGCTTTTAAAATTCTCCTCTTATTGTATTTTTCTGTGAGCAATGCCAAAGTGGAAAGATTTGGGTATTTTGATGTCCTTTATACATCAAATGCAAGTTTCAGATTGACTGCCTTGGTTGAATGCTAAATACGTTTAAAACTGCTTTATTAGTAAACCTTTTCAAACTCCAGTTCTGAAGCTCTGTCTGGCAGCCAAAGCACTCTGAAACATACAACAAGGTATCTTCACTATATATGTATACTTGTATTCTCTATGTGGGAAATTTTAGCCATCAAACACTCAGTTTGTACCAACCAATAGGAACTACATTCAAACTTTTTTTTTTTTTTATCAATCTTGTTTAAATATCTTATAAAAAAGATGTTTATTGCAAACAGTTTAAAAATTGACAGTATACTGCTTCAGCATCATCACTCTATACAAATACATTCAACATATATATATTTTTTTTAAAGTTTACAAAATTAAAAAAAGTTATTTTGAAAAATCACACTGCATGCAGAGTAAGGCATAGATTAAAATCAAAGTCTTTTTAATTGATGACCTTGAGTCTCTTCAATGTGTACACAGATATGTGTTATGATTAAACCTTTTCAATGGGGTCCTAACAACCCACATCTACACTACACAGCGTTAAGCAAACAGCGTTAAATGAAGTCTGTTATGCAATGTTCTTTTTCAATGGCCTTTTCTTATTTCGAAAAAGCCACAATATGTGCAAAACAAGACAAGGATTCAATTCAAAGTGTTTTTTTTTGTCTCTTCAATGTTTACACGGGAAATGCATTATAATCAAATTTTTTTCAACAGAGTTCTTACCTCCAACATGTACGCTCCAGAGCGTTAGAGAAAGATTCAAAATCTTTATCTTATTCATTGGCCAATCATCTCTCTTCACGAAATTTACATGCAAATCCTGGGGCCGATGCAATAAAGGTGCGTAGAAAGCGGGAGCTGAACAGTCAGCGCCCGCTCTCTTAACTGGCGCATGCAATATTTAAACTAGGGGGTCGCGTTAGCAAGGATGCGCTAGGAATCTAGTGCATCCTTGCTAACACGAACCCAGACTGACTGCCGTACGCCGGTCACGAAAACAGACGCCGGTAAAACTGGCAAATATCCTGCACAGACAGCCGGAGCGGTGGGGGGGTGCGCTCGCAGCACCACCTGATCACCCCCCCCCCCCTCCCGCTCGGGAGGAAGAGGCGGAGGGGAGGGACTGAACTCTCCTCCTGCAGTGCAGCGCATCGGGACTGGAGGAAGTTCGCCGCTCGGACTGCCAGGGAGGGATCGGATCTTGCCACGAAGGTCGCCGGGGTCTCGCGCAGCATGGAGGAGGCGAAGGACGAACTGGGCTGGCTGCGCAATGGAGAGAGGAGAATGTTTGATCGCTGAAAACCAACCCTTAGTTTATCAGCATCAGTTTTCCTGGCTGTCCGCCGCTAAGGAAAACGGACGCTGATAAACTTGGCATTGGTTTTTAGCGGTCACGAAAACGGTTATGCACGTTAATGGTGCGCTCGGCTCAGCGCACCATATTGCATCGGCCCCAGTGTTTTGTGGCAGAGGGCTTTGGCTAACCACCTCGGGTCCCCAGTATTCTGGATGAGGTTGGGGGAGAGGGTGGCATTCTGCAAGAGACAAAATAGATGTCCCAAGTGACTTCAGAGCCAGGATTTAAAGCTAACAAGTCTTCCCTAGCTGAATTCCAGGATTGGTAGTTTTTCAGGAGCACTAGATGTAATCTCAGAAAGAATCCTTGCATGGGGTTTGCAGTGTGTGTGTGTGTGTGTCTGTGTGAGAGAGATCGGATGCATTACTTTTGGAACCAGCTTCAGAAACGCTTTCATGTCTGTGCATGAATTGGATGATCTAGGTATGTGGTGAAGGCGAGCACAAGATACCTAGCTCTGGTGGCGATCAGCAGTTTGCACTGATACCATTATTATAAGTGTGCAAGGCTCTCAGGCTTAAAACTACTTGGAAGAGGTTAAAGGTCACCTGCATCCCACTGGTTTCAGTGGCTTACGGTTTTCAAACGGATTCACAAATTCTCTGACTCCTTAAAAGGAAAGTAGCCAGAGGCTTTTTTTTTTTTTCTTCTTCCTGTAGCAAAATTACATTTTCTGCAGATAAGACAAGGAACTTTGACAGTTCAATATGCCTCAGCTGGATTAATTTGTAAAACTCCTGAGCCCAGCATTCCTATCTATGCTGTTATGATTATAATAATTGTCATCTTTGTTGATTTCACACACGCATACCATGACAATGTTGTTGCATGAAATAGTTTTGCATGAACTCAGAACGATGGTCAAGGATGATGTAAAGGAAAGAAAAGATAGTGAGTGTGTGTGTAGGTGACTTCTGCCGAGGTAATGTTCCAGCTTGAGCTCCTAGGGTACGCCAGCTGCATGTGTCCGACTGTCTGCGTCTGCATGCTTGCAATTCTAACCAGACATGAAGCACTCGCTCCTGCAATGTGTAGGCGCTGTTTTAACTGACCACACCTTTCCAGCATTTGGCAATGTTTCCTATTTGTTTTAACCTGTAGGAAGAAGGAGGAATTAAAGATGATAATGACATGTCTAATCAGCTATGGGTAAGCCTTTTACTGTGCAATGTAGGCTATAGATACCGTGTTCTGGGGGCTTTTTTTTGTTGTTGTTTGTTTTATTTCTAGTTCTGGAAGAGATCCCCCAGGTCTGCTTGGTTTATTTTAAAACTGCTGCATCCTTTTTCCATAGAGTATCTTCTGTGTTCCAGACTAAAGGCTGTACTTAGATTTCAGTGGTGGTACCAGATCAGTTTATCCCTGCAGTGGTGGGGGAGGGGAAGAGCGATGGTTGCCGCTACAGTGATGAAGGCTGCCGGGCCTTACCTGCGGCATTGTTGGGTGTACCATGGCGGAGGTGCCGCTCCAGCCTTAGGACTGACAAAAGGGGGTGCCAGGCAGCCCAGGCAGGACCATCTTGGGAGGGGCAAGGATGGCAGAGACCCCACTTGAGAGCAATGGGAAGAGGGTGAAGAACAGGTTTTTGGCTTTTTTTTTTTCTGGCTATTGTTGCACAGTAAAAAAAAAAAAAATTAAATACGGTGCTTGAAGTTTGATCCTTCCAGACCATTTGACTCTGAACTTCCTGTCTGAGATCAGCTCCTCTCGAGCTTGATCTTGAATTTTCACTAAATAACTTTTTGGGATAAAAAGGAAAATCACTTTTATAACTTGTAAACTGAAGGGAGCAGCCATGAGACTCATTGTTACTAACATGTTTCCATCATCGGATGCATATCTTAGTAACCTGGAATGACTAGAAAGTGAAAAAATTAAATTGTTTAAAAAAAAAAAACCCAAAACCCTTGATGAGATAGCAAAAAAAAAATTGAGCATGATGTCATCGTTGAATTATTGCACGAAATGCATTTGGCTGCCTGCAAGTGGCACGTTTTCAGCATGAAACGTTTTCCAGTGGGGAGATCTGGTGGATGCATGTTTTAGGGTTCCACCTGCAGTATTAAAGCCCCCAGTTCTTTGCAGTGACAGACTCTGTACTTTCACCCCCCTAATGATCTTGCATTGCCTTTGCACCTGTCTCTAGGAACCTGTCTATGCTTCTACTTATTCTCCTGCTATTCCTGCTGCCCATAAATGCCAGTGTTTTGTACCCATTAATCAGGTGAGGAAAAGCATGCAACAGTTTCCCTGGCCTCACTGCAGCTCTGATTTAGTTCTAGCGCTCACCTGCCACCAGCTATTAACCATTATCCACATTTACCATGGTACTTAGGAGAAGCCGATCTGTAGAAACGCCCAGCCCTAAAGATGGTGATACCTTGTTGCTAGCAAAGTTGGTTTCTTAACTGCTTTTCATTTGAGGAAAGCCACTTAAATGGAAATTTGGAATAAGCACTTAATGAATGTTTTTATTGCATGCCGCCTCAAGCTATGGATGATGTGCGGCCCACGGATTTTTAAAATAAATGGGTGTGGAAGGTTTAGTGTTGGATATTAATACACTCTAGCTGCATAACATTACAGACCTTTTGATTTGTAACACTACCTGTCACTAGATGTGCTGCTGTACAAAAGATTTAAGAGTTATTCTTGGATCTCTTTTCTCAGACCTGCGCACTGGGTCTCTCCCTCCCTTGCCCTGAGCAAGTTTTAATTTTTGTTGAATCAGGAATTCCAAAGATAATTCTGTAACGCCTACTGCAGGGGCATTCAAGTTTGGTCCTCAAGGACCTAAGACGGGTGAAGATATTCATAATGAATGTTTGGCATGCATGTTTGGTCGGAGATTCAGGAAAGACTGGCTTATTTTGGTCGCTCTGAACACCAGACCTGCTTGGTGACCTTTGGGGAGGGCCGCTGTGAATGTCCCTGTCTTAGAGATTATAAAAGAGACTAATGGGACACTGGAAATCCTCAAAGACATTCCTCATCTCCCGAGTTGCCGCTGCCCTCGCCTGTCACCAGGTCGCCCAGAGGCATTTTCCCGCATTGCTGCTTTCTTTTTAAAAAAAAAAAAAAAAAGAAAAAGCATTTTTGCTTGCTTAGAGCTTTGGGATTTGCTACTGATCCTGCCTTAGTTCTCTTCCTTGCTTTCTCTGCCTTATCTGCTACTTTTTTCTGTTTCTTTGCCTTTTAAGATGGGCGATCCTAGTGTGAGAGAAGCGAGTCCCTTGATCTGTGACGAGCGTCATCCCTGGAGATGGAAGGTGAAATGTCCTCCAGACATTGTACTTGCTCAGCCCCCTGGGCGAGCGGGCCAGGAAAAAGAATGCACTTCCCTGGGGCTGTAAAGGATATTTGAATTTGAATCATTAAGAGTAAGATTTAGATGCCAGAATAAAAAGCCACACAAGGTCTGCAGTGAATGATTTCTCTAATTCTCAGGACAAATGATTTTTGAAAGTATATATATATAAAAAAAAAAAATTGGAGGGAGGGTTGTGCAGATCTGATCAATTTGTTTTGGATTGGGTTCCCAGAGAATTAGATCAGGGTAAGAGCTGGATAGCAGCAAAGCTTTTAATACTGTTCCTCATAGGAGCAGCTTGGTGATGGGCCCCAGGGAGGTGGATTTAATTAATAACTGGCTTGGTGATAGACAGCAGAGGATAGCAGTAAATGCAATTCACTTTAAGGAAAGAAGGGTGATCGGTGGAGTGGGTCCAGGGATCAGTCCTGGGGCTGGTACTGCTCAGTGTCTTTGCATGGGATACTGCAGAGGGGTCAGGGAAATGTTATCATTTTTTTAGGGATGTGTGTTTTGGGTGGAGGGTTCGGGATGTGTTTTATTTAATGTTTATTTTGGTTTGGTTTGTTTGCTGAACCAAAATCCTCTTCTTCTCTTCCCCCCCCCCCCCCCCTACCATCCTGGCCCCTGTTCACCTTATCAGGGGGATCCCAAGGCAGAAGGGGCAGGAGCAAGCCCCAGTCGTGCCTTCCCCACCGGCTGCGATTGAAAAATGGTGCCAGCCTGAGCTAAGTTGTGCTTGGGCCATTTATAAATCGCAGCAGGCGGGCCAGGAGTGACTGGGGCTCGCTCCAGCCCCTTCCTCTTTTGGAAACTCCTGATGGGGTAGGTAGGTGAGGGAATGGGTCGGTAAATAGTGTCTTCTGTTTGTTATCTCATGCTGTTTCCCTAAATTTAAAAGCTGAATATTTTTGGGAATGAGACCATTTTCGGTTTGTTCCATTCAGAAGGAACCAAAAATTGATTCATTTGTCTCGTTCTACCCATTCGGGTACAACTAATGCACATCCCTAGTCTTTCTGTAGTTAACACTAAGGTTTTCAGCAGTCAGCTTCCCTGAGGAAATAAGCAGAATGAGATGAGATCTAAGAAAGCTCAACGTGGTTGAGTGTTTTGCAGTTAAAATTAAGTGAAAAAAAGAGTGCAGAATCATGCATTTGAGGTGCAGTAATCAAACGGAGCAGTACACGTGATGGAGGGTGAGGATACTCATGTGCATCAACCCAATGAGAAACCTTAGCGTGAATTATGTCGAGTGACCTTGAAGAGTGATAAGGTGAACAGAACCTAAGGAATGCTAATGTGTATATAGAGGGGCATAACCAGTCAAGAAAAAGAAGTGATAAAAGCCCCTGTAGAGGTCATCTACACTATTGTCCAGTTCTGGAGGCTGTACCTCTGAAAGGATAGACTGGATGGAGGCAATCCAGAGAGAAGCTACCAAAATGGAGAGGGGCCTGCACCATGGGGTGAGGCTCCAAGGGGATTGACTGGGGAACAATTTATGAAATATTTCTTTCACAGAAATGATAGTGGATGCATGGAATGCCCCCCAACCAGAGGTAACAGAGACAAAAACAAGAAAGCATGGGATAAGCTCAGACGATATTTGTAAAGAACTGAAAGGAAGGCCAGAGTTCAGCAACAAAATTGGGAAGATGTGATTGACTTTTGGTCCTTTTCTGCCCTCATATTCTTTGTTTCTATGTTCCATAGTCTACTGTGCATGGGCAGTTAAAGCTCACATGGCCATTTTAATATATTTATATATGCAAAACCAAATTGCACAAAGGAGCAGCTCAATTTTAATAATTGCCAATAAGAAAAAGAGCTAATAATAAACAGAGGTCCTTGATATATAAAAGAAATAGCTAGGTTGCCTTTACAGAATTAAGTATTGATACACAATCTTAAGGGAGCACAAAATACTATAGCAAGACTCGGCTTGCATCTCAGCACTTTGACCCTGTCTTCTCCATTCACTCCGTTTCATTTTGCATTAAATTTGGTTTTCTCTCTGGAACAATGCTCCAGAACGCCTTTATCACCCTGTTTATTCTCTCTGAATTCTGCAAGTACTTTAGTCTCTGTCCCTTTTTTTTTCCCCTCCTAACCCTCTCCTGCCTGCTTCTCCTCTCGCTGTCCTTCTGGTGCTATTCTTTTCTCAAGTTTCTATCTCACCTAAGAGCACAGTACTGCCAGGAGAGCATGCACTGAAAGCCTCCGCTGGCTCCCTTGGCACCGAGGCTATTTGCTGCTTCGCATCTTTGCATCTTGGCTTTCGCTGTCGTGCTTTGCTTAGCTTTGCAAGCATTTCAGAATAGGACCCTGTTGTCTTCTGTGCCCACTTGTTTCTTCATGTTCCTTACTTATATGACATAGGATACATGTATGCCTATACTTATGCAGTTTTAAATGAAACATAACAACATAGAAATGACGGCAGAAGAAGACCAAACGGTCCATCCAGTCTGCCCAGCAAGCTTTCACTTTTTCTTTCCCCATACTTATGTTACTCTTGTCCCTTGTAAGTGACTTTTTTTTTCTATTTCCCTTCCACCCCCGCCATGGATCTATTTCCCTTCCTATTTTCTCCAGTTAGCCGCATGCTCAGCTATCTCATTTTTTTTACCCTTCCAGAGTAAGTGAGAGCAAAGCCAAATTTAATGTATGATGTGACTCCTCATTAATATGGGGTTAGGCTGACAAGATAAGTAATGGTTAACTTGAAAGATTCCTGTTCCAAAACTCTGAGAGATGCTTTTACTTGCATCCAAGAAGCATCACTCTGGGCTGGCCATGTGGCTTGTAGTGCAGAAGACTCTGTCTCCTGTCCAAGGCCAGCAGAGCTCAAGCACACTGTGACGTGCTCAAACTGAAGGAGGGGAAGGATTTCGCTATGCGGTGACCCTCACAGGCAGTATCTCAGAAAAGAATCCCCCCCACGGCTGTAGGCCAAGATTTCCTTTCAGCCAGGTATGCCGGTTTTAGAAGGTGTATTTATAAAAGATGAAAATAAGGAAATTAAAATAAAAAAAACACCACCACATAGCAATGACTGGGTCTCTGAATCTCGTAGATTTCACCCATAGTACAATGGGTGTTTCAAAGTATAGAATTAAAGTTGTGTTATGCTCTATGTGCAGTGGGTTAAAGTATTTTCATATACGGTATATGTTCCGTTTGCTTTCAGCGGGAGTGAGTTTGTGTATTTTTGTCTAATATTCACACAGTTTTGTTTTTTGGTTTTTTTTTTTATTATCTCAGGCAGTTTGGAAAGTGGAGCATTTTGCCCATTTTCCTCATTTTTTAGACTTTGAGGAAATTAGCTGTAAAGTTCCTAGTCCATTTTGAATTTCTTTGATTAGCACCCCCGGGAGTACCAATGCCCAGTCTTTTTGTCAGCGGGTTACGTAGGTGCTGGTGTAGTGACTGGCCTCCGACTCTGAGACACTAAACTGCCACTGGGACAAAAAAAAAAAAGCCTGGGGGCCCTGGCCTGTACAGAGGATGAAGGAAGAGAAACATGACCAGAAATAGATTTAAATAAATGCTACATAGTGGAAAGGGAGGGAGAGTGGTGGTGAAGGAGGGCAAGTGGGAAGAGAGGAAGGAAATCTAGGAGACAAAGGAAAACGAGGAGGCATGCAGCGTTTTCTGGGACACGAGCGTGCCAGGAGTCGCCCTTCATGCAGGTGGGCTCCAACAACAAGGTGGCTCTCTTCTTTTTTTCCTTCTTCTTTCTTCTGTTTGTTGACAGCATCTAGCTGCATGAGTGCCAATAGGGTAATAATTTTGTGGCACTACAATATGTACTAGAAAACACTGGTGGGTTAGCAAGGGGCAGGGAATTCAATCTCAGGATGAGCAAGTCTGGCACTTGTACACTGTGTGGCTACTATAATTGGACCTGAACCTCTGTGCCCCGTTTCTTTCTTACAGCTAAGATGTTTGCTTATCCAGTTAAACTTTGGTACATTGAGAGAGAGGGCGATAAAAGGGAATGCCCAAGATCACATTGATTCCAGCACTAAGAGGACGAGATTTTAAACCACGAGGTGCAGAAGCTCTCCTGGTTTTGTAGCCCACTACTTTCTAGCCACGAGAGCACACCTCCTCTTGTTTTGCTACAGTTTGTGATGCACTCATTGTAGCAGTGAAGCCAGACTTGGCTACTGTATGCCATTTAAAAAGTATAAGCGACTCCATGTTTTTTTGTTTTTACCGTAGTATCAGAGCCACTCTGAGGCCCCTGAAGGGACATATCTCCCAAGTCGCAGGTCGCTGATAACATTCGCTTCTATTCTGGGTTTGTTTTCTGGCGCACGGGTGACTGACTCGCCGCTAATCTGATTCTGAGGTTTTTCTCTCAGGGAAGTTCTGAGCAGAGCATCTTCCTCCCCACCCTGCGTGTAAATAGAAAGCAGAGGATTGCTTCCTGCCAATTTACGGAGCTGCAGCTTGAAAAACAAAGCAGCACAAGCGAGCAAGCGTGTAGGCCAGGCAGGGCACGGTGGGAATTCTCACAGCTCCTGGAAAGAACAAAAGGATTCAGAGTTTGGCGGTGCTGCCCAAAATGATCCCCATCCCACGAAAAAGGCAGCTGATTGAGCATGCATTCAGGGGGGGGGTTTACAGTAAGAGAACCGGTCGGTGAACTAGTAAAAAACAAAACAAAAAAAAAAAAAATGTGGCCCTGCAGTTCAGATGTCTTTTGGAGTCTGTGGCACAGCTAGGAATTTTGGGAACCTATGGGAAAATGTAACACCGTACGAGCAGTTCAACTGGATAGTGGAAGGACATGCTAGTACTCCCTTGAGAAAAGACCTCAGCTTTTAAAGGGTCATTTTTATGAGCCTTTAAGTTGATTTGCACTGGGTAGGCCCTGTTCCATTCAAGGAAAGTGAAGCTCAGGGAAAGCAGGAGCCTCAAGTTTCACCTCCGCAGTGGGAATGACTAAATGATGGGAAAATACCCACTGGGGCTTTAGATTTGCCTGTAGGGGTTTACACACTAGCGTGTTAACTGCTTTTTTTTTTTATTTCTTACCCTTTTTAAATCTTGTGGAAAGTGTTTTCTGGGTGCTTTATTAAACAGTACTAAGGCTTTAACCGTCTCTTTGCCTTCTTTCTAAACAGAGGACAGCAGATATCCATGAGAGCCACATGACTATTGAGGAGAGAAAGCAGCTGATTACGGTTAGGGAAGAGGCTTGGAAAATGAAGGGTAGAGGAGCAGCCAACGATTCCACCCAGTTCACCGTTGCTGGGCGAATGGTAAAGAAAGGTCTGTAGAAAAATCGAGTGATTTGTCTGTTTTCACGGGACAGCTCTGCGTTGCTCTACACAAGCCACGTCCACCTAGATTAAATAGTGAAGCACAAGGGCAATCCTGATGTGCTCAGCCGTGTGGGCCTAGCTACACTGGCAGCAAAATGAGTCGCCCAAGTGGGAGATTGACATTTCTGGAAAGGACCAAACTAGTGAGTTTTCAGCCACCACCTGGAGTGGAACACAGCCTTTGTGTGTCTGCACGGGGAACCAGTTAAAAAAAGAAAAGGTATGGGGAAAAAAAAAAACTAGAACAATGAGCAGAGGGAGTCTGAGGCCCAGTTGGTTGAGTGCATTTATATAAAGTCAGATGGTGAGAATGCATGGAATGAAGATTAAAGCACTTAACCAAACAAAACTACATACCTTTATATTGGACTAATGTAATACATCTCCTGACTAGAATTTGGGAGCTACCGTAATACTCCCTTCCTGAGGTCAGAATGAAATGAGCAAAAGAGGGCGTACCTAAAATATAATTAAATCATAAAAGAATTTCCACTGATGGTGGGAAGGACAGGGGTTTGATGATGTCAGAAGATAACAGGCAGTATACATTTTATGGATCATAAAGCGTTAAGAAACACTAGGGTTTGAGTCCTTTTTTTTTTTGTCAGTTCTGAAGTGTCTAATTATTTTAACTTCAAAAGTCTTACATTCCTGGATTGCTCTAACCTTTTCCTTATTTATCCTAATCATAAGATCAATGGTGTGGTGATTTGGTTCCAAAAAGTATTTCCCACAGAGGTGTCACCTTGGTCCTCTTTGTGGTGTTTGATCTTCTGTCTGTTTGAATTGGCTCTGGCCTTTAATGCTTGGCCTGTCTCACCAATGTAGCATCCTGCTTCTCATTTTCTGCACTGAATAATATACGCCACATTGGAGGAGGAGGAGCATGAGTAGGATCCCCTTGTGCTGAGTGTCTTTCCCACGTGGGTGACTGTGGGGTGTGCTGGCATAACTTGAGCATAGTACGTTTCAGGAGTCTGTGCCATTTTCTTCCTTCTGAGTTTCTCTTAGAAGCTTGCTTTTGATTAATTTTTGCTTCATATGAAGTGGTTACCTGAAGTCCAGTACCGGTGGGAAGAATGTCTGAGCCTGTGATCTCGTACGTTTCACAGAGTTGTGATGTAATTCACTAAAGCACACCATCAGTACTCGCAAGAGCTGAAACGTTATACTCCTTGCTGTTCTATGTTTTAGCCAAAACTACAGTCATGAAGTGATACCCTGGAGTTAAACACGTTGCAATGTCGCAGGCTGCATTTTTTGTGGCTCTTGGATTTGCCGCTTTGCTGCTCTTGCAGTTTGAAGAGGACTTTTCCTGGCTCTTTGTTGGGGGGTTATTGCACTGTCTATACAGCTGCTGATTTCACAATCTTTTTTTAAGTACCCGCCGTCCTGAATGGCAGGTGTATTGCTTGATTTGATAAGGTTTGGAGGTATGGAAACTGGTTTTAGACTTTATTGGCTTGAGTACGTTTTCCGAATTGTGCTGTCCTTATTTAGTCTGGTAGAAGGCAGGACTAAAGAAGACAGCAGTTTCTTTTTTTTTCTTTTTTTTTTAAGTATTTTTGTATATAAATTGTTTACTATGTATGTACCATTCTAATCTACCAAGATCTGTGGATTGGTGGAATATTTAAAATAAATAAATACATGCTTTAAATTTTGCTAACAAAACTTAGAATGGGTATTTGTTTAGGTCTCTGAAAGGTTGGGGTGGCTAAATGTTGTTAGCAGCACTGAATGGAGGGTAAACACAAATTTCATTATTGCTCTTCTGGAGAAAATGCTCCTTTTAATTAGGGACACATAGATTGTCATCTTATGAAATCACCACCAAGTAAATCTCCAGCCCCTAGGGTGTTTTCAAAGTCTCCAATGTTGCTGAGGCCACACCTCAAAAATGAAAAGAAATGTATGTAAAGGGTAACGCCTGGAAGATTTGTTATTATGAAGGCAAAATCTAGACTCTGCAAGCCCAAAAATAGGTGATTATTTTATTTATTTACACATTTTTCTATACCACCTATAACAGAAAACCTGTGCTAAACGGTGAACAGTTAAACAAGCAAATAATACATTATATTAAAATTAAAACAATACAACAAACAATGCAATAACATAAAAATGACTAGTAAAACTTCAAGGAAAAGCCAAACCAAAATAATGCACTTTCAACTTTTTTTTAAAAGTTTTAAAATCAGAGAGAGTTCTCAACTCTAAGGGCAACTCTTTCCACAATGTGGGGCTGGAGACAGCAAATGTTCTAAAATGAATGATCTGCAGAGCTAAAAACATGGCTGTTCAAAAATGCATTTAGCCTAACTTAACATCAGAATGCAAAGAAATACAATAACAAGACAGACGAGAGATACTAATTGAAGCTAGAGGAATAAAACATTAAAAGAGAACTTAAGAATCTTAAACCAATGTACAGATTATTATGTGAGATTTGTTATATTATTTTCATGTATTACTTGCCTTAAGTCTTAGATCTTTAGTAAGCTATATAACAAATATTGGAACATATCATTTAATTTGATATGTTCATCACTGTTAATGAATTCTACCTATGTAAACTATCAAGATTTGTTGATTAATAGTTATGAATGTTACCTCTGTAAATCATTGGGATCATTATATGGAACAACGGTGTATAAAATGTTTAGTACTAAAAAATAAATATAAAATAAATAAATGCACTTTAACAGTGGGAATAAGAAGTAGGCCCTGATCAGACCACATAGGAACATACCTTAAGATTTTTTTAACCAAAGAAGCAGGGCCAAAAGAATAGAGAAACTTATGTATAAGAGTCATAAGTTTAAACTGAATCCTGTTTTTGACAAGAAGCCAGTGAAGTTGGCGCAAAGAAGAAGAAATGTATTCTCTAATTGAGCAAGAAGTAATTAGATGAGCAGCTGTGTTCTGCAACAATTGAAGAGAATCAATCATATAATTCGGCAATCCCACATAAAGCGAATTGCACTAAACTAGTGTATTCCAAATGAAGGCTTGAGCCACAGTTCTGAAGTCTGTAACTGGTAACAAGTATTTTAAGAGATGAAGAATCCGAAGTTTGAAAAATGCTGATTTGATTACAGCACACAATTGAGGTTTTAGGCAAAAAAATTGAATCCAGTAGAAAACCTAGGTCTCCTAATAGTTGAAGTGAGCTTAAGTGGGACCCCATGAACTACGATAGCTGGCAGATCAACTTGTGCTAAATTCCTTTATTGCAGCGCTCTAATTCACAACGGTTGCACAAATCTCGACTAGCTGGCATTAACAGGAAAGCCAAGCTGAATATCATGAGTATAAATTTTAAATTCTTCCACAAATGATGAAATAATGCCACACACAGACTGCAAGTAGAGATTAAATAGCGTAGAAGATAAGGCGGTTCCCTGCAGTACCCACCTGTCATGTAAATTGGAAGATTTACAAACTGCAGGGATATAATAATGTTTTAATTTCCCCAAACCTCAGAATGAGAAAGTTAATATCAAGGACATTGCAGTTTTCTAAAAGAGGGGCATGGCATTGAGGAACAGGCTCTTCCTGCTAGCGCTAAAGCTTTCTTCTTATTTTCTAAAGTTATTGAACAGGATTCTAAGTTGCCATCTGGCTCTTTGCTTTGAAAGGGGAATTTAGTTTATTATATTCTTGTAAATGTTATCGTTAGGTAATGGGTGAGCAATAATTTCTCTTTTTCTACATATATATCTTTTCTCTATATAATATATCTTAGGATATATATATATATATATATCCTAAGATATATTATTTATATAAATATATATAAATGTGTATATATTTATATATAGATATCTGTATATAGATAGATAATGGCTTGTGTTGGTCCGATAGTCACATCAGTCACACTGTCTGCGAATCTCTATGTCTCACACTCCCACACACAGGGACAGGCAGGCATAGGCACACAAGCTCACTAAAGTGCATCCAAGCTCACACATACACACATGCCCTCACACAGACAGGAAGAGGCATGATACACACTCTCAGACTCTTGTAGACCAGATTAACTGAGCAATACCAGGCGCTTTTAGTATATATATATATATATATATATATATATATATATATATATATATATATATTCATTCATTCATTCATTCATTCATTCATTTATTTATTTATTTATTTTTTAACCTAGCTATTTTCTCCTGCTTGTCTGAGTTTCCAGCTCATTCAGAACCAGGGTTGGGATCTGGTGTCATTTATATCTACCTGGGAATTCTTCAGGCAAACATGGGCCCTAAATCTAACTACTGGACTCTGCCATTGTGTAATGACTGACTGCTTCCCCCCAACCCCAAGGGCTGTGAATGCTGTCTCTGCAGCATCCCCAATCCCTGCCAACCTGGAGTGCAGAAAAGCTGAGCTGTGATTCTTTAAGCAAATCTGAATTTAGAATATCTATGGAGTGGATTTTCAAAAGATCTATCTGGCTAATGTCAGCAGTTAACTGGATAAATCTGATTAAAAATCTCTTCCCCCCACCCCCCCATGAGCTACATTTATGTGGATAAAATCACTTTCAGCACAAATTTAGCTGGTCCGAAAAGGGACAGGACCAGGGATGATCCTGGGATGGGTTTTCCTTTTAAACCACTAAATGTAAGCTCTTGACTCTAGCCACTCAAATGGCAAGCCTAAATGTAGCCGAACGTATTCAGTCCAAATATTCAGCTCAAAAACTAGTTGTGGCCGAATGCTTGCTAAAGATAACTGGGTTACTGAACATTGCCCCTTTATATTAAATTGTGTTTTCGTATCCAATTTCTATATTTAATATAATTTTGCATATTTTAATTTTGCTTACTGGATAAATTTGACCTGAAATAATTGTTGATTTTTTTTTTCTGTTGACAAGCAGGCATGAATTAGCCATAACATGCAGGTGATGTCATCTGATGGCACTGAGACTGTTCTAGCTCTCAGAGCTCAGCCAAGCCTTCCCTACTACAAACCCCATTGCCTGATCAAGAATTGTTCCATCACCCACTTATGTAAACAAATTTTTCCATATTTCTCATGCATAGTATCTATTAACGAGGTTGGCTCCTTGCCCCCCTCTTTTGTATATAGTATTTATTTATTTATTTTTTCGTTCACCCCCTCTTTATTTCTTACTCCAAGTTAAGGCATCCTTGTTATAATGTAACTTTTATGCTCCTTTATCTCTTGTTGATTGGTTAATTATATTTTCTGCTTAGTTCATTGTAAACAGAGTTGATTTGATTTGTATCAAGAAAGTCGGTATATAAAAGCCTTTATTAATAATAATAATAATTAATAATAAATGTCTTACCCTGGCGTTCCCGCGCACAGTTTCTGCCTCATGAGTCCCTCAGTCTTTCTTCATCTAATCTACCACATCAGCGTTTTCCCAGTCTCTCTCTAATATTTTATTGGTCTTTATTTCTCTGGCCTAAATTTTTCAGCCTCGTTGCATCTTTTCTGTTGATGCTACCTGGAAGCCAAATTTAGGCTCTTAGGTAGAAAGCTTAAATCCAGAGCCTCCGGGATAGCTTTCTCTGAAATGTTCCCTGTTCCATGCGCAGGTCACCAGAGGCAGGCAGAGCTCCGGAGTCTCAATGCGTGGATGAGACGATGATGCAGGGAAGAGGGATTCAGTTTTGTTAGGAACTGGGGAACCTTTTGGGGAAGGGGGGGAGTCTCTTCCGAAGGGATGGGCTCCAACTTAACCAGGGTGGAACCAGACTGCTGGCGCTAACCTTTAAAAAGGAGATAGAGCAGCTTTTAAACTAGAACAAAGGGGAAAGCCGACAGTCGCTCAGCAGCGCATGGTTCAGAGAGAGGTATCTTCAAAGGATACTAATGATGCATTAGAATTAGGGCACCCCAACAGTGAGGTTCCAATAATAGGAAAAGAAGTCCAAGTGCCTGTAACTAAAAACTCAGCTGAGCTAACAAATTCTAACTTATCCCTATCAATTAAAAAGTAGAATGAAAATACAAACAAAAAACAAACTTTGAAATGTTTGTATGCTAATGCCAGAAGCCTAAGAAGTAAGATGGGAGAATTAGAATGTATAGCAGTAAATGATGACATAGGCTTAATTGGCATCTCAGAGACATTGTGGAAAGAGGATAACCAATGGGACAGTGCTATACCAGGGTACAAATTATATCGCAATGACAGGGAGGAGCACCCGGGAGGAGGTGTGGCGCTTTATGTCCGGGATGGCATAGAGTCCAACAGGATAAACATCCTGCAAGAGACTAAATACAAAATTGAATCTTTATGGGTAGAAATCCCTTGGGTGTGGGGGAAGAATAAGGTGATAGTATACTACCGTCCACCTGGTCAAGCTGGTGAGACTGACAGTGAGGTTAGGACTTTTCAGCTTGGAGAAGAGAAGGCTGAGGGGGGATATGATAGAGGTGTTTAAAATCATGAGAGGCCTAGAACGGGTAGATGTGAATCGGTTATTTACTCTTTCGGATAATTGAAAGACATGGGGGCACTCCATGAAGTTAGCATGTGGCACATTTAAAACTAATCGGAGAAAGTTCTTTTTTACTCAACGCACAATTAAACTCTGGAATTTGTTGCCAGAGGATGTGGTTAATACAGTTGGTATAGCTGTGTTTAAAAAAGGATTGGATAAGTTCTTGGAGGAGAAGTCCATTACCTGCTATTAAGTTCACTTAGAAAATAGCCACTTCCATTAGCAATGGTAACATGGAATAGACTTAGTTTTTGGGTACTTGCCAGGTTCTTATGGCCTGGATTGGCCACTGTTGGAAACAGGATGCTGGGCTTGATGGACCCATTGGTCTGACCCAGTATGGCATGTTCTTTCTACTAAAAAAAAAAGAAAGAAAGAAAGATATGCAAAATTGAAGGCCAAGAACCCCATGGGCAGCAGATATGTATTACAGATACCCGTCCAACTTGGGCCCAGATCATGACACTACCAACTGTTATAGTTCTGATCAGATATCCCTGAGAGCACAGCAATACCATGCCTGGAAGATGGAGGCCCTGTGAAAGGTGCTGTCTGATAAGAGCCCAAAGCCTAAGAGCAAGATTTGGCAGCAGAGCTGCTCTCTTCTCAGAGCAAGACATTATTCTTGGAGGATTCTTGGAGCATAGTGGAATTGAAGCAGGATTCTTCTCTCCCTCTTTCCCGCAATTCAGGGAAGGTTCGTTCCCTCCCCATAGCGCCAGCTCCCAGATTTATCAAGGTCAGGGGTTGAGTGAGGTGCCCATAAAAGCACCAAAGTGGTGCAAGGGATCCCCTCTAGGGCCTTCTCTTCATGCCAAAGAAGCCAGCTCCATTAGCATGAGGTAGTACTGGAGCATATTTGTCATTGACAATGAGGTTAGGCCTTCTTGGTGCAGGTGTCATCATCTTTCTTGTCTTAACAATACAAGACAGAATATAAAAACTCAGCACCTGGCATTATAAAGCTGAATCTGCAGTTCTCTGAGGAAGAGCAGGATTTTAGTCCTCACAAATGGGTAACTTCAGATGGAACTGTGATGCTGAAGACTTGTGTCAAAGTTTCTAGAACTTTGACTAGGTACGCTGAGAATACCTAGCATGCCCCATACCATGCGTCCATGCGGGGTGCCTCGCCAGTCTCTTTTTCTGCGGAGCTGTAAGAGCTCACTTTTGCCTTTTTTGGCCTTGCGGTAAACATTCCTTTTTCTCATGTTTTTTGTGGGTTTTTCTCATTGTTCCATTGCTGGATCCCTTTCACTGCCTCCCCGTAGTTTTATTTATTTATTTTTTATTTATACAATTTTTATATACCGTTGCACAGAACGTGTTCTATCTCCACAGTTTACAATAGACAATTTAAAAACACAAGGGTAGAAAGAAAAATAACGATACATCGTAAAATTTCCATACATAAACTTCTATAAAATCTATCTAAAAATTAAAAATAACAATTAAATTAAATAAGAACAAACTAAAAAGTAGATCATATAAAAACCTGGGTTATGCTTCAGTGACTTCAGGACTAAAATTAACATTGAAATTAGATAAAAACAGACTAAAATAGATTGGATAGAAAGCCTGGCTCATGCTTCAGTGACAGTTTCAAATGCCTGTTTAAAAAGCCATGTCTTTAGATCTTTCCTGAATCTCTTCAAATTTTGTTGTAGCCGTAGTTCTTGTGGCAATTTGTTCCAGAAGGACAGGCCTGCGATGGAAATCACACTGTCCCTTACTTCGCTTAAGTGTGCGGACCTTACTGTTGGTACTGTCAGAATGGCTTTATTGGCTGACCTGAGATTACGCTGGGAGATATGTAATTTTATTGTAGAATTTAACCATGCGGACATATCACCGTACAATATTTTGTGGATAATGCATAAGGTTTTGTACATTATTCTACTCTCTACTGGTAACCAATGTAAATCCATTAAGACTGGAGTGATATGAACCCTTTTTTTGGTATTTGAGAGAATACGAGCTGCAGTATTTTGTAGGACCTGTAAAGGGCGTAGTGTCACTTTTGGGAGACCTAGTATTGTGGAGTTGCAATAGTCTAATCCAGTGAATAATAAAGCTTGGAGTAATGATCTGAAGTTTTTGTATGACAAGAAGAATGGCTTCAAGCGTTTTAACTAGAGATGTGAATCTGAATCGGTATCGGTTCTGATTCCGGTTCCGATTCACATCGTGAAATTTTTTTCTTGCAGTCCGATCGGGTATTTTTTATCGGCTGCGCCCGAGCCGATAACCAAAAAATACAGCCGACCCTTTAAAATAAGTTTGTTAGTATCCCCCCCCCCCCCCAAATTTTTAAATCCCTGGTGGTCCAGCGGGGGTCCCAGGAGCATTCTCCCACACTCAGGCTGTCGGCTACCAGTAAACAAAATGGCGCCGATGGCCCTTTGCCCTTAGCATGTGACAGGGTATCCGTGCCATTGGCCGGTCCCTGTCACATGGTAGGAGCAATGGACGGCCGGCGCCATCTTTAAAAAGAAAAGGGAAGTGATTATCCCCTTGTACAGGTCCTTGGTGAGGCCTCACCTGGAGTACTGTGTTCAGTTCTGGAGACCGTTTCTACAAAGAAACAGAGGCAAGATGGAAGCGGTACAGAGAAGAGCGACCAGAAAGGTGGAGGGTCTTCATCGAATGACTTATGAGGAGAGATTGAAGAATCTAAATATGTACACCCTGGAAGAAAGGAGGAGCAGGGGTGATATGATTTAAACTTTCAGATACTTGAAAGGTTTTAACGATCCAAAGACAACGACAAACCTTTTCAGTCAGAAATAAATCAGCAGAACCAGGGGTCACGAGCTGAAGCTCCAGGGAGGAAGACTCAGAACCAATGTCAAGAAGTATTTCTTCATGGAGAGGGTGGTGGATGCCTGGAATGCCCTTCCGGAGGAAGTGGTGAAGACCAGAACTGTGAAGGACTTCAAAGGGGCGTGGGATAAACACTGTGGATCCATCAAGTCTAGAGGACCTGAATGAAGAGGGGGTAGCTCGCGGGAATGAAGGCTACTACCTGGAGATAATACCCTTATTCAATATACATACACACGGTTAATGCGACTCCAACATTGCTTTAAGCTTCAACAGTAAGAGGAAATGTGGGGGGAAAAAAAGGATTTGCATTCACAAAAAAGCGGGGTGTAGCTTGCTTGTTACCGCAGTTACTACCCCCAAACCAAATAAGCCTGATACTTTACTTTCAATGCATATCTAGCATAGCTCTCTGCTTCAGCAGCAGGGGAGAAAGTCTGATACTTCACTTCCAACGCATTGCTCTCTGCTTCAGCGGCAGGGGAGAAAGTCTGATACTTCACTTCCAACGCATTGCTCTCTGCTTCAACGGCAGGGGAGAAAGTCTGTTACTTCACTTTCAACGCATATCCAGCATAGCTCTCTGCTTCAATCGGCAGGGGGAATGTAGAAAAGAGGATCTATATATAGACAACAACCAACAAGGACTGAATTACATAGTCGGGTAAACAAAAGCATGGGTGTAGGTTGCTTATTGCGGCGGTTACTACCCCTAACTAAGCTACATATTCACTTAGATGCAGTTCCAACACTGCTCTCTACATTAATGGTGGGGGTGGAAGGGAAATAGAACTAAAAGGTACTAAGAGCCAAGCGTAACAAGTAAGAGGAAAAAAAAAAGTGCATAGCTTGCTGGGCAGACTGGATGGGCTGTTTGGTCGTCTTCTGCCGTCATTTCTATGTTTCTATATGTTTCTATGGTCATGGGCCCTGTCCCACGGGATGGTGCTCAGGACCAAATACCTGGCCTGGATGGAGAACATGGTAATGGACAAGCTGAGTCGATCCTTCAAACCCCCCAAGTGGTTCTTGGACTAGAGAATAGCGAATCAGATATTCTACCTCAGGGGGAGCATGGATGTAAATCTGTTCATGTCCCCTTGCAATAGGAAGGTGCCTCAGTTTTGCTCCCTCCATAAGTCAGACGGCAAACCAGCCTTGTTTGCTCTTGCCCTTCATTGAGGCAAGAGTCTTCTGTACGCGTATACTCCAATTCCCTTAGTGGTGAAGATGCTTAAAGCTTTGCAAGGATAAGGGGACTATGATACTCATAGCCTCTTATTGGTTGAGACAGTCTGTTTCCACTCCTACGGGAGTTGTCCATCCAGAAACCAATCGGTCTGGGGACTTCCCCAGATCTCATCACACAAGATCGAGGCAGGTTGTGGCATCCCAACATCCAGGCCTTGTCATTCACAGCCTGGATGTTGAGAGGTTAATTTTGCAACTGCTCGATCTCTCAGAGGATATGTCTCGGGTCCTTGTGGCTTCTAGAAAACCTTCCACTAGAAAGTCCTATGGACTGAAGTGGAAGATGTTTTTCGTGAGGTGTATGCAGAAGACCCTAGATCTTTCCTCCTGCCTCACACAAAAACTGCTTGATTACCTTGTACACCTTTCGGAAGCTGGCTTAAAACCCAACTCCGTTAGAATTCATCTCAGTGCAATTGGCGCATACCACCAAGGTATATATGGTACACCCATTTCTGTACAGCCTATAGTTGTATGATTCGTGTGGGGCCATGCTTCATTTGAAGCTTCCCCTAAGGCCTCCTGCAGTGTCTAGGGACATTAACGTGGTGTTAGCTCAGCTGATGAAAGCTCCTTTTGAACTGCTGCGCACCTATGACCTGAAATAACTGACCTGGAAGATTATATTTTTGGTGGTGGTCATTTCCATGTGCAGGGTCAGCGAACTACAGGCCTTGGTGACTTATCCAGCTTACACTAAGTGTTGTCATGATAGGGTGGTCTTGCGTATGCATTCTAAATTCCTGCCTCAGGTGGTGACTGATTTCAATCTTAACCAGTTCATTGTCCTGCTAGCATTCTTCTATAGGCCCTATTCGGACCAAGACAAATGAGCACTGCACAGTTTGGACTGCAAGTGAGCCTTAGCCTTCTATCTGGAGTGGACAGTGGCCCATAGACAGGCCACCCAACATTTTGTTCCTTTTGATAGGAATAGATTAGGCGTTCCTGTTGCCAAACAGAAACTATTCAGTTGGGTAGCAGATTGCATCTCCTCCTGTTATGCCCAGGTGGGACTGCATCTTAGGGGTCATGTGAAGGCTCATTCTGTCAGAGCCATGGCAGCATCGGTGGCCCACTTGCAAGCAGTTCCTGTGGAGGAGATCTGCAAGGCTGTGACAGAGTTCTCTCTACACATTCACATCGCACTATTGCCTGGATAGGGATGGCCGATATGACAGTAGGTTCAGCCAGTCTGTCCTTCGGAATCTCTTTGAGGTCTAGAACTGAACTCTCCCCACCTAGGGCCCATTGTTTGGGTTCAGGCTGTCTCCCTCTTTTGTTGCCAATGGAACAATTGTCCTCATTGACACCTGGTTGAGTGTCTGTTGGTCCCCCTTTTATGTTGAGGAGCAGTCGATAGCTAGGAATTCACCCTTTTGTCAGGACTACCATTTTGCTTGTGTCCAGAGAAAGCAGTTGCTTACCCATAACAGATGTTCTCCGAGGACAACAGGATGTTAGTCCTCATGAAACCCACCTGCCACCCCTCAGAGTAGGATTTCTCCTATTTATTTTAATTGTAATTCTAGGTTACAAGACTAGAGAGGGACCCAGCGTGGGCGCATGGTATAAGGCATGCTGGGCATGCTCAGTGTGCCTTGTCAAAGTTCTAGAAACTTTGACATAAGTTTTCCCACATCAGGGCTCCATCTGATGATGTCACCCATGTGCAAGGACTAACAGCCTGCTGTCCTCAGAGAATACCTGTTATAGGTAAGCAAATCTGCTTTCCATTCATTGTTCAGAAAGCCTGACAGGAAAATCAAATCAGAGCTGCTTTGTGACCCTTTGATAGTGACAATGAAAAGTATTTATAGATCAAAGGGTAATGGGGCTTTTGCTGTAGATCTTTACTTAAGTTAAATTCTTTCAATATAAGATCCAGTTTTACATTTCACCACTTGCCTTCCTTGAGGGCTTGTTTTGAAGTGCAAATGGTAAAGTTGAAAATAGTGACAGCATAAGCACTCTGTCTCACAATTGCTTCTTCTTCCCAGGTCTGGCATCACCTGCAGCGATAACCCCTGTAGCATCGCCCCTATCTCACAAAATTAAGAGCACTACACCAGTTTCCAAACCTCTGGAAGGTAGGCAGCCAAGCAGTGTGGGAAGCTTCATAAACAAACTTTATCATTGTGATTTATAACACATGTCTCTCTTTATTTATTTATTTAAGATATCGAAGCAAGGCCAGATATGCATTTGGAATCGGACAGAAAGCTGGAAAGTTTGGAATCATTTCTGGGAAAACTGCATAATAGAGGTTTGTTGGGGGGGTAGTCTCTCTTCCTTCTCCCCACTCCTATCAACACTCCCATTTCTGTCTCCCCTTCGCCACCCAGCTTCTGTTTCCTCTTGACGCACAGCCCAGAATTTCTCACAGCAGATCTGAGTGGAGAGGACTGGTAGTTTGAACCACATCTTGATCTATAGATGCACACTTGACCCTACAGCGGTGGGCTGAAGTGCCAACTAAGGGTCCCAGCTCGCCGCTGTAATGGTCTTAGATTCCCATTCCAGCAGTTAAAGATCCTGCCAGAGCTCCATGGTCAATCGTTGTGATCCAAGACTGCCCTCTGTCCAGATATTTCTCAGTGAATGGGGTTGAACAGGCTGCAGTCACTGACTGGATTAATTAGGAACCCAGAAAATGTGGAGGAAATGACAGCGTTGATGTAAATAGTATTGCCCATTTTTTCCCTCAGATTTCATAGGTCCTTAGCACAACTAATAGTCACAATCTGATGACATCTTGTCTCACAGGAGATCCCATGGTGTAGGCAGGGTTTGGGTTTCTGATTTTTTTTCCTTTCTTTAAATGTTGGCTTCTCTCTAACTATAACATCATTGTTCATGTGGAAAGGTGATGCGAGTTGAAAAATATAAGTAGTGATTGTGTATCAAGCAAAATTCTTGGATTAGTTGATGCACTGTAAGTTTGTAGTGTGTTGACAGGGAGTCTCAGGCACAGAGACCAAAAAAAAAAAAAAAAAAATCAAATACTAAATGTAGGAGCGAAGTAGTATATGGCAAACTTAAAAAGAGACTTACTGCTTCCTCCCCTGATCTTGCCTTTCTTACAAGCAAGAAATGCCAGACAACTGGGAGTCCTTTGCAGCTTTTGAGATTCTGGGATTACAATGCAAGGGTAATGGGGGAGGGGAGGAGGCAAAGAATGAACTGCAGTTTGCCCACCCTTTGGTGATTAAAATTCAGGACGTTTGTCAAGTTTAGCTGCATAGAATACACATCTTTGTAAAGACTGTTTTATATGAACTGGCTCTAAATAAACCTAGCTTCATATTCTGAGTCACTATACGGCATAATGTTCAATTTCAGTGAAAAATGAGAAATAAAGGTCAACTAAGTGGTGGATGATATTTATTTTATTTAGATTTTTATATTCCGCTTTTCGGAATCGGAGGATTACATTCAGGTACTATAGGTATTTCCCTATCCCCACAGGGATAGGACTACATCAGGTCAAAGCAAGATGAGCAGGTTAATGAAGAAGGCCCTATGTGTAATTTAATGGCAGCGAGGGTGGAACGTGGAAAGGTGACAGGGAAGGAGGAGCTGCTGAGTTACAGCGGGACAGTGTCTGGTGTTAATGGATCAGGAAACTCTGGGCCCTCTTTAAGTCCTGAGGGGGACAATTTTCAAAGTGCTCCATGCGCTGAAAAAACATTTTGTCCACAGTTAATCAGCTGTCTGACAATGGGCCCTCCCTGAATGTGTGCTTCCAGCCTACATGGAGAGGAGGGCGTTCCCGGGAGCGGGCTGAGGTTGAGGGAGGGAAAAGCACACATGCCGATGGCGTGACCAAATCTTTGCATGCACTTTTCCTGCAAAATTCTACCCCCCTGAAAAAGGCAGTGCGAGTGAGCCCCTGTAATTTCACCCCTGACAAGTTTCAGAGGCTTGAGATTGGGGCAAAGCCCATGGGTGAAGAGTACATGTGGTTTTTTTGGCCCAAAGGCTTTCAAGCCCATTTTATGCTTTCAAGTCCATTTTATGCTTTCAAGCCCATTTTATGCTTTCAAGTATCTGATCATTTTCAGTTTGAATCGAATGTTCTACACGATAGAGAATGATGTGACTTGTTGGTGTGTCGCAACTTGATTGTAAGCTCTGTGGAGCAGGAACTCTCTCTTATGTAAGTTGTTGGCGCTTTCTATGCCTGATAGCCCTTAGAAGTGTTAACCAGTAGTGGTAGTTCTTAGTGCTGAGATTCCTTTTTTTGTTTTAGTTTCCTGATTGTAATAAGGTGGTTGCAGAATGAGAGAGTTTAAAAGCCGAAACAGTGGGTTATTTACTTATTTCTTACACTTGGCCCATCCTCCCCCCTAGGTGTTGTGTTTTGTTTTAATCCGCAGTTGGAATACAAGACACCCTACTGACGGTCACGGGCAAATCCGTGAAAGAGGTGATGAGGCCAGACGACGAGGAAACCTTCGCCAGATTTTATCGCCGCATAGATTACCCCACAACCTTGTTGCCGTTTGAAACGGACGATGACTTTGATGCCATCTTTGATCCTGAAGCAATCAGGTGAGCACCATTTTGAGGAAAGCATTTGATTATTTCTTAAAAAAAAAAAAAAAAAGTATTCAACGCTGTACAACCTTTCTTTGGCGGATCTAGTATTTCTCCTTCCTCAGTGAGCAATTATAGGCTTTAAAAAGCACGGCCTTGAGCCCATGGTATTGAGCTCCCTGTGGCCCCTAAACACCTGGCTGCACTTCTGCACAGATAAAGGGACAAGCAGCTGGGAGCAGAGTGGAAGAGGTGTGTTCTCTGCCCCCACGTCCTCCTAGCTCCTCTCGCCCTTCCCTCCCCCCTCCCTTCTTGAATTGACACGCTGCCGCCGACCTCATCTTCCACCTCAAATTGTTCCTATTAAATGTCATGCCCTTGTGCTGGTAATATAGTATCCAGTATCGCCTGGTAATGATACAGTACACAGTAGGAGAAGCATTTCATTATTTCTACCTTACCACCCCTCAAAAAAAAAAAAAAAGAAGAAATAGCGCATAAGGAACTGTTTGAAGGCACCGATGTCAGCAGCCACTGCAGCTTTGAGTTGTTAGTGAGGGGAATTGTAAGCTGTGGCAGCTTGTGAAGGAAAGGATGCTCCGGGCTGCCGACAGTTTCAGAGCAGCAGTTGTGCAAGGATTCAGGCTCAAGTTGCAGTCTTGTTTGTTTGTTGCTTCCTTTAATGATTTGATGGTGGAAGCAGTTGAGAAACGAACATCCCACACTACTCTCTCTGCCCTTCATCATCATTCCCCACATTAGTAAGAGTGCACGTCGCATCTTATGGCCCTGAGAGCCACAATTAAACATTTTAGGACAGGCAGTGCATTTCGGTTAATTAACTGTGAAGATCTCGTGCTGAAAATGACACTTCCGTTTGCTCGTGGGATGCTTCGTTATGATGGAGATTTGTGTAAATCCTGAAACATAAGAGCCTTTTTTTTTTTTTTTTATTGTTGTTGATGTGAATAGTAAGGGATTAATAGACTGGCAATGTTTAGGTTTACAGTTTTAGCAAATGGGAATTGCTTCCATAGCTCTGATTTTTTTCATTTGGAGCTACTTTGTAACCATTAAGCAAAGTCTCAGCGCAATCTGTCAAACCTGTGATTTGCCCATTAGGTTAACTTCTGCTGTGGCCGAGCACAAGCGTGCAGTGCGACCTACTCGTAGAGTCCAGGCTTCGGGAAACCCCCTTAGGAAGCTGGCGGCAAGAGAGGACCTCCTTCAGGAGTACACCGAGCAGCGACTAAACATTGCATTTATGGAATCCAAACGCTTGAAAGCAGAAAAATGTGAGTTGATTTATGGAGATGACTGTTCTGGCTTGCCTTTGTTCTTTCTTGGGATCGGGATTTCACCGGATATCTGTGATGCATAGGACGATTTTCAGCCTCCCCTCCTCCCTCTGTGGGCCTGCAAGCTCATTTGCAAGGAGAAACTCCCCATAGTGTTTCTCTTTGAAAATGCCTTACCCGGCAGGGACCAGGAGTGTGAAGGCAGAGAAGGATGAGTGCTCCTGGTGGGGGGATTATTTCTGCCTGGAACACGGAGCAGCAGCTGCTCTGACCAGGGAGACACAGGATGGTCACTGTCTCCCCCTCCCACCTTACTGCACCTCTGGATCGATTGTTTTCTGTGTGGACTTATTGCCTTGTGCTCTGCTTCTCACCAATTACAATAAACCTTTCTGCAAACTTTGGTGGTTTCTACTTTTACATAATGCCAGTAATTTTCAAGAGTTCTGTCCATAAGCTTGCTTACTCTGTATTGTGCAAGAATGGCTGTTTAAGCAACAAATTCTTCTGGGCTGCAAAAATCCCAGTTGCATGCATACCCCAGTACCTCTTCAAATCCCTAGCCTCTCTCATAAGAAGCCGATTTCATTTGCCTTACCGATATTAACAGCTGTGTGTGCTGTACTTTGAGCAGTCAGTCTGCAGCAGCTTCAAGGTGTTGGGGTCTGGCAGTTCACAATTTTGATTCCTCTAGTGAGGTTAAAACACTTCAAGACAAATATTTGTGGTAAAGGCTTTAAGTAAAAAAAAAAAAAAAAAAAGTTCAAATGATTAAACTTTTCCTTTAATTATCCTGATCATAAAGCCATTGATGGCAGAGGTCAGATTCAGAAAAATGCTTCTCCACGGAGATGTCACCTTGGTCTTCTCTGTAGTTATTGCTCTTGTGTGTGTGTGTGTGAATTCTTTCCTTTCAGTGTCTGGCTTGTCTCACTAATGTGACACCCTCTGCATCTTTGCATTGAATAATATGTACTGCATTGTAGGAGGAGAATGAGTAGAATCTCTTTGTTGAATGTTTTCTCATATGGGTGATGGTGGGGTCCTATGATATGTGCTGGCATAGGGGCCGATGCTATACAGTGCACTCAGCCAAGCGCACTGTTAAGCCGCAGTTCGCGAGTTGTACAGGCGCTAACTAATCCCCTTATTCAATATGAATGAGGATATTAGGCATTCACTGCCGATGTAAAAAAAAAAAAAAATGTGCGTTTAGGACGCACATTTAGCGATTCCTCCTGCAGAAAAATCCAACATACCCACAATGTGGGGGTTTTCATTTTTTATTATTTTGATTTTCTTTTACAGTTTCCAAAAACTCAAATTTGTCAGAGGTCGCACTAGCTGGACTAGCGAGCAAAGAGAACTTTAGCAATGTCAGTTTGCGGAGTGTAAACCTAACCGAGCAGAGCTCCAACAACAGTGCTGTTCCATACAAGAAACTAATGCTGCTGCAGATTAAAGGTATGCCCAGGGCGAAAAGCAAACAAGGGAGAGAAATAGTCAAAAATGCATTTTCAGTGGTTTTCCAACATTGGCATCTTGGAGATTTTTAATATATTTTTTCCTCTGCCCACAAAAAAAAAAAAAATATTTTGATCCATTTTAACTTCTACCAGAGCTTTAATAAGAGTAATGCTTATGCAGTGCCTATGGCAGCACAGTAGCCAAGCTCTGTCAGGTCCAACCATTTTATGTTGGCCCATAAACCAGTTAACTGGAGTCAAGCACTCCCTTCATTTAGCTCCTGAAAGTTGCTGGTAACTTTCCTGCATACTTGAAAATGATTTTGGGGGGGGTGGGATGGAGGAATTTAGGAACACATTGTGTACACTAATGTTCTGGGTTAATTACAAGTGTGTCATTGTACATTTTGACAGTGTTGCAGTGGCGTAGCATATCTTAACGTGCCCAGAAGAGGACATCCCTGAGTAAACGGGGGCTTCCTTTTAAATCATTTTGATTAAAGGTTGCAGAATATTGGGCAGCTTATTGTATTGAAGCATCGCTGCTCATTCAAAATCACTTTTATTCAGCAGGATGTACAAATGAAGCAAAGCTGGGAGTATTTGGGGAAAAATAGTCTAAGTAGAGATGTGCACTAACCCGATGCGCACATAACCGGAAAACCGTATTTTCCCGAAATTTCAGGAAAATTGGGTTAGTTTTCGGCCCGCCGCAGGAAATTTCATATTTCCCGTGGTTCTGGCCTTTGTAATTCGGGGGATCTGAATTTCGGGTTAGTGAGCGCTAACTCCCCATTAGTGTGCACTACTCAAAAACCGAATTTTCCCAAATTTTGCCTAATTCATCCTAAACAATTGCACATCCCTACTCCTAAGTAAATAATACATAGCTGTAACAAGGAAAACAATAAAGTGGCAACATAATAGCACTGATCTTTAAAAAAAAAAAAAACTAAAAAAAAAATTCTCTGTTGCGAGTAATTGCAATAGCTTGTTTGATCAATCCCTTATTCAGACCAAATACAAAATGTTTTGTTGTGCGTGTGCCACATTTAATTTCTTGCCATTTAAAGTTTCTCAATCTTTATTTAGGAAGAAGACATGTTCAAACCAGATTAGTTGAACCGAGGTCTTCCTCATTAAACAGTGGCGACTGTTTCCTGCTGTTAACTCCTCTTTACTGCTTCCTGTGGACTGGAGAATTTGCGAATGTCATTGAAAAAGCCAAGGTCTGTATCCTGGACTGCTGAGATCTCCTACATGCTTGCAGTCTTTTGATGTAAACCGTGCTTGGCTGCAAGTTATCTCAAGCACCCAGCACTGTAAGCACTAGCCTACCATATAAGGCTGATTTTATTTCTCTATCTGCCACCGTGTTGGACTTCCAAAAGCTTGAGATGAAATGTGCAAGTTGGAAAGCTGAATAAAAAAAAAAAATTGCTCAGGAACTGAAATGTAAAAAATTCTCCTGACATAAGTATGGCAATTCTGTTGGCATGAGCTGAAGGGTAAGATTCTACCAAACTGAGTTCAATTATTTGAGTGTGATGTGCAAATAGCCTTTCAGGATTTTGAAGTAATCTTGGTGAATAGACGGGATGTCCTAAAGTAGTGTACATTTTTAAAGGGTACATTTACCCAGCCTCCCCTTATTTTCCCCTAGCATTATATTATGAAATAGTTCTACAACACACACCCACTAGTTCTCTTGTTTTGTTTTATGAAAATAGAAGTATCCAAAACAAGCTTCTTACAATTATCCTTTCATTTATTAATGGAGACAGTTTTGTGATGTGTGCCTGTGAATTAGTACATTTTAGGCCTATAGTTCAATTTATAAAATACAGAACATGATAGCAGATAAAGACCACTAGGCCCGCTTTATATGGCCATTTTCTCCTTTCTACTGCAATAGAGGTAGGCAATTCTGGGCCTCAAGTGCCACAAACAGGTCTGATTTTCAGATATCCACAATGAATATGCATGAGAGAGATTTGCATACAGTAGAGGCAATGCATGTAAATTTATCTCATATTCATTGTGGCTAATCTGAAAACCAGACTTGTTTGCAGCACTTAAGGCCCAGAGTTGCCTTCTGTGCTTGTCCATGCATTCATGAGGGGATTTTTTAACCCAGCAGTTTCCTCCTGCTCTTTCGTACTTCCAGCTCAGTCAGAACCAGAGGTAGGATCTGTTGCCATGAACCTTTATTTGCAACTAACCTGGGCCTTTCCCCCCTATTTTATACCCCCTCCCATCTTTCATTTAGTCATAAGAACATAAGAAATTGTCATGCTGGGTCAGACCAAGGGTCCATCAAGCCCAGCATCCTGTTTCCAACAGAGGCCAAAACCAGGCCACAAGAACCTGGCAATTACCCAAACACTAAGAAGAACCCATGCTACTGATGCAATTAATAGCTGTGGCTATTCCCTAAGTATAATTGATTAATAGCCATTAATGGACTTCTCCTCCAAGAACTTATCCAAACCTTTTTTGAACCCAGCTACACTAACTGCACTAACCACATCCCCTGGCAACAAATTCCAGAGCTTTATTGTGCGTTGAGTGAAAAATAATTTTCTCCGATTAGTCTTAAATGTGCTATTTGCTAACTTCATGGAATGCCCCCTAGTCCTTCTATTATTCGAAAGTGTAAATAACCGAGTCACATCTACTCGTTCAAGACCTCTCATGATTTTAAAGACCTCTATCATATCCCCCCTCAGCTGTCACTTCTCCAATTATTGTAGGCCAGAACCTCCAATTGTAGGCCAGAACCTTCCAATCATGAATCTTGAATCCAGCCAGTAGGGGTCATCCTTAAGCAATGACCATGAAGCGATATACATATGTTCTTTAAGTTTCACTTGATAAGGATTATAGGTCAAACTCTCCACCATTTTGATAGCCACTTTCTGAACTACTTCTACTGTGTTTATGTGCTTCTGGAGTTGTGTATAAAGGTATTGTCACCCACTTCTCTGTTGGTTACACCTCATACTGTTCACCTTAGCTTTTCACTGGCTCTCCCAACTGCATTGTTGCCTTGTTTGGCAGCCTCACTCTATGAGATGTAATTGCTCAAAAATGTTTTGGTTCTTTTTTTCTTTGGAGGGGGGAAAGAGGGGAGCACCTCCACGAATTTGTACCCAGCTGAAGAATTCATTAATTATTTGGATCCTATCATGCTGTTTTTCAAAGTCTGCCTTTTACCTTATAACTTGCTTTGTAAACCAGAAAAAATGCACAGAAATGTCATAAAAAGTCAATGGTCTCACTGAGATAATTATATAAATCTTGTAGGCATCAGAGCTTGCAACTTTAATTCAGACAAAGAGGGAACTTGGCTGTAGAGCTTCTTATGTTCAGACCATAGAAGAAGGCATAAACACTCATACCCATGCCGCCAAAGACTTCTGGAAACTCTTGAATGGCCAGACAGCTTACCAAGGTGAGTTCTTTGGAATACATTGAAATTTGATCATTCTGATACACTCAGAGACGCTGTTAGAGCAAGCAATCATCAGTAGATGCATTACCAAAACACCAGAGCAGTGTCAGGAAGCAGGATTTTGAAATGAAAGAATTTACAGCAGCAATTTCTCTTACAAGATAAGTTATTTTTAATTTGCAAATGTGAAAAACCCCAAAAATAAGTATCACTGTGGTGACCGATGATTATAATGTATTGACGTGGTCAAACAATAGTGTTAACAGTGTCTCGATATGGCGGTCATTTGAAGTTTTCCAGTTCACTTTGGTGGTGAATTATTGTTATTTTGGGGAAAATTATAACATATTCAGATCATTTCAGTCCATCCTTACTCTGCTTAACAACCATACATAATCTAACACCTGTGAAAATAACCATATTTTGATTTCCTTTTGGAAAATCAAGTAATTTAGCTCCATTCTAGCCTCTACCAGGAGAGAATTCTACAACATTGGGAAGACAGTTGAGAAAGCTCTTGTTCAAGTTTAAGTCCCTAAAACTGGACACCACCAATAACGCCCCCTTGACTAGATTGCAATATTCGGGTAGGCATATACAATTGCAATTTCTTCTGTAAATACTCCAGACCTTTTCCTCTCAATATCTGGAAAGTCATATATCAAGATCTTAAATTGGGAACATTTATTTATAGGTAGCCAATGCAATTTAAACAAAAGTGGACTAATTGCCATTGTACAAGATTCACCCATCATTAACCGGACCACTGTGGTTTGTACCACTTCAAGCTTACTAGTCAGACTAACCGGATGACCCACACATAGAGGACATTTCAAAAGTCTGAGACACAATCAAGGTTTGAATCACTGTCTTAAATGTAGTAGCCATTTGCAGAAATGGGCAAAGTCTGTTTACGAACTTTAACCTGTAGTATATTCCATGAAGTAACTGTGATATCTGGGATTCCATTGAGAAATTTGAGTTTAACTTGACCATTAAATCTCATACCTTTCTCACTGATGTCATCTTATCACAACCAATCAGCATGGACACTGGTTGAAAATCCTTGTTACCACCTATTCCCAATAGCTCTGTCTTAACATTTAACTTCAGTCGACTTTGCAAAAAACACTTTAATACAAAATCCAATTTAGCCTCTAATTCTGCCACATCCCCTACCCTATATGTAACCCAGACCACTTTTTGAGTTACTACTAGGTCTTGCAACAGCCTAGGGCAGTTAGAGAAATAATTAGGGGAGTATCCATTCATGGACAGCTCTCCCACTGGCAGAGCTGTAATGGATACCCTTGGGCCTGAGGTTTTATAGTAGAGCTCTGCAATAGGCTCTTGGGGCAGTAGCATTTGGAAATCAGAGAGAGAGAGGGGTTGTATTTTTGTTAAGTTGGAGTTTGGGCCTACTTGGAGCCTCAAAAGCCCTCTGAGACCCCTCCAAGATAAACCAAAGGGGCTCCGCTGCTGTACTCTCCCCACAAGGTGAAGAGTGGCTGCTCTGGGACTGATTTTTGGGATTTTGAACCTTTATTTAGAGGAGCCTTGCTGAAAGCCTGGGATTTTTCAGAGCCCAGGGAATGGGGAACCCTGGGCTGAAAACACCCACTTGTTGGGCAGATCTTCCCTAAACAAGGTGGTGACCTGTTGCAGTGGATTCTTGCAGTTATCTAAGTTGGGGAAGAAGATTTGTTTTTCAACATATGGGAGGAAGTGTTTTCTATCCCTCTTCCTGTCTATCAAGGGGACTGGTAAGAACTGCAGTCCACAAGGATTCCTACCATCGGGGATCCCACCAGAAGATTAGTCTACTAACTATGAGTAAAAGATCTACATTTGAGGGAGGATGGCCATCTGGCATCTACAAAGAGCCCTGAGGGATAGAGACATTAGTTCTGTGCCAAAATAGATTGTTGTGCCATCGGAAGAGGTTTCCCGACCCATCCAAGGGGGCCTAGCCCAGAGGGACCACTCCACAATCTAATACAGAAGTGTGGATGGATTCCTGGCCTGATAACGACTAATGCGCAGATAGAGGAGAAAAGATCGTAATTGAGAGAGAAATTGCAGAGACTGTGGTGTATGATTTACCATATTTAATTGTGCCATTCAACGAAACTGTATCAGTAAAGCATTATTTTGGACACTGCCTACGTGGTCCAAGTGTGGTTTGTTTGTCACCCTGCACATCGCAGAATGAGGAAGCTGCAGCACAGCTCGTTAGTCACCCCATACTGGGACGGGAGAGGACTCCTTTCCACCCCTAGTCCAAAGGACCTGCACTTTGGGATGGGAGGAAAAGTAAAAGTTAGCCAGTGTCCCTGGCCCAAAGAACCTAATAACTTTGTCCCTTTCCATACTCGACTCGTACATTAAGGAGGGGTTACATATTCTTATTTAATGGGACCGCAATCTGAACATCATCGGCATATACAGTATATATGCCTGTCCCTTTAAGGAATGAAATAACATTCCTAGGGGCGGATTTTAAGAGCACTGCTCGCGTAAATCCGCCCGGATTTACGCGAGCAGGGCCTTGCGCGCCGGCGCGCCTATTTTCCATAGGCCTGCCAGCGCGCGCAGAGCCCCGGGACTCGCGTAAGTCCCGGGGTTTTTCGAGGGGGGCGTGTCGGGGGCATGTCGGGGGTGGGGCCAATCGGCGTGGCGTTTTGGGGGCGGGCCCAGGGGCGTGGTTTCGGCCCGGGGCGGTCCAGGGGCATGGCCGCGCCCTCCAGAACCACCCCCGGGTCGCGTCTCGGCGCGCTAGCAGCCCGCTGGCGCGCGGGGATTTACTTCTCCCCTCCGGGAGGCGTAAATCCCCGGAGAAAGGTGGGGGGGTTTAGATAGGGCCGGGGGGGTGGGTTAGATAGAGGAAGGGAGGGGAAGGTGAGGGGAGGGCGAAAGCGAGTTCCCTCCGTGGCCGCTCCGATTTCGGAGCGGCCTTGGAGGGAACGGAGGCAGGCTGCACGGCTCGGCGCGCGCCGGCTGCACAAAATCGGCAGCCTTGCGTACTTTTGTTTGCGACTGGTGCGCCAACAAAAGTACGCGAACACGCATTTTTTGTAAATCTACCCCCTAATGTTTGTAAGAAGATATTAAATAAGAGAAAGAGATAATGGTGGTCCCCGGTGGACCCCACTTTTCATTAACACTGAAGTGGAGTAAATTCCATCTATAAGGACCTTTTAAAATACTTACCCTGTAGAAAAAGAAGTTAACCAACACAAAACCAATTACCTGCTATTATGTTCACTTAGAGAATAGCCACTGCCATTAGCAATGGTTACATGGAATAGACTTAGTTTTTGGGTACTTGCCAGGTTCTTATGGCCTGGATTGGCCACTGTTGGAAACAGGATGCTGGGCTTGATGGACCCTTGGTCTGACCCAGTATGGCATTTTCTTATGTTCTTATGTAACCAGCACATCTCTTCAGCAAAATATTATGATCCAGCAGATCAAATGCTGAAGATAAATCCAGCATAATCAGCAATACCTCTTGACCCTTATGTAAATAATGGTATACTGTATGTTTGTTTATCACATAACAAGACTAAAGCTGTCTCTATACTATGATTTATTTATTTATTTATTTTAAGTTTTTCTATACCGGCATTCGCGATAAATATCGCATCATGTCGGTTCACAATTAACAAGTGGATAGGAACAAAATCAAAAAATAACATTTAGTAATAAATAATAATAATAATAGTAGTAGTAAAAAACATAGATCAAGAGAAGGCTAAGGAATGCAGTTACAATAAAACAAGGGAATAAAATAACTTGGATCTGAGAAAAGAATGCAGGGGTTTAAATTAAAAGAATATATATGCCAGTCAATGTGCTTATAGCATTGATGAATTGCCCTTATGAGGTAGGGATGTTAATTACCATGATTAAGGCAAAGTCTGGGCGACTGGTTGATAATGTAATAAGTTCAGTTTAGTTCAGGAAAAGCTTTCATGAATAGCCACGTTTTAAGTCTTTTCCTAAAAGTAGGAAGGCATGGTTCCTGTCGCAAATCTTTCTAATAATGAGATTAATGATGCTTTCTAAATCCTGCTGGATTGGGATCCAAACTCCCTGTCTCGTCCAAAAATGAAGTAAGTTGCAGAGTAATCGCTTTTTCCACCAGTTTTGCAAAAATGGTATATTAGACACTGGTCTATAACTTGCACATTCCACAACATCGTTACTGTTGTTCAGCTTGATGTTCATAGAAAGAGAGTCTTTAGTTCTACAAGCAGTAGATCTGCAGACACTGTTATGGAAGAATCTCCTGGGCAGTCAGTGATACTAGAAGCTCTATTGTCTGTAGGCCTTATCTCCAAGGGAGTTCTGTCATAGGCAGAGAGATGAAGAAACCATTTTGCCTTGTTGGTGTCCATCTAGTAGACAAGAGTTCACATAACCCTTTTCATATAATTTTTTATACTATGTTAAGTTAATTTTACCCATGTATTCGTTCCAAGTTTTTTAGTCCCTGTTCTATGTAACTTGCGTTCTTTATGCATGTCTTTTTTCAGTTACAATGTAAACCGAGCTGATATGCAATCCTGCATGAAGCCCGGTATATAAAAATGTTAAATAAATAAATAAATAAATAACCCTCTTTCACAAATTCTTGACCCTGAGACTACAAACGTACTGGTAGCTGTATTAAACCCTTTCAGGGCATCCTGGGTTGCTAGGAAGTCTCTTAATATTCAGAGCTAAGAGTCTTCTCTGAATCTATTCAGTTATGTCTTGAAATCTTTGAATTGGGACTTAAAACCTCAGAAACAACAAGGAGAGTGTCTGTTGGCTGTAGTGTTATTGCTTTCTGTTGAGGATTCTAACCATGTGGATGAGGCTGGTGCCATTTTTCATTTTTTTTTCATTTTTTTAAAACGCAAATAAGATGCTGGAAACCCTGAAGAAGATGAAAGGTATGAAAGTGCAATAATTGAAACAAACTGCATATACCGTTTAGTGGATGACAAACTTGTGCCCGTTGATGACTTTTGGGGAAAAATACCTCGCTGTTCTCTCCTCCATTCCAAAGAGGTGAGTAGCTGTTTCTGGAGTTTGAAAGACTTATGAGAGAGGATTTTTCTCCTTGACATGACCTATGATTGAATTATAAAGTACCTCGCAAACAGATTGTTTCCACTCAATAATCTTCATGCTGTGTAATTTGATGCCATTGCCAATATGGGCTAAAACTAAAGTTCAGCTAGAGAGAATTCCCAAGAGGAGAGTATCAAGTTAGCATAAGCCTTTATGAAATGACAAATTAAGAATAATTAAAAAAAAAAAAAAAAGCCTTTCACATTTTTTTGTTAAAATGTGATTTCTCTGTTGTATTGTTCAACCTATAGAGGCATTCTTGCTTTTCAGAATGGAGGTAGGAATGTTCAGCTACTCTCGCAATCTGCTTGGATGGCAAATAGGTTTATGGGATCCATTCTAGTCCCTCACGTCATGGTGTCGGTAGCAGAGAACTCCTTACCTACCGTGCCAGACACATCTCTGTCCTGCTTTCTTAGCCTTAACTGTAAATGTGTATGCATGAGTGCAAGGGGTTTTTTGTTTGTTTTTTTTGTTGTTTGTTTGGTTTGGTTTTTTTTCAGATGAAGCAAACCTGGGCAGTGACTGCATAATGCGGCCACTGCTGAAGCTGGTGGGGCAAAACATGTGAAAGTCAAACAGCTAAGAGAAATGTAAACTGATTAGCTAATGAGTACATTGAAAGCTGAAGGCAGAAGTTCTCTGTCAGGTCCAGCAGCTCAGCAGAGGGTACAGGCAGGGCAATAGGGCACTGCATGAACAGGAACAAGAGAGTGGTTAGACAGAATGGTGAGAAGCCTGAGAGTCAAGAGAGAACAATTTCCTTGCAGAGAGGCACAAGCAGACTCAGAGAATGAACAAAAGTAAGACGGGCAAATAGCAGCAGCAGAATGTGACAAACTATGGTGATATTCTCATACAGCTTTGTGGGATTGAGACATTTGTAGCAAAATCAGCTGCCAGCTCCATCTTCCAGCAGCAGAGAGGTAAGCAATGAGGTATTGGAGCACAGCAGAGACAGTATGGTTGCTTGTGGGTTCTGGCAGCATGCTATATTCTCTCCTGCTTGTTCAAACTGTAATCGCTGCTCCTCCATGCCAGACCGGTCTATCTACACCAGGAAGGCAAATGGTGAGAGTCCAGGTAAGGCAGAAGACACCCCACTGGATTGCTTCCAGGTTCAGGGGCCGCACAACCGTGATGGCTTTTTGCCACAGTAAGTGGCAGGATTCTTGAAAGTTTAAACACACCTGCGGGGAAATCACCCTCAAGCAAGGTGCTTCAAAAGATGCAGAGATAACGCCAATGAAGGATCTACTGCAGTTTAAAGTTTAATGGTAGAAATGTGTGCCCACACCTATATGTATTTGACAGATTGGTTGATTGGTTTCACAGAAAAGTACAATCCCTTTTCTACCCTCTGGCAGATGCAAGGGCTCAACAGGGGTCACAATCCCTTCTGAACAGATTGTGACCCATTCTGCCTGGGTTTTTCCTGTCAGAAGTGGTTGGAAGTAAAATTCTTTCAGAATTCTTAGTCTCATGGAAGCTTTTCCAATGCTTTACAGTTGGAATAGCACACTGCACATAATCATCTGGAGTCCACAAAGAAATCCTTTCACTGAGGTGTTGGATGCAAATGGATAACCTGACAAATGGTACACTTGCACCTGGTGCAATCCACACAGAAAATCAAAAGGCAAATACACATTCCAAAATCTGTGCACACTAGAGGTTCTTTACCAACCACTGCCTAGCACAAGGCATTCTTCAGAGAGGATCCTCCCTGCGTTTCCTCTCTATTGATACCTGAATTACTGGATGCAGATCTATTCTTTCAAGCAGAAACACTATTTCTGAAGAAACACAGACAAGCTCCTGTTGAATCTCTTTTGGACAGCAGTTCTGTAGACATTCTCCTTGACGGACAGACCACTTTCTGACTCTCAGCAGAAAAATCTACTTTCTTAGACTGTTAAAGTAACTCCTCAGTGAAACTCTAGGAGAATGTGACTAACTCCCCTTTTTACCACTCTATACCACTTTGGTTTTCCCAATATCATTATCCTTTAAGACCTCAAGAGACTCACAAATCCTAGATGACTGACTGTTCCTTCCTTGAGCCTAAACATACTCCTAGGACAGGATATGGACAAGAAGAATGAACACAATCTAAATAGGATGAGCTTATAAGACCCTCCCTGTAAGATATCTCTGACTGGGAAATGTATGAAAACTACTACACTCCTTCTGACTTCATCATTCATTATCTGTAGGGACTCTGATTTCTTTAATAAGACACTTTGGTGACACCATTAAATAAGGAAAAAGATTGGTTAAGTAATGGTTTTTAAAAGGGGGTTGTCCATCCATTTGAAGGCCCAAACAGGTCCTCAACCACCAGAAATGGAAAGTCAGCAAAGGAAGAATCCAAGGCAGTTAGAAAATTGAGAAGGAACTGATACTGGTGAGAACTGGGAGACCCCTCAGAGTTGAGCCATTTATCAATTTAAAAATCTCTCCTTTGCTAAGAAAGAGCTGGTTTAGTAGAACACTGTAGGACAGGGTAATCTACAAAAAGCTAGTTCCATTCTGGAAGTAAAAACTTTCAGGTATATTTGAAGTAGAAAGCCTGCAAGAGAGTCAGTTGGACCATTAAATGATCAAGGGGTAAAAGGGTCACTTAGGGATGGCAAAGCCATATCAGGAGACTAAATAAAATGTTTGCTTCAGTATTCACTGAGTAAGATGTAAGAGAGATACCCATGCCAGAAATGATATTCAAAGGTGATGATTCAGCAGAACTGAAACATATGTTAATGTACCTGGAAGATGTAATAGGGCAAATTGACAAACTAAAGAGTAGCAAATCACCTAGACCAGATGGTATACATCCCAGAGTGCTGAATGATCTGAAAAGGAATTGCAGACTTGCTATTAATAATTTGTAAACTATCATTAAAATAGTCTATAGTTCCTAAAGACTGGAGGATTGCCAATGTAATGCCAGTATTTAAAAAGCTATCAAGTGGTGCCCCAGGAAACTACAGACCAGTGAGTCTGATGTCTGAGCCATGCAAAATGGTAAAAACTATCATAAAGAACAAAATTGCTGAACATATAAATGGGACAAAGCCAACATGGATTTAGCCAAGGGAAATCTTGCCTCGCAGATCTGCTGCATTTTTTTGAAGGCATAAATAAAAATGTGGATAAAGGTGAACCAGTTGATAGTGTACTTGGATTTCTAGAAAGCATCTGACAAAGTCCCTCATGAGAAATTTCTTAGGAGATTTAAAAAAATCATGGGAAAAGGGACAGTGTCCTATTATGGATTGGGAACTCGTTATAAGAAAACAGAGAGCGGGTCTAAATGGTAAATTTTTTCAGTGAGAAAGGTGAGTGCCCTAGGGATCTGTTCTGGGACCACTACTTTATAGATTATAAATGATCTGGAAATGGGAACAACAAGTGAGGTGATCAGATTTGCCAATGACACAAAATTATTCAAAGTTGTTAAATCACAAGAGGATTGAAAGAAACTGCAAGAGGACCTTGCAAAACTGGGAGCCTGGGTATGCAAATGGCAAATTAAATTTAATGTGGATAAGTGCAAACTGATACATTTAGGGAAGAGTAACCCAAATTATGGCTGTACAATGCAAGGTTCCAGAAAAAGGATCTAGGCATCATCGTTGAAAATACATTGAAATTTTTGGCTCAGTGTGCAGTAGAAGCCAAGAAAGCAAATAGAATACTAAGAATTATTAGGAAAGGATTGGAGAATAAAACTGAGAATAGCATAATGCCTCTGTATCACTCCACAGTGCAAACTCATCTTAAGTATTGTGTGCAATTATAGTGACCACATTTCAAAAAAGATATAGTAGAATTAGAAAAGGTATAGAGAAGTGTGACCAAAATGATAAAGGAAAGACTAACGAGGTTAGCTCTCTTCAGCTTGGAGAAGAGACAGCTGAGGGGCGATATGACAGAGGTCTATAAAATAATAAGCGGAGTTGAACGAGTAAACGTTAATCAATTGTTTACTCTTTCAAAGAGTAGAAAGACTAGAGGCATACAATGAAGTTACTACTTTAGGTGATACATTTAAAACTAACAAGAAACTTTTTTTTTTTACTCAACACACAAACTTTGGAATTCATTGCCAGAGGATGTGGTGAAAGCTATTAATGTAGCTGCATTTAAAAAAGGTTTAAACAAATTCCTGGAGGAAAAGTCCATAAACCATTATTAAGGTGGAGTTGCAAAAATCCACTGCTAATTATTGGGATAAGCAGCTTGGAATCTAACTACCTCCTGGGATCCTGCCAGGTACTTGTGACCTGGCTTGCCCACTGTTGGAAACAGGATACTGGACTTTATGGACCTTTGGTCTGACCCAGTATGGCAAGTCTTATGTTCTTATGAAGGTCATGTTAAAACACATGTGCTTTCACTTGGAAAATTATCCCAGGAAAACTCTCCATGCACATTTACACTTACTAACTTGTGTGGGTGGTTTTCTGAGGAAAAACTACATGCATACTTTTTGAAAATGCAACAGTATGTGTGTCATTCCAAACCCCTTATCAACCATGCTCTTAGGAATGCTTCCTCCTGCTGCTAGTAAAAGTACATGCAAAGAAGCCCTACGTGCATCTTTTTACCAGCGTATAGTTTTCAAAAAGCCCATTTCTGCATTGTTTTACTGAGGGAAATGGCTTTTAAAATCGGTTCAAGGTAAGATTTGAGGACATAAGGATAGAAAATAGCAAAGGATCAAAACTTGACCAGAAAGGCCTGGGTGAAGAAGTGCTTTTGGCAAGGGTGTGCTGTCATATCTTATGCCCAGTCAGAACAGCAGAAGCCTATTTGCAGGTCAGGCAACAGTATGCAAAAATATTTGTAGAGAGCCTAAAAGATCTCCTCTAAAGAGGATTGTTCTATTTGTCACAGGGGGGAAAGTATTCATAGTATTATGAGTTATAGCTCCGCCCATGTGAGAGATTGAGATAGTGAGCTCCCAAAGTTCATAAACCCCTGCCACCATTTTAGGGTGTGGACTTTTTAGTTATCCCTTGAAGGGTCAGCATGTCTCTATGCTTTACCCAGTTTTTTCTTAGTTTAATTAGAGAAGGATCCTTGGGTCTCTAAAGTTGAGGCATTGGTGTAAAAAATTTGGAAAGGGTGCTCTTATCTAACCTTAAGTTGCCCTTTTGGAAACCTGTTTTTGGAGGAGGAAGTTGTTCCACTCTTCCTTTCTCTCTTTTTGGTTTTCCTATTTAAGGTCTTAATTTTCCTGTTAAACATGCCCGAGAATCCTTAGGATCTAGAGAAACGGCATGTCTCAGCTAGAGAACTTGGGTGGACTCTTGGAAGTTCTGATGAAGGAATGAATTTGGGCTCATTCCTGGGGAAAGAGAAGGAGATAGTGAGGAAGATCTGTGGCACCCAACCAGACCTCTTTTCAACATCCTGATGATGTAGATGTGGAGTATAAAACAAGAGAAGTAAGATTAATGACTGAATTACTGGACTAGGGTATAACAAAATGGGATTTAAGTATACTTAAATTGGGAGTTGATATCAAATTCTGGGAGGAAACTCCAAAACTGCCCCATTAATTGGCCAGGATTAGGAATAAAATAATCAATTGATTCTATTAAATCGATTGGAATAGATTTCAGATAAGAGAACTGGAAGCTAAAAGTCACAAATTGATTAGAGATCTGAAGCTGTGAAATGGCTGGTTAAATACAAAGAACTTGTAATTTAATATTTCCATCAACATTCTGTCATTAATTAGTAAAAGTTAAGTTGGAAATCATCACTTCCACTTGTGATTATTAACGCTGTATACAAGAGTCTTTAATACTAGATTTGACTATTGAAAAGCACTCGGGTCCTAGGAAGTAATTTCTCTTTTATCCTTCCTCTCCCCCTGACAGGGAATTTTGGAATTTCAGAATTGTATGAAGAGCAGAAGACTTTAACAGCTTTGGGGTCCTGAAAAGGGACGCTAGCCCAAGAGTTACATATTTTTAGCCACTATGTCAGGAGCTGTAACATAATCAGTTTTCAAGGATGTTAGCAAGAGCCTTGAAGGTGACTGAGGATAACACAAAAAGGTTTAGATCACTTTTGTTTAGGATCGCAGCAGCATCATTGGCAGCCAAGCTAGACGTGGACAGAAAGCAAATGAAGGATGTTGGAAATCTAGGAGATGTAAGAACTATGTAAGGAACGTCAATGTAGAAAAATTATATAGTGTTGCTAGCATCTTCCCTGTTCACCTCCTGTTATATTGTTTCACAATGAAAAGGTGGTCATTAATTCAGGTTATAGTATGGATTGTGGGTAACTCATTCATATTTTGGTCACGGAACAGAAGATCAGGACAGTACAGAGAGAAACTAGGAATAGCACATAAGGCAGAGGTTTATTTGGATGTGTAAGAGAAGAACGCATTGGACAAGGTCATATCCATGCTGCTTTACAAAACAAAGGATAAACTGAGTTCAACTGTCCTTTTGCTGCATATGGAAGACAACGATTTAGTATACATTAATTACATTGATAGGATTATCAAGATAAAATGGGAACTAGCATTGTAAAGACATCTTGGTTTCACGTGATTTTGATTGGATCCCATATTATTCCTGAATTGGTATGGAGAGATGTTAGATGTGTGAGAGGCACGGAGATAAGCAGAAAGAATCTGAAAGAAACCGAGTGAGTTCAGGAAGGTAACGGTGGGTTAGGTAGTGAGGCATGAGAATATATAGATACCGACTACAGATCTCCATAGAGAAGACGGTACCAGGCTATCTGACAAAGGCCTTGATATATTTATTATGGCATTGCAGGCAGCTTTTGAATACATTATGGGCAGTGCTAAGCAAGGTTGGGGAAGTTGGGCCCAAGCAAAACTTCCCTGGTCTCTCCCTCACCAGCAAACAAAAAGGGGGTGCTGCTTAAACAAGGCGGTGCTCAGGCCCCGGTACAGGGAGTGCATGAGCTAACTATTGCATTCTTTGATTAGGTCTTGATCCCTCGGGTAGGCCAGGGGTCTGGATGAGGTTAGGCCTGCAGTTGAGCCTAGGAATGGTGATGGCAAGGACAGTGTGGGTGGTAGTTACTCAGCTCTAGCCCCTACTTCCTTTCGTGCTTATATAGCTGGATGGTTGGTTGCATTGCTGGTGAGGCTGAGTTAGAAAGATAAGCTCATATTAATTATAAATGAATCATGTAATTGTTGTGCTTCTTAAAGAAAACTGTAGCGTTTACTTCCGCTAATGACAAAAATAAAAAATGTGTCTTATGTTTTTATTCACAAATGAGGGGGGGAATGGGAAGCTGAGGGTCAGATAGGCTCTGGTGTCCCCATGCTATGTTTGTCTGTACTGTATGTTTGGACCATGAAGGCTTTTTTGCTGACAAAGGTGCTTGAAACTTGTTTGCATTTTCCTGGCATGGGGAGAGCGGGAGGGGAGTGAGTCAACATTTTTTTCTTTCACCACGAGAACCAAAGATTCAGCTGAAACTGCTGCTGGAAAGAGAGCATGCACTCTGCTTATACGTTTTTTTTTTTGTTTTGTTTTTTGGTGGCAGGTTTTGGTGTTTGATTTTGGTAGTGAAGTATACGTGTGGCATGGGAAAGAGGTCACATTGGCACAAAGAAAGGTGGCCTTTCAGCTGGCAAAGCATCTGTGGAATGGAACGTTTGACTATGCCAATTGTGACATAAATCCTCTGGATCCCGGGGAGTGCAATCCTCTTATACCAAGGTATGGAACATGTTCCTTTGGGTAGCTCCTGATGGCCATTGCTGTTACCTGTTTGTTTGGTTTTGTTTTGTTTTTTTTTGGGGGGGGGGGGCGGTTTGCACAGAAAGCCAGGATCTGTGTGGTCACCCATTGCTTGTGTCTGTCATTTGAAATAAAAGTAGCTGGGAGAAGCTTTGCCTTACTTTATCCAGGGAAATACTAACTATGGGGCTGTGTTATGAAAAGCTGGAAGAGCTGCTGTGATTTGCATTTGCCTGTTAAGGGCTGAGGAAACTCGGTGTAGATAGGTTTGGGATGTAGATGAAGAGAGTTGTTTGTTTTTTTTTAATTTACCACTGCAGTGGACAGCTCCAAACTTTCGGGATAAGCTTTTAGCTAGATAAAACTTACCCAGATAAATCAGGGGCTTTTCAGGGCAGGCCAAATGTAGCCCAATAACTTTACCTGGGGATGATTTTGGTATTCAGAGTTATAGGGCTAAGTTACAGTATCTAAGTCTGGTGATGCTGCAAGGCAGTCCTAAAGATATCCAGATAACTTTGATTTATCTGGGTATTTTCAACGACACAACCATGCTGTTGAGATTCTAGATAACTTACCCGAACTACCTGTGGCTCAATATCGACTCTCTGTCCTAGTACCTATGAGGTTAAACAGGAGGTGAGGCAGGGGGTTTGAGTAGAGGGCATGCAGTGTGGTTTTATATTACAAGATAAAATAGCTCTAAGTGTTGGCCATTGTCTGATTATTTTGGAACCACTCTAATTGGACTTGTTTAGTGATCTTTAACCTGGAATGTGCTCTGAATGTTTAGTTTGCATATAGAGGCCCCGATGTAATAAGACACAAGTGGAAAAAAAAAGAATCTGTGCTGAACATCAGTACACATTTTCTTTACTCAAATGCTAACAAATGAGTTAATTCCTGATGCAGTAAGCAAATGGTATGCTAATGCATGTGGAGTTTAAAAAACTAAATGAAAAGTTAGAAAGCACGCTAACTTGAAAATGTGCATACAGACATGCTTAGCATGCATAAAACATAATATATGAATCACGTTTTCTGTGCAGAATGCATGTTAAATGCACAAATTTGAGTTAATTTTCAATGCAGTTATGCTGTAAAATTATCATACTTGAGCATAAGTAGCTTGTGCATATGCTTCTGCTGGTACTATTTTAGATACAACAAAAGTATGCATATGCACTTTAGATTTCACGAGCTCATGTGGAAATAAGAGGTGGACTAGGGGTGTTTCAGAACAGGGTCAAGAGTTATGCGCATAAGTTGCTGTTTTATAAGAGATTAACATGAGTACATTTGGCAAATTATTCTTGTAAATTTTTCACCTGCTAACTAACTAGTGCACTTGATATCAGACTTGCTGTCTGCTATTGGGTGGAAGGGTCTGGGTGATCAGGGTGAAGAACTAGGCAGGTTGTGATGATCTGGAGAAGGACCGAGTGAACTGGGTTAAGTATCGGCAAATTGGTGATTTTTAAATTGGCCGACTTCTACATATTAATCAGGGTTTTACCTGAGCAAGTTATTTTTTTTGCGCATAAAATATTTGTGTGTATAATTATAAAATAGGTAGGAAAAGTACATGCTTTCACAGCATTGCAGGTATTCTCCCACGACAAGCAGGATGGTAGTCCTCACATATGGGTGACATCATCAGACAGAGCCCTGTCACGGAACACTTTTGTCAAAGTTTCTAGAACTTTGACTGGCACACTGAGCATGCCACTAACCCTGCAGCCACCGGAGGTCCCCCTTCAGTCTTTTTTTCCACGTAGCAGTTGCCTCGTGGTTTAGGAGCTATGAGAGAAATTTCTCCCAACTTTCCTCATGAAACTATTTGAAGTTTATCTTCTTAAAAAATCGCTCATCGGGGTCCCCCGTCGCACTCCATTCCCTCCGATGCTCGGTAAAGTGTCTTTTCCAGTACTTGCAGTTGGTTCCCAGCGGCTTACTGCTTCGGTGCCCGATGGCCACCGACCGTGTGCCCGCCAAATTTTAACATGGCGACTGGGTTTAGGAAATGCCCCGAGTGTCTGAGAACCATGTCCAAAACGGACCCACATGAAGTCTGTGTTCGTCGCTGCCCTAGTTGTGCACAAATGACCCCCAAAGGCCTTCGCGCTCGCCTGGACAAAATGGAGCAGTTGTTTGCTTCAAAACATACTGCTCCATCGATGCCAGTTAAAGCGCCACCGACCGTGGAAGGTCCATCGACCTCGAAGACTATTCGCCAGCAGCACCGTGGACAGGGTGACCGTCCGTCACAGACTCCATTGAGGACCTCGGCGTCATCGTCCTCTGTGCTGGGGAAAGACCGGACCGAGCACCGAGGGAAACATTGACACTGGCACCGACACCGCAGTGGCATAGACTTCCATCGAGCCGCCTGTGAAGAGGGCCCGGGGAGAGGAGCCCCCATACTTCTCTGGACCCAGGACCCCTAGGCCTTCCCCACCGGTGCTGGGCACTGAGCCTCCACATGCCCCCGTGGAGGCTCCGATGTTGCCTAGCCTGCCTCCTACCCCGATCGCTGTGCCACCCATGCCGGCTTCCTGGGAGGAATTGGACTGCATGATCCAAGAGGCAGTGCTGAAAGCCTTATGAGGCTTCCAGCCGGCGCTGGCCCCCATACCGGCCCCGGAACTGGCTTCCTCGATAATGGCACTGCTCCTCGAGCACCTTGATATGCTCATCCGTGCCTTATCGACTCCACTGCCACTGGACATGCTGGCATTGAGTCATCCATCACATCCGCAGGTCCCGATTCCAGTACCGGGTTCCTCAGAAAAGGAAGGATCGATTTCTGGCCACGTCCCTCCACGGGAACAGTCTATGCCGGAGCCTATACCGGGGCTACTGGTACCCAAGTGCACCTCATCTACCCCGATGCCCTCGATGCTGGTGCCAATTCCATCAATGCCAGGGCCGCATCCATTGACGCCAGGGCCGCATCCATCGATGCCTTCCCGCCCTCTGTTTTGGCATGCTTCCTCCATCGGAGCTCGACAGAGAGAAGGAGAAAGTCCCTATAATCCGTGGGACGAGGCATCCTCAGATTATTCATCACGGACATCCGAGGACTTGCTCTCAGAGACTTTACCGCCAGAGGAAAGGCGAAGATCTCCTCCAGAAGACCTCTCCTTTGCCAGTTTTGTCAAAGAGATGTCTGAGACTGTACCTTTTACACTGGTCACGGAGGAAGATGCTCACCATAAAATGTTGGAGGTCTTACAATTTGTAGATGCTCCAAAAGAAATAATGGCAGTACCGGTACATGAAGTTCTTTTGGACCTCATGCACTGCCTGTGGGAACATCCAGGTGCGGTACCCCCAGTCAATAAAAAGATAGATGCTATCTACCTGGTTCAACAAGCCCCAGTTTTCAAAAGGATCAGCTGCCCCACCACTCTGTAGTTGTGGAATCAGCTCAGTAAAAGGCTAAACGATCGTGTCCACATTCCTCTGCTCCTCCCAGTAAGGAACAGAAAGCATTGGATGCGTTGGGATGAAGAATTTTCCAAGGGTCCATGTTGATATCGTGAATTGCAGCATATCAACTAAACATGACCCAATATAATAGAAGTTCCCCCTGCGAAAATGACCAAACACATCACTCTAAGAGATCGTGCCACCTCCACTGCTGGCCCTTCTCTGTGGAATTCCATTCCCACAGATCTCAGACTGGAACCTTGCCTCTTAACTTTCAGGAAAGGACTTAAGACTTGGTTATTCAAACAAGCTTTCCCAGACACAATCTAATATCACGTCATAGATACAAACCAAGGACTTCAAATATTCAGCCATTAATCATGCCATTTTTACATAGCATTTAATTTATTTGTATACCGTTCAACCGTTTATTCTTTCCTATCTCTTCCTTCTTATCCAAGTTCTGCTACCCTTGTTATTTGTAACTGCTCCTTCAATCACCACAGTTCTAGTTGATGTATTTAATGCACTCCCGTTTCATGTAAACCAGCAAGATATGTGCTCATGATTGCCGGTATATAAAAACCTTAAATAAAATAAATAAATAAAATAAATCTCTGGAAACAAGTCCAGGAGATTGCGGAGACATTACCACAGCAACAATAAGAAGCCTTGTCCTCCATCCTACAAAAAGGAATGGAAGCAGGTAAACATGAAGTGAGAGCTGCCTACAATTCTTTTGAAATGGCATCCAGAGACTTTACAGTGGGCATCAGTGCTAGATGCTGGGTCTGGCGTAAGACCTCAGACCTACGCCGGAAGTGCAGGACAAACTGGCAGATCTACCCTGTATGGGAGACAACCTGTTCGGGGATAAGATCCAGGACGCAGTGGCCCAGTTAAAGGACCATCATGAGACCCTGCGCCAGTTGTCAACTGTCTCCCCAGATGTTCCTTCTGTAGCCCACAGGGCCATGCATAGAGAACCCAAGAAACAATTCTACAGACCATGCAGATATTACCCTCCTGAGTCCCATGCACTACCAGCTCGGGCACCTGAGGGGGCACGTGTGTCAAACTAGAACATCTAGACCACAGCCAGCTCCACAAGCTAGCCCTGCGTCTGGATTTTGACTCTTTTCCAGAGACCAGAAGCCATATTCCAGTGGGGAGCTGCCTGTGCCACTTTGCAACAAATTGGCATCCAATCACCACAGACCAGTGAGTATTGTCCATCGTAACCACGGTTACCATCTAAATTTTTCAAAAATACCCTCGGCCTTCCCACCCATTCCATCCTGGAGCTGGGGCGACCACAAAGGGAAACTCGAGTCAGAGCTCTCAAGTCTTCTGTTGGTCAGAGCCATGGAACCGGTTCCACCGAATCAGCAGAGAGTTCTACTCCAGATATTTCTTAATTCCAAAAAAGACCGGTGGCCTCCGGCCTATTCTGAACCTCCGTGCCTTGAATACATTTCTTCACAAGGAACGGTTCAGGATGGTATCCCTGGGCACCATGCTTCCTCTACTTTGACAAGGAGATTGGCTCTGTTCTCTGGATCTGCAAGATGCATAAGCCCATATTGCGATATACCCGCCTCATTGCAAATATCTGCGATTTGTGGTGGGCGGCAGTCACTATCAATACAAGGTACTACCATTCGGCCTAGCCTCGGCGCCTCAAGTGTTTACGAAGAGCCTGGCCGTCGTGGCTGCACAGTTACACAGCAGAGGTGTACACGTTTTTCCATACCTGGACAACAGACTCATAAAAAGCCAGTCAAAACATGGAGCCCTCGACTCTCTCGGTTTCACCTTAAGGCTTCTAAACTCATTGGGATTTCTAATAAATTACCCAAAATCCCAGTTGACACCATCTCATCTTCTCTCCTTTATTAGAGCAGACCTAGACATGACATTAATCCAGAGCATTCTTACTCAACGACCGTGTGATTATGCTGTCCAACCTTGCCAACTTTATCCACCGTCAAAAAAGAGCCTCAGCTGGCCAGCTACTCAGGTTGCCATGAGAGTGACCCAATGGACTCTGAAATCCCAGTGACAACAAGCTACTCAGCCGCTGTCGTCCCTGGTACACATAACCAGTCAGCTTAGTCTGTCCCTTGCCTGGTGGACAAACAAAGCTAACTTACAAGTGGGTCTTCCTTTCCAGCAACCGGCTCCTTAGGGGACCTTAACTATGGATGCCTCCAACCTAGGTTGGGGAGCCCACGTCCAAGGCCTTCAAACTCAAGGGACTTGGACAACAGCCAAAGCGACCCATCAAAATAACTTTCTGGAGCTTCTAGCGATGCAGTACGCCCTTTATACATTTCAGGATTGCCTCTCCAACAAAGTTGTCCTGATTCAAACAGACAACCAAGTTGCAATGTGATACCTGAACAAACAGGGGGGCATAGGCTCTTATCTGCTTTGTCAGGAGGCGGCGCAGATTTGGACCAGGGCCCTGTCGCATTCCATTCTTCTGCAAGCCACTTATCTAGCAGGCACCCAGAATGCACTGGCGGACCGCCTCAGCCGACGTTTCCAGCCCCACGAATGGTCTCTGGATCCCTCGGTTGCGAGCAGAATCTTCCACCGGTGGGGTCATCTGACCATCGACCTCTTTGCGTCCAGTCAGAACCACAAAGTGGAAAGCTTCTTCTCCCTGCACAGGGACCAGCATACACCAGCCAGAGATGCCTTACCTGGAACAAAGGCCTGCTTTATGCGTATCCTCTGATTCCGCTAATAAGCAAGACTCTCATGAAGCTACAACAGGACCGGGGCTTAATGATTCTCATAGCCCCGTACTGGCCGTGCCAAATTTGGTTTCCCAAACTTCGTGAACTTTCTGCCCAGGACCCCATTCGCCTGGGCATGTCACCCAACCTCATAACACGGAATCACGGCAAGTTATGCCACCCGAACCTCCAGGCCCTCTCTCTGATGGCCTGGATGTTGAAAGGCTGATACTACAACCACTCAACCTTTCAAGTGATGTATCTCAAGTCCTAGTAGCTTCACGGAAGCCCTCCACGTGGAAATCCTACCACTCTAAATGGAAGAGATTTACCTTGTGGTGCACACAAAAGAGCTTCAATCCCTTTTCTTGCCCCACATCGAGTGTGTTAGATTATCTCTGGCACCTCTCTGAATCTGGTCTCCAGATATCATCTATCCAGTGCACCTTAGTGCCATCTCTGTTTACCATCAAGGAATAGGGGATGCCCCGATAACAGCTCAACCCCTGGTGAGTCGCTTCCTGAGAGGCTTAGTACAGCTTAAACCTCCTCTACAGCCACCGGTCATGGCATGGGATCTCAATGTGGTACTTGCATGGCTAATGTACACTCTTTTTGAGCCCTTACACTCCTGCGAACTACATGGAAAGTTATTTTCCTAGTAGTCATCACGACTGCTCGCAGAGTGAGTGAGTTACTGGCCCTTGTGACCTATTCACCCTACATAAGGTTCCTCCATGACCGGGTGGTTCTCCGCACTCGCCCTAAATTCCTTCCTAAGGTGGTAACTGATTTCCATTTAAATCAGGCCATAGTCTTGCCCACTTTCTTTCCAAGACCTCACGCTCACCCAGGTGAACGAGCTCTCCACACCTTGGACTGTAAGCGTCCTCTTGCATTTTACTTAGACCGCACTACAGCCCACAGGAAGTCCACCCAACTCTTTGTCTCTTTTGATAAGAACAAACTTGGAAATGCGGTAGGCAAGCAAACACTGTCAAACTGGTTGGCAGACTGCATCTCATTCTGTTACCAGCAAGCAGGCCTTCCACTACAGGGACGAGTGAAGGTACATTCAGTCAGAGCAATGGCAACATCAGTAGCACACTACCGTTTAGTACCGATTGCTGACATGTGCAGGGCTGCGACATGGAGCTTTCTCCACACCTTCGCAGCTCACTACTGCCTGGACAAGGCTGGACGACAGGATTCCGTCTTTGGCCAGTCTGTACTGTTTCCAGTGTAGGAACCCAACTCGTCCTACCTCGACCCACTGTGAATTTCAGGCTGCCTCATCCTTGCCAACGGCACCCCAATTGTTGTGCCTGTTGCACATGTTCAGTGCTGCTTGGCCTCATACGTATGACTCAGCCTGTAGCTTGCTATTCACCCATATGTGAGGACTACCATCCTGCTTGTTGTGGGAGAAAGCAGAGTTGCTTACCTGTAACAGGTGTTCTCCCAGGACAGCAGGATGTTAGTTCTCACGAAATCCGCCCGCCACCCAGCGGAATTGGGTTTGCTTACATTTTATTATTTTATTTTTCGCTCATACTTTTGCTACAAAAGAGACTGAAGGGGGACCCCTGGTGGCTGCAGGGTTAGTGCTATGCTGGGCATGCTCAGTGTGCCAGTCAAAGTTCTAGAAACTTTGACAAAAGTGTTCCGTGACAGGGCTCCATCTGATGATGTCACCCATATGTGAGGACTAACATCCTGCTGTCCTGGGAGAACACCTGTTACAGGTAAGCAACTCACATACAACCAAATATAGGCGCTTCTGTTGGTGGGTAGGCACATGCGTGTTTTATAATCTGCACGTAATAGGTATGCACAGGTTATAAACTACTGTAGTTGTTCTCCGTGCGATCATAACATGCATATATGGGGCCTCATGAAGTTCTTTGGAAATTACCCTCTATGTGTTTTGTGCATATAAAATATGATTTATGCACAGCAAACACATAAATTGTGTTTTGTGCTCAGAGAATATGCTTTGAGTACAAATTGTGTTTTATATGTGAAAAACCCTCACCAGGATCTCCACATTCAGCCTCATAGACTAACACCCCCCCCCCCCCCTCCACACACACACACCCCAATTTTACTCCACCAATGTCTAGGAGTAAAATATCCAGGTTTAAGAAAATGTGATTTTGTCTACACAACTCTGCGCAAGGGATTAACATAGGATTTGCATGGAGGCACATTTATTTGTGCTCACAGTTTTACTCAGGGTTGTGCATGTGTTCTTTCTGTGCTAAACTTCTTATTAAATCAGAAGTAAAGTTGTATGCCTTAATATGTACCCATCGCCGAGCCCACCTTATTACATCGGGGCCAGAGTAAGCATGGAAAACAGATTAGAGCCAAAGGATAGACTACTTATTATTCTCCTGGTATAGTGAGCACTTGAGAATCTGCTCCAAGGAAATTGTATTTTTATTTTCTGAATAAAGTTTTTTGTTTTTTTTTCCTTGAGTGAAAGTCTGATTCAATTTGTAATATTGTAAATACAGAACAGTTATCTTAAACTTTTATTCTACTTCTGTTGAAACTGCACAGGAAAGGGCAAGGTCGTCCTGACTGGGCTATCTTTGGCAGACTCACGGAGCACAATGAGACTATATTGTTCAAAGAAAAGTTTCTCGACTGGACTGAAATGAAGAGACCTGCTGAAAAAACAGTGACCGAAGATGAGCCGCCTCAGATGGTACATGCGTCAGGTTTTGGCTGGCTTTTCATTCTTTGAGTGCTCGGATCACATTGATGAATCAAGAGGGAGAATATACCAGGCAGAATAAAAAGTTGATCTGAAATGGCGCAAGAATAAACTTACCTTGCTTTTGATTACCAGCTACAATTTATCATCGGGCCATAAGAACTAGATGATCTAGGTACAGACAAGGTCTGCAATTTATGTAAAATTAATTCATCTTGGGTCTGATTCGCCATGTACAGGTGGCCACACTACATTGGCCTTGCCTCACAGCAAGCTAGCCGGCAGTGGCAAGGCGCTCCACTGAAAACTGAAGCTGCTCTATCTTCTCATCCTTTTGAAAGGGGGTCCCTCAAAAGTAGGCTTGTGGAGTGCTGGTAGGAGATTAGAGGCTGATATTTGAAATCTCTTGAGAGAGATGGAAATGTAATGGAGGAAGAGACATTGTAGGAGGGAGATGAGGAAAAATAGTAATACCTTTGGCTGAAAAACAAGGATTCTCCCTCCCAAAGAGAATCTGGGAGCCTGCGGTAAGACAGTGTAAGGAAGCTAGCGTTAGTACTGTCTGTCCTGAGATGAATGGAAGACTGATGCATCACTTTTTACATGCATGGAGTATAACATGGATGGATAACATACGGTTAAGCATTTATTATGCCTCATCTGAGTAAAAGCTGTTCACCATAGCTGCTTGCCTTAGGGACAAGTCCATGTTAGTGTTTATTTTATCCATTAATTAGTGATTGTGCTGTACACTAAATGACCTTCCATAGTGAGAATAAAAACATTTAGTGATCTACAACCGATGTTTTACATTTTTTAATGTTACTGTAACTAAAGAAAAATTAGATTGAAGGAAATGCATTATTTGTGCAAAATACATGTATAAATAACTGTCACATGCTTTTGCTACAGGAAGAGCAGAGAAGTGACTTTAAACCATATGATGTCATGCTAATGGTACCAGTTCCCCAGACTGCTGTTGGTACTGTCCTGGATGGGTTGAATGTTGCTCGTGGTTATGGACTTGTTGAAGGAGATGATTCGAGACAGTTTGAAATTGTCACCGCTTCTGTGGACGTTTGGCACATACTAGAGTTTGATTATAGTAGACTTCCTAAACAGAGTATTGGACAGTTTCATGAGGGTGACACGTATGTGATGAAATGGAAGTATATGGTGAGCACTACAGGTTAGTGAACAAACCAGTTTGGGTTTTTTTGGGGGTTTTTTTTAATAGCGAGAGTCTTTAACCAAGTGTTCAGTGTTAGCAATACAATCCAGAGTTAAATGGCATGCTGTACTCTGTCAACACCGCAAAAGCACAATTATGAAAAGTTGTAAACACAAGTGGTTAAGAAGTCTATTAAAGTGGTTAGTACAGATGCTTCCATGCCTTAGGCTAACACACAGTTTTAGAGATGCAAGCTTTCAAGGCTAGGTCCCTTCCACAGACAATGATAAAAATTATAATCTAAGTTTTAAATAGTAAGCACTTTATAAGTGTAGCCCCCTTCCTCAGGGCACTCCCTGAGGAAGGCAAGGGGCCACCTTCAGAAGCTGCAAAGTAGATAAGCTTGTTGCAACTCTGGAATCAGGATTCTTCAATGGAGGAGAGCATTGCACCTAGACCCCCAGGGGTAGATTTTTTTAAAAAGCGCGATCGCGTACTTTTGTTTGCGCAGCAGGCGCAAACAAAAGTACGCTGGATTTTATAAGATACGCGCATAGCCGCGCGTATCCTCTAAAATCCTGGATCGGCGCACGCAAGGCTGCCGATTTTGGGCAGCCTGCGCGCGCCGAGCCGCACAGCCTGCCTCCGTTCCCTCCGAGGCCGCTTCGAAATCGGAGCGGCTTCGGAGGGAACTTTCTTTCGCCCTCCCCTCACCTTTGTCCCTAGATTTACGCCTGCGAGAAGCAGACGTAAATCTACACGTGCCAGCGGACTGCTGGCGCGCCGTCCTCCGACCCGGGGGCTGGTTCGGAGGCCTCGACCACGCCCCCGGGCCGGCACCACGCCCCTGGTCCCGCCCCCGAAACGCCGCGTCATCCGGTCACGCCCCGACACGCCCCCTTCAAAAAACCCCGGGACCTACGCGCGTCCCGGGGCTCTGCGCGCGCCGGCGGCCTATGCAAAATAGGTGCGCCGGCGCGCAAGGCCTTGCTCGCGTAAATCCGGGCGGATTTACGCGAGCAGGGCTTTTAAAATCCGCCCCTCAGTCTCTGTCCACACACCAAAAGTGGTACTCCAAAACCAAATATAAGTTTACCGAAGATAAAAAAAAAAAAAAAAAAAAAAAATTCCTGTAGCACAATATTTCAAGAAACAGATAGAGTTTCAACAATCCACACATACAAAAGTCAGTTTCTCATGCTGCTTGAGTAAAATGGCAGGAAACTGTGACCTCCCCTTATTCTCAAAAAGATGCTTTCTCCTCCCTCACCTGTTTAGAATTTAGAAAGTCCTCTTACTTGGAAAAATTTGATCCAAATACCTGGCTGGTGAAAACAATCTGAAGGCCAATCAGCTCCCATCCCTTTGACTCCAGAAAAGCAGACCACCAACACACCGCTCTCAGGGTCCCTCCTGCAATTCACTCCAACAAACTGTGAGAGAGAGCCATTAGCCCTCTCCTCTCTTCTCCTGGAGCCTGGAGAGCCACAACCTCTTGCTGCTTGTCCACTGTTTCTCCCAGTGACTCATGAAGTCACCTACTGCATATGGTCCCTGCTAGAGGGGATGGGCCGAGACCCTCACTCTCAAACAACTCCACTTCCATGGACCACTCCCATTGCTGGAAATTTCCACGCTGTCTAATGATGAAGCATAGTGGGCTTTGCATAAGCAAACTAGCCATTTACCCTTAGGTAGTCCAAATCAAGACTGGCTTTCTAAACGGTGAAATATCTTTGCTGTTTTCTTACGAATATTCTTCTGTTAGCTTGCTTCTCCTGTTGCGTTAACTTTAATAGGGGTGTGTATTTTCATTAAGATCAGTTTTGTTTCATTTTAGTGCCCACTACTTTGTTTTTAGAGTGAGCTATTTTGAAATAGGGCTAAAATGAAACTAAACTGGCAAAGATGATGATTTTCACTCTTCTCATCCCTAAATTTTAACTTCTGTCGCTGTCTGTTAGTTAAGACCAAGCAACTAAAGTGCATTTAAATCTTGTTTGGTTACCATAGCTTGGAAAACTATGCAGCACTTTTTTTTTTTTTTTAAATATAAATTTTAGTGAAATAAACTGCAGGATTTTGCCTACAGATGCTGTGAGTTTAGTCCCCCAGTACCAATACACAGGAGAATCATATATGGCCAATAATGAAATCTTTGTTGTAAGGAAAATTTGCCTTTGGTTTGCAAGGCATTGGTGGAAGGAAAGAGAACAGTTAGAGTGCAGTGTCAGACTGCTCTCCAAACTCCTTCAGCTGTTATATCTCTCTCTTATATACAGTATTCTTGCTATAGGCTCCATACCCCTCCATTCACCCCTACCCCCGTCATGCTCAGAACACTTGTAATTTGTCTCTTACCATGCACCAGAAAAGAGCACTGACATACACTCCCACCCCCCGAAACCAGTATAGGCCCCCCTTCTGACCACAAATATCCCAGCTCTGGTTCTGCATTTCACCTGGGTGGGTAGGCAAACTGCTTCATGCTCTCTGCTAACTGTTGTCAGGCTCCTGCTGTGCTGTCTGTCTGTCAGTGTCTCTGTAAGGATGCAACTCTCCCTTTGGCTGGAGCCTTGGACACAGGAGCATCTTGCCTGACCTTTGGTGCCTGTTGCCAGGCAGGTTTACACAATGGCCTAACTTCTGCTCTTTTCCAATAGTAATAGGCAACTTCCTGAGGTTTTCTTGGCCAAAGAAAATGGTAGCAAACAAACTCCACAAACTTTTGTGTTTAATGTGCTAAATGTATAACTCTATTGTAGTCTTTTTCCTGCTGATTCCCCAGCTGATGTACTTGAAGGATTTCCTATTCTTCCTGTGCTTCCCCCTTCCCTTCATAGCTCCTGAAGGGAGCGTTTTCATTTTCAAATGGAAACATTCACCAGTCAACAGCACGGTTTTTGCTTAGGTAGAAAGTTTGAAAGTTTTTTATTTTAAGGAAGAGGGATATATATTCAAAGTAACAGTGAATGCCATCCCCCCCCCATATGAGCAATGAGCTCTGACTCAATATGTTCTCTTCAAAAATGCAGCATGTAGAGTACGGTGTCGCTTAACCCAGGCCCTAGATTAGGAATATTCCATTTGTCGCAGGGTTTGTTTTTTTTTTTCCAGTGTTTTCTTCTTCACTGCCGTGCATGTTGTCTTTGCAGTTGGACACAGGCAAAAGGCAGAGCAAGTAAGAGTTGCCGGAAAAGAGAAATGCGCATACTTTTTCTGGCAAGGGCGGCACTCGACTGTGAGCGAGAAAGGGACGTCGGCCCTAATGACAGTAGAGTTAGATGAAGAGAGAGGAGCCCAGGTAAGAACCTGCACTTCAGTATCACCCCCAGCGCTGGTTGGGCTGTTGGCGGGGCCCAGTAATTAGAGTAATGGATATGGAAACCTGAAGACCTGAGTTTGTCCTGCTTCTGCTGCAAACACACATTCTAACATTGGGGAAAACTGCTTTATTTCCCTGTACCTCCGGTATCCACTTGGATTCATTATATCCGTAGTGTGTACATACTCAGGGTAACCTTTTTTTTTAATTTTTGTTTTTTAAACATCGCGGGTAACTTTTGTGGCAGCTACACGTGCATGTAATTTCACTTTTAAAACTTATGTGAAAGTACGCACTTAAACTCACCCACACAAAAGGTTCACCTGCTCTTTACAATGCAGAACTTGCGCATGTGAATACAGGTGCATATGTTACGTGCTAATCCCAACTATGCCCTCCTTCCACCCTCTTTTGTGCACCTCTGTGCAAAATCAGATTATGCACATACTTAAATGCATTCAACCACTAGGCAATTTTATTAAAGCCATTTATGCACATAAAACCCCATTTATTGCATAGAAATGGCTTAAAAATTCACTTCTTTTAGCACTGAATATGTCTAATGCCAGTACTTCCTAAAAACGTAGAAAAGTAATTTTCAAAAATGCAATAAAAGAAATTGACTAGAGCTTCAATTTTGGGTAGCCAGGTAAAAAATATTTGTTTCTTTTGGTCCTTAAACATTAGGCTGAGTTCTGTTTAGCGGTGGAGGAGCAGCCTGCTGGTCAGAGCAGCAGGCTGCAAGCCAGGGTTAAAATCTGTTGCTGCTCGTTGTGACAGGTACAGGTTCAAACTTAAAGGTCTGTTTACTAAGCCGTGGTATTTTTCCCAGAAGGAAATACCCGTGGTATTTTTCCCAGAAGGAAATACCACGGGATTTAATAACCTGTGATGCTTAATCATCATGATACTCTGAAGAAAACCTAGTTGCAACTCAAGAGTTACCATGAGCGAATTGCTGGGCAGACTAGATGGACCATTTGGTTTCTCTGCTGTCATTACTATGTTACTGTGTTATGTTACTAATTTTAAATCAAATAACGTGGTTTGTGAATTTTGAGGGAAGCCATGTTTGGTTTACATCATTTTGCCTTGTAATGAGCTGACTTGCATACATTTTCATGTGAGTCAGCTCATTGTCATACCCCGTGCTGGGGGAAGATAACCATATGGTATATGAAATACCGTATGTTATCACATCATTAGTGCATTTATCACATGGTAAGGGCCTAAACTGACTCCAGTAGATGATAAGCCTTCTGGGGACAGGGAAATAACTACAGTACATGAATGTAAACTGCTTTGAAGTGACAGACCAGTCAAAGGCAGAATATAAAAAAAATGTCATGCAAATTAATGTATATGATGCTTTAACAGAAAGTGTACTTAGAGCAATTTCATAGTCATCTTGAAGAGTTATGAAGTGCCTCCTTATTTTTCCTTATCCTTTCATGAAAAGTTTTTCACCAGTTCCTCCAGTGCCCCATAGCTACACAACTCCTGCCATGTACATCTCTCCTCCATGCCCTTCTGCTAGCAGCACGACAGCAGCTTCTGCCACACTGGTCCCTCCTGCCAGCACTGTAATAGTGGCTCATGTGCCCAGCCTGATGTCTTCACAGCAACACGGTGCAGAGAGGGGACCTGGGTTGAATTCCCAGACTAGTACTCTGCTCCCTGGGCTGGAGGGGAGCTAGGGATGCTGTGGAGGCAAGGAAGGAATCCTTGGCTGGTGTCCAAATAGTGGCACCCAATAGCCAGAGACTGGGGGTCTATAACTGCAGGTTTCAGTGGAAGCGTGACTGCAGTGTCCTGGCCAAGGATTGTGGCTGAGCGGACCAGCCTACGAGGAAGGGCTGTTACAAAAAAAATAATAATAATAATTAAAATACCCTGGGGAGGTTGGATATATGAAGGCTCAGGCTGCCAGTTCCCAGCTCTGAATCTGATTAAGCTGGAGGAATAAAGGAGGAAACTACCAGATCAAAAATAGAAAAAAAAAAAGACTTGCTCTTGGCTTTCTCTGCAGCAGAGTAAGTTTTGGAGTGGCACCAGGAGAAGGGGAGCTCTGAGGGGGTAGAGAGGTGGAATTGGGAACCATTTTGTTTTTCTGAGTGAACAAAAGATGCTCAAGATTCCGCTGCAGAGATACGAGTAGTTGAAGGCCTTGATTTGGGACCATAAGAGAGGTTTCTCTTTACCCAAGATTTTAATCTCCTTTGGTTTTTCTCCATCTCGCATTTCCCTTCGCATGGGCCTTTTCCCTAGCTCCCCGCTTCCCTACTTCTCTCTCTCTCTCTCTCTCTCTCTCTCTCTCTCTCTCTCTCTTCTGTTCCTCGCCCACTACCCTCCTTCCCAGTTACAGGTTTACTCACAAAATAAAATTAACGTGATCATTGCCTACCATGCATAATTACCTTTTATACATCCTTGAATGTACTGTACAATATAAATGAATAATTTACCGCACTAGTTGTATTGTTGCATGCGTTTATATTGCCGGCTTCAGTAAGCGCAAGCTGCTTGTCCCTTGCCACCTCTTGTGTTAGTTTCTTTCACGAGACTTTTTGGGAACATGAACAAATTACGAGAAGAATTTTGATGTGGTGATGCTTTGAATTTTCAGGTACAAGTGCTTCAGGGGAAAGAGCCGCCATGTTTTCTTCAGTGTTTCCAAGGAGGAATGATAGTGCATTCAGGGCGAAGGGAAGAAGAGGAGGAAAACACACAAAGTAATTGTGTTATGCGTCATTAGTTTTGCACCTTTCTCTTGAGCAGCTGCTTTTAAATGTAGTCCCTACCTTGGGGTTCTGACTGAAACGTGTAGTGGTCCCGGGGCCAAGTCCTCACACTATGGGGCAGATTTTAAAAGCCCTGTGCGCGTAAATCCAGCCGGATTTACGTGTGCAGGGGACTTGCGCGCCAATGTTGCATAGGCCGCCGGGGCTTTGCTTGGGGGACGTGTCGGGGGCGGCACGGCATTCGGGGGCGTTCCGGGGGTGGGGCTGTGGGCGTGGTGCCGGCCCGGGGGCGGTCCAGGGGCATGACCGAGGCCTCCAAACCAGCCCCTGGGCCGGGGAATGGCGCGCCGGTAGCCCTCCGGCGCAAGCATGTTATGCCTGCCTCGGGCAGGTGTAACTTTCTGCAAAAAGGTAGGGGGGTATTTAGTTAGGGCTGGGGGGTGGGTTAGATAAGGGAAGGGAAGGTGGGGGGGGGGGGGGGCGCGGAAAAAAGTTCCCGCCGAGGCCGCTCCGATTTCGGAGCGGCCTCGGAGGGGACGGAGGCAGGCTGCTCGGCACTCGCAGGTTGCACAATTGTGCACCCCCCCCCCCCCTGCGTGCACTGACCCTGGATTTTATAACATGCGCGCAGCACCGCGCATGTTATATAATCGGGCGTAGATTTGTTTGTGCCAGGTTGCGCGAACATATTTACGCCCGTGCATAACTTTAAAAATCTACCCCTATGTCTCCCCTTCTCTGCCAGCCATAGGGATGGATTCTCCAATGGTGAGGGGGGAGGATGAACCTCCAGGGCCCAAGGCGCAGGCGTGTACTCGCCGTTTCCCCGGTGCTTTCTGCTCCTGTACCAGTGACTCACTGGACACTCGAATGAGGGGGTTGCACCGGTCTTCAAGGTTTATTTATTTATTATACATATTTATATTCTGTAATTCTAATAGTGTACATTATGGATTACATCCTGCACACGTAATAAAATGCACACAATCACATATCATCTGGCACCAACTCGTTGCATCCAGGATGTAACCACAGTTTCAGTCCTCCTCTGAGTGACTGTCCCTCAGGGTGGCTGGCACTAGGGATAACTTTTCCTTCCGGCTTTTTGAAGCCCAGACGCAAAATCACTTAGGCTTCTCTGCTTCTGGGGTGGAGACTCCAGTGGGAATCTCCAGATGGCTTCATGGTATTCCCAGCTCTCTTACAAGTGGTTCCTTAAGATGGAAAGCCCTGACCCTCAGCACTGCAAAGGGGAATTCTCTCTCCCCCTCTAGACAGGAAGGGCGGACAAATCTTTCTCCCAAACAGAAAAAGGCAGAGAAGAATCTTCTCAATCACCAAACAACTTCTGCTGTGGCAAATCACTGCTGTCCCTGGCTGAATGGAAGGACGAGACCCACAGAGCCTCTCTGACCTGCTCCCCCATAGGCAAATCACTGCTGTCCCTCGCTGAATGGTAGGACGAGACCCACAGAGCCTCTCTGACCTGCTCTCCCATAGGCAAATCACTGCTGTCCCTCGCTGAATGGTAGGACGAGACCCACAGAGCCTCTCTGACCTGCTCTCCCATAGGCAAATCACTGCTGTCCCTCGCTGAATGGTAGGACGAGACCCACAGAGCCTCTCTGACCTGCTCTCCCATAGGCAAATCACTGCTGTCCCTCGCTGAATGGTAGGACGAGACCCACAGAGCCTCTCTGACCTGCTCTCCCATAGGCAAATCACTGCTGTCCCTCGCTGAATGGTAGGACGAGACCCACAGAGCCTCTCTGACCTGCTCTCCCATAGGCAAATCACTGCTGTCCCTCGCTGAATGGTAGGACGAGACCCACAGAGCCTCTCTGACCTGCTCTCCCTATCCTCCCAAAGTCAGACTCTGGGATCCACAAATGGTTCCAGAATTCTCCCAAATTATTCACTTAGAAAAAAAAAAGAGAGAGAATCCCCTCCAGCCAGGGACTATTCCAAAACGGGGATATATAAGGTTTTCTCACATTTACCAAGCTGTGGGGCCAGAAATGAGAAAGCAGGGGAACACCCCCCCCCCCCCCCCCCCCCGGAAATAAAAAGACTCACTGGGCTATGCACCCTCCTGCAGCTCCGCAGGCAGCAGCTGGCACTCCCAGCATCCCTGGGGGAGGGGCTGATTGAAAATGGTGGGCTCCCCCCTGAACTCCCTAACCTAGAACCTGAGCTAGGGGCAGGGGGGTGGGTTGCAGAAGAGATGGGGCCTGCCCTCTAGTTTTTGCTTTGCACAGCTGGTTTCCCAGACCCGGGCTCTGTTCTGATAGCGCAGGCTCCTCTGTAGGCTGGACTGGCAGTAGGAGTGCTACCCAAGTGACCCTCAGCCTGGTAGCAGGTGTGAGCCCCTGCCAGCCTTCAAGCTACCGCTGGTGGTCAAGTCAGAGAGCTGCTTTTATTTGCTTATGGGGTGTGCTGGGTTTTGGCTCTTTTTTTTTTTTTGAGAGGAGAAAAAAGAGCAGGCGTGAATATTGGAAAATGACACGATGAGAGGCTGCGTATGATGGCTCCCGATAGAGAGCGGGCCGAGCAGCGCAGGGCGGGGGAGGGGGGAAAATGTCTTGCAGGTGAGACTTTAAGGAAGGAAAAGTAATTCTGGCTCCCTCCGCCTCGTCCTGTTGAAGAGCGAGAAGCGAGGCTGAACACGTGGCTGTGCCTCTTGCAGGTGACTGGAGGTTGTACTGTGTGCGAGGAGAGGTTTGCGTGGAAGGCAGCCTCCTGGAAGCAGCTTGCCACTGCAGCAGCTTGAGGTCCAGGACCTGCATGATCCTTCTCAACGTGACTAAAGCCCTCATCTACCTGTGGCATGGCTGCAAGACCCAGAGACACACAAAGGAGGTGGGGAGAACCGCAGCCAATAAAATAAAAGAACAGTGAGTACCCCTGACCTTTTGTTATTAACTCTGGAGACCTGCGAGCAAATCGTGGCTTTGCGATTTCTAAGAGGAGGATTCTCGAAGCCGTTTTCCACGTGGAAACCTTCCCTCCCTCCACGCGACACGAAACGTGGCCAGCGTTCTGCAGCGCGTGGCCTTTTTTTTTTTTTGCCACGTTCAGGGCAGGCGTTCTTGGGAGAAATGTTTGGGTTGGGGGAGGGGGGATTGCATTTTCAATTGTTTTCCGTGGGGGGAAGTGGAAGGACTCGCGTGGAAAGCAGGCACAAACGACCACACACGGTTTGGAACCCCTTCGGGTTTGAAAGTGAAGGTGCACGCCCCACTTTCGCTTTAAAAACGGAAGCAAAATCCATGGGCCAAAAGTACCTGTGGGCTTGGTCCCAAAAATGTACTGTGCGGAAACTCTGTCTGCCCCGGGGGTAATCTTAGACCTGCCCCTCACCCCCCCCCCCCCCCCCCCCAGGAGAGCCTCTGCTTGCTGCAGGTAAAGTTGCCTGTGTAGTGTCCCTGCGCACACAAGGGAGGCAATTAAAAACCAAAAACAGGTCTGCAGGTAAAGCGTTGTTTTACCTACAAAAATGGCTTTTAAAATTACCCTTCCTATGTGAATCTCAATGGGTGATGGAGGATGTTCTTTTAAAGTGTTAAAACTGCAGGTTGGATTGGTGGAATAGAAAAATACGAGAAAAGGAATGCTAGAATTAAAAGTGGAAGGCCTGCGGCCAGGATTCAGTAGGCCCTTTAGTGGACAAGTTATTCAGCAGGGTAACTTGCTACTTGCCCGGATATCTTCAGACCCAAGTTGCGGACCTCCCAGCCCGATGCCTACCCCACCACCACCACCGCCTCCCTCCCTGCTAAAACAAAACAAAAAAAAGTCCCTTTAGTGTAAAAGTACACTTCCAGCGTTATTACCTAAGCAATGCTGGAAGCGTGGGGATGACAGAACACAGCAATCCCAGCAAGGACAAGGCAGGGGACAATGTTGAAAGTAACCCATGAGTGGGAATGGGGGGGTGGTTGTGGGTGGAGGCAAATGGATCACGGTGCAGATTTTTTAGCGAGGAGGGAAGGGGGAAGCCTGGGCAGGCTTAAGTTTCTTTTAACATTTATTTTTTTAGGTGCCAGCTTCCTGGGAGAGCAGAGGGGCTGAGAAATATGGTGGTAGGAGGGGTGGGCATCGGTCCGGGATGCTTGCGACTTCTTGTTGTTGTGTTTGGTTTTGTTTTCCTTAAGGTGTGCTGCCTCCCGGATATCGTTGAAGATATCTGGGTTAGTAGCAGGTTATCCAGCTACATGAGGCTGGATAATTTTAGGCCTGCTCTGAAGCAGGCTGATCTAACAGGGATATACCTGATATTCGGCTCAGTTAGCCGGATAACTGAACCCCTCCCCAGAACACTCCTGGAATGCCCCTTTTATATCCGGCTAAGTTGTAGCCAGATAAGTATCTGAAATTGCCAGATTAGTCATTTAGCTGGATAGCTTTTCAATTATCTGCCTTAAATGGCTTTTGAGTATGGACTTCCCTATGTTTAATTATAATGTAATGCGGTGCATGCAGGGCTAGAAATGTACTCTGGTATTAAAAACATGAAAAAATAATGTAAGTCCTGTGTTAACGTAATTCATTGGCGAGTGACTTTGAAGCACTGTGACGGTCTTGCAGTCATTTCAGGGGCTCGGATGCGGGGAGGGATTGAAGCATTCCTTCCTGGACTGATTTTGTTCCACAGATAGCTAAGCGTGCATCGGGCTGCAGTGCTTGCTGCTCACAGGCTGTCTTTGTTGGATGACAGGTGTCCTCTGGAAGCAGGCCTGCACAGCAGCAGCAAGGTGACAATACACGAATGTGATGAAGGGTCGGAGCCCTTGGGGTTTTGGGATGCACTTGGAAGAAGAGATCGAAAAGCGTACGACTGCATGTTGCAAGGTAATGTGCAGGCTCTTCAAAACCTCATTACCGTAACCTCTAGACATCCTAATGACCAGCACGTCGGCCTCTTTCAAGACGTCATTGTGAGCATTTGACGCACGTTACGCTTTACTGCAGATATTTGCGATTTTGTTTGACCAAGTGAGGGCAGCCTTCCACAAGGAAAACAGTGTTTTACACACAAAAATGGGTCTTAAAAATCTGAGAATCCCCTCCTGATACTCCTTCCCTGTCTGCATGTAAAAGTACTCAGGTAGTGCCAGTACACGGATACTTTTATGGGCAGAGCCAGGGAGAGTTGAGCACTTATGTGCGTACACACAGACGTTTGCTGGAAAAGGGACCCACACAAGTAGTAGGGGCTTTTTTTCAAGCACAATTTGCGAAGGGAAAGTTTTCCCTTTCAATATTGATGTAAAGTCTGTGAGTAAAACGTACCCTCAGACTTTACACTTCTGTGCACAGTTTGAAAGTAAACCTCAGTGGGAGAGATTTTCAGAAAGATTTACCTGCATAACCTGGAAATTGACTCCTGTTTTAGTCTGCTTTTCTTTCATGCTTTACTATTTTCTTTTACGATTCTTATAAACACATAAAGGATTCTACAAACTGCACGTCCTAAAACATCTAAAACCTCTTCTCCACCATCAGGAATTCCAAACAGTACTACAATCACTGATTTTCAACAGCCTAGACTACTGCAACTCGCTCCTGTTAGGGCTTCCCAAATCTACCCTAAAACCACTCCAACTGCTGCAAAATGCCGCAGCCAGAGTCCTAACAGGCAAAAAAAAAAATCGGAACACATCACCCCTGTTTTAAAAAAAATCTTCACTGGCTCCCAATCGAACAGAGAATCGAATTCAAAACCCTTACTATAGCGCACAACGCCTTATACAAAACGGAGAACTCCACACTCAAAAACATGATCCAGCAACACAAACCTCAACGATACAGCAGAACTGCCAGCAAATTACTCCTGGACATACCCTCGCTTCCATCGGCGAAGCTCACGAGCAGGAGAAACAGAGCCTTCTCAGTTGCAGGCCCAATCATATGGAACTCCTTAGCACAATACCTAAGCTCAATAATCGACAGCAAATCCTTCCGAAAAGAACTGAAAACCTGGTTATTTAGCCAAACATTCAGAGATGGCGTGGGCTAAACATCATAACCCCTCCACCAGCAACCCCCATACAGGATGAACGCTCTAAGAGCTCCTAATGCCCTCCCCCCACTCCCCCTCTTCTCCTCTCGATCCCCTTAACATGCCACCCCTATAAAGCAGCGATCCATTTCTCCCGCCTTCCGATCCTCCCACCTTATCTCTCATATTGCATTGCTCTAGTCCTGTTTCTTTCTAGAAACCCGTTTCCCAGTTCTTTGTTGCCGTTAAAGTGTAGTTAATCACGTCGTGACCTTGTTTAAGGTTTGTTCTATGATATTCTTTTTAACTGTTCGATGTAATCTCTGCCACTTTATGTTCCATGTCCTGTTCGATGTAATCATTTGTTTTACTGTAAACCGGGGTGAAGGCTGATTGCTAAACCTCGGTATATAAAAGCTCCGAAATAAATAAAAAAAAAAAAAAAAAAGAGTCAAATACTTTAGATTTTAGAGTCCTGCTTTTCAAAGGGAAGAAGGCTGATAAGATTTCCATGCCTATCCGTGTACCCCCATAAATAGCCTTTTTGTTTAATGTCACATCCACACTTAGCTGTTGTCTCATCCTCCATCCTCTTTCCCTTCTTCCCTCCTGGACCATGGTGGTCCTCTCTCCCTCTCTCTCTATCCTAGGGGTCCTCTCCTCCTCACCCCGATGGGCTGCCAACCACTCTCACTCCCCTTAGCCAGGTCACTCATGGATTCCTGTCTCTCTCTCTCTCTCTTTAGTCTTCATTTCTCCTTTCATTCCTTCTCCCTTGTCTACCCTAATACTATTAACTCCAGTCCCATTTCTTCTTTTCTTCCTCTGAGCCACTGAACTCACTCTTTGGTGCAGTTCTCCCCTCCTCTCTCTGTCAGGCCAGTGGCAGTAATGGGAATAGTTTCTCACTGCTGGGATCACCCAGCTTTCCTCTGCTTTCCTCAGTCTGCAGCATTTTTACAGCCACCCTTGCACCCCCTCTTCCCCATTTTCCTCACAAAGTGCGGCAGTGGGGTTTATGAATTTCCAGGGTTGCAATTGGTCCCTCTTTCCCACTGCCGCTAAATAGGCAGCAGTTCAGTTTCAGCTGCCCTCTAACCCTCCTCCTCCTGATCTGTAGAAATGTGGGGTAAAGTTTCTGGGTCTATCTTAGGCTCCACTCTCACTCTCCTGGCCTGAGGCAGCAGCTCAAATAATCACAGGTAGCAGCAGCCTGCTGTTTTTCTCCTCGGCTAAACTTTCTGGCATCCCTTCTGGAGGGAACCTTCAAGGTGTAGCAATGCTTCGACTCTATGGGCCTGTTTTCATTAAAGCCTCTGTTTCTTAGAGACAGAGCAGTTGGGGATGTCTTTTCTGTGATGAGGAGGAAAAATGTGAATCTTGGACCTGAAGACCAATCATGTTTGCCTCCCTTGTGGACGGTCATTCCCTTTTTGCAGCATCACTGGTAAAGGAAGGATTATAAAGCCTGACTGAAACAGAAGAGGAAGTGGAAACGTCTCCGTGCACAGTATCACTCCTGATTATAAATAGCAAGGGCTGAGTTTTCAAATCCATTTGCATACATAAACCCACGTTTTATGCGCTTAACAGCCATAGCTTAGAGCGTGTTACGTTCACGTGAACTGCCAGAGAGGTATTTTCTGGGAGGGGGACAGAGTTGGAACTTACACTCAGCTGTTTTGACTTTAAAAAGCATGTGCACAAGTTACACCCTCCAAAGAGATGGCGTCAACACATGCGAGTTAATCTGTGCCTGTGCTGGGCCACTTACCCAAGCATTTTCAAAGTAAATGTATTAGTCCTGGGGAAATTCTGCGCTACTGCGGAGCGCAGAATTAGTGCAGAATTCCCCCCCCCCGCGCAGAATTGCCAAATTCTGCACAGAAAATAGCAGAGGAGACCCCGGCATGCTGCGAACGGAGCACGTGAAGACGAAGGCCCATGCGTACCGTGGGACGCACTCCGTTTGCGGCAAAGTTGAAGGCCCCTGCGCCCCGTTCACGGTAAAGATGAAAGGCCCCCCCGTGTGCCGTGAACGGAGTGTGCTCCGCTCACGGCGAAGATAAAGGCCCCGGTGTGAGAGAATGTGTGTGTGAGAGAAGGGAGGTGGGGGTGTGGGGGAGGGGGAGGGTATGAGAGCATAGGAGGTAAGAGGGGGGGGTGGGGGATGCTTGAGTGTGGGTTTTAGAGAGAGGGAGCCTATATGAGGGAAGGGGTGAGAGAGAGCAGGAGGGTGTGAGAGAGAGAGCATGGGAGGTAAGAGAGTGGGGGGGGGGATGCTTGAGTGTGAGTTTCAGAGAGAGGGAACCTATATGGGGAGATTTTGAAGGAGTATGTATGTGTGTGAGAGATTGGGAGCTCGTGTGTATGTGAGGGTGCTAGCCTGTGTGAAGGGATTGTGTATGTTTGAGACAGCCTGTGTGAAGGGGTGCGTGAGAGAGAGACATAGGTAGCCTGTGTGAGAGAGAAAGGGAGCTTGTGTGGGTGTGTATGCAAGAGAGAGGGCCCTGTATGAGGGGATGTGTATGTGAGAGAGTGAGGGAGCCTATATGAGGGTGTTTGTATGTGTACTAGAGAGAGGGAGCATGTATGTGAGAGAGGGAGGGACAGAGGGAGCCTGTGTGAGGGGCAGTACTGAGAACTGGGTCAAACTCTGGGACTGGTGATAGAGTGGAAGGGGTTGAGCCTAGAAGTGGAGGGGAGAGATAACTGGTAGGTGGAGGAGTTAGGGCCTGAGAGGGCAAAGTGGCCAGGGGAGTAGGGAGAGCGAGTGGAAAGGACACTCTTACAGTGAATTTCTAGGGAAATTCTGCTCAAAATATTTAAAATTCTGTATATTTAAGTAATAACTTTTTTCTGATTTAATTTAAAATGTAATTTCTTAAAGACTGCAATTAATATGAGCACCATGTCAACAATTAAGTTGTTCAATTTTTCAAAATTTTAGTTTTCAAAAACAAGAACCCATCATCTAAATACCAGGTTTAGTGTTTATAGACCTTCATACTATCACGCGGCTCTTGGGCATGTTTGCTCCTTGTTCAGACCGCTTATGGGATCATTTTTAATCATTGGTCTTTTTTTTCTGCTGGTATCTATTTTTCTTTTTGTATTTTATTCAAAAGTTTTTCATTTATATAAAAATATATGCAATATGCTTTTTTTCCAAGCGATTATTGAAATCCTTTATTTCACTCAAAAAGAGGTAAATCTAAGACACTTTCCTTTAGCTGATATCAGAGTACAGTTCGTGATCACGTTTCACGTCCCAGCTGCCTCAGGAACCTCTCTGGTACCGGGTTTATTCTCCGTTGCTAATATTCTCTGTTGCTGATATCAGAGTACGTCGAACTGTAGTCTGATATCAGCTAAAGGAAAGTGGATTGGATTTACCTCTTTTTGAGTGAAATGATAAGAGGATTTCAGTAATCACTTGAAAAAAAGCATATTGCATATATTTTTATATAAATGAAAAATTTTTGAATAAAATACAAAAAGAAAAATAGATACCAGCAGAAAAAAAGACCAATGATTAAAAATGATCCCATAAGCGGTCTGAACAAGGAGCAAACATGCCCAAGAGCCGCGTGATGGTATGAAGGTCTATAAACACTATACCTGGTATTTAGATGATGGGTTCTTGTTTTAGAAAGCTAAAATTTTGAAAAATGTAATAACTTAATTGTTGATGGGGTGTTCATATTAATTGCAATAATTCTATCGTCGACTCAGAGAAAAAGGAGTATTTACAATATATTACTTAAAGACTGTCATGTAAATTGTGTTATTTTGACCAATATAAAGTTTGCAGAATTTTAAATTTTTTAGCGCAGAATTCCCCCAGGAGTAACGTATGCACGTGAGTCAACATTTTCAAATTGAGCTTAAAGCTGTGTGTGCAAGTTACTTGCAGACTTTGGCCCTGCTGACACAGTTATAAAATTGCCCTCAAAAGGGAGATGTAGAAACAGGATTGTCTGTGATTGCATTTGGAGGGGGCATGAAGAAGTGATGCAATAATGTCTATTGCGACTGGAACTTTTCTAGACCGTTGTCAGTGAGATAGTATATTTACTTTCTTTCCATGCCCCCTTTGAAAACACAGGTCCGTCAAATTCAGCCACCTGGTAATTCAGGGGAAGATGATGATTTAAAAGAAAAAAAAATTATATAAAAAAGCTTTGTGCATCTGTAGCCAGTTTTGCTATAATGATAAAAGCTCCTTCTTGACGCCTTAGGCTCCCATCCAGTCACAGGCACAGTCCTGCACTTCCATGCTCTCCCCTTAATGAGGTCACAGACACTAGTGTCCTGAAGACCTATGGCCCTGGGCTTTCATTCAGTTCAAACTTCTCGGCTACAAGGGCATTCACTCTGCAGCTCCCCTCCCCCATCGTCCTGTCCTCCGTTCATCTGGCCAGCTACTCTTATCCACGCCCCTTCTCCGTTGCTAATTCCAGACTCTGCTTTCTCTCGGGTGGCAACGCATGCCTTGACCAGCCTTCCTGATTTGGTGCATCTTGCTCCCTCCCTGGCAGTTTTCAGTCCTTCATAAACCCCCTCCCCCCAGTTTTTTTGAGATTGCTTTTAAATCCCCAAAACCCCTGATTCCTTCACTGATCTTTGCTGCCTTACTTTAAACATGTTTATGGCAATAGTTAAGCAATTACTAGAAATCTGTGTCTCAACTACAAAGCAGGGGCTTCCTGTAATGTGTATATCTATACAGCGCTGTATATGCCTCGTAGCGTTATAGAAATATGAAGCAGTAGTATATGCTTTGAACCCCAGCAGTCATAATTGACAGTGAGCTGGGTTGCAGCAGGTTCTGACTGACGTGAAAGAGCACAAGCTTGGCCACAAAAAAAATAAAATACAGGATTAATAGGGGAGGTATTTCATTTTATTGTTTCTTACAAAGCGAAATATATCAATTGAATAGTAATATAAAAAAAATAAATTAAAGATCAGTAATTTCAAAACTGTTTTATGATGGGCTCAGTTGGGGAGGCCCTTTTTGAAGATAGGTCCAAATATGTATTTTTCCTTACAGGCTTCTCCCATGGATTAATGCCTAGTCATCCTCGCTCTACTTGAAAAGAAACATTTTCATTCATTTTGTTCGGCTTCAAAATTGTATTCATCTCATCAGCACAAGAGAAGATGAGACGTTTTCAGTTTTAAAAGTAGTTTTGCCCATTCAACACCACGTTCAAAGCTGCGATGTCAGCTGCGGGCCTCACTGACAGCAGGAGCTTCTTTACTCCTGACATCATCTCCTGCTTGGTCCAGTGGTTGCAGTAAAGTAGAAACGCATTGGTTTTCTAAGTTTACAGATAAAATTAACCAAGGAAGTAGAGACTGCAGGAGTAGAGGGATCCAAGGATGTTTTGCACTCATTACAGTTAAATCGATTTCAGATGTCTTCACTGCTGCCTGTGTAACCATTTTGCTCAGGGAATCAGTTTCTGACGGCTTCAGGATTTTTTTTAGAGGGATCAGATGTGTAGCACACTGCCGATAAAAGCACGCAAAGGCTACCGAATCCTCTCTGTGCCAGCTCTGAATTGTTAGTCAAATCCTAAAATGCCCGCAGACAACTGCAAAAGCTGTGTTTACGACTGGTCTGACTTTTCTTTGCAAACACAATATCTACAAGCTTTTTCATGGGCACAGTTCAACTGTACACAACTTTTAATTATTGTACCAGAAAAAAAAAATGTTCTAAACCGCCTTGAGCTAAAATTGAAAAGGTGGTCCATAAATGCAAAATACTTTAATGCTGTGCACGAAGCATAATGGGCGCATGGTAACATTTCTGTTTCACAGTTCAGACTTCACAAATCCCTCCTGCTTGAAACCTTTTCTTCTAGTATGGGTTTAAACTTGGAACTTTGGGATTATAGATCTCAATCCAATAGTCAAATCAATAAAATCATTGATACATCTTACTTAAACTTCAGATATGCCAATCAGAATAAAGCTCTCAGATTTTAAAGCGTGTGGATTTTTTTTTTCATTTAATTTATTAGCGTTTATAAATCTCCACATAAAAATCTCCAAAAGTGATGTGCAACGCATAACATATAGATACCACCACATTAAAACAGACCAGAACAATACGATAACAACACCAAAAAACCGGCTAACCCCCTTCCAACCTGCTACACTTCATCCTTATACCGAATCAGCCCCTATTGGACATCAGGCAGGTCTTTAATCCTTTCCGAAATTTAAAAAGATTATCTTCCTCCCTGAGCTGAAGTGGAAGAGTATTGCAGAGTTGAGGTATGGTTGCTGAGAGAGCCCGATTTTGTAAACGTACTTGGCGAAAGGCTTTCATTGACGGGAGCTGCAACTGAAATTTCTTATCGTCTTAAATTACGCCTGCTACAATACCATTTTAACCGACTCCTGAGAGGTAGATTTTTCCCAGTTTACCCAAAGAAAGGACCTTTTCACTCACTGTACTGCATCCTTGCCGTTATAGAAGGCACTACCTAGTGAAATCTCTCTGTTCCAGAGGTAGCGTATAGTAGGGTTTCACGGCCTCCTTAGAATGTGTGTGTGCTGATAGGATCCCCTTTTTACTCCCTGTTCTAATTGTTCTCTCTAACTGGAAACTCTCAAAGGTGGGGATTCCATACTCTTCCCAGGAGCTCAGGACCTCTCTAGGATACCGGCATTCACTCTCCAGTCATTTTTCCTGAAGGTTTTCTGTCTGTCATCTTCACTCACCGCAGCTGCTCAAACATACCAAGCCCCATTTCCAGACTGGCACACGCCCTCTAGCATGCTCACAATATATATTGGGATAAGAACATAAGAATTGCCTGTTTCCAGGTCACAAATACCTGGCGGGATCCCGAATAGTAGTTAGATCCCAGGGATAGGCAGTGGTTTTCCCCAAGTCTACCTGGTTAATAAGTTTATGGACTTTTCCTCTAAGAACTTGTTCAAACCTTTCTTAAACGCAGCTACGCTAACTGCCTTTACCACATCCTCCAACATTGAATTCCAGAGCTTAATTGAGTATTGCGTGAAAAAATATTTCCTCCAGTTTGTTTTAAATGTGCCTCTTATTTTCTTCATGGAGTGTCTGAGTACTTGTATTTTTTTGAAAGAGTAAATCGATTTACATTTACCCATTCTATTCTATGCATGATTTTATAGACCTCTGTTATATCCCTCCTCAGCCATCTCTTCTCCAAACTGAAGAGCTCTGACCTCTTTAGCCTTTCCTCATAGGGGAAACCATTCCATTTCCCTTATCATTTTGGTCGCCCTCCTTCCAGTTCAGCTATAACTTTTCGAGGTGCATCGATCACAGTTGCACACAATATTCTAGGTATGGTCTTATTATGGACCAATACAGAGGTATTATGACATTCTTAATTTTATTTTCCTTTCCTGTCCCAATAATTCCTAACATTCTGTTTGCTTTTTTGACCACCACACACCGAGCTGAGGATATCGCAGTATTGTCCACGATGATGTCTAGATCCTTTTCCTTGGTGCTAACTGGGTTACTACCATTGGAGCTCAAAATACCAGGGTTCACAATTTCTGGGACATACTATGTGACATTAGTGCTGCACCTAAGTGCGCTTTGTTACTATGTCTCCCTTCTTTTTTAACAGAAGACAGGAAAGCCTCAGGATCACTTGGAAAGCCCCCAAAACATTTTACAGAATAACTTATTGCCGCCTTCATGTTCCTGCCAGTAGGATTTGTTTCTGTTCTACCTAAATCGTAAAATGGACCATTATGCGGGGTCTGGCTGACTCATGGGACTTGTCACAGCATTACAGAGTCTCTTACCTCTAGGTCACCAGTTCAAATCCAGCTCAGGGATTTAAAAAAAAGATGTCCTATAAGAAATGAACTGTTAGTCTCAGCCCAGTTTGAGAACCATAGCAGTAGCACTCACATTACGGCCCCTGTCAGATTCCTGCACATCTGTGAATTCTATTGCATGCCTTATTGGTGTCCTGTAGTGATTTGCACTGCGACTGTGTAAATAAAGACCTAAGCCTCAAACCCTACCGCACAAAATTTGTAATGACTGACCTATGCCTCATCCTTTGTAAGAGCAAGAATGTAAACATCGATGGCCGTAACACACTTTGAACTCTTGAGCTGGAAAAGTGTGAAATAAATGATGAAGGTGTTAAGGACACGAGGAAAGAGAGAATGCTGTAGAAAATCGTCTTGTTATGCCCTGAGGAAGATTTTATTTAATTTTTATAAAAATTATTACCGTAATCAGTTTCCAGTCTTTGCAATAAAAGCTTCCAAAGATTCAGTGTTGCATGTCATTCTGGAAAGAGTGTGTGTAAAACAGGCCTACCAGAAGGCTTGTGAGGAATGTCAGGGGACAATTAAAAAGGGGAGCAGGATTGTCCATTCCTTCCCTTTTGTGGTGAAAGGAAACCATTATGGGGATTACCAAATTTTACATTTTTAAATTAGTGAAATAAATCTTAAATCCCAGCCTACTAGAAATATAAAACTTGTCATCTTTTTATAGCTGCTGTAATTATTCTTGTATGTAAATATTGACTAGAAAATGCAAGACATCTGCAAAAAGCATAGACTTGTTTATTTAATCTAGCATTTTATTTATACATTGCTATAGATCCTGGAAAATTCAACTTCACTCCCCGCCTCTTCATCCTCAGTAGTTCTTCTGGAGACTTTACAGCCATGGAATACATGTACCCCTCAAGGGATCCCACCGTGGTCAACTCTCTGCCGTTCCTGCAGGAAGACCTCTACATGGCACCCCAGCCAGGTATGTGTTTTCATTGTTAATAACATACAGGCCGATTCAGTAAAGTCCGCGGGAGAGCGGACAAACGCCCGCTCTCCCGGCGCGTGCACCGGCCACATGCCGGTGTACGCGATTTCAGTATTCAAATTACGTGCTGCGGTAGAAACGGGCAAAAGGAGGCGCTAGGGACACTAGCGCGTCCCTAGCGCTTCCTTTTAGCCCGGAGCAGCGGCTGTCAGCGGGTTTGACAGCTGATGCCCAATTTTGCCGGCGTCGGTTCTCGAGCCCGCTGACAGCCACAGTCTCGGAAACCAGACGCCGGCAAAATTGAGCATCCGGTTTTCAGCCCGACAGCCGCCGGCCCATTTTAAATTTTGTTTTTCTTTTTTAAACTTTTTTTACTCTTCGGGACCTCCGACTTAATGTCACCATGATATTAAGTCGGAGGGTGCACAGAAAATCAGTTTTTACTGCTTTTCTGTGCACTTTCCCAGTGCCGGCAGAAACTAGCGCCTACCTTTGGGTAGGCGCTAATTTCTGAAAGTAAAATGTGTGGCTTGGCTGCACATTTTACTTTCTGTATCCCGCACGCATACCTAATAGGGCCATCAACATGCATTGGACGCGCATTTTCCTCCCCTTACTGAATAAAGGGTAAGGGAAAACGCGCATCCAAAGGCAGGTTAACAAGAGCGCACTGTACTGTATCGGCCTGATAGTAAATTATAGCAAATAAAGACCAAAAAGCCCATCCAGTCTGCCCACCAGTGATTTTATGAGATCAAATTCCCACATGGAAGCCAACCCCAATTCCACTGTGTCCCTGTTAAGAGTTGCAGCTGCCACTCCATGCAGGTTTTCCCCATGCCATCCAGGAAGTACAACACAGCCACATCACTGCTGCCCTGGATGGAACTCCTGCTCAGCGAAAGATATGCAGTTCCCTCATTACCATTCTCTTGCCACCAGGGGTCCTCTGTGTTTATCCCATGCCCTCCGTAAACCTGGAGGGCATTCCAAGCATCCACCACCACCTCTGAGAAAATATACCTCCCAGCATTGTTTCTGAATCTGCCCCATGGAGTTTTCACATTGACCCTTATTTCTACAGCTTCCTTTTCATTAAAAAAAAGCTTGGCCTCCTGTGCATTAATATCTTTCAGGTATCTAAATGTCTGTCATATCCCCCCTCTGTGCCCTCTGGTCCATGGTATACATATCAAGCTCCTTCAGTCTCATCTCAGACCTTCCCGTTCCAACCCTGCTCCATTTTGATTGATCCTTAGTCATTAGTTTGAACAGAGGATGCTGCTATAAAGTCTCTAAAAATATGTTCCTAACACAGGGTTTGAAAAGTGTAATCGCTACTTAAATCAGGAATACTCCTGGATAATAACGCCCAGAGTCAAGGGAAAACAGTTTTGTGTTGTAAGATCATCAGTCATGGCCGAGCAGCTGTTTTAGAGTTTCTGGGTTTGGACAACAGTTTCTTCTGTTTTCCTGCTCCTCTCCATCCTCCTGAATCTCTCTAGGGAAAGGCCTGTTCATAAAGTCTGCATGAGAGTTACCACCCACACACCCACAGCATGAGTTTGCATTCCACTGTTCCAGGAAGGACAAGCTCCTCAAAGACAAACAGACGGTATTTGCAAAGGTGGCTTTGAGGAGACTGGAGAGAGAGGGGAGGAGCTAGCAAGTGGAACATTCCTTGCCCCTCCATCCAAAAAATATGGCAAAAGCAAAGTTTGGTACATTTAAGTTATAAATGCTATGAGTGAATTTTCAAAACAGTTATGCACGTAAAAGTAGCATATTGTAGCAATTGTCAAAAGCCCATGTACCTACTAATTGTAATACATAAAACAGATAAGATATGCCATACTGGGTGAGTCCAAGGATCCATCAAGCCCAGTATCCTGTTTCCAACAGTGGCCAATCCAAGTTGCAATACCCAAACAAATAAATCCCAACTACTGTTGCTTATTAATTAATAGCAGTGTATGAATTTTTCCTCTAAGAACTTATCCAAACCTTTTTTAAACCAAGTTACACTACCTGCTGTAACCACATCCGCTGGCAATGAATTCCAGATCTTAACTATGCATTGAGTGAAAAAAAATTTTCTTCAATTTGTTTTAAATGAGCTATTTGTTAACTTCATGGAGCGCCCCCTAGTCCTTCTATTACCTGAAAGAGTAAATAGCCGATTTACATAACCATTTTGAATTCCTTTCATGATCATATCCCCCCCTCGGTCGTCTCTTCTCCAAACTGAACAGCCCTAATTTCCTTACCCTCTCCTCATAGGACAGCCGTTCCATGCCCCTTATCATATTGATTGCCCTTCTCTGCACTTTCTCCAGTGCAACTATATCTTTTTTGAGATGTGGTGACCAGAATTGCACATAGTATTCAAGATGCGGACTCACCATGGAGCGATACAGAGGCATTATGACCTCCACTGTTTTATTTGTTATTCCCTTCCTGATAATTTCTAACATTCTGTTTGCTTTTGTGATGGCCACAGCACACTGAGCCAGCGATTTCAATGTATTATCCACTGTGACACCTAGATCTCTTTCCTGGATGGTAACTCCTAAGATAGAACCTAACATTGTGTAACTATAGCAAGGGTTATTTTTCCCTATATGCATCACTTTGCACTTGTCCACATTAAATTTCATCTGCCATTTGGAAGTCCAATCTTCCAGTCTCACAAGATTCTCCTATAATTCATCACAATCTGCTTGAGATTAAAGTACTCTGCATAATTTTGTGTCATCCACAAATTTGATCACCTCACTCATCGTTCCCCTTTCCAGATCATTTATAAATATGTTAAAAAGCACCAGTCCAAGCACAGGTCCCTCCACTGTGAAAACAGACCATTTAATCCTACTCTCTGTTTACTGTCTTTTAACCAGCTTGCAATCCACAAAAGGACATCACCTTCTATCCTATGACTTTTTGGTTTTCTTAGAAGCCTTTCATGCGGGACTTTGCTGAACACCTTCTGAAAATCCAAATACACCACATCTACTGGTTCACCTTTGTCCACATGTTTATTCACCCTTTCAAAAAAATGTAGGAGATTTGTGAGGCAAGACTTCCCTTGGGTAAATCCATGTTGGCTGTGTCCCATCAAACCATGTCTATCTAAAAGTTTTGTGAAATTTATTCTTTATAACGGTTTCCACGATTTTTCCCGGCACTGAAGTCAGGCTCACCAGTCTATAGTTTCCCGGATCACCCCTGGAGCCCTTTTTAAATATCGGGGTTACATTGGCCATCTTACAATCTCCAGGTACAATGGATGATTTTAATGACAGGTTACAAATTAATTGAAATAGACTTGAAATTTCATTTTTTAGTTCTTTCAGAACCCCTGGGGTGTATACCATCTGGTCCAGGTGATTTACTACTTTTCAGTTTGTCAATCTACATCTTTCTGGTTCACTGTGATTTGGTTCAGTTCATCTGAATCATCACCTTCTCCGGAACGGGCATCTCCCCAACATCCTCATTAGTAAACACAGAAGCAAAGAATCCATTTATTCTTTCTGAAATGGTCTTATTTTCCCTATGAGCCCCTTTAACCTCTTAGACATCTAACAGTCCAACCAACTCCCTCACAGCTTTCTTGCTTCAGATATATTTTTTTAAAAATTATGAGTTTTTGCCTCTATGGCCAACTTCATTTCAAATTCTCTGTTAGCCTGCTTTATCTGTTTTACACTTCACTTGACAATGCTTATGATTTTTCCTATTTTCTTCAGTTGGATCCTTCTTCCAATTTTTGAAGGATTTTTTGTGGCTAAAATAACCTCTTTCATCTCACCTTTTAACCATACCAGCGTTTTGCTTTCCTTCCACCTTTCTTAATGCATGGAATATGTCTGGACTGTGCTTCTAAGATTGTATTTCTAAATAATGCCCACACCTGTTGCACACTAGTAACCTTTGCAGCTGCACCTTTCAGTTTTTTTCTGTTTACCTTATTTTATGAAAGTTTCCCTTTGAAAATTAAATGTTAGAGCTGTAGATTTATATATTGTCCCATTTCCAGTCATTACTTCAAATTTGATCATGTTATGATCACTATTGGCAAGTGGCTCCACTATCGTTACCTCTCTCCCCAAATCCTGCGTTCCACTAAGAATTAAATCTAAAATAGCTTCCTCTCTCATTGGTTCCTGAAGCAATTGCTCCATGAAGCAGTTGTTTATTCCATCCAGGAACTTTGTCTCTAGCAAGTCCTGATGTTATATGTACCCAGTCAATATTGGGGTAATTGAAATCTCCCATTATTACTGTATTGCCTAATTGGTTATCTTCTCTGATTTCTCTTAGCATTTCATCATCTGTCTGATCATTTTGGTCAACACACATGGAATTTTGACCTATATAGATTTTACTGAGCATTTAATCTCTTGTATGATCTTTATTCTGTTGGACTCCATTCCCTCTCGGACAAAAAGTGCCAAGCCCCCACCAAGTTCATCCTCCCTATCATTGTGATATAATGTATACCCTGATATAGCACCGTCCCATTGGTTATCCTCCTTCCACCAGGTCTCTGAGATGCTGATTTTGTCAATCTCATCCTTCACTGCTATACGCTCTAACTCTCCCATCTTACTCCTTAGAAATCTGGCATTGGCATACAGACATTTCAAAGTGTGTTTTTTGTTTTTGTTAACAACCTGCTTTTAGTTGATAAGGATAATTTGGAAATCTTTAGCTCAGGTGATTTTTTACAGGAACATCGGTATATAAAAATTAAAAATAAATAAATAAATAAATATAGGTACATGGCTGCATTTGCTTTTATTGGAGCCTCTCTGTTGGGATGCCCTAACTCTCCTGTTTCATTAGTATCCTTCAAGGATACATTTCTCTGAACCATGCGCTGCTGAGTGACTGTCTGCTTTCCCCCTTGTTCTAGTTTAAAAACTGCTCTATCTCCTTTTTAAAAGTTAGTGCCAGCAGCCTGGTTCCACTCTGGTTAAGCTGGAGTCCATCTTTTTGGAAAAGTCTCCCCCTTCCCCAAAAGGTTCTCCAGTTCCTTACAAAACTGAATTCCTCTTCCCTGTTCCTGAATCTTTCAGCCTCGTACGTTGTCCTCTTGTAGGATTTCCTTTTCAGTGAAGATTGCTAAACTCTGGTGCATTATTTGTACCAGGGATAAGCAACTTCAGTCATGGACTGCCATAAATGGGTCTTATTCTCAGGATGTCCATAATCAATTTACATGATATATTTGCATCCTGTGGAGACAGTACATGCAAATATATCTCATGCATGTCCATTGTGGATATCTTGAAAATCAGGCCTGTTGTGGCACTTCAGGACCAGAGCTGCCTACTGCTGATTTATACCTTTTCAGGAATTTGAATGTCTCTACCATATGCCCTCCCTCGCCCTTTCCCTCTGCTGTTCTAGGATGGACTGTTCTAGGATGGACTATTGGCATCTAGGAATAGATGCCAATAGTCTTGAAAAAAACTTTATTGAAGTGGAGACACAAAGTAGCCCGACTCAGGCCGAGTTTCGCCATATCAGGACGGCTGCCTCAGGGGCTAAAACATAAATAAAAGTTCATATAAATACATCTTTATGTAATAATAATAAAATAAAACAATGATTAAAAACAAAGTATATGTACTGTACATGTATATAGCAATGGTGACACATAGAGTATATTATAAATTTTTAACATCAAACCTAATATAAATTAAATAAACTCACGGTTAGTACAAATGTATAATGAATTTGTAATAAAAGATGGTTTTACCTTATGTATATTCTCTTCAGTACACAAATAAAACAAATCATGTATGGAGGATCATATATACCATTATATGATCAATGAAAGTAATAAATCTGTAAAAATGCAAAAAAAGGGGGATGGCAATATTATATAGGACTTTGTTCAAATATTAAAAATTAATTAGTAGACAAATATAATGATGTATATACAGAGGTATGTGTGCATTAAAAATTAATAATTAATTGATGATACAGATAATATCTTATATGCACCTAAAGTATCAATTGATGACTTATATATCTATTCTTAAAAATCTGTATGGATATGTAATAAAACTATTCTATTTTATTTGAAGCGAAATATTTAATAAAAGTCAATTGAATAAGTGAAAAATGTGTCAAAAGTGAATTATTGAATAACAAGTGCAATAATTGTCTAAAAAAGATTGATGTATTGGAGGAAGATAATTGTTTGTCTAAAAAGGATATATGACTAATATATTAAGTGTATTGATGTATTTAATAAAGATAATTAGTTAATTAACAAGGTGGTGAAAAAATATTATTGAAGCCCTCGTAATGATTAAATTCAATACTGATGTGTGTAGTAATGAAGGAAAACCAAGTCAAATCTGTATGTGTATTAAAAAATATATATAGGAATCTAAACGAATAAAAGTAGATATGCGAGTATACAAAACTAAAAGGAAAACTAATACTCTGTTTGAAATAAAAAACAAGTGAAAGACTATCTATACAAGCAAACAACTAATATTGAATAAATATCTTTAGTAATAGCTATATCACTAAAATAGAACATGAATAATAAATCATTGTTAATGAATTGTACAATGTAAATTAGTTCTATTCTGTAAATGTGTTTTCAAACGATGAAATTATTTAATACAAAAAGATGATTTTAAAAACAGAGGGAGGCATCTATTGTCAACTAAGCCGAGTGTATAGAGCACCATTGTGAATTAATTATATATCGAATAATGATAGTCCGGACCGCGTCTGCACTTGTTATTCAATAATTCACTTTTGACACATTTTTCACTTATTCAATTGACTTTTATTAAATATTTCGCTTCAAATAAAATAGAATAGTTTTATTACATATCCATACAGATTTTTAAGAATAGATATATAAGTCATCAATTGATACTTTAGGTGCATATAAGATATTATCTGTATCATCAATTAATTATTAATTTTTAATGCACACATACCTCTGTATATACATCATTATATTTGTCTACTAATTAATTTTTAATATTTGAACAAAGTCCTATATAATATTGCCATCCCCTTTTTTTGCATTTTTACAGATTTATTACTTTCATTGATCATATAATGGTATATATGATCCTCCATACATGATTTGTTTTATTTGTGTACTGAAGAGAATATACACAAGGTAAAACCATCTTTTATTACAAATTCATTATACATTTGTACTAACCGTGAGTTTATTTAATTTATATTAGGTTTGATGTTAAAAATTTATAATATACTCTGTGTCACCATTGCTATATACATGTACAGTACATATACTTTGTTTTTAATCATTGTTTTATTTTATTATTATTACATAAAGATGTATTTATATGAACTTTTATTTATGTTTTAGCCCCTGAGGCAGCCGTCCTGATACGGCGAAACTCGGCCTGAGTCGGGCTACTTTGTGTCTCCACTTCAATAAAGTTTTTTTCAAGACTATTGGCATCTATTCCTTTGTTCAACCTGACAGCTTTCATAGATCACCTTCCTTCGTGTTTTTTGGGTCCTAGGATGGTCTAGAGCAGGGTTGCTCAAACTGATCCTTAGGCTCCCCCCTCCCCTAAGCCAGTCAGGTTTTCAGGATATCCCTAATGAATATGCATGAGATTTATATGTATGCAATACCTCCTATGTATGCAAATATTTCTGATGCATATTCATTAGGACTGTCCTGAAAACCTGACTGGCTGGGGAGGGTACAAGGACCAGTTTGTGCAGCCCTGATCTAGAGGATAGAGTGTCAGGCCGAGAACCAGGGAAGCCAGGGTCAAAATCCCACTTCTTCCACTGATGCTTCCTGTGACCTTGAGCAAGTCACTTTGCCCTCTATTGCCCTAGGTACCAAGTTAGTAGTTTTCTGCCCCCGAGAGGGCTTACAATCTGCTATTCCCAAATAGGAAAAGCAAACAATTACATCCAAATCACCTAAAGGGGTTAATGTTGATGACTGCACCATTTGGTGGTCTTCCTTTGAATTCTGTCCTCTGTCTGTAAGATGAGCTTTGTTACACCGTCTTGCAACTTTGGAATCATTAGATAGTATCAGGTTAAGTTCCCTCACATCAGTACCTCATCCACCATCTTGTACTGTCCTCTTGGACTTTCGTACCTATAAAAGGACAATTTTCAAAACCATTTCTACACGGTGAACCAGTGCTGGATCTGTGGATTTGGCCTTTTACAAAACTGCCCCACCCTATGTGACGGGAAAAAGTACTTGTACAGGGCCCGCTTGCGTGAGCTTTTACCCACAGTAACAAGAGCCATTACTGGTGGCAGGATTGGGGTGGGTTTGCATTTACAAAAATATGCACACATTTCACTAAAAAAAATAAAATAAAATAAACTATGCGCACAAATTAGCAAGAGTAAATGTGCGCAGATAGATTTTCTGGGATAATTTTCAAAGGACCTGGGTACGTATGTACGTTTCCTTTGAAAACTGGTGTAATGTCTGCAGTTAACTGATTTTTAAATCTATGCGAGCAGTTACAAAATTACCCCGAGTGCAGGACACTGAATATTTTTTTTTCACTAAACCTCATCTGCCGTACTTTCTGACCACTTTTCCATGCTTTCTTTGCTCATTCCTCATGTCACATGTCACTTATGAAAATCTTGAAGAGTACTTGAAACGGGGGCTGAGGGAAAGACCTGTCTTTAGAATTAACTCTATTTACCACTGCACCCTCTCTTGCCAGTCACAAAAGCTATTTCTAACCCAGTTTGCTGCCTTTAGATCTACCCCTTGGCTCCTCAGCTTTCTGATACGCCTCCTGTGTGGAGCAGTGTCAAAAGCCTTCCTGAAATCTGCATAAAATTTAGTCGTCCACCACAATTTTGCATATAATTAAAAAAAATAATTTGCATAGAGCATACAGTAACAATATTTAAACCACACTCCAGCCATTATTTTTTTTAAGCTGTTTCTGACACCTTTTATAGGATCAGCATAAAAACTATCCAAACAAGACCACATAGATCACTCTGTCAGACGTGAGATTGATGTGGCCTCTGAAGAAGGGACTTGTGTGGTTTTGATAGGTCACACACAACATTTGGGAATAATTCTTAATAATTCTTAATGTTGATCCAGTTTTCAGTCTAAGAGTAATACAGTTACTAGAACTATGAACTATGTTTTGGTTATTTTATTTCCTAATCATTCTGTGGTCCACATTCAGCCAATATGCGGCTGTACTAGTTAGTTGGTTTTATTTGGCTGGCTAACTAGCAGGGTATATGCAGTGGCGCAGTCACACCGCTGAAGATACCTGGCTATCTTAGTTAGCTGGTTGTGTATAATCGGCTAACTTTAGGAAAGCTCTATGACCCGACCAGAGTTAGCAGCAGAAGGTTAACTTAAGCTGCTAACTCTGCACTTCCCCAGAACGCCTCCTGCCTGCCCCCATCTTATCCAGGTAGGATTTAGCTAAATGGCTTTTGAATATGGACCTCTCTGGTCTCAACCGTTTTCCGCCTCCCCTACACACACACACACACACACACACTTCCACACACACACACACACACACACACTTCCACACACACACACTTCCACACACACACACTTCCACACACACTTCCACACACACTTACACACACACTTACACACACACACACTTACACACACACACACACACTTACACACACACTTACACACACTTACACACACACACACTTACACACACACACACTTACACACACACTTACACACACACTTTTCCCCACACACACACACTTTTCCCCACACACACACACACTTCCCCGCACACACACACACTTCATATGTTTGACATCAGCCATTCTCTCTTATCAGATTTTTTCCATCTCTCTTCACTGCCTCTGTATTCCTTCCTTCTATCACCATCCTTTACACTGCCAATTGTCCACCCCTCTCTCTTTCTATTCACCATCGCTTACCTCTTATGACTCACCTCAGACTTTAGTCTTTCCCTCTCTGGGTGAATTTCCTCACGTACTCTTTCCTCCCTTGTTTTATCCTTCTGGCTCTTCCATTAACACCTCCTTCTATAGTTCTCTCTTCTAGCCCAGTCTTCCCCTCTTGGGTGTACCCCCCTCCAATCTCCCCTTTTCCGACTCTCCTTCACAAACAGCCCTCGCCCGGGCAGCTGGGACCGGAAAACAGCTCGCTCGCTCGCTCATCCCCATGGCCACCCCACCTCCTCTCCTGCAGATCCTTTCAGTAAAGGAAGCACTAAGCTGGGCAGGATTGGGGGGGGGGGGGCAGTCATGGAGTCAGACAACGCTGTGCTTTTATTATCCCTGGGCTGCTGCTGCTGCCCTCACCTTGTTTTATGGCGATCTGGTTACCCCTGTTCCAAGTCCTCCCCTTCCCTGATAGGTGGTCCTGCCACTGTGGTCTAGGAAGGTTAGCAGTGGATCCAGGAGAGTGGGTGGACAGCCTGGGAATCTCTTGGAATATCTGAGGGACTTGCCTGGTCTGCAAAAGGCATATTTGATCGAGGAACAGCTAAAAATACTTCACAGTCAATTACCTTAGTTTGTTATATTACTTAATTATGTTAGCATAGGTTGGAGCATACGTGATGACTAAGTTAACCATGTATTCATCTTCTGAGGAACAGACACAGCTACAGTTGAATGAAACCAAACAAAAAAAATATCTAATTGTTTGTTTACTTGCAGCCCTCTTCCTAGTTGACAATCATCATGAAGTGTACCTTTGGCAAGGCTGGTGGCCAGCAGAAAATATTATTACTGGATCGGCACGTATTCGATGGGACACGGACAGGAAATGTGCTATGGAGACTGTGCTTCAGTACTGCAAAGGTGATACAAATTCACAGCAAATGGTTTCAGTTTTTTGACAAGACACGCACCCTTCCTTTCCAAGATATCCTGACTCTCCAGAGCTTGTTTTCTTTTTCCTCATTGCTGGCCATTGAAGTATATGTACAAGGAAACCTATAGTCTGTGCCTTCAGCCTCAAAAATGAATAGCAATTCCTCAATCCCACACAGGATATCAGTCCTCTGTGGGATAAAATTTTTAAAATTGGAAAGATTTGCTCCTTTGGCCAGTCGGGTACTAATCCTTTAAAGCAGCAATGCTAGCAAAAAAAAAAAACAAACTAACTTAGCTCAAGCGAACAAAATTTACTACACTTTCTTTACCGAGATTTGTTTAGCCTTTATGTGTGTAACTTTTCGAGTTACGTGCACAAAAGAACTGAAGTTTTACCATGCCAATCACATAAATTTTGTGTGTCAGTGAAGTGGTCCTGGGGTGGACTAAATTTTAGCCAGGCAGCATATATGTTGAGCGCTGTCCAGCTGAATTTAATGTGTATACATCTCTCTGGAAAAATAGCGGGCCTAGCAATACTCGGCTAAAGCCGAGAGTATAACTTTATCCGAGTATATTTAGCAGCAGACTTGTGATCCCAAGTTACCCGCGTAACTTCCCTGGATATTTTTACTGCTTGCCGGCTTACTGAATATGGACCTCTATAGGGTCCACATTCAGCTGCTGTTCAGCCCAAAAGGTTTTCAAGAGCGACACTACCTTAATCAGGTCAAAACAAAATCACCAGACGAAGGCTCCCTGATCTCCCCTCCCCCTCCCCCCCAGACCCGAGGATAGTCACCACTGCTCACATTTCTTATATGAATCACCATGGAGGGGGGGGGGTGCAAGAGCACCCTTTTTTAAATTGTCCGCACCTCCCCCCTCCTACCCCGCTATCCTGACGCACAGTGTGTCTCTCTCCTACTTCCTTGATTCTCTCCTCACACCCTGCAGAAAAGCAAAGCTGGCAGCATGGCGGGCCCAGCGCTTCTCTAACCCACGCTTCCAGGAGTGTAGCTGGCATCTCTCTGATCAGTTTTAATCAACTGCTTGAACCACATTTTTGTACTCCATATTTCTCTGGTGCACCACATTTTTCAACAGCTGTGAAATAGGAGTGATCTCAGCAGCCAGACAAAGGGGTTAGAAAAGTGCCGGGCTCTCTCCACCACCAATTATGCTGTCAACTGGGGAAAGGGCTGCAGGGTGGAAGGAGGGAACTGGGGTGATGAGAGAGAGAGTCTCTTTGTGCTGGCACTAGGGCCAGGTAAAATATTTTTAGAGGGGGACACTTGCAGTCCCTCCACAGGATAACGCCTCTGAGTAGCACGGGCATTGAAGGTGAGACTCAGCCTAATATCACACCCAAACCTGAGCCCAAGGGTTATGGTCCCACATCTTGAAGGGCCACTGAGGAAACTGCTTTACAATGGTTGTGTAAAATAAAAAGGTAGGGGGGGAGGAGGAGGAGGTTGGGATGATGTGTTAGCATTATGACAAGAAGACTGAAAGGGAGACGGCAGGTTTAGGTCTGGTACTTGGTGAGGAAACCCATCTCACTGTTAAGTCCTTTCATGTTTGTTTTAAAGCGTCTGACTAGTTTAATTTCAAATGTCTTATGTTTTTGTCTCATTCTGAAGTCCTCTCTGAATAATTACTGCAAGCCAAATTACTGCATCCATGACTTTATGATCGAAACACCAAAAGGGAATTTCAGTACTACTGTAACTTCTTGCATTCTTATGTAAAATCGTCCTTCCTCTACACTCAGGCAGGCCAATCCACACCAGTGGGTTTTGCATGCCTACCAGTAGGTGAATCGCTGATGTCACTGATATATAGCCCTGCCCCACAGCCCGCCAGTGGGGCTGTGGGGCAGGGCTGTGGGGCAGGGCTATATATCAGTGACATCAGCGATTCACCTACTGGTAGGCATGCAAAACCCACTGGTGTGGATTGGCCTGCCTGTGTGGCCTGCCTGTGTGGAGTTGGAGGATACTGCTTGTCGTTTAAAAAAAAAAAAAATTGAAATCTCGTCAGATTTATATTCAGTCAATCTGATTAAAAAGGTATCACTTGCAAATTTTGTTGACAGTTCATTTCTACAGATATAAATGAACAAACATAGTAACCACACTACTTTATTCAAGACAGAAAAGAAAGGAAACCTAGGGAGAAAAACATCATAAACAAAAGCCCCTGCTTTCTTTTGATGCCATAGCAAAACTATATAAATGTGCCATGGAAGAGCCTCATAACTTTCTAATTCTTGCTAGAGAGTCTACCTCTGAATTGCTTCAAGAAACCGGGGTCTGTGATCATAACATTGTCATTTGGCATTTCATGTACTGATGCACAGATGACTTCTTTCTTTTTTGTTTCTCATAACATCATTAAAGCAATTGAGAGAGGCGTTAGGGGTGGACAATAAAGGCGTGTTGCTTAGAGGTCAACATTCGACGACATGGTGATTGGCAGATTTATCCGTGGGAAATTGGGGACATAACATGGCTATGGATATTCAGTGAAACTTGTGCACATAACTTGGATATTCAGCGGGAGACTTATGTGAGTTTATCTGGATAAAGCAAGCTTGCTTACCTATAAACCGGGTTCTCCAGTCAGCAGGATGAATTAACTATATCTCATGGATGACATCATCTGACAACACCAAATGAACCCATCTCTCATAGCTCAGAAAAACTTTACCAAGCATGCATAGGATGCCCTATATGTGCATTGCCTTGCGAGCCCCACTGCCATTTGCAGAGCTTAAGCTTTAGTGAGGTAGTCGACTCTCCAAGGGTGTAGGAGGGTAATATACATGGCTAATTCATCCTGCTGTCTACAGAGAACCCTGTTTACAGGTAAGCAAACTTGCTTTCTTCGTCAGCAAGTAGAGCCGAATTAGCCATGACTCTTGGAGTCCCCAAGCTGAGGGTTGCACAGCAGAGCAATTACTGAAGAAGCAAACCAGCCCCACCAGTGGAGAGTGGACTATTGGGAGAGCAGCCACGCAGAACTGCTTGCCCAAAACTACTGGTCACTTCTTGAAATGTTGTCCAGACAATAGTAGGGTGGGAACATGTATACAAATGACTAAGCCGCAGCTTTGCAAATGGCCTTAGTGGAAGCAGTCTTGAGGTGAGCTATTGAAGCCACCATGGCTCTCACATGATGAAGCTTGATAGATTCTGTAATCTGTAAACTACCCAGTGCATAATAGTGTGCAAACAGTCTGCTAACCAATTGGACAGTGTTCTGTTGGCTACTGGTACTCCCAATCTATCAGGATCAAAGAGGTCAGTATTCAGCACCACTTATCCAGCTAAATGGCACTGTCTGAAAATGTGGCCGTGCTGACAGGCTGCCACTTAGCCGGCTGTTTATCTGGATACGTGAGGGGTAGGACAGGCATTCCAGGGAGGAATTTATCTGGCTAACTTACAATGCATGTTGATGGCCCTATTAGGTATTCCCGCGCGATTCAGTAAGTAAAATGTGCAGCCAAGCAGCATATTTTACTTTCAGAAATTTCTCCGGGCACCAGGAAAGTGCACAGAAAAGCAGTCTGAGGTCCCGAAAGTTTAAAAAAAAAAAAAAATTGAAATAGGCCCGCGGCTCGCGGGTTGAAAACCGGATGCTCAATATTGCCGGCGTCCGGTTTCCAAATCCATGGCTGTCAGCGGGCTGGAGAACAGACACCGCCAAAATTGAGCATTGGCTGTCAAACCAGTTGACAGCCGCCACTCCTGTCCGAAAAGAGGCTGGATAAACTTATGTGACTAACTATAAGATAGCCAAGTATATTCAGTGACAGAGACACACTGCTAAATATCTTGGCCAAGTTAGTTGATAAGTTAATCCAGCTAACTTTCTCAGCCGGATAGTGGCTGAATATTGGCCTCAAAAGATACAAACTGTTGAAAGGCTTCATAATGAGGTTGAGTCATTCTCGAATAATACACAGGGACGGTAACTTCAAAACAAGCACGCGGGTGTGTATGGGCGCGCAAGTGGACATATGCTAGAATTTTAAATCATACGCGCATTTGCACGCGTATAATTTAAAATACGCCTATAAACGCATCCGTGTTCTCCTAATTTTAAGCTGTTACTCAAGCAAACATACTTCTTGTATCTTCCTTAGAACTTGGTCAGCTTTAACTTGCACAGTTAAGCAGATTTTAATACATGCTTGCGTGAAGAACATTCCCAGTTTTGCCAAGTAGTCCCCCAGTTTGCCTAGTCTATCTCGAGGTCATCCAGACCCCTCTCATTCTTCAGCCTGCACTTCCTCCAGTTGACCCAGACTGGAGGAAATAAAAAGTGATTTCTACAGACTTAAAAAAAAAAAAAGTGATTTCTACAGACTTAAACTTCATCAGGAGCAACAGTAAATATATGTGGTTAACAAGCTGCCACACGCTGCGGCCTTCAGTTTTAAGATAGGGATTTACACACACAACTGTTGGCCCTGCCCTAAATGTCCATGCCCTGCCCTTTTTTAGCATGTGCATATACATGTGTAATTAGCAGCTTTTAACATCCACGGCGCTCATGCACAGCCCACATACTCGCATGTATGGGCCTTTCAGCATGAGCAACACTTTTAAAACAGTCCAAAGAGTGTGCATGCATAAGGAATAAGGGAGTGGAAAAGGGGTGGGGTATGGGTATTCCGGGGCAGGGCTAGGACTTACACCCGTAACTCCAAATTTTAAACTGAAAACTGCAGCAGGTGCACGCTAGAGAACCGCATAATTTTACTGCTGCTCCTGATGAGGAGCAAGTCTGTAGATCTCGTGTTTTAGGGCTTATAAGATAGGGTGAGGGGTTGAGAGTCAACTAGGGGGCATGTTAGATGAAGAAACAGGGAGGCCTGAAAGACTTTGCTATTAACTGGACAAACTGGTGGACTAATGGCAAAACTGGGAATGTGCCTCACGCGAGAATGTGTTAAAATTCGCTGACATAGGCGTATAAAAGCCAAAAAGGTACTATGGAATTCACGTGCTAGCTGTGCTAGAGTAACCTTTTAAAATTAGCAGCATACTTACATGTGGTTAGTGCATTTTAAAACATACACCTGCAAGTGTGTGCACAATTACAAATTCTAGCGTATCTTTGCTGATATGTGCGTATTTGGGCGTACTCATGCAGCATGGATTTAGCCAAGGGAAGTCTTGCCTCGCAAATCTACATTTTTTTGAAGGGGTGAATAAACATGTGGATAAAGGTGAACCGGTAAATGTGGTGTATTTGGATTTTCAGAAGGCATTCGACAAACTCCCGCATGAGAGGCTTCTAAGAAAACTAAAAAGTCATGGGATAGGAGGTGATGTCCTTTTTGTGGATTGCAAGTTGGTTAAAAGACAGGAAACTGAGAGTAGAGTTAAATGGTCAATTTTCACAGTGGAAAAAGGTAAACAGTGGAGTGCCTCAGGGATCTGTTCTTGGACAGGTACTTTTTAATATATTTATAAATGATCTGGAAAGGGGGTACGAGTGAGGTGATCAAATTTGCAGATGACACAAAATTATGCAGAGTAGTTAAATCTTAAGCAGATTGTGATGAATTGCAGGATCATCCTGCGAGACTGGAAGATTGGGCTTCCAAATGGCAGCTTAAATTTAACATTGACAAGTGTAAAGTGATGCATATAGGGAAAATTAACCCTTGCTATAGTTACACAATATTAGGTTCTATCTTGGGAGATACCACCCAGGAAAGAGATCTAGCTGTCACAGTGGATAATACATTGAAATCATTGGCTCAGTGTGCTGTGGCAATCAAAAAAGTAAACAGAATATTAGAATTATTAAGAAGGGAATGGAAAATAAAACTGAGGATGTCATAATGCCTCTGTATCGCTCCATGGTGAGGCTATTTTATAATACACGTGCATATACGTGCGCAAATTATAAAATAGCCGCGTACCTGGGCGCACACTGGTTTTAAAGTTACCATCCCTGTGAACAACTCCATCTGCACAAACTGCTGCCCTAAATCCAACCACAGGTGTTTTTGGGGGGGGGGGGGGGGGGGTTGCAGTTACATTTAACTGGATATTCAGGCACTCACTTAACCAGCTAAGTGTGATTAATTTAACTACGTCTGCACTGCTGCCGCTCAGTATCGACCTCTTAATATCTGCTTGTACCTCTTGTATAGTGAAGATTTGCACACTGGAAATGGTCTATTCAGCCATTGGAGTAGTTGGTTCCTCTTTATTTGGTCTGTAAATCTTGTCAGAGTACAAAATACAAGCTAGCTCTTAACATTCTAAATCCAGTAAAATGTTGATTCAGATTTCGCATTCAGGAGTATCTAGTCTGAAAGAAGTTTTAAAGGGTTATTAACCTAAATGTGAAAAAGAAGAACTTAGAGCAAGCCAGAACATAAAAATATAGCACTAACTAGCACTTTATTAGTCTTTCTGGCAGGCAGCCCTGATACAAACCTTAAGTGGATTTTAGGAAGCTTGTGTCTTAGCCTTACACTTCAAAGCAGTTACTTTTTGTGCATAAATCTTTTTTTTTTTTTTTTTTTTCATTTTTGAGAAACTGATTGGTCACCTTAGCTTAGTTTTGAAATAACCAGTCCAGAGAACTGGCAGTGGAGAAGTTTTTTTTATTGTTTGCTAGAGTTATAGTGTTGTGTTTTTTTTTTCATAAGATAGGACATGGGCATAGGGAGTAGGTGTACATGTAATGTTAACTTCTGTATCCCCAGTTCTGCTCTATGATATTGCTTATTTTTAAACAATGACGTACAAATGCACACAGGTCAATATTCGGCAGCCTGGTGAATGGGAAGATTAGCAGGGTAACTTTACCAAGATATTCAGCCAGGTGAGTCTGCTGCTGAATATATACCCAGGGAAAATTACCAGAGTAACTCCAAGACAGTGATTTTTTTCCGACCAGGCTTACCTGTGCATAATTTTTTGCATATCTTCAAACTTCAGACAGACTCTATATATTGTATGACTTATGTTCCTGTGTTAGGCATGGTTCTAGAGAATTCAGGTGGTTGCTGATGAGAAATTTGCTATTAAGTTGTTGATCCAGAGACCTTGTATTTTGTAAGTGTACTGCTAATCCATCTCGTGACTAAATTGTTCAAAGACTTCTTGGCTAAATTGTAGAACTGGACTATGTCTGAAGTACCAGATTACAGTATTCTAATGATAAAAGTATTTATACTGACTGTTTTCTAATCATTTTGCTACCAGGTATTTCACCTGCATAATTGTTTCTTTTTTTCTAAAATAAGTAATGTTTCCTAGTGTTTCCGTACGCTCTCCACTTTCACAAATATTAGGCAGCCCTACAGAAACATGCAGGCAGTAGTACAAATAGCTAACGTACATAGAAATTGTCATAGTGCCTTGTCTAGTTTTCCCAAGAATGCCTCAGAATTTCTTTGTGTTTTCATAGGACATGATAAAAGCTATGCATATCTGAAAAGTGCTGCAGATCGCAATACAGTGTAATCTGAAATTGTGTGTACAAAATAACCACATATGGAAATTAAAAAACAAACAAACACTTTACAGAAATATGACAGCAGATAAAGTCTGCAAGTCCCATTTAGTCTGTCCATTTCCCCTTCCTTTTGGAGTAATAGAAACCTCCCTTGAACTCTGGCTCTACCCTCTCACAGATCTTCTGTGGTTACCCCATGTTTTTGGGTTTTTTTTTTAATTCTAATATTGTTTTTTGATTCCACCACTTCATCTGTGAGGGTGTTTCGTGCATCCCAACACCCACTATGACCGTTCCCATGAAGAAATATTTCCTTATTTTAGTCCTCAGTCAATTTCCTATTCCATGACTGCCTAGTTCTAGAAATGACCTTTATCAGGAGAATGCTTATTAGAAAGCACTGCACTTAAGTGGGTAGATCTGATGTCTCCTGTTGGTATTGATGTTGTGACAGAAGTAACAGAGATGGATGAAATATCTGTAATCATGTTAAGACATGACATGGGATTTAATTATTCAGTTTGTATGATGATTCTAGAGCCCTTGGTCTGAGCTCCATAAACTGTGTTCCTTCCTTGAGTGTGTCTGGTCAGGTTTAAAAAAAAAATCCAGTCAATAATCCAGTGCAAGAAAAAGATAAAAGCCGTAAATGGGCATGTCCTGTGATTGCAGTAAGGATGTGTGACCATTTTACTGCTCTGAAATAAATAATTTAAAAAACATGGCTCTGAATGAAAACCTACTTGTTCACATAAATGAATTTTCTCTAAATGTACAAATTAAGTGCATAAATAGTGATAATGTGGATCACTAACCATAATTAAACAGACCAAAAAAATCTCTTGATGAGGTTGCTGAATATTTTCTTCATACTTGTGTATTCATTTTTAAGGAAAAAACGTAAAGAAACCTCCAAAATCCTACCTGATACATGCTGGTCTGGAACCGCTGACATTTACAAACATGTTCCCAAGCTGGGAACATAGGGAAGACATCGCTCAAATCACAGAACAGGTAAGGATACTTGATATCTGGAAGACCTTGCCTAGGGAGACGAGAGTAAAGCAAAAAGGTGCCCGAATGTGAGTGGGGGAGAGAATGGGGTGTCATTACGTGGGGGGAGAGAATGGGGCATCATTACGTGGGGGAGAGAATGGGGCGTCATTATGTGGAGGCAACTAGGCAGACCAAGAGATTCTGTTTAACGTCAACTGTGTTGCGGTATAAGGAGCCTGCTTTTTTAAAACTGTTTGGCTATTCCTCGGCCTACCCTCCTCCACCACCAAGCCCTTACAAATGCTCCAGAATGCCATCGCCAGGATCATCACCAACTCAAGGAAAGCTGATCACATTACCCCTATACTCAAAGAACTCCACTGGCTCCCCATCGCATCCCGAATTCTCTTCAAAATTCTAACCATAGTGCACAAGTCCATCCACTCGCACAATTCCAATTGGTTGGATGAACCCTTTCGTCCTATACGCACTGAACGACCCACTCGCACTGTCAACAAAGGCACCCTCTCCATTCCCCCTTTGAAAAAAGCCCACCTCTCCTCTACTAGGGACCGTGCACTATCCATTGCAGGCCCTAAACAATGGAACGCCCTCCCTACCACTCTCAGGCTAGAGCCATGCTACGCCAAGTTCAGAAAAAAACTTAAAACATGGCTCTTCCGACAAGCCTACCCTGATTAAATACACTGACTTCCACAAGTATCTTGCCTTCACTGACTTCCGCAAGTATCTTGCCTACGCCTTGTATATTCCTGTAAATAGTCCGTTGCAGTTTTATTTATTGCTTTAATTCCTCCTCCTCCTGCTCTTTGTATACTCCTCCTTGTTCGCCCTCCCTGTTCATTGTAATTTCTGCCTTTTAAGTTACATTGTAAACCGGTATGATGTATGCATACTAATACCGGTATATAAAAGTTTTTAAATAAATAAATAAATATGGTGGTGGCATGGGGGCTGTGTTTATCCTTGAATACAGTGAGTCAGAGAAGGTTCTGTATGGAACTTCTTGCCAATAAAATGCATGGAGTGGAAGGAGCAAATGTCTGAGAGTATAGTTGGCTGGAATACAGGATATTATTAATAGAGATTCGCAGTCCAAAAAATGTTTTCTTTTGTTAGGGGAAGTTCTCATCCGAATTCCATTTCTTTGGAAACTTTTTCATTATTTTTTTGTTTCAGTAAATAGTATGTACTATTTATGATTTTGCAAATGGTGCGAACTAAGAAGAAAAGGAAATTTTGTGATTTTTTTAATTTTGTGATTTTCTTTTTCTATTTTCTTTTTACTGTCTTTTAATTTAAAAAAATGAAATATGAACTGTCATTGATATCTATGTTTCAAACAAAAGCATATCCCTAATTATTAATACCCAGGTTCAGTGGTTTATGGTTTGGAAATGTTCATCTTGTGAAAAAAAAAAACAAGAACATTTTAGCTAGTAATAGGAATAATCTTCCCCATGGGCATTAAAAGTGATACAAACAGGGCATTAGCTGCTAATAAATGTCTGGCCCAGGGGTATTTGTTGCTTCATTATATTTATCAAATGTGGAAAAAGTTACATCTGTTAATATGACCTTTAGCCAGTGGGTATTAACATTTAAAAGCTGATGGTGTAATTTAGGTACAGCTTTGTTAATTAAGTGGAATATATCCTTCTGCCCTTGGGTATAACAAACTGAAGTCATGTTATTCAAAGTGATTCTTGTAGCATATTGGTTATAGAAATAAACAAAAGAATTGACTTCTGATGTAACAAACCCTCTTTATAAAACATTGCTGGCAATCAGGCCGTCGTTTATAATCAAGTACCACTTTATTTGCATAGTGGCTCACCATTGCCAACTAATATAATGTTGGGGAGAGTTCCCAGAAAGAATAAATCTAGAATTGTCTCCAGTCACTGAGTTCTTGAAGAGGGGAGTGTAAGGGGTGGGGACATTGTGAAACAGATCATTTCTTGGGACAGGTAGAGCTCTGGGTACCTTATCAAACAGTTAACTGGATCATTAGTTTCTTTTGAAACCTCATTTTCAGCACTGTGGAGTCAGCCTCCTTGACGTACTAATGTCTGTTTTATGAAGTTTGGAAATAATGTTTAACTCTTAACTTACCACATTTTTAGATTGAGAATAAGTTTTCATGTTCATTTGTGCAATTGTAGCCACCATATTGCTTTAGGAGAAAATTGCGGTCTTACAATTGTTTTACCTTTTAAAGAACCAACAAAAAAAGGTGTGGTGAGCACACAGGTGAGTCTGAGTTTGAGACCATGCCGGTAGACTTGAGGAAAGCCACTACTTATCCCTAGGTGTTGGCAGCATCAGATCCATCTCTTCTTTGGGCTTTTGCCAAATACTTGTGACCTGTATTGGCCACGGTTGGAAACAGGAAACTGGGCTTAATGGACCCTCAGTGAGACCCAGTATGGCAATGCTTGTGTTCTACTGTTCAGGATTCTTCTTCACAATTCATTTCAACATCTTTGGTGTTGGTCCTTTTTGGAGGTATTATAACCTGCTAGTATTCCAGTTTTCTCCAGAACCAATATGGCTACTAGATTTGTACTAAAGTAACAACATAAGAGATCATGTAAGTTTGAGCTTTAGTGACCACTCAGGCCCTCTTTCAATCCTGATTCATATCTTAGGACTTTAGCTCCAAATTGCACTCTTAAGGGTAGATTTTCAAAGGGTTACGCGCGTAAGGTACCTACCCCTGCGCACACCGAGCCTATTTTGCATAAGCTCGGCGGCGCGCACAAGCCCCGGGCCGTGCGTATGTCCTGGGGCTTTCAAAAATGGGCGGATCGGGGGCGGGGCCGGGGCGTGGAGATGGGGCCGGGGACATTCCCAAGTCCTCCGGCACATTGGCTGTGCTGGAGGTTCGCCCGCCGGCAGGCGTAACTCCATCAAATTAGGTAGGGGGGGGATTTAGGTAGGGCCGGGGGAGGGGTTAGATAGGGGAAGGGAGGGAAAGGTGGGGGGGATCCATAAAAAAGTTCCCTCCAAGGCCGCTCCGATTTCGGAGCGGCTTTGGAGGGAACAGGGAAAGCCATCGCGGCGCCCCTTGGGCTCGGCACGCGCAAAGTGCACAAGTGTGCACCACATTGCGCGCGCCAACCATGGATTTTATAACATGCGCGCAGCAGCGCGCACATGTTATAAAATCAGGTGTACATTTGTGCGTGCCGGGTAGCGCGCACAAATGTACCCCCCACGCGTAAAATTTAAAATCTGCCCCATAGCATCTTAACTTACTTAATTCTTTTACCTGAATGACATTTCTTGCTGTTTGGCTTTTCTAGGATGCCGAAGTGTGCAATCGGATAATCCTTGTAGAAGATGTGTTAGCCAAGCTCTGTAAAACTCTGTATCCACTGGCAGATCTTCTGGCCAGGCCTCTGCCTGAGGGAGTTGATCCTCTAAGGCTTGAAATTTATCTGTCCCACGAAGACTTTGAGGTAAATGAGAGGAGAAAGAATGGATGGCTTTATTTTTAGAATTTAATACAGCCATGGGAAGTTATCTGTTCTCGAACTGGAGAGTTCCTTAAAGCAGTGCAACAGCACCCAGTGACGTACTATCCTCCAAATTTAGAGCATGAAACCATGTTGCACACTGTTAACATCTTGTAAAAGTAGAGTATATCTTGCAAGTAAGAAACACCTTTGATGTACTGCTGGTAGTTAATTCATTAATATGGTATTCACTAGTGTGATTATATTGATAAAACTAGCTAGGGAGGGATTTTTTATTCCATTAACTTATGGAAAGTGAAAGTAAGAAAGAATAGTAAAATCCTCACTGCACTTCAGTAATAAGGGAACCTCAGATATCCCTGAGCTGTTAACTGTAAACAACCTGCAATCCAAAATGTCAATTAAGTAGGCCCTTTCACAGATTACATCTGAAAAAAATGTGTATGCTTGTAAATAGTTCATTGCAGGAAGTCTGAAGGTGAGGATTGTTTTTGCCAATCAGATGTAGTGCCTGTGTCCAGATGCTTTCTAATACAGAAATGTGTGGGAAGCTAACTGAGTAGTGTACAATATTCAGGATGAATATATATGCGCTATTATTGTTTTGCCACTTTATGCTTATTATCCTTAGACTTTGTGATCAGCATGTGATTTTAACATTTGTTCTTTTAAACTATAGAAAGCATTAGAAATGACAAGAGAGGAGTACAATGCGCTACCTTCATGGAAACAAGTCAACATCAAGAAAGCAAAAGGACTTTTCTAGCTTTTCTAGTCGTCATGTGAAGATTGGCGTTATCTGTTGTCACTGTCAACACCTTTTGTACCAGAAAATTGAGGTGTCTTGTGATGAGATTCAGAACCAAAACTGGCCCGATCTGAAGTTAGTGCTGATATACTGCCTGTTCCTCACTTGTGTAATATTATAAATGTGCAAGAGAACCCTTTGGGGTACATTGCTGTCACAGCAACCCGGAGGGTTAATGTTCATATATAGTTTCCTCCTTGCGCACGAAAACAGTAGTTCCTCAAGCTAATGCAAGTATGTCCTCTTGCTACAAACTTGTCCATTTTCAAGCAGTTCTCTTACAAGTATTATTTTTTTGTTTGTGGATTATAAAGAATTTATATTTATATAAAACACGGTATAGAATAAGTATTTAACGTTGCAACATGTATTCACTTTTTAAAAGATTTTTGTGTCAAAACAAAAACCGAAACAGTGGTTGATGGCAGTTGCTTCTTCTGAGTTGAATTTGCCATGGATTATGTATCTTTCTATGCATCTTGCAGCGTTCCCCTTTGCAATAAGTAATGAATTGTTTTCAGTGCTATGGCAGGTGCTAAGACAGAGCATTGTATTTATGGCATGGGTTTCTTGCAAAACTATGCAAATTGACCTTTATACTTTAATATCCAAAAATATGTATAGTGCCTTGTTTTTGTGTACAGTTTCTATACAGAAAAGACTAGTCTGCATTTTGAGGATGGATTAAGAACGTTGTTGTACTTTATAACACTAGAATAAAAAGAAAATCTCAGTTTCTAATATTTGTTGTAAACATTGACTGTGTCTTTTGTGATAAACCTAAAATAAAAGCTTCCGAATAAACCATCCAGAATCTTATCCCTTTCGTGTGACACATTTTATGTTGCCGTTGGTGTTTACCTACCTGTTCCAGGTTATAACTGAAGAGTCTCAGCCAATCAGAAGATGGAGACAGAGCAGTTATTCCTCCTTAATTTTGTGTTAACCTTCTGTCAGATTATTGTAAGAGATTCCAATGGGAGTGAGGAATAACTATTTTTCCAGGGTTTGTGAAGTGAGTATAATTGTTCAGTGTTCCTATTTATTCTAAATTGAGGTTTCCTAAACATAGTCATCGAGAGCTGTTACCCAGTTGGATTTTTAGGATGAATATGCATGAGATCTGTTTGTATGTACTGCCTCCATTGCATGCAGATACATTGCATGCATATTCATTATGGAAATCCTGAAAACCTTACTAGGGTACGGCATATGAGGGAAAAGTCTGCAGACCCCTCTTCTAACTAAATGAAAACTAAACTAGTCTATTAGTGCCTTTACTATTGAAATGCAACTATTTTCCAGTTATGGTTTTCAGATAGAAAAATGTATCTTCTAAATTATTAGAAGACAGTAGAGCGAAGGAGTGTAGCCTGGTGGTTAGAGCTGCAGGGTTCAAATCACGCTCACGCTCCTTGTGACCTCGGGCAAATCACTTTAACTTCTGTTGCCTCGGGGCTGGGGGGGGGGGTAAATTTCAAAAGCATTTACACACTTAAAATTGGGTTTTACGTGTGGAAATGTCATTTTTCCCTGTGCAAGTGGTCTTTTGAAAATTGCTATAATATATACCATTGAATTGTCAATAGGTTTTACCTACGTTAAGTGTACTTAATGTGTGTAAATGACTTTTGAAAAATGCTGATTTACCCCATAAGGAGGTAATTTGAAAGGAGTTACACGTGTAAATGTAACACATTGTTCATTTTTCAAAAGCTCATGTGTAAATGTACTTACACATGTAAAACCTATTGACAATTGAATGGCACATATTGTAGCAGTTTTCAAAAGCTCTCTTACTTGCGTAAAGTGCATTTACACGTGTACAACCCAATTTTAATTATGTAAATCCTTTTGAAATTAAGGCCCTCTGGGAATAGGAAAGACCCTGTTGTACCTGAAGGTAGTCTGCTTTGAAGTGTCATGAAAGGCGGAATGTAAATTTAAAAAGATATATTATTATTAGTTGACTTTAGATTGAGCAGAGTGCATCCTGAGTGCTGGGAATGAGATCAGCAGATAAAATCACAAAGGTCATCTCATAAGAACATAAGAAGTTGTCAGACTGCGGGTCCATCAAGCCCAGCATCCTGTTTCCAACAGTGGCCAATCCAGATCATAAGAACCTGGCAAGTACCCAAACACTAAGCAGATCCCATGCTACTGATGCCAGTAATAGCAGTGGCTATTTTCTAAGTCAACTTGATTAATAGGTAATGGACTTCTCCAAGAACTTATCCAAACATTTTTTAAACACAGCTACAATAACTGTACTACTACTAACCATATCCCCTGGCAGCAAATTCCAGAGCTTAATTGTGCGTTGAGTGAAAAATAATTTTCTCCGATTAGTTTTAAATGTGCTACATGCTAACTTCATGGAGTGCCCACTAGTCCTTCTATTATCCAAAAGAGTTAAATAACCAATTCATATTTACCTGATCTAGACCTCTCATGATTTTAAATACCTCTATCATATCCCCCCTCAGCCGTCTCTTCTCCAAGCTGAACAGTCCTAACCTCTTTAGTCTTTCCTCATAGGGGAGCTGTTCCATCCCCTTTATCATTTTGGTTGCCCTTCTCTGTACCTTAGTTTGCCCATTTCCCTTTGCTAGTGCAGTACTTGATTTCTGGCTTTGCTGGCACAGTAACACACTCCAGAGTGTACATGGTGGTGGGATATTGCCACTTCACAGATGGTAGCTACAATAGTGTCCAAAAATATAGTATGCACCTTGTTGTGCCTTACAACATTTAATAATTTATACATTTGAACAATTCTTTATCACTCTAGCAACAAAACAATTGTTGCCTTGCCCCTTCTCCCTTCCCTCTTCCCATCATTGTTCTCTGCTTCAGAAGCAGAGGGAAAAGAGGAATTTGTTTCAGAACAAATAAGTATGGGAGTAACTTGCTGCTGTGGCTTTTACTACCCTTAAATCAATAAGCCTGGTTCTTTTGATGCAACTCCAACATTGCTCTCTGCTTCCACGACAAAGGGTGAAGGGAAATTGGATTCAAACAGCAGCCAACGAGGGAAACTGATAAGCATGGGGGGGTACCTGCATGGCGAGGCAGATACTAACATAAGCTTGCTGGGCAGACTGGATGCATCATCTGGTCCTTTTCTGCCGTTATTTCTATATATCTATTTAGACGTTGACAGGAGCATCCAAGTACTACAAAGGGTTTCGAGACCATAGATCCCAGAGTGCGTACGTACAATCAGCTAATCTGTATGTATTTAATACAACTGAGTCTATGTGGTATATATCTGTGGACTCTTTCAATTTTGTATTCAAGTTCAATACAATGTATAATGATTAATCATGTCTGACTGTTGCTGGAGCACAGGGTTTAAATTGAGAATGTTATGATGCATGGTGCTCCTATAGCTTCGATTTTATTTCATAGTTTTATTAGCTATAACTGCTTAATCCACCATGGAATGTTTAATCTGATTTGTCCTAGTTGGGGGAGGGGAGTGCACTCTGAAAACACTCTTCGGGCAGGTCTGGATTTCCTCAGTGTGTACAGGAGCAGGGTTTTCAGCGGACAAGGCAGGTATTGAAGTACTGGGGAATGCAAAGTATGTATGAATGTGTACATAAAAAATAAAAAATACATGATATAAACATTTCATGAAACCCAGTTTTCTTCTTCAGTACAGAAATTTTGCACATGGTCATGCCAGTCGTTCATTTTGTGAATTTCTGTGAAATACATTAACCATTGGTGGTTTTTCCCTTCAGGTGCTAGGTAAAAATGGAGTTAGCTGGTGACTGTAGTTACTAACCAGTGGCAAGGAAGCTGTAAAAATGATGATGACCGTGTGTTCTGGCCTTCAGTGGAACTGAATTGGCCTGCTTCCCTATAGAAAATTTAAAAAATGGGGTTGGAGGCATCCAGGCCACATGAAAAGCAGGAGCTGGGGGTCATTGAATGCTGTACCATCTGCGACAGAAATTTGAACAAAATTGGTCAAAACAGTTCAGACGTTATTAGGGAGGAGGAGGTGGGGGACGTATGCGGTGATTGACAAGGTCGGTTTCTCAATAGGAAACTAGGTAAAAACCTTGTGAAGTCAAGGTTACAACATTTTATAGAAAGATTTGTAAGCAGAAAAGTAAATGGGATCCTGGACAGGTTAAAAAAAAACATGGACTTTATAAAAAAAAAAAAAAAAAAGGAAGAATTGGGGGTGCCTCAGTTTTATAGATAGTAAGCTATAGTGACAGCCAGAACTGAAGTATGATGACTTGATTTTTTATTTTATTTATTTATTTTATTTTTTTTGCCCCTAGAGGGCTGCAAGTACAAAGTACGTCTCTAAGAACGTCACTCTTTCATAGTGGGCCAAAGAGCTGCATTGGGAAAAACAAATGTGAATTATAGAAAAGCACAACAATCTCTCTAGATGCCAGGTTACTCTTGAACTCATTTGTAGTTCAAGAATACGGAGAGAAAAATACTGTAAAGGTCGTACATGTGATGGATTTTCTGAATACAATGAGGGAAAGATTAAAGAAAGGCTTTGCATTAACAGAAGTATATAGTATAAAAAAAAAAAAAAAAGGTGTTTCAAGCAAACCGCAGCATGCAAAAAAGCAATTGAAAGATCTGGTCTGCAAATGAAGTCGTATAAAAAAAAATCCCTGCAAATGTAATTATTTATAATTGAAGAAATGTTTGTTCTTATGACGAGATTTAAAGTAATATTTTCTGACATACAACATGGCATGATTGCTGTCATGTCTAGGGATGTTATGGGTTCCCCTGTTGTTACTATGTAATTAACAGGAATCGCTTAGAGACCACAGATTTTACCATGGAATAAAAACCCATTTGTGCACAATTTTATTATCAATGCTAATGAGCTTGGAGCAAAACCATGCTAAACATTTTTTTGCTCATTGTCATGGCCAGGAAATTCATGCATTCTCTGCTGTGGCGATGTGTGAACTTAGCCCAGGATCAGCAAACTAGCATGGACCTAAAGGGGCTTCATGGATCATGTGAGCCACCCCTCCTCTGCCAAGTGTCACAGAAATGACCTACTGGTTCCCCCTCAACCCACAACCCGGCATCCTCACCCTCTCGAAGGGCCTAAATGTAGTAGAGTCAAGCTAGGTAAGACCCACCCCATAGTATTAAAAATTCCCTCACAGGCCCCCTCCCCTCCTGAACTTATCCCAAATGGGGAAGGTTTTCTAGGGATAAGAGTGAACTCTACATGCTTCTGCATCGCCGTCACCATATTCCAAAATGGTATCTGACACCTAGTGTCACTTTGCCATGTGCTGGGAGAAAGAAGCATTAGGAGTCAGCCAAGCACCATTGTGGAAAATGATGTCAATGGGGCAGGAGTGAATCCCACCCGTCCCTGCCCCATATGTGGTAAATTCAGGAGACCAGTACTTGAACTGCCAAAAAATGGAGTATCATAAACATTCACAAAAAAACAGATAATTTACATATTATATAAAGATACCATCATACTAAGGAGCCATGTGAGAAACAGAAGCATTGTGACTTTGCCCACTAAAGCTTATAAATCGTTCTACTCACACAAATGTTTTGGCTGCACTTCTCAATCATAGGTCTCCAACAGTTTATAATTTAATTTTTTTTTTGCAATTAAAATACTACTTCCCAACTGGCACTTATCTTTCAACAGGCACTTATCTTGTAGAAGTACCGCTGAGTTCTCTTTCAAAACCCGATCACAGACTGTTTTCTGTTCTTCATCAGGGGCTTAAACTTATGCAGTATCAAAACTTGCGGGTCTAAAAGAATAAATCCGTTCACCATCATCGTAAATTTTATGAAAAAGAAACTGTTCAGTACTTCACGTCAATATACGAAACTGTGCCTCAGCTGTCAGATTACCCAGCACCCCAGCAATGTGGAAAATGTGTGCGCCGATGTCATTTTAAATGACTCAACTGTTTTCATTTAAACCAATCATTGGCATGGTGTTGAAAATTGTTTTATGTAATTATTTTTTGAAAAAAGTATTTTGGAAAAGAGAACCAGATGCTATAAAAACGCTAATCAAAAATGTGGTATGTAAAAGATTTACAACATGTTTCTATGCAGAGTTAGCAAAAATGTCATATTAAAGTAAACCAGTTAGGAATTAGTGTCCTAACAATCAGGGCAGATACAGTAAAAATCATGGGAGAGCTGGCGAGCGCCCGCGCACAGGCCACTCTCCTATGCGCGCGATTCAGTAAATTAATTTATTTAAATTAAGGCCCGCGGTAAAAAGAGGCGCTAGGGACACTAGCGCGTTCCTAGCACCTCTTTTTGGACAGGAGCGGCGGCTGTCAGCGAGTTTGACAGCCGACACTCAATTTTGCCGGCGTCTGTTCTCAAACACGCTGATAGCCACGTGTTCGGAAACCGGACGCCAGCAAAATTGAGCGCCCGTTTTTCAACCCGCGAGCCGTGGGCCCATTTTACATTTTTTTTTTTTTTAATTTTTAACTATTTGTAACTTTTGGGACCTCTGACTTAATATCACCATGATATTAAATCGGAGGGTGTACAAAAAAAGCAGTTTTTACTGCTTTTCTGTGCACTTTCCCAGTGCCGAGAGAAATTAACGCCTACTCTGCGGCTTGGCTGCACATTTTACTTTCTGAATCGCGCGGGCATAGCTAATAGGGCCATCAACATGCATTTGCATGTTGCGGGCACTATTAGTTTCGGGGGGGGGGGGGTTGGACACACGTTTTCAGCATGCTATTACCCCTCACTGAATAAGGGGTAAAGCTAGTGCGTCGAAAACTCGCGTCCAAATGCAGGTTAGGCGGAGCGCACTGTACTGTATCAGCCTGAATGTTAGGAATTATTAGGAAGGGAATGGTTAATAAAACGGAAAATGTCATAATGCCTCTGTATCGCTCCATGGTGAGACCGCACCTTGAATACTGTGTACAGTTCTGGTCGCCGCATCTCAAAAAAGATACAGTTGCGATAGAGAAAGTACAGAGAAGGGCAACCAAAATGATAAAGGGGATGGAACAGCTCCCCTATGAGGAAAGGCTGAAGAGGTTAGGGCTGTTCAGCTTGGAGAAGAGATGGCTGAGGGGGGATATGATAGAAGTCTTTAAGATCATGAGAGGTCTTGAACGAGTAGATGTGAATCGGTTATTTACACTTTCGAATAATAGAAGGACTAGGGGGCACTCCATGAATTAGCAAGTAGCACATTTAAGACTAATCGGAGAAAATTCTTTCACTCAACACACAATAAAGCTCTGGAATTTGTTGCCAGAGGATGTGGTTAGAGCAGTTCGTGTCACTGGGTTTACAAAAGGTTTGGATAAGTTCTTGGAGGAGAAGTCCATTAACTGCTATTAATCAAGTTTTCTTAGGGGCAGATTTTTAATATTACGCGCATGGGGTACATTTGTACACCCGATTTTATAACATGTGTGCGCTACCATGCGCATGTTATAAAATCCGGTGTAGGTGCGTGCAAGGGGGTGCACACTTGTGCACCTTGCGCATGCCGAGCCCTAGGGGGAGGTCCGATGGCTTTCCCCGTTCCCTCCAAGGCCGCTCCGAAATCGGAGCGGCCTTGGAGGGAACTTTTTTTTTTGGTAACCCCCCCCCCAACTTTCTCTCCCTTCCCCTATCTAACCCTCCCCCCCCCCCCCACCTTATTTCGTAACTTGCCCACGCCGGCTCGCCATCCCCCGGCACAGGCCACTGTGCAGGAGGATTCTGGCCCACGCCCCGGCCATACCCCAGGACCGCCCATTTTTTAAAGCCCCAGATCATACAAGTGTCCCGGGGCTTGCGCGTGCCGCCGAGCCTATGCAAAATAGGCTCGATGTGTTCAGGGTTAGGTTTTCGGGGATTACGCGCATAACCCTTTGAAAATCTACCCCATAAGGAATAACCTCTGCTATTACTGGCATCAGTAGCATGGGATCTTCTTAGTGTTTGGGTTCTTGCCAGGTTCTTGTGGCCTCGTTTGGCCTTTGTTGGAAACAGGATGCTGGGCTTGATGGACCCTTGGTCTGACCCAGCATGGCAATTTATGTTCTTATGAAGAAAAAGTTCAGGAGAGCCACTGCGGCACTTGTAAGACAGAGCAGGGCTTATCTACCGTATTTTTCGCTCCATAAGACACACTTTTTTCCCCCAAAAGTGGGGAGAAAATGTCTGTGTGTCTTATGGAGCGAATATTTAAAAAAAAAAAAAAAAAAACCTACAACCCCCCCACCCTCCTGACCCCCCCAAGACTTGACAAAAGTCCCTGGTGGTCCAGCGGGGGTCCTGGAGCGATCTCCTGCACTCGGGCCGTCGACTGCCAGTATTCAAAATGATGCCAATAGTCTTTGCCCTTACTATGTCACAGGGGCTACCAGTGCCATTGGTCGGCCCCTGTCACATGGTAGGAGCAATGGACGGCCGGCGCCATCTTGTGCTCCTACCATATGACAGGGCCCGACCAATGGTACCGGTATCCACTGTGACATAGTAAGGGCAAAGGCCATCGGCGCCATTTTGAATACTGGCAGCCGATGGCCTGAGTGCAGGAGATCGCTCCCGGACCCCCGCTGGACCACCAGGGACTTTTGGCAAGTCTTGGGGGGGTCGGGAGGGTGGGGGGATTGTAGTTAATTAAATTTAAAGGTTTGGGATGGGGAATGGGGGACAAAAAAAACATTTTATGCCCTCCCCTAATTTGCTCCATAAGACGCACAGACGCCTTGGAACAGAGCCGGTTTAGCACATCATTATTTTTTTTTTCATTTTCCCGCTCTGAATCCTAGGTAAGTCTTATGGAGTGAAAAATACATTCCCTCAATTCTACTGCATTAAGGCCCTGTGAGGGACTTGAGGGGTCAGGGTTGGCAGCCTATTGGACCGCTAGGCCAGTTTCTGTCCAAGCAGGGAGGGGGTGGGTGTCCACTGACCACCAGGCCATTTTAGTGATACTTGAGCAACCCTCAGATGGGCCGAGGCACTTCATGTGAATCCCTATTCCCCTGAGACCAGCAAGAAAAAATACCTACACCTCTTTGAAAAGCAATTAGGGTTTTTTCAAAAATGGGAATGCAAAGCCCACACCCGTTTCCACAAAATACACCAGTAATGATCTGCTTTGCATGAATTTGCAACACAGCAGCTCGTTACTGGAGAACTTGAATAAACTTTTGTGTGTAGAAGACTGTTTGGAAGTTTTAGTACCATAACGATGACTCTTGCAAAAATGTTTCCAGAAAAGTGGTTTTTCAGCTAAAAATAGGATGTAAAACCCCCAGGCTAGCACTTTTGAATGTGGGCGTTGTGCACATTTATATGTGCAAAAATTCCTTTTGCAAACAACTTTTCTCTTTAGTACATAAGCCTCTCATTGCCGCTGACATTTTGAAGGGAATCTTTAGAGCAGTCACCAACTTTCTTGATGATTGGCATTCTATTTTTTGCAGTTAAAGGTGATAAGAGAAAAATCATGATTGAAGTTTTGGCAAAGAGCAGCGCATTGCAAGATTTTGCTTCGTTACTACCTACCAATATCGATGATTAATGTTGCAAATGGTTTATTTAAATGAGTAGCAGACACCGAATTGAAGAAATTATGGAGAAAGGAGGAGAGAGAAAATGTTAGAGGGTTGTAGCCTGAATCAAAACCTAAAATACTCTATAACCTTGGTAAATATCTGTAAGGGACTCTTTAGATCCCTTACTAACTAAGGGACCATTGCAATAAGGGATGCTAAACCTATCGCAGGTTTTTACTCACGTTTAGCATGGGATTTTCAGCGCTAATGTAGCCCTGCTATATAAAAAGAGCTTTAGCGCAAAACTAATTTGACTACAAAACCCACGGCAGGCTTAGCACCTGGTGCATGCAAATTGCAGGGTAATAGCCTAATTAGCTAAGCAAGAGACTTCCTAATGTGCCGCCTACTACTGTGAGAAATGTAATGCCTGCTCAGAGGCAGGTACTAAACGTCATGCAGACGGCCTGACCAAAGCTCCCTCCCACCACCAGGGTCTTCTCCGATGGAACAAGGGGTCCGGGTCTGACCCGGGGATCCTCTTCCAGAAATGGTGCATTCTGAGGTCCAGGTCTTAAAACAGCATTGCCAGAGCCCCAAATCCCCCCTCCAGGCTGGGACCCAATCCCCTTTCAGGACAGCGTTCTGAAAGGGGATTGATCCTTTCACTGATTATATGACCGTGAATGGACAATCGGCAGTAAGTGAAGGAGTGAATACATTCATATTAAGTGCCAAAATGTATCCTAGCATGTCCTTTTCAGCAAGCAACTGATTTGATTATTGCATCAGGTGCTCAGGAGAGGTGGATGTGTGTGCATTAAGAAAACAGGCACCCAGTTTGGACGCACATTTTTACGTGCATGATATTGCATCAGCCCCCAAGAGTAGGTTTGTCCTGGTGTTTGCCATCCAAAGGGACACTGACTAAGCTCTTAAGAGGCACTTTTGGACTCTCTGTTTTTTTTATGAAGATTATCTGGAGAATTTTCATTGTGCACTGGACTTTAGGTATTGTTGGTTGCAGTACATTTTTGTTGAACACCCAACCAGAGAGTCCTGCGTGCTTCTTCAGTGGTAAAGGTGCCCTCAAGGAAGGACATCTCAAGCGTGGGTGTTGTAACCCAAGAGAGATTGAAGGAGGTGAGAGACTATATGTGGGTCCCTACCCCGTGAATGTAGGGGCCCCAGAAATTTATCCTCCTTTCCGCTATAACGAACCCCGGTGACCTGGTGCGAACTGTGAAGAGACAAAGTTGGAAGCAGAAGTGGCCCCGTGGACAACAGTGCGCCTTGCATTCGGAAGGTCCCAGAAGAGTGGTTACATATTTAAGCAAGGCTAAAGACCTTTTGTGTTTGCTTAGTTGTGATTTACTTGTGCATCAGCCCACAAAGGAATCTGTTTTGTGCAATGTTGCTTAGATACACCCATGTAGCATAACCATTTTCTAAATGCCTATAAATGTCTGAAAAATACTGTATGAAATGGAGTGGATGTCAATATATATGTCAGTTAGACATCTAATTCTGACTTTGCCCAGGAGCTGTGCACAGGAGCTTCACAAACTCAGAAAAAATATCCTCTGTAGTCATTCAAAAGATGTTGAAATTGGTGTTTTAAACTCCTCAAAAGGTTTTGGCCTCTGGCAGGCGAACATCAGAAAAACCCAAACAGTCATGAAGGCATTCCATAGAAAAATATATTTGAAATGGTCCAGATATGTAGTTAGATTTTTGCTTTATTTAAAGTCTGACTAATAAAAAAAAAAAAAAATATATATATATATATATATATTTATGGACTGATATGCTTAAGATTTTACTCTTTTAGGTCACTAGAAACAGATTCTGATGTTAAAACGTTTGTTTTAATGCAGTTTAGTAAGTGCGCAGATCTCCTATGTGAGTCAATGTGGTCTGCTTCCCCTGGAGTATTACTTTAAAAGATTTTCTGACAAATTTAAGAGCCCATCCATTTTCCTGGATTGTTCAGCTGTACTATATATACAGTATATACACAGATATGTAGCATTCATAAAAGATGTATTTTAAAATAGTTCTAGAGCTTGATTATGGTGAGAGCTGAGAGAGGCTGAAGCGATGTAAACTACAGCCCCAGATCCAACCAGCAGATGGTGCCTCAGACTAATTAAGAGGCTGCCTTTTGGTTAAGGTATGCCAGGTGATTTCCTGAGCGACTCAACACACATTTAAACACTAGCATGAAACATTTTTGTTTTTGCCAAGCTTAACTCAAAAGCAAAACAAAGAAGCGGACAGACAATGCATGTCAATCTAAAAGGAGGTTTTAAAATTTATGGCAGATAGGCAGATATTTTTGTTAGACTCTGTCCTCTCAGATTTGTTTGTAATTATGCAAAACAGGAAAACTGAAATGGTTAGAGAGAATATAAATGGGGAAAAGAAACTCCAAGCCCATCTGGCTTGCTGAACTTCCAAGATTTATTAGGCCTGCCTCAACAGAAATAGAATTTAGAGCTTGCGACAGCCAGCAGGGTCTGAACACTCGCTGTGCATTGTGATGAGTAGATTATCCATTCATAAATTTGACATAAGAGCAAGTATTTAGCAGAGGTGGCCAATGTCAGTCCTCAAGAGCCACAAACGAGCCTGGTTTTCAGGATATCCACAATAAATATGCATGAGAGAGATTTGCATGTACTGCCTCTATCTTATACAAAAATACCTCATGCATATTCGTTGTGAATATCCTGGAAAGCGATACTGTTTCTGGCTTTTGAGGACCGGAGTTGGCCATCCCTGGTATATTGTAAAGGGGTTAGCCAGTCACTGCAGGCATTGCATATGTCAATTTCAATCCTCTAATGGGATGCCAGAGTCACAAATGTAATGATTTTATGAAAACTAAACCATATTAATATCAGTGTGATGCACTTGTTTTGTGTTAGGACAATTTAACAAAATTGGATGCACCAGTAATGAAGGAATACATTAAGAAGCGTGCTGTTGCCGTCAGCCAATTTGATTTACAACCTACTTACAAATGCAATTTCAATGTTTTACGTAGAGGACATCACACCACTAAGTGCAGTAGAATTAAATATCCCATGTACCTAACCAGTTGTGAACAATGACCTGTATCACAGACATCATAGTGTGACCCAATTACAGTTAGTTAAACAGGGCACAGGGTGGTAAAATGATTGGCTTCACCCAGTGACCATGGCCAATGTTGGTTTTCCGAGCTCTACCTTCCAACCTCCAGTGTTTCCTCTTCTGCTGGTGCTAGGTATCTAAGTGTGACTGAAAGCACTGATGCTCAGACAGCAAACTCCCTCAGTCTTAACTCTCTCCAAACCTGCATGTTTAGAGAGCGGGTGGGAATGATGGCCGCCCACTGGACAAAGGCTTAATTCTCTCCAGTCATGAATGAGTTGTTTGTAGAACGCCTGAGTAGTTATGGAAACCCTTCTCTCTTCAGAGAAGCAGTGTATTAGCACGACACTTAATGGCCAACCATTCTAAACAAATTTTACCTTGTTTAAAAATATCTTAGCATAATTTATGATATAGAGGTTTGTCTATTATGGATTCAGTGTCATAGCACGCTGTGAAAGGCCCTCACTCTGACATTAATAATGTGATATGTATAATCCATTGCCCTACTGCTGTTTAACCCTGATGTGCTCTTCTCTCCCTTAGTAATGGTCTCCTTGCCTCGCCTGTCTCATACATGGCTACCTCTTTATATTGGGGTTTATCTTTCCTCACCCTTCTATTAAAGAATTGCCTAACTCTGGCTGTACATCAGGTCTCTTTCCGTAATATCTTCATCAAGTAATTGAAACATTTTTCATCTAGTCCTTCCCAGGAGCTAGCTAAAGTCCACTGTCCCTTCTCTTTCTTTTTTTCACTATTCAGCATTACCACTAAGATATTCATCTCCTGTCTTTCTGTTCTCCACATTTATTCTAGCATTGGATGTACAGATTCTGTTATAGTGTAATTTCTTTGAAAATTCACCTGAAGCTGTATATATTCTACTTTCTGTAAAGATTTCTTGCTGTTAAATCTTAATTTTCCAGTAAAGAACCCATTTGTGAATAACTTTGCCTGTATTAATGAGTTATTCCAAGACAGTTGGAATTGCCATGTAAATAACCTCACCAGAACAATCTTGAAGTATAGCTTCAAGAGTATGTTATTGCAATGTTAATATGACTGTAAAGAAAAACAATTCTTTAAAAAGAAAAAAATAAACCTGTTATGGCACTTAAATGAATCCAAATATGAGAATAATTTAAGCTCAATTATTTTTGTAATATAATAACTTTTCATATTTTTAACATTGAAACTAATTTGCCAGCACCAAAAGTCTTTTTTTTTTTTTTTTTTTTTTTTACTTTTGCTGCTGTCTTTCTATTACTGTGAGAAATTGTTTTTTTTTTGCCTTCAATCATTTTTATTTAGAATGTGTTATTTATTTAATAGTTCAAGGACATTTTGTTAGTCTAACAGCATGGTTTTAATGTGTAGAGCATTTTTGCACAACACAATGTATCCTAGAATACTTTTTCATTAGCATTGATTGAATGTAAGACACAGTGAAATATATCAATTTGTGAGTAATGGATGCTCCCTTTTACTTCAGGTCACATATGTTTCCACAGACTCAGTCTCCCAGTCTTTTCTCAAGGATCAGAGTCTCCTGTGGGTATCTGCAGATAAAATTCTTTGCACTTCTCCACTCTTTCCTCAGATGTTAACTACATCTTTCTGGCTGAAAGTGCCAAACAGCAGAACAGCAGGGAACATTTGTCTTTCTCCTGAGCAGGAACAGTGGGTAAAACTTCTTCACAAAACAAAAAAAAAATCCACACAAATTTCCAAAAACTTCATCAAAGGCAGAGTTTTCAAACACTGGAAGAGAGATGGAAAAAAATTAGGGTTTGTTCTTCCTAGCCTTTCCCAGAGCAGAGGCATTGCCTCTCTGAGCAGGACTAGGGAATGCAGGAAAAAAATCTCAAGAATACAAGTTTTTAAAATGTGTTAAATCCAAAACACTGAGACACACGTGCTAGCCAGGTTGTGGACAATAAAAGTACAGTTTTGCTTCCTATTCTGCATAGCCAGGGGTATAAGGCCCAGCCAAATTGGAACAGGGGAACAAATTAAAAAATCCTTCTCCTTCAAACAAAAATGCCACAGTGATCTCTAATGCCGCATGCTCTTGCACGGGCAGGGTCCCATCACTGCAGTATCTACATAGAGAGTACTATAGCAAAGTAGGATGCTCCAGCTCCTACAATCTGTACAAGTCCTAACATAAGGGCCCCTCCTAGTGGAGATCCCAAAGGATCTCTACACTATTTTCATATTTTACACACTAGTAAGGATAATTTTCGTGTAGAAACCCTTTGGGATCTCCACTAGATGGTCCTAGTTAACAAAGTAGAGCAAGACACTTTCTACAGCACTCCTGAGTAGTGGCTTCAGCTTGCTCAAGATTTGTGTACCATTTTCAGTTAGCTGTCAAAGGAGAATGAGCTGATTGTATTTTCCTGGTTTCCCAATCCCTAGTGGGCTAGATCTTACATACGTGGCTACTTCTTCCATCTCACATCCAGTGTATGGAGAATGATGACTCTGTTTTGGAGAGAGTTTGTTTCAAGCCATTTTTGTAAATTTTGCTTTTGAATTGGGAGTAAGTTTTGTCTGCTACCCTTCCTTCCCAGAAAGGGGGAAAGGAAATTTTCTCTGCTATTCTACAAGGGACCATTCATCTCAAAGGTCCTGGTGCATCTGCAGAGGAGAACTAGGAGTAAGAGCTGTTTTTCGTCTAGAAACCCCTTCTGCATCTGTGCTTCAAGAGGACAAGAAGATTGCAAGCTTTGAAGTATTGGAGAGCATGAGTACCTCAGATATTTTGAGGAAGGACATTCAGTCCACATCTAGGAGACCCCTGTAAAGAATTCTAAATCTTAATTAGAATTCTCAGATTCTTTTTCAGCTCCTTTATTTGGGATTTTAAAAAAATTTACAAGATAGCTTCTGTAAGAATTTTCCTTTTATTCCTATGTACAGGCATGTATTGAGATGACATAACCATATTCTAACCTAAAGATATCAGGAAATACAGTTTCAATTGCTCAATTTTAAACAGTAGTTCATTACTTAGTTTACAATTGTTAATTGAAACTTTGCACTTTGGGTAGTCTTACTGACAATGTGATATCAGCTTCTAACTAATAATAGCTCTGTTAGTTATCTATGTTTCTGTCAGTTTCCATGCTTTATGAATAATAATTTTACCTATGTAACTATTTCTAGGAAAACCATTTTCTAAGTGAGAAACAATATCCAGTCAGAAGTGGCTGTGACTAGCTAAAACTTATCTCCAGTTTCTTCATTTCTAAGGTTCACCACCAGTTAGAGCAAATAAAATGCAGCATAACATATTTTTAGCTAATTCTATAAAACCAGCACAGAGGTTAGCTAGATGGTGAAAAACACAAACATAGGCTAACTGGGCCTACTAAGATTTGACACCTGCCCAACTGGGATTCTTGCTTTTCTATGACCTGGAGGATTAGATATTCCTATGACTCCAAATACTGAGGGACACTTGCATAGATAAAGAGCAGTTTAGGAAATCAGACTCTTAACATGGATGTCAAGGAGTAAATGTGTATGGTAGCAATTAATGACAGTGGAATATATGCAAAGGTAAAATTTTAATTTTGGAGCACCCTTCCAGAGTGCTCAGCTTGTATATTTTTGTACCTATCCCTCCACAGCATACAATTAATAAATCAGCATCCAGGGCAAGAGTTACCCTGTACATCAGGGGTCAGCAACTCTGGACCTGGAGTACCACAAACAGATCTGTTTTTCAGGATATCCACAATGAATATGCATATTTGCATATAATGGAAGCAATGCATGCAAATATGCACATTCATTGTGCGTATCCTAAAAACAAGATCTGTTTGTGGCACTCCAGGATTGTAGTTGCCTTCCCCTGCTCTATGTTTTGGTCCCTGGAGGTCTCCCCCCCCCCCCCCCCCCCCCCCCCTTCCATGTTCCCACATTTCAATAATCCATGCACTGGGTTGTTGGGACTGTGCAAGGACTTAGTTCTGAGATTGAGTGTGATCCCTAATTTCACAGATAAATACTAGAACAGAAACTACATTCTAAAAGAATTTAAAAAGATGAGTGATTCCTATATTGTGAAAAGTGTTTTTTTGGACCAGGCAGTTTCCTCCTGCTTTCTTCAGCTTCCAGCTCAATTAGAACCAGAGTTGGGATCTACTGCGATAAGCCTTCATTCACAACTATTTGTGAAAGTCATCAGACAGGAGCAATGCACCAGAGCTCCTCCTGGAACTCAGCAATCCTGAACCCTAAATCCAGCCAATAGATGTTGCCATTTGCAATGATTATGGCACCCTCCCCCCAGGGACATCTCCAAATTCAGCTGTCCCAGGAGCAGAATAATTGAATCTGAAATTGAACTGAGGTCTGTCTGCACTGCTACGGGGCTGGCCTATAGTAAGGTCTAGTTAATTTGATAAAATATAATAGCAATTAGCTTTGTGATTAGAAAATATTTACACTTAGGTATTAAGGCAGAATTTTAGACGCCTTAAGTAGCTCTCTGATGCTTTAAGTCTGCGTGCATTTGAGTTTACTGAGGAAAAAGAACAGTGTTCAAGAACTGTAAAGGATTCCAAAAAGAGGAACACAAGAAAGAATACTTGGCGAAACTGAGGGTCATGAAGAAAGAAATCAGGAAAGCTAAAGGTCAAGCGGAAGTCAGAATTGCCAAAGAAGTAAAGTGAGGTGACAAAAATATTTTCTGTCATATCGGAGAAAGAAGGGAGACCCAAAGTGAAATTGAAAGATGATGAGGAGCAGTGTGTGGAGAGAGGCGAAGAAATGGCAGAAGTATTAAACAAATACTACAGTATGGTGTTCACTAAAGACCCTGGAGGGAGAACCGTTGCTGGTTGAGAAGATTGTAGATGAGGGGAGGGGTTGACAACTGTTTACAGAAGAGAATAAATGGGAAGAGTTAGGTAAACTGAAAGTGGACAGGGCCATGGTGGCCGTATGAGGTATATCCCAGGATACAGAGGGAACTCAAACGATGTGCTGGCAGAACTGCTGAAAGAGCCCTGGAAAGGGGAATGGTGTCACGTGACGTGAGAAGAGCTGTGGTGGTCCTGCCTCAAAAAAGTGGTAGCAGAAACTGCTGGTAGCCTCACCTCAGTGGTGGGAAAGCTAATGGAGACATTGCTGAAGGAAAGGACAGTGAACTGTCTGTAAACTGGTGTGCTGCTGGACCCAAGGCAGCAAAGAATCAGCAGGGAAGTATCCTGTCAAAGAAATCTGATTGATTTTTTTGATTGGGTGACTAGAGAATTGGATCAAGGAAGAATGCTCAATGTGATTTATTTGGTTTTCAGCAAAGCTTTTGATATAGGCCTGCATAGGTGGCTCGTGAATAAAATGAGAAGCTTGGGATTTTGTGCCAAGATGGTGGAGTGGATTGCAAACTGGTTGACTGACAGGAGACAGTGTGTAATGGTAAATGGAACCTGCTCTGAAGAAAGAACACTGTTAAGTGGAGTGCCACAAGGGTCTGTTTTGGGACTGGTTCTGTACAATATCTCTTTGAGTGACATTGCAGAAGGGATAGAAAGTAGAGTTAGTCTATTTGTAGATGATACTAAGATCTTCAAGAGTGGACATGCCTGAAGGGAGTAGAGAGAATGAAAAGTGATTTAAGAAAGCTTGAATAACTGTCAAAGACTTGTCAGCTGGGATTCAATCCCAAGAAGTGCATAGAGAGAGGAATTACCTGTAAGAAAAAGGAGATGGTAATGCCCTTCACAGGTCCTTGGTGAGGCCTCATCTGGAGTATTGTGTTCAGTTCTGGATACTGTATCTCAAAAATGATAGAGACAAGATGGAGGCAATCCAGAGAAGGGTGACCAAAAGGGTGTATTTATTTATTTATTTTAAAGTTTTTATATACCGATGTTCCTGTATAGAATACATATCGCACCAGTTTACAGAGAACTGAACTGTCGCCTCTGGAGCGGATACATTGGAACAGGTTGAAAGTAAACTTACAGTGAAACAAAAGGACTGCAATTCAAAACATGATTAGCTAAAATAAAGTACAATTCAAAACATATTTACAGTGGGGTTTGTGGACCAGCGTCTATATAGTGTGTATATATATATATATAGTATACAGCGTGTATATAGTGTAGGGTCTGCATCAGAAGATTTATGAGGAGAGGCTGAATATGTATACCATGGAAGAGAGGAGATGCAGGGGAGATATGATACAGACCTTCAGATACCTGAAAGATTTTAGTGATGTATGTTCCGCGAACCTTTTCGTTGGGAAGCAAACAGAGAACTAGGGGTCACGATATGAAACTCCAATGAGGACAACTCAGAACCAAATTCAGGAAATATTTCTTCACAGAGAGGGTAGTGGATGCCTGGAATGCCCTTCTGGGTGAAGATGAAAACAATAAGGGATAGATTTTAAAAACATATGTGTGTGCCTCCATGTGCACGTGTGATTTTAAAACATGTTATAAAATCCGGGCCAATACACACGGGGGCAGATTTGGCCAATTTACACATGGCGACAAGATCAGGCCTCCCCCAGTTCCCTCCCAGTCCGCTCCAATTAAGGGAGAGAAGTTTTCTACCCCTCTACCTAACCTCCCTCCCTCCCTCTTCCCCTCTCCTCCCCGACCCCTTAACATGGCCTACCTCTTTTTTTTTTTTCTTTATTTCAGAACTTACACTGGCAGGCGATCCTCCGGCACAGCGGCAAATGGCCGCTGTACCAGCCACCTCTAGCTCCACCCCTCCCTGCCCCCTGGACCGCCCCTTTTGTGAGGTCTGGCTCTTGTGCTCATAACGGGGGTTACGTGCATGGCCAGGCTTCTTCTAAAATGCACATGGCGAGGGCAAGGCCCGATGGCGCGTATAACTCCCGGATTTTGCGCGCAGGGGGAGGGGGAGTTGAAAATTTGGCAATAAATGAATTTTAAAAAGCATGGGATAAACACTGTGGATCCCTAAAGGCTAGAGTTGGAAATTAAGAAAAGGATGCATGGGAGGTAACCTGCATGGAGCAGCAGCTATTACCCTAAACAGAAGGCATGGGGATTACTACCCTTAACTAATTAGCTTACACAATTTTGACACAACTGCAGTATCGCTCTCCGCTTCGACAGCAGGGAGGAAAAAAGGGAAATTGGATTCAGATCATGGCCAATGCTAGGCCCTTATTTTTACAATCCGGCGTATTGATACGCAGATATTAGGGAAAAAGCGCAAGATTGCTTCTATTGCCAAATCCAAAAGCAAAGCATGTTCAAGCAGCATTGACTGAATTATCAAGAAGGCTGCTCACGCCGTAAAAATGTTGCTAGCAGTAATTTTGGTATGGGTTTGACAGTTGCTTGCTTTAGACGGTTAATATTACTACCCTTGACAGAAGGCTTGGGGGTAACCTGTACAAAGCAGCAGTTGCTACCCTTGGCAAAAATGTGGGCGTATCCTGCACAGAGCAGCAGTTACTGCCATTAGAAACTTGCTGGGTGGACTGGATGGACTCTTTGATCTTTTTCTGCCACCGTTGCTGTGATACCATCGGGCTGATTTAAAAAAAACCTGCGTGTAAAAAACGGGGGTTACATGTGCAGCCGGGCCTTGTGTGCATTTTAGAAGAGGCCCAGCTGCGAATGTAACTACTGTTATGCAAACAAGAGCCAGACCTCTATGAAGGGGCGGTCCGGGGGGTGGGGCGGGCCAGGACAGCACCATTCCTTGCTGTCCCGGAACCTCGCATGCCGGCCAGCGCAAGTTACTCCAGGTTGGGCCCTGAAGTAACTTGCCGAATAAAAGGGGGGGGGGGGGGGGAAAGGGGGATGGGAGGAAAGGGGAAGAGAGGTTAGGGTTGGGGGTAGGAAAGTTCCCTCTCAGTCCGCTACCCCCACCCTCAGGCGTGCGCGAGTCCCAAGCCGCGTGCACGGATGTTCAAATACGATGCACCGTGTTATAAAATCTGACGCACGCATGTTATAAAATAGCCCCATCCATATGCGCTGGGATGCGCGTGCACACGGATGCATGCGTGTAAGTTTTAAAATCTATCCCTATGTTACTATGTATTTATTAAGTAGAAGTATTAGGTAGCCAAATCATTGTTACACACTTTGACAAACAAACACAGAGGCACTGCTTTTCCAGCTGAATAAATAGTAACTCACATTAGTCTACTAGCGAAACACTTAATACACTACTAATACATCATGATTTTTCAGCCTCCGTGACCTTTCCCAGAATCCTTTGCGTTGAAGTTTTATGCTAGTGATATGTTGGATAGATGTCTACCATGTGCCCACAGCAGTGCCACCTGTCACTTCCCAGGGTTTAACCTAGGGGAATCCAACTCCGGTCCTCGAGAGATGCAGCCCAGCCAGGATTTCAGGATAATCCTAATGAATATGCATGAGATAAATTTGCATGCACACAGCATCAGTTGTATGCAAACATATTTCATACATATTTGTGGATCTCAAGGGCAGGAGTTAGACACCCCGATTCATCCAAATAGAATGAGAGGAGATGGCATATTAGGAATCGGTGGACAAAACCTTTAGAAGATAGGAGGCCTAGTTTATTAAGAATTTTCTCCACTTTTGGAAATTCTTTAAATGAATTAAATATTGTTGCAAGAGAAATGGTATCATACAAAGCTATTTCAAGGATACACTCAGCAGGGAGGTTATGCCAAAGACCCTCTGTTCTGTATATGCACTTCATCCACAGGTCGGTTCTAGCAGGTTATCTGTAAAAGCTGTCATTTTTATGAAATCTGTATCCTACTAATATGTTATCCCCCTCACTCCAAATCCCTGCATGCCCTGGTTGGCAGCACTTGGTTCCTTTTACTTAAGGTCATGTGGTGCCAGCGGTTGCTCTGGATTATTGTAGTTTGCAGGAATCCATAGTTACTGCCGGCACAACCCAGTTCACAATAACCCGACAGCTGAGCACGCTGAACGTTGCTTTGGGAAAGGCGGCAGGCATCCTGCTTCCTTGGTCACTACAATTTCTCTGCTGTCATGTACGTTGACATTGTGGAAGAAAATTGGGGCCCTTCCTAATCTGCCTTTCTCCTCAAGCTTGCTAATATAGATTAGGATTCTTGCTGCACAAAGCATAAAAAATGCTGCATTATTATTATTATTTTTTTCTTCTCCCAAGATGCAAGAGAATGTTTCCTGCCAAAGAGGTCTCCATCTACAGTACTGGGCCTTGCCTTAGTTTTGTGTGCTTAGCATTTTCACTGTTTTCATTGTATAAAACATCAAACAGAATAAAAAAAAATGCAAAAGAAAAACAGAGGGACACCAAACCCTTTGAAGTTACAGTAGGGCATTAAAGGGCCATTCCTTTGCATGTAGCCATTGAAAGTGCTATTAAAGCAGCGGGACTACATCTATATTTCAAAATACCCAACTCGCCTGTTTCTTGACACTATTACCTTTGATCTTACTTCCTGATCGCCTATCTTTTTATGCCCTAACATATTTTGCTTCTCAGACTTTTTAAAAATTAAACCATAGCCAGCCTAGTTAGCAGGCAAGGGGAAATCTTCTGTTTGCTTGGCATGGGGAGTTTCGGGGGATTCTGGGGGAAGCTGAAGGGAGGATCGCAGAGGGGGGTGGCCAGAGCCACCTTGTTTTACACTTTTGTGGCAGAGTGGAGGTGAGGTGGGGGGGGGGGGCAGGCAGGAAGTGGGAGCTTGACCCCCCCAACAGTTTTTGTTTCAATAAACATCAAGTAGGGAAACATTTTTTAAACAGCGGATGAAGAAAAAAAAATTATGCGAAAACAACGTACATGGCATAAAGCAGTAAAGAACACAAACCTAATGACAAGAAATATGTTTTTTTTTTCCCAAGCACATGACTATAAAATTGAGGAGACATGCAAATTGATTTAAGTAAAGGGGTTAGGCACCGAATATAGTGCAAGGATCGACGGTGAAATGATATGCACAAATTTTATACAGGGATAAATGGTTCCCATGAAATGTTCAGGGAGGTGCTAAAAACTGACTGAAAGCTGTTTAATTAGTACGTTCAGTATTCACATGTATGCCTTAAATCTATGCCAACTGTGAGCACAGCATGTCTAATTAGAGCCTTTTTCATTTGCATGCTGAACTATCTCTGCGTATTACACTTTCTTGGTTGAAGGGTATGTCTGCATCCAGCAATGTGAAGATCAGTAAGGCACCAGGGGCTTCTTTGTGTTCTGAAGCAGTATTACCAGCATATTGCAAAGTTTCCCTTAATCGGTGCTGCAAAAGCATGAATAGCTCTTTCCTTCATCTAGGTCCTTCCTGGCAGAAGTCTTTTGGTGTTTTCTTTTTATGGGAAGTTTAATTCTCTTGGCTTAGTAGGGGTCCAAAGAGTTTTGTATTCTTAGTAATGTCAAGTAGCATTAATGGCCCCGTCTCCTGCCCCAATATCAAACAGATCCTCAGTCAAATGGGATTATCCTCAACTCATAAGTCAGATCCCACACTCAATTTGAACCCTCAAAAAAGAAGAAATGTGAGATAATTGGAGAACTGTGAGTAAGCACAGTTTGAGTTATTTGGAGGACCCCCATTTGGAATCTTTACCCCTGGGGAGAGAGAAGATTGGGACTCTCTGTACAGAGACTGTTTTTCCATTTTTTACCAGCTTTGGGGGGGTTGCATTGGGGTCTGGGTACATCTGTTGTCCTCCAATTACAGCTCCAGAAATAAACACAAAACAGGATTCAAATTTTGCTCCCCAGTGATGGGATTTGTTGAGAGGCCGAGGGGGTAGTGCAAGGTGGGAGAATGTGGGATGAATTCCTACGCTTGTGAGGCTGAGAAGACAGGACAGACTCCAATCAAATTATGCAAGTAATCTACTGTTATAATAAGCAAAATATAAAAAGATTTCACATAGGCATTTTGTTGAATCAGGACTGCAGCAATAGGGGTCCAGGGTTGCAAGTGTAATTGATAACAACTTACAAGCTAAATAATTGGCAATGATTCTTTGGCGAACATTGTAGCCTCTTGCAGTGTTGTCATCATCTGCTGCCGGTTCGAGAGCCAACGTGCAAACAAATGTTATACAGCATGCAGCAGGCTATAATAATGCTCGCCGCCTTTTCCGCACTGTACTGCAGGGCTACACCAGAGCGATCCAGACATTTCAACCAGCCTTTGAGTATGCCGAAGGTCTGCTCTATCAAGTTTCTTGTACTGGCATGAGACGCAGTGCATGGAGACAGGAGTGGATTAAGCAAACAAGACTTACAGCCAAAGCTGCCATCACCTATAAAAGGTGTAACCAAGATTGCATCAAAAACCACTGAATAGACAACACCAAGCACATACACAGATCCAGATCGCATAAAAATTATACATATACTCATTTTATACCCCACCAACCTTAACACTATAGTCGTTAATGAAATACTTTCAGAAATTAACACAACAGATCATCTGCCATCATCCCACCTGGTTGTCTAGGATCCCGGCCCATAGCACATGTTACTTACCAAGCAGCCAGCTATCACCATATTTCCCCTGCGGGAAATGGGTTAAAAGCGATGAATGTGCAAGAATGTAGGAATCATGGCAGCTCCCAGGAAACCTTGCCACTATATTAAGGATTCGAAGGTGCGCATCACATACAACTTGCACATTCATTGAATGGAACTGCTTGCGGTTATGGAAGGAACTCTCCTCTTTCGACTTCGGGGTCAATGCAATATGGGTGCAGTCTATGGCACCCAACACATTCGGCATCCCAGCAATTGCCATGAACCCACAGCAGATCTCCTGAAGTTGCATTGGGTCCTCAGGAAACTCGATGTACTTCATCCGTTTTATCATTGCCTTCAAGACCTGTGTGAGACCAAGGACTGAGTCATCCCCACAACAATACCAACTGGATTTTGAAAATTTTCTGTGTTGAAAAAATGTAAAGTGCCCAGAAGTTTTGTCATCCAGGCACAGCATGGATGTGATAGGCATCGGGGTCAAGGTCACTGCAGTGGTCTTCACAAATCGCTAGAACTGCCCACGAGCTGAGCCAGTATCTTTGCACTACATCATGCTAAGGCAACCCAAGGAGAGTTGTCTGTTGGCAAATGATACATTGCTGGCATGGCCTGTATAAAAAACAAAAGAACATAAGACATATCATACTGGATTTGACCAAGAGTACATAAAGTACAGCTTTAGCCTATCAAGTTGCAAGCATTTTGCAATTCAAGATAGCATGTATGTAGGAATACCTAATGTCCACTAATACATGGAAGGATAAAGGAACAGGACATAGCCAGCATAAATTGATTGAACTTCCATCTGCAGGCCCATTGCACCCTTCATAGATGTCTCTGATATAGATTTGGCCTTAAGATGTCCAGAATGGGTGTCCCTAATCTAGGTCGCATGGACGCCTCAGAAAGGTCGAGCCCTTTGGCATCTACTTCTGGGCTCTTAAGATATCTGGAATGGGTGTCCCTAATCTAGGTCATATGGATGCCTAGGAAAGGTCGAGTGCTTCCGCATCAATTTCTGGGCCCTTAAGACGTCTGGAGTAAGCATCCCTGATCTAGGTTGCATGGACGCCTCGGAAAAGTCGAACCCTTCGGCATCCATTTCTGGGCCCTTAAGATGTCCGGAATGGACCCTTTACAGAAGCCTATAGTGAACTCCCAATTCTTACTCAACTGTTCTTGTACTGGCACTGGGTTCTCTGGTTTTTTGTTCTTCTGATCAATCGCTCTCCTTCTCCTGGCATTCCTTATCCTTGCTTTCATATGCAAGAGAGAGGCCAACAGGACAAAAATATGTAGAAAATCCATTCTATATTGTAGGAATCGCACAAAGCTTTCCCAATACATCCAATACCAATAGCACCACCACACTAATGCCTGGGACTAGGTAGGCACTAAATTTTACACACAAAAAAGCTTGTTATGGATGCATTACTTTTGGGCGTGCGTTACTGGATCAGGGGTACTAGGTAATCTTGTCATTAACATGCAATTTACCTATGATTGGCGCTATGGCCTACTAGCACTAGCTGGTTAGCACGTGCATTACAGATGCACTAATGCATGTTTTATATAAGACGCCCATCTAGCACATCTAAAATGTGCATCCAAACCACATTGAATGGTAGGCTGGCTGGAGCGCCTGATAGACCTGGGAGAGCCATGGGTGGAACTCATCCCGCCCATGGCAGAAGGCAGAGAAAGGCCTGGGAGAGCAGCACACAGAGCTCATTACACTCACGGCCAATGATTACAAGACAGGGCCATGGATGGAGCCCATCCCATCTGTGGCAGAAGACAGAGAGGCCTGGGAATGGCTGGAGAGAGCTAAGGGCAGAGCCCATATCTACAGACCGAAGAAGGAGGAGAGGCCCAGCGTGAGAGACCAAGAGATCCTGTGAGCCTATGTGAGTGAGAGAGAGATTGGAAGGGTGTGAATATGTATGTGATGGTGCCTGTGCATGTATATATGTGTGTGTGTGTGTGTATGAGGGAGTGAGGGTGCCTCTGTTTGTGTTTGAAAGAGAGGGAGAGTGTGTGACTGAGTATGTATGAGTGAAAGACTGGGAGCATCTGAGAGAGAATTAATTATTCATTTATTTATTTATTTAACAGTTTTATATACCGAAATTCTTGTAAAAAGTTACAAATCAGTTCGGTTTACATTGAAACAGTAACAGTGCTACAGAAGAGAGCAATTACATTGAACTAGGGATTCCAATAAAACGAAGCAGATAACATTGTAACAGTGTCTCGGAGAGAGCAAATATATTAAACACATGATAGCAGAAGCTCAGATCTTGAACTGAAAAAACTGAAAACAGAAAACCAGGGATTGCAGACAACAAGGGATTGCACAAAAACTCAGATCATGGCACATCTAAATGAAAGTGCATGTGTTTCTGTGTGAGAGAGGGAGCCTGTGTGAAGGTGTCTATGCAAGAGAGAGGAGCCTGTGCAAGGGTGTGTGTGTGAGAGAGAGAGGAAGCCGCTATGAGGGAGTATGTATGTGAGACAGAGGTCGTGTATGTGAGAAAGTTTGGTGCCAGCCATCCATTGCTCCTACCATGTGACAGGGGCTGACCAATGGCACTGGTAGCCCCTGTGACATAGTGAGGGCAAAGGCTATTGGCGCCATTTTGAATACTGGCAGCTGATGGTCCGAGTGCAGGAGGTCGCTCCCGGACCCCCGCTGGACTTTTGGCAAGTCTTCTGGGGGTCAGAAGGGTCCCCCAAGACTTGCCAAAAGTCCCTGGTGGTCTTTTGGCATGGTAGGAGCACAAGATGGCGCTGGCCATCCATTGCTCCTACCATGTGACAGGTGCTGACCAATGGCACCGGTAGCCCCTGTGACATAGTAGGTCAAAGGCTATCTGCGCCATTTTGAATACCAGCAGCTGAGGGTGTGAGTGCAGGAGATGGCTCCTGGACCCCCCGCTGGACCACTAGGAAGTTTTGGTAAGTCTTGGGGGGGGTCAGGAGGGTGGGGGTGTTATTTAAATTGGCTCCTTTAGATGGCTGACTAATTCGGTGAAGATTCGTTGTATTCATGGGGAATTGCGATACATTTCGCTTCCCCACGAATACAACAAATATGGCCCTATACGTTGCGGATTTCCAATTCGTAGGGAAAGAATGCACACCCCTAGTGTGTGTGTGAGAGAGAACAACAAATATGTGTGTGTGTGTGTGTGTATGAGTTCAGTTTTTGTCTGCACGTTTTTAATTTTGACTTTATGATCGTATTTGGTAAGTGTCTGTGTTCTGAATATGCAATCAAACCTGAAGTATTCTGCTAGTGTCTAGTTTCTGTGTAGGGTTCTATAGGTTTGTTCTGTTTTCTAATAGGAGGTGCATTGGTGTTTTAGGGCCTGATGTAATATTTATAGTGTTGCCTTTTGATAGATAGTGTTGTTACTAATTGAGTGCTAAATGTTAGTGCTGTTTTGGTTTGGGAGGTTTACTGTATTGTAATTGTAATTCACTTTACTGATGACTTTGAGTGCTAGGCCTACACCCAACATGCGTTAAAATAGGCATAGTACCATATGGGTTCCAAGTGTCTTTTTTGCCTTTTTAGCAGGGTTTTCTGGTTGACATACAATATGTATATTATATCTACATGCTCTGATGTAAGTGATATTTTCATCTCAGAAAATTGTACTTTGAATGTCCTTTTTCATGTAAAATTTATTATAAATGCATAATTTTTACTTGTGTGAGCTGGGGCAAGGGGCACAAGGCTGAAGATTCACCTGGGGCACCTAATACCCTTTCATCGGTCCTGAGAAAAGATCATAACTGTGCTGTGTTCTATTGCACAGAGATCCTCATTCCTAAGCACCAAGATCTTTTTCTCAATGGACAGTCCCCCCATCCCCCCCCACGCAGAGCAGGCTTCACGATGCACATGCATGTGTGGACATGGAAATCTGGCGCATGTGCGTACGGGAAACGTATTTTATCACATGCGTGCGCCGACGCACACATTATAAAATCGGCGCGTCCATGTGCGCATGCTTTTTAAAATCGAACCCTAGTTAGAAGCACTGGTGTTAAACCCCCCCAAAGCATAGGTGCAGAGCAAGGCACCAAAAAGAATAGCTTCATTGCTTCTATATTGTCCCTGTTTTCTGGCTCCTTTAAATGAAATAAATGGGAGTGTGACCCTTTTATGAAGCAGCTCAGGCAATACTGATGCAATCTCTTTTTCAGCATATCCCCTTTTAAAAATGTAGAAATTGAGGCCTTGTCACTTTACAAACTGGCCCAGCTGGCTCAGTCCCCTTTATGGACTTCAGTACTTTGCAGGGGACTTCCACGGGTTTCTAGGGACCATTCTGAAGTATTTCCTTCAAGTTACATTTTATATATATATATTCTTTTTATTGACAAGTAATCCAAACAGTACATTAGACTACAAAAAACATTTCCTTTACAAAATGAACTGCCAAAGCTACAAGGGAGGGTAATTTTCACTAGTGTATAGAAGTCAGTACATACACTAATCAGAATGTGCACACAAACTTTATCCCTATATTTTATAAACCGTGTGGCAGGAGCCCCTGCAGTTCCTCACAATCTGTTCATGTTTTAACAGCTTTGAATAATTTTGTATCATCTGCGAATCTGATCGCATTATTCATTGCTTCCTTTTCCAGATTTTATGACTATGTTAAACAGCACAGGTTCTACTACAAATCCCAGTGTCACTTAACTATTTACCTTTTGCCATTGGGAGAACTAACCACTTCGTTTTCTTCTCTGTTTTTTGTTTTTTTAACCATTTATTGATCCATAATAAGACATTGCCTCCTATCCTATGACTTTATAATTTCCAGAATCTCTCACTGGGGACTTTGTTAAATGCCTATGAAAATCCAAATACACAATATCAACCAGCTCACCTTTATCTACATGTTTATTTACATCTTCAAAAAAATCTAGGAAGTTGATAAGGCAAGACTTTTTTTTGCTAAATTCATGCTGGCCCTTCCCCATTAGCTAAGTCTATCTATATGGCTCGTGATTATATTTTTAATAATAGCTTCTACTACTTTGCCTAGTATTGATGTTACACTCACAAGTCTATAGTTTCCTGGATCACCCCGGAGCCTCTTTTAAAAATTGGCATTACATTAGCCATCCTCCAGTCAACAGGTAATGTTGCTGTTTTTACTGTCAGGTTTCAGAATACTAGTAAGTAGCCTGCAACTTCATGTTTTAGTTCTTTCAGAACTCTGGGGTGAATACCATCTGGTCCTGGTGATTTGTTACTCATTAGTTTATTAACAGAAATATTTTAAACAAACTAAACAAATTTGATCTAGTACATCTTCCATTTTCACAGTGATTTGTTTCAGTTTCTCTGAAACATCAAATTCAAAGAAGGTTTCCAGTACGAGTACCTTCCCAATATTTTCCTCACTAAAGACAAAAGCAAATAATTAATTTCATGTTCCTGCTATGGCTTTGTCATCCATAAGCACCCCTTTTATCCTTGGTCATCTAACAGTCCAACTGCTTCCCTCACAGGATTCTTGCTTTAAATGCATTTGAAAAAGTTATTTAATTTTTGCCTCAATGGCAAGCTTCTTTTCAAAGTAAAATGAAATTGAATTAGTGGTTTATACAGCTCATTTGGAATCCTTCATATTTGTCTGCTTTTTATTTAATTAAGCCTGGGTTATTTCAGCCTTTACCAAAACCTTTCTGTTGCTATCTTGCATGTTATGCTAGCATCCTTAGAAAATACCTCTTTCCGAACCATGTTCTCCTTCGTGGCTCTCGGCTTTCCCTGTTGATTTAGTTTAACAGCTGCTCTATTTCCTTTCATTGTTTTAGACTGGAAAACAGTTTATTTTACTATAGATCAGATTAATTGAAAAGTATAGAATAAATATTTGACTTTGTGATTAAGGAGTAGATTTTCAGGAGGATGCCTAACTAGCACTATATGTGCCAACTTTTCGGCTTGTGCAAAGCCAGCTGATATTTAAACAGAAGGCACCCACGTACTTCAAGGGCAAGTATAAAAGAGATTTGCCCCAGAAAATATGTGTGAGGATTTCATTTTGAATCTCTCCCATCTGCCCCAATTAGATTTTCAGTGTACGACCTATGATCCTGCCTCCATCCCGCCCAACTTTAAAAGCTTTGCAAAAGGGTCTGCCAGCCCCCCATAATTCTCTCCCTCTATTCCAGCCAAAGAAAATTCTTCAGCAGGGGGAACTGTCAGCCCCTTGCAATTTCCTCTCCCCTTATCCCACCTCGGCGCCAGCATCCTGTGATTGCCCTCCTTCCCTCCATCTACAAACTATAACCCCACCTTTTGCATTCTTAGTCTCCCTAAAGTCCTACCTGCAGACCCCTCAAAACCTGCCCCGGTGACTACAACTGAACCAACAGGAGAACAGTCTCTTCCCTCCTGCCGGCTCAGCATCTAGAGTTGCTCAGAATTTTTTTTTTTTAATTTAGATTTTATTCAATTTCAAGATGCATTAACAAGGCAATTCGTGTATTGGAAAAACCAAAAAAGCATGGAAATATATATAACAAAAAGAAAATAACATATTGTGAATATTTCAATTACCAAATTTGAATTAAGTCCCCTATCTGGGAGGGGTTACACAACTTCAAGAAAATGTAATATTACAATTACATAGGCATTAAAGAGAGTGGAATAACAAGCGAGAGTACAAATATTAGGATTCTTACACTTTAATAACACTTATGGGTGTTTAACAAGGGAGAAGCCCAGTGGTTAGAGCAGTGGGCTATGAACCAGGAGACCTGCTGCTCCTTGTGACCTGGGGCAAGTTACTTTACCCTCCATTGCCTCAGGTACAAACTTAGACCTGGATTTATCAAAATGTGAAAAATATCTCGGGTGATAGGAAAAAGGGGTGTGTTTTATGGTAATAGGAAATTTATCGCAAAGTGCACTAATACCTATGCGAAATGCTAACCTTTTCACACTTTGCGATACATTTCACCGCAGCGGTGCGATCGCTGCCGGCTAGCGCAGGACCACCCCCTGCTTTGCCCCCCCGCTCCCGTTACCACCGGGATTCAAAGAGCCCGGCAGTATTAGCAAATCCAGGCCTAAGTTAGGCAGATAAACCTATTTGACTAACTGCCTGATTCACTAGGGCTTTTCTCCCATTCTGTGCTGTGGGAAAATACCTTGATGAATCAGGCCCTAACTCAATCAGGATATTCAGTGGTGCAGCCACACTACTGAATATATCTGGTTAACTTTAGACATGCTCGGTAGCAGGTCTAACTTATCTGGCTAAGGCCTGGATTTATCAAAATGCGGTAAGTACCGCATGCGATAGCAAAAGGGGTGTGTTTTATGTTACTATAGCATTTATCACAATTTGCGCTAATTACCTGTGCGAAGAGCTAAGTTAGCGCAAATTGCGATACCATTTTCAGATTCTGCGATAAGTGCCAGACCTGTTGTATTTCCTTCATTCAACCAGCAGGGGACCATTGTTAATAGTCCTAGACACATGGGGAAGGGAGAGAGAGCGAGAGAGAGAGAGAGAGAGAGAGAGAGAGAAAGAGACTGGCCATAATGTCATGGCCCATAGGTAGGTATTTGTATCCCTATGGTAGACCCACCTAGTAACTCGAGGTGGGGTTTAGGTAAGAGTGTAGGGGGTTAGGGGCAACTTTGACATTCTACGTGACACCTACAAACAGAACAGTGGTCTCTTGTGAAGATTTGCTGGCCTTGGGCAAGGTTCTCTCAACCTAGCTTGTCATCAATCTAGGTTGAGAGAATATTGCCCAGTCTCTCTCTCTCTCTCTCTCTCTCCGTCAAATCACCTGAAATAGGACTTATAGGAGACATCGCAAATGGTGATGAAACCATATCACACGGTCACGGCAGCTATCGCACAGCCTAGCGCAATCCAAAGAGGTGTAGTTAAAATCGGTGTTACGGCTGTGCGATAGCTCTTCGCAGACAGGCTAACCCAGCCCACTCTCCGCCCCTAACTCCTCCTATTTTCTGAATTTGCATCGCACCATACGATATGGTGCGATCGCATGCGTTAAACATGATTTCGCACGCGTTAAGCCCCTAACGCATGCGAAAACGCCTTATCGCATTTTGATAAATGACCCCCTAAGTTAGCTGGATAAGTAGCTCCTCCCCATTACACCCCCATCCCACCCACCAATTAGCTGCTAACTACTTAGATGGATAAGTAGTTACCTAGACATCAGAAATGGGGGAGGGGTTCCCCCCTACACCCTGCTTCGATCCCCTCACTCACCCTCGATGTTCTGAAAGGAGGAGGAGGATTGCAACCTTGTAGCGCCTCAGGCCGCTTCCTCCTCAGCTGCTGACTCCTGAATGACATCATCAGATACCAGGGGTAAAGGAAGAGGCTTGAGGCACTGCAAGGCTATGACCCAACTCTTTCAGAGCATGGATGGTGATTGAGGGGATCCCAACAGCATCAGGTGGTGGGGGGGGGGGGGGTGTGGAAAGGAAATAATGCACCATCCCACCTGCTACCAATGAGGTTTCTCTCAGGGGGAGTGAAAGTGAGTATGGGGGTGTGAAGGAGGTGAGATGATCATGGGGGTGGGAGTGAAGATGGTGAGTGAGGGGACTTTAGGGGGTGGGAGTGATAAAACAATGAGTGAAGGGATTATGGAGGAAGGGATTGAGGGGGGTTGGAAATGAGTGGAAGGGTCAGAGTGAAAGGAGTGAGGGGATTGTGAATAGGTGGGAGTGAAGGAATACTTGGATTTTCAGAAGACGTTTGACAAAGTTCCTCATGAGAGGCTTCTAGGAAAAGTAAAAAGTCATGGGATAGGTGGCGATGTCCTTTCGTGGATTACAAACTGGCTAAAAGACAGGAAACAGAGTAGGATTAAATGGACAATTTTCTCAGTGGAAGGGAGTGGACAGTGGAGTGCCTCAGGGATCTGTATTGGGACCCTTACTTTACAATATATTTATAAATGATCTGGAAAGAAATATGACGAGTGAGGTAATCAAATTTGCAGATGATACAAAATTGTTCAGAGCAGTTAAATCACAAGCAGATTGTGATAAATTGCAGGAAGACCTTATGAAACTGGAAAATTGGGCATCCAAATGGCAGATGAAATTTAATGTGGATAAGTGCAAGGTGATGCATATAGGGAAACATAACCCATGCTATAATTACACAATGTTGGGTTCCATATTAGGTGCTACAACCCAAGAAAGAGATCTAGGTGTCATAGTGGATAACACATTGAAATCGTCGGTTCAGTGTGCTGCGGCAGTCAAAAAAGCAAACAGAATGTTGGGAATTATTAGAAAGGGAATGGTGAATAAAACGGAAAATGTCATAATGCCTCTGTATCTCCACCTTAAATACTGTGTACAATTCTGACCGCCACATCTCAAAAAAGATATAATTGTGATGGAGAAGGTACAGAGAAGGGCGACCAAAATGATAAAGGGGATGGAACAGCTCCTCTATGAGGAAAGACTAAAGAGGTTAGGACTTTTCAGCTTGGAGAAGAGATGGCTGAGGGGGGATATGAAAGAGGTGTTTAAAATCATGAGAGGTCTAGAATGGTAGATGTGAATCGGTTATTTACTCTTTCAGATAATAGACTAGGGGGGGGGGGGGCACTCCCTGAAGTTAGCATGTGGCACATTTAAAACTAATCGGAGAAAGTTCTTTTTCACTCAACGCACAATTAAACTCTGGTATTTGTTGTCAGAGGATGTGGTTAGTGCAGTTAGTATAGCTGTGTTTAAAAAAGGATTGGATAAGTTCTTGGAGGAGAAGTCCATTACCTGCTATTAATTAAGTTGACTTAGAAAATAGCCACTGCTATTACTAGCAACAGTAACATGGAATAGACTTAGTTTTTTGGTACTTGCCAGGTTCTTATGACCTGGATTGGCCACTGTTGGAAAAAGGATGCTGGGCTTGATGGACCCTTGGTCTGACCCAGTATGGCATGTTCTTAAGTAGGTGAGTGAAGGGATTGTGGAGGAAGGGAGTGAGGGAGGTTGGAAATGAGTGGAGGGGTCAGAGTGAAAGGAGTGAGGGGATTGTGAATAGGTGGGAGTGAAGGAGGTAAGTGAAAGGATTGTGGAGGAAGGGAGTGAATGATGAGTGAGGGGCTTGGATGAAGAGAGGGCAGGGAAAGAGAGCAAGGTTGGGGAGATGAGAGGATGGAACAGAGGAGAGAGCAAGCAGAGATGGGGATAAGGCAAGAGAGGAATGGGCTGAATGAGCAGAGGGGGCAGGGGAGAGAGGTGGGAGGAGCCGGGGGCAGGAAGAACGAGGAGGAGGCTGAGAAGAGAGACTTGGTCATTGTTTGAATTGGGGTGTATATTATGTTGGGGCCATCAAGGCTTCATTGTTTTTCTTGGATGGTAGGGCTCTTCTCTCTCTCTCTCCCATGCTCCTAGCCCTTTCCTCTCCCTCATCCACCTCTTCTCCCTTCAGCCTCTCTCCTCAACCCTTGCTCCCTTCAGCCTATCCCATTACCCTTCCTCTCCTTTCAGCTTCACGCTTCACCTCCTCCTCCTCTCTGTTCTGACCCCAGCCCCTTCCACTTGCTCTTTCTTCTCCACCCTACCACTAGCCTTATCCCTATCCCTATCCCTATCCCTATCTCTATCCCTCCAAACATAGTACCATATTATGTTGTGCCACAGAACCTTCATTGTTTTTCATGGAGGCAGACCTCTCTTCCTGGCTCCCAAACCTCCTCTCTTTCGTTTCTGCCTCTTCAGCCCCTTCCTCTTCATCACTTCACCTATAATCACATCCCACTTTTTCTTCAGCATCCCACCTCTTTCCCCATCTCCCTATTGTCCCCTCTTTAGCGCTCTACATCTTACTCCATCTCCACACCCTCTTGCACCATGTCCCATCCCCCTCTTTTCCCTTCAGCCTCCCTCCTCTCTTCTCCCTGCTCCCACCCCTCTTCTCTTGCTGTCTTCTCCCTGCTCCTATTTCTCCTCCTATTGCTCTCCCTCCTGCCCATACACCTACTCACCTCCCACAAGTAAAATGACAAATTCTCGGCAGCACCCACATAATATGGTATTATGTTGGGGCTGGTGAGCCTTTGCTATTTTTCTTGTGGGGGAGTTTTGTAACGTAACAAAGTCCTCACTCCCCACAAGAATAATGACTGGGGCCCAGCTTAGTTTGAGGAAATACGTGTCTGTTTCTAGTGCTTCAGTGTTGCCCTGCATGCAGTGTCTGACTTCTTGAGGTTACCATTCTAGTTTTTGTCTGCATATTTCCTTTCTTAATTTGTGGTCATGCCGGTGGAGACTTGGGGACAACAGAGGAGCAATGTTAGAGCCGGCCTGAAGAGGCCTGCAGCCTTAGAAGCACTCAGCAGATATGTAGCAGGAGGCCTGCAGCAGTGACAGCCCAGGCTGTGAGACAGAGGGCAGCCCTGCTTAAAGGGGCAGTGTTCCCTTTCACTACAACTCTCATATAAGAGCTAGATCAACTACTGGGTGTCCACCAAGGTACAAATAACAGTGCCCTGGTATTACGGTGGGGCTCTTATGTGTTCTGAAGGACTGCCTTCCTGCTTTATCCTTCAGGGCACATAGCATAATTTGTATTCTCTGGAACTATCTTCACTGTTATCTCTCCCCTTTGGGAACTCCCCAAGGTGTGGATCCTTTCTGTGGGGGGAAGCTAATGCTTATGGCCCAGGCAGTAATGTGGCTATCAACGATGTGTATCTGTAAATCAGTCGATGTGATGTAATGCTGCAAACTGGGACACAGAGCTGGGTGTTCAAATTATAATTTACTGATCTTTAAACAAATGAATGAATGTCCAACTTGCAAATAGCTGAGATTACGATTGGATGTGTCCTCTTTCTGTGTACTGGGTGATAACTCAGGTTCCTGGGGTGATTCCTAACACTCCTGTTCTGAGTCTGTGGGAAATCCTGCTCTGCTTGGGGATCCCCTTACAGTATGAAACAGTCCTACCTGAGTTTACGATTGTCTCTTCTACCCAGTCCTGTGACTGTGTCCCAGGGGGAGATCCTTTGATGGGTCACCAATTCTGTTCTTCCTCCAACTCACTTCTTTGTGACCCTTCAGAGGGAAAGGTCTGCTGCTGGCAGCAATCAGGCACACTGCCCAGTCTCCAACTGAGAGGAGGGGTGACAAAAACCTCCTCTCAACAAAAGAGGAAGAAATACTTCACTCAACTGTCCTGAAAACACTATACTCTATAATAGGGGCTGATGAGTAATGATGGCCGGCGCCATCTTTAAAGATGGCGCCGGCCATCCAGTGCTCCTACCATGTGACAGGGGCCGGCCAATGGCACGGATACCCTGTCACATGGTAAGGGCAAAGGGGCATCGGCGCCATTTTTTTTAGCGCAGCTGATGCCTGGGAATGGGAAATCATCCCCCGAGGCCCCCCTGGACCACCAGGTAATGTTAAAAGGTTTTGGGGGAGTCGGGAGGGTGGGGGAGGCTAAGGGGGGTCGATTTAAAGAGCCGGGTGGGTTATTTTTTTATCGGGCCATCGGCGCCATTTTAATTAGTGGCAGCCAAAATGGCGCCAATGGCCCGAGAGCGGGAGATCGCGCCGGGACCCCCCCCCCCCCCCTCATTGGACCACCAGGTAATTTAACATTTTGGGGGGGGGGGTTCGGGAGGGTGGGGGAGGGTAAGGAATTGGTTTTAAAGGGTCAGGGTGGGTTTAGGGGTTGTTTTGGTGTGCCGGTTTTCCCGCCTTCCCCCAAATAATTCCCGTGCCCTATTTAACAATTTAGGACGATTTATGACGATAAATCGTGGGCATTTGTATTGTATCATGCACTCTGATGATTTAGGACGATTTTAAAATTATCTGACGATAATTTTAATCGTTCAAAAACGATTCACATCCCTACTGGTGTAATGCCAATCAGAAAACCTGCTAAAAAGCAAGAGACATTTAGAACTTATATGATATTAGGCCTGCTGTTATGTGTCTTAGGCATGGACATGACCCTCAGAAAGCCACAAGAAAACAGAATTAAGATGCAATAAACTTTCTATAATCAAAACAACACTAACTGCTAGCACTCAAACAGCAACAACTCTACTTATGCTCTGTCTCTTATTCTCCCACACACATGCTCTCTCCGTCTCTCCCACACACATACACACATGCTATCTATCTCACTCTCCCACACAGTCTTGCTCCCCTTCCCCCCACTCCCCAGCACTCTTGGTCCCAGCCCCCTCTCCCCTTTCAGACCCCCAATGCCCCAGCAGTTTTGCTTCCCTCTCCTCTCTCAGACACCTCACTTCACAAGAGTCTTACTCCTCAGTCCCCTCTCCCCTTCCAGATCCCACACTCCCCAGCAGTCTTGCTCTCCAGACCCCTCTCCCATCCCAGAAACCCCACTCCCCAGTAGCCTTACTTCACAGCCCCCTCTCTCCACCCAGACCCCCCCACTCCCCAGCAGTCTTGCTCAACAGGCCCTCCTCTCCCAGACCTCCACTTCCTAGCAGTCTTGCTCCCCAGCCTTTTTTCCTTCCCAGCATCCCCTACTCCCCAGAAATCTTGTCCCCCCCCCCCCCACCTTCTCACTCACAATCCCCTCACTCACCGCATGTGGCCAGTGCATGATTTCCTTAACACTGCTCACTCCCACGGTGCTACCACAATCCCCTCATTCACCCTCCCTGCTCCTGAAGAATGGAAGGATTGGGCCTTGCAGTGTGGACTGCTTCCTCTGTCCCAGCTGCAAGGGCCCGATCCTTTCATTCTTCAGGAGCAGGGAAGGTGAGGGAGGGAATTGTGGGAGAATTCAGGAAATCATGTTCCGTCCCACTGCAACCAGTCAGGCTTCTCCCATTGTTGGTGGCCCCCTGTTCTGATGTCTATGAGTGGAAAAGCAGTGCGGCTCCGCCAGAATCATCAGTGTGGCCGGCGGGCCGCACTGCTTTTCCAGTTATTGAGGCCCCACATGGCGGTGGCACTGTGGCACCTATGGCCGTGGCCATATTGACTATAGGCACGCTATGGCTCTGGTTTTGCTGTGCTGCCCTAGAGATGATACTGCACACTTAGGGACATTTGTTTTCAGTTTTATTCCTCTGCATTTATTATAACATACAAAAATGGGAAAAAGTCAGTGGGGAAAAAGATGACTCATTTTTTTCTATTGATTTTCTCCAATTTTTGTATGTGGTTATAAACACTGAGAAATTCCCAAGAAAAATAAAATAACTGAAAACAAAGGTCCCTAAAAACTGGGAAAATAATTTTTTATGCACCTAAAATAAATGCCTGCTCCTTTATAAAATAAGTAGAGAAAGTAAACGTTTTCTTGCATGGGAAATGTTTGTGCACACTGCCACATACGCATGCTTTTTTGGAGCAGTGCTATGTTATAAACCCTGCAGCTCCCCCTGGGCAGTTTATGGAATACTAGGATAAATCTGCAGGCGTCCACTCGCGAGCCTCCATGCTGTACCGCGGAGGGGTTTGAATGTTAGGCTCCTGGTATGTACTTTTCCTCCATTGTGCACATCGCCTTTCAATGTTGTGGAAAGGTGCAAGGACTCTTAGGCAGCTTGAAGGTGCACCTTTTACCAGGTCATGAGCCCTCTTAAACTGAAGCAGAGTTAGGTAAAATATTTCAGTAGTAATAATGCTCCAGCTCATGGGAGGTATCATTGCAATAAAAAGAAATGCCACCCCTTCCCAAACCATTACTATGGGGCTATGGAGAAAATGGTTTTTGTCATAAGCCCCATATCTGTAGGAAGAATGTCAGGTAGGAACAGAAATCAGAAGTAAGGAAGTTTATATTTGGAACACGTTTGTTAATCTCACTTTAAAAAAGGAAACGCTTTTGATTGCCGTGTCATTCCTTTATGGCCTCCTCGGTATGACCTCCAGGTTATTATGTCTCCTCATAATCAAAAGTGTTTTCATCTCAAAGTGCATCAGGATATCTCATAAAATTCATCATTTTATATAATTGCTATAGTGAGACTGTGCCAATCAACATCTACTGTAAGAGAGGCAGTCATGTTACTATCCAGGCCTGCAAGCCCATCTTTGCAATTGCTGGTTTTGTCTCTCTTCTTTTAAAGCAGAGTGCTTTGACACGACGACGCAAATAAACCTAGAGAGGAAGCACATGCAGCAATCAAGTTTGGCCACTGGGTACCACTGTTGACACAAGCAACTGCTGAGTGCAACAGGACTGGCGAATAGACAGTACACTGAAAAGAAAAGAAATCCCATGCAGGACTCTAGCATGGGAAAGAAATAGGCCAAGAATTCTTTATTTACTTCACTTGTGACCACGGTTTTCCTTTACTGTGCTCTTTGAACTTCACTTTCCACAGTTGCCGGATTAAATTCACGCAAATGAAGCACGGCCTGCTAGCATGCACACAGAATTCTGCACAACTCTTAGGTGCTGGTTACTTTCATTTTGATTAAAAATATCTAATTTTCCTACTGCTGGGATCCCTTTTCCAGCTTCTCTCAGTAACAAGCCAGCCGGTTGTTTGGGGGTGGGGGAGAGGAACGGATGAGCTGCTCACCTGATAGCTGTGCCTTTCACCGCCCAAAGCAGCCTTGTGCATGCCAATGGACTGCCAATAAAGCAAAGGAGATCCAAAATCCTGACATCTGCTTATGAAGCAGGTCAGTCAAACTCTCCGAAATGTATAGGAAATGGCTGTATCTGGTACCCAAGCTGGAAAATATTTGACATTTCTACAACTGGTGTTTTCTCATTTAGGAAAAAATTATGCAAAGAAATAACAGGGCTCTTGCTGCAGCCAAAATCCTAGTCCCACAGAGTCTGCGATTTTTTTTTTTCATTGAGCTGAACACTTTCTATATTTATCTGTCTGTTTACAAACTCTCCTATTTCCCTTGAACAAGTTTTAACTTGCCTTTTTTCACCAGTTTGAAAAATATCACCTGCGTCATTAGTAACTGGAGGCTTTATAGCAGCTTTTCTCATAGAAATGGTTCTTTAGTGCTGTTTCTGGAGTGGAATTCTCATTAAAGTTCTCTTTCTCTCTGCCTACAATATTTATAAGCCTGTTTTATCAAGGTTTCCATTCTGTGCCTATGAGAAACATCAGGCTCAATATATTTTAACAAGAAAGGCTACATTGTGATATGCATTTTTATTTTAAAGAACTGGATTAAAAAAAAATCCCCCATATATGGAGTTAGTAACCACGGTAGCATAATAATTTAGCAGTTATTGGCAGATGAAGACCTGAAGCAAAGGATAGTATAGGTTGAGATGCCTCCCTCCCCCTGTAACATTCATATTGCAGCCCTGCAGCTCAGTGATCTCCCAGATAGTTATGAAGCGTTCGTATCAGATGATGAGTGACCCCAGAATATGTTAAAGGCAAGCTTGTGGATAAATATAATCGCTAAGCAGAAAGCACAAATAATGGTGAATCAGCCTTGCCTATGCATTTCTAAAAATTCTACTAAGAAATGTGATACAAGGGAATGTTCTGTGTGCGAAAAGCCTGGTCACTTAAAGACAGACTGCAGAGTGTGGAAAGCTAGAATGAACCAACTACAGAAACACAGTGCAAGGCAAAAAGCCAAAAATTCTGTGAAAGAGGCTGAAAAGTCTGATATCGAATTTGCATTTAATACTAATGCAGGTGCGATTTCACAAAGTACCTGGTGTATTGACTCAGGTGCCACAAGTCATATGATAAATGATAAAACTTTCTTCACTCAATTTAACCAGAATAAATCTGAAAGGATTGTCACAGCCGATGGACAGTATATAGTCTCAGAAGGAACAAGGGAAGGGTATCTTAACTGTCCTGTCTCCCCAAACCTTATCAGGAAGATAACTATGTTGTCAGTGATCAAGCTTACCAAGCAAGGTAACATTGTAATATTTAAAGGGGATAGTTGCCTTATCACAAATAGAAGTCACACAGTTGCAGAAGGCAAAATCTCAAATGAGTTATATCAATTAAACTGCAGTGAAGTTGTTAATGCTGCTAATTAGGCAAGAACATCATGTTAATGTATTTATGTATGGCACTGTCATTTAGGGCACAGAAATCTTGAAGCAATAAGGAAGCTAGCCCAAAAACAACAAGCTGATGTTATCAAAATAGATTTGTGCAGTCAAGTAATGAAATGTACCAGCTGCTTAAAAGGGAAAATGCCAAGGAAACTTTTTCCATAAATCGGTAATAGCAAAGTTGAAAGTTGTTTAGGTCTGATTCACACAGATGTGTGTGGTCCAATGAAACTCCAGGAAAGAAAAAAAATATTTTCTTACATTCATACATGATTTCTCAAGATTTACAACAGTTTACCTGCTGCACAGCAAGGATGATGTCTCTGAAAAACTTGAGGAATATCTTGCTCATTTAAGCAAGCACCAACTCTGGCAGTTTTCCTAAAGTCCTATGTGCAGACAAAGGCACAGAATATATATCCAAGTGGCTAAACACAAGCTAATCTGAAAAAATGCAGGATTGCATTCCAGACCACAGTTCCATATAACCCAGAACAAAATGGTGTGACTGAAAGAATGACTAGGACAATTTATGAAAGTGGGCAGAGTATGGTCTTTGGTGCAGATATGCTAGCTACCTATTGGGGAGAAGCCATCATGACAGCCTGCTATCTCCAAAATCACTTATGGGAAATCACAATTGAAAGGACCCCATACACGATATGGAACGGGAAGCAGCATATTAAAATATTTGGAAGCAAAGTGTTTGTACATGTTCCAAAGGAAAAGTGCACGAGGTGGGATGCTCATGCACAAGAAGGAGTGCTCGTAGGCTACAGTGAGTCACAAAAGGGTTACAGAATTCTGCACAGAGAACAAGGTAACAACAAGGTATCACAACTAGTAGGAGTGTTGTGATTAATGAAACCTCTGTATCTCTATTCTCTAACCTTTCATGAAATAACACAAGAAGGGTACAACTTGAGCAAGAAGGTCAAATACCTCCATCTGAAAATGAGCAGAGATACTGAAGTTGCTGTAGGTGATCAAGTTATTACTGAAGAGGAAGTGGAGCAACAACTTCAGTGTTTACTCAGGAAATCCACATGGTGAAACAAGGGTATCCCACTTAAACATTTATCCTACATTTTATTTATTTATTTATTTAAAAGTTTTTATATACCGCTCAATGGATAGATATATATCCGTCTAGGCGGTTTACACATAGATAAAAACATACACAAATTAAAATATAGACAATTGTTAAAAGGTTAGTTGGGGATCATGAATTTATACAAACTATTGTAGATGAAAAGCTTGGGTAAATAGGTAAGTTTTCAGTGATTTTTTAAATTCTCTACGGTTAGAGGTCAGTCGGATATAGTCAGGCAAAGCGTTCCATATTGTTGGACCTGCAACTGAAAAAGCGCGTTTACGGATTAGAGATAGACTTACAGATTTTACATTAGGAATTTCCAATAAACATTTGTCGAAAGAGCGTAGTTGTCTGGAGGGTTTGTAAATTCGCAGTAATGAACATAGCCAGATTGAGTCATTGTTGTAAATCAAATTGTGTATGGTAGATAGGATTTTGTATGTTATGCGGTATGATACTGGAAGCCAATGTAATTGTTGTAAAATTGGAGAGATATGTTCGTTTCGACGGATATTATATAACATACGAGCAGTTGCATTTTGAATTAATTGGAGAGAATGAATAGTTGACTGGGGTAAACCAAGGTAAAGCGCATTGCAATAATCCAGTGAAGACAAGATAAGGGTTTGTGTAATCAGGCGGAAATCATTTGGTAAAAGTAATGGTTTTAATTGCTTGAGCATGTAAATTTTGTAGAAGGATTTTTTTACTATTTCAGATATATTGTTTGTCAACGATAGTTTGGAGTCTAGGATAACCCCTAGATTTTTTGCATGTGTTTTTATGGGAATGGTTTGGTTTTCAAAGATAAATGTTGTTGGAGGTTTGTGAATTGAGTCTGGAACAGTGGATAGATAGATTAACTCTGTTTTGTTTGTGTTTAACTTTAGCCGGTTATGAGAGAGCCAGATTTTTATTGTAGACAGATATAAGTGCAATAATGAGAAGGTTTTAGACCAGGAGTCAGTGAAAGGTAAGATAAACTGAATGTCATCAGCGTAAATTTTAAAATTTAAGTTTAGGCCGTCAAGAAGTTTACACAGAGGTATCAAGTATAGATTGAATAGAAGAGCTGATAAAGCTGATCCTTGGGGTACTCCTGTAGAAGTGGTGTACCATTGTGATGATTGATTGTTTGTCATGATTTTTTGTTGGCGATTGGATATGAATGACGTGAACCATTTTAAGGGAAGACCGGAAATGCCTATTTGAATTAGATTGGTAATAAGGATGTCGTGATTTATTGTATCAAATGCGGCGGAAATATCAATTAAAACCAGTAAGTAATTTGTGTTGGAATCAAATCCACGGATTATGGTGTCAAAGGATGATATGAGTAAGGATTCAGTACTGTGTCCTTTTCTAAAACCGTGTTGGTTAGTATGTAAAATATTATTTTCTTCGATGTAGTCTGATATTTGATGTAGAACTACTGATTCTATAATTTTTGCTAAAGATGGTAATTTTGTGATAGGGCGGTAATTAGTAACATCGGCTGGGTCATGGTTTTTCTTTTTTGGAATGGGTATAATAGCAGTTTGTTTTAAGGAATCTGGGAATATACCTTGTTGTAAAGAAGCATTTACTATATTTGTAATAGCTCAGATTCCACCACAACCTGAGCTAGGACCCTGGAAAGTTATGCAAAAATTGCCTGTTTGAAAGACAAAAATGGATTAAAACTGCTGATGAAGAGATGGAATCTCTTAAACAACTCAAGATGTGGGAGCTTACAGAGTTACCCCAGGAAAACATATCAAATGTAAATGGGTTTTCAAAATCAAGTGTGACTCTGAAGGTAAAGTTCATAGGTATAAGGCAAGATTAGTGGCAAAGGGTTTTTCTCAAAAATATGGGGAAGATTATGATGCTACTTCTGCACCAGTGGCTAAGCAAAATATTTTCAGAATTGTCATTGCTATAGCTGCCTTGATAAATATGGACATGAGACATTATTACATTAAACTGATTTTTTTAATGGTGATATTGTACATGGTACAACCTGAAGGTTACATTAAAAATGAAAAAGAACGTCTTGTCTGCAAATTACAAAAATCTCTCTATGGTCTTAAGCAATCAGCTAGAGCATGGAAATGCAAAATAAACAAAGTTTTGCTAGAACAAGGGTTCATGTGACGCAAGGCTGATCATGCCTATACTCAGGGATGGTAACTTTAAAACTGGCGCGCAGGCGTAAATGTGCACGCATTTGTCAGCCCGCATCCAGAGATAAGGCTATTTTACAACTTGCGTATGTGTATAATTTCTAAAATGAAACCCACATCCCATCCTCGCTCACCATGTGCCTTCAATCTCTTTAAAGCAATCAAAGAACACATTGCCCTTCCCATTGCCAATATTGTAAACTCATCACTTATTACAGGAACTCTTCCGGATTGCCTAAAAATCGCTGCAGTCACTCCCATTCAAAAAAAAAAAACCAAAAAACACTAACAACCCAGACTTCTCTGATTTTTGTCCAATCTCTTCCTTACCATTCCTTACGAAAATAACTGAATCTATTGAATTAAAACAGCTCACTTCTTTTCTCGATAAACATTCACTCCTAGATCAATATCAATTCGGTTTCAGACCCAGTTATAGCACAGAAATACTCCTAATCTCCAGCACTGACATTATCCACCGTGGCTTTGACAAAAGAACTTTGTACATCTCTGTCTTCCTAGATCTTTCTGCAGCCTTTGATACTATAAATCATCAAATATTTCTAACCCATCTCTCAAATTTAGGCATATCAGGTACAGTACATAATTGGTTTCACTCATATCTAAAAAACAGATACCAGCAAATATTCATTAATCAAACTTGTTCTATCTCTTTTGCTTTAAAGACAGGTGTTCCACAAGGATCCGCTTTACTGGCTCCCATCTATCAGTTATTATCCACCTTAGGTGTAACATACAGAATATACGCAGATGACATCCAATTTTATTTTCCAACTAAACATACCTGGCTTGATACACTTAAATTTCTAGAACTTTGTCTATCTACAGTTAAGAAATGGTTACTGCATAATAAACTCAGCCTAAATCTATCAAAACCGAAATACTCATTTTAGGAAACCCCCAATTTGACAGCATTCCTACATCCATTCAACTGGAGAACTCTACCATCAATATTGTGAAACAAGTCCGCAATCTTGGCATCATACTTGATCCAAAATTAGACCTAACTAAGTGCTTCTCAAAACCTCGTTTTTCAAACTTTGTCTCCTAAAACATATAAAACCGTTACTTGACTCTAATAATTTTCGCACAGTACTTCAGTCTTCAATTCTTTCTGGCCTAGACTATTACAATTCGCTGTATCTAGGCCTTCTCCAATCTACCATCCATCCACTGCAACTTCTACAAAATTCCTTTCCAACAGCAGGCCTCATGATTACATATCACTAGTACTTCTCCAACTGCACTGGCTTCCTATTAAATGGCGCATCCAATATAAAATTCTATCATTCATAATCTGATCTATAATAATAACTCTATCTAGTTATCTGCATCCATTACACGTATACATCCCTTGTAAAAATCATAGATCAAAACACAAACTTCTATTACAAGTTCCTTCACCTAGAACAACAAGACTAACCATAACCATTGTCAATAGCAAGTCCCATCCTATGGAAAACACTTCCTCTTGACAAAAGACTGCAGACTAAGAGCTTTTTTAAAAGCTTTTTTAACACTACCTTTTCTTACAGGCCTTCCCAGGTTTATGTACATCTTGATTATTCTTTTGTTCCTTATAAAAATTAGGCAGATCTGCAGGGTTTCAAAGGACGCGGATAACTGGGGAGAGTGAAGGATACCAAATGAGGGGGGGTGGAGGACCCATTGCTTAACTGGACGAACTGGGAATGAACCTGTAAAGCTGGGAATGGCATTGGCATGCACCTCTTTTAAAATTCCCTGATTTATGTACTGGAAATGGGATTTGTGCACCAGGCTGTTTTGTGAAATGCGCGTATATTTATTTATTTATTTTAAAGTATTTATTTCCCATGCCCTCCAAAGTTTGGGGCAGGTTATAAATAAAACATGCATAATATAATTTAAAACATAAGACTGAGACAAAATGAATAGACAACAAATATAAAATAAAATGAAATACAAAATAGCACAAATAAAATACATCTGAGGAATGAGGAATATAAAAAAGAAAATTAGAAAAGAAATGTCATTTTGGCTTCCCCCCCCCAAATTCTTCTGTTTAGAGATGCCATTGATTTTCTGTGACCTTAAACATTAGTACAAGAAGGATTAAGGGGGGAGGGGGGTGCTGGAGAGGCACACAAATGCATTGGCCCCTGGGCACCGGAGACCCTTGGTGCACCACTGGGTGCGAGTCATATGGGGCCGCAAGCGATGGCAAAGAGGAGTGGAGATTTGGCGGGCCGCAAGAAGTGCCCAACCTGCTCGCAACCCAGAAAACCGCACAGTCAGCAGGCGTGATCGAGAACGAGGTAGGAATCGGGGCCAAGACCGGGGGGTGGCGGCGCAATGGGGGGGGGGGGGGGCGCAAGGGAGAAGGCTCGCCTAGGGCGCCAAATCCCCTTGCACCGGCCCTGAGTAGAACACCACATCCAGCCAACGTTGGTGCGAATATCAGAGTGACCAGGAGCCAGTGGCTAAGTGATGTCCTGCTACTGGCTCTGTTTCGGTCTGACGGGACCAGGGAGTCCTGCAGATGTCTCTGTTGGGGTTCGGCTCTCTCACGCAGGTACCTACTTTTCTGTGTGTTTTCAACTGCTCTCCAAGCCAGGATCCAGGGCTTGGATTGAGTGTCCCTGTACTCAGCCCTCCAGTCAGACCCTCTCCTCTCCTCCACCTCGTGGTTGCTAGCCCCTCCCCCAGCTGGAGCACATCAGAGAAGAAGCTAACAGATTCTGCATTTAAATTCTCTGCTCTCACGCAGGTACCTACTTTTCTGTGTGTTTTCAACTGCTCTCCAAGCCAGGATCCAGGGCTTGGATTGAGTGTCCCTGTACTCAGCCCTCCAGTCGGACCCTCTCCTCTCCTCCACCTCGTGGTTGCTAGCCCCTCCCCCAGCTGGAGCACATCAGAGAAGAAGCTAACAGATTCTGCATCTAAATTCTCTGCTCTCACGCAGGTGTCGCGCACCTAAGGAGCACGACCAAGGAGCTTGCCCCTTGGTGCGCCCCTTCATACAACCCTCTCCACAGAAGCCTTTCAGACCTTTCTTGCATCTCCAATGATTGACTCCAAGACCTTGACCTTTGGCTGCGCACCACCTGCAACCACAACCCATCGGACTCTTCTCTATCTGCCTCTGCCCACAGCAAGAATTGTAATAAGAATACGTTACAAGACATCATACTTGGTATGAGTATTGTTATTAAACATTTCACTTTGATGTACATTTTTTTCTATATTTCATTTCAATCTTTTAATTAATATGTTGACACAAATTTATTTTAATAAATTAATTCAATCAATTTACTTAAATAATTTGATAGTACACATTTATATTAATAATAAACAACAGATATATAGGTCACCAATTGATTCATTAGGTACATACTCTATTTTATTCCCACCATTCATTCAAATATAATAAAATGAATTATAGAGACAACATAATTATATACTTTTAAAAATTATTATGCAGATATACAAAGAACAACTATTCGAAAAATTCTTTTATATATAAAAAACGTTTTTTCCAAATATTATTTTTTTCTGAATATTATTCCTTATTACCAAATAAGATATCCTATATAATATTGCCATCCTTTTTTGCATCATTACAGATTCAATACTGTTGTTGGTCATATAGCGGTTTATATGATCCTCCATACACAATTTATTTGAATTTAAATTGTGAACTCAAGAGAATATATGTAAGGTAATACCATCTTCTATACAAATTTTATTCCATTCAACCAATACATTTGTGTTAACCGTGAGTTTTTCTAGTTGTTTTTAGAGTTGTTTTGATATCTATTTAGAGTCTTCATTTGAATGCGCTACATACATGTCACCATTATTCCAATTTATTTATAAATAGATATCATGTAATATTATTCATTTAATTATTTACTATTATGTTTTAACACATTTATATAATTATTTATTTATATAATTATTTATTTATGTTTTAGCCCCTGAGGCAGCCGTTTTCAGACGGCGAAACTCGGCCAGAGTCGGGCTACCCTTGTGTCTTCACTTCAATAAAGGAATTTTATAAGACTTTTGGCATCTATTCTTTTTTTCATCCTACCACAACCCATCGGACTCTTCTCTATCTGCCTCTGCCCACAGCAAGAATTGTTTCTCTCATCCAACAAGTAACATACAATTGTCACCACTTTCTGAATGAACACTCCACTGTACCCTTTGCTGCATTAATCACCGGTATTTATATTACTACTTTGTCACTTAGTTTGGTTATTTTTTTTATCTGAGTATTTCGTTGCAGTCCTCTCACTTATACTCAGCCTAATAATAGCTCTGCCTTATGTATTTTAATAATTTCTGTGATATGCTTATTTAGGCTCAGCCTCAATTATTTATAATCTCCCCGCACTGTTTTTCCTGTAGTATTGCCAATCCTATTACTCGCTTATTTAATTGCTTCACCGCATTTCCTACAGATTTCTCGCACCCCACCCACCTTGTTAACTGAATTGTGTCGCTTGACCATACCTATCTGGCACCAGCATTGCAGCAACATTTGCTGTTAACCTCTATCTCTTCTCATCCCTTGCCAATTTGCACTATACTATAATATGTACCCTCTCTCCATCCCATGTATACATCACCCCCCCCAACAAACCCTTACCCCCCCCCCCCCATATCCCCGTGCCCCATATCACAGCAAACACCTCACACCTATCATGGTATCTCCCCCTGCACAATTCTTAGGTCTCTTTACCATAGCAATTTTTCTCTTTAATGCTCAATCCATTTCAAAAAAAGCACCGATTTTATTTGATCTGCTTACTGACACCAACCCAGACGTCTGTGCCATCACTGAGTCCTGGCTTAAGGATACTGACCAAGTCTTCATCAATCAGCTACCTACCCAGTCCTACAATATTTTCTCAATTCCAAGACCCAAAAAAAAGAGGCGGAGCCCTCATCCTCGCTGCAAAAAACATCTCAACCTGAAACCTCAAAAGATCACTGCTCCCCATAAACTTGAAATTGGCCTCTTCAAAGCTAAAGAACTACAAGTTTGCCTCATATACGCCTCCCCAGGGCAGCTTGATCAGGATCCCTCCCCCTCATCGAATTTTTATCAGACAGCATCACTATTGACAGCCCTGCCATAATTCTAGGAGATTTCAACCTCCACGTAGATGCCCTCCCTCTCTCGCCATCTTGTGAACTCTTCCTAAATACCCTTCAAGCTATAGGCTTCAGACAACTGATCACAACCCCCACACACAAAGCAGGTCATACTCTTGATCTTATATTCATTAATGCTAACATTCAATCTCACCATACCCCTTCCACAATCCCAGTCCCATGATCCGACCATTCCCTTATAAATGTTCTCCTCACCATAAACACCCCTACCCCCCAACCTCCCCTCCCCTATAGCACCATCTCCTACCGTAAACCCTGCTCTACTGATACTCTCATTACAGCATTCGAAGAAAAATCACCGAGCATTGACCTTACTAACCCTGATATTTCACTATCTTCTTGGAACAATCTCACCGCCACCATAGCCAATGAAGTCTGCCCTATAGTAAAAAAGAAAATTTCCCACAACAAGTCAGTAAAAAAACCTTGGTACACTACTGAATTAAAAAAGCTAAAAAATGAATGGAGAAATAAAGAAAGAGCCTGGCGAAAGACTCCATCCCCAACTCACGCAGCTGCCAACAAATCTTCTCTTCACTCATACAGACAATCTACCCTAAAAGCAAAATGAGACTACCATTCCACCAAAATACATGACTACCAATTAAATTCCAATGCTCTCTTTTCTTATGTCAATGAACTAACCACCCCCTCCCCCCCCTCCCTCCACTGAAGAAAATGCCAGCACTAAATGTGAGGAACTTGCCATGTTTTTTAGAAACAAAATCACTAATGTCCTCCAATGTTTCCCTGTTAATCCCTCCCCTGTCAACCCCCTTCCCAAAAATTCAAGCACTAACCTCGAGTCCCTTGAACTCGCCTCTCCTAAACAGATTGAACGAATCCTCCAAAAGGCTAAACCCGCCACTCATTCATCAGATACAATCCCCATTAAGACTCTTCTTTCCATCCCTGCCACCATTTCAAAATTCCTGGCTGACATAATAAACTGTTCCCTCTCATATGGCAAAGTACCTGACCCCCTTAAACATGCAGTAGGCAAACCCCTCCTAAAAAAACCTAACCTTGACCCCAGCTAATTATCGCCCTATTTCTAACTTGCCTTTCATAGCAAAAATAATGGAGAAAATAGTCAATATCCAGCTCACCGAATTCCTTGAAGAGCACAACACCCTTCACCCGGCTCAATTTGGTTTTCGTAAAGTCTGTAACACTGAAAGCCTCCTTCTTACCCTTTCTGACACTATACTCAAGGGATTGGACCATGGTCAATCATACATACTGGCCCTACTTGACATATCTGCTGCCTTTGACACCATCAATCATACCATACTCCTCACCCGCCTTGCTGAAATTGGTGTCACTGGTTCTGTGTTGCAATGGTTCTCGTCCTATCTCAACAACAGAAGTTACACCGTAAATATAGCCAACTGTGAATCATCCCACATCCCCCTCACACAGGGCGTCCCACAGGGTTCCTCCCTCTCTTCCACGCTCTTCAATATCTATCTCCTTCCCCTCTGCTATCTCCTCTCTTATCTTGGCCTAAAGTTCTTCATGTACGCTGACTACATTCAAATACTCATTCCACTTCAAGAATCCCTCCCCAAAACATTACAATTTTGGGATTCTTGCCTTACTTCAATCAACACTCTCCTCTCAAACCTACATCTCGCTTTAAATGTAACTAAAACGGAGCTCCTCACAATCTCCAATCCCCCAGCTCGCTCGCTCCCTGCCTTAAGCAACACCAACCCTCCTCCCGACGCATTCAGCTGCAATGTGAGAGATCTCGGTGTCTATCTTGACCAACATTTAAATTTCAAATCTCATATTCACAATACCATAAAAACAGGCTTTTTCAAATTGCACATCCTAAAGAAACTTAATTCCCTGCTATATACCCAAGACCTCTGCACAGTCCTACAGGCAACTATCTTAACTAAACTGGACTACTGCAATTCTTTATTTCTGGGCCTCCCTCTCTCTACTATCAAACCCCTCCAACTATTACAGAATGCCATGGCCAGAATTCTCACAAACACACGTAAATCCGATCACATTACCCCTATCCTAAAAGACCTCCACTGGTTACCTATAGCCTCCCGCATAAAATACAAAACAGTCACCATTCTCCACAATCTATTGTACAATCAAAATCACACTTGGCTCGAGAATGCACCACTTTTCCGATCATCAACCCGCCCCTCCAGATCCAACCTTGCTGGAACTCTATACACCCCCTCCCTAAAAACTGCTCACCACACCTCAGCCAGAGAAAGGGCTTTCTCCATTACCAGTCCTTCCCTCTGGAACACCCTGCCCACAGCCCACAGCCCTCCACCTAGAACCTAACCTTTCTAAATTTAAAAAAGGGCTCAAAACCTGGCTCTTCACATTAGCGTATCCTGATGTTGACCAAACTTAGCTTGCACTCTAACCCCTCTGCCCTCTCACCTTCCCCTCTTCCTATTTGCCTCTCCTCTTTTGCCCCTTTTCTTCCCCCCCAGTCAAAGTCTCCAAAATACAGTGTTTCTTCCCCCTAGCAAAGACCCCTAAATACTATGTTATTAGTTCCCCTCCTCCACCCTTAGCTTATCCTTCCCTGTCCCTCCCTCCCCCTCCCCCCCCTTCTATCCCTTTCACTGATATCAATGGTCTGGTACCTACCAGCCCACCTGTACATATATTGTCTATTGTTAATTTATATTTTTTTCAGACATCCACCTGTACATATATTGTTTATTGTTAATTTATATTTTGAATGTTCCTATAAAATCTCTCTTTCTCTATCCTTCCTACTGCTGTCCTCTCTCCTCCTTCATTGCTGCTCCCCCTTCCCCATCCCTGTTTATTGTATTTCACTCTTGTTAATTTGTTACAATGTAAACCAGCATGATGTTCCGACGAATGCATGTTTATAAAAATCAACAAATAAATAAATAAATATTTTGGCCATGGAGTATGCAGACTGCAGAGCGTGCCAGCAACCACAGGATGTGAACACCAACTGCTACGGGTGCAACTCACAGAAGTTGGGAAGGGGTCCAGAGTGACTGCAACGTGGAAGGGTGGCCTCCTTGACTGGGAGCGCACTAGAGCCAATGGCTGTGCAGTGATGAGTGGAACAAATCTCACTGGTGGGCTCCGATGAGGGTAGCTGCAGCAGTGCTGTCCGCAGAAAGAGTGACCCAACAGTAAAAGACAACTATCTGGATAACAGACAAGCCTGGCAGCCATTGAAAGAGTGACTGATGATGCTGGGTGACCCCAAGATTTCCATACAAGGAAGACCCTGATGTAACTGTCGAAGTGGTGTACCTCGAACTAGCAACTGTTTGGGCTTAGTGGCGAAGCTATCCATCTATCTTGGGCAGACCAGGTAGAGGCACAGGACCAGTCAACTCCAAGGGAGGGGTTTGCCAAACCCATGAAAACCAGAGGCTGTGACTGAGTTATGCTTCCTGGGGCTTTGGAAGTGGCAAGGTCTGTAGGGGTGTTACGAGCAACCCCATCTACATGATTTGGAAGGGGTGTGAATTTACCAGAAAGAAGGTAGGTTCACCAGCTCTCTCTTATCCGGGAGGACCCGAGATCTATAACAGTGGTTACAGGACAAAAGAGAATGGTGCCTAGTGGTGAGCTCTCATCAAGTGCATGAATTCTACATTGTGGTGACTCCCAAGATTAACCTGGTGGTAAGAGGCTCAAAAAACTATTGAGCATTCTGTATCATGGCCATGGAAATTAGCTCATCTCAATCCAGTTCTGAAGTCTTCTCTGAAGGAGGGTCATTGCGTCAGGGTGACTCTTCAGTGCCCGGGAGCGGGGCTCTATTCCCCTCTGGGATCAGCATTGCATCTGGAATGCCAGAATCCTTAATTGGTAGTGTGTTTATTTTTAAAAGTCTGTAAGGCAGCTAGTAAGCAGAACTGAGTATTTATATTTAAAAAAACAAAACAAAAACACAACCCCCCCCCCAAACCCCCCCCCCCCCCCAAAGTAGCCAGAAGCTAGAAATAAGCTAGGAGCAGTCTATACCTAAGTAAAAAGGTTGAAAAATTTCAGCTCAGTTACTCACCTTGGAAAGGTGTTGAGGTAGTGTGATTTGGTTTGAATAGGTACCACCATTTGTTAATCAAGAGAGCTGTGAGTCACTCTGGCTGACTAACTGAAGTTAGTGCCTGTAACTAAAAACTCACCTGAGCTAAAAAATTCTAACTTATCCCTATCAATTAAAAAACAGAATGAAAATACAAACAAAAAACAAACTTTGAAATATTTGTATGCTAATGCCAGAATTCTAAGAAGTAAGATGGGAGAATTAGAATGTATAGCAGTGAATGATGACATAGACTTAATTGGCATCTCAGAGACATGGTGGAAGGAGGATAACCAATGGGACAGTGCTATACTGGGGTACAAATTATATCGCAATGACAGAGAGGAGCACCCGGGAGGCGGTGTGGTGCTTTCTGTCCGGGATGGCATAGAGTCCAACAGGATAAACATCCTGCATGAGACTAAATGCAAAATTGAATCTTTATGGGTAGACATCCCTTGTGTGTCAGGGCAGACTATAGTGATAGGAGTATACTACTGTCCACCTGGTCAAGATGGTGAGACGGACAGTGAAATGCTAAGATAAATTACGGAAACTAACCAAATTGGTAGTGCGGTAATAATTTGGGTAGGCGCTAATTTCTCTGGGCATCGGGAAAGTGCACAGAAAAGCAGTAAAAACTGCTTTTCTGTGCACCCTTCGACTTAATATCATGGCGATATTAAGTCGGAGGTCCCGAAAGTTTAAAAAAGTAAAAAAAAAAAAAAATTTGAAATAGGCCTGCGGCTTGCGGGTTGAAAACCGGACGCTCAATTTTGCCAGCGTCCGGTTTCCGAACCCGTGGCTGTCAGCGGGCTCGAGAACCAACGCCGGCAAAATTGAGCATCGGCTATCAAACCCGCTGACAGCTGCCGCTCCTGTCCGAAAAGTGGCGCTAAGGACGCGCCTCTTTTTACCGCCGGGCCTAATTTAAATAAATTTATTTACTGTATCGCGTGCACAGGAGAGTGGGTGCTCGCCCGCTCTCTTGCGATTTTTACTCTATCGGCCTGTGAGTTAGCAAGGACTCGAATCCATTCCTGTCTACGCTAATCTGCCACTTCCGTGCTGTCGCAGGAAGCTCTCACTCTGCCCTTCGGGGTAATTGCTAACCTGGGTACCTGCTCCTCGGGAGCCCTCTGCTTTAATTCAGGTGCCTTACAGGGAACAGGTACTCGCTCCTCAAGGGCCTGCTCTCCCTGCCTCAGTGCCTGTATCTTCTATAACATACCTGGTGGAATCGCATACCAACAGCTAACATCTAGTGAGTACTCTAACTCTCAGTCTATCTCATCCTCAGTATTTCCTCGCTGGGAGCCCTGCTGCGGAACCTCCTGACGTCATCAAGGAGAGAAGGGCTCCCTCTGCCGACGTCCCTGAGACTGCCTCACTACTGCTACCTTTGGTGGAGATCTAGCTGTCTAATAAAGAACTATCCTGTATTTTGTGTGTATGAGTCTAGCCCAATGCTGTGGCTCCTCACGGGGCTCCTTCCCGTGGGCGTGGTCATCTCCACAGCACCCAAGGATCCATAAAACATACATTATCGTAACACTAAAATTGTCTCAAGAAAGCGAGAAAAATTTTGAAAATCCCAGCAACAAGCAGAAAAAATAGCTGTTACCCCATTCGTTTTAAAGCTGTTTTGCAATCTAATGGTGGACACACCAACCATTAATTATATATTTAATTCCATTTTGAATGCTGATTAAAATGGTATATTCCATGTTTCTATCAGATTTCTGGTTGCTGTAGCAATGGGGAAGGCAAAGGTTATGCAACATCTGATACATTTCTTGCCCCTCTGTGGCCTTTTTGACTGTACACCAACTTCTTCCTGCTCTAAGCACCAACTAATATTGACTCAGGGAAACTCCTCCTAGTGGTTTTCCCTCATAAAACTCTTGATGGACCTGATTTAGGGCCCTGTCATAGGAAAATATAATGCTTTTTTCTACCTTTGTTGCCTGGATGTGTTAATTTCACTTTCCATTTGTCAATATTCTCCTAAGATCTTTTCCAGGGTCTCCTTTCTATTTTCTATTTCATTTTCTTTCCTGCTGTCATCTTTATTTACTCCCCTATATCTGTTTCTAACATTTATCTTTCTCTTTCATCTCTTTTCTCCATTTTTCTCTTCTCTGCCTCTGTCTACTCATATCTAGATTTCATCCCCTTTTCTTTCTCTTCCCCTTCAGTTCTCAAATTTCCTCTTTATCTCTCACTTACCTATCAGCCTGCTATTTCCCACTCTCACCTCTTCCCTTTCCTTTAGTTTTCCCTATCTCTTACTCCTTCCCATGTCTCTCCTTTCCCTTTTTTTTTCACCTATTTCCTATTCCCTATTTCCACCATTTGTACTTATCCCCTTCCCTATTCATGATTTAATTTCCTTTGGCTCTCATTCCCTCACTATTACCCCACCCCTTTATCAATTTCCCTTCCCTGCCTCCAATCACTTCCTTCTATCTTTTAGCCCCTACCTAGCTTCACATTACACAATTTACTCTATCTCTAGCACCTTTCATCTTTTCTCACCTTTCACACAATCTCTTGGTGCCTCTCAATCCTTCTGCACTGTCTCATACCCACACTTATATCCACTACTCAGTCATCAAACGTTAAATAAAAATAAAAATAAATAAATAAATCAAATTCCCACTGTCTGCACTCATTTTCCCACCCAATTCTCCAGTCACCACTCACCCCACCCAACCCCCACTATTCTCCTAATACTACTTAGCCACTCAATCACCACCACTCTCTGAGTCAGTGCTTTTATATTCTCACACTCAATCCCCAACTCCTCAGCTAATTCCTGAGTTCCTACTTACCCTCTTTTCCCCCGGAATTTCTAATTTCTTCCTCCTGGTCCCAGGGTCTCTCTTTCGCTTCCTTATCTCCCTCATCTGTAGCTCAATGTGTCTAACTTGCTCCTTTTGCTGCGGCTGGTACCCTTGCCACCTGTGCAATTCAGTCAGCTGTTTGAACTGCACATGCTCTATGGAGCACCATGCAGTTCAAACAGCTGATTGTAACTTCAACCGCACAGGAGGTGCTCCTGTTGGAACAGAAGCAACAATTTAAGGCGTAGATTTTCCAACGTGTGCATGCGCGTCCATGTGCACGAGCTTCCCAGCATGCACCCATGGACGCGCCGATTTTCTAACATGCGTGTGCACGTGCACGCCAGATTTCATAATCCGCACACATGATGGGGCCTTTTGCAATTTCCGCCCGGCGACACATTTGGGCCTTCCCCAGTTCCCTCCCAGTCCGCTCCAATTAAGGAGCGGACTGGGAAGGACCTTTCCTACCCCCTACCTAACCTTCCTTCCCCTTCCCTTCTCCTCCCCACCCCCTAAACCTTACCTAGCTTTCTTCATTTTTTTTTTTTTTCAGGACGTCAGCTCCCAAGCTGAAGTAAGTTGCTAGCACTGGCAGCCAGGTCTTGGGGACAGCGATCAATGGCGCTGTCCCGCCCCGCCCAGAACACGCCCCCTCCCCCCCCCAGCCCGCCCCTTCAAAGATGCCCGGCACTTATGCACATACCGGCATTTATGCGCATGGCCGGGCCCCTTTGAAGATTCGCCTGGCGCGCGCATGGCCCGGCCACGCTCGTAAACGCCGGGATTTACGCGTGTAGGGGTTTTAAAATCCTCCCTTAAGTGCACTAAGCTTCTGATGTCACTCTTGTGCTGTCTGCTTTGTGTCAGCCCATGGAAAAGGGAAGTTGGGAGCCTGAAACCATGGTGGCAAGCCACTTTTTGAAGGAGTCATTTATCTCCCCTTGCCCTCCCCCTCCTCATAGTGATATAGCTGGTAGTCAGAATCTGAATTGCCAGGGCCCAGGTGTCTGCATGACTAAAAAACCTTCACAATTTGCATCAATTAGCACCATTGCTGGAAGTGTCAACAGAGAGGTCAAAACTTGCACAGCCATGGAAACTGACTCTCCCATCTTTAGAGATCTTCTTAGTGTTTGGGTAATTGCCAGGTTCTTGTGACTTGGATTGGCCACTGTTGGAAACAGGATGCTGGGCTTGATGGACCCTTGGTCTGACCCAGTATGGCATGTTCTTATGTCCTTATGTTCTTAGGTGGTCTCTTTAGAGAAAGATTGTCGCTCACTGTAAAGGCAATATGGGGAAGCTTGCATTGCTACTGCCAATCTTGTTCTGTCAATAATGAAAGGCGTCTTAGTTCCTTGTATTATTATGAATCTAGCACCTTTCACAAGCTCTAAAATTCACTTTATTTGATTATAGCAAAAAGAAGTGGCAAAGCTAACCAGGTTTGCTAAATTAATCTATTTTTACACATAGAGCCATGGGTATTATATGGGTAATATAGCTTGCACTTTGCTATTATGTATGGATTTTTAGGTATTCAATATTATTTCATTGTTCTGTTCCATACATGTAGTATGATTTTAAGGTAAGGTACTGGGATGGAGAGAAATAGTTCTTAGTTTCATGAATAAGGGATGAGCCAAATTACTTATGAATGATAAATTATGCAGGATCATTCATAACACACAAAAAAAATAGAAACGTTTCTCCACTCTCAATCTCATCACATATTGTATTCATACCACTTTTTTTTTTTGTTTCAAATAAAATAAAAATGTATTTTTAAGTAGTTCTATTCACTGGAAGTAACTGTACCAGGAAGCCTGAGAATTATCTTACATTTCAAGAAATGAGCAGCTACAGATGCAGTTAAATATCTTTATTTTACAGACTGAAACATAATACATATAGTTAAACAGTCTAAAATACAGAGAAATTTCAGAAGATTGAGCATCATAGATTTCTGCTGTCAGGTCAGGGGTAACTGGATCCCATACTCTGAAGAAATGCTTCCTGTGAACTCAACAAGAATATCCTATGGGACTAGTCCTGCATTGCGCCTCACTAGCTTTTCTTACATGACCACACATGTGCTAATGATCTCACAGATTATCCGGACTATGGCTAATCAAAATCTTTAGAAAGATCTTATGGCATGCAACAGATGGCAGTCAAGTACTATAGAAAATCCTAAGGCTGCTCCACGAGTACAGCCAGATTTCAGTATGAGGACTCCTATGCATTTTGGGGCCTCACCCTTCTCTCAAATCTGTGGTAGCTTTGTTCCCACCATAGATAATAATTACTTGTATATGAAAGACAGAAGCTAAATCAACCTCATCATACAGTAAAATATATCTCTTCTCCTGTATCAGGTACTCCTGTCTTTTTTTTTTTGCCTATTACATTTTATTCCTCTATCTTTTACTTGCCAGGTAACATGCCCAGACGTCTCTGGGATCTTCACTAGATCAAGGGACATCTTCTTTGAGGCGCACCCTTAATACTATTTATTGTCTGGCAGAGGAGACCGCAGTAGTGGCAGCTGTCTTACCCCACCCCAGGCTTGAGTGTAGCACATTCATGGTGCCCCTGAGCTAAACTGGTCCTGAACAAATGGGGCATCTGAACTCGGATTCTGCATATCTTTCATTTGAAATTAACCACTTCAGAATAGTTTTGCTTAAACTCATTTGCAGAGCTATCAGGAAATTAAAAGCTCACTTTTAAATTTGCAAATAGAAAATAAAATCTGTGCAGAATCCTGATGTAGCAATTAACCCAGCTTCTCCTGCTTGATGTATACACTGAACTGCAGAAAACATATTCTCTCGTCACTAGTTTGAAAGTGATTGTAGTTCATTATAACTTAAAATTAATGCAAAAGCAACATGTTAGCAAACTAGTAAACTATAATTTATCTATATTCAATTTTAGTTTCAATGGCATGTGACCCGTGTTAAACTATTTGGGCCGGATTTTAAAACCTACGCACACAGGGTACATTTGTGCGCGCTACCCAGCGCGCACAAATGTACGCCCGATTTTATAACATGCATGCGCAGCCTTACGCATGTTATAAAATCCGGGGTTGGCGCACGAAAGGAGGTGCATAATAGTGCACCTTGCGTGCGCCGAGCCCTAGGGGAGCCCCGATGGCTTTCCCCGTTCCCTCTGAGGCCGCTGGACCACCAGGGATGTTGGTAAGTCTTGGGGAGGGGGAGGGATCGGGATGGGGGGGGTGTATGTAATGTATTAAAATTAATTTAAATGCGTGGGGTGGGGTTTTTTTTAGCTTTGTTTTCCCGCGTCGTTTTTTGGCCCGGTTTCGGTTTTCCCCGTTTAGTTTTTTTTTTTTCAAAAAAACTAAACGATAAAAACCGAACTTTAACACGAAGTATCCGAGTCAAAAAACGACCCGGTAGCAAAACACGAAGCACATCTCTAATGCAAAATAGGCTCGGTGCGCACAGGAGCGGTTACGTGCGTAAATCCTTTGAAAATCTGGCCCTATGTATACTTAACTTCTACCATATAACACATAGGGGCGGATTTTCAGAGCCCTGCTCGCGTAAATCCGCCCAAAACCGGGCGGATTTACGCGAGCAGGGCCTCCCGGCGCGCGCAGAGCCCCGGGACTCGCATAAGTCCCGGGGTTTCTCCGAGGGGGGCGTGTCGGGGGCGTGTCGGGGGCGGGCCCGGTCGTCGCAGCGTTTCGGGGGCGTGTCGGCAGCGTTTTGGGGGCGGGGCGGGGGCGTGGCTACGGCCCGGGGCGGTCCGGGGGCGTGGCCGCGCCCTCCATACCCGCCCCCAGGTCGCGGCCCGGCGCGCAGGAGGCCCGCTGGCGTGCGGGGATTTACGCCTCCCTCTGGGAGGCGTAAATCCCTCGACAAAGGTAAGGGGGGGGTTTAGACAGGGCCGGGCGGGTGGGTTAGGTAGGGGAAGGGAGGGGAAGGTGAGGGGAGGGCAAAGGAAAGTTCCCTCCGAGGCCGCTCCGATTTCGGAGCGGCCTTGGAGGGAACGGGGGTAGGCTGCGCGGCTCGGCGCGCACCGGCTATACAAAATCCATAGCCTTGCGCGCGCCGATCCAGGTTTTTAGCAGATACGCGCGGCTCCGCGCGTATCTACTAAAATCCAGCGTACTTTTGTTTGTGCCTGGAGCGCAAACAAAAGTAGGCTATTCGCGCGCCTTTTAAAATCCGCCCCATAGGGAGGGAGGGAGGGAGAGAAAGAGGTCTACGCCTTTAAGGAAAGATGGCATCAATGATACAGGCATAATATAAATGCTGAGACTTGCAAAAGTGTGGGATGGCATGTGGTAAATATAGGAAGACGAGGAGTCTTTCTCTGGCTTTACAGCTGTGGAGGATTTTCTTAGAGAGCAGGGTTCTGCGTTTTTGCAAGATGCAGGCCCCTGTGGATTCTTTAGTAGAGGTCATGAAGGCAACCTTTTACTCTTGGGCTTATAGGCCTTAGTTTTAATTCTCCTATGAAGAATATGGGGAAAAATGGACAAGAAAAGTCTGCTTGTTGACAATATCATCTATTTAACTCCATCATACTGTGGACGTGTTAACTTTATTACTGTAATGAACTTTGGAGCTGATTCTTCCAGACTATGAATTCTGTGTAAGGAGGAGATTTTCTTTAGCTTCTTCTACTGTACTGTGGTCTATGGACTTTACTGTGGAGCCAGTGGGGTTTTTTGAGCTGGTTATCTTCCCTGTTCTGCATAGGCACCAGTTCTGTGGATGAAGTGAGTGTTTGAGCATCCCCATTATTAAGCTAATTCCCTCATTTTGTCCAGGAAAAGGTAAATTTGTGTTACGATTAGCAACCTTTAGCTTCTAAGAAAACTAAAAAAGTCATGTGATAGGAGGTGATGTCCTTTTGTGGATTACAAACTGGTTAAAAGACAGGAAACAGAGAGTAGGATTAAATGGTCAATTTTCTCAGTGGAAAAGGGTAAACAGTGGAGTGCCTCAGGGATCTGTACTTGGACCAGTGTTTTTCAATATATTTATAAATGTTCTGGAAAGGAATACGATGAGTGAAGTTATCAAATTTTCAGATGATACAAAATTATTCAGAGTAGTTAAATCACAAGCGGATTGTAATAAATTGCAGGGGGAACTTGTGAGACTGGAAGATTGGACATCCATATGGCAGATAAAATTTAATGTGGACAAGTGCAAGGTGGTGCATAATGCATATAGGGAAAAATAACCCATGCTGAGGTCACACCATGTTAGGTTCTATATTAGGAGTTACTACCCAGGAAAAAGATCTAGGTATCGTAGTGGATAATACATTGAAATTGTCAACTCAGTGTGCTGTGGCAGTCAAAAAACAAACAGAATGGGGCCAATGCAATACAGTGCGCTCAGCCAAGTGCACTGTTTAAGCCACAGTTGGACGTAGGTTGTGTAGGCGTAACCAAATTCCCTTATGCAATAAGGGGTAGATTTTCAGAGCCCTGCTCGCCTAAATCCGCCCAAAACCGGGCGGATTTAGGCGAGCAGGGCCCTGCGCGCCAGGAAGCCTATTTTACATAGGCCTCCCGGCGCGCGCAGAGCCCCGGGACTCGCGTAAGTCCCGGGGTTCTCGGAGGGGGGCGTGTCGGGGGCGTGTCGGGGGCGGGCCCGGTCGTCGCGGCGTTGCGGGGGCGTGTCGGCAGCGTTTTGGGGGCGGGTACGGGGCGTGGCTACGGCCCGGGGGCGTGGCCGCGCCCTCCGTACCCGCCCCCAGGTCGCGGCCCGGCGCGCAGCAGGCCCGCTGGCGCGCGGGGATTTACGTCTCCCTCCGGGAGGCGTAAATCCCCCGACAAAGGTAAGGGGGGGGTGTAGACAGGGCCGGGTGGGTGGGTTAGGTAGGGGAAGGGAGGGTAAGGTGAGGGGAGGGCAAAGGAAAGTTCCCTCCGAGGCCGCTCCGATTTCGGAGCGGCCTTGGAGGGAACGGGGGGAGGCAGCGCGGCTCGGCGCGCGCAGGCTATACAAAATCGATAGCCTTGCGCGCGCCGATCCAGGATTTTAGTGGATACGCGCGGCTCCGCGCGTATCTACTAAAATCCAGCGTACTTTTGCTTGAGTCTGATGCGCAAGCAAAAGTAGGCTGATCGCGCTTCTTTTAAAATCTACCCCTAAGGGGATTAGTGCCTCCACAATGCACGTCCAACGCACCGGGAAATTAATAGCATTCATCACATGCAAATGCATGTGAATGAGGCTATTAGTTATTCACTCACGATGCAAAAAAAAAAAAAGTGTATACCAAAATATTGTACTGCTTTTCTGTACTTCCTTCGATTTAATATTGTGGCGATATTAAGTTGGAGGAACAAAAGAGAGTTAGGAAAAAAATCTTTCTCCTTCCTTGACAGTGTGAGCCATGTCTCACCTGCCCTAAGCTCCCTCCCCCTGAGTCGGGCCCTTAGTATTAATTTATTCACTCCTTCGCTTATTGCCCATTGGTCCTTTTCACTGACATTTGTCAGTGAAAGGACATATATTTGTATATATATTTATACAAGGCACATCCCAAGCAATCGAGTTTATCTTGTTCAGAGATTGCAACTTGAGGGGCTTGTTGGGAGTAAGTCATTCTCCACTAAAAATTCCTTGCTGCATCAGCACTAAGGTTTGCACACAAAAATGTGCATACTACTAAGTGTTAAATCGTGTACTGTGCTGAGCACACCTTATTGTATCGGCCCCATGGAATGTATAGCCAAGTGTACTGCACTTTCCTACTGTAGCATTCTGCATCACATCATTAAAGGTACAGTACTTTCCAGCCTACAGCCTAACCCTCTGTACTGTAACAGCTGTCCTTCTTTCAATCCACACTGAACTGCAGTGATTATTCTTGTGACAGTCAGAGGTAGCTCAGGTCTAATGATCACTCTGCTGGTGGCATTAGGTTATGCTGCTTCTTCAGCCAGTGCAGCTGCTGCTATCTATGCCAGGACCACCTCTGTACATTTCTCTCTTTTTGTCTTATCTTTTACCCTGAAAATGTATCTTCTTGTTCCTGTCAAGCAAGAAGTCCTGAACTAATCACTTCTGAAATCAATCCACGTTGTTGCTAGAACAGGAACTTTTCCTGCCTGGGTCTTGTCACTGCTCTGATGGCCGGCATCAAATTTCCTTCCAATGTTAGCTGAAAAATGACACCCATGTCACGGTACTTCACAAAGCACAGTAACTGAAATTCTTGTGTACATCTACAAGTCATTCTTTTTCACAAAGTCAGTCAGATGTAAAGTTATATAAAGGTGCACACTCAAAGAATCAAACACTGAAAACTTAATTGTAGAGTTTTTGTTTTGGCTCTGCAAGTCGTTTTTTTTTTGTTTGTTTTTTAGGTAGGGAATATTTGTCTTATTAAAAAAATCAAAAACCCTCTGAGTTAGAAATGAGACCAGGTTTGAATAATTATAGATGGGCTTAGGTACTTGAAGCTTACCAGCACAACTGGAATCATCTCATACTGAATATGTGCAACTAAGTGCAGAAAAACAATAAGCATATTCTAATCTGGTTAACAGCTAAAGCCAACAACAGTTTGTTTAGTTACAAAAACAGGCACAAGCAGCCTGCAATAGACTACGTTATGTCAGTATATAAATATGCTAATATGTTCCACCTTTTTTTTCTGGTACAGATCTTTTTTTTTTTTTTTAATGATCGCCCTGGCCATGTGTCTATAATGTCATCTACTTGGGATCTACGCCTGAAGTTTCTTTGAAGCATCACAAAGCAACAGTTTCTCCTCTTGGGAAAATTAACTCCTCCCGCCACTTTACCTTTCCCCTCTCCCCATATCCAAATGGGAAAATAAGGGCAAGAAGATTAAGCCTCGAGGTTTTTGGAAAGCTGGCATTGAAGTTTGAATAAATAGAGTAAATAAAAGGGCGCCATATTTTGGAACGTAAAATGGAAAAGGAATATACATGTGTAACATGTGTCTCAGCATGATTGTCTAAACATACATGTAAACCTGGACAAACAGGTCCTGCCAACATCTTTTTGCCATCTGTTTTTACTCAGCTGTTTTGAACAAATTATGTTTATTATGTTAATTTAATAAAATGTCAACACCAAATGACATTGTTACTACTAAACAACATCATTATATAACACAGTCTGGCACATTACCAGCAGTTTGTTTTAATGAGACTGGAATTCATGCATATTAAAATGACAATATGTTTAAAAATCTAGCTCAGGATGTAAGGCAGATTAGCAGTGCTGCAGAAATGATGGAAGACAGCAGCACTCGAGGAGAGCAGTCCTAGCGATGGGTAGCAGCCGTACTAAGAAAGAGTGGGAATACCGCTGAAATGCATCATCACTGACGGAAGGTGGCGCAGGACAACACTATGGATAGATGGGAGCAGTACTGTTCTGCCTTCACAGTATATTTGAAAATATGTATATATGTTTCCTTGCTACGCAGTCACTCTCTGTCAACTTATTGAAATTGCCCAACTTGGGTTCTCTGCTTGTTGTAGAGTTCTCTCTCCTGATTGGTTGTCTTTTGAATGATTCTGAGCTCCTTACTGGATCTTTCCTGTTTTGCTTTCTTTTACTGTCTGCTTTCTCTTGCCTCCTCTCTTTGGTCCCTCGCTGCTAGGAATTCCTGGAACAGTTTACTTCCTGTGGTTTCCTTCAGTTGGAACTGGGCTCTCTGCAGGGTAGCAGCTCCTCCTGACTCCGGTTTCAAACTATGTAGAAGCCTTGCTTTTCACCATTCACATTCTGCAGCTTCTGTCTCACGTTGCCTCCTTCGAACTACTGAGCTTCCAGACGGAATTTATCACAGCTGTGACAGCCGCTCTATGCAGCTACTCTTGATGCCTTCTCATTCCATGAGTGTTGAACTGTTCAAAATTCTAATAAATGTTGTTTGGTATTCAAGGACAGAGTTTTTCCTCTGGTGTTTGAAGCTGGGAGCAATGCTAACTGACTGTTTAGGCACTCAGGCTAACTCAGGTCGAGAGCTGAAGCATTACAAGTACTAAGGGCAGAAGTACAACCAAGAAGGCCAAAATAATGCTAAGGGTTGCACTACTGATGGACAGCTGCAGCACTGAGGAAGGGGAAACAGGAGCAGCATTACTAAAGGGTGAAGGCACCGGCAGGATAAAGCACTTCTAATGAAAAGCAGGAATGCCCCAGGAAAGAAGCAATATTCATGAAGGGCAGCAGCAGTATTAAAAGAAGGGAGCAGCTTCAGTGAACATCAGAAGCACAATTAGAGGAAAGCATTATCGATGAAATAAGCGAGTGCTAGTAGAAGAGAGCAGTGTAAGACCCCTGACAATGTAGACATGGTGGTACATAGAAAATCTCTCTCTTTCTCTCTCTCTCGCTGTCTTTCTGATTTTTGCTCTTTCCTTAATGTGCTAGTCCAACATATTCATTCAGTTTTGGGACTGGACTTTTGTATTGAAGGCTGGTAGTCCCCCAGTTAGAGAATTGGCATGATACAGTATTCTGAATCTTTTATGTGCCTTTGGGTTGTTGTCAAAGTAACTCATAGTCAGCGCTTAATATTATAAGTGTGTAGATGTAATTAATATACTGTAGATGGACTAGTTTGCATAGCAGGGTGTCTGTGGCAGATAAATGTGCTCTTGTGTTGAGAGACCATAATGGACTGATAAGTACTGAATATTCATTAAGGTGGCAGTTTTAAGTCAGGCTGGATTGGGACAAAGACTATGCATTTTTTTTTTTATCTGCTTTGCACAATTCTCAAAGCCAGAGTAAACGTGTACCTTCTCTTTGGAACCTGCCATGAATATAAAGTACATGTGGTCACTTGCACCTGTTTTTTTTTTTTTTTCTGCGGGTAGAATTTTGCTGGCTTGCAGAGTCGAAAATGCAGTCTGTGTGTATTTTTCTTCCCCCAACCTCAGCACGCTCCTGCGGACACCTCTTGTCAATGTGGAGGAAGGCACAGGCATTTAGCAGCACTGAAAGAGGACAATATTCCGAGAGTCGAATAACGCAGATAAAATGTTGGGGTTTTTTTACCAGTGCAAATTGCTTTGAAAATGGTCTTCTGAAGGGGGGGGGGGGGGACAATTGTCAAATTATCCATACAGGGACAAAGATTGCACGATTCTCAGAGCAAAACTCCTTGTGTACTTTCCCTTTGCCAGAGGGACAAAGTTCCAGGGGCATTGGCACAGCTTTTTCTGCAGGTAGAAATCTGCTGGGAAAGTACACATCAAGATGAGAAACTGCAGTCGCCATACATACTTTTACCCCATAGACCCAAACATGAGTTGGGAGCACCTCTTCTTCCTGTGGCTTAAATGTATTCACATTGTGGAAGAAAGCGAAGACTTTTATCAACACTGAGGGAGGGGAAACGTTCAGACAGCTGAGGTATTTGGGAGTAAAACTATTTTTACCTGTATAAATTGCTTTGAACATGGCCCTTCCTAAAAGATTTCCTATAGCACTTGTCAATAGAAAGCAGCTAGAGCCCAGTTTATTGTTCCAGAAAGATATTTTTCCTCTTCTTTCCTTTACCTTCCTCTCTAGTCTAGATTCTTAGCATTTTTCTCTCTTGAGTGGGAATCTCTTGCTTGCCGGACATAGTCTCCTGAAGAAGAAAATCAGTCCTCGTCCCTCTGTGGCCAGGTCTGGATTCAGTCTGTTGATGCCTGGCTGTATGAGGATCCAGGGAGGGCTGCCTGTTCCGGCTGAATTTCTCCATTCATAGGAGCTACTGCTTCCATAACCTGCTACTCTTTGCCAGAGCCTCTTCCCAGCACTCAATTAGTTGGAAAATGGACCTGCCATACCTTGTGAGATACTTTCTTTTTTTCCTGTATTGTTCAGTTTTGAACTTTGAGGTCATTAAAGCATGACCTTTACCTGATCATTGGTGAGGAGTTAAACACCAGGGGCTCGGGATTGCTTTCTGGCAGGCCGATACAGTACAGTGCGCTCTGGCGGAACGCACTGTTAAACCACGTTTTGACGCGCGTTTTCGACACGCTAGCTTTACCCCTTATTCAGTAAGGGGTAATAGCGCGTCGAAAACGCGCGTCCAACCCCCCCGAAACTAATAGCGCCCGCAACATGCAAATGCATGTTGATGGCCCTATTAGTCATTCCCGTGCAATACAGAAAGTAAAATGTGCAGCCAAGCCGCACATTTTACTTTCAGAAATTAGCGACTAAAGAATCAAAGATCTAGATATCTGGCACCCTTATGCGCTCTCTTGGTTGGGGAGGATCGCGGCCATAAAGATGACTATGCTCCCGAAGTGGATTTACCTGTTTCAGACTCTCCCAATAGAGGTGCCATCCAAATTTTTGAAAGCATTGCATACCAAGGTTTTCCATTTCATATGGAGAAAGTGTCCACCCAGAGTGGCTAGGCAGATCCTTTATCATCCCAAGAAGCTAGGGGGATCGGCAGTGCCCAACTTTGCACGATATTACCAGGCAGCCCAGCTGAGAGTAGTAACAGAATGGTCCTCACGGGCGCCTTGTAAACAGTGGATAAACATAGAACAAGCAGACGATAAAGATGCCTCCCTGATTCAGAGGAAATGGGGGACTACCTTTGAAAGGGGCAGCATATAGAGCTATTAACCCTTTTACCAATTCACATGCGACGCCACCAATGTGGAATACACTTTGTGGTGCTCCTGCAAGAAAGTGTATATAGGGAAAACCACGCAGAAGATTAAGACCAGAATACAGGAGCATGTAAGCCACCTTAAATATCAAACACAAGGTGCACCTCTGACAAACCACTGGCAAGAAATAGGACATTGACCAGAGGAGCTAAAGGTAGCAGTGATTTTTCAAATACAAGAACATTCACGAGGAGGAGATCTGAACCTGAGACTCATGCAGATGGAACAGTGGTTCATTTATACATGGGACACGGTTGCCCCCAAAGGTTTGAACCGTGAAATCGATTGGTCCGTTTACACATGGGTGGGTCCCTCTATAGGAGGAAAATTACAAGTAAAATAGGGGGTCCATGACACTTAATTGAAGTTGGTTAATGGCAAGTCCACCAAGAACCAAAGCAGATAAGAAAACAGCAGCTGTTATCCTGGCAGTATACATTGGAAAAGGAGGGGTTTAGGGGGTATGTACAGTAAAGAGCATATATTAAACAATTTAGGCAGGTAGGGTAACAAAATATAATTTCATTACCATGGAGAAGTACACACCCGGATGCCAAATGGGTTGAAAATAGGGATGCCGAATGGGACTTGGTTGGTGACCAAAAAAAGAAAATAACCGGCAGGAGACAGCACACCCATCACAATAATTAATTCAGGATGGTAATAAAGGATATGAATGGCAACTTAGGAAGAAGTAGTGCCAAGTCTAAGAGAAACGTAATAACAGCATTGGGGAGAAGGGAAAAGAAGGAAACAAAAGATATCAATGGCAGTCAGACGAGAGCAGAGTTTAGAAACCACCGACCTGTAAGCCGATAAAAGAGGAGAAAGGCAGGTAATGAAAAATACGAACGGTGGTCAGTGAACCAGTAGCGCTTATGGAACCCCCGATTAGATAGGCAACAGAATAACTCAACACATCCCGAGTAGGGTAAGGATCATATAATACACAAAGTAAAATTGGTAGGCATTACCTCGGGGTGAGGTACAAGCGATCACAGTATGGTAAAGGGTAGATTAGATTTCAAATAGAGTGGGAAAAGCAAATAGGTCATACACAAAAATAAAAAAGAGAGACATTTTGGGTTGAGAGAGATGATTCAACAGGTTCAATGCAAGCTAGCACGACCTGTTGATAGGAGGGTAGCGGATGTGGTAGGTCTCAGACCACCATCATGTCCGCCAGACACAGAGCAGGAGGAGTCTGAGGGAAGAACGGGTCTCTCCTAGGTCCGACATGGATATTGATTATAAAAATTATGCCTCTGAGTTGGTCCCGAATTAAATAGGCAAATCCGAGTTATGAGTAGAAGATATGCAGAAAACGGGCACATAAGAATAGGAGGTAGATTGTGGGAGAATTTTAGGGATTTGGAGGAAACATTAATCAAACTGAACTGAAGGTACTCGAGGCAACCAGCAGCCTCGGTCTGAGGGGGACAAGTGGTGATTCACCTGCGGTAGCTTTAAAAGCAAGCAGAGTAGAGAGAGACGCTGGAACAGAAGATGAAGGCGTCGCTCACCTTAAGAAAATAGAACAAACGTCAATAGTAAGTACTAAAAGCTTGAAAGGTGGTACAAAATATAGTTTTAGAATTTTTAGGCAGTTTACATTGTATTTAATTCGATTTTATTCGTTTAAGAAACGTCTCAATAACTGTGGTCCCTGTACGGACACAGCAGAATTTTCTCCCGTAGTCCCTGAAGCAAGCAACGTCTTGCCGAAACATGGCCAATGTCGGGCAGGCGGATCCGAACCCATAAGAACTAGTAAGGGCGGCAGCTTAGATAAGTACATGATAAAAGAAAAAGCTGTTGTTTGGGTTGGATGAATAGCCAGGGAGAAGTGAAATAATAAAAATGAACAAAAAATAAAGATGGACATAAAGAATGAATAATAAAGAGTAAAATACGGGGCTATAAAGAGGGACAATTACAAAGTGGTTGTCCTGAAACATAGCCACCGCACAAAACCACCGAGCAAGGGTTTCCCTTGAAGAGTGGGTGTTGGAGATTATTTACACAAAGGGAAAGAGTTTGGTTGGGGAGAAGTACTGACTAGTGGCAAGGGACTTCCTTATATAATGCAGGATGTGATATCAGCAACCAGCACCACAGGAATTCCCAGCTGGAGGATCTACAAAAGAAGTTCAAAGCTAAATAAAGCTTTGTTCTTTAGCCATGTTCTTGGGATGCAGCATGATGGCAGAGGCACTTCAAATTAGAGGTGAGGGGCATTATAAGCTGTAAACATTCATAGATCTTAGAAGGATACAGGCACCTCAGACAACAATAAGCTAGCACTTAGTTTAATCTACTCACCAAGTTCCACTCATGATAAAGGTTTCCTGTCTCCTGAACTTGGATGTTGGCCCCAGATTGCCCATGTTATACATGGTGCTACCTTACTGAGGCTAAGGCATAGTAGCCAGTTTCACAAAGGAACCAGTCATTCAATACCCTTTGGAGACAGAACCTCTGTGTGCACCCAATAGATCCCATCCATATTCTATTTCAAAGATACACAAACCAGTAATGTAGACATAGGAGATGGCTAACAGTCAGCAGGGACAGGCTTTTCCATCAGGGGTTTACCATATGGTATACATAGAGTTGTGTGTCCAATGACTTATGCTAAGTCTTTGGGAAAAGGAAGCCCTCAAAGTGCTAGCATATAATGGAGCAACACCAGCACCAGCTAAGTTAGGGCCAGATGACCTGCCATCATGGGCTTATCCCCAAACCACTAAGAGGTGTGGGTGAAACCATGAAAATGTCATAAAGCTTTATGAAGGGGGAGCCACAAATAATATTAATGGTTTACTTTTAGTTTAGTTGTTTGAACATGCTGTTGTATTTTCTGTTAATTTGTATATTGCTTTGAAAGTTTTTATTGTAAAGGCTGGAAAGCAATTCATACTTTTTTTTTTCAAATAAATAAATAAATAAAATACTAAGTCTTCAGGTGGCAGGGGCTACAGAGACTCATCCACCTGGAAGGTTATAATGTTGCTTGGGGAGCTCCAGCCACCTACAGGCTCTGAGAAGAGGTGCAGAAACAGGATGTCAATTTTGAGTTTTGCATAGACAGCTTTTCAGGCACTAGCAAATGGATTTGACCTCCTCCTTCAAGAGTCTGCATTAATCTGAGCAGCAGCAGCTAGCATATGGTTATTTCATTACAGCGTGCCTGATGTACTTGTATTATGCCTCTCATATCTGATACCTTCCTCTCCTCATCTTTGAATCAATGTTACAGTTCTGAGAGATTAGGTTGCACCTCTGGACGCACATGGTTTTGGAAAGTGCATAGGGTTCTCAGAGATAAAAAACCTTTGACGTGAATCCTGCCAATTGCTTTTTACATTGGTTCCAGACAAGCAATAATCTCTGAAAAAACTGTGACCCAGCTTTGCCTGGCACCAGGTTTTCTCCTAGATTTTTCTAGCATAGGCAGAGGGAGGAGGGGGGTTTTGCATTTTTGGAATCCTCCCCTTGCTTTATCCCCACCTTTTTGTGGGGAGGCTGCTGGGGTTTATAAAAATCCCCCAGATCTTATAATTTGGGTCTTTGCCATCAAAAGTAGACATCTCGAAGGTTGGCAGATGCCAAAGTAATTTTTTTTTTTTTTTTTACATGCTTAAAGGTTTCTTCTAAACTTGTATTCACAAATGACTAAGTATGCATTACACATAAGAGCCAACTGGTTCCTGTAGGCAGGCATGCTATGTGGCAAGCCAGTGCACCTGGAATTCCTTTATCCTTATATGATGAATGTATATGGAGATAACTGACTCCCCCACAACGCTGCACCTTTCCTCTCACCTGGATATATACTTTATGTAGCCAGGAGAGCTAACTGTAATTTTTTCAAAACAGCTGCCAACAGAGCTGTCTCAGAATATGAAAGGAATTGTCCAGTTGCTATTAAATGTGGCTATTATGTGCTAGTTATCAGCTCAAGCTGATATGGAAAGGTAGCAATTAGCAGTAGATTTAATTTAGCTCAAGCCGTGGTTTACAACATATGGATGAAAGCATGCTGTTCTTCGTTGTGCTGCTTGCAATGCCTTACAATTAGTGCTGCAGATCCCATAATGTTTGCAGATGTGGTTGTTATATATATTCTGCCCTGGTCTCAATATTTAGACCACTGCCATTCTGCCTGGGTCTCGTTTGGCTACTTTCCAAAATCGAGCTAGTCTTTTCTTCTTCCTATGGCAGTACCACACGATGCCTACCTTTGAACTTTCTCATTTATTTTCTATCCTTTGCTGCGTCGGTTCTGTTCTTTGCCTTCCTTTGTACCAATCAGTAGAAAGTGAACTAACCATCATTTATTTTACTTCTACCTTTAGGAGATAATGGCCAGGATGATGAGGTTCTGCTTGGACCTTCCCAGCTGCGACCGGTCCGGCAGCAGGAGCAGGAGGATGTGCAGCAGACAAGACCTGGAGACCCTTATATGGCAGAATCTGCAAGACTGGAGGAGGAAGGCAGCAAAGAGTCTGGGAACATCTCTTCACAGACTCTTTGCCAGAGGAGGAAGCTTCGTGACCAGCAGACCAACAAATGCTGGCCCTCGCTGGCAATGGTGGATTCTGGGCCAGTGATGAGACCATCATGCAGGAGCTGCCAATGCAATACCAAGCCATCCTGCCCTGGAGCTCCTGACACAGCAGCTGGCCCAAATTGCTGCACATATGAAGTCAGTGTGGCAGAGCCTCTGCCTAGCAGCACACTAGGTGCCAAGAGATGGATGTGCACCCTGAAGGGAGCACCGCATCTGAGAACACACACCACTTAGAAGACGCACACACATGGGGAAACAGAGGGACTTGGAGGGAGGGAATGGGAGAGGAGGGAAATGGACTTGTTAAACACCCCGAACCATTCCTGTCTATTCACCGTGCACATTCCCTTAAACTGTAAATAAATATGCACTTCTCACCTAAAATATTTGCTGACTGAATCTGTTCCTTTGAGGCAGGGCAGCACGTGGTATTTGACTGTGTAAGCTGCTTTATACATCTGCTTCTGAGTCATACTCAGCATCACTGTCTTCTCTGCTCTCCTCCTCCAGCTCAAGGAGCCTTGCATAGCTATTTTGCAGTGAACGCTGCAGGCAGTGAAGATGTGACAGGTCTTCTGAAGTATATAGTAAGACCCCTCCTGTTTATTCTAGGCATCTAAAGCTAAAGGTTTGCTTTGTGACCAACCTGGTGCATGGGAGCCCTCTTACGCCTTACTTCTACTGGAGCAGAACTTAATTTGCAGACAAAAGGAAGTGGACCCATGGAGTGGTTAGGGAGTAGGAGGAGGGAAGGGAGAGTAGGAGGGAATGGGGCTGGGACCAGGTGTGACATGTGAGGGGTGGGGCAAGGTGTGAACGCTCTCCTACACTCTCACATCTGTATACATGCGGACACACCTAGTAGCAGCAGATGCATTGGGACTGACCGGCATCGCCTGTCTCTTTGCCCTTTCCCATCCTCTCTCATGGCCTTTCAATTGTGCCAGGAAAGTACCCAAAGTCCCGGCTATCTGGCTGCTCATGTCTTGGGGTAAGTGGCTCCAGCACTCTCTGACACTCTCTGTGGCTGGGTGGGGGCCTGAAATGATGCTGCCACCACCGGCTCTACTCCATTTCTGCAAAACCTGGAACTGATTTACACCTCCAGCTCATCTCCATGTCTGTGGGGGCGCCAAAACCAATTAAAAACCGCTGGTTATACTCTGCCTCCTTGTGCCCTGGAAAAAAAAAGGTGGCAGAAGGCAATTCTGGGTTGTTCCAGAAATTAAGCCCTCGGTAATAGACACAAAAGGGGGTGAATGAGCACAGGTCTGAAACTTGTTTAGCTGTAGTGCTTATCAAGGTCAGGGCTGAAGCCTCGACAACGGGCACAGTTGTAATGTAAGTTTCAAGCTTTGCTAATTCAATCTTTTTTAGTGTTTGGTTTTTTTTTTTTTTCTTGCTCTGTGGCATGTGCTTTGGTGTCTCCCCTTCTCCTCCTGTTCCTTGTAGAAGAGGAGGGGAGGGTGAACAGGAGGGAAGGGACTGGATTGGAAAGTTGAGTGGCTGTTCAGCGCTCTGCTCTAGCCTCACCCTCTCTCTTCCTCTTCCCTGCAGGCTGCCTGAAAGGAGCTGGAGCAGAACACCCCTGTTGCTCCGCCTGTTAAGTCTAAAAACAGGTTAAGCCCTGTACTGGACTTGCGTGTTGTCTAATAAATGTTAATAGCAGGTTTTCAGTGGATAGCACCGATCACTGGGAAGTATTGGGAAGATAAGAGGCCAAAAACATAGCCATTACGTTTTAAGCAGGTAACAGAAGAAAAGGAGCACAAATGAGTGCCCTAAGTGGGATATGCTGCACTCTATATCTACCCATGTCACTCTTCTCTTTAGATAGGCTATAGTATAGGTAGCTAGTGCTACAGAGAACACCCCTCTGTGCCCTGACCCAAAAATCACACAATGTAAGTGCATAGGTAATGGGAAAGGAATTTAAGAGACTGATAAATATATAAAAGCTGAGCTCCTAAATTTAAGCATCTAATTTAGATCCATAAAGGACTGGTTTAATAGGGCTTTTCTCCTATTCTGTGTCTATGGGACAAATGCTTAGTAAATGAAGCACTAAGTTAGGAACCTATTTTCAGCCAAACTTAGGAGCCTAAGGAGGAAATTTTCAAAAGGATTTACACATGTATAAGCATATATTATAGCAATTTTTAAAAGCCCATTCCTGAGCATAAAGTGCATTTATACATATAAAATCCAATTTTAAGCATGTATAGCCCATTTAAAAATTACCCCCTAAGTTTCCAGTTTAAAATCCACCTCAGTTTAGGAGTGTAAAATTTAGGGCCCTAAATGTAGGCCTGCTATTCATTTACTTAGACTTAGGTGCCTAGCACTAGATCTCTAGTGTACTTAGGTACTAGTTGTTAGGTGCCTAGTTAGGACCCTGTTGAGGGCGTGGACCCTTGGCCCGAGGAGGAGTTGGCTCAACTTGCAGGGAGGAGCCCTTCAGGTCCTCACCATCAGCTAGTGGAGTTGGCTAAGGCAGAGACCCAACTGGAGCTTCACCTATTCCAGCCCTCCTTCCCTTTAGGTTGAGTCCTCACGTGCTGGGGCCAGCACGACTTAGGCACGGGCTTCTGTTGCTGAGCTGGAGATCGATCCATGGAGGCAGACTAGTCACAGGTCAGGATCCAGGACAGGCTGAATACAGGTGTAATTGGAGGCAGGCAGCGGTCAGGACAGGCGACGTTCAATGTTGTCAAAAGTCAGGCAATGGTCAATGGCAGGCGGAGTTCAATCAGAGATGAGAATCAGGCAGTGGAAGGCGGAGTTCAGTCATAGTCAAGAGTCAAGCAAAAGTCAGAGCCAGAGATCTGTCCGAGGGATGATGGGATGGATAGGCAGTTAGGGAGGCGAGGAACAGCACAGATGGGCAGACGGAGACACTGAAGAGCAGAAGTCTTGAGCACCGGAGAAAGACAAAGGACTGAAGACTGACCACAGGAAGAAGACAAAGAACTGAAGGACAAAGACCAAAGATTGCCAGAATAAGGACCAGGAATGCAGAAACAAAGACCATGAACACGCTGAGGCAATATACTCTACCAAAGGTAGGGGATCTATTGCCAAGGCAAGGGGACACAGCTGAAGTGGCTTTTTATAGGCAGTCATCAGCAGGGACCATGGAGCTTTCCCCACCTCGGTTCCTTTAACTGTGGACAAAGTGCGCGCACGCCTAAGAGGATGCGCTGTATCAAGAACTGCTGTCGGTAGCATCTCAGCCATGAATCCTGGCGGCATACTGCTGTGTCGGGTGACGGTGTTCCAGCCGCAGTTGGCGGCATGGTGTATTGGGGAGCTGTCACCATGCTAGGACATGGCCCACTTTAACGGTCCAGGGTAGAGGTGAGAGCAGCAGTTTGCGGGAATAGGCTGTGGACCACCGAGCGTAACAGAGCCTAGGGCACCTAACTTTTTTCCCCAACCCTAACACTGCCTCTGTAGCCACCTACTTTTTAGGTTCTTAAATTTAGGGGCCTAGTCAAACTAGGATCCTAAATTTAGGATCTCAGCCCTAGTACATTTTCTAGTAGCCTAACTCCTAAAGTTTGATTTCTAAACCCATTGAACATTGGCCTCTAACTACATGGTCCAAGCTGAGAAGGAATGAGAGTGAGAAACATGCTATGCATTATACTCTGCTGGTTCCTAGCCCCTGACTGTAGAAGCACAGATTATCCAATGAGACATGCGAAAAAGAAGTTAGAAACCAGTTACTAGCCTAAGAGCTAGTAACTGGCCATTTTATACTTGGCCAATTGAAAGTCCTCAGCCAGATTGGGCAGAGAAGATATGCATCATGACAGGACATGAGGTACTTGGCTAGGACATCAATGATAATGCCCTTGGTATTGCAGACTACCTGTATATCTATGGAGTAGAATCTTTTCCTTTTCCTATAATTCATTTCATGCTGAGATGATGGCCTCTATGTGACATGAGTGCATTTGATTTCCTCCAGTACACAGAGAAACCCATCCTTGTCTTGCTGTTCTCTTGAAACAGGAAATGAAATATAGTCATGCATTCTATAGAGAAGAATTTGAATAAATGTCTATGCAATGTGACATAGCTGACTGTGTACTTCCTGTGTGAAAGAGAAAGCCTGCCTGTGTGTGTGTTTGTGTGAAAGAGGAAGCTTGCCTGTTTGTGTGTGAGAGAAAGCCAGCCTGTATGTGTGTGTGAGAGGAAGTCAGCCTGTCTGTGTGTGTGTGTGTGTGTGTGTGTGTGTATGAGAAAGATGAAGCCTGCCTGCATGTGTGAGAGAGAGAAGAAGCCTGCCTCTGTGTGTGTTCATGAATGGGAGACTGCCTGGATTGTGTGCATGTCTGTGACTCTGAGCCTGCCTGGGATGTGTGTGAATGTGTGCCTTCTTGGGTTGTGTGTGTTTGTGAGCCTTTCCCTCCTCACCCCCATTAATCGATGACAATCTCAGGGCATCTAGAAATTAAATCCTTATTTGTTTTAATTATTGGTTAGTGTTTGATGTGTCTGCTGTTTTGAAATATTTTATTGGTTTTGATACATTTTAGATATTCTATTCATTACTGGTTTGAAATATTTAATTATTTATATTTTTTGTGAATATGGTTTTACTATTATGATTAAGGTTTTATATTTCTTTATTTTATTGTTTAATGTTTTATGAAGAATGGTAGTGTTTCTGTTTTTCCATTGTTCCTCTATGTATAGAGGCTGGTATGTTGTGGGTTCTAATTCAGTTCGTCTCTGCACATTTCTATTTCTATCTTCTGGTCTCTTTATTCTATATTTGGTCAGGGTCTATCTGTGTTCTGCATGTGTGAGCAAGCTGAGATATTTGCTGGCATGAATTTTCTATTTAGGATCTATAGCAGTGTGATTTGTTCTGTTTTCCTAAAGGAGGTTTATTTGTGTTCTAGGGCCTGGTGTAATAGGTGCAATGTTGCCTTTTCATAGATACGTTTATTACTGTTTGAGTGCTGGCAGTTAGGGTTATTTTACAATGGGAGGTTTATTATATTGTAAAGGTAATTCCATTTATTCATGGTTTTCTGAGGGCCAAGCCCACACCCAACATTCATTACAAAAAGTCTAATTACATGAGTTCCAAGTGTCTTTTTTGCAGAATTTTCTGGTTGGCACCATAGAAGTGCATGTAAATATAATATGCATGTTGTAAGTGATATTTTTGCCTTAGAAGACTGTATTTTTAACTGGGTTTTTTTTCATGTAAAATCTATTATGAATGCATAATTTAGTTGTGTGTACATATGTAGAGGGTGGGTGTGGGGGGCAGGATGGCGCTACTAGGGTGGCACATCTAGGAGGGCAGTGGCTATGGTGGAAGGAGTGAGATTTGTGTATGTGTGTGAATGGGAACCTGCCTGGAGGGGATGGGGGGCTGAGAATGGGAACCTGCCTGGAGGGGAACTATGTATGTGTGTGAAGGGAAGCCTGCCTGGGGGGATGGGGTGTGTATGAATGGGAACCTGCTTGGGGGGGGGGATGTATGTATGTGTGTGAATGGGAGCCTGCCTGGGGGCGATGTGTGTGTGTGTGTGTGTGTGTGTGAATGGGCACCTGCCTGGGGGGGGGAGGGGGGAGAGATGTGTTGAGTGTAAATGGGAGCCTGCCTGGAGGGATGCATATGTATGTGTGTCAATGGTAGCCTGCCTGGGGAGGATATGTGTGTGTGTGTGTGTGTGTGTGTGTGTGTGATTGGGCACCTGTCTGGGGGTGGGTGGGTATGTGTGTATGAATGGGAGCCTGCTTGGGGGGATGGGGGAATGTTTGTATGTGTGTGTGAATAGGAGCCTGCCTTGGAGGGTTATGAAAAATTTGTACTATCCCCATTAATCCATGACAAGCTCAAGGTGACTGGAAATCAAAAGTTTTCAGGTGTGGGAAGCAGGTGATTTTTTTCCCTTCTTGTTTTAATTATTGCATGTTTGATGTGTCTGCTATTTTGAAATGTTTTATTGCTGTTTGGAAATTTTTAAAATGTATTATATGAATTTTTAATTATTGGATGTTATTCTATTTGTCATTTGTTTGGAAATAATTTACTATGGTTTATTATGATTGGTTTATGTTTCTTGATTTTATTGTTTGATAATTTATGATGACTGATTATATTTATGTTTTTCCATTGCTTCATTGCATATAGAGTCTAAGTTGTTGCAGTTTCCTGTTCAGTTTCGGTCTACACATTTCTATTTGTATTTTATGATCTCTTTATTCTCTGTTTGGTAAGGGTTTTTCTGTGTTCTGCTTATGTAAGTGAGATGAGGTATTCTGCTAGCATATAGACTCTATGTAGGAATTTAGAGCAGAATGGTTTGTAATGCTTTCCTAATAGGTGTTTTAGGGCCTGGAATAATGTTTGCCGTTTCATAGATTGGGTTGTTCCTGTTTGAATGCTTGCAATTAGTACTGTTGAGATATTGGAATTTTACTATATTGCCACCATTCAGTTTATTCAAGGCTGTCCAAGGGCCAAACCCACACCAAACGCTCGTTACAATAGGCTTAATGCTATATGGGTTTGACGTGTCTCTTTTTTTTTTTCTTTTGTGCAGAGTTTTCTGGGTGGCACCACAGCAGTGCATGATTTTCTGTGCAAGAAAAATTGATGCCGGCTATAGGGCACAGCTGGCATCAATTTTATGTACCGGTCGGTGAGGCAGGAGCACCTGGGTATCATTCCTGCACAATTTAGAAATTTTGGAACTGTGGTTGGGGTAAAATAAGTTCGGGGGGGGGGGGGGGGAAATCAATTTTGTAAGTTTGGATTGCCGGAAGAAGCTGGGCTTTTTTTCCAAGGTGGAACAGAGCATGAGATTGACAGTTTCTATTGTGTGTTGGTTATTAGGGAAAACAACAAATATTTTGTGTTGTGGGGAGGGCAGCACAACAATTTTTCACCTAGGGTAGCAAAAATGCTGGCAACAGCCTTGGTGGGGGGGGGGGGCATGTGTGAAAGGCTATATGGTTTGCATAGATCACCTAATACCATTCCACTGACTATGGGTTCCGTGGGAAGAAGGGGTAGTGGGTGTCAGTTATTAAAAATATAGATTTCTGGATGGAACTGGACTATTTTTGATGGGCCGGGGACAGAGACTGAATGAATCAGTTTGGGGGGGGGGGCAGGGAGAGGGGTGCAGTACAGTAATTGTTCACACAGGGGAGAAATAAATCTAGAACCAGCCCTGCGCCACAGTCTTTGCTGCAGATCTTCTACTTCCTACTGCACAATGTTTGCGATGACATAATGATCTGGCTAACATGAAAAACAAAGCAATGATGAGTGTATTGAGAGATAATGTACATGCATGTGATGACATGTTAATGCATCCAAATAAAGGGACAACACATAATGAAAAGTAAATATAAACAATTTTTACTAACAAATATTAAACAAAATATACAAAACTTATTTCAATAATATTTAACTCCACAACAACCCTCCAAATCCACTCTAACAACCCCTTGTTATGCAGAGGCTTGTGGACCCTTGGGCCGACGGGAAGATGGAATACCTTGGGATGATGGTCCATAGGTTCTCCGGTCGGGTGGCGAGGCAGGAACAGAGGATGTGACCAGATGACCCTCGGCACAGGAGACAGAGACAACTGTGAAGGCAGACGAAGAGTGGTGAGATGAAGAAAGGAAGTGTGTCTTCACCACTGGAAGCCTGCAATCCCCCCAGGAGGAGCCCGTAGGGACCCAGACCGCTGGGACTTAGGTGGACCTTTGAGAGGTCAAGGAATCGATGCAAGGGCTGACTGAAGCTTCGCCCTGGAAGCCCGAGGTCCCCCCCGGGAGGAGCCCATAGGGACCTGGACTGCTGGGACTTAGGGGGGCCCTTGGAGACGGTAGTCCGGAAGAAGTCCCAGGTCAATGCCAGAGGGTTGTCGCTCACCAGTCTGAAGTCACGCACCAAAGGATCACCACTTGCCAGTCCGAAGTCACACACCAGAGAATCGCCACTAGCCAATCCGAAGTCACACACCAGAGAATCACCATCAGCCAATCCGAAGTCAGGAACTAGGAGCACCAAGACGAAACAGGAACAAGGATCCGAAGCACAAGGAACTCACCAAAGCAAGCAGACTAGACAGCGCTGGAGAACGTTGCCAAGTCAGGGAATGGTCAGAGGAAGTCTCCTTTTATACTTCCTCTGGCCCAGTGGCTTGAGACCAGCTGTAGGCAATTAAAGGGACAAGGTCCCTTTAATTCTGGTGAGGAGGCGCGGCCTCGCGCCTAAGATGGCGTCAGCCATCTTGGATCTCAGGCCGCGGAGGAGAGCTGCTTGCTGCCGTGAGGGAGGAGCAGGAAGGCTCCTGACCCGGCGGCTAGCCCGGAGGCCCGCGTCGACGCGCAGGGGCACCAGGCCCAGGCGATGGGCAATCTGCCCCGACGCTGCCGCCGGTGGCCCGGCACGGAAATCAGGTAGGGGGCTGCGCCCGCGGATGGCCGCGGGTGTGGAACACATCACCCCTCCACCAACCCCCCAACAATAACTACCAACCCCAGTCTACCTAACAACCCAACCCTACAAAACTCCCTACTAATATTCCACTACAGAAACCCCCCAAGCCAATCCTACTATTATAGAGCCACTGGATCAAAGGTCCAAAAGGTTGGCCCATGTACTGCTCATATGTCCAGGAAAGATGCTCCATCGTACCCTTTAAGGCCACCTGGGCCCAAAGCATAGGGGGCTTTCCTGGGCTCCCATTTGATCACCAATAGCTAAATTTCAAGTAAGGGGAAAATACCCTGGCTTAGTGAATGAGGCTGTAAGTGGTGAATATCGGGATTTAGCCAGTTATTGTTGATAACTGTATAAGTATGAATATTACCATTTAGCTGGGTTTCTTCAATGACCAGCTAAATCCCGATATTCACCACTTACCTGGCCATCCTCATAAATCTCGCTGAAGAAGATCCTACTCCCAATCTAAAATACATCATAGATGCTGAAGTAGATGGGGCTTATATGAGAGAAGCTTCGTTTTTGAAGACTGGTTTCCCAGTAATGCCAGTGTTTTATATTCTCCCCAAGATTCATAAAAGCCTGATTAATCCCCCTAGGAGACCTATAGTCAGTGTTTATTAGAACCGTTATCACAATCTGGCACCAATGATTCCTTCTTTGTCCTCTTTCATCAGGGATTCACAACATCTTATCAATCTGTTGGATGATTTTCATGATTTTAGAGATATTACCTATTTAAACACTTTAGATGTCAAGTCACTCTACACTAATATCCCTTAATCTCAAGCAGTTGCCATTGTTACTGATTTTCTGGAGACCCGAGAATGTCTGTACCGTATTCCTATCTCTTTGAGTTTCCTTACAGAGTTAGCTTTGACAAAATATTTTTTTGCTTTTGATGATTGCTTTTTTCAACAAATCTGCAGTACAGCAATGGGAGCAACAATGGTTCCAGATGTAGCAAATCTATATGGCCATCCTTTTTCAACATCTCTGCTTCTGTGGGGGTGGGGGGCCACCTGTGAACAGCTTGAAGATTTTCTCTCATGGCTGAATGATTTGGATTGTCAATTGAAGTTTTCAGCCATGACACATGTATCCAGTGTCTCCTTTCTGGACCTATGGATCATAAAGACTCCTTCAGATCGTCACACAACCATCTATAGAAAGCCCACCGATTCCAATAGCTACCTTCATTCTGAGAGTTGAAAAAGAACTTACCTGTTGGTCAGTTTTTTCGGTTATGAAAGATCTGTACTGATCTAGAAGATTTCAAAAGACAAGCTGCAATATTGTCTACACTTTTTGAAGCCTGAGGGTATCCAAGATCATGCTTTAGAAAAGCGTATTTACAGGCTCGCTTTTCACATAGGAAATGGCTGTTGTCCCTTTGTTCTACATCTGACACTGATCAGCTGACCTGTATACTTCCATTCTTTCCAGGAGTGGGCATAGTGTGTGAAGTTGATTTGATACCACTGGCACCTCTTACGCCTAACATCCTGTATTTATTGAACCCCCACATTTTGCATTTACACGTGGGTCTAATTTATGAGACACATTTGTCCACTCCACTTTTCAACGTGAACTGGATGTCTCTCCTTCCTCAACAATGGGCTATATATCTTGCGCCACTTTTTGGTCTGCTTGATGTCTATGAATACTAACCTTGTTGTTATTACAGGTATAGATTTTCATCTTCCGTTACGACATGTCTCCACCTGTCAAACTAAATGGGTTATTTACCTCATCAGATGGCCCTATGAAAAATGTTTACATTGGGAAGACCGTTTGGGCTGTCTGTTCACGTATGACAGCACATCGGAGTTGTTTGAAGAATGGCCGTCTGACCACTCTGCTTGTGCCACACTGCCTAGAAATATGGGCATGTTTTTGAGAACCTGCGGTTCTGTGTAATAGATGTGCCACACTGTAACTGGTGTGGGGGACTTTTCTCCCATCGCCTTTTGCAAATTGAACAATGATGGATGTATCATTTACAAACTGTTACACCACTTGGTTTGAATACGGATTTGGACTTTTCTGTGTTTTTGTGATCAGTTGTGCTTGCGGAGTTTTGAAGCTTTTATGTGTTTTTGCCAGAATGTTACATGCTAATAAAGTTTTTTTGTGTAGGACTGCCAGATGATGTCATTTCCTGGGTCGGATCCTTACAAAAGAACGTTTGTGGTTGTGTCAGTATGCCTTGTCAAATCAATGGCGATCAGCTGATCCAGATGACTTCCTCCCTAAGCCGTCCCACTGATTGATGCAGGAGTTCTGAAACACCAGCTGATGTCGGGGTTTCATTCTCTTATGTCATTGTGTTCTTCTCTTGTTGTGCCTTTAAGATTTTTTTTAACTGCATTTTTTAAAAAAACTATGCTTAAAAAAATATTGCGACTTTGATTTGTATGGCACCTTGCGTGGGTCATGGATGGATGATTGAGTCATTCTGGTAACCTCCATATCTGGTGAGGTCTTACCCTCACACCCAGCTTGCTGAAACCCTATCTTATAACTAAAATCATTCTTTAATGATTATTATTTTCTCTTGATTGCCTATATCAATTAGGTAGATACTGTGCCTCATTTGGTTGTTGCATCCCCATATTCAAACATATATTTAATATTATGTAGCCATGTAAATTTCTGGCCAGCTACACCCAGATATTAAGACTGAGCCAGCTAAGTATTTTTTTTTAATTCCCATTCTGTTTTATCCATTCATATTTATTAATATTTATCGGTGCTAGCTGGCTTCGTGAATACTGATCTCTTAAAGCCTTTGAAAATTGGCCCCATAGATTATAATAGGTGCTATGCTGCTACAGCAAAGGACCTGAAGATAGTTCATCTCTAGAATAAGTAAATATAGCTAGATCTCAGGGTTTTTGGAGGTGAATAAAAGATGTACAAGTATGGGGAGGTAGCATAGGGTCAATAATGGATATTCTGTGGTAGCTCCTCTTTCTTTATTCCTGCAAATATATTTTTTACCATCCCAGACATTGCCTGAATATCCCCTTTTATGATATTTGCAATCTGGCAAAACTAGAATAGTTCAAGATATTTGCTAGCCAGAGTCAAAGCCAGGTGATTATTTAAGCCTATGAAGAAGTGTATGTTCCAGACTGAACTCTTTGTCCACTAGATCATTGAAGGTCAATATTTAGCACATTTGTCCAGCTAAATTAAGGATTTAGCCAGTCAATCAGGGTGATTTCAAAATTCCCACATGATGAACAAATCCAGGTTATCCAGCTAAATAGCCATATAAAATTTAGCTGGATAATCTGGAGGCATTCCAGAGGCAAGTTAGCCAGATAACATTAGGACTGCCTGAAAGCATTCCTAAAATTAGCTGGAAGTTGGCTGGATAAAATTATCCAGCCAACTTCCTGATAATCAGTTACATTCAGTGGTGTGCCTGCAGAGATCAATATCTAGTATAAATTAGTCAGAAAGGTTTATCTGGCTAATTTATCCACTTCCCATCAGGCCGAATATCAGCATTTTGGCAATCTGTCTTTAGGAGGGACCACAGGTGGGTTGAATCAGTTTGCATTTCAGGCTAGAAACTCCTGTGCACAGAAAGCCTGGTAATTTGTTATTAAAGGAAACCAGAAACTGCTGGGGATGCCCAAAGACAGAGAGAGAAAGAGAAGACTGACTAAATGCTGGAAGCAGAGCTGAAACCAGAAGGAGGAGCTAAGGAAAATGCTCCTGCAAGTTTTAACATGGAGGCAAAGCAAACTAAGAAGGAATATTAATTCTGAGACTTGTCAAACTGATACTTGGAACAGCTAGCAGGCTTAGCCTGGCCCCTGGCAGTGAGGGAGTTGCAGACTGTTTGGTTAGAGTTCAGACAGAGCTTGGTATTGTGTTATTTTGTAGTACATGGTTTTGTTATATATGACTGGTAAATAAACCTCAGTACTGGTATTTTTTTTCTGGCCTAAGGAGACCTAAAAAAAACAACTTGCTGTGAGGGTGAAATGATCTAGTAAGGCCAAGGTAAAAACTCTTATAAAAATAAATATCTATATGTACTCAACAATTAGCTGGGAAAAGGCAATCCCTCTGTAGTGCTCCTGAGGTCCAATTAGGTGACATTCCACTAAACAACTGATATAAATTATGAAGTCTCATTAAGAAAAGCTGTTTTTCATGATACATTTGTTTAAAATAATAGATCAACTAATTGCAAATGCTGCAGGATAGCCACAATTATTCATGCAGAAGCTTAAAAGAAACCCTGTTATATTTATTCAGCCTTTCTCATTTGAGCATATCAATATCTTCAAAGCAAAGTCAATTCCTGCTCAATTCCAGTTCTATACAGGAAAGAGGATGCTTGGATTGCATTTCAAGAAAGGAATTGCTGAGGGACAACTGAAAGGAAAAATGGATAGAGAATAGATCACAGAAGATCCATCCTCAGTAACAATTTTATCATACTCATGCCATGGGCTGGCTCGAGGCATTATTGAGATGATCTATTCAGCATCCAAGGCGAGTGTTTAGACCTTAGACAGTCATGCTGACATTTTAAGCTACTGGGATACTGGACTTAAGTGTGATATCTAAGTGCATAACTACTGCACCATTTTTACCTGGACTTATTTTGTTTCTTTTTCTAGAAACATAGAAAAGGTCCAAATGGTCCATCCAGTCTGCCCAGCAAACTTATGATAGCTTCTTCTGCACCATACAGGTCACCCCCTTACTTAGTTTCCCAAACTATCAAAGTCAGGGCCCTTGTTGGTTACTGTCTGAGTCCAATTCCCCGTCACCTCTTGCCGTTGAAGCAGAGAGCAATGTTGGAGTTGCATCCAAAGTATCAGGCTTATTGGTTAAGGGTAGTAACCGCCACATCAGCAAGTTACCCCCCATGCTTATTTGTTTTCTCCTATGCTCATTTGTTTTCCCAGACCATAAAATCCAATGTCCTCTTTGGTTGCCGTCTGAATCTAATTCTCCTTTTTCTCTTTTCCCCCTGCCATCAAAGCAGAGAGCAATAATGGAGTTGCATCAATAGTATGAAGGGTAGTAACCGCCACACCAGCAAGTTGCCCCCATGCACTCTTTTCTTCATTTCCATCCTCTAGCCTTTAGGGATTCACAGTGCCATGGCCCTTTGAATTCTTTCACCCTTTTTTGTCTTCACCACCTCCTCCGGAAGGGCATTCCAGGCATCCACCACCCTTTCCATGAAGAAATATTTCCTGACTTTGTTCTGAGTCATCCTCCCTGAAGTTTCATTATGTGACCCCTAGTTCTATTGATTTCTTTTCAATGGAAAAGGTTTGCCTTTTATATTTCTTTAACACTTAATAAGGTTAATATTTTAAAAAATGTCTAATGCATAACTTATCAAGCTAAATTTATCCGGATAAGTTATCCTGGACATTCAGAGGGATAAACATCCCAGAATAAAGTTATTTGGCTAATTTTAATCAGATTGCTTTAAACCTAACTGGCCATTTTTTGAATATCGCTGGTTAAGGTTAAAGTTATCCAGCTACCTATAGCCATTAGGGATGTGCAGAGCAAAATTTTATGTTCATATTTTTTATGTCCGAAAGGGGGTCCCACTTGCGGCCAATATGGACATAAAAAAAATCCAATGAGTTGGGTATATGTACATATGTGCAAAAAAAAAATTTAAACCCCCTCACCCTCCTTAATCCCCCCCCAGACTTACCACAACTCCCTGGTGATCGAGCGAGGAGTGAGGACGTCATTTCTGCAATCCTTGGCGAGAAGCATGTGACGTCGGTGGCACGTCGAGTGACGCGGCGTCACGTGATTCCCAGCTCGTTCGCGCCGGACGGCTCGTTCGGCCCAAAAAGAACTTTTGGCCAGCTTGGGGGGGCCTCCTGACCCCCCCAAGCTGGCCAAAAGTTCTTTTTGGGCCGAACGAGCCGTCCGGCGCGAACGAGCTGGGAATCACGTGACGTCGGCGTCACATATCGAACATATCTATGTTCGATATGTGGGAAATCCGATCGTTTATGTCGAATCAATTTTTTAAGTAAAAAAAAAATATGAGTTGCGTTTTACTAATGCGGTCAATCCGAATGCACACCCCTAATAGCCATATAGTTCTTAAGTCCCTCTCGGAGTTCCAAGATTTTCTCTTGGGGGAGTAAGAGACATCTCTCCAAAATCCTGAGCATTGTCTTTGCATACAGAAGTAATAATCACACTGCAAACTGATTGTGGTTTCCAACTTAACGTTACTGACAATTGATGGTGGAATAGTGAAAATGACTACAGTTCCTTCTTCAGTCCAATCCATTTACATGTTGGCTCTTCACTAAATCTGATATTTTGTAATTCTTAATGCATATTTTAGTTAATTCCTGATCCTTGCCAATTGTAAAGATATGTAGTTTAGAAGTTACCCCTCAAATTTTAGGATGTAGGCAGATGTAACTCAGTTAATATGATACACAATAAAGTCCCATAGTACATACTTTTCTCCAGATGAATAGAATGTACTTCTTACTTCCCAGTTCAATCTCTTCTCTTTACTATCCAGGTGATCGCTTAGTGGTCCACACCCAAACAGTGCCACTGTTCTTTCAAGATCCACATCATTCCAGAATGAATGAGAATTCTTTTCTATAATAACTTTTAATGGGTTATTGAGTCTCCTTGGATGACATACTCCTACACTCTCTCAAGATGACATTCTTGGAGTTCTTGGATTCAAAAGTCCAAAAATAAAATTAGTTTCAACATTCAACCCAAAGAAAAAAAAGAAGGGTAGATAAAACTTCTTCCCCAAAAACATAAAGGTCAAAAGCTGGAATCATTAAGATGGCAGAAAATCACCATTTTTCTAGTCTGTATTCCAGGTCTCTTTCCAAAAAACCACAAAGGTCCTTTTCCCAAAACCAAAACAAAAGCTAGGAGCAAGCATGAGAGCATGCTGCCCCTGAGAAAGGCAATTCAAAATCCGCACCTACAAAATGGTGGCTTGGGTTTTAATAAGTAAACAAAATAATATAGTATATGCAAAAACTCTCACTAAATTAGTACATATATAAGCTGAGAGAGTCAATATATCAAGTAAAAACTCAATATACAAAACAGACAAATGTGTTACATATATGTATTTATTACAATAAACAAATAACAGGTGCCATAACTCATATACAATATATAATCTTAATACAAAAATACATACATAAATTGTTGTATACAGTATCATTAATCTAATGAATTAAAAAAACTACACATCGAATATCATGATAGCAACCCATCATTTATAAAAGCATACTTAAATGATTCATCACTCACAAAACTCATTCACACACACACACACACACACACTCACAATGCATGTCCAACTCTAAAAAAAACAAACTGTAGAAACAATCCTGATGTTAACTACTTTATACCCAAGGAGCTCAACTCCCACAAATTACAAAAAATGTCTTTATATATGACTATAGATGACTATAACCAACTTCTCCTCATTGAAAAATATATTCACACCAAAATTCAAATGAAATCTCCACAATTGAGCAATATTCACTCACAGAGGATGTCTATTGTTGAAAAATCAACGCTGAAGGTGTATCCAAACTAGGAAGATACCACTTCACTGGAAGAGTTCCTTTCCTTCATACTACCAAGACTCCTGGTCAAAGCTAGGATGATACCACCACACTGGAAAAGCTCCTTTCCTTCATACTCCTAAGACTCCTACCATCATAATTTCCAAATACAATTCCTTAAACTTAATATAACAGAAATTACCTCTACAATTACAATTTAATCTATTCATCACACTGTGCATAAATTCAAACTCTTTTTTTTTGTCAAAATCATTTTTATTAATGAGCAACGCTAGGGATGTGAATCGTGTCCTCGATCGTCTTAACGATCGATTTCGGCTGGGAGGGGGAGGGAATCGTATTGTTGCCGTTTGGGGGGGTAAAATATCGTGAAAAATCGTTAAAAATCGTTAAAAATCGAAAAATCGAAAAATCGAAAAACCGGCACATTAAAACCCCCTAAAACCCACCCCCGACCCTTTAAATTAAATCCCCCACCCTCCCGAACCCCCCCCCAAATAACTTAAATAACCTGCGGGTCGTTAAAAATCGAAAAATCGAAAAACCGGCACATTAAAACCCCCTAAAACCCACCCCCGACCCTTTAAATTAAATCCCCCACCCTCCCGAACCCCCCCCAAATAACTTAAATAACCTGCGGGTCCAGCGGCGGTCCGGAACGGCAGCGGTCCGGAACGGGCTCCTGCTCCTGAATCTTGTCGTCTTCAGCCGGCGCCATTTTCCAAAATGGCGCCGAAAAATGGCGGCGGCCATAGACGAAAAAGATTGGACGGCAGGAGGTCCTTCCGGACCCCCGCTGGACTTTTGGCAAGTCTCGTGGGGGTCAGGAGGCCCCCCACAAGCTGGCCAAAAGTTCCTGGAGGTCCAGCGGGGGTCAGGGAGCGATTTCCCGCCGCGAATCGTTTTCGTACGGAAAATGGCGCCGGCCATACGCGTATGGCCGGCGCCATTTTCCGTACAGAAAATGGCGCCGGCAGGAGATCGACTGCAGGAGGTCGTTCAGCGAGGTGCCGGAACCCTCGCTGAACGACCTCCTGCAGTCGATCTCCTGCCGGCGCCATTTTCCGTACGGAAAATGGCGCCGGCCATACGCGTATGGCCAGCGCCATTTTCCGTACGAAAACGATTCGCGGCGGGAAATCGCTCCCTGACCCCCGCTGGACCTCCAGGAACTTTTGGCCAGCTTGTGGGGGGCCTCCTGACCCCCACGAGACTTGCCAAAAGTCCAGCGGGGGTCCGGAAGGACCTCCTGCCGTCCAATCTTTTTCGTCTATGGCCGCCGCCATTTTTCGGCGCCATTTTGGAAAATGGCGCCGGCTGAAGACGACAAGATTCAGGAGCAGGAGCCCGTTCCGGACCGCTGCCGTTCCGGACCGCCGCTGGACCCGCAGGTTATTTAAGTTATTGGGGGGGGGGGGGTTCGGGAGGGTGGGGGATTTAATTTAAAGGGTCGGGGGTGGGTTTTAGGGGGTTTTAGTGTGCCGGCTCACGATTCTAACGATTTATAACGATAAATCGTTAGAATCTGTATTGTATTGTGTTCCATAACGGTTTAAGACGATATTAAAATTATCGGACGATAATTTTAATCGTCCTAAAACGATTCACATCCCTAAGCAACGCAGGTACAACCAAAACTGTAGCAAGGGGAAAGGAAAGGTACAATATGAACCAAAGATTGATGCAGCTTTGCAATACAGGATTATTCCTCTTAAGTATCAGAACCAATTGGAACAACACCTGAAGTATACTCTGTTTGAGGTCTATCGGATCATAATAATTAAACCAAACCCAGACAGTACCACGTAACTCATTCATACCACAGACATTCTCCCACTCTACTCACAACTCCCTCCCCCCCCCCCCAACCCCTAGGAGACATCCCCTCTATGTGCAATCTTCAACAGATAATCATAGAATGATAAATATCAAACGTCATTGAATGTCTGTGCCTCGCCTTACTACACATTGCCTGCAGACCAGACGTCCCTGATTGGCAGCAATCCAGAGGCACAAGAGACCGAGTCAAATCCAGGATGGGTGATATCCAGTGGCAAGTAGAGTGGATTGAATTTCCATCGGAAGTACAGTATAGCAAGTGGACCATACAAATGCCAGTAACACATCTCATAATGCCCAAACCCATTTAAAAGGCACACTGGTCAGATTGAGATGATATATTACTGGCATTTGTATGCTGCGAAGGGTCCAGTTTCTATTTTTTAGTGTTTGGCGGTATTGGCGAGTACTATGCGTTATGTGATTCTTTTGGTGGTAAGGGAGGGTCTGCTCCAAATATTGTGTGAAGGTTTTTTTGTTTTTATTTTAAATTGTTTATGATTGGTTGTATTTTTTGTTTTTAGGTGCTCATTGAAGCCGTGTTTGGTTGATGCCACTCTTCGGCAGGAATAACTTTCATGATTAAATGTTTGAATTTATGCGGGATGTAGTGATAAGATTAGATCATAATTGTAGAGGTAATTTTTGTTATATTAAGCTTAAGGAATTGTGTTTGGAAATTATGATGGTAGGAGTCTTAATAGTATGAAGGAAAGGAGTTTTTCCAGTGTGATGGTATCGTCCTAGCTCGGACACAGGAGTCTTGGTAGTACGAAGGAAAGGAGCTCTTCTAGTGGGGTGGTATCATCCTAGTTTGGATACATCTTCAGCGTTGATTTTTCAATAATAGAAGACCTCTGTAAATTAATATTACTCTAATTTCATTCGAATATTGGTGTGAATATATTTTTCAATGCAGAGAAATTATTTATAGACTTTTTTGTAATTTATGGGAGTTGAGCTCCTTGGGTATAAAGTAGTTATCATCAGGATTGTTTCTACAGTTTGTTTTTTTAGAGTTGGACATGTGGTGGTGAGTGTGTGTGTGTGTGTGAATGAGTTTTGTGAGTGGTGAATCATTTAGAGCAGTGGTCCCCAACCCTGTGCTGGGGGCCCACCAGCCAGTCAGGTTTTCAGGATACCTACAATGAATATGCATGAGAGAAAATTTGCATGTTTTGGAGGCAGTCGCGCGCATGTTATAAAATCCGGGGTCGGCACGTGCAAGGGGGTGCACACTTGTGCACCTTGCGCATGCCGAGCCCTAGGAGAGCCCCAATAGCTTTCCCCATTCCGATTTTGGCGCGGCCTCGGAGGGAACTTTCCTTCCGCCTCCCCCCGCCCCCCAGCCCTATTTAAATCCCCCCCACCTTTGTTTTATTATTTACGCCTGCCTCCAGGCAGGCGTAGGTTGCGCACGCCAGCCAAATGCCGGCGCATGTCCCGGGGCTTGCGTGCATCGCCGAGCCTATGCAAAATAGGCTCGGAGTGCGCAGGAGGGGTTTTAAAGGGTTACGCGCATATATTACGCCCGTAACCCTTTTAAAATCCGCCCCAGAGAGAACATAAAAACTTTCAACATGATGGCAGGCAAAGACCAGACACCATGATCCTTCCCTGCTGCAACAACTGAGTCGACTTGATCCCTGACTTTACCTTTATAACCCCACCCCGGTGTGCAGGCCCAGCATGGGTGGGGCCATAAAGTTATTTGCAGGCTCTTTGGGACACGGACTCTGACTAGATCTACCACTTCCCCTAACTCCCATAGTGTGGATCCTTTTTGACTGGGGGTGGAAAGGGGTCCCCTCAGGTCCCAGTGCGGGGTGACTGAGTTCCTCTCCAGAATTCCCTGGGCGAGGTGAATTCTTACACTCTGTGTACTCTCTGCCCAAAAGAAAATGCAAGAACCACTGGGTTAGTGTCCAAAATAATACTTTACTGAAGACAATGATGGATTGATGGCGCAGGTAAATATGATTTCTTTCAGCACCGCAGTTATCTCTCTCTCTTTCTTGGTTTACAATTCTGTGTCCTCTATCTGTGTAAGAGACTTTTCTACAGGCCAGGAATCCAACCACTCTCTCTTGGCTTAGGCTGAGCAGAGGTCCCCTGTGGATGGGGCCCCTTAGTAGGTTGGACAATGTTCCCAGATGGCAAAAAAAATCTGTCTTTGCACAGAGAGTGAATTCCTCTATCTCCCCAGGGGTTATGAAGACTCCGATTGGGTGTCTTCCTTTTATAAGTGAGTTCTTACTCACAGTTAGATGTCCTTGATCTTGTCGAGGTTCCCAGCTGGAAGGAATCCTGTATGGAACTGCGGGTCTCACAGGTGCATGGATGGCAGGAAGAGGGGCAGAAAAAACCACTTCCTCCCAGCTCTTGGAAATCAATTTCTTCTGTACCCAAAAGCAAATAACACCAGATATCCCTTGCAAAAGATCACCACCCCTTCGGGGGCAGGTTGTCCCTATCCCTGGGTGACTTCAACTCAGGGTTCCCCAATCCCTGAGTCTTGGAAAGGGCCAGGTGTTCAGCAGGGCTCCTACCAAGCAAAATGTCCAAAAATCCAAAATAGTCCCTTGGCTAGAGAGAACAGCAGTGGAGTTCTGACCAGAACTGGAGGGTCTCGGAGGGCTTCCAAGGCTCCAGGTAGGCCAAAAATGTAACTCAGGGAAAACTCCAACCTTCCTCTCAAACTGCCACCTAAGATTGCCCCCAGAACCCTTTGCGGAGCTCTGCTATAAAACCTCCTGCAGGGGATATCCATTACAGCATCCTCGATGGGAGAGGCTGCCAATGAATGGATCCTCCCCCTAATTGTATTTCTCTAACTGCACTGCCCTGTATGATCCCAGGGCTTAATGGTAACCCAGAATGGTGCCGGGTTACCCCTTTATTCCCTCTCTCTGCCTATCCCATGCTTTCTTGAATTCTGATGCTGTCTACTTCCTCCACTCCCACTGGGAAGCTGTTCCACACCTCTCTCCACCCACTCTTTCTGTGAAGAAATATTTCTTTTATATTACTTCTGAGTCTTGCTCTTTTCAGCCTTATATTCGGACCTGTCTGGCTTTAGGACTTCCTCAACCCTGAGATCCTCCTCTCCTCAAGGGTTCACATGATCAGGATCTTAATTTCTGAAATGTTGTGTCTAACCCACAGACTCCTCAGTTGCACTGCAGACTTTTAAAATCCAAATGTTCTTCACAGAACTTCTATCTGTCTTTCCTGTCTGACTCACAACAGGCAAATGTTATTATGACGTGTTCCATAAAGCATATTAGAAACTACTAACTTATTTGCATTCTGTTTGGTACTTACTAATAGTCATTTCTAAAGTTGGGCAATTTCACCTTTTATATACCAGACCTTTTCTTTCATCTTTCAATTCCTCCATGATCCTTTCGTCTTGCAGCCCAGTTGGAACCTGGTTCTACTAGGGCTATAGCTCTATGAGCCTTTATTCTTAACTCCCCAAGCCTTTTCCCGCATTTTAACCCCATCCCATCTAGTTCAGTCCTGCAGTGATCATCCATGATCGGGAGCCACAGATCAGGGCATCCTCCAGATCCCGGTAAATGTGCTCCTTGAATCTATCGACTAGATGATGCTGTTAAATGATGACTGGGGCTCCCTTCTTCCCTGGGCTGTAAGCGCTGCTTCAGCAGCATCCCTAGCCTTGGCCGGCCCAAGGAATGGCTCAATCCATGGGAAATAAAACGAAAATCTACAAACCAATAAAAGAAAAAGCACACTCTACTAACTTGATTTATAGGTCTGGTATATGAGGGTGAATTTGACCTGCTCTGTTAATTTCCCTCTCAACAATCACTCTGAATGTCTAATTCTATTTCAGATTTAAGGAAAATGCTCAGAGGTTTGGAGGATCCGTGTTTGGCAGTGTAGTGCAGAGGAAGAAATTTGCAGTTGCTTGTGGCCACGGATTGGTGAGGTCAGAGTAGTAAGGACTCCATTTACCTTAAGAGACTGTCCCTCAGGCATGTCCCATTCACTGTCAGTCTGCGGTCCCCACCGCCCGTCCCTCGAGGATAAAACATCCGCTGAGAACTGGTAACAGCTTTAAAGACTGAGCTCAGAAGCCTTGCATGAGCAGCTGTTTGCGCAGGGCAGTAATGATGATATTGCAACTGGCAGATGTGCAATGCGGTATTTTCCATGGGACTCATGAGCTTTCCCTGTTATCTATCCTTCCAATCGCGGGGCACCTGAGGAGCTTTCTCCGTCACAGGAATAGCTGAGTTCTGTTAACAACAGAGGATGGTTGCTTCCCATTCATGTGACTTGAAATTCAACATCTCTTCTTTGTGTATATATATATATAGATATAGATATAGATATATAGATATAGATGGAAAGGCAAAGGAAGAAGAAATATTTGGAAAATATAAGTCACCATTTACTGTTTATCCCCTCCCACACCCAAAGCTGTCCACACAACACACAGCAAGGATGCAAAGGATTTCTATGTTGCTTCTGCATACACAGGAAGAGGAAATTGCTTTTCCCCATTATTCATTTGAATGTGCATCCCATGGTCCTGTTTTGAAAAACGCACTTGGTGTACTTCCTGCTAGAGAATGAGCTGCAAATTTCACACTGCAGCTGTGGGATGTCTCTCCCTCCCCCTCCCCCCCCCCCCTTCTTGGCCTGCATCCCTGCCCTGTAACTAAGGTATGGGCAGCTGGCCACTTCATTACATCATTCGCAGAAGGCGGATTGGGATGCACTGGAGAGACAGGACTGCTCTCTGCGGAATCAAAGAACCCAGGCTGCAGCAGAGGAGCAAGCTGGGAAGAAAGCAGGACTCAAAGTGCTGCGCATTCTCCCTCTGTTCCTTTTGCTCCTTCTCTCCCCCCCTATGTCTCCTCTTCCTCGGTCCCTCTCTTCTTGTCTGCATGCTAAGTCAGTATATAGTATCTTTCCACAACTGCAGCCGGTTTTCTCTGTAAAGTAAAACCATGTGATATTCCAGAAATGCTTCCAGCTCTAAATTACAGGAAACGATAAAGCCATCATGGAAAAAGTAAGGCTTGAGAATAAATTCCCAGGTCAGATACCATTTACAGTTCTATTACACTTAGATTAGAGCTTCGATGCCGCTGCCTGACATACCTGGGCGTAAATGATTAAAGTGGCAGCTGGTAACAGTGGATCCCCTGCAGTTCTGCGCTCTTACATAAGGACATTGTCGTTTGTTCCAACCCCCGCCCCCTCGGCTAAACTGCAGTACAGCAGTGCACAGCTATTGCCAACGCCCATGGAAAGGTTTGCAACAGTCCAGAGCTTAAAACTTAACTGTGGGGCCAATGAAAACAAAATCTACAAATATTTTAATTCACTCCTGGTGGAGGTCAAACTTTCAAGCCTACTCAACTGCTGGAGCGCTATACGCCCTGGGAGCACTAATGACTATTAACCTACACAAATATGTTTATACCAGCCCTGGACCATGCAGGGAAGATATATTTCTCTGTCAGGTTTTAATTTCTATATTACTGGCTTACATTAGAGAGAGAGAGAGAGAATACTTTCAGTGCCGCTTGGAATGATGCAGGCTGATTCTAGCTCTGATTCATCAGTTAGGAGTAATATTGAAAGTCCTCTTGCAGTTCCCAGTTGTCAGTAACATAACATAGAAACACGAGGGCTCATCCACATCAGTTGCTCAGCTTTACAATCCCACCCCACTCCCTCATAGATCCCCTGTGCTTGCCCCATGCTTTCTTGAATTCAGATACTCTCCATTTCTCCACCACCTCCCCAGGGAGGCTGTTCCATGAATGCATCGCCCTTTTTGTAAAGAAATATTTCCTTAGATTACTCCTCAGTCTACCCCTTTTACCCTCATCCCATGATCCTATTTTACACTGGAAAAGGCCCACCTCCTTTACAGTGCGCCCACTGTTCTTCTGCTTCCCCTAGATTTTTCCATCCACCTAATGACTTCTTCAGGTACTCCCCTGTTTTAACAAGTTAAGTTTTCCTGAAGTCTAGGAGCCTTGCCTTAGAATGAACCATCACTGCCTGTGTTCTAAGTTAGAACCACACCATATAGTGATTACCGGATCCCGAATGATCATCCGCTATTCTATCAGAAACGCTCTCCCCATTGGTAAGCAGCAGGTCCAGCATCAGCCCCTCCCTATCGGGCTGATACGGTACAGTGTGCTCAGGTCGAGCGCACCGTTAGCCCCCGTCTGGACGCACGTTTTTGACGTGCTATCATTACCCCTTATACAGTAAGGGGTAATAGTGTGAGGAAAACGCGTGTCCAACCCCCAAAAAACTAATAGCGCCCGCAACATGCAAATGCATGTTGATGAGCCTATTAGTTATTCCCGAGCCATACAGAAAGTAAAATGTGCAGCCATGCCGCACATTTTACTCTCAGAAATTAACGCCTGCCCAAAGGCTTTCTCTGTCACATGCTCACACACAAATGTTGTTTGTCACATACACACACACACACACACACACAAACACGTGCATACACATGCTCCCTCTCTTACACACATGCTCACACACATTCACATGTTCCCTTTTACTTACACATATATGTGCTCACACATATGCTCCCTTCTCAAATACATACAATGCTCATACACACATGGTCTCTGACTCACACACACACATGCTCACGCATAGCCACATTCTCCCTCTCACACACACCCTTGCTCTCTTTCACACATACAAGCTCTCATACACACTTTCTTCCTTTCTCACATACATACTTACACACACACACATCAACTCTCTCTCTCACATACACCTGGGTATCTCCAGACTCCAACTCTTCTTTGGTTGGGGTCTGCTATTAGCCCCAGGCCCTCTTCTTCACTTCAGTTGCACGGCAGGTTGTGGGTGTCCCCATGGCCTTGTTCTCGTTTTGGCCATGTGGCAGGTTGGGAACCACAGGGTATCCCTGTGGTCTCCTCGAAATCCTGACCACCAGCAGGATGGGGTCTAACGGGTGGCCTCCTCAAAATCCTGAACACTGTTAGGATGTGGTCTGCTGGATGACCTCTGGCTGCCAGTGGGATGGAGGTCTGCTTGGCAGCCCATGGCCTCCTTGTTATCCTGGCCACTGGAAGGTTGAGGTCCACCAGATGGCTCCAAGGCCTCATCTGAACTTTATCCACCAGCAGCTCCCAGGCCGCAGCCCCCTCCGAACCACCTCTGGGCTTGCACAATCGGTTGCACCAGCCCTGGGGGAAGCAATTGTTTCTAGGCCTTAAGATCAGGCTATAGTCCCTCAAATATTAATCTTCACATACTGGATTGTTGTTCCAATCAAATAAAATTTTACTGATATGTGTTGCATTGGAGGTGGACCCTTGGGCTGAGGTGGGGTTGACGCAACCCGTAGGCAGTGACCTATGAGTCCCCACCATCAGCAGGTGGAGTGGGATGAAGCTAGAGGCCACTGGAGCTTCACCTATACCAGCCCTTGTTCCCCTCGATGGAAGTGCAAGAGGAGGTCTTTTCCAGGATGTCTTGGGCTGGCTCCCACGAATTCTCTTCGGGTCCATACCCCTCCCAGGAAAGGAGGTATTCCCATCGGCAGCCCCTACGGTGGACGTCTAGGACTTCATGGACCTTGTATGTTGTGTCGGTTTCTGCTACCAAAGGAGGTGGCTCAGGAGCCTTCCAGGCAGGCCACGAAAAAATCACAAGCTTTAGAAGTGATACATGAAATGTATTGTGTGTACCCAGTGTAGGAGGCAGCTGGAGCTGGTATGTAATGGGTCCGATGCATCAGGTAATGGTGTAAGGTCCGATAATTCTGGGAGAAAATCTTTGCGATGGAATACGAAGTCGAATGTATCTGGTACTCAACCAGACTTTCTGGCCAGGAAGAAACTCAGGAGCTGAGCGGCGTCGACTGTCAGCAGTTCTCTTGGCCCGGGAAGCAGCCTGACATAGGTGAAAATTTGTCTGTTCCCATAGTGTCTTAAGGGTGTCTGCAGTGGCCTGTGCCGCAGGGGATGGCATGGATAAAGGTATGGGTAATGGTGGTCATGGTTGTTTCCCATAGATGATTGAAAATGGGGATGTTCCAGTAGCTGTGGCAATGTGGGAGTTGTGAGAGAACTCTGCCCAGGATAAGAGGTCCGACCAGTTATCTTGTTGGTCATTGATGTAGGCGCACAGAAATCCCTTCAAAAAGCGGTTCATCTGTTCGGCTTGCCCGTTAGCCTGGGGATGATAGGCAGTTGTAAGGCTGATGTTGATACCGAATTCTCGGCAGAGAGAGCGCCAATATCTGGCAGTGAATTGAGGACCTCGATCTGAAATGATATCCATGGATAACCCATGCAATCTAAAAATATGATGGAAGAACAATCGGGCTAGCTCTGGAGCGGATGGTAGGCCCGGTAGAGATACAAAATGGGCCATTTTAGAAAAGCGGTCTATGGTGACCCATATTACAGTGTGACCCTTAGAAGGTGGCAGGTCCACGATGAAATCCATAGACAGGTGAGTCCACAGTTCTTTGTGAGCTGGAAGCGGTTGAAGAAGACCCCAAGGTCGCCCGACCGGGGGTTTCTGCTGTGCACAAACATTACAGGATTCATCATACGCCTTTGCATCAGAGACCAAGGTAGGCCACCAGAAGAACCGCTGAAGCAGTGCCACGGTTTGTGCTCATCCTGGGTGACCTGCAAATTTGGAATCATGTGCCCAACAAAGGACCCTTTCTCGGAGTCGTTGGGGCATAACCATTTTTCCAGTAAGAACTGGATGGGTGGCAGACAAAGAGATACAGGCTGGGTTAATAATATGGGTTGGCTCTTCCAGAATATCTTCAGGCTGAAAGGACCGTGAAAGGGCATCTGCCCGGAGATTCTTGTCAGCTGGGTGGTAGCGGAGTTCAAAGTCGAATCCAGAAAAAACAAAAGCCCAACGTGCTTGACGGGCATTGAGGTATTGTGCTTGACTCAAATGTTCCAGATTCTTATGGTCAGTGAACACCGTAAACTTATGTTGCACGCCCTCTAGCCATGGGTACCACTCTTCTAGAGCCAATTTTATGGTAAGCAGTTCATGGTCCCTGATGCTATAATTCTGTTCTGCTGATGAGAATTTACAGGAATAGAAGGAACAAGGAACTACAGTACCAGAGGTGGTATGCTGACTTAAGACGGCCCCAGTCTCTATGGCGAAGGCGTTGACTTCGACTAAGACTAAGGCTGCTTCCCGGGTGGTGTAGACAGGACCCCTTCTGGAAGGCTTCTGGAAGGCTTCTTTCAAATTATGAAAGGTGGCAATGGCCTCAGGGGCCAGTCTCGTGTGTTTTGGCCCTTTTGAATCAGGGCTGTCAGGGGAGCAGCCAGTGTCGAGTAATACGGGATAAAGTGACGATAGTAGTTGAGAAATCCCCAAAACTGCTGGAGCGCTTTAAGTCCCACTGGCTGCGACCAATCCCGAATTCCCTTTAATTTAGCAGGGTCCATGGTGAAGCCTTGCTGAGAGAATATATAGCCAAGGAAAGTCAAACTGAACTTTTCGAATAGATACTTGTCCAATTTTGCAAACAGATGGTTTTCACGAAGACGCTGGAGGTCAGTTCGTATGTTAGCCCGATGAGTATTGAGATCTCTGGAAAAGATGAGAATATCGTCTAGATAAGCCACAACTTTGGTGTATAGATCTCTGAAGATTTCATTCATCATTCATTAGAATACTGCGGGTGCTACAGAGGCCAAAGGTATCACCAAGTATTTGTAGTGACCATCCCTGGTGTTAAAGGCAGTTTTCCAAATGTCATCAGGGCTGATTCTCACCAGGTTATACGGCCCGTGCAAGTCCAGCTTCGAGAAGATGGAGGCACCTTGAAGGTGGTTGAACAATTCAGAAATCAACGGTAAGGGATATTTATCCTTACAAGTGATGGTGTTTAGACCGCAATAGTCGATGCACAGTCTAAGTGACCCATCCTTTTTGGTCACAAAAAAGAATCCTGCCCCAGCAGGTGATGTGGATGGGTGACTAAATCCTTTTGCAAGGTTCCTCGGAATATATTCAGTCATAGCCTTTGTCTCAGGTAACTACAAAGGATAGCACCACGAGGAGGCATGGTTCCAGAAAGGAAATCGATTGGGCAATCAAACCTTCAGAGAGGCGGAAAAAGGTCAGCCTTCTGTTTAGAGAAAACGTCCTCATAGGCAGCATACAGGGCAGGTATGCCAGAGGAAGTAGTAGCCAGGGGAACCACAGGAGATGGTATCACTTTCTGGAGACAAGACTGCTGGCACACGGAGCCCCACTCTACTATTTGCAAGGAAGCCCAGTTGAATTGGGGGGAATGCTTCTGTAGTCAGGGGAGTCCAAGTACTATGGGATGGATAGATTTATCCAATACTAGTAATTCAAGTTCCTCGAGATTTAAGGCTCCAGTATGTAACTGAACAGGCTCCATAGTTAATGAAATTCGACCGGGTAGCGGCTCTCCATAGATAGAAGCAATGCACAATGACGTATCGAGTGAACAGGTCTTTATGCCCAAAAGCTGTACAAGGTCTTTGAGGATAAAGTTACCTCCTGCTCCGGAATCTCCCAGAGCAAAGACCGGGAAGGCCCGGGAGTCCCAGATTAGAGTAACTGGTACGGATAATTGAGGGGCTGGAGAGGTTGCACCCAAGTTCAGGACCCCTACTGAACTTGGGCCAAGGAGTTTCCTGGACAGATTGGGCAAGTCTGTAGATGGTGGCCAGGTGCTCTGCAATACAGACACAAGCCAGTTTGTCTTCGCTGGAGGCGTTCTTCTGGTGTCAGCCACCCGTGACCCAACTGCATAGGTTCTTCCGCCTTGACCACTCTGGTGTCGCTGCAAGATGGAGGGTTGGTAACTGGTGGTGAGCGGGAGCGAACCCGAGAAGGCTTCTTGGGCATCCAACTTTCCCGGTGACGCTCTTGAAGATGATGGTCGATTCAACCTGCCAAATCTATAAGGTCCTCCAGAGAGAAAGGGAGCTCCCATGCAGCCAACTCATCTTTTAGCTACGGAGAGAGTCCGTCCAGGTAGATAGCTCGGAGGCAGTCTTCCTGCCAAGCGAGCTCGGTAGCCAAAGTCCGAAACTCAATGGTATAATCAAAAAGATTTCTTTGTCCTCGATGAAGATTATAACAAACTGGTGCTTGCCACAGCATGCCACCCAGGATCGTCAAAGGTCCATCTGAAAACAGCCACAAACTGAGCCAATTCCTTCAACAAGGAATCTGAGCATTCTCACAGGGGAGAAGCCCAGGCCAGTGCTTTCCCTTCAAGGTGAGATAGGATGAACATGACTTTTGTCAACTTGTCCTGGAAGACAGAAGGCTGCAGAGCAAATTGCATGTAGCATTGGCTTATAAACCCTCTGCAAAGTCTGGAGTCACCATTGAAACGTGGGGGCGCTGGAAGTGCCAACTTCCAGCGCCCCCACATTTGATGGTGACTCAAACCATCAATGCCTCCAGGCATTGATGGAGGCAGCTGTGGAGGAGGAGGAGCCGGGTTATTCATAAGGGCATCAAGCCGGGCATGAAGACGATCTGTGGAGGAGGCTAATGCCTCAAGGAACTGCTGCTGTTCTTGTACCTTGGGTGCCAGGCCTGGAATAGCCTGGAGGGCATGCGGCTCCACAGAGTCCATGGCCTTTGCAACCTGTTGTATTGGAGGTGGACCCTTGGGCTGAGGTGGGGTTGACGCAACCCATAGGCAGGGACCTACAGGTTCCCACCATCAGCAGGTGGAGTGGGCTGAAGCTAGAGGCCACTGGAGCTTCACCTATACCAGCCCTCATTCCCCTTGGGTTGAGCCTTTGGGTACCGGGGCCGGCAGGACTTAGGTGGGCCTCAGAGTTAGCTAGAGATGGAAGGTGCTTCAGCCCAGAGACAGACAGCATAGCCAAGGTCCATGGCTGGAGAGAAGCTGAAGAGTAGTTAGGCGTAGCGGAGGTCCGGGGCTGGAGAGAAGCTGAAGAGTAGTCAGGCATAGCAGAAGTCTGGGGCTGGAGAGAAGCTGAAGAGTAGTCAGGCGTAGCGGAGGTCCGGGGCTGGAGAGAAGCTGAAGAGTAGTCAAGCGTAGCAGAGGTCCGGGGCTGGAGAGAAGCTGAAGAGTGGTCAGGCATAGTGGTGGTCAAATCCAAGAGTCAGTCCAACATAAAGACGAACAGGATCAAGGAGAACAGAAACCGGGAACCACAGGAGACAGGAACACCACGAAGACTCAATCCTGGAATCAGCAACGAGTACTAGGAATACAAGGAGACCTATTGCAAAGGCAACGCTATGGATCGAGGCCTGAGCGTTTATATGCTGAAAAGTCTGATGTCAGCATCCGTGTCTGTGGCCAGGTTCCTGCCACGGGCCCTATAAAAGAACTAGAGATGCGCGCGCGCCTAGGAAGAGGTGTGGCGCTGATGGTGGCATCTCTCCACGGGCCACGCGGAGAAGCCCAACGAGGAGGGACATCTTGGCTGGCAACACTGGGTGGCGAGGCAGGACCAGAGGCACTGGAGGGAACCCGAGGTCAGAGCTGGTGGCCTACCACCGCCAGAGAAGAGGAGCCAGGCCCTGGAACCCATCCGAGAAGGTGAGAGGGCCACGCTGCGAGGTTGCTGCGGGCGGCGTGCGAACAATATGAATGTTAAAAAATGTTAACAGTTGACAAAAGCTTCTTTTTCCAGAATGACAATGAAATCTGAATTACAGTCCAGCAAAACACAAAAAAACAATTAGCAGTAAAAACGTTTGGTGTCCCTTTGGCATCTCTTACTGCCAAATCTCCTGTAGGAACAAATGTGCGATACTCTGTTGCTCTTTCAGACTAAGGCTCTCCCTTTGTACTTGCAATTTCTAAAGCCTTTCAGGAATTGCTGTTTCTTGCAGGAATGAATGCTCTCCAAAAGGTTGCTCTTACAAATTCTTCAGAAAATATCAGTATCAGTGACTTCTCCTGGGTCACTGCACAAATAAATCCTTTCCCCTCTCCAGCTGGAGCAGGAAGGCTAACTCTTTTCACCTCCAACTCTCTTAAAAAATCAGGCCTTGCCTGCAGCTGCTTTTCTCCTCCACAAAAAAGTCCAGCATTCATGTTGACTTTCCCTTCCAACCAAATCCTCTGCATTCCAACTAATGATTCTATTGTGGAACTTATTCAAACATGGAAAAATCCCTCTCACATGGGCTGGAATATGCTATTGAATTTGTGAGGAACCAAGGGAGTCCCTACATTTACGTTTGTTTCCTTCATTTTTCTAGCAGCTTTTTGCGTGACATTTGATATCTTCTGTATGCTCCTGCACAAAGAGGTGCATCAGGAAACCTCTTTATCAAAAGCGGGTTTTCCTATTCTGTGCCTAACACAAAAAATCTTTTCTAACAAAGGCCACATGTAACTCTGAGAACTGAACCATGACAATGCATTTTTATTTACTCTTAAGAAAGATTTTTAATGCACACACACAGGCACAAGAGGAAAAGAAAGAGTAAGCAATGCATGCACTGTAAAATATTGGATGGAATGATATAAACAACAAAGCAGCCTTGTCCTTTTCATGGGTTGATCAAGAAGATTCGAGTGGCTTTTTTCCTATGTGAACTTCACTGGCTTCTCAAAATTGCACAAGTGACCCCCGCCTTGGTCCAGATTATGAATTACCCCTATGCTTGAGGTGGGGAATACCATATGAGAAATTATATTTACTAATATAATTTATCTTCGGGTTCATAGCCTGAGTGGGGCATGCGACAGGGTCCCGGTCACCCCAATACCACATATCTGTGCCCTTCCCAAACATCCTCTCATCTGTGGCACCACAGACCAGATAAAATCATCACACCAGAATAAAGCAGTAATTAACCCTTTTACTAGTATTGTCTAAGTAGACAGTAACTCCAGGACAATAAATGGTAAAAGAACAATAGTGAAGTATAATATAAACTAGCAGTTTTCTTATTTTAAATCAAGCAATGCAAAAATAATGCTGGATATGGCCTGTTAGTTGAGGCAACCAACATGCTCATATAGATAATGTTAAAAAATAAGGAACGCTATTAGAGAAAGGCTGAGGGAAAACAGTGAAGTACACAGCTTTAAAAATTTGTCTTTACCCCTGAGTACTCAAATAAAAGGTGGGGGCAGATCCACGCCAATGTCACCAGTTTGTAAAGGGTGCACCCTGTCCCAAATACAATATTGTGTGAAACAAACAAGAAAATGAAGAAGTCCCTTATAATGGTGGAATTGGCTAGATGACAAAAGGCAAGGAAATAAATCTTCTCCTTCCTCTAAGATACTCACTGTTCAAAATTTAGATTACTTAACTCAGTCTCTTAGGAGAGTGATCCGGCCATATGTTCTTGGGCTTGGATATCTCTGGAAAAGTGGTCTCTCAGTCTCTCAGCTCCTGGCTCCTCTGTCCCTTGTTGGGATTTTATATATAGCTCAGCTATAAAGCAAGAACAGCTGTCTGTCTCTATTTCCTCAGAGTGCAGACTTCTGTCTTGACCTTTTGATAGCTAACTCTTCAGGAGAAGAACTGATTGCAGGGCTGTCAGATGCATCCTCTCTTCCTGGCTCCTGGCTCCAACTCCTGGCTCCAACTCCTGGCTGTCCCCACCCTCCACATACAGAGTCAGACAAATTGCACCTTTTTTTACCTTAAATGGTCTCCTAGCATTCCTTTGGCTTCCTGCTAGCTATGTAATGCTGTTTTCTGGGCAGACTAAACAGTACAGTCCTTTTCCCAACTTGTTAACAATGAGTGCTGGATCCTGGTTCTTACAGAGCATTTGTCATTCAAAGGAGAGCATATAGGGGGTTTTGATGTATTTTTATATTCCTTCACCTTGTCTGTGGCAGTTTGCAGTCTCTGCAGGGTTGAAAACCCTTTTTGACAAGTCTAAAATACATCCCTTAAATCCAGAAACAGCTTGCTCCAATTTGTAAGGCTCCAACACAGGATAAGCTCATGAGGACAGAAACCTAGTTTAAAGTAGCTTGCTACATATAAGCAAGGTTTAAAGTGTTGACTTTAGTCTTTAGGGCTATAAAGTCAAATGGTCCTGGTTCCCTTGCAAGCAGGTTGAATTGGTACCAACCAAGACATACACTTAGATCTGGGGGGAGGGGGGGGGAGGCATTATCACAGGTTCCACCAGCTTGTGATGTTCAAGAAATATATTTCTAGCCACAGTGGTTTGGTTGCAGACCATCGTTGCAGAATGTAGTATGACTTGATATCAGATTGAGGCTTAATTATTTGACTTCAGGTATGTATTTTTGGGGTTGTGGCTTATATGTTATTCCTCTTGATAGGCCTCTGTTGGTATTTCAGGAGTAAGATTTAACCTCTGGTTAGTGGTCTTGGTGAGGGAAGCAGCGGGATAGTCTCAACATGGGGTAGGTTTCAGAATAAACATCTTAGAGATTGTTTATTTTTTTAGAATGGACCTGGCAAAGTTAGGTGTTTTTTTTTTTTTAATTGCGGGGGGCTGGCTCTTCATGGTTTAAGTGGGTTGAATATTTGGCATTGTTTTTATGATTGGTGAGTGTTGATGTAGGGGAGTGGGTGTTTTTTTTGGAGGGTGATGTGGGGGTATTCAATGGTTGGGTTTTATGAATGATTTGTGTGTATTATGCATCATCTTTGGTCAGTCCATGCAACTAGATAGATGTTATATAAAAGAATAAAGTAAATGAAACTGTGACCTCCTGCTAGACCAGAAGCAGGATGGTGACAGGGTCTAATTCAATCTTAAAAACATCAAAACAAGTGAACTGAGTATAGCAAGTTCACAGCAATGTGGTACGCCAGGAAAAATGTTCAATCTCACTCTCGCTACACGCATTGGACCTGTCAAAAAAAGATTACAAACCTACCCTTCTCACACAGAAATGTGAGGCTGACTAGGCCTTCCCATAGGTATTTAAGAGGAACCATCTAGCAATAGGAGGTTCCATGTGTGATATTATTATTTTGAGTCATAGTAAGGGTCCACTCCCATAACATTGGGTCAGTGGTCAACATCAATAAACATAACTCCATCAGATACTGGAGGAGTTTGTGAATGGGCTTTGGCTTTCCTTAGCTCCAGGAGGGGAAAGGAGTGCTGCCTTTTCTTTCCATTGGGAAAGATGTTCTCTCTCTTGAAGCTATTAAGGATGTGCATTTGCTTGAAACAAGTTTCAAAAACACGACAAATAAGGGCAATTTATTTGACTTGGGGGCCCCAAAATGAATCGGGGGCCTTCCAAATGAAATGAATGCATTGGACCTAGGCCTAGGCCCGAGCGTGATGTTGGTGCACCCTGAATAGGTACTTACCTGATCCATCAGGTATCTGATGGCTGGGCCAAGTCCTGATGTCTGTGCCTTAGCTCAGGTTCGATGCTGGGGCCAACCCCAATGCCTGGGCCTCAGCCCAGGCCCGACATTGCAGCCCAGTCCAGAGGCCAGGTCCTGATGCCAGAGCCTAGACCAAGACCGAGGCCCAACACCGGGGCCCAGCCCTGAGGCCGGGTCCCACAGCCTCAGTCTTGGCCTAGGCTGGAGCATGGGCTCAGGGCCGATGCAGCGGCTTGGCCTGGAGGCCAGGTACAGATGCCTGGGCCTCAGCTTAGGCCAGGGCAGGGCCCCAGGCCCACTTCTATGACCCGGATCAGAGACTGGATCCCTACGCTGGGTCCTCGGCCTAGACCCAGGCCTGATACCAGGGCCCAGCCTGGAGGCTGGGTACCAACACTTGGACCTCAGCCTAGGGTCTGTCCCAGGCCTTGAGCCCAAGCCTCGCAGTTCTGTGGATGCCACTTCTTTGTCTTCTTTCTTTTTTCTTCTTTCTTCTAATGCTGTGCGCTGGAGTCATTCTGGAGTCAAGCTGGGGTCCTGCCGGAATTAACTCCAGCACTTTCACCCTAGCTGAAGGCGCCATTTTCATGTACGGCATTGGTATACAATTGCCATATACGAAAATTATGCCATCCGCTGGGGTGAATGTGCTGGAGTTAATTCCGGCAGGACCCCAGCTTAGGACGTCAGAAGAAAGAAAAAGTTGCTGGGCTTCCAGCTATCATGTCACCTGAGTAGGAGGTCTCTTTCTTCAGCTCCCTGGGAGCTAGCGAAAATAACTCCATAATCTACCTTTACTATTATGTCTGACAGCAGCTATCAGTCGATTTGAAGGCTATATCAGTTTAGTGGTGAAATTTTGTGGATTGTGGGAATGGTGATGAGACCAAAACGGATTGGCTTGGATAAAAATGCGGCTATGGTGGAGAACAAAATAGCGCTGGAAGTAGGCCCCAGTCTGGAGAGAATTTCGGATGCCGTGCTTAAAGAGTTAACAAAAGTAGTAACTGCGACAATCACAGATCAACTACCAAAGCTACAATCCTTGATTGACGAACTAAGAGAAAAGATAGGAAATTATACAATTGATCTTACAGAGTTTGGGGAGAGAGTCAGCATGCACGACGAGCGCATGGAGTCGGTGGATGGTGAAATCGCAGAAATAAAAAGGAAAAGCAAAGGCTTAGAGGACAAATTTGATAACTTAGAAAACCACAGTAGGCAGAATAATCTACAGATCTTGGGAGTTTCAGAGAAATTGTAACCAGATGGCCTTTTGGAATCTTGTGAGGTATGGCTGCCAAATGCGCTGGAACTCAAAATGCAAGAGCACAACATTTTGACAGAAAGGGCACACCGAATGGGGCCGCCATGCAAGCCATCAGACAAACCTCGACGCATCTTGGTAAAATATTTAAACCATATGGATAAACTCATGTCTTAACAGCTTTTTGAAAAATGAAAGAAATTACCTATGAAAAATGAGAAGCTTCTGATTTTCCAAGATTTCTCCTACAAGGTGATGTTGGCGTGCAAAGAATTTACTCCTTATTGTGCTCAATTGTATCAAAAGAATATAAATCTTTTGCTGCTTTATCCCGCCAGAATGCGCATAATCCATCAAGGAGCCACAAAGATGTGTGATTCCACTAAGGAAGTGAAAGACTTTTTGGTGAAGCTGCCGAACAGACCTCCAGCTGCTGGAGACATGGGAGACAGTTTATGATGGTTTCTGCAATCTTTAGACCTGCTGCTGTGTCATCTACAGTTTACTTGGAGTGAGTGGTGACCAATGGCTGGAAGTAATCATTGGAGCTACTGCAGTGAATGATATTGCTATGTTTAGATGTATTCCCTTGTGGTTTGGGTTGAAAAAATGAAGTACATTTGTCTTCATGTTTTTCTGGTTACAATGATGCAGAGTAAACTCTTGTTTTGGAACATGACATGGTAAACTGCATTTGGTCACTATCGGGCCGATACAGTAAAAACCATGGGAGAGCAAGCATTCCAAGGCGAGCGCCCGCTCTCCCAACGTGCACCCAGGCCACTCTCCTGGGCGCGCGATCGAGTATTTAAATGAGGGCCCGCGGTAATAAGGAGGTGCTAGGGACACTAGCGCGTCCCTAGCGCCTCCTTATTGATAGACGCGGTAGCTGTGAGCAGGTTTGACAGCCAACGCTCAATTTTACCGGCGTCGGTTCTCAAACCCGCTGACAGCCATGGGTTCGGAAAACGGACGCTGGCAAAATTGAGCGGCCGTCTTCCAACCCGTGGTCCACGAGTAGATTTTTAATTTTTTTTTATTTTTTGGGCTTCCGACTTAATATCTCTATGATATTAAGTTGGAAAGTGTACAGAAAAGAAGTTTTTTCTGCTTTTCTGTACACTTTCCTGGTGCCGGCCAAAATTAACTCCTGCCTTTGGGCAGGCATTAATTTCTGAAAGTAAAATGTGCGGCTTCACACATTTGCATGTTGCAGGCGCTATTAGTTTTGGGGGGGTTGGCCACGCGTTTTCCACGCGCTATTACCCCTTACTGTATAAGGGGTAAAAATAGTGCATTGAAAACGCGTGGCCAAACAGGGGCTAACGGTGCGCTCGGCCGAGCGCACCATACTGAATCGGCCCATATGTGCACTTCCTGCATTAATTGGAGTACATTTGCAAGTCATTTGCTTGTTTCATCTTGCCTCCTAATGTTCGTTATTAAACCTATAGTAAGGTGATGTTCAGCAGAGGCGGAAGCATATTTTGACAGACCCAAGTTAAGCTTTATGGGATGGTGTTTGCTGGCTCCAGGAGATTCCCTGAATAGAGCAGGAGAAAGGGTTGGATCGGGGAGAAGGAAATACCCTGAAGGGAGACCCTGCTTGATTTTGGGAAAGAAGTGTAGTTTGAGGGGAATTAGGTTTAGATAAACGGATTTTAACTTTCATGTGAATGTATATATATGGGTGTGGTATTGGATGTTTGTGTGCTGTCACAAGGAGTGGAATTATGTGCTCAACTGTTGTGCATTGTACAATCCTGTAAGCCCATCATATTGGCCTATGGTTACCAATTTTGGAGCGGGATGCCTGTGCTGTGGTGCTTCCTGCAGTAATATCTTTTCATTGTATTAATAAAAAAATAATACGTTCTATTCTTATGGATATGGTTAATGTCTGTTCCTTTAATGTTCCTTTAATGTTGATGGACTAAACTCCCCAATAAAGAGATAAAAAGTGCTAATGGGGATGAAAAAGTTAAGATCAGACATAGCGCTGTTGCAGTAGACACACGTGATTGATTGTGAATACTCCAAGTTGTGCAGAGAACGGGTTGACCCATTCCACTAAACAACGAGGAGTGGCGTTTCAAATTCATAAGAGGATACCTTTTCATTTTGAATGTCAAATAATAGATGTATATGTTAGTTATATTATTGTGCTTGGTGAATTATATGCAGTAAAACTGAAACTGGCAAATATATATATATCCCTGATAAATATTCTCATGGATTTTTTTCAGATTTAATGAGCAAATTAACAGCATAGCTAGAATACAAATGTATTGCTTGCTGGGGATTTCAACATAACAGATAACCCACTGGTGGATGAGAAAGATAATTTTGTAGATACAAGGCCAAAGTTTAATAAACTTGGGATTTGGATGCTGCAACTTAAGCAAGTTTACTCCAATATTTGGATCAGCAAATTAATGCAATTGTGGGGGCAGACCTTGGTTATCCATTGGAAGCTGATGATATGAAGGTGGCATTCATTGAGCTATATAAATACCTCAAGCCATCAAACTTCAGGGAAACCCAATTTAAAATTCTCCATCATATTTGCCTCACTAGAGCACTGGGTGTCAAAATGCAGCTATGGGATTCAGAATTCTGCATAAAATGTAGTAATCAGAGGGGTGCATTATGCCACATGCTAACAGAATGCCAGAAATTGCAAGCTTTCTAGGGAAAGGTGCATGGATTTTTGAGTTGCTTGTTAGACTCAGATATTGTGTGGAACGAAAAATGACTTACCTGTATATATTTGATAGGCCATTGGGGATCTCTGCAGGAGGCATGAGACTGATTAGTGTTACCTTGACATTGGCAAAGAAAATTATGCTATCACACTTGAACATTGATTTTGCGATCCTGCCCGCGAGGAGCTGCGTGGCAGGGTCGGGCCACCGGGAACTCTCCTGTGCGGCTGGGACCTCCGCTGCCACGCCGGCTCTTCCCCGACGCTCTGCAAGCCTTCCCGGGGTCTTCAGCTGGCAGGGAGGCCATCCCTGCCGGTGCCTGCTTCAGTCCGGGTCCTCGCCCGGCAGGGAAGCTGTCCTTTGCCTGCAGCCACCTTCAGCTCTCTGTGCTTCTTCCCTGGTGTCTTCTCGGCTGGGAGCCGCTCCTGCAGCCTGCCATCTCTCCTTGCGGCTCCATGGCGGGGCTGCTCCAGCTGCCTGTTTGCTTCTCCTTGGACCTTGCACATGGCACAGAACGCTACCGACGATCCTACCTCTCTTCATCCAGCTTTCCTTAGGCGCGGGTGCCTACCTCTCTCCTCCTCTTCAAGGGCCAGCCAGGTGTGGCCCTCTGCTGACCCCTCCCTGGGCGTTGTCCTCTTCAGCCCTACAAAAGGGCTCAGCGTCCATTCCAGTTTTGCCTTCGCAAGGCACTCCTGGGATCCTTCTGTCCTTCGCTCCAGGAGTTGTCCTTGTTCCAGCACTTCTTCAAGGTCCTGTGTTTCCTGTTCTTCATTGGAGCTCCTCATCTTGTCTTCTTGTCTATGTTCCAGTCCTGATGTTCACCTGCTGCTCCAGATGTCCGTGTGCCAGCCCTAAGGTCTGTCTCCTGATCCAGTACCTGTGTTCCAGTCCAGATGTTTGTTCCTGATATCCGTGATCCAGCCTGATGTTGCTTCTCCTGATCCTGAAGTCCGCGAGTCTGTCTTGCTGTCCTGAACCCCTGGTTCCTCATACTACACTTCCTGGTGTGCCATGTCGTGGTCCGTGACCAGCCCCATGGGCGGGCTGTGTAGGGCGCCTCATGGTACAATGCCTGCCTCTCTTCTGCAGCACTAGCCTCCGGGAGACCTCCGCTTCAGTACTTGTCCCTGGTCTACGGAGTCCCTAGTGCTTGCTACATCCATGCCAAAGACTCTGCCAGAACCTGTACTTCCAGTGTGGTCTGCGACCAGCCACTGGCGGCTGAGTAGGGCATGCCTCGGTGCAGGCCTTTACAGTTTCTGAGACATGCTTCATTCATTGCTCTATTTCTCGTCTAGAGGCTCCTCAAGTCCAGTGTGGTACGTGACCAGTCCCGCGGGTGGACTGTGTTGGGTGCGCTGCGTTGCATTCTCACCCCAGTGCTTTACCTGAATCTTCTGATTACCTTGAGCCTTGTCTGAATCTTCTGAAAGCCTTGTACCTTGTTCCTGAGTCTTCTGAAAGCCTAGTACCTCGTTCCTGAGCCTTCATCTGTGCTTGAGTCATCGTCTGTGCATCCCAGAACCTCCTTCCTGAGTCTTCATCTGTGCCTGAGTCTACGTCTGTGCATTCAAGTACCTCGTCCCTGAGTCTCGTCTGAACCTCCATGTTCCGGTCTCCGCTGCCCTGAACTCCATCCGGCCTGCCGCTTCTTGCCGTACCCTGCGGCAGGTCCGAAAGGGCTTGGAACAGTCGGAGGACTGTTCATAAGACCATCATTGCATTGGTCTTCTGAAGCGTGCAGGTCCGGAGGAGGGTCAGTGTCTCCAATCTTCAGTCCAGCCTCGCTCCTGTCCAGTCCAGCCCATGCTCGGGCATACCTCGCCTACCGCGGCCCTTCTTCGGAGTTCCTCTGGGGTCGGGCCGTGGCCCAAGAACACACACCTCTTGGTAAGTGGGACCGCTCTCCTAGCGCTCCACAACACATTGATGGACATCGCCACCTATCCCATGACTTTTCCACACATGTATTTCATGTGTGGAAATCAGAAATGTAGATCTTTGCACATTTGAACACATGAGGCAGAAAGAAGTTGTTGGAAGGAAAACTATACTGCAACAAAAAATTATTATTATTTTTTTTTTTTTTATTTTAATTCACAAAATAAAATCAGAAATACTTTTCTATAATGTTCATACAATGAAAATTATTTTTGAGGAAGAAAGGTTACCATAATTACAACTCCAAATTCTAACAATAAACATACCGGGCTCTAGACCCGGAAGGAGGACGCCCAGTGACGTCAGCAGCCTGCGTCTGCCTTTAAAACGAACTGCAGACGGCGCATCGTCGCCGTCGGCGCGCTGCCTAAGCCGCGCGCTCCGTAAGGGGCGCGCGGCTTGGACCGGCTTAGGCCGGCGAAGGCGAAGAAGGCGCCCAGGACTTTATTCCCACGATAGCGGAACCTCTTGAACCTCTTCAGCTGAAAACTGCCTTGCTACAGAAGAGTGAGTAACCCCAGATTCACTGACTTTAACACTTTTTGGTTAGCATAATGCCGCATACTAAAAGAAAGGGAAAGGTCAAGCAGGAGTCCTCAATACCTACGAGACCCAACCCTATTCAATCAGTGATAACGGGGTTTTACTCACAGTCGGCAAATGTAACCCCTGAGAGGCCTATTATAGAGGTAGATAAAGAGCAATTATCTCCTCTATCAGGCGAAGTCAGTCTAAGTCCAGGGGCCCCATCAGTACCGCCTCCCCCCCAGACTACTGTCAATGCCTTGGAGTCTGGCTCACATAACATACGGAAGTCGTTTGTAGCAGTGGGCCCAAATGAGGAGGCTCTAGGTATTAATACAGTACAAGAGAGCGAGCTTGAAGAAGCAGCTGATACATCTCAAAGGGGCGAGCACAAAGTCGGCGAAAAAGTAAATGGAACCGACGGGAGAACAAAAGTTCCTGGAGAGAATATTCCTTCTCCAAATCATGGGAACACTGACAGACAAGAATTTGAAGGGAACTTTTTTCTATCCTCAACCCCAATTGCCAAACCTGTAAACCCTAAGAAAGTTTCCTTAGAAATGTTGTGGCAAGCTATAACTGCTTTACAAGTAAATATTGCCAATCTAAATGTCAACATAAAAGAGATGCAGAATGCTATATTAAATATTAATCCTTTGGTTACTAATAACAGTGTTACACTGGTAAAAGTGGAGGAAGAACTAAATTCAATTAAAAATGTACAGGTTAACATCATTAAGGGAGAAAGTGTAATGGCTAAGAAAGTGGAAACTTTGGAAAATGTGGTTCGCTATCAAAATCTTAGAATAGTTAATTTTCCTAAGTGTAGATTAATATCATCTAAAGAACAATTGAAAAATTATTTTATGAATGTTCTTTCAATAACATCAGAAAATTTACCTTCAATATCTAATGCGTATTTTATAGGACAGAGTAACCAAAGTAGGAATGTAAATGTAAATCAAGAATATCAGGAAACAACTTTGAATGTTACAGAATTGCTAGAGACATCTCTTAGTGCCCAGGTAGAGAGTAGGGGTACCCTGGTGGTAAAATTCTCTCTGTCAGAAGACAGAGATAAAATTCTAAAATTGTTTATGTTAAATAGAACCTCTCTCTACCTGGGCCAGAAGATATGGATCTATCCAGATATAGCTAGAGAAACTCAAACTAGGAGAAAAAAGTTCATTGTATTGGCAAATCTTGCCAAAACCTTTGGGATCCGTACCATCATAAGGTTTCCATGTAAATGCATAATGTGCGTGAAGGATAAAAAGTATATATATTATGAGCCACAGGATTTAGAAAAATTCTTAGAAGGGCAGAGGGCTCAGGAGGAAGGAGGAAGGAGATAGGAATTCCAGTCAGGACACTGTTGGGTTTTAATGATATGTCGACACACTTCTGTTAATTTGTTGTAAGATTATTTCCTTAAATTTTCTTTTGTTTATAGTAGCTCCCCAGATTTGTTTGGTAATTAAATTATTTTTAATTGTGGGAAAAAGTCTATACTTTGTTATAATGATCAACCTAGGGTATTAATTCCACTTCTTGGGTGAATGGTGGAGAGGGAGTTTGAGAGAGTTGAATGGATGAGTGGATGTGTATGAGTGAAGTTAACATAATAAAAAACAGATGAGTGGGAAGTTCAAGTTGTTTTATTTTCACTATGATTGTTATGGAATCACATATCCTTCTAACTGGAGTATACTATAATATTTTGGTATATTTGATTGCGATTTATTCTCATTCACTAAATATATTTGCAAAAAAAAAAAAAAAAAAAAGAAAGAAAGAAAGAAAGAAGATGGTGACCAAGGAGCTGCAAGGCCTGGCCTCTGGATCAAAGCTAGCATTGGGCCTGGGCTCAACTCCGGTCTAAGCTGAGACCAAGGTATTGGGACCCAGCCACTGGTTTGGGTCCTGGCATTGGGCCTGGGTCTGGGTTGAGGCCCCAGTGTTGAGACCCATCCCCTTGATTGAACCAAGCGTCAGACCTAGGCTCAGGCTCTGATGTCATTACGTGATGTCATCATGTGCTCTCTCTCTCTCTCAAATCATAGGAGCATAACATGAGAACATAAGAAATTGTCATACTGGGTCAGACCAAGGGTCCATCAAGCCCAGCATCCTGTTTCCAATAGTGGCCAAACCAGGCTACAAGTACCTGGCAAGTACCTAAACCCTAAGAAGATCCCATGCTACTGATGCCAGTAATAGCAGAGGCTATTCCTTACGTCAATTTGATTAATAGCAGTTAATGGACTTCTCCACCAAGAACTTAACCAAACTTATTAAAACCCAACTACACTAATTGCACTAATCACATTTTCTGGCAACAAATTCCAGAGATTAATTGTGCGCTGAGTGAAAAAGAATTTTCTCCAATTAGTTTTAAATGTGCTACTTGCTAACTTCATAGACTGCCCCCTAGTCCTTCTATTATCTGAAAGAGTAAATAACCGATTCACATCTACCTGTTCTAGACCTCTCATGATTGTAAAGACCTCTATCATATCCCCCCTCAGCCGTCTCTTCTCCAAGCTGAACAGCCCTAACTTCTTTAGCCTTTCCTCAAAGGGGAGCTGTTCCATCTCCTTTATCATTTTGGTTGCCCTTCTCTGTACCTTCTTCAGTGCAACTATATCTTTTTTGAGATGCGGTGACCAGAACTGTACACCGTCCACAAGATGCGGTCTCACCATGGAGCAATACAGAGGTATTATGACATTTTCCATTTTATTCACCATTCCTTTCCTAATAATTCCAAACTAGGGATGTGAATCGTTTTTTGACGATTTAAAAAAATCGTCGATATTTTTTAAATCGTCAAAAATCGTTAGAGTGCGCGATACAATACAAATTCCCCCGATTTATCGTCAAAAATCGTTAAATCGGGCATGGGAATTATTTGGGGGGGAGGGCAGGAAAACCGGCACACCAAAACAATCCCTAAACCCACCCCAACCCTTTAAAACCAATCCCTTACCCTCCCCCACCCTCCCGAACCCCCCCAAAATGTTAAATTACCTGGTGGTCCAGTGGGGGAGGGGGGGTTCCCGGTGCGATCTTCCGCTCTCGGGCCATCGGCACCATTTTGGCTGCCACTAATATAAATGGCGTCGATGGCCCGAAAAAAAACCAAACCCACCCGACCCTTTAAACCGACCCCCTTAGCCTCCCCCACCCTCCCGACCCCCTCCCCCCCAAAACCTTTTAAAATTACCTGGTGGTCCGGGGGGGAGTGCGGGGAGTGATCTCCCGCTCTCGGGCCATCGGCTGCCACTCATAAAGATGGCGCCAATGGCCCTTTGCCCTTACCATGTGACAGGGTATCCATGCCATTGGCCGGCCCCTGTCACATGGTAGGAGCACTGGATGGCCGGCGGCCTGGAAACGGGAGATCGCTCCCCGTGGCCCCCATGGACCACCAGGTATGTGTAAAAGGTTTTGGGGGGGGGGGGTCGGGAGAGTGGGGGAGGCTAAGGGTGTAATTTTAAAGGGTCAGGGTGGGGTTTTTTTTATCGGTGCGGGCCTCACTAAAATAAATTAGTGATGTGAATTGGAATCGGAACCGATCCCAATTCACATCTCTAACGATCAGATTTCCCCCCCCCCCCCCAGCCGAACCCAATCGTTAAAACGATCAGGCACACGATTCACATCCCTATTCCCAACATTCTGTTTGCTTTTTTTGACTGCTGCGGCACACTGAATCGATAATTTCAATGTATTATCCACTATGAAGCCTAGACCGTTTTCCTGGGTGATAACCACAAATATGGAACCTAACATCGTGTAACTACAGCATGGGTTATTTTTCCCTATATGCAACACCTTGCACTTGTCCACATTAAATTTCGTCTGCCATTTGGATACCCAGTCTTCTAGTATAGCAAGGTCCTCCTGCAATTTATCACAATCCGCGTGTAATTTAAATACTCTAAATAATTTTGTATCATCTGCAAATTTGATAACCTCACTTGTTGTAGTCCTTTCTAGATCATTTATAAATATATTGAAAAGTGTTATGAAACCCTGCCCGTGGGTTCCCCCGCAAGCAGGCCCTGTTCACATTTTTGCTGCTTCTGCCCGACGTGGCATGTGCCGTTGGAGTTGGGCCTCCCATGAGGCCGGAGCCGCGGACTTGTTGTTCCTTCCGCGGCCCAGAGGCCGCCCTGGTGTCTTGCCTTGCCGTCTTCGCGGCTGGGAGCCGCTGCCGACGCCATGCCATCTTCGCGGCATTGAGGCCGCAAGCCCCGGGCTCGAGTAGCAGCTGGAGCCGCCCCTGGGGCCTCCTGCAGCAGCTGGAGCTGCTGCCGTCTTCGGGCCTGCTTCTCAGGTCAGCCTGCTTCCTCCCGATGTCGACGCTGTGCAGGCTGTTGTCCACGGTCCTGCACAGCCAGCTTCCTGCTGCTCCTAGGCGCGCGACCGTGCCTCTCTACAGGATTTAAAGGGCCAGACAAAGGAAGTGTGCTGGCCCCACCTAAGATTGGACTTCCTGCTCCAGCCCTATAAAAGGGCTGCTCCGTCACTTCAGTCTTCGCCTTGCATTGGAGTTACTTCACTCTGGAGGCTCCTGCCTGCCAGAGCTCCATCAGGTCTTCTTCGTGGAGTTCCTCTTCGTTTTGTCTCGCCATGTCAAGTTATGTCTTCATGCCTGAGGTCCCCGTCCAGGTGTCCTGGTGTCTCGTCTTGATCTTCTGTTTCCTGATGTTCCTAATTCCTTGGTGTCCTGTTCCTGTGTCTTCAGCGCTCCTGAGCCTTTTGGTCCTGTCAGGCCATTGCTCTCTCGGAATCTCGGATGATGTCTTTCCTGAGCGTGGAGTAGCCTACAGGTGGAATTCATTCCTGTGCTCCTGAGCCGTCATGTCCTGCCAGCCTTTGTGGTGCTTCGGGCGACATCTAGCTTCGTTGTCTGAGTCCCACTTTGACTGAATTCTTCCCTGCGATTGTCCCGTTCTCAGCATGGTCCATGACCAGCCTCCTCGGGCTGTGTAGGGCATGCAGTGGGACAGGGTGGTCCACGACCAGTCCCGCGGGTGAACTGTGTAGGGCGCCCTGAGAGACAGTGTCAATGTCCTTCCGCCCAGCTTCTTGTCTCGTCTGGACTTCGTCAAGTTCCTCGTCTCATCCTGGATGCCGTTGCATCAGTCTTGGTATCATGTCAACGTCTTGCTCCTGATGTCGTCGCATCGACTCTGGTCCGGGATGCCGTCGCATCGACCATTGGTCCATGATGTCTTCACATCAGCCTTGGTGCCATATCTTCAGCTACCTTGGTGTCATGTCTTGTGCCAGCCCTCATCTCTGATGCTGTCCGCATCAGCCTTGGTGTCATGTCTTTGTCTGTGATGCCATTGCATCAACCTTGGTGTTATGTCTTCGTGACAAGGTCTGTCTGCCCTCGACCTCAGGCCAGGCCTGCTGCTCCATGCCGATCCAAGCGGCAGGTCCAAAAGGGCTCGGAATGGTCGGAGGACCATTCACATTCCAACATCATCCTGTTGTTGGCCTTGGGAGCTTGCCGGCCTGGCAGAGGGTAAGACCGTCAGCCATGCTGGAACACGCCGTCAACCCTCGGTTCGGTCCTGGATCCGTCTGGGGTCGGGCTGAGGCCTAAGGGCACACTAAAACACCCCATATGTAACAGAATACAAGGCCTTTCGAGGCCCGTACGTAAGAAAAAGCACCGGACCAAGTTCAGATCCCTGAGGCACTCCACTGTTTACCCTTCTCCACTGAGAAAATTGACCATTTAATCCTACTCTCTTTTTACTGTCTTTTTACCAGTTTGTAATCCACGAAAGGATATCACCTCCTATCCCATGACTTTGTAATTTTCTTTGAAGCCTCTCATGATGTCATGAGAGACTTTGTCAAATGCCTTTTGAAAATCCAAATACACTACATTTACCGGTTCACCTTTATCCACATGTTTATTAACCCCTTAAAAAAAATGAAGCAGATTTGTGAGGCAAGAGTTCCCTTGGGTAAATCCATGTTGACTGTATTCCATTAATCATGACTTTCTATATGCTCTGTGATATTGATCTTTAGATTAGTTTCCATTATTTTTCCCAGCACTGAAGCCAGACTCACTGGTCTATAGTTTCCAGGAGCCCTTTTTAAATATTGGGGTTACATTGGCCACCCTGCAGTCTTCAGATACAATGGATTATTTTAATGATAGATTGCAAATTTTAACTAATAGATCTGAAATTTCATTTTGAGTTCCTTCAGAACCCTGGGATGTATACCATCCAGTCCAGGTGATTTGCTACTCTTTAGTTTGTCAGTCTGGTCTACTACATCTTCCAGGTTCACCGTGATTTGGTTCAGTTCATCTAACTCATCACACTTGAAAACTATGTCCAGAACCGGTATTTCCCCAACATCCTTATTAGTAAATACAGAAGCAAAGAATGTATTTAGTCTTTCTGCAATGGCCTTATCTTCCTTAAGAGTCCCTTTAACCCTTCAGTCATCTAATGCAGTGGTCCCCAACCCTGTCCTGGGGGCCCACCAGCCAGTTGGGTTTTCAGGAAATCCGCAATCAATATGCATGAGAGAAAATTTGCATGCACTGCCTCCATAACATGCAAATTTTCTCTCATGCATATTCATTGCGGATATTCTGAAAACCCGACTGGCTGGTGGGCCCCCAGGACAGGGTTGGGGACCACTGATCTAATGGTTCAATTGACTTCCTTGCACGTTTCTTGCTTCAGATATATTTTTAAAAGTTTTTATTATGAGTTTTTGCCTGTTCCAAGGCCAAATTCATTTCAAATTCTCTCTTAGCCTGTCTTATCAATATTTTACACTTAACTTGATAATGCTTATGCTTTTTCCTATTTTCTTCAGATGGATAGTTCTTCCAATTTTTGAAGGACATTTTTTGGATAAAATAGCCTCTTTCACCTCACCTTTTAACCATGCCAGTAATCATTTTGCCTTCCTTCCATCTTTCTTAACGCATGGAATACATCTGGACTGAGTTTCTAAGTTTATATTTTTAAACAATGTCCATGCCTGTTGAACACTTTTAACCTTTGCAGCTGCACCTTTCAATTTTTTTTTCTATTTTCTTCATTTTATCAGTTTACCTTTTGAAAATTTAGTGTTAGAACTGTACATTTACTTATTGTCCCCCTTCCACTTTTTAGTTCAAATTTGATCATGCTATGATCATTATTGCCAAGTGGCCCCTCCATCCTTGACAAATAACTCCAGCTCCTCAAAGAAATACATACCCAAAATGGAAAACATCCTCCAGCTCTATGCCTCACCCGCACTGCTTCTCATCTTGTCTGTCCTTTCAAAATTGCCTCTCCATACACTTTATGGTGCCCTAGGCCACCGCCTATTCCGCATAATTCTTCCAATGGCCCCGCTGCATAGAGCAGCAGTTACAACATTCCATGCATCTACTACCCTTTTTGTTAAAAAATATTTCCCAACATTGGTCTTGAGTCTACTCCCTTGGAGTTTCATACCATGACCCTAGTTCTACAACTTTCTTTTCTATTGCAAAAGGTTTGATCCATGTGTATCACAGCCGGAGCACACTCACTGTAGTTTCTCTGCTTTTTCCTGTTTTAAGGAGACTAATAATGTACTATGTGCTTCCAATACAGTCTCACCCTCAAAAGTCTCATTATGGGGTAGATTTTAAAACGGAGCACGCTGACGTACACGTGCGCATGCTACCCGGCGCGCACACATGTACACCCGATTTTATAACATGCGCACGCAGGCGCCCGCATGTTATAAAATCCGGGGTCGGCATGCGCAAGGGGGTGCACAATTGTGTACCTTGCATGCACCGAGCCCGCTCCAAGCCGCGCTGCCTTCTCCCATTCCCTCCCAGGCCGCTCCGAAATCGGAGCAGCCTCGGAGGGAACTTCTTTACCCCCCACCCCACCTTCCTTCCCTTATCTCCCCCTCCCTTTCCCCCCTAGCTTTTTTTTTCTTCTTTTTTTTGTTTCTAAACTTACTTCAGCCCTGGGGCTGAAGTAAGTTGCGGGCACCGGCCAACTGCCGGCACGCGATCCTAAGCACAGCGGCAAATGGCTGCTGTGCCTGGATCCTCTGGCCCCCCCCTGCCCTTGCCCCAGACTGCCCACACCCCGCCCCTTTTTGCAAGGCCCAGGACTTACATGCATCCCGGGGCTTTACGCGTGTCGCCGGGCCTTTTTAAAATAGGCCCGGCGCGTGTAAGACTATTTACGCGCGTAACCTTTTTAAAATCCGGCCCTATATGCTCATTTGTGGCCAATTCACCTTTATTCAGCCTCCTGTACAGCCTTCAAATAGCTCTTTGCCACAGCCTCCTTTCTAATATCTAAATGGGAGAATCAAGTTCTGAGTGAGTGCCCTTGAAGTAAGTTCCTTTGCTGACGCCCTCTCTAGATGCTTTTTACCTCCACTTTAACATAGTTTGCTTCTGTGTAAGTAATTGACATTGCATTTCAATCCCCGTGGTACTGCATATGTTCCACCTTTTATAATTTTTCTCGAGTCCTTTGGGTTGTTTCTTATTTGACAGGTGCTTTGAAATAAATTAATTTCATTTACTCTTTACAACTTTTCTTTTTAGAGCTTAATGCATGGAGTACATTTGCACAGCTGGGAGACATTGAGTTTCTTTCAAATTTCTTAACAGCTTGACTACTGGCTATTTCACATTTCATTTTCTCTCTTTCCCCTCCTCCATTCCCAATAGGCCTCCTCGGCTCTCTAACTGCGTCACTGCTGTGTATAAAAGGATGGCTATTAACTATTTGGTACCTGAAATATAACATGGAAAAGAATGAGGTGTCACTATTAAAAAGACTTATGTGGTTAAATTAATATTTTGGAAACACAGAAACATGATGGCAGAAAAAGATCATATTGTCCATCCATTCAATTAATTTATAATTAAAATTATCATAATTTCCTTAGAGATTCCCTGTAATTACCACCTGTAATTATCCCATTCAGATACTGTTTTTGTATCCACCACCTCCACTGGGAGGCTGTTCCACCACCCTCTCCGTAAAGAAATATTTCCTAAGATTACGCCTGAGTCTACCCCCTTTCAGCCTCATCTCATGAACCCTTGTTCTAGAGCCTCTCCCATTCATTGGAACAACTTCTGATGAGTATTGGAAAACTGTAAGGAAAGCTTATGCTGTATCTGCGTTGACTAGTATTTAAGAGCTGGCATCATATCAGCTCAAGGAGACAGGAACATCAGCCTCACCCTAGAGTTTTGAATGAACTCAAATATGAAATTACAGACTTGTAACTAATAATCTGCAACATATTATTAAAAGCAACCACTGTACCTGAAAACTGGAGGTTGGCTAATATAATGTCAAATTTTAAAAAGAGGAATGGGGGGATCCTGGAAACTAAGCTGGTGAGTCTAATGTTGGTGCCAAGCAAACTGGTAGAAGCTATTCTTGAAAACAAAATTACTGGCCAAATGAATAGACATAGCTCAATGGGGAAGCCACAATGGATTTAGCAAAAAGGAAAGTCTTATCAATCTACTAGATTTTTTTTTTATGTTAACAAACGTGAATAAGGATGAGAGTCGGCATAGTGTATCTGGATTTTTGGAAGGCATTGACAAAGTCCCTCAAAAGAGACTTCTCAGGAAATTAAAAAGTCATGGGATGGGAGGTGATGTCCTATTGTGGATCAATAGCTGATTAAAAGACAGCAAACAGAGGGAAGGACTAAAAGATTATTTTTTTCCCAAAAGAGAAAGGTAAATAGTACAGCGTTCCAGAGATCTGTACTAGGACTTCTGCTGTTGAGCATATTCATTAATGATATGGAGAAGGGAGCAATGAGGGAGGTGATCAAATGTGCGGATGACAAAATTATTCAAAGTTGTTAAAACACAAGCAGGCAGTGAGGAACTGCAGAAGGACCTTGAGAGAAGGTGTGTGTGCGTGTGTGTGTGTGTGTGTGTGTGTGTGGGGAGACTGGGCCTCTAAAGGGCAGATGAAACTTAATGTAAACAAGTGCAAATTGATTAATGCACACAGAGGAAAAATTCCAAACTATAGATACACCATGCTGGATTCCATATTAGGAGTCTCTACCAGGAAAAGGATCTTGGAGTTATTGTGGACAGTACATTGAAATCCTCAGCTCAGTGTGCAGCAGAAGTACAAAAAAAAAAGCAAATAGAATATAATGGATCATTATGCAAGGAATGGAGAATAAAACAGAGAATAGGGATACGCAAAGCCACAATTTTTGTTTTGATTTGTTTTTTTCATTACTGGGGTAGTAATGAAAAAAACTACCCCAGTAAAATCCTAAAGGAAAGACCTGAAATTGTTGGCTCAGTGTGCAGTGGCCATCAAAAATTCAAATAGAATGCTAGGAATTATTAAGCAAGGAATGGAGAATAAAACAGAGAATGTCATAATATCTATGATTCGCTCCATGGTGAGACCACACGTTGAGTACCGTCTGTAATTCTGGTTGCTGCATCTCAATAAAAGACGTACCTGATCTGGAAAAGGGACTGAGAAGGGTAACCAAAATGATAAAGGGGATGGAATGGCTCCCCTATGAGAAGAGATAGCTAAGGGGAGATATGAAAGAAGTCTATCAAATCTTGAGTGGAATAGAACGGGTAAATATGAATTGGTTATTTACTCTTTCAAATAATAGATAAACTAAGGACACTCCATGAAGTTAGTAAGTAGTACATTTAAAACAAATCAAAGAAAATCCTTTTTCATTCAACACAATTAAGTTCTGGAATTCATTGCAGGAGAATTTGGTAAAGGCAACTAGTATAGCAAGATTTAAAAAAGATTTGGACAAGTTCTTCAAGAAGTCCATAAACTGTGATTAATCAGAAAGATTTGGGAAAAGTCACGACTTAATCCTGGGCATTGGCAGCATGGGATCTATCAACTGTTTGGGATCCTGTCAAGTATTTATATTCTGGATTGGCTACTGTTGGAAACAGGATATTGGACTGGATAAACCTTCAATCTGTCCCAGAATGGCAATTCTTATGTTCATATGCTGCTTCAATCTTATGTGAGAAGGTGTAATTTTAATTCACCTTGAATTGCGTTTAGATTGGATTTTGTCACTATCTATGCTACAGCAAATAAACAGATCTTGTGGAACCCCCAAAAAAGTTGCATTCTGACCTTGTTGTGGTAGAGATATTTCCACCAAAAAGGATAGAAGACTAATAGTATCTGCTGAGTAAACTTTTGAGTCTTGAGTTTTATGGTGGAGTTTGCCAATCCCCAGAGGGTTCTAGTTAGCTCTAACTGGTGCATTCTTCACTTCAGATGGTCTACTATACCATTTTTGACCAAGACTATTTAAGCACCCAGAAACCTAGGTGGGGATTTGAACCTATCTAACAACAATAGTTATTTACTTATGTGATTAATGGATAAAACCACACATGCACTTTTGCTACCAGAACTCCAATGCACAGAATTCCTAAAGCTAAAGAGGATTTATTTTTTTACCATTTTCTATTCCTAGAAATATGTAATCCTGTTATCCAGGAGTAACCAAACTGTAAGTCCCCATTCTGTAATGGTCTCCTGCACCTTCTAATAGGACATGATTGTTGGGAAATAATATTGCTTCCTCTTATGCTCAGCAATTCACAAATTACTAAATTAAATCCAGATCTTAAAAGAACATAGAAGGTCAAAAAGCAACCACATTTATAATTTCACTGTGGGGAAAAGATCTTAAACTATAATAGCCCCACCTGCAACTACTTTACTGGCCAAGAAAAATTCAAAGTACCTAGCAAAGCACTGAATGTGGGATGACTGCTACATTAAATTAATGGATCATTTATGACTTGGTTTGAATGTGCTGATGGAGCTTATTCTAATAACTTTGAAGGGGAAAATCCATGCAGGAAATGACCTTTTTACTTAGTTTGGCATAACAAGGTCTGTTTACTCAATAAACTGCCCAAGGAACTGATTTCTCGCATTCTTGCCCAATGCATGTATTCGCCATACACAGAATATAAAGATATGTATGCGTGTGTGAAGCCCCGTTATTCTGGCTGGGGCAGTCTTTTTACTCAAATTTAGTTAGGAGATTTTCCTATTGCTGAAAGATAGTTTTTCTTTCCCTTCTATAACATAAAATTCTGTTAAAATGGCAGCATGGTGATCTCTCCCAACCTTATCAAACAGAGAAACAGACACATAGAAACAGAGAATATGATGGCAGAAAAAGACCACAAGACCCATCTAATCTGTCTGGTTTTCCTTTCTATTGTAAATCACAGAGAGCTCCAAGTTTACTTTCCCTCCCCTTTAACTAAAGATCCTCTGTGCCCATCCCTTGCTCTCTTAAATTCTGAAGAGGGGCACTGCCACCTACTTCTTCTCATTTTTGCTGCTGTAATCTTTTGTCTGGGAGTTTGCTGTTTCCCCTAGAACCATAAAAGTATTTTTTTTCCTTCGGGGCTACTCTGCCATCCCTCCCCTTCTCTCTGTACCTCCCAGGGAGGGAGGTCTTTCTGTGGAGGAATGGAAATCCTTTGTGGCTCAGGTGATGGAGTATTCTCCTTGGGGACAAACAGGCTGGACTCGGACTGGGTGTTCAAATCAAGTTTACTGATTATTTCCAAAACGTCAATCACTGTCCCACAAACTCTCCACAAATGAAACTGTACATTCAAACTATTTACATTGTCCCTCTGCTGGAATGCTTGTGTCCATCTCTCCAGCTCCTGGGAGGGAGCTTGCCACTGTCTCTTCATCTGTGCAACCAGCCCAATAATTTGGGGAATCCTAAGGAGAGCCCTAGTAAGCCATGAAAAGATGCTACCCGATTCCCAAGTTCTGTCTTTTGCCCACAGCGCTGTGTCCTGATCCCTTTGGGGTGGAGATCCAGTTAGGAGTCTCCGGATCTTGGTGCTTTCAGTCCAGTTCTCTGCTTCCTCTCTGTGCGCCTTCTCTGGGAGAAAAGCCTGATGTTCCAATCTTGACCAAAACTCTCCATCTCTTTCCTCCAAGTTGTGAAGAGGGGAGGGAAGAAAAACCTCCACACCATCAAAAAGGGGTAAAATCCAAATGTCTCTAAGTTCAAAAATCCCATGCTGCTGGGTAGTGCTGTCACTGGTCTCGCTTCCTCTAGGGTGTAGAGGCGTAGCTCACAGGTTTCCAGCCCCTGCTGTCTGGATTGGGGCTTGTCCCTCTCCAAATCACAGGGCATTCCCCAGAAGGAGAAAACTTATCAAAAACCTGACCAAAATCTACAAAAACCTCTCTTTCTTCAAAATTGAGGCAGACCCTACCAGACAGGGTGTGTGTGTACTGATAAGAGGTCTCACTTCTGTTACTAGTCTTAATGGTAAGGGATCTAGGACCATCTAGTGGCAAACAGAAGGGTGGGCTGCACTACACCAGACTAACACAGCTATCCCTCTGAAGACGTGCTCTTAAATTCTGATATTGGTTTGCTTCCTTCACTTCCAGTGGAAACCTATTCCAGGTAACCACCTCTCTCTTTTGTAAAGAAGCATTTCTTTTTGTTACCCTGACTCTACGCACAGCCTCATACTATAACTTCTTATTTTAGAATTTCCTTTCCACTGAAGAATGCTGGACTAGTGTACATTTTTATACCTTTTGAGGTATTTAAATGTCTCTATTTCAGAACTCCTTTGCTGGAGAATATACATATTTAGGGCTCCGTGTCTCAATTCTCAGGGCTTATAGTACAGGGGCTCTGCCCCATGTTGGTAACCGTTTACAGAGCCTAGCGGCTACAGCAGTGGGCTACGAATCAGGGAAACCAGCGTGCAAATCTTACTGCCACTCTTTGTGTCCTTAAACAAGTCACTTTACCCTCCTTTGCCTCAGCTATAAGCTTGGATTGTAAACCCCTCTAGGGGTAGGGAGATACCTCCGGTACCTGAATGTAATCTGTTCTGAAGTGCAGAATATAAATAAATACATGCACCTCCTTCCCATGACTCTATCGTTATGGAGATGTGGCCTCCAGAATTGGACATCATGGGAGAAATCTTCAGACCTGTGCGGAGCTGGCAGGTCTGCAAGTTCATTTTCAAAGGCAAACTCCCCACAACATGAAATCCTTGGGTAGGCTTTGCCCTCCCTGCACTAACCCCGTACCCATCCTTGCCCCTTTTTCCCATGGCAAAAAAAGGTCGCGCAGTGTGAAACAGCGTGCATGCTTATAGCCACTGAGGGGAGGGTAATTTCCAGCCCGGGGGATTTACCTGGATAACTACTTCATTTCCTGGACAAATTCTTTTGAAACTTTTCCTCAAACTTCCAGATAAAATCTCATCAACAGTTTGCACAGAGACATTGTCATCTCCCTTCTTTTTTTCTTTTTTTTATGATTATGCATTTTCTCCTTTATCCTGCCATTCTTCTGGCTCTCAGTGCTTCTTTGTCACACTCAGTAGCTGATTCCCCATCATGGAGTTCTCTCTTAAATTTCTGTATCCCAAGGGCAGGATACTGCAGTTTCTTGCATTAAATCTCAGTTGCCAAACGATCACTCCAAAGGAGGAGTCTCTTATTCTGGCAGTTGTAGAATCGTCATTTAAATATTTGTTTATAAAAGTTTGCAGCACATGAACCAATAAATCAGCAATCTCAGGCCAAAGTCAACAGTTGTGAATGAAGATGTGGTCTCAAAACCCCCAAATAATCACATTTATTATGTTTCCTCATCGGCATACAAATGCCACTGCATAGCAAGCTGCTTAAATGACAAAGTCCCTAAGGTGTAAATGTTCCAACAATGAGATTTGTCTCCAGCGTAATAATTAATTTGTTGATGTAAGATGGCCAAATTATTAATCTAACTGCATATTCTGTAAGAATGTAATCCTTAAGTTCAATAACGACTTAAAGCATTACACGGTCTGTTTTTCATACGTTACATTCTACAGAACATAAGAACATAAGAATTTGCAATGCTGAGGCAGACCAAGGGTCCATCAAGCTCCAGCATCCTGTTTCCAACAGAGGCCAAACCAGGCCACAAGAACCTGACAAGTACCCAAATACCAAGAAGATCCCATGCTACTGATGCAATTAATGGCAGTGGCTATTCCCTAAGTAAACTTGATTAATAGCTGTTAATGGACTTCTCCTCCAAGAACTTATCCAAACCTTTTTTGAACCCAGCTACACTAATTGCAATAACCACATCCTCTGGCAACAAATTCCAGAGCTTAATTGTGCGTTGAGTGAAAAAGAATTTTCTCTGATTAGTCTTAAATGTGCTACTTGCTAACTTCATGGAATGTCCCCTAGTCCTTCTATTATCCGAAAGTGTAAATAACCGCTTCACATCTATTCGTTCAAGACCTCTCATGATCTTAAGGACCTGTATCATATCCCCCCTCAGCCGTATAAGAGAAGCCCTTGATTTAAATGGGCACCATAACAAGGCTGAGCCTCTCCCCCACACTGGGTTCCCTACTGTGCTGTGTGATTTCCCACCAGATAGTAGGTCTGACTCAGGGACAGCAGGTTACTGATCAATTTCTACTAGGCACAGGGCTCAGTCAGTGATAGTCATTGCCAGAGCAGCATTTTTCTTAGTCCCTTGGCAGCACTAAAGAGGATGTATTCTTTCATTCTTTACTTGTCCCTCAATGGTATTTCTGCTTCCACTGCATTCCCAGGGTTCTTGCTGGCCTCCCAGACCAACCTCTTCTCCTTCCAGCTCTGATGCCATCCTGTTTTGTTCCTGCCTGCCATCTAGCGGGTTGTTCTTAGAGGCAATGTCAGTCCAGAGGAGTAGGTGTGCTCATGGTGTGAATGGAGTGGAATCCAAAAAAAAAAACCAAAGGAGAGCTGTAGCTGCACTCATCATCAATAATACATGAGAAATAAGTGCAGAAAATGTTTATTGGTCCACATGTAAAGTTTCATCAATAAAGGTTAAATATTTCACAAGGCGGCAACTCCACTGTCTACATATACGTCTTTAGAAGGGTCCCCCGACCCGGACCCCGTGTTTCGCCGTAAGGCTGCGTCGGGAGGGACAGCGAATTTTAACAACAATCAATATCCGTAGTTGTGTAGGTTCACAGGGAGCACGGGTGAATGGGTGGAGCCATGGTCAGATCACAGTTTAACTTCAGGCAGCGGTGGGGAGGTTTTATGTGCAGTCACGCTGGATTTTGGTGGTGGAGGAGCCAGCACATTTGAAGAGGTGATCAGTGGGAGTTTGTGGTTGGAGGCTGACATCAGTTCTTGGCAGGCAGGAGTGTTCCTGTCACCACTGTCAAGCAATGGCCCATGTTTCGTAGCTAAGCGCCAACAGGATGGGTGAGCAGTTGACTGAGGTGGTCCTAATGCCATTTAGGTTTTGTTAGTTTGTCAGCCAGGTTTATTTCTATAGGTTTTGAAAGGCTTGTGGCGGCTGGTAGTATTAAAGTTATATATTAAAAAAAAGGGATGGGAAGGCTTTTTCTTTCAAGGGGCTGATTTTAATAGTGTTGGTGCTATTACTAGTAGGATAATTTCTTAACGTGTGATTTAAAGGAGGGGTGCTTATTTGGGGGGTGTTTGTATAAAAATACATTTGTGTGTGTGTGTGTATATATATATATATATATATATATATATATATATATATATAAAAAGAAAAGTTAGTTTGGTTTTATTTTAAAATGGTAAATTGAGCAGGACTTACCATGGCAGCCAGGAAGGTGAATCAATCTATCATTAAGAGGAATATTGGATCTCACTAGCATAGTAGGAGACTGGCAAGGAAGCTAGATCAACTGGTAGAACAAGCTTCTACTATGATGGGTAAAAGGGCAATGTCTGCTAGTTTTCAGGAGCTGGTAATTGTTTTGGGACCAGATTTATAGGTCATCCTTGCTACACCATCTGCTCTTGCTTGCAAGAAAAGAAAGATGCACTCAGTCATTCACGGGTTCCAAGGAAAGATTTCTAGCTCAGGCAGGCCTTTGTCAAGATTGAGGGCCAGCAAAATGATGCCTTGACCAGCAGGCCCTCAGAATTGGACCTGACAGTCAGTATTCTTTGGATAGTGCTAGTGCCTCTGAAATTGAGGTTCCCAGGGTTGAGGTTTAGGTTCCAGAATGAGGGTAGGTCGGAAAGGATAGGAAACAAAAGTTGGTTCAGTGCTTAAAGGATGATATTTTTCAGGAACCTCAGGTGTATTGTTAAGCATTTTGTCAAGGAAACACACAATACAGGAATATTAGTAAGGAATCTGCACAATTCTGGGAGTCTTCTGATTGTCTGGACTCTTCGGACTCTTCTACTACAGAGCCTGAGACCAAGAGGGTATTAGATTCATTCAGGCCTTTGGCTACAGGGGTCGTGTCAGCTGTGGCAGCCCTGAATGCAGATTTTAGGGGTAGGTTAGATGGTGATCGGTTCAGGAACTTTGTGTTCTTACCCCATTGGGTGCTCATGTATCTCAAAACTTAAGACATACATTTTGAGTGGCAAATATATTGATATATGTTCACTTTTAGCCAAGGAGCAAGATTCAGGAGATAAGAAAAAGGAGAGAAATAGTAAGCCTAAAAGGAAAAAGAAGAAATATATTATGGCGAAATTGATTCATAATTGGATTTTGGCTTTTCACATTTTAACTGGCATTATGGGTGAGGTGAAATCAGCATTATATCCTAGTCCCCTTCGATATTCAGATATCATAATTTGGTTTTATAAAATAGATCATGGGTGATCATGTCTGAATTATGATGTGTAATTTTGAAGGAACTTAGAAAAGGAAAAGTGTTGGAGATTTAGGGATGTTCATGTGTGTTGACATAAATGATCCTGACATGCCTTTCAAGCAAGTTTTCAACCAAGCATCTAATTCAATACTAATAATGCCCTCACAATCCTCTCCTTGCCAGGGGCCACAAATCTAGGACTACACAATTGGTCTTGTTGAAGAGAAATATCACATAAAGAATTGGCATTCTGGAGACTTGCTAGTCCTTTTCTGGCTCCTCCATGGAAGAATTTAGTTTCATCTTTAGGCATAGTGCCAAATAAGGAGGCAGGTAAATTTTGCCTCATTCATAATTTATCTTATCCATTGGTCAAAAGTGCTAATTACTTTATTGATCCAGCTTTTTGTTCAGTACAGTATGCTTCATTGAATCAGACCATTGTGCTTCAGACATCGTGAATCTGGTGTTTTGATTGCTAAAACTGATATTGATGTGGCCTTCAGGCTGTTATTGGTCTTAATTCCATTTATTTATTGGGATTTAAGTCTGAATCTCAGTACTTTCTTGAAAAATGCATGACTATGCGTTGTTCTGTTGCATGCACTTGTTTTGAGACTTCTACTACATTTTTTCATACATTTTTTTTCATACTTTTTTTCATAGATACAGCTACTCTTGCTTTATGATAGTGTAATTCATTATCTGGATGATTTTCTCTTCATTGGTTCATTAGGTTCAGATGTCTTTATTATTTAGTAGCCATATTTGAACACCTGGTATTTGATCTAGTGATTCCTCTGGCAGAGGGCAAGTTGTCTGGCTCCTGCACAGTACTTACATTCCAGAATGTTGACTTGGGATTCAGAGCTCATGCAATCTGGGTTGCCTATTAAAAATGTGGAAAAGCCAGTTAAGGCTATAGATGGGGCTTGTTTGAGTTGTAAAATGGACCTTAATGCAGATACAGTCACTGATTAGTCAATTTCATTTTGCATGAAGAGTAATTCCAATGGGGATGGTTTTCACTAGGCAGTTAGCAGACTTAACACAAGGCAAGATTTGGAAACATTTTATTAGAGTTCATCAACAGGTAAAAGTAGATTTGAAGATTTAGTGTACCTTTTTACAAATATATATATATATATATATATATATATATATATATTTATATTTATATTTGCAATACTAACAAGGATAGGGGCACTCCATGAGGTTAAGTAGTAGCACATTTAAAACAAATTACAGAAAATTATTTTTCATTCAAAGCCCAATTAAGTTCTGAAATTCATTGCCAGAGGATGTGGTTAAGGTAGTTAGTGTACCTGGGTTTAAAAAAGGTTTGGATAAATTCCTGGAGAAGTCCATAAATTGATATTAATCAATAGAGAATAACCACTGCTTATTGCCCACATTCAGGCCAATACAGAACGGTGCGCTCGGCCGAGCACGCCGTTAGCCCCCGTTTGGATGCGTGTTTTTGACAAGCCAAGCCGCACATTTTACTTTCAGAAATTAACTCCATTCTCCAGTTTTTTCTGTCCTTTATTTCCTGGCTACTCTAGCCCCCAAGTTTATTCTCCATGTTATTTGTATCTGTGCCTCGGCCTTCTTGTTATATGGTTTTGTTAAGTTAACCCCTAAGTTTGATGTAAACCGGCCTGATATGAAGCTTGTCATGAAGTTCGGTATAGAAAAATGTTAAATAAATAAATAAATAACTCCTGCCAAAGGCAGGAGTTAATTTCAGACAGGAGTCTGAAGGCAGGAATTAATTTCAGACAGCACCAGGCAAGTGTACAGAAGAGCAGAAAAAACTGCTTTTCTGTACACCCTCTGACTTAATATCATAGCAATATTAAGTCGGAGGCCCCAAAAATAAAAAAAAAAAAAAATCTGCCTGCAGCCTGTGGGTTGGAAAACGGATGCTCAATTTTACGGCGTCCGTTTTCCGAACCCATGGCTGTCAGCGGGTTCGACAACCGCCACCGGTAAAATTAAGTGTCGGCTGTCAGACCTGCTGACAGCCGTCGCTTCTGCCAATAGGGAGGCGCTAGAGACATGCTAGTGTCCCTAGTGCTTCCTTATTAGTGCAGGCCCTAATTTAAATAGTGAATCGCATGCCCAGGAGAGGTGCCTGGGCGTGCGTTGGGAGAGCGGGCGCTCGCCTCAGAGCGCCGGCTCTCCCTCGCAGTTTACTGTATGGGCCTGATTAATAGCATGGGATCTATTTAATGTTTGGGTACTTTCCAGGTACTAGTGACTTGGATTGGCCACTGTTGGAAACAGGATGTTGGGCTTGATGGACCCTTGGTCTGACCCAGTATGGCATATTTTATATTCTTGTCTTCTTAACAGATCTGAACCTTTAGTATTTGCAGATGTTGAGAAGAAAAGATAAAATCTTTAATGCAGTGAAGCAAATACATATTTTGTATGTAACTGTGTAATATATATTAAAGCCTGGATTTTCAAAGGCCTGTACGCATAAAAAGTGGGGTTTGCGCGCATGGCCTGGCCTTGTGCGCGCCCCACACATTTTAAAATGGGCCCAGCCGTGCACGTAAACCCCGGTATGTGTGCAAGTGCCGGGCCTCTCCAAATTGGCACGTCCATGTGTGCACACCGGGAACCGCACGCCCATGGACGGCCTCGTGCTCCTTTTAAAATCGACCCCAAATTCTATAGTAGAAATAGCACAATACTCACAAGAGGCCGGGAAGACTAAGAAATATGAAGCCTGATTTATTATGTATCTGGACATCATCAAACAATTACTAAACCAGATGGAATTAGTGATTAACATAGAGAAAACAGAATTCCTACTCTTGGAACACAAAAACATTGAAATCATCCAAAACCCTATCATACTCAAAAACAACCAAAAAATTAAACTTACAGAGAAAGTGAGAAACCTCGGAGTGATAATTGACACAGAACTTAACCTAAAACAACACATATCGTTAAAAGTAAGGGAAGGATATGCCAAACTCATGACCCTTAGAAGACTAAAACCTCTACTTACAACAAATAACTTCCGTTCAGTGTAACAATCTCTAATTTTCGCCAGCACTGATTACTGTAATGCCCTCCTATTTGGATTACCATACACAACGATTAGACCACTCCAAATAATGCAGAACATGGCTGCTAGAATTCTAACTGCTAAAAGTAAAAGAGACCACATCACTGAAACCCTAATGGAATTACACTGGTTACCCATCGAGCAAAGAATACATTATAAAACCCTATGTACCATACATAAATTAATACATGATGAAAAAGCTGAATGGCTGAATACAGCCCTCCGCGTACACGTCCGTAACAGAAACCTGAGATCAGCAAATAAAGCTTTACTAACCATCCCCTCAATTAAAACAACTAAACTAACCCAAGTAAGGGATAGAGCGTTTTCCTTAGCAGGTCCTATGCTATGGAATGCCATGCCTGTCGAGATCCGCTTGCAAAGAGACATCAAAACCTTCAGAAAACATTTAAAAACATGGTTATTTAAACAAGCATACAACAAAGAGAAAGGAGAGTAGAGCACAGGGAAAAGAAAAGCGATCTGCAGAACACTCAAACACACTACCCCAATCTACACGGATATATATTCTACTTTTATTTTTAAATATGTTTGCTCACCACCACAGAATAAGATTATATAAGCTCTCAATTTTTAAAACCTGTTACAATAAAGAATGGACATGATATAACACATCCAATTATGAGTAATTATAACGAGCTATGTTACTGTAAAGTCTTGGCACTTGTTTAGCGATATAATTTATTATCTGTTTCCAATATAAATATTTGTGCCTTATTGTAAACCGTTATGATGGTACCTATCTTAATGACGACCTAGAAAAGTTTTTAAATAAATAAATAAAATAAATAAAACTGTACCATTTTTCTATATTGCAAATGTGAAGGTGTAGTATTGGTCCTGGATAAAACTGGATTCTTTATATGTCATGATAAATGTATTGATCCAATAAAAGTTATCTATATCACTGTGATATTTTATTTGAAAGCATTTCTTATCCGCACATTCCGATGTTCAAGGCAGCACACATAAAAGCATTCATATTCAGCAATCCACTAAGAACATATAAATCATATGTCATCCTTATGAAACCGTAAAGTGCCAAATTTCCGTAACTTTCACTCAAACTCATTTATATCAAGTAGCTGGAATTACAGACTGATTCCCTCACATAACACATATTCATATCCTTATTGCCTTCTTAAAGCTTGTTCAAAGAAAAAGGTCTTTAGCTGCTGCTTGAATGTATGAGTGAGTACCCCTATTGTTTACAGTTTAGCCGGAAGTGAGTACCACATTGTTGTACCAGCTACTGCAAAAGTTCCTATATGGGCTTCATCTAAATGTACTATTTTAGTTATTTCTTTGATTTACTAGTTGCGGGATGACCTAGCAAGCTATGACTGGCAAATCTCAAAGACTTTATAAACTTTCAAGCCATAGTCAGTCATGCAGGTTATCACATCACTTTTAAGGGCTGTATGGATAAGCTTAGCCAGTGTGAATTTTATTCTTCTTTGGACTGGTAACCAGTGTAACGATTGCAAGACTAGATTAACTTTTTCCAGGTAATACACATATGGCTGCATTTTGGACTGCTTGTAGGGATCTAAGAGTAGTTGCTGGTAATTCGTATATAGTCCTGAAAAGAATTCAATGCATAGAAAATGTTTTTGGTAAACTCAGCTCTAAACATGGGCATCACTAGCCTCTTGAAAACTGATTCTGGATGTCTTGGAATGGAATTTCCAAACCTTTTCAGTACAGTTCAGCTTCCCCACATATGTACTTCACTCATTGGAGGAAACAACACAAACACACACCCTTCAGTGCAATGTTTAAAAGGGCTGGAATGTAGAACATATCAATGTTTCCAAAGTTTTCCAAAATGTCTTAATAATAGTATTTTGTATTTTTCACATGAAAGGAGCAAAGGAGTGCCTGGAGTTGTCCTGTGCCATTTTATATCCTGCTCCATCCTGCAGTTAGACTTGTTCTGTCTCCATATCTTTTTTCTTAAAAGGATGGTAAATGCTTAAATTAAGTTTAAGATGCCTAGAATGCTAAGCTGTGGGATTTTACAGCCTAGGGAATAGCTCACTAATGTAGCCTAACTTTCACAGCAGTCCAAATCACAGCAACAGTCTAGATAAGGATAAAATATAGAATGAGAAAATATAAAAAAGGGAAAATTAAGCACATTTCTCTCCTCATAATAGCTGAAGTCACAGCTGCTCACTCTTCCAGTGTCTCATTCTGCCAGTAGCTCTCTCTCTCTCTCCACTCAGGCTATATAATTGTTCCTCCCACAGGAATGTAATAGAAGCCAGTGAGTGAAATGGGCGATTGGTCACACTAATTTTCTCCCTGAGCAGAAGTAAAGATATTTGGGGAAGAGGCCTCTAGAATGTAAATAAACGTCTGTACATCTAGGAGGCTGAATCAGTAATTCTGAGTGGGAATGATGGCAAAGTGGAGCCCAATATAAATGAGCTTTGCCTCCCACGCACTCTGAATATCTTTTTTGGGCTCCTGCGAATATTTTTTTGAAGGCTTGTAAACAGTTTGATTATCAGTCAAATATCCACTTTCGTAGTGATAGATATTTGGGGAATCATGATATTTGGCTGCTAATCACTTCCTGGAGGCCAAAACTATATGGGTTGACCCGACTTCTAAAGTTACCACAAGAGAAGAACAATGAACTGTTCACAGGCCTTCTGATGCAGGCACACCAGAGCAATAATTCTTTCAAAAGGCGGGCTATGACACAGAACAGTCCAATGTTCATGAGTGTTGTGACGCAGAAATACTGCGCAATACTCCCAGCTGCCTTCATGTAGAAGAAAAGGTCAATGTTGTGACAGAGAACAGTGCTACATAGGAAAAACAACATGCCACATCTTAGCTGATCTAAAGCACATGTGGGGCGGAAACCTTAGCCTTAGAGATTTCTGATCTGTGTGAAGAAGAATCCGAAAGCCAGGAATCATACTTGAGCTGGGAGAAAATGTAGCCGCTTTCAATACTGCTAACATTATTTTCCCAAATGAGAACAAGAGAGGAAAAAGAGAGGCAGGCAACTACCACCCTGGAAAAAAATAAACATATTTCATGTAAAATGAGATGGGAAGCAGAAAAGCTTTTTATGAATAATGTAACTTGGCAAGCATACAAATGTTAATCCAAAAAGCATGTTAACCTCTAGGGAGAGCAAACAGCAATAATCTCATAAAAAATGAGGTAGTTCTAGTTTATAAGAAGACCTGTTTTCCCAAAAGCAAATACTATGTGCATTACAGCACATAAACACTCTACAGGTATCTGTGCTACTTATTCTTACATCAAATCACAGTGTATAATTTATATCACTAGCATATGCTGAAGGTTACAAGCCCAGATTCTGATGAGCCCATTAAATCCTTTAGCACAAAACTATTGTTTAGAGGTGGCTTAATCTGATTTAATTAACAGATTTCTGTGGCACTAAATTGTGAGCCTAATTTAATTCAACTTTCTGTGTCAAGTACAGATCTTATGTGTGCTTTTTGCAACATTTACAAAAAGCTGTAAGGTGGTAGAAGTCTTTTTGGGCTCATAAGCCCTTGAATACTTTCCATTTTAGACTAACATTTTGGGAAAAAAAAAAAAAGCAGCCTAGTGAAGAATCTACATATGCTTCCCATGAGTGGATTTGAAGGTGAATGCCTCACATATAGAAATACAGGCAGACACAGGTTAGATGTTCACCCCCTACAGTGATTTATTTATTCTAATTTTGTGATCTTGCTAAAATGAATCCATTTAGAATAAGAAGTTCAAAAAGGCAACAGAAGGTATAGGTGGAAAGAGGACAATGGGCTGAAGGAACATAAGAACATGCCATGCTGGGTCAGACCAAGGGTCCATCAACCCAGCATCCTGTTTCCAACAGAGGCCAAACCAGGCCACAAGAACCTGGCAATTACCCAAACATCAAGAAGATCCCATGCTACTGATGCAATTAATAGCAGTGGCTATTCCCTAAGGGGCAGATTTTAAAAGGTACGCGCGCGGCGTACATGTGTGCATGCAATCTGGTACGCACAAATGTACGCCCAATTTTATAACATTCACGCACAGCCGTGCGCATGTTATAAAATCAGGGATCGACGCGCGCAAGGGGTGCACACGAGTGCACCTTGTGCGTGCCGAGCCCTCGGGGAGACCAGCTGGCTTTCCCTGTTACCTCCCCACCTTCCCCTCCCTTCCCCTACCTGTCCTGCCCCCCCAGCCCAACCGCCCCCCTCGTACCTTTATCTCGCAAGTTACGCCTGCCAGAGGTAGGCGTAACTTGTGCGCGCACGCAATCCACCGGCCCAGCAACCTTGCAGAAGCCTCTGGCCACACCCCTGCCTCTCCCCTAGACTGCCCATTTTTTCAAACCCTGGGACTTACACGCTTCCCGGGCTTTATGTGCGCCGTCGGGCTTTTTGAAAATAGACCTGGCGCACGTAACCCCCCTTCACACGTAGATCCTCCTAGATTTACGCGCATAACCCTTTGAAAATCTGCCCCTAAGTAAACTTGATTAATAGCAGTTAATGGACTTCTCCTCCAAGAACTTATCCAAACCTTTTTTGAACCCAGCTACACTAACTGCACTAACCACATCCTCTGGCAACAAATTCCAGAGCTTAATTGTGCGCTGAATGAAAAAAAAATTTCTCAGATTAGTCTTAAATGTGCTACTTGCTAACTTCATGGAATGCCCCCTAGTCCTTCTATTATCCGAAAGTGTAAATAACCGATTCACATCTACTCATTCAAGACCTCTCAATACCTTAAACACTTGTATCATATCCTCCCTCAGCCGTCTCTTCTCCAAGCTGAACAGCCCTAACCTCTTCAGCCTTTCCTCATAAGGTAGCTGTTCCATCCCCTTTATCATTTTGGTTGCCCTTCTCTGTACTTTCTCCATCGCAACTATATCTTTTTTGAGATGCGGCGACCAGAATTGTACACAAGGTGTGGTCTCACCATGGAGCGATACAGAGGCATTATGGCATTTTCCGTTTTATTAACAATTCCCTTCCTAATAATTCCTAACATTCTGTTTGCTTTTTTGACTGCTGCAGCACAATGAGCCGACGATTTTAAAGTATTATCCACTATGATGCCTAGATCTTTTTCCTGGGTGGTAGCTCCTAATATGGAACCTAACATCGTGTCTCTACAGTAAGGGTTATTTTTCCCTATATGCAACACCTTGCACTTGCCCACATTAAATTTCATCTGCCATTTGAGTGCCCAATCTTCCGGTCTTGCAAGGTCCTCCTGTAATGTATCACAATCCGCTTGTGATTTAACTACTCTGAATAATTTTGTATCGTCCGCAAATTTGATAACTTCACTCGTCGTATTCCTTTCCAGATCATTTATATGTATATTGAAAAGGAAGAGAAGGTTTGACAGAAAGACCTGAGAAGCCATAAACAGAGGGAAGATTGGAAATTAGAGTTACAGGGGTAGGAGGAATATAGCGAACACTTGGGAGAGGCATCCATATGAGGTGATAGAAGTGTATGGACCTCCAGGGAGAAATACAAAATAAGAGTAATTGATGGAAAATTAAAGTAGTGCATAGAAATAATATCTGGTTATTTGCATTTCTTGAAGATGTAGTATGTAGCCCAACTCTGAACTCCCTAATGATATTTATTTATTTATTTATTTATTTTTATATACCGTCACTCAGGGTCCATCGTAATGGTTCACAACAATTTAAAGTACAGTGTTCCTAGCAGCTAATGTACATAATAAAAGCCTAAAAACTGCATAATAACATAACAAAAAATACTACCTAGCTTAAAATACAGAGGTTCCTGGAATCATAAAACATCAAAATAACTCAACTTATCCTAAAACACTTAAAATTATACTTAATGAATAAAACATGAATAAAATTAATTAAAACAAATATTAATACAGTCAGAAGTTGTCCTTCCATATAATAATTCTAATATCAGGTGCGACAACATAATACACATTTAGGCTTGGCTCGAGTAAACTTTGTTAAAAAGCCAAGTCTTAAGCTCTCTCTTGAACTTTGTAAAATTGGACTCCAATCTCAAGACTGCTGGTAGTGAATTCCAGATTCCAGGGCCATCTAGTGACAACGTACTGTCCCTCACCTGATTCAAATGTGCCGATTGGACAGATAGTGATAGCAGCTCCTTTGGAAGATCTTCCATTTAGAGAGAATATCCAGAAAAAGTATGGTTTGGCTGGAAGAACCCGAAGTTGAGAGAGGCATGGGTCCCATTCCTGAGTCTCCCGGGGAGAGAACCTGAGTCTCCCAGGGAAGGAACCTTATATGATCCAGTGTTAGAATCTGAAATACAATTGGATGATATGCCATGGGAAATGGAAGGGTTTCCTAGACCAACTAGAATCACCAGAAGAAGGTTACTCTCTTACAATCGGGATTATGAGTAACAGAAGCTGAATGAGTAACAGAAGCTGAATGATTTAATCCATTACGATGGACCCTGAGTGACGGTATATAAAAATAAATAAATAAATAAATAAATATCATTAGGGAGTTCAGAGTTAGGGCTACATACTACATCTTCAAGAAATGCAAATAACCAGATATTATTTCTATGCACTACTTTAATTTTCCATCAATTACTCTTATTTTGTATTTCTCCCTGGAGGTCCATACACTTCTATCACCTCATATGGATGCCTCTCCCAAGTGTTCGCTATATTCCTCCTACCCCTGTAACTCTAATGAATGAGTATTGTGAGGAAACTGTGTTCTTTTCCATTGTATGTATTTTAAATTGAGGAAAATATTGGAGAAAGTTTGTGATGAAATCATGTGATTAAGATGTATTTGGCCTTATCTTTGCTTATCTTGGTGATAATGAGAGTATGGATGGAATAAGTTATGTTGAAGTCAATGTAATGTTAAAGAAGGGGGAAGTGTAACCAGGGGTTAAAATATAAAATAAGAGGGTAAAGAAAATTTTTTTTTACTGACCTGATTCCTGGAACTAAGAAAATGTTGCTGGAATGTGGCATGTTTTCCCTTCATCACTGGGTATGTGTCTTCCTGGGGAGATGAGGCTGTTGTGGCTCAGATTGGAGGAGATTCTGGAGCTGTGTGAAAAGTTTCAAGTGCAGGCAGTGACAGGTTATTTATTTATGCATGTATGTATGTATGTATTTATTTATTTATTTATTTATTTATTTGCTTATTTGCAGTTTTTATATACCGACATTTGTTTAGTAACCTCACATCGGTTCACAGATAACAGAAACATTGCAGCTGGGCGATCTAGAACAAACATATGCAACAGTGTTTACAAAAAACATTTACAATATTTACAAAAAATATTTACAATAGGTTGCAGAGGAAAAAACAACAGCATCATGTTATCAGTGCTGGCAGGAATAGAGAAACTCCAGGGAACTTAGAAGTCTTGGAGGAGGTGAGGAATCACTCTGAGAGGTTTTTTTTTCTGTCTTCTTCTCCCCATCCAGTTACAAGGAGTGGGCGGGACTGGTGAGCAAAAAAGAGGAGCAGAGCTGCAGATTTTAGACTGTCAATTTGCTAGGTCAATCCTGCTAAAGTTAGGGCTGATGGGAATTCCATGCTGAGGTATATGCAAATTGCCAGCCCCCTTTATCTAGTAAGAACTTTAGCATGAGGATAAAGAGACTGAATACAGAGGAGAGTAGATTTCTGTTGCCGTTGCTCCTTTCATAGGGCCTGTTTTTGTGTTCAATATTGAGAAATACAGAGGGAATTGAGGCAAACTTGTTAAGCTCTGCATGTTTAAGAGTGAATGAAGTTGTTTTGAGAATATTTAATCTTAGGAACTCCAGGTAAGGAGACAAATATTTGTAAATACAACTGGGCTGCATGTATTTTTTTTTCCCAGTTTACTTGAGCTAGAACTGCTGAAAGAAGATATTGTATGAAAGAAACATAATTTTAAAATCACACTTTGATTTAATTGTGTACCCTTTATGAGTTATTTGATATACATTTTCTGAGCACATTTCAAGTTGTGGTTTAAGCCCCTGTTTAACCCTGAGTTTCAGACAGAGGGACAAATAAACTGAGAGAGAAAAAGAAATTGCAGGCAGGTGGCTGGTGTTAATATTCATGTTATTAGAGTGATTATTTAAATAAAAGCAAAACTCTGTATAGAAGGAAAATGTTACATGGAATCCTGTGTCTAACTTCAAGGAAAACCTCCTTAAATTGTGAAAATACTTGAGGAAAACTGACATCATGGACATTTGTCCTGGAGAATGATATTAACTGCTATCTCCTTATTCCTTGCCAGGATAGCTACTATTAAAAATAATTAAAACTGTGTCAGCCCTGATGATCTGAATAGCAGAGACAACAATAGAAAGGTGTGAGTGAGAAAAGAAAGGGAATGACAGTGGGATATTTTCATCCTCTATCTCTGAATAAAATATATCTGTCCTGGAACTCACTTTCCTTCTGAACCACAGAAATAAAATGCTGAAAAAGTGTGAAAGGAGAAGAGTGTAATAGTGTATGTCAGAAAGCACAAAAGTGGTTTCCCTTTCTTAGCCAAAGCAGGGTTCCTTGCTTATCTTTTTATTTCTTTACTAAGCTAGAAAAAGTTCAATTAGATGGCAAAGACACCACATGTAGCAACACAAGTAGCACATCTTTGGAAGAGGAAGATGCGATAGAGTAATAAGGGAACACGTTTTATATTATTTATTAGGGATGTGAATCGTTTTTGAACGATTAAAATTATCATCAGATAATTTTAAAATCGTTCTAAATCGTTAGAGTGCACGATACAATACAAATGCCCCCGAGTTATCGTCAGTGGCATTTGTATTGTATTGTTAAATAGGGCACGGGAATTATTTGGGGGAGGGCGGGAAAACCGTCACACCAAAACAACCCCTAAACCCACCCCGACCCTTTAAAAAAAATTCCTTACCCTCCCTCACCCTCCCTCACCCCCAAAAATGTTAAGTTACCTGGTGGTCCAGTGGGGGGGTCCCGGCGCAATCTCCTGCTCTTGGGCCATCGGCGCCATTTTGGCTGCCACTAATTAAAATGGCGCCGATGGCCCGATAAAAAAAAAAAAAACCGACCCTTTAAATCAACCCCCCTTAGCCTCCCCCACCCTCCCGACCCTTTTTTTTTAGGGAGGCCCGTGCCGCTAAAAAAAAAAACCCCACCCGACCCTTTAAATCAACCCCCCCCCCCAAACCTTTTAAAATTACCTGGTGGTCCAGGGGGGGTGAGAGGAGAGATCCAGGGGGGCCTCGGGGAAAGATTTCCCGTTCCCAGGCATCAGCTGTTCTAAAAATAAAATGGCGCTGATGCCCCTTTGCCCTTACCATGTGACAGGGTATCCGTGTCATTGGCCGGCCCCTGTCACATGGTAGGAGCACTGGATGGCCGGCGCCATCTTTAAAGATGGCGCCGGCCATCTTTACTCATCAGCCCTATAGGGCTATAGGGCTGATGAGTAAAGATGGCCGGCGCCATCTTTAAAGATGGCGCCGGCCATCCAGTGCTCCTACCATGTGACAGGGGCCCCACAGGCTGATGAGCCCTATAGCCCTATAGGGCTGATGAGTAAAGATGGCCGGCGCCATCTTTAAAGATGGCGCCGGCCATTCAGTGCTCCTACCATGTGACAGGGGCTGGCCAATGGCACGGATACCCTGTCACATGGTAAGGGCAAAGGGGCATTGGCGCCATTTTTTTTTAGAACAGCTGATGCCTGGGAACGGGAAATCTTTCCCCGAGGCCCCTCTGGATCTCTCCTCTCACCCTGAGGCCCCCCTGGATCTCCCCCCGAGGGCCCCTGAGGCCCCCCTGGACCACCAGGTAATTTTAAAAGGTTTTGGGGGAGTCGGGAGGGGGGGGGTCGATTTAAAGGGTCGGGTGGGTTGTTTTTTTTTAGCGGCGCGGGCCTCCCTAAAGAACAAATTAGCGATGTGAATTGGAATCGGAAACGATTCCAATTCACATATCTTAACGATCAGATTTCCCCCGCCCCCCAGCCGAATCTGATCGTTAAGACGATCTGGCACACGATTCACATCTCTATTATTTATAGATAGGAATCCTGCGATGGACAAGGAGATGGCTGAGAGAACCAAATTATAGACAGCACACTCAAAGATCAAGAGATCAGAGGCAAAGATTCATCAAGGCTCTACAGTGTGAGGAACATAAGAAAATGCCATACTGGGTCAGACCAAGGGTCCATCAAGCCCAGCATCCTGTTTCCAACAGTGGCCAATCCAGGCCATAAGAACCTGGCAAGTACCCAAAAACTAAGTCTATTCCATGTAACCATTGCTAATGGCAGTGGCTATTCTCTAAGTGAACTTAATAGCAGGTAATGGACTTCTCCTCCAAGAACTTATCCAATCCTTTTTTAAACACAGCTATACTAACTGCACTAACCACATCCTCTGGCAACAAATTCCAGAGTTTAATTGTGCGTTGAGTAAAAAAGAACTTTCTCCGATTAGTTTTAAATGTGCCCCATGCTAACTTCATGAAGTGCCCCCTAGTCTTTCTACTATCCGAAAGAGTAAATAACCGATTCACATCTACCCGTTCTAGACCTCTCATGATTTTAAACACCTCTATCATATCCCCCCTCAGTCGTCTCTTCTCCATGCTGAAAAGTCCTAACCTCTTTAGTCTTTCCTCATAGGGGAGTTGTTCCATTCCCCTTATCATTTTGGTAACCCTTCTCTGTACCTTCTCCATCGCAATTATATCTTTTTTGAGATGCGATGACCAGAATTGTACACAATATTCAAGGTGCGGTCTCACCATGGAGCGATACAGAGGCATTATGACATTTTCCGTTTTATTCACCATTCCCTTTCTAATAATTCCCAACATTCTGTTTGCTTTTTTGACTGCCGCAGCACACTGTACCGACGATTTCAATGTGTTATCCACTATGACACCTAGATCTCTTTCTTTGGTTGTAGCACCTAATATGGAACCCAACATTGTGTAATTATAGCATGGGTTATTTTTCCCTATATGCATCACCTTGCACTTATCCACATTAAATTTCATCTGCCATTTGGATGCCCAATTTTCCAGTCTCACAAGGTCTTCCTGAAATTTATCACAATCTGCTTGTGATTTAACTACTCTGAACAATTTTGTGTCATCTGCAAATTTGATTATCTCACTCGTCGTATTTCTTTCCAGATCATTTATAAATATATTGAAAAGTAAGGGTCCCAATACAGATCCCTGAGGCACTCCACTGTCCACTCCCTTCCACTGAGAAAATTGCCCATTTAATCCTACTCTCTGTTTCCTGTCTTTTAGCCAGTTTGCAATCCACGAAAGGACATCGCCACCTATCCCATGACTTTTTACTTTTCCTAGAAGCCTCTCATGAGGAACTTTGTCATACGCCTTCTGAAAATCCAAGTATACTATATCTACCGGTTCACCTTTATCCACATGTTTATTAACTCCTTCAAAAAAGTGAAGCAGATTTGTGAGGCAAGACTTGCCCTGGGTAAAGCCATGCTGACTTTGTTCCATTAAACCATGTCTTTCTATATATTCTGTGATTTTGATGTTTAGAACACTTTCCACTATTTTTCCTGGCACTGAAGTCAGGCTAACCGGTCTGTAGTTTCCCGGATCGCCCCTGGAGCCCTTTTTAAATATTGGGGTTACGTTAGCTATCCTCCAGTCTTCAGGTACAATGGATGATTTTAATGATAGTTTACAAATTTTTACTAATAGGTCTGAAATTTCATTTTTTTAGTTCCTTCAGAACTCTGAGGTGTATACCATCCGGTCCAGGTGATTTACTACTCTTCAGTTTGTCAATCAGGTCTACCACATCTTCTAGGTTCACCGTGATTTGATTCAGTCCATCTGAATCATTGCCCATGAAAACCTTCTCCAGTACGGGTACCTCCCCAACATCTTCTTCAGTAAACACCGAAGCAAAGAAATCATTTAATCTTTCCGCAATGGCCTTATCTTCTCAGCGATAAAGACATATACCAATACTTGTCTGATAAGAGTTCCATATTAGCAGGTACCGGTACCAGACAGGGAATAAGAATACTAGGAGGAAAAGAGATAGAGAAAAAGGTTCTTTAATGCTATTCACTATTGTAAAACAGTACTTTATGCTTTCAATGTTATTTTCAAAAGTTCACAAGAATTTGAATTGCTGAATTACACTACTTTCTTGGTGAACAAATTGTTAAATTATTTTCTTTAATTTAACATTGAATTTATCTGAGTATTATACTTTTAAAGATCCTGCCTTCCCTTTCTACCCCTGGGAGACTGATTGGGTGGATTTCAGTCCCCTGCTTCCTGTTATTGGAAGACCCAATAGGAAGGAGGGCAAAATTTTCCTCTCATAGCCTCTCATGTGGATCTAGTGGATCCCAGAGTACCAACTGAAACCCCATATTCTATTAGCCACCATAGCGGAGGAGTCACTGACCAAAAGTAATGGGGTACACTTGCTTTCATTTTTCTAGCCCCCCTCACTCCCCACTCCAGCAGATTCTCATGGGCTGTCTTAAAATGATCCTTCCTATGTACTGCATTTTCTGAAACATCATAAATTTCACAGGAAATAAACTGGATAAGCAAAATCTTATGCAAAATGCCAATCTTTAAATCCCTTAAATCCTTAAACTTAGCCCTTTTCTAATCAAAGAAAGACATGCCCTTGAAATTTACCATGTGAGGCAAGAAAATCAGGTAAAGCAAATTAAATGAACTCAGTGACCTGGAGGCTTTTAAAGTTCCTCGGGTTCTGCCTTTTACAGGTGTATTTTTCATAAGAACTTTACAGAGCACTCTTTCAGGGGGGACCTGAAATGATCCATGCTACTGGCTTTTTCTGAGGCTTAAAAAAAAGATAATTAAACCCTGGCTGAGACTGGGGACAGCCACTGACCCAAATCAGCACAGCTCCAGATGTTGTCCTGTTTTTCAAAAGAGTCAGGGCAGCCAGGGACAGTGCAAGGTTATTAGATGCCCTAAGGAAATCTTATAGAATGAGAACATGGAAGTGAGAAGCCTGTGTGTGTTTGTGAGAGACAGAGAGCGAGAGACTGATCAGGGAGATGACTGGTGTGTGTATGTGTGTGTGTATGAGAGAAAAAGACACTGGTTGGGGAGGCGACTGGTGTATGTGTGTGAGAGAGAGTCTGGTTGTTGAAGTGACTAGTGAGCATGTGAGAAAGAGAGCATAGGAGTGAGAAGCCTGTGTGTGAGAGAGAGAGGGAAAGAAAGAGAGAAAATATGGGAGTGGGAAGTCTGTATATTATGAGAGAGAGAGCATAGAAGTGGAAAGCCTGTGTGTGTGTGTGCGCATGTGTGTGTGCATGCGCATGAGAGACTGATCTGGGAGATGACTGGTTTGTTTGTGTGAGAGAGAAAAAGACTGGTTGTGGGGTATGACTGGTGTGTGTGTGTGTGTGAGACAGAGACACACAAAGTGACTGGTGTGGGCCCTAAGGAAAAGGGCCATGAGGACAGAGCTTCAGCAGCCACTGCTGCTTCTGGGATGTTCTATTGGCTTGCAAGAGAAAGGAGTAGGAGAGTTGCTGGAGAGGGTAAGTAAAGGTGGCTTGTTTAAAGTTTATTTTTCTTGATTGTTTATTGGGTATTATGTGATGAGTCTGCTGTTTTGAAATATTTTATTGGTGTTTGTAGAATTTTTAATAATTGTTATGAGTTTTGAATTGTTGGATGTTATTCTATTCATCAACTGTTTTAAGACATTTATTCTGTTTATTAATATAGTTTTACAATTATTATTGCTTTATATTTCTTGATTTTACTGTTTGATGTTATATGAGGAATGTAAAAATAGAAATGTGCAGACAAAAACTGAACTAGATGTTGCGGCCCCGGTTGCGGCACTCGCGACCAGGACCTTACCTCGATCTTCCGGGTTTGGGACGGGCTCGCTGCAGGGGTCCGCCGGGTCCCGGGCCTGTTCTTCGGCAGCGTTCCCGCGGGGGCGACGCCGCCAGGACGCCAAAGCCAGCCGCCCTCCTCCTAGGCACGCGCGTGCGCAAAGAGCCCGAACTTGTAGGCCCTTTCCCGCCACTCGATGCTCCGCCCGCCTCAGTGACGTCAGACGCAGGCGGGTATGTAAGGCCAGCACCTGCCTCAGTTAGACGCCTTGCAACGAGGTTACCTTGGGGTTCCTAGTTGCTGTGTGCCTCAGAGTTCGCTAACGTCTGTTAGTATCTCGCTTCAGTTCCAGCCAGGTTCCAGCCTCAGTACCCTGCTTCAGTTCCAGCCTGGTTCCTGCTTCTGTGCCTTGCTTCAGTTCCAGCCAGGTTCCAGCCTCAGTACCCTGCTTCAGTTCCAGCCTGGTTCCTGCTTCTGTGCCTTGCTTCAGTTCCAGCCAGGTTCCAGCCTCAGTATCCTGCTTCAGTTCCAGCCTGGTTCCTGCTTCTGTGCCTTGCTTCAGTTCCAGCCAGGTTTCAGCTTTAGTATCCTGCTTCAGTTCCAGCCTGGTTCCAGCCTCAGTATCCTGCTTCAGTTCCAGCCTGGTTCCTGCTTCTGTGCCTTGCTTCAGTTCCAGCCAGGTTCCAGCCTCAGTATCCTGCTTCAGTTCCAGCCTGGTTCCTGCTTCTGTGCCTTGCTTCAATTCCAGCCAGGTTTCAGCCTTAGTATCCTGCTTCAGTTCCAGCCTGGTTCCTGCTTCTGTGCCTTGCTTCAGTTCCAGCCAGGTTCCAGCCTCAGTATCCTGCTTCAGTTCCAGCCTGGTTCCTGCTTCTGTGCCTTGCTTCAGTTCCAGCCAGGTTCCAGCCTCAGTATCCTGCTTCAGTTCCAGCCTGGTTCCTGCTTCTGTGCCTTGCTTCAGTTCCAGCCAGGTTCCAGCCTCAGTATCCTGCTTCAGTTCCAGCCAGGTTCCAGCCTCAGTATCCTGCTTCAGTTCCAGCCTGGTTCCTGCTTCTGTGCCTTGCCTCAGTTCCAGCCAGGTTCCTACCTCAGTATCCTGCTTCAGTTCCAGCCTGGTTCCTGCTTCTGTGCCTTGCTTCAGTTCCAGCCAGGTTCCAGCCTCAGTATCCTGCTTCAGTTCCAGCCTGGTTCCTGCTTCTGTGCCTTGCTTCAGTTCCAGCCAGGTTCCAGCCTCAGTATCCTGCTTCAGTTCCAGCCAGGTTCCAGCCTCAGTATCCTGCTTCCGTTCCAGCCTGGTTCCTGCTTCTGTGCCTTGCTTCAGTTCCAGCCAGGTTCCAGCCTCAGTATCCTGCTTCAGTTCCAGCCTGGTTCCTACCTCAGTATCCTGCTTCAGTTCCAGCCTGGTTCCTGCTTCTGTGCCTTGCTTCAGTTCCAGCCAGGTTCCTACCTCAGTATCCTGCTTCAGTACCAGCCTGGTTCCTGCTTCTGTGCCTTGCTTCAGTTCCAGCCAGGTTCCAGCCTCAGTATCCTGCTTCAGTTCCAGCCTGGTTCCTACCTCAGTATCCTGCTTCAGTTCCAGCCTGGTTCCTGCTTCTGTGCCTTGCTTCAGTTCCAGCCAGGTTCCTACCTCAGTATCCTGCTTCAGTTCCAGCCTGGTTCCTGCTTCTGTGCCTTGCTTCAGTTCCAGCCAGGTTCCAGCCTCAGTATCCTGCTTCAGTTCCAGCCTGGTTCCTGCTTCTGTGCCTTGCTTCAGTTCCAGCCAGGTTCCAGCCTCAGTATCCTGCTTCAGTTCCAGCCAGGTTCCAGCCTCAGTATCCTGCTTCAGTTCCAGCCTGGTTCCTGCTTCTGTGCCTTGCTTCAGTTCCAGCCAGGTTCCAGCCTCAGTATCCTGCTTCAGTTCCAGCCTGGTTCCTACCTCAGTATCCTGCTTCAGTACCAGCCAGGTGTCTGCCTTGAACCCGGATCATCATCTCTGCGTCCCCGCTCACCTAAGCCCCAGTGGCCGGGCTCCTACGGGCTCCTCCCGGGGCAGTCTTGGCTTCCAGGGTGAAGACATCTTCACTGATCTCCTAAGCCCCAGCGGCCGGACTCCTACGGGCTCCTCCCGGGGGAGTCTCGGCTTCCAGGGTGAAGACCTCCTCCTTGTTCTCCTAAGTCGCAGCAGCCCGACTCCCACAGGCCCCTCCTGGGGAGTACGGGTTTCCAGGGTGAAGGCCTACTCCTTCACCTGGTCCAGTGTCCGCCTCCCGGCCTGCACCTCTCTCCACGGAGACAGTGGTCCACCTTTCCCAGTCTCCGCCAGGCCGGCCCAAGAGTCCACTAAACACTCACATCACTAGAAACAGTAAGAAGGACTCTATATTCAGTGCAACAATGTAAAAACAACAACATTAACTTTATAGTCATTATATTCTGTATTTGTTGAGTCCATCTGTGTTCTGAAGTATGACTGAGGTGAAATATTCTATAAGCTTGTAGTTTCTGTGTAGGGATCTATAGTGGCTTGACTTGCTCTGTTTTCCTAATAGGAGGTGTATTGGTATTTAGGGCCTGGTAAAATTTTTGTAATGTTGCCTTTTCATAGGTAGGGTTGTTACTTTTTTAGTGTATTCCATAATATAGGTGTAACTTTTAAGGATTAGTTTGTGTGTATTATTGCAGATTCTGGGAGTGTGATAGGTGCTATATTTCTGTTTCCATTTCTCTAGGTTTGCACTATATAAAGAGTGGCTTTTGGGGGTTTCCATTCCAGTTATGTCTCCATATTTGTAATTTGTGGTCTTTCTGTATTTGGTGAAGGTCGGTTCTTTGTGTGTGACCGAGGTGAGGTACTTTACTATCATTTAGGCATTTGTATCAGTTTTATTTTTGTGTTTTCTCAAAAGGACATGTACTGGTGGTGAACTGCTGACTTTTCATAAGTAGGGCTATTGCACCTGGTAGTGGAGGGAGTTTGTGTTGCTGTTACTGAGATGACACCGGAATCAGAAGACTTTTTTGTAGGGTGAGTTGTATGGGGAATGTCCTAGTTCTACTGTACGACCATTGTTGGGGGTTGGGGGAATCCTGTGGATGCAGGGTATGTATATATGTTTACATTTAGCCCCGTGACGGTCATGTGTTCAGTGTGTCACACCTGTGAGCATCATCGGTTAGTTGTGTCCTGACAGAAAAAAGGTTGAGAACCATAATATTTTACAGAACTGAGATATAACTAAGATGTGTGGCCCCTTGGCCTCTGTCAAGGACCACCTGCCCAGAGGTTACATAGGCAAGAGTGTAAGCACTGATTCACAAAATTAGTAAAACAGGCCAAAAGAGAATTTGAGAAGAAGCTTGATAATAGATGCAAAAACTAATAAAAGTGTTTTCAAGTATATTTATTTATTTATTTATTTGTTTAAGGTCTCTTTTATACCGACATCCGTTGACACATCGCATCGGTTTACAAAAAACAAAAACTTTTGGGCGGAGCCCTTACGTATAACCAATGGAGTACATTAAACAGGGGGGTGAAAACTAGATATAAATATAAATCAATATGAGTAAACCAACTATATACACAGATAGGAGAGTTCAAAGTACAAAAACAGCAGGCAAATTCTTAGTCTTAAATCGAAGGCATTCATAGTCATAGCTCGAGGAGTATATATTATAGAGGAATTCTCTAATGGGGGAAATTCTAAGTGGTGGGGGGGGGATATGGAGTAGGCTTGCTGGAAAAGCCAGGTTTTCAGTTTTTTTTTGAATTTGGGTGTATGTGTCTCTAGGCATATATCATGGGGTAGGGAGTTCCATAAGGTGGGGCTGGCGAGGGAGAAAGCTCTGCTAATAGTAGAGGAGAGTTTGAAAGTTTTGATGGGTTGGGCACGAAGGGTTCCTTGAAGGGCTGGGCGGGTGGGTCTGTTGGAGGTGCGGGGGAGGAGGGGGGGTTGATCCAGCCTGAAAAGAAGTTATTTGGGTTGCTAGATAACTGAAGAGTAAAAATGGTGCTCAGGGAGGACAAGGAAATAGCAGAAAAATGGAATGATCTCTTTGCCTCAGTCTGTACTGAGGGAGATGTTGGGAACATACCCATACCTGACACATTCTTTAAGAGAAATCAGTGCTTTCTTTCTGGGAAAAAAAAGTGCCGATATTCACATGAAGGATACATGATTTTGGGGGTTTTTTTTTATGAGGGACCACAGGGTAAATCAAGCAGGTGGAAGAAAAAGTTCTGGTACTCAGTACTGGCAAGTACCTCCTGAAAAATAAAGCCCTGATGGAGATGATTCTGAGCAAATAAAACAATCTCTGTAATAACAGAGGATGTAATAGATCAATCTGACAAACTAAAGAATAATAAATTATCAGGACCAGATGGCATCTACCCCAGAGTTCTAAAGGAATTCAAACATGAAATTGCAAATCTCTTGCTAGTAATCTGTAATCTATCACTTAAAATAGACACAATACTTGGAGTCTGGAGAGTGGTCAATGTGATGCCAATTTTTAAAAAGGGCTCCAGGGTTGATTTGGGAAACTATAGACCAGTGAGCCTAATGTTGGTGCCAGAAAAATGGTAGAAACTATTCTTAAAAGCATGGCTTAATGGGGACATGGCTTAATGGGGACGTGTCAATATGGTTTTAGCAAAGGGAAGTCTTGCCTTACAAAGCTTTTAGATTTTTTTGAAGGTATAAATATAAAGGTGAGCTGGTTGATATAGTGTATTTGGATTTCCACCCCCATGAGAGGCTCCTCAGAATATGTAAATGCCATGAGATAGGAGGCAGTATGCTATTGTGGATTGGAAACTGGTTAAAACATACAGGAAAGAGAGAGGGTAGGACTAATTGGTAAATTTTCCAAATAGATAAAGGTCATTAATGGCGTACCACGGAGATGGACACTGGGATCTGTGCTGTTTAACATAGTCGTAAATGCTCTGGAAAGGGAATGGCAAGTGAAGTGATCAAATTTGCAGATGACACATAATTATTCAAAGTTGTTAAAACTGCAATGGATTGTGAGGAACTGCAGAAGGACCTGGTGAAACTGAAACTTTGGGCATCTGAATGGCACATAAAACTGAATGTGAAAAAGTGTGACGTGATGCACATAGGGAAAGATAATCCCAACCAGAGTCACAACCCAGGAAAAGGACTTTGAGGTCCTTATGTGCAATACATTGAAATCCTGAGCTCAGTGTGCAGCAGCAGCAGTAAAAAAAACAAAACAAAACAAATAGAATGCTGGGATAGAACAGAAAAGGAATGGAGAATGAAACAATCACTCCATGGGGCAACCGCACCTTCAGTATTGTGTGCCCCATCTCAAAAAAAGACATAGCAGAGGAGGATGACAAGTATGATAAAGGGGATGAAAGGTCTGTGAAGACTAGGGCTCTTCAGCTTGGAAAAGGGTTGGCTGAAAGGGGATATGAAAGATGTTTATGAAATCATGAGTGGGGTGGAACAGGTAAATAAAGGGTGGTTGTTTGCCCTTTTAATTATAATACTAAAACAAGGCCACATGCTATGAAGCTAACAATCTGCAGATTTAAAACAAATCGTAGAAAGTACTTTTTCACTTAGCACATAAACAAGCTGTGGAATCAGCTGTCACAGGATGTGATGGAGGCAATTAGCATAGCAGGGTTTCAAAGAGCTTTGAAAAAGTTCCTGGAGGAAAAAAAAATCCATGAAACATTATTAGCCAGACTAGGAAAAGCTGTTGCTAACCCTGGGAGGAATGAGTAACAGGAAATAGATCAACTTTATGGGATCCTCTGGGTTTGTGTGACCCGAACTGGCTATTTTCAGAAACAGGATGCTGGGCTGGATGGACTGACAATGCTGGGCTGGATGGACCCAGCATGGCATTTCTTATGTTCTTATGCTAGTCACCACAGGAGAAGCGAGAGCTCAGCCTAAGGTTTGCAGTAAGGCAAATCTCCTACTTTGTTACAATGAACCTTTCACCGCTTCTAAAGAATGCATATTTGCTCTTGAAATCTTACATAAAAGTATTAAAATTTCCAAAGGTCTAGTTGCAAAATCTCATCAGAGGCTCAGCAAGATGTACTAGTAGAATGGTTAATAAAAAAAAAAAAAAGAAGAAAAACACAAACAGAGGATGCCTGTTATTCTTATGAGCATCAGGTCTTTCTAATTCTGGATCAGCATCAAAGGCTTTGGGTCAAGAAAAATCTGAAGTAACTGAATGTTCCCACAGCTAAAGAAGCAAACTGCACAAACAGAACGTGCCCAGACTGGAATAGGATGAGTACTAGATTACTGAGACTTTCAATCCTTCTTTACTCATTCAGTTCTTGATTCTTATTTTTTGCTGGCAGACTGAAGCTTTCTCCGGTGGTCAGAGGTCACTGAATTCATCACTGGATATAAGAGCTTTGCTTGATGCTTCAGCATTTCTAGTCCAGCCTAATTCTCTTTTATCCACTTGTCTTTTGTCCTCTGCTATTAATAAAGAACATTTACTTAAAGAAGATCAAGATGAGAGACAGAATACCAAAATAATAACTCCTAAAACAAACAAAAAAAAAAAACAACAACCCACAACACAACTTACCCACTTGCAGAGGCAAAGGTACGAAGATCTCCTGCCAGTCCCTGAACAGGATGACCCATAAAACAGGCCAGATGTGAACTGTATTTGATTATAAGTCCCACACAGCTGTTCTATTCAGTGACTAAAAATAATAAGCACAAGACAACACACTACATTTGCATTTTGGGAGCTTAGTGGGCCAATAATTAAGGGACTGTAATAGGAAGAAACTTGTGACTCTGGATGACGGCCATTTTCTTTAATCCAGTCCAGGTTTTTCCAGAGCAGCCTGTATAGATTTCTAAGAAGGCTATGGAAAACACTAGCTCTATTTAGAGCCAGTGATGATTTGGTGGCTGATGCCAAAGCTGACCCTTGCCAAGCAATAGAAAAAATATCTATTGCCCTCCTCGCATCTCCTAGTGGTGACGTGCTCTGTTTATTATAACAAAAAGGGACCAAAAACTTGGCAGGGTGGATGGTTAGAAGGGAAGAATATGGTAATTCTGCTGAGGGGGGGTTTGGGCTTACACACAGTTACCCAAGGTGCGATCCGAAGATTGATGGAGGGCAAGAACATTTCATTTTCCTCCTACAGAACCATCAGACTTGCCCACCACCCAAACTGAAATACAAATTATTCTTAACTCCCAGCTATGCGCACGTGATCCCTTGGGGGGTTCAGAATGCAAAAGAAATGATTTTATGCCTGAGAAATGGGAGAGAGGCTGAGGAGTCTATTGTAATCTAGACACCTTGTTAAATCTCTAGAGAGAAACAGTTAGAGAGGGCTGTTTGGCTAAAAGTCCCCAATCCTGGAAATCTTCTCCTTAGGTAGAACCCTGGATTGTCTCTCTCTCTCTCTCTCTCTATATATATATATATATATATATATATATATATATATATATATATATATCAAGGAGTGAAAGAGCTTAGAGGACTAGAGCTTCCTGCAAAAAACCTCTGCCAGAGAGGACTAAAGATTGCTCAATAGAAAAGCCCAGCTCCTTCCAGAATCCCTTGTCAGGAAACCTCCTACTTCCTAATTAGCCTCAGGGAGTGGCGCAGAACACAGATTGTTTGCTGGAAATTTGTACCTAGACCAAGTCACCTACAATCCGTGGTAGATAGGATTGCTACCTCAGGATAATTCAACAAGGTGATTCAGTCTTGGTTTGGTCCCATTTCATCCATGGATTTGCATTTCTGATTTTCTTAGAAATATCAATTATATTTCTACCCATGCAATGGAGCTAAACCGGGATTGAATCAACCTGTTCAATTAAGCAGCGGTGGCAATCCTAATGACAAAATGCCTTTCTTTTTTATTTTCCTAAACCGAAGTGCAGCTCTTACTGTTTGTGTCTGGTTTTTTTTTTTGCTGTTGCAAAGCTGTTTCCCAAAGCAGAAGAAAAACAGCTTTGCTGCAGAAATAAAATCTGCTTTGAATTGTTTGCTGGCGTGGCTAAACCATCCTGCAATTTCACCTACTTCAGTCTTCAACAAGGGCTCTATCTACTTTTAACTATCTGACACAACAACAATTTCCCAGACATCGATGTCAATTGCTAAAATAGTATAGTCATGTACATTTTGAGATACATTTAACTCTAGATTTATAAACTACACTACATAGCATTCCATGACTTATGCGAGGAGTGTCCTTGTCTAAGTGTACACAAAGAGGAAGAGTGGAAAGAAAGAAGCACAACAATATCTGGAGAGGCAAAAAAAAACCTGGGAAAATAATCAGGAAAGCAAAAATGTAAATGGAAGAAAAATAGCTAATACAGGTAAAATGAGTGACAAGAATGTTTTTAGGTATATTAGTGACATAAGGAAGCACAAAACTGGGATTGTAAGACTCAAAGGTAAAGTGGGGAATAAGTAGAGGCTGATGAGTAGTAAGCAGAATTGTTTAACAAAGATTTCCGTTCAGTATTCACTGAGGAAGTGTCTGAAGTAGGACCACAGATAATTGCCACTGATAGGAATGGAAAGGAGGAGGACCTTGGGCAATTTTCAGAAGACTGTGTTCATGAGGAGCTAGCAAAATTAAAAGGAGATAAAGTAATTGTTGTGCTTGGAGGTGGCCCCTTGTCCTGGAGCAGTGGAGAACAATTCCCTGGTAGGGACCAGGAAGCACCTGCCCCCAGGGGCGGAGCACAGGAGGAGACAGAGGCTAGGATGAGCTTCACCACTGGAAACCTGCAGTCCCCCCGGGTGGAGCCCGAAGGGACCCAGGCCGCTTGGACTTAAGTGGGCCTCGCAGGGTCTCCTGGAGAGGTAGTAGAGAGGCGTGCCCATGAGCAGCAAGGGAGCGCGGTCGGACTCTGGGCTGTAGGTCAGGAGGAGCAAGGAAGGCCAGTACAGCATAGGCAATGACAAGGCAAGGGACAAAGCCAGAATCAGGAGACGTGGTCAATGGCAGCCCGGGTCAGAATCCGAGGATCAGACGAAGGAGTAGTTAACGAAGCAGGGGTCAGGTTCCAGAGGTCAGATGAGGTCACAAGGCAGGCAGAGGTCAGGATCCAGGCAGTGAACAGAATGGTCAAGGAGCAAGTCGAGGTCAGTACCAGAGAGACTGCCCGAGGGTACTACCTGGGGAGACAGGACAGACAGACGCTGGAACAGAAGGACGCTGGACAAGGCTGGAACAGTAGGTCACTGGAACAAGGCTGAAACAAGACTGGAACAAGACTGGAACAAGACTGTGAACGCGGAGGCAAACTAGTACACTTACAGTGCCGACTCGATTGCCAAAGCAAGGAAGTGCAGGCAGGGACTTCCTTATATCGGTCGTTCAATCAGGGCTCACCGCAGGGCTAGGGCCCGCCTCTGGTCGTACAAGAGGCCGGGTGGTCTGCGCGTGCACGTAGGGGCGTGGCCAAAGCCACTGGGGATGCCGAACTCCGACGTGAGGCCTGGTGCACAGTGGAAGGCCCGGCAACCGCCGCCACAGGACGCCAAGGCCTGGAGGAGCTGGGGAGGTGAACCCATCACCTGCAAAGGAGCTAGTGAGGTGAACAGGCCCGGGCGTGGGCTGGACACAGAGGGGGCATGCAACAGTACCCGCCTTCTAGGCCTCCCTCTATGCGGCCGTGGCTTTTCAGGATGGGTGCTGTGGAAAGTCCTGAGGAACTCTTTATTGAGAATGTTGTGGGAAGGTTCACATGAGTTCTCCTCGGCCCCATAACTCTCCCAGGCTAAGAGGTATTCCCATCTGCCTCGACACCAATGGATGTCGAGGACCTCTCATACCTGGAGTGATGAATCTGGTTCGGTAGAGATCCGCGGAGGTGAAGGATCTCTACGAGAGGGCCAGGAGAGGACCAAAGGCTTCAATAGAGAGACATGGAATGTGTTGAGGATGTCCATGGCACGAGGTAGCTGAAGTTGATAAGACACTGCTCCCACTCTTTGAAGCACTGGAAACGGGCCAATATACTTGGGAACCAGGGCGATGAGAAGTGGAGCCCCAGCATTATGTGTCGGGTGCTTAACCACACCTTCTGACCAGGATGGAAGAGTGGAGCGGGACGGCTATGGGCATCAGAAGTGCACTTGGAGCGCTCAGTGGCCAGGCGTTCTTTGACTTGATTCCATACCTGGCGAATGGTGTGGGCCATGAATTGCCGCAGCTGGAGAAGGGAACAGTCAGAGGAACTAGAAGTGGCAGCCGAGGGTTGTCGGCCAATACAATGGAGAACAGGATACATGGGGGGCAGCAGCAACGTGGGGTATTATGCAACAGCTCAGCCCAGGGTAACAGATCAGACCAGTTGTCCCTGCTGGTCATTCACATAGGAACAAAGGAATGTTTTCAAGGTCCGGTTGGTCCTTTCAGCTTGACCATTGGCCTGGTGGGTGATAGGCTGACTGAATTCAAGGCAATGTTGAACATTTTGCATGAAGAGCGTCCAGTACCTGGCGGAAAACTGTGGTCCTCGGTCAGATATAATTTTCTTTGGGAGTCCATGGGAGATGGAAAATGTTTTTCAGGAACAACTTGGCTAGGTTCTGGGGCCGATGGAAGGCCACGGCAAGGGAATGAAGTGACCCATTTTCAAAAAATTGGTCGATGATGACCCAGATTATGGTATTGTTCTGGGACGGAGACAGGTCTGTGATGAAGTCCATTGAGATGCTGGACCATGGCTCGGTAGGTGCTTGGAAGCGGTTGGAGTAGGCCCCAAGGCCGTCTGGTAGGTGGCCTCTGTTGGGCACAGACAGGACATGAATCTACATAGTTACGAGAGACTTGCACCATGTTGGCCACCAGTACTATCTCCGCGACATCTCTAGGATCCTGGAACGACCTGGGTGTCCTGCCAACTTGGAATCATGGACCCATTTCAGAAATCGTTCACGTAATCTACATGGAACGATGGTTTCCCAACTGGAACTGTAGTGGTCATGGCAAGGGATATGCAGGCAGGATCTATGATGTGCCTGGGAACAGCAGGAACATCCTCTGGTTCAAAGGATCTTGATAGTGCATCAGCACAGAGTTCTTGGAAGCTGGGCGATAATGTAGAATGAAATTGAACTGTTCAAAGAAGAGTGCCCATTGGGCTTGTCTAGGATTCAAGAGTTGAGCTTCTTTAAGGTGCTCAAGATTCTTATGGGGCAGTGAAAATGGGTAAATTTATGTTGCGCCCCTTCCAACCAGGGGTGCTACGCTTGGAGTGTCCAACTTGACGTCATAGAAGTTCTCAGTCACCCACGTTGTAAGTGATTCTCTGTAGGGAGAGAACTTGTGTGAGTAGAATGAACAAGGTTCAATTACATTTAACCCTTTGGAGAAAACTGACTTAAGATGGCTCCTGCTCCAATTGCAGAGGCGTCAACTTCAACAACGAATGGGCATCTTTGGATCTGGATGCTGAAGACAAGAACTGGAACAGAAAGCTTTTTAAGCGTCTGAAGAGGGCTTGTGCTTTGGGTATCCACATATGAGTGTTAGCCCTTTCTGGGTCATGTGGCAGTGAGCGTGAGCAGCTAGGGCTAGATAATATTGGCAATGAAACTCCTGTAATAATTAGTAAAGCCAAGGAAATGTTTGTAAGGCCCATAGGCCTACTGGCTGGGCCAGTGGATCCATGGAGAACCTTGATCAGATATGATGTACCCTAGGAAGGGTAAGCGATTTCGCTCAAAGAGGCACTTTTCTAATTGGTATAAAGATGATTTTCTCTTAGACGTTGGGAGGATTGACCAAACATGATCTCAATGGGATTCAAGGTCTTTGGAAAGATCATGGATATCGTCAAGTTATACGACTATGAATGAATACAAGAGGTCTCAGAGTATTTCATTCATAAGGCATTGAAAGACCGTTGGGGCATTGCATAGCCCAAAGGGCATCACGGTATATTCATAGTGACTATCCCTCGTGTTGAAAGCAGTTTTCCAGATTTCTTCAGGTTGGATGCGTGCCAGATTGTACATGCCCCTTGAAGGCGGTCAAACAGTTCACTGATAAGGGGCAGGGGGTACCGGTCTTTGTGGGTTATGGCGTTGAGCCTTCTGTAGTCAATACAAGGGCATAAACTGACGTCCTTTTTCTTGACGAAGAAAAAGCCCACTCCAGCGGGAAAATCAGAGGGACAAATGAACCCTTTTTCTAAGTTCTCTTTGATATACTCAGACATGGCTAGAGTTTCTGGATGAGACAATGGATAAGTTCTGCCCTTGGGAGTCATTGTGCCTGGCAGAAGTTCTATGGAGCAATTGAACTTGCATAACAGAGGCAAGGTATCCACCTTCTGCTTTGAGAAGACGTCTTCAAACTCAACATACCAGCTAGGCAAACCAGATAGAGTGGAAGACTTCAAGACAGAGACTACTGGAGATACTTGACGTAGACATGTCTTCTGGCATTTGGGACCCCACTGCACCAACTGCAGGGAATGCCAATTGAACTGGGGCTCGTGGACCTGGAGCCAGGGCAGCCCCAGGATGACTGGATGTGTAGAATGTTTTAACACATAGAAAGACATCTCCTCATGGAGAGTGCCCACGGTAAGACAGATAACCACTGTTCGATGGGTGATGAGCCCTGGAAGATGTTCTCCTTGAATGGAGGTGATGAAGAGGCTTACATCTAATGGCTGAAGAAGAATGTTCAGAAGCTTGACAATGTCATCCATGATGCAGCTGCCACTTGCTCCTGTGGAGGCAAACTAGTACACTTACAGTGCCGACCCGATTGCCAAGGCAAGGAAGTGCAGGCAGGGACTTCCTTATATCGTACGTTCAATCAGGGCGCGCTGCGGGGCTAGGACCTGCCCCTGGCCCTACATGAGGCCAGGCGGTCCGCGCACGCGAGCATGTAGGGGTGTGGCCAACACCACTGGGGACACCGAACTCCAACGTGAGGCCTGGTGCGCAGTGGAAGGCCCGGCAACAGCCGCCATGGGACGCCAAGGCCTGGAGGAGCTCACGGCTGCCGCTGGGGAGGCCGACCTGTGACCTGCAGAGGAGCTAGCGAGGTGAGCAGGCTCCTGCACGGGACGGATGCGGACGGGGCGTTCAACAGTAATGAGGCCAGAAGGCATCCATCCAAGAGTATTAAAGTTACTCCGGAACATATCAGCAGCTTCTTTGTATGGCCTTTTCATTGATTCTAGAGTCAGAAGTGGATTCAAAGGACTGGAGACAGACTAATATGGCTCCTCTTCACAAAACTGCAAGAAAGTGGGAGTGTGAGAGCTACAGGCTGGTTGGCCTGACCTCTCTGGTCAATAAACTAATGAAATCGCTGCTAAAACAGAGGATAATACTGTTTCCAATGGATTACAGGATCTGCGACAGCATGATTTAAACCAGAGGTAGGTTTTGTCAGACAAATCTAATCAAGTTGTTTGACTGAGTGACCAGAGAGTTGAATCAGAGGAAAGCACTAGATGTGGTGTACTTGGATTTCAACAACTCTTTGACATGATTCCGCATGGATGACTTATAAACTGGTGTCCTGACTGACTGGCTAGAAATTGATTAAGTGAGAGTTGACAAAGAGAATTCACTCTGAGGAAAGGGAGGTTACCCATGGTGTGCACAGGGATCGGTCCTCAGCCTGGTTCTCTTCAATATTTTTGTTAGAAATTTTGAAGGGCTAATGGAAAAGGCTTGATTTTTGCAGATGATATCAAAATCTGCAACAGTCTGGGCACACAGAAGGATTGTAAAACCTGAAGATGGATCTAATGAAGCTTGAGGTACGGTCTGGAGCAGGAGTAGACAAATCAGTCCTCAAGTGCTGTAAATCAGGTCTGAATTTCAGGATATCGACAATGAACATGCAAGAGATATATTTGCAAAGAATGGTAGCAATGCGTAGGGGGAAGGCTAGAGACCCTAAATGGAACTATACAATGCAGAAGTAATTTTGTAACAGCTTGTATAAGAAAGCTGGCAAAAACATGCATAAGTTACACCATTTTTCAAAGCAAACTTACATGCATATGTTCATTTTAAAAATTACGCTGCCAAAACTGACTGCACACAGTTATAACTGCTAAAGTGTAGGCAGAAGAGTTTCAGAAAATTATATGTTCATACTTTTGAAAACTAAAAAGTATGCATACAAATGCAAACCTTGCCCCAGCTCCCCCTCCCTCCACTCAGTCCAGATAAACGCACATAAAGGATATGGATGCGTAGTTTACCCACATATCGGGGAAGCAGTTTTATACACAGCTAGTCCCATGAATGAAGCAAGGTTTTACACATGGAAATGTCTTTGAAAATTACTCTCTTCATGACTATCTGCCTAGGATGTCATAAGGAACAGGCTAATCTAATCCTGCTTTTACCCTATTGCTTTCAGCAGTATTACCTTATGGTTGTAAACCAACATGGCCCTGGCCAGCACCATTTTTAAAGATGAGCCAACAGGACATGAGAGACCAGTAAATCCCTCCTGCCCCTGTTATCATTCTAATAATAATATTTTAAAAAATGTATATTCTGCCTTAAATGACATTTGTAACCTATCATTAATATCGTCCATTGTACCTGAAGACTGGAGGGTGGCCAATGTAACTCTGATATTTAAAAAGGGCTCCATGGGTAATTTAGGTAACTATATGTAGCGCAGGAGGTGGACCCTTAGGCCGAGGTGGGGTTGTCGCTACCCCTGTGGGTAGCGACAACCCCACCTCGGCCCTGTGGGTCCCCACTGATGGCAGGAGGAGCTGGCTGACTGACGGAGGCCGGCTGGAGCTTCGCCAATACCAGCTCTCATTCCCCGCAGGTTGAGCCCTTGGGTACCGGGGCCGACTGGACTTAGGTGGTCTTCTGAGGGATGACGAGGAGGTCAGCCAGGGGCCAGCAACGGTAATAGGTATGGGTCTCAGGATATGACAACAGGTAGGTCCGGCCTCGAGGAGCTGTGGTACCAGGTAGAAGTTTGATTGGGCAATCAAACTTTCAGAGAAGCGGAAGGATATCAGCCTTCTGTTTTGAGAAGACGTCCTCAAAATCTGCATACAGGGCAGGGATGCCAGAGGTAGTGGTCACAAGAGAGACTGTAGGAGGTGGTACCACCTTTTTCAAACAGGTCTGATGGCAAGCTGGGCTCCATTCTGTGAGCTGGAGCAGTCCCCAAGATAATCCTAGAACCACCAGGTGAACAGATTTTTCTAAGGCGAGGAGTTCCACCTCTTCTTCATGGAGAGCATTGGTGAGAAGGTGAACTGGCTCAGTTACCAAGGAGATTCGGTCGGGCAGTGGCTCACCGTAAATTGAGGCAATACACAAGGAAGTTTCCAGGGAACGAGTAGAAATACCCAAAAGTTGTACTAGGTCCTTGAGAATAAAGTTCCTCCCTGATCCAGAGTCTATCAGAGTAAGGACAGGAACGGAAGTCCCAGGTTAAAGTAACTGGTAGAGACAACTGGGGGGGGGGGGGGGGGGGCAGTGAAGAAGTGCCCAAGTTCAGGACCCCTACAGAACTTAGGCCCGGAAGTTTCCCGGAAGGACTGGACAAGTCTGGAGGCAGCGTTCCTTCGGGGACAAACGCCCACGGCCCAACTGCATGGGCTCTTTTGCTTTAGTGATCGATGGGGTTCCACCAGTGGCGGGACCCGAGGTAGGTGGTGAGCGGGAGCGCTCCAAGGTGGATCATCTGGGTGTCCGAGCCTCTCGGTGGCACTCTTGGAGGCCACCGAGAGGCCTCCAAGAGTGCCACCAAGAGGCCACCGAGAGGCCTCCAAGAGTGCCACCAAGAAAATGAACTAGCTCTCGGCTAGTTCATTTTTGAGCTGGGAGGATAGTCCATCCAGGTAGATAGCTTGGAGGCAATCTCCTTGCCAAGATAACTCTGTAGCAAGAGTCCGGAATTCAATGGTGTAATTGTACAGAGCCCGTTGACCTTGCCACAGATGAAGCAGATTGGTGTTTGCCACAGCCTGCCATCCAGGATCATCAAAGGTCCGACGGAAGACAGCCAGAAAGCAAGATAGCTCTTGTAAGAGCGAATCCGAACGCTCCCACAGGGGCGAAGCCCATGCCAACGCCTTACTCTCCAATTGAGACAGGATGAAGGTAACCTTCTTGAGTTCATCTTGGAAGATGGATGGCTGCAGAACAAATTGCATGTAGCATCCTCTGCAGAGCTTAGAGTCCCCATTGAAATGGAGGTGGAGCTGGTAGGGCCAACAAAGCCCTGGAAGGTGAGGGAGGCAGCTGTTGGCTGACTGGAGCTGGAACCAGAACTGGGTGACCTGATAGGGCATCAAGACAGGCGTGGAGATGCTCGATGGAGGAGGCCAATGCCTCGAGGAACAGCTGTTGCTCTTGCACCTTGGAAGCCAGTCCTGGGATGACCTGGAGGGCGGATGGCTCCCCGAGTCCGTGGCAACCTGTTGCACAGGAAGTGGACCCTTAGGCCCAAGTGGGGTTGATGCTACCCACAGGGCAAGCCCTATGGGTCTCCACCGTCAGCAGGCGGAGCTGGCTGACTGACGGAGGCCGGCCGGAGCTTCGCCAATACTGGCCCTTGTTCCCTGCAGGTTGAGCCCTTGTTTACCGGGGCCGGCTGGGACTTAGGTGGGCCTCCGTGCAAGGCTTCTGAGGGATGACGAGTAGGTCAGCCAGGGGCCAGCAGTGGTAGGTTAGGAGTAGGTGGTCTGATCTGGACGAGGTTGAGTCCCAGAGATCCGGGCACCAATGGAACAGTAGGCAGGACAGAGGGTTCCTGAGTAAAAACAGGCCACAGCCTGAAAGGCCAAGTCCAGAATGAGAACAAGAGGAGTGTCAAAGAGCAGGCTGAAGTCAGGGCAAGCGACGGGCAAGAAAGAGTGGCAAGACCAGCGTAGGTCAGAACCAGAAGTCAGCTGGAGAATGGTCAGGCAAGGCAAAGGTCAAACCAAGAGACAGGCAGGATCGTAGTCAGACAAAGTAGAGGCCAAAGCCAGGAGACATTCAATAGCGTGGTCAGACGAAGCAGTGTTCGAAGCCAGGAGACAAGCAGTAGCGTGGTCAGACGAAGCAGTGTTCGAAGCCAGGAGACAAGCAGTAGAGTGGTCAGATGAAGCAGTGGTCATGCTAGGAATCACAGTCAATAGCAACAAGGGGGAAACGCGGAACAACAGGAGCAGGAACGGGGTACCAGGATCAGGAACAGGAGCAGAGGACAACATCAGGAACCAGGAACACGGAGGAGACACAGGAACGAAAAACTAGACACACGACAAGCGTGGAGACCTGTTGCCAAGGCAGGGACCAAATGGCTGGGCCCGGTCTTAAGTACCGGGACTCAGTGACGTCATCATCCAGGGCCACAGGTTGGATTCCCGCCGTGGCCCCTTTAAAAGGAGAACAGGTGCGCGCGCGCCTAGGGAGGGGTGCAGCGCGAGATGGTGGCGTCTCCCTGCGGATCTGAGACATCCGCTGCAGAGCTGGAAGCATGGGGAGCAGCCCGGGGTCAGAGGCGGTGGCCACTGGCCGCAAGAGGGGCAGAACCAGGCGCTGGAGCCGGTGATCGGGGGTAAGAGGGCCTGGCCGCGGGCCTGCCGCAGCCGGCACATGCAACACTATAGTCCAGTGAACTTGACTTCAGTGCCGGGAAAATAGTGGAAACTACCCTAAAGAACACAATCACAGAACATATAAAAGACATGATTTAATGAAATACAGCCAGCTTGGATTTACCCAAGGGAAGTCTTGCCTCACAAATCTACTACTAGGGATGTGCATTGACTAGTTTTTGGACATCCATTCATTTAATTCATTTCAAACATAAGTGTGTATATAATGAATGGCTAAATGTACGCACAAAACGAATGGTATATGCGTCCATCTAAAGTACGTCCATTAGGCGCACACCATTCATTGTGTGTACATTCGTTAGATATGCGATAGGTATCCAAATGAATGAAACGAATTGAGGCACAAATGCACATCCCTACTACTATATTTTTTTGAAGGGGTTAATAAACATGTGGATAAAGAGGCTTCTAAGCAAACTAAAAAGTCATGGGATTAAATGGTCAATTTTCTCAGTGGAAAAAGGTAAACAATGGAGTGCCTCAGGGATCTGTACTTGGATTGGTGCTTTTCAATATATTTATAAATGATCTGGAAAGGGATTTGATGAGTGAGGTGATCAAATTTGCAGATGATACAAAATTATTCCTGCAATTTATCAAAAGCAGATTGTGATAAATTGCAGAAGGACCTTGTAAGACTGGAGGTTTGGGCATCCAAATGGCAGATGAAATTTAATGTGGACAAGGGCAAGGGAAAAATAACCCATGCTGTAGTTACACTATGTTAAGTTTCATATTAGGAGTTACCACCCAGGAAAAAGATCTAGGTGTCATAGTGGATAATTGAAATCGTCAGCTCAGTGTGCTGCAGCAGTCAGAAAAGCAAACAGAATGTTAGGAATTAATAGGAAGAGAATGGTGAATAAAGTAGAAAATGTCATAATGCCTCTATATCGCTCTATGGTGAGACTGCACCTAGAGTACTATGTGAAATTCTGGTCACCGCATCTAAAAAAAGATATAGTTGCACTGAAGAAGGTACAGAGAAAGGTGACCAAAATGATAAAGGGAATGGAACGGCTTTCCTATGAGGAAAGGCTAAAGAGGTTAGGGCTGTTCTGTTTGGAGAAGAGACGGCTGAGGGAGGATATGACAGAGATCTATAAAATCATGAGAGGACTAGAATGGATAAATGTGAAACGGTTATTTACTCTTTCCGATAATAGAAGGATTAGGGGGTATTGCATGAAATTAGCAAGTAGCACATTTAAAACAAATCAGAGAAAATTCTTTTTCACTCAATGCACAATTAAGCTCTGGAATTCATTGCCAGGGGATGTAGTTAGGGCAGTTAGTGTAGCTTGGGGTTCAACAGGCATGGACATTGTTTAAAAATACAATCTTAGAAGCGCAGTCCAGATGTATTCCATGCATTAAGAAAGGTGGAAGAAAGACAAAACGATTACCGGCATGGTTAAAAGGTGAGGTGAAAAAGGCTATTTTAGCTAAAAAAAACATCCTTAAAAAATTGGAAGAAGGATCCATCTGAAGAAAATAGGAAAAAGCATATGCATTGCCAAGTAAAGTGTAAAGAATTTGCAATGAAATTGGCCATAGAGACAAAAACTCATAATAAAAACTTTGTAAAATATATCCAAAGCAAGAAACCTGTGAGGCATTTAGTTGGATCATTAGATGACAGAAGGGTTAAAGGGGCTCTTAGGGAAGATAAAGACATTGCAGAAAGACTAAATGAATTCTTTGCTTCTGTTTACTAATGAGGATGTTGGGGAGATACCAGTTCCAGAGATGGTTTTCAAGGGTGATGAGTCAGACTAACTGAACCAAATCACTGTGAACCTGGAAGATGTAGTACACCAGATTGACAAACTAAAGAGTAGCAAATCACCTGGACTGGATAGTATGCATGCTAGGGTACTGAAGGAACTAAAAAATGAAATTTATGATCTATTAGTTAAAATTTGTATCCTATCATTACAATCATCCATTGTACCTGAAGACTGGAGTGTGGCCAATGTAACACCAATATTTAAAAAGGCTCCATAGGTGATCTGGGAAGCCATAGACCAGTAAGCTTGACTTCAGTGCTGGGAAAAATAGTGGAAACTATTCTAAAGATTAAAATCACAGAGCATATAGAAAGACGTGGTTTAATGGAACACATTCAGCATGGATTTACCCAAGGGAAGTCTTGTCTCACAAATCTGCTTCATTTTTTTAAGGGGTTAATAAAAATGTGGATAAAGGTGAACCAGTAGATGTAGTGTATTTGGATTTTCAGAAGGTACTTGACAAAGTCCCTCATGAGAGGCTTCTGAGAAAACTAAAAAGTCGAAACAGGAGATTCCAAAATGGCTGATCTAGCAGGACATGCCTGAAGTTGCTCTGCAGGCTTTTTAAATTTTTTCGTGTTATGCCTCATTCAGGAAGGAAGAGAAGGGCCAGAGAGCGAGAGCAACTCTCTTATCCCTCTATCTATACTATGCTCGGCCCGATGGATGCTCATGTTTATCGGAGAGGCTTGGTATCGGGGCTGTGCTTGCTGGAGAAAGGCTGGGAATGACAAAAGAAATTAGAAAAGCAGAGCATACATGGAGTCACACAAAAGCATAGATATGATCCTATGGGTTTCCCCCCGAGAGAGAGAGAAAAAAAAATAAATATGAAAAGCGAAGGGCCCCTACCGCTAACATAATATTTAAGGCAAAGGACCCCCCGGCCCCCCAGAAAGCCATTGTTGGTAAGGGTGCCAATTCTGTTGTTGTTTCAATAAAAACCTTTAATAACAAAAAAAAAGAAAGGCTGGGAAGAGGTAGTACTCGGCCCCCTCCCTGAGCTTTCAATCTCTGTATCTCCCAAGGAATGACTTCCCCCTGCCAATCCGGCAGAAATCTGAGCATCGAATCTACCTCAGGGTGGGACACTGACTGTGGAGGCTGGGGACGCCATGTTCCCTAGTGGGACTCTAGATCCAACGCCTCTGGCTCCTATGCTGATTGAAGAACTGAGACATGCAGGAGGCATCGAGGACAGTGTTGCTGCTGGGCATGTTGGAGCAGAGCTTGATCGATTGCCTTCGATTCAAACCCTTGAGCTGGTAAGACCAGTTGAATTTACTCTGGGATCCATTTGGGAAGCAATCCAAGCTTTGAACATTAATATTTTTAACCAGATTAAGCCAGTCTTTGGCTATATGGCTGACTTAAACAGCCGAATGAAAGCAATGGAAACTGAGATTTCACTTAATAAAAAGAACTTTGAATCTTTGAGGAAAGATTTTGACACAACTACTGATTTGCAACACAATATCTTGAAAAGAATAAATGGCTTACATCTAGACTAGAATATAAGGAAAATCAAGTGAGAGGGAGGAACCTGTGCTTCATTAATTTCCCCAAAGACCCACTTGTGGCACCAAAAGAAATGTGGAAAAAATACTTGACTGAAATCTTAAAAATCCCGGAGCAGACATTTGCATTAATATTTAAGGTTTATTATAGACCTCCTTTCAAGAAGGGTATTGCAGATAAAAACGGGATGCAGGCTCTCTCTCCTGTTGAGAAATCGTCATTAGATTTAACAGCAGTACTGGAAACTTTTCAGAATGATTTGGTTAAACCATCTACTCTGATTGTTTCTTTTCTTCTTGATTCTGATAGGGACTGGATTTTAAGGTTGCTTTTCGTCCTCAGAACTTTTCCTGAATTTGAAAGTTTATGCTTATCCAGACCTCGCACGACAAACACAGAATAGAAGATAGCAATTCTTATTACTAAGGCCTAAAGTTCTAGATTTGGGGGCTTTATTTATTTTAAAGTTCCCTTGCAAGTGCATTCTTAAGTATTCGAATGCTTCCTATACTTTTTTCCAACCTTCGCAACTGACATCTTTTTTAAGTAATACATTTTCCTCTGTTACTTGCTCTTCTCCTATGCCTAGCTAGGATGCATAAGTCTAAGATTGTCTTTCAATTTGTTATCAGCCTCTCCTGCTAGTTTACTTTCCTTTTTCTTTCCCTAGTAGGGAAAATTACCTGAAGAAGTGATATTGGAATCTCTATATAGAAGACTGGGATATGTGAAACCTTAATTTCTCCTATATTTTTATTTTTCCTTACACTTCAATATTTATTCCTATGTTTCACGTGATTGCAACTTCAAGTGTCTTCTTGAAATGTATGTGGAAAAAATGTAAATTAAAAAAAAAAAAAAAGAAAACTTTTTTCGCCCTTTGCGGTAAGTACCACAATTATTGCAATTCCTACCTACAATCACTGGGGAGGGTGGGGAGGGGGAGAGAGAGAAATTTTTCTTGGCATGGTCAATATCTTTGTTATATTTTTCACAGATAGATATGGTAGGCCTGTTTGTGTTCAGGAATAGGGTTTTTCGCCAACGACGGGCTTTTCAGCTTGAAGAAGAGACAACTCAGAGGAGATATGATAGAGGTGGAACAGGGTAAATAGGGAATGGTTATCTACCCTTCCAAATAATTACTAGCATTAGGGGACACTCATGAAACTAGTAAGTAGCAGATTTAAAACAAATTGGAGAGAGTATTTTTCACACAATGCATACTTGAGATGTGGAATTTGTAGCCAGAGGATGTGGTCAAGGCATTTACTAGTATAGCAAGGTTTAAAGTAGTTTTGGACAAGTTCCAGTAGGAAAAACCAATAAATAATATTAGCCAGGTGGACTTGAAGAAATCCACAGCTTATTTATTTATTTATTTGTTTGTTTTTCTATACCGACATTCCATCGGAGATATCACATTGGTTTACAGTAAACAAGGATTGACATAAGACTAAGGCATCCTATTTCTTACAATGAAACTTAAAAACAATATTGGGGCTATAGGGGTAGAGGTAATACAAAGTGAAATTGGGGACAAACGTTTTACAATGAAATTTAGAAAAAATATAATATAAAATATATATAATATAATATAATATAATATAATATATAATATTATCCCAGGGAGTGAGCAAAAAGGAACTGGATCTACTCTTTGGGACCTGCTCGGTACTTCCTATTGACCTGGATTGGACACTGTCAGGGACAGAATGCTGGACTTGATGGACATTTGGTCTAACTCAGCATCGCTGTTCTTCTTTCTTTCACTATCTTATGTTCTATTTCAGGCCAATGATCAAATTCAATAATACAGAGCAGTTTTCCTATTAACTACTGAATTCCTTCCCTCCCTGTCAATCACAGATGACAGACTATTCTGAATTTTAACTCTAAGTGCAAAGAGTTAACATGTTCCTTCTGGAACATATGCACAATTAGTACATTGCAACTGTTCTACCATAAATGGTTTTTCACCATGCTTATAGTTTTGGACTTGTTACCAAAATGCCTTTGAGCTTCGTGTTTACCACACCAGGATTTAACTCAATATTGTGTGTATAGCCACCTCCTTGTTCATTCCTCAAACAAAAGAGTAACCAGCAGCAAAGGCCAGAGTCTCCCAACCTCAGCAGGTCCTGTAAGGGTGTTGTATGAATACAGATAAATGTAATTTTCAAAGGACTTATGTGTGTAAATGTAACATACTTTCATAGCAATTTTCAAATGTCCAGTTAAACATTTAAAGTGCACTTTCACATGTAAAACCTACTGACAATTGAATGGCATATGATCAAATTCAATAATACAGAGCAGTTTTCTCTGTAGCAATTTTCAAAAGCTCATTTACATTTGTAAATCCCAGTTTTAAGCATGTAAATCCTTTTGAAAATTACCTCCCGTATGAAGACAGAGAGAGAGCCATTAGTGCACATAGGGGCCGATGCAATACCGTGTGCTGCGGCTAGGGTAAGGCTTAACATGTGATTGGACGCACATTTTGGACATGCGTCCATAACCCCCAATGCAATATGGGGATTAGTGCGTCCAAAACGTGCGTCCAAACCACTGCATAGCTAATAGCACTCATCACATGTAAATTCCACATTGATGAGGCTATTATCTAATACCCGTGATGCAAACAATTTCCTGTGCAGCCAATGTGCCCATTGCAATGCAGCAAATTTTGCGCCAGCCCGGGGTTGGCATAAAGGTATGCCACGCTCAAGGGCCCATTGATAAAAAACAAAAAAATCCTGCTTTCTGTGATTCCTCCTATTAGTATCATTGTGATACTAGGTAGGAGGAACCACAGAAAGCAGATTCCAATTAAAAAAAAAAAAAGTGTCAGGTATTTATTTTATTTATTTATTTAAAATCTTTTCTATACCGTCGTTAAGGTGGGTACCGTCACAACGGTTTACAGTAAGGCACATAAAGCAATGCAATTAAAATCTTTCAGTTTACATAGGTGCCATAAGGTTCGGTAACATAGTTTTTAATAAATGTAAATTGATAAATGTGAAAAACATCATGTCCAGGTCAATTCTATGGCAGTTTTGAGTACAAGACTCGTTTTATAATTGTAACTTATCCTTTAGTGATGCGTTCTCTATTAAAATAAAAAACAAAAAAACTACACATTTGGTGATTACTGTTGTGAGTATGGGTGTTCCTTGTGCTTCCCTGGTTTCTATTCTCCCTTCTCTTTTTGAAAAGCTTGTTTAAACAGCCAGGTTTTTAGATTTTTCCTAAATGTTTTTGGTTTCTCTTTGTAACCTTAACTCCAGGGGCATGGAGTTCCATAGTATGGGTCCCGCTAGGGATAATGCTCTCTCTCTTACCTGGGTTAGTCGTGCTGTTTTGACTGATGGAATAGTTAGGAGTGCTTTGTTGGCTGATCTTAAGTTTCTGTTGGGGATGTGTACACGAAGGGCCGTGTTTAGCCAGTCTGCGTTTTCGTTGTGTATTAATTTGTGTATGGTGCATAGCGTTTTGTACTGTATTCTTTGTTCAATGGGAAGCCAGTGTAACTCAGCCAGTGTTTCAGTGATGTGGTCTCTTTTACTTTTGCCAGTTAAGACTCTTGCAGCTGTGTTTTGCAAGATTTGCAGTGGTCTTAGTGAGGTGTATGGTAAACCCAGTAGAAGGGCATTACAATAATCAGTGCTTGTGAATATCAATGCCTGTAGTACTGATCGAAAGTTGGCTGTTGTTAGAAGTGGTTTAAGTCTTTTGAGGACCATGAGTTTGGCGTATCCTTCCTTTACTTTTAGTGATATATGCTTTTTTAAGCTTAGTTCTGAGCGCCCAGTATAAACACACAAGATCCACGGTCCAGGCTGTCTATTTTGTGAGAGTATATTGTGCCAGCAGTGGGAGAAAACGGATGCTCGATTTGAGCGTCGGTTTTCACAACCCGCACCAACCGCCACCTCTCCCGTGCACCCGATGCCGAGGAGGTGCTAGGGATGCACAGTTTTCCCTAGTGCTCTCCTTTTAGCAGAACCCCCTCATTTAAATATTGCATGTGCGCCCAGGAAAGGCGGCTGGGCACATATGAAGAAAACAGGCGCCCTTCAGTAAGCGTCCATTTTCTGTGCACTAGTATGGCACCTGCCCCCTAGTGCTATAGTTTAGAATTCACTTGGTGGCAATGTGCCTACCACAGAGATCATCCAATTTGAAAACCAAATGATACAAACATACTCAGTGTGCAAGCTCTGCAACTGTAGCTTGAGAGGCACTACAGCTTTTGTCATGTGAGATTCAATGTTTTCTTTTCTGATGGGTCCTGAGGAATATTGGGAAGAAGGAAGGATAATATTCAGATTTTTTTTTTTTTTTGGCTTAAATGGTTAACACATAACCTTAGAAGCTGACTATATTCTAGCAACCTAAACGTCATCTGCAGTTATGCTTAAGTATCCCGCGTTGAGACCTAGGCACTTAGCATATGGTTGGCTGGAAAACTGAAGAAGAGTACAGAGAGAGGCTGGAAAGAATGCTGGTCCTCGTGGGGTTTTGGCCTGACAGGCGTCTGGCTCCTAGAGCTTTGGCACAACTGCCCTAACTCATCTTTGTGAAAAATTAAAAATAAAATCTGTTAGCTAGACGCTAATCAAGGAAACTCGCGGGCAGTTCTGCTAGAACACCCCCCTCCCATATAGAATACTGTGCTGTTTGCTCTCACATGTCTTTGTCAAGGCAGGCGCCAGTGGAATGTGCAGCAAATGGTCAGCCCAGACCATGTAATCTGTTAACCATAAGCCTCCAACATCTGTTACACACTTGCTGCATAGCTACAAAGTTAGCAAAGCTTCAGGTTTTATTCTTAATCAGAGTGTGTAACCTAAACCTTACAAAATCAAAGAGATTCTGCAAAAGCCACTGAGCACCTACTCCTCCCATGCTCTTTTCTGAAAAGAGAAAACATGTTTTCGGGGTTTTTTTTTCCTTGATGAACTTATTTATTTATTTATTTATTTATTTATTTATTTATTTAAAGGCTTTTATATACCGAAGTTTAGCTAGAGGCCTTCACTCCGGTTTACAGGTAAAACAACATGTTACAATTTGTGAAAACTTATAGGAACAACACCATATAAATTATGGAACAATACAACATAAATATAACAACACTGATAGAGTGACATAATATAAATTATGAAACAACAAGTTATTGATCAGCAAATATAATAACTAGATAAACGACGCTTGACCGACGTGCCGCAAATGCGCAGTAGAGAGCAGCTCTACTGCGCATGTGCGGGGCGAGCACGTCAGTCTTAGGCAGCGTCAAAAAAAACCAAAAAACATGGCGGCAGCGGTGGTAGCAGCGGCAGCGGGCAGCGGTAGCGGGCGGTAGCGGCGGCGGTAGCGGCAGCGGGCGGCGGTGGTGGGCGGTGGCGGTAGCGGGCGGCGGCGGTAGCGGCAGCGGGGGCGGCGGTAGCAGGCGGCAGCGGAGGCGGTAGCGGCGGGCGGCAGTGGCGGCGGCGGTAGCGGCAGCGGGCGGCGGCAGCGGTAGCGGCAGCGGCCAGTAGCGAGGGAGGGAGGAGAGAGAGAGAGAGGGAGGGAGGGACGGACTAAGTGGGAGGGACGAAGAGAGAGAGTGGGAGGGAGTGACTGAGTGAGAGGGAGGGATTGAGTGAGGGGGAGGGAGTGAGGGGGAGGGACTGAGTGAGGGGGAGTGAGCGGGACTGAGGGAGAGGGAGGGAGGGAGTGGGACTGAGGGGGAGTGAGTGGGACTGAGGGAGAGGGAGGGAGGGAGTGGGACTGAGGGAGAGTGAGTGGGACTGAGTGTGAGTGAGAGGGAGAGAGGGGGAGGGAGTGAGTGAGACTGAGTGGGAGGGAGGGACTGAGTGAGAGGAGAGGGAGGCCTGGGGAGGAGTGGGTGAGTGGGTGGGAGGGAGGTAGGGGAGAGAGAATGAGGGAGGTAGGGGAGAGAGAGAATGAGGGGGAGGTGAGAGACAGAGGGATGTAGCCCGTTTTAACGGGCTTAACGGCTTGTAATAACATATTACAAGTTATGGAATATTAAGGGCGGCTGGTAAAAAAGTGTAATAGGTGAGGTAATAGATATAGTCATGTTATGACACTGGCAGCTAGCTTTGATAGTAACAGGGAAACAAGATACTTTCTTGTCCATTAGTGCATCTTTTGTACATTTGTATTCAACTGCTGGTACATCTAATTTCACTATTATTTTATCAGTGAATTGGGGCTTTGATGCACTATAGGAAAGTCAGAGCATGTTCCTCTGCACCCGACATGTGTTTGTTCAATTCTAAGAGGAGTTAAAACAAACCTGCAGAGCTAAGAGGGACAACTGGTTCCTCAATCAGGGCCTGGAGGAGGACTTCAGCTTTCAGTCCTCTTCCGATTCTCTGCTTCTCTCTTTATGCGGAAACGAGTTTTCAAGTTTGTGGTGTCATAATCTTGTCTTTCACTGTCCTGGCATTCTCCCATGCTTCGGTTTTATGACTTCTGCTGACCCTGCCACATAGCTGATGTATTTACAGACTCATTCAAGATCAATTTCCATTAAAACAATTTATTGTTATTTAGTAAAACTGTAAAAGTCTGCTCTCCTATAGATCTACATACAGCTCCATAAAGCATAGCTCCGTTTAGTCCTTTCCTTATTGATTAGTAGCATGCTGTGAACAGAACTTCTCCACATTGCTATTCAATCAGCAGAGTTTAATAAACAGAAGTAACAATTAATAAACTTTAATCCGACAGTTGTTTGCCTCTATAGTATATCATGTTCTTGTTCACTTAATTGGTATTACATGTTAAGGCTGTTGAAGTGTATTAGTTAACAGAAAGGTTCCCAAGTGAACTAAATGTGGAGTAGACAAATTTATGGGAGAAGTTTGGGGTCCTTATTCACCAATCAACTACTCTACTCCCTGCAGTTTTGGCATGAAGTGCACAAATTACAAATACAAGTCTTAAAAAGCAGGCACACATAAAATATCTACAGTTACAGCATTGGAGAGAATATTGAAATAATTAAAAAGCTTGACTGACAGAATACTAGGAAAAGAAATGTCTTTTTAATGTGAGGGAATGTGAATGACTCCATTGTAGAGAACTGGGGGTTGGGGGCGGAGAATTTTGGCTTGGTAATTGTCACACCTAATTGCAGATATTTCAAGATTTTGTTCCAAGCTTGCCCTGTTCTTTCTCCTACTTAAACATTGGTGATATTGCTTGCTAGATCTGGGAACATTTTTGCATAAGAACAAATTTTTGATAAAACCAGTGCTATGCGGAAGTTCACCAGTTCAGTCCCCAAGTCAGATCTTCAACTCTTAGTATGGCCAGCACCATTTTAAAATGTATCATGAGGCAAGGCAGGAGCGGGTGGGCATTGTTCATGCCCTTTGAAGTAGGGGGATCCGCACAGAAGGCGTAAGTGGAGGCTTGGGCAATTTTTGGGGGAGGAATGGGTGGGGTTTGGAGGGACCTGGGGAGTTGCTGGCTGGGCTTGGTATAACAGATAATGCAGTCAGCAGCTGGAGGGAGGCTTCAAGGAAGACAAAGACAGTAACTAAGAGCCTCACAGCATAGAAAGCACTAGCAGTGGCTCTTTCAAATCTTTGCCAGCAGGGTCTGGGGATCCCTGCTGGTACTTTTCTTTTTCTTCCAGAGGCTCCTTGTTTTTGGCCAGTGGAGCTCTGTCAGGCCATCTCTTCATTATCTCTGGCCTGAGGCGCCTCAAATTAAAGTGGTGGTCAAGAGTGCCTTTTTTTTAAACTTCACATGTCATAAGAACATAAGGTTTGCCATACTGGGTCAGGGCAAGGATCCACTGTTTCTAACAGTGGCCAAGTTAGGTCAGAAGTACCTGGAAGGATCCCAAGGGGTAGATAGATTCCAAGCTGCTTATCCCAAAAAATAAGTAGCATATATCTGCAATTCTAACTTAATAATGGTTAATGGACTTTTCCTCCAGGAACTTGTCCAAACCTTTTTTAAATGCAGCTACACTAACAGCTTTCACCACATCCTCTGGCAATGAATACCAGAGCTTAATTATGCATTGAATAAAAATATATTTTCTCTTATTAGTTTTAAATGTATTATCTAGTAACCTCATTGTATGTCCCCTGATCTTTGTATTTTTCAAAAGAGTAAGCAACTGATTACTGTTTATTCATTCCATTCCACTCATTATTTTATAGACCTCTATGATATCTCCCCTCAGCCGTCTCTTCTTTAAGCTGTAGAGTCCTAAACTCTTTAGCCTTTCTTCATAGGGGACTTGTTTTATCCCCTTTATCATCTTGGTCAACCTTCTCTGTACCTTTTCTAATTCTGCTATATCTTTCTTGAGATGTGGTGACCAAAACTAAACACAATACTCAAGATGAGGTCGCACCATGTAGCAATACAGAGCATTATGATAGTCTCTGTTTTATTCTCCATTTCTTTCCCAATAATCCCTAGCATTCTATTTGCTTTCTTGGCTGCTGCTGCACACTGAGCAGAAGATGTCAATGTATTTTCAACGATAACACTTAGATCCTTTTCCTGAGTTCTGACTCCTAGTGTGGAACCATGCATTTTGTAACTATAATTCGGGTTACTCTTCCGTAAGTGCTTCACTTTGCACTTGTCTACATTAAATTTCATTTGCCATTTGCATGCCAAGTGTTGCGCTAGGAGGTGGACCCTTGACCTAGTGCAGGGTTGATAGGCTCCCCGATAGGACCCAGAGAGCGCCTGCCACCAGGAGGCGGAGCAAAAGAGGAGGCAGAGGCGAGCTGGAGCTTTGCCACTAGCAACCTGAGGTACCCCCGGGTTGAACCCTTGGGTACCTGGGGCGCCTGGTCTTAGGTGGGCCTCGCAGAATCTCTTTGATAGGACGTTCAGGGATGTGCCCACCATGATCAAGGGTGCGCGGTCGATACTCAGGCCAGAAGTCCTGGGTGCTTGAGAAGGCCAAAAGAGAATCTCTGAATGTATGGGAAGGATCAAGGCCAGATTTAAGGAAGCGTGGTCAGCCAATGCAAGGGTCTGAGCCAGTAATCAATCAGTCCATGGATAGTCAGGCAAAGCAAGGGCCAGGTTCCAGGCAGCGGTCAAACGTGGACAATTTCCATGAAATTATCTAATTCGGCATGGTTCGGAGGACCTGAATCTCAAAATGGATTTTCCCGAAATTCTGGAAAAAATTTGTTTTTCGGGTTAGCAAAAGGGGGAGGGGCACATTTATTTTAAAAAAAAACCCCCAACCCAACCCTTCAAATTTACTTAATTACAACCCCCCCCCCCCCCACACACACACACACACACCATCCCGATCCTTCCCCCAAGACTTACTGAAAGCCCTGCTGGTCCAGCGGGGGTCCAGGGAGCGATCTTCCGCTCTCGGGCCATCGGGCCTGCCGGGAATCAAAATGGCGCCGGTGGCCCTTTGCCATTACCATGTGACAGGGGCTACTGGTGCCATTGGTCGGCCCCTGTCACATGGTAGGAGCAATGGACGGCCGGCACCATCTTTGAAAATGGCATGGGCTATCCATTGCTCCTTCCATGTGACAGGGGCCGACCAATGGCACCAGTAGCCCCTGTTACATAGTAAGGGCAAAGGGCCACTGGCGCCATTTTGATTAGTGGCAGCCAACGGCCCGAGAGGGAGAGATTTCTCCTGGGACCCCGCTGGACCACCAGGGCTTTTAGTAAGTTTTTTTTTGGGGGGGGGGGGGGGGATCGGGTTAGTGGGGGTTTGAAAGGTTGGGTTGGGTTGGGGGTTTTTTCGGTCCGTTTTGCCAAAAAAAAAAAAAAAAAGAAACGTAGGAAAGCGAAGATTTCCACGAAGCACCCGACCCGAAGCCCAACCCGAAAACTTAAAACTAAGCACATCTCTAGATGTTATTACACTGAGCTGGGCTGCTGGTTTTTACTGTGCACTGCATCACATATTGTCGCAAAAAAATTAGCATCACTTATGGCACAGGTTTTATTACATTGCCACCCCCCCCCCCCCCCTTGAGAGAGGTCACCTTGCAATTCAAGCTCTTTTGTGCATGAGAAGTCATCTGTTCAGCAAGGAATGAGTTTCAGACACCTGTGCACCTGCACTCTAGCAAGGGATACATGGACAGAGATCCAGGACATGCTCTCTAGGTTGATAGTTTGCCATTCAAGGCAACATAATTGTAGAAGAGGATTATGGGGTTGATATTAAAAAGGTTTATACAGTTAAAATCCACTTTTAACCAGATAAATTTAACCGGTTAAGAATTGTTCCCCCCCCCCCCCCCCCAGTTTAAATCTGTCCAAACAAAATTGTTGTACATACAGATTTAGCTGGACAAAAAAGGGGGTGAGTTGGAGTGTACCTAGGGAGGGGTTTCCAAATATAGTAGGTTAGAGCAATATTCAGTGCTGGCCAGCAAAGGGGATGATTTATTAAACTTGCTAAAAATCAGTGGCTATAATGCACATTATTAACACATGCTAGTGGTTGATTTTAATGCGGCTCACATTACAGCAAATGGGGCCTATTTACTAATAATGTGCATTAATGCACCATAGTGCATTTTGGTAAATAGGCCCCTCAACTTGTTAAAATTAATCAGATAAATTTGCTACCTAGCATTTCTTTGAAAATCTACTCCTATTATCTAAATATAACCCTTCAGAGGGCCAGGCTAAAGACCTATTGTTGTACAATAGTGTGTTACACTGGAATCCTGAAATGCACCTCTGCCACTCAAATCAGTTCCAACAGCTTCCAGCACATCCAGCTAGCAATGCCTGAATTCTCAAGGACCAAGGCACAAAACAATTATGGGGAGGTGGATAGTTAAACTGACTGGTGTTTCAGGCCTGCCTGTAAGCTTGTTTATTGTCTGTTTCTTTAATTTTCTGCTTAGTGAACTTTTATGTTTGTTTTTTCTTGTGTGGTTTATTGTCTGAGCCCTATAGATACTTGCACTGTTCCTAGGAGGCATGCTGTTATCACACATCTGTGATCTGAGCCCTCCTGAGTGGAGAAATTATCAAGCACCATATTTCTTCAAGCAAATATTGACTCATCTCCTCCCCAGCACATTCTTTCTGAACAGGAAATAAAAATCAACAAACAACAAAAAAATAAGTTTGGACTAACAATACATTTCTGGACTAGCTTTCTAAACAGGAAATGTGCAGGAAAGAAAGCAATGTAGCCATGAGAGAGCATTAGTATGCATTCTCCCTGTATTCCCATGCTGCTGGTATGCTGAGATCCTGATGGGACGAGAAAAACATCTGTCCTTTTCAACCAAGACTTCTCTTTGACAGTCACCTTCTCTTATCAAGCTGAAAAGATCACACTACTCCTAATTGCTAGTTGATGGCCAACTGATGAGTTGCACTAACATAGGGTTCACGCTCCAGGCTGCATGCAGTCTGGTGACTACCAGTTGGCCAACCCAGCCTTATGGCTACAAATTGCTGAAAAAGTAGAAATGCTCATTAAAGCATGGAAATTATTTCATTTAAGAATGTATATTTCAGTGGCATGCACTACATAGCAAATAGACAAGCAAAGCATACAGAACATGAGCATGAATGACTCTAAATAGGCATTAGTGCAGTAAGAGCCTAATTTATCAAGATTTTTTCCCATAGTTACAGAAAGATAGAACAACCTTAGCGAATCAGGCCCAAAGTCCAAATCTCAAAACTTTTAGCATTTCTTAATGGCATAATACTATACTGCAGCAAGGAATGTTTCCAGGGTAAAATATGCTGCTTTTATATGCATTTTTAGTAGGGATGTGAATCGTTTTAGGACGATTAAAATTATCGTCCGATAATTTTAATATCGTCTTAAACCGTTATGGAACACAATACAATAGAGATTCTAACGATTTATCGTTATAAATCGTTAGAATCGTGAGCCGGCACACTAAACCCCCCTAAAACCCACCCCCGACCCTTTAAATTAAATCCCCCACCCTCCCGAACCCCCCCCCAAATGACTTAAATAACCTGCGGGTCCAGCGGCGGTCCGGAACGGCAGCGGTCCGGAACGGGCTCCTGCTACTGAATCTTGTTGTCTTCGGCCGGCGCCATTTTCCAAAATGGCGCCGAAAAATGGCGGCGGCCATAGACGAACACGATTGGACGGCAGGAGGTCCTTCCGGACCCCCGCTGGACTTTTGGCAAGTCTTGTGGGGGTCAGGAGGCCCCCCCCAAGCTGGCCAAAAGTTCCTGGAGGTCCAGCGGGGGTCAGGGAGCGATTTCCCGCCACGAATCGTTTTCGTACGGAAAATGGCGCCGGCAGGAGATCGACTGCAGGAGGTCGTTCAGCGAGGGTTCCGGCGCCTCGCTGAACGACCTCCTGCAGTCGATCTCCTGCCGGCGCCATTTTCCGTACGAAAACGATTCACGGCGGGAAATCGCTCCCTGACCCCCGCTGGACCTCCAGGAACTTTTGGCCAGCTTGGGGGGGGCCTCCTGACCCCCACAAGACTTGCCAAAAGTCCAGCGGGGGTCCGGAAGGACCTCCTGCCGTCCAATCGTGTTCGTCTATGGCCGCCGCCATTTTTCGGCGCCATTTTGGAAAATGGCGCCGGCCGAAGACAACAAGATTCAGTAGCAGGAGCCCGTTCCGGACCGCTGCCGTTCCGGACCGCCGCTGGATCCGCAGGTTATTTAAGTCATTTGGGGGGGTTCGGGAGGGTGGGGGATTTAATTTAAAGGGTCGGGGTGGGTTTTAGGGGGTTTTAATGTGCCGGTTTTGCGATTTTACGTTTTTTTGATTTTTTACGATTTTTCACGATTTTTCACGATATTTTACCCCCCCAAACGGCAACAATACGATTCCCTCCCCCTCCCAGCCGAAATCGATCGTTAAGACGATCGAGGACACGATTCACATCTCTAATTTTTAGTCTCCTCAGACTTGTAACAGAAAGTAGGGATGTGCATTACTTTCATTCTTTTTGGAGTTAAACGCGTAACTCACGGTCTTTATAGAACATGCATAAAAGATGGATAGTGTGCGCATAACTCAAGCTGTTAAAAGTATATGCATACTATCCATTATGCATATACTATAAAGTCCATGAGTTATGAATGAAATGAATGCACATCACTAAGAGAGAGGGATGTATAGCCAGAGCATTAATGATTCGCTGCTGCTGAAACCAAAGCAAACCTCTTCAACAAGGCTGCTCCAGCATGTCACTGTATCAAGTGATTGCACTATGCTTCAGAGCACCTGACTTGAAGTACTGACCAATGAGAATGCTAAGAAGAAGAGATTTTCAAATCTGCCTGGGTTGTGGGGGAGGTAGTTAGAGAAAAACAGCAGGAGTGCTAGCCATGACTCAGTCCAAATAAGTCTGCTGTCCCCTGCAGGGATTTCCTAATGGACCGATACAGTAAAAGTCATGGGAGAGCAGGCGAGCGCCCACTCTTCCGGCGCACGCCAGGCCACTCTCCTGTGCACGCGATTTAGTATCAGCCCACATGCAAATGAGGGCCTGTGGTAAAAAGAGGCGCTAGGGACACTAGCACGTCCCTAGCACCTCTTTTTTGACAAGAGCAGCGGCTGTCAGCGAGTTTGACACCTGATGCTCAATTTTGCCGGTGTCGGTTCTCAAACCTGCTGACAGTCACAGCTTTGGGTAGGCGCTAATTTCTGAAAGTAAAATGTGCGGCTTGGCTGCACATTTTACATACTGAATCACACGGGAATAACTAATAGGGTCATCAACATAGTTTCGGGGGGTTGGACACGCGTTTTCAATGCACTATTACTATATAAGGGGTAAAGCTAGTGTGTCGAAAATGCACGTCCAAATGCGGGTTAACAGTGCACTCCGCCGGAGTCCACTGTACTGTATCGGCCTGTAAGTGAGCATCCTAGTAGACTGGGCAACAAAAAACAAATAAACAGCTTGGGATGAGCTGGTGGAAAAGTTGTAGTATCTCTTCTGTAATTGCTGTGCTTTGCTGAGAACTGGGGGTAATGTCTCCAAGTGGGTTAATTTTGTGAACTACTCTGCTGTGACTTGGGCCATCATGTGATTACTAAAATACTGTATATCTGTGTATTAAGTATCAGATATATCAAGATGAGACTTAATCAGATTTGATTGTTTCTTGGAATTGAGATCTCCAAATCAATCTGGACTGGAAAGACAAGGGGCAGATCTGGCAAGTATCTAAGACAATTTCCTTTTGTGCTAAAAGTCATGAGCTGTTATTTAAATTGCTAAGTTTATATACTGTACCCCTCTATTCTGCGTCCTCATTCAGGGGGCCTGCCGCGGCATCAGGGGGCTCCATCTGTGGTTTGGGGCTGGAGGTAAATGCAACCAGTCGAGGGGGCGGCCAAACACAACACTTATTATCATATTTGGTGGGAATGTCCAAGATTCTATGAATTTTAGACACAAATTGTAACTTTTGTTCAACAGATTTGTGGAAAAAAACCCCTTCGGATCCTTGTATTTGTCTTTTTGGTCTCTGGAGGGATAGGTCTAGCATGTGGATGTTTCAGAAAATAGACTAATCATTTGTTACATGTGGCATACCTTACAGTAGTACATATGTAGAATAGGGATGTACATTTGTTGGTCCAATTGTTTCATCTGTTTCGGCAGTGTGCATGCATTTCATGAATAGATGGTAGGCATGCAAAACTGAGGGTATGCGCATGTGTAGGTGGCTGCCTACATGAGTGCATATCATCATTTTTGTGAGCCTACCTTCCACTCTTGAGATATGTGTACACCGCCGAAACAAATGAAATGAATGGACCAATGAATACACATCCCTAATGTAGAAGCAGTCACCTAGAGTGTCTTGTTGGGGAAACAAAAATGGCTGACATAGCAATTATGTAATAAACCCCTCCCCTTTCCCTCATTTAGATTATATCGCCACAATGCGGTCATTATTGCCTGCATTAGGACATTATCGCACGCGATAATGGCCCATCGCATTTTGAAAAATGACCCTATTAGATTGTAAGCTCTTGGTAAAGGCTTATCATTCTTGAATTATAAGTCATGCTATGAGCCAACTTGAAAATTATTTGGAAAGGTGGCCTAAAAATCCAAAATATTATTAAGTTACTGATGAATTTTCCTTTTATCATTATATTAGTAGAAAAGTCCATAAAAAATGATGGAGTAAAATGGGCTTAACACATGTACCCTCAATACTGTAGTTTCTTTGTCCCTTGCCTAAGAACATAAGAAGTACCATGCTGTCAGGTTAAGATCCATCAAGCCCAGGATTCTTTCTCCGGCAGTGGCCAGTCCAGGTCACAAGTACCCATAGATCCCCAATAGTTGATCTATTTCTTGTATCACACTATCAGGGATAAGCGCTTGCTTTCCCAAGTCTCTCTGGCTAATAACTGTTTAAGGACATTTCCTTCAGTTACTTGTCCAATCCTCTTTTGAACCCCACTATGTTAGTTGTCTTCACCATAACCTCTGGCAACAGATTCCATAACTTGATTGTGCGCTAAGTGAAAAAATATTTCCTCTGATTTGTTTTAAATCTGACTGTTGCAAGTTTCATAGTGTGTCCCCTATTTTTAGTGTTGTTTGAAAGGGTAAATAACCATTCCCTATTTGCCTGTTCCACCCCACTTATGATTTTATACATTTCAATCATATCTCCTTTCAGTCATCTCTTTTCAAAGTTAAAGAGCCCCAATCTGTTTAGTCTTTCTCCATAAGGGAGCTTTTCCATCCCCTTTATCATTTTTGTTACCCTTCTTTGTACCTTTTCTATGTCTGCTATGTCTTTTTTGAGATGGGACAACCAGATCTTCACACAATATTCAAGGTGGATACACTATGGATCTATATAAAGGCATTATGATATTTTCAGTTTTATTTTCTATTCTTTTCCAAACAATTCCTATCTGCCTTGCTGACCATCGCTGCACTGTAAGTCGAAGATTTCAATGTATTGTTCACAAAGACTCCAAGATCCTATTCCTGGGTGTTGACTCCTAACACGGAACCCAGCATCATGTACTTGTACTTAGACAAACAAAAAACATACTTTACAAAAAGTCTAACAAATAAGATGGGAGAGTTAGCATGTGTAGCACTGAATGAAGAGACAGATATAATTGGCATTTCAGAGACCTGGTGGCAAGAGGGTAACCACCAATGGGACACTGTGTATCAGGGTATAAATTATATCAAAATGATAGGATGGATCAAATTGGTGGAGGGGTAGCACTATATATTAAAGAGGGCATTTGTGAGATTAGTGGAACCTTGTTGCTGTGGTGAGGTGGACTCAATCTGTAGGTCCTTACTGACAGCTGGCAGACCTAGGCTGAGAAGAGATGGGTCAGGAGCTTCACCTGTACCAACCCCTTTTCCCTTGGATTAAGTCCTCAGGTTCCGGGAGCCAGCAGGTCTTAGGCGAGAATCTCTTAGGAGTAGGCAAGAGAATAGATCTTAATTCAGGGTAGAGTCAGAGGCAGGCAGCAGATGAGTAGGATCAATGTCCAGGATAAAGATGATGACTGGCAGCAGTCAAGGATGGTCGGAGTCCAGGCTGAGATCAGAGGCAGATGGAAAGCAAGAATGGTCATAATCCAGACTATGGTCAAATCCAGAAGGCAGCCCAAGGGAATCATGGGAGTCAAGGTAATGGATGGAGAACACAGTGCAGGACAGGGGCAGAGGCAGATAAAACAAGGCTGGATGGATGAGACCCACTGGACTGGAGGGACAAGGCCAGAGCAGAGCAGGAATGCAGGATGAAGCAGCAACTCACATTACACACTAGATGCAGGCAACACATTGGTGATGCGTCCTCTGGAAGTCTAGGGCATCCTTAAGTAGGGGGAGTGTGGGACATCATCAGTATGCATCGGTCTGGATTTCCCACCATTGGCACTTTAAGAGGCACTGTGCACCATCCATGCATGCCTAGAGGGACCACAGGCATGAGCAGGAGCAAGAGCTGGGTATCCAGCAGGAGCCTGGGTATCCAGGGCATTGTCATAGCTGAGGCCTGCATCTTTCAAGTGACATTGGAGGTGTGTGCCGCAGTTTGTGGGGCCTACTCATGAGCCGCAAAATGTAACAGCATTGAGTCAAACAGGAAAAAAAGTTTTGCAGTAAACAAAATGCAATGTTGAATCTTTGTGGATATAAATTCCAGGTGAAAAAAGAAACAAAATAATTGAAAATAGCAGTAGGGGTTTATTATCATTCATCTAGCCAGAATAAACAAACAGACAAGGTCTTGAATAAACAAACAGACAAGGTCTTGAACAAGTAGATGTGACTCGGTTATTTATACTTTCAAATAATAGAAGGACTAGGGGGCATTTCATGAAGTTAGCAAGTAGCACATTTAAGACTAATCGGAGAAAATTCTTTTTCACTCAATGCACAATAAAGCTCTGGAATATGTTGCCAGAGGATGTGGTTAGTGCAGTTAGTGTAGCTGGGTTCAAAAAAGGTTTGGATAAGTTCTTGGAGGAGTCCATTAACGGCTATTAATCAAGTTTACTTAGGGAATAGCCACTGCTATTAATTGCAACAGTAGCATGGGATCTTCTTAGTGTTTTGGTAATTGCCAGGTTCTTGTGGCCTGGTTTGGCCTCTGTTGGAAACAGGATGCTGGGCTTGATGGACCCTTGGTCTGACCCAGCATGGCAATTTCTTCTGTTCTTCTGAAATGCTAACAGAATTTAGGGATGCTAACAAAATCAGCAGCACAGTAATAATGGTAATTTCAATTACCCCAATATTGACTGGGTGAATGTCACATGAGGACATGCTAGAGATGTTAAGTTCTAGATGAAATAAATGACTGCTTCATGGAGCAGCTGGTACAAGAACCAACAAAAGGGGAAACTATTTTAGAGCTAGTTCTTAGTGGAACCAGGATTTGGTGTGAGAGGTTATAGTGTTCGAGCCACTTGGCAATAGTGATCACAATAATTAAATTTGACTTAATAACTAGAGGGAGCACACTAAAGAAATCTACTGCAACATCATTTAACTTGCAAAAGGTTGACTATGATAAAATGAGGAAAATGATTAGGAAAACTGAAAAGGGCACCTGCAAAGATTAAGAGTTTACATCAGGCATGAACCTTGTTTAAAAATACCATCTTGGAAGCCCAGACCAGATGTATTCCATGCATTAGAAAAGGCAAAAGGAAGGCTAAACACCTACTGGAATGGTTAAAAGGTGAGGTGAGAGAGGCTATAATAATTAAATGAACATCTTTCAAGAAATAGACACGGGATCTGAATGAAAAAAAAACAGGAAACAGTATGAGCAAAGTAATGATAAGGAAAGCAAAGAGAGAATTTGAAAAGAAGCTTCCTATGGAAGAAAAACTCATAATAACCACTTTTTTAGGTATATTCAAAGTAAAAAGCCTGTGAGGGACTCAGTCAAATATCATCAAAAGGACACGAATGTATATTCTTATTCAACAAGGATTATATAAAACATATATTTCATTCATTTACCAACATGAAAACTGATATATTTTTTTAATACATACAATTTTTTTATTATTCAACATATATTTCTTTCACAAACTAAGTACATACAAAGTATAAATATAGCATCAATAATTTCAAGACACAATGTTATTAAAACACAAATACACTATCTCTTAATATCTGTGGATACCTAGACTCCCCAATATCCTACTTTATTTTAAGGTTGGGTTATTTGTTCCTGTCATAGGGCGTAGGATATTGGGGAGTCTAGGTATCCACAGATATTAAGAGATAGTGTATTTGTGTTTTAATAACATTGTGTCTTGAAATTATTGATGCTATATTTATACTTTGTATGTACTTAGTTTGTGAAAGAAATATATGTTGAATAATAAAAAAATTGTATGTATTAAAAAATATATCAGTTTTCATGTTGGTAAATGAATGAAATATATGTTTTATATAATCCTTGTTGAATAAGAATATACATTTGTGTCCTTTTGATGATATTTGATTACGTTAAGTTAAGGACTATTACATTGCCCATGTATTGTTTAGGGACTCAGACCATTAGATGATCAAGAGGAAAAAGTGCCACTTAGGAATGACAAAGCCATAGCAGAGAGACTAAACAAACTCTTTGCTTTGGTCTTCACTGAGGAAAATGTAAGGCAGAGTCCGATGCCAGAAGTGATATTTAAAGGCGATGATTCAGATGAACTGAAACAAATATCAGTGAACTTGGAAATGTACCATGGCAAATTGATGAACTAAAAAGTAGTAAATTACCTGGACCAGATGATATGCATCCCAGAGTGCTGAAAAAAACTTAAAACTGAAATTGCAGAAATGCTTTTGGTAATTTGTAAACTATCAATAAATCATCTATGATACCTGAAGATTGGAAGGTTGCCAATGTAATGCTAATTTTTAAAAAGGAATCAAGTGATGATCCAGGAACTACAGACCAGTGAGTCTGACATCTGTGCCAGGCAAAATGGATAAAAACTATCATAAAGAACAAAATACTGAACATATATATAGAAAGGCATAGTTTAATGGGACAAAGCCAATATGGATTTAGCCAAGGCAAGTCTTGCCTCACCAATCTGCAACTATTTTTTGAGGGTGTATATAAACACGTGGATAAAGGTGAACCAGTTGATATAGTATATCTGGATTTCCAGAAAGCATTTGATAAAGTCCCCCATAAGAGACTACTTAGGAAATTAAAAAGTCATGGGATAGGGAGCAGTGTCCTATTGTAGACTGGGAACTGGTTAAAAAAATAGAAAACACAGAGTAGTTCTAAATGGTAAATTTTCTCAATGGAGAAAGTTGAATATTGGAGTGCCCTAGGGATCTGTTCTCAGACCACTGTTTTTTACATGTTTACAAATGACCTGGAAATTGAAACAATGTGTGAGATGATCAAATTTGCCAATGACACAAAATTGTTCAAAGTTGTTAAATCACAAGAGGATTGTGAGAAATTGCAAGAGAACATGAAAAACTGGGAGACTGGGCATGCAAATGGCAAATGAAATTTAAGGTAGAGAAGTGTAAAGTGATGCACTTAGGAAAAATAACTAAAAATATAGTTATACAATGCAAGGATTCACATTAGGCATCATCATTTAGGTAAAGGACCTAGGCGTCATCATTGATAACACTTTGAAAACTTTTGCTCAGTATGCAGAAGCAGCTAAGAAAGAAAATAGAAGCCTAGGCATTATTGGGAAAGGAATGGAGAATAAAGCAGAGAATATCATAATGCCTCTGTAACGTTCCATGGTGAGTATTGTGTGCAGGTCTGGTCACCACATTTCAAAAAAGATATAGCAGAATTAGAAAATATACAAAGAAGGGTGACCAAAATGAAAAAGAGGGTGGAATGATTCCCCTATGAGGAAAGACTAGAGGTTAGGATTCTTCAGCTTGGAGAAGAAACGGCTGAGGGGGGATATGATAGAGGTGTATAAAATAATGAGTGGAGTAGTACAAAACTAGGGGACACACAATGAAGTTACTAAGCTGTATTTTTTAAACTTATAAGCAAAAATATTTTTTTACTCAATGCATAACTAAGCTCTGGAATTTGTTCTCGGTGAAAGCTGTTACAGTAGCCGCATTAAAAAAAAAATTTGGACAAGTTCTTGGAGGAAAAGTCCTTAAAACATTAAGGTAGAGTTGCAGAACTCCACCTCTTATTGCTAGAATCTAGCCGCCTTCCCAGACTCCTCAGCTTCAGAAACTCCCTGAAGCAATGGCGACAGGGAGACGCCATTGCACGCCCAGGGGTGGATTGACCTATTGGGGAATCGGGCTTCCCCCGGTGGGCCGGTCACTCCTGTCACGTGATTTTTTTTTTGTATTATAAAGTTTCCAACCAAAGTATTAGGGGGCGCCGTGAGCAATGGTATCCCGAGGGGAGCCAATGCCCTCGGGCGCAAGGAGGCTCATGCGGCCGCTGAGCAGCGACACGTATATAGCAAGCAGATCGGCAGGGCCTTGGTGGAGCTCACATCACCACGGCCCGAAGAAAAAGATCGCATTTAAACGCGCTGATGCTCCTCCTTTTTCCTGCCTGTGCGGTCCCGGAAGTAAACATTGCCGGAGCCGCACGGGCAGGAAGGAGGAGAAGCATCAGCACGTGCAGAAGAGGAGCAGCGCTTATGGACCGAGAAGAGGAAGAGGCCCGGTAGTAGGGCCGCCTCGGCCCGAGAAGAGGAAGAGGCCCGGTAGCAGGGCCGCTGCAGAGCCCATCCTGCGGTGACCCGCGAAGAGGAGGGCCAGAGGTGAGAGAGAGGCTGAGGGTATGTAGAGGGTGTCTGTGTGTGTGTGCACGCGCGCATGTATGAGATGAGTTGAGAGATTGTGTGTGGGAGTGAGGACCTAAATGTTTGCAGAGACATCATGTGAGAGCCTCTGTGTGTGTGTGTGTGTGTGTGTGAGAGACAGCATGTGACAGTGAGAGCCTGTGCTTGAGCAAGACAGCATGTGGGAGTGAGAGAGAGCCTGGGTGTGTGAGAGTCAGACAGCATGTGCCAGTGAGAGACTGTGTGTATGAATGATTGTATGAGAGAGAGCATGTGACAGTGAGAGCTTGTGCTTGAGCAAGACAGCATGTGGGAGTGAGAGAAAGTCTGTGTGTGTGAGAGTCAGACAACATGTGCCAGTGAGAGACTATGTGTATGAATGATTGTATGAGAGACAGCATGTGACAGTGAGAGCTTGTGCTTGAGCAAGACAGCATGTGGGAGTGAGAGAGAGCCTGTGTGTGTGAGAGTCAGACAGCATGTGCCAGTGAGAGACTGTGTATATGAATGATTGTATGAGAGAGAGCATGTGACAGTGAGAGCTTGTGCTTGAGCAAGACAGCATGTGGGAGTGAGAGAAAGCCTGTGTGTGTGAGAGTCAGACAGCATGTGCCAGTGAGAGACTGTGTGTATGAATGATTGTATGAGAGACAGCATGTGACAGTGAGAGCCTGTGCTTGAGCAAGACAGCTTGTGGGAGTGAGAGAGAGAGAGCCTGTTTGTGTGAGAGTCGGACAGCATGTGCCAGTGAGAGACTGTGCATGAATGATTGTATGAGAGACAGCATGTGACAGTGAGAGCTTGTGCTTGAGCAAGACAGCATGTGGGAGTGAGAGAAAGCCTGTGTGTGTGAGAGTCAGACAGCATGTGCCAGTGAGAGACTCTGTGTATGAATGATTGTATGAGAGAGAGCATGTGACAGTGAGAGCCTGTGCTTGAGCAAGAAAGCATGTGGGATTGAGAGAGAGCCTGTGTGTGTAAGAGTCAGACAGCATGTGCCAGTGAGAGACTGTGTGTATGAATGATTGTATGAGAGACAGCATGTGACAGTGAGAACCTGTGTGTGTGTGTGAGAGAGAGAGAGAGAGAAAAATGTATGTGAGAATGAGAACCTGACTGTGTGTTTGAGGGAAGAAGATGGAGAGAAAAGAAATAGAAAAAAAGACAATATAAACGGAATTGGCAAAACAATAAGAAAGGGAAGGTGGTAAAAAAAAAGCCTGTGACCAACCGATTAGAAAACTAAGATCAGCCAGCAAAGGTAAAAAAAGAATAAATTACTTTTTAATGATTGGCACATGTAATCTTTGGGAATGTGCAAGAATAGCACTTTCTCTATGCGGATCTCACGTACGAGATCAACATGGAGAAAGTGGAAGCCCACGGGACCTGCACAGAGGAGGCAGCAGAATGGGCTTCAGTGTCAGTAGCAGCAATCGGCACCTCTCCAATAGCCATGTGGCAGCAGTGACAGTGGCAGCAGAGGAATGAGAGAGATTCTGAGGTTGCTGGCAAAAGAGAAGGGGGTCTGCCTTTAGTGTGTGCATGTGTATGAATGGGACTCTGCCTGGGGGTGTATGTGTGTGAATGCATGGGTGCCTGCCTGGGGGTCTGTGTGTGTGAGAATGAATGTGTGCATGCCTGGGGGATGGGGAGGGAGTGGTGTGAAAATGAATGGGAGCCTGCCTGGGGGTCAGTGTGTGTGAGTGTGAGAGCATGACTGTGTATGAGAAAATCCAAGGGAGTAAGAGTTTGTGTGTGTGTGGGTGTGGGTGTGTGTGGAGGGGGAGAGAGTGACTTAGAGCCTGAGAGTGTGTCTGTGTCAGTGAGAGCGAGAGGTTATGGTGGGTATAAGAGCATGAATGTGTATGTATGTGACAGTGTATGTGTGAGAGAGAATGGACATGTGAGTATGTGTGTGAGAGAGAGGATAACCTCCTAATCCTCAACAATATCAGTGTGACTGGAAATAAAGAGTTCCACAGAAGGGGACAGCAGGGGCTTTTAAAAATCCTTATTAGTTTTAATTATTGAATGTTATTTGATATATGTGCTGCTTTGAAATTTTTTATTAGTGTTTGGGACATTGTAAAAAATGTATATGATTTTAATTAATAGAAATTCTATTTATCAGTAGTTTTAAAATATTCTTTTATTATGGTTTTACTATTATAACTGATGCTTTATGTTTCTTGATTTTATTTGTTTTATGAGGAATGGTGGTTCTATTTTTCTATTGTTAATACACGGAGTCTGGCTTCTTGGAGTTTCCATTTCAGTTTTTGTCATTTATGCTCCTTCATTTTGTATTCTGTATTTGGTGAGAGTTTGTGTTCTGCATGCAAAGACTGAGATGAAGCATTCTTTTAGCATGTGGTTTCTCTGTAGGGATCTGTTGTAGCTTGGCCTGTTCTGTTTTCCTGATAGGAGGTGTATTGATATTTTAGATTCTGGTGTAATATTTGTGGTATTCTTTTTCATAGGTGGGGTTGTTATTCTTTGAGTGTTGGCAAATAGTACTGTGTTGATATGGGAGGACCATACCGAAATATAGGGGTGTGTACATATATATATATATGTAAATTATATGTAAATTATATATGTAAATTATATTGTATATGTAATTGGGTACCCATGGGCCAGTATGGAGAAAACTCCCCCGGGCCACTATTTTCCCACAATCCGCCCCTGTGCACGCCTCAAGGCGTATCTGATGCGAGGGTTGCTAGGACCCAGTAAAGAGATGCATAGGGCACATCAGTGCACACAATTCTGCGCACTCTGGCAAAAATCGGGTGATCGCCCCGATGATGATGTCACATGCTCAGGACTACTTATCCTGCCTGGAGCTGTACTTCTTGCCTTGGCAACAGGTTCTTGCTCTGTTCCTGGTCACTGTCTTGCTTGGTTCTGGGTGTAAACAAATAAGTGTGGGGGTAGCTTGCTTATTACGGCGGTTACTACCCTAAACCAATTAAGCCTGATACATCACTTTGAATGCATATACAGCGTTGCTCTCTGCTTCAACAGCAGGGGGAAATGTAGAAAACAGGATTTACATTCAGACAACATCCAACAAGGCATTGATCTGTGCAGTCTGGGTAAACAAGCATTGGGGTAACTTGCCTGATGCAGCGGTTACTACCCTTAACCATTAAGCCTTTGATGCAACGCCATCATTACTCTTTGCATCAATGACAGGGGATGGCAGGAAATTTGAATCAGTTACCAAGAAGAGCCCTGAACTTGGTGCTTGGTGAAACAGATAAGTATGGGAAAATAAGTGTGGGAGCTTGCTGGGCAGACTGGATGAGCCGATTGGTCTTTTTCTGCCGTCATTTTTATGTTTCTATCTATCTATCTACCTGCCTGCTGCTTGTCTTGATCTCAGGCTGTTCTGGATTCTGCCTGCTTGTCTTAACCTTGGACTTTCTTGGATTTTGCTTTCCCTGTTCCTGGAATTTCTATTGGACCATGTTACTTTTTAAGTGATTCACTCAGTGCTTGGCCCTGGACTCTCTCTGCCTGTGGACAAGGTAGACACCCAGACTTTCCTTTGTGGCACAGGGGTCCACAGCTCCTACACCCAGTCTGAAAGGGCTTATGGAGTGGCTGAAGGGCTACCCTCCTGGCACCAGCAAGGGCTGCCCTCCATGGGATAAGCAACATGCAATCTATCTACTCTTTGAGATCCTGCCAGGTACTTGTGATCTGGATTGGCCATCAGAACTCCTGCTTGGCCAGAATACTACCATCAGGCTGCTCGCGCACTGCCCACTAGTATCACCCCTGGAGCCCTTTTAAAAAACTGGCATCACATTGGCCACCCTCTAGTCTTCTGGTACCGTAGCTGTTTTAAGTAATAGGTTATAAATCACCCGAAATAGGTTGCAATTTCATTTTTTAGTTCCTTCAGAACTTTGGGGTGACTACCATCCAGTCCTAATGATTTGTTACTCTTTAATCTCTCAGTCTGAGTTATGTCCTCCAGTTTCACTGTGATTCCATCTAATCATTCAGAGTCATCACTATCAAAAAATGTTTCCAGTGTGAGCATGACCCCGACATATTCTTCATTAAAGACAAAGGCAAATAATTCATTTCATTTTTCTGCTATTTCCTTGTCCTCCCTGACCACCCCTTTAATCCCATCTAGTGGCCCAATTTACTCCTTCACAGAATTTTTGCTTCGAATATACTTGATAAAGTTTTTATTTATTTTTACCTGTATGGCAAGCTTCTTTCAAATTCTCTTAGCTTGCATAATTCGTTTTTTTTCATCTAATTTGCCAGTGCTTATGCTCTTCCCTATTTTCCTTATTTAGGTCTGTTTTCCATTTTTTGAATAATGATCAGCTTTAATTGCCTCATTCACCTCAATTTTAAACCTCGCCAGCAATCACTTTTTTTTCTGATCTTTTTTAATGCTCGGAATACATTTTGCCTGGGCCTTAAGGATGATAATTTTAAATCTCGTCCACACCTCCTACATATTTTTAACTTTGTTAATTGAAAGCCTTTCAGTTTTTTCTAACAAATTTCCTCATTTTATCATAATCTCCCTCTATGCACACTCAACCCTGTCAGCCATTAAGGGCTCCCCACCCTGTAAAGTTCTTCACCACAATATATGAATCAACTCAATACCAGCATACAGTAAGCTCCCAGCCCTTCCTCTTTCCTATGCACTGAAGCCCTTGCCTTCCAATAACAGCAACATAGAGGACATCAATCCTTTCAAACCTGATACTTATTGTGTCATGGGGATGTGTGAGTGAATGTGTGTGTGTATGTCTCTGTGAGTGGGGAGTGTGGGTGTGGCTCGGAGTAGAGGGTATGAGTGAATGTGCTACTGTGATTGGGGGCGTGGGAATGAGGAGAAGATGAATAGTAGAGTGGGGTGACTGTGGTACACTCTCTCCCACTCACACCTCCCATAAACTCTTGATCTCTCTAATTCCCTCTCCTTTCTCACCCCATTCCTTTCCTCTCACTACTATCTCACCTCCTCTCCACTCACTCACTCACTCTCTCTCCTTTTGCCACCTCTCCCTCCTCTCTGCACTCCCTTTTGCTCCTCTTCCTCCTTGTCACTGCCCTCCCCACTCTGCATTTTCTTCCACTCTTCATTCGTATTCCCTTTTCACCCTCTCATCCTCTTTCCTCCTCCTTTCTTCCTCACACACACTGCCTTCTCCTTCATCCCATACTCTCTTCCTTTCTACTCACCTCTCCTTCCCTTCAGACTCCTCTCCTTCCCCTTACTTCGCTGGGGCTTCATTTTCTGCTAGTGGGGAGCGGGGAACCCACCATCCTTGAAGCTCTCTGTCACTCCTTTTCCTGAGGCTGGTGGCAGGGCCAATGCAAGGGTGTTAGGTGCCCTAGGCGAACCTTCTGCCTTGAGTCCACCTGCCCGCCACATCTTGGTCCCGACCTTATTTACTAAGGGGCAGATTTTCAAAGGGTTACGCACGTAACTCCGAAAACCCACTCCTGCGCGCGCCGAGCCTATTTTGCATAGGCCTGGTGACGTGCACAAGCCCCGAGACGTGCGTGTGTCCCAGGGCTTGAAAAAATGGGCGGGGAGTGGGCAGGCCGGGGGCGGGACCGAGGCCTCCGACACAGCGGTCGTGCTGGGGGCTCGCGTGCCGGCACTCGGCCGACGCGCACAACCTACGCTTGCCTGGAGGCAGGTGCAACTTCGCCAACAAAGGTCGGGGGGGTTAGATAGGGCTGGGGGGCAGATTAGGTAGGGGACGGGAGGGGAAGGTGGGGAGGGCGGAAGGAAAGTTCCCTCCGAGGCTGCTCTGATTTCGGAGCGGCCTCGGAGGGAACAGGAAAAGCCATTGGGGCTCCCCTAGTACTCGGCGCGCGCAAGGTGCACAAGTGTGCACCCCCTTGCACCCGCTGACCCCGGATTTTATAACATGCGCACGGCTACACGCGCATGTTATAAAATCTACGCCCACGCATAGGTTTAAAAATCTGGCCCTAAGATGCCACTTGTGGCCCGCCAAGTGTTTTCTTTCCTCAGCCACGAGCAGGATGAACAGTACTTGCAGCCAGCCAATTCTGTGCTTTTCTGGGCTGTGAGCAGGATGGACATTGCTCATGGCCTGCCAAGTCTCTATTCCTCTCAGCCAAGAGTGGGATAGGCTCCGCTCGCGGCCCCACATGGTGGCTCTTCGCTGGCCCCTAATGTTGGCAACCTAGATGACCGCCTAGATCGTCTAATGGGGCACACTGGTCCTGGCTGGCAGGGAGAGGGAGAGGGCAGTGCCAGCATGCACACAGCCTAGCACTACAGCAGGATCTTCAGAATGACTGATGCAAGCTTATTATTATTAGAGATCTTTTCTCTTTGTGCCTTTTCTTATATTTTTTGCTACTAATGGACAATTACTTGCTATTAGGACACCTATGTCACCCTTTTTCATTTTGTCAAAAGAGAAATAAGAATTATTAATATATGTATCCCTAAGGGGAAATTCTCTGCTTCTTTTAAAATGAGTTTCTTGTATGAAAAACAAAACAAAATATAGATTTCAGTTTAGAATTCCCTAAGTAACCTTGCTCTCTTTGATGGGGAATTGAGGCCTTTAACAATCAGAGAGGTACAAGAGAAATCTCTTAGCAAAGTCATATATCAAAAATAATATCCAACAAGAAGAAAAGAATGAACCAGAAAATTTTGTTGTGATCCAGTTTCATAAAAGTCAAGCAACAATATACTGTACATTGAAATGTTTTACTTAAACTATTATTTAGGGTACACAAAACAAAACAATCCCCCCATCAACTTTCCAGTGCTAAAGGCTGCATCCCTATGCTTTTAAAAATGTTATTTATTTTATTCAATTTTAGACTGCATCTTTCTTTATGTGACGGGGCTTTGTCAATCACCCATATGCTCCCATGCCAAAGAGGTTAGGATTGTTCAGCTTGGAGAAGAGATGGCTGAGGGGGGATATGATAGAGATCTACAAAATCATGAAAGGACTTGAACAGGTTAATGTAAATTGGTAATTTACTCTCTCAGATAACAGAAGGACTAGGGGACACTCCATGAAGTTAGCAAATAGGTCATTTAAAACAAATCAGAGAAAATTCATTTTCAGTCAATGCATAGTAAAGCTCTGGAATTCATTGCCAGAGGATGTGATTACAGCAGTTAGTGTAATGGGTTTAAAAAAGGTTTGGATTATTTTCTAGAGGAAAAATCCATAAACTGCTATTAATCAATAAAGAATAGTAGCTTGGGATCTATTTAGGGGCGGATTTTCAGAGCCTGGATTTAGGCGGATTTAGGCGAGCAGGGCCCTGCGCGCCAGTGCGCCTATGTTCAATAGGCCTACCGGCGCGCGCAGACCCCGGGACTCACGTAAGTCCCAGGGTTTGGCGAGGGGGCGTGTCGGGGGCATGTCGGGGGGCGGGCCCAGTCGGCGTGGTGTTTTGGGGGCGTGTTGGCAGTGTTTTGGGGGCGGGCCCGGGAGTGTGGTTATGGCCCGGGGCGGTCCGGGGGGCATGGCCGCGCCCTCCGTACCCGCCCCCAGGTTGCGTCCCGGCGTGCTAGCGGCCCACTGGCACGCGGGGATTTACGTCTCCCTCCGGGGGGCGTAAATCCCCCGACAAAGGTAAGGGGGGGGTTTAGACAGGGCCGGGCGGGTGGGTTAGGTAGGGGAAGGGAGGGGAGGGTGAGGGGAGGGCAAAAGAAAGTTCCCTCCGAGGCCGCTCCGAATTCGGAGCGGCCTCGGAGGGAACGGGGGTAGGCTGCGCGGCTCGGTGCGCGCCGGCTATACAGAATCGATAGCCTTGCGCGCGCCGATCCAGGATTTTAGCGGCTACGCGCGTATCTACTAAAATCCCGCGTACTTTTGCTTGCGCCTGATGCGCCAGCAAAAGTACGCCAATTCGCGCGGTTTGAAAATCTACCCCTTAATGTTTGGGTACTTGCCAGATATTTGTGACATGGATTGGCCACTGTTGGATACAGAATGCTGGGCTTGATGGACCCTTGGTCTGACCCAGTATGGTATATCTTATGTTTTTATGTACATGTATATTTTCCAGCATGGGCAATAAGAGGGGTTTTTAATATCTAGGATTCCTCCCTTGCCATAACCCCCACCTTTCTGGGGGAGGCTTGTGTAGGATATAAAAATCCTTATGAGCATGCAAAATCTTCAATCGGTTAGGTGAATGAAAAGAGGAAGAAGATTGGAGAAGCTAAGGATTATCCCTGGATCTTAAGCAAGACATTAAGAACATGCCATACTGGGTCAGACCAAGGGTCCAACAAGCCCAGCATCCTGTTTCCAACAGTGGCCAATCCAGGCCATAAGAACTTGGCAAGTACCCAAAAACTAAGTCTATTCCATGTTACCGTTGCTAGTAATAGAAAATAGCCACTGCTAAGTCAGCTTAATTAATAGCAGGTAGTGGACTTCTCCTCCAAGAACTTATCCAATCCTTTTTTAAACACAGCTATACTAATTGCACTAACCACATCCTCTGGCAACAAATTCCAGAGTTTAATTTTGCGTTGAGTAAAAAAGAACTTTCTCCAATTAGTTTTAAATGTGCCACATGCTAACTTCATGGAGTGCCCCCCTAGTCTTTCTATTATCCGAAAGAGTAAATAACCGAGTCACATCTACCTGTTCTAGACCTCTCATGATTTTAAACACCTCTATCATATCCCCCTCAGCCGTCTCTTCTCCAATCTGAAAAGTCCTAACCTCTTTAGTCTTTCCACATAGGGGAGCTGTTCCATTCCCCTTATCATTTTGGTAGCCCTTCTCTGTACCTTCTCCATCGCAATTATATCTTTTTTGAGATGCGGCGACCAGAATTGTACACAGTATTCAAGTTGCGGTCTAACCATGGAGCGATACAGAGGCATTATGACATTTTCCGTTTTATTCACCATTCCCTTTCTAATAATTCCCAACATTCTGTTTGCTTTTTTGACTGCCGCAGCACACTGAGCTGACAATTTCAATGTGTTATCCACTATGACGCCTAGATCTCTTTCTTGGGTTGTAGCACCTAATATGTAACCTAACATTATGTAACTATAGCATGGGTTATTTTTCCCTATATGCATCACCTTGCACTTATCTACATTAAATTTCATCTGCCATTTTGATACCCAATTTTCCAGTCTTACAAGGTCCTCCTGCAATTTATCACAATCTGCTTGTGATTTAACTACTCTGAACAATTTTGTATCATTTGCAAATTTGATTATCTCACTCGTCATATTTCTTTCCAGATCATTTATAAATATATTGAAAAGTCTTCCCCAACACATAAGGGATTTCTACCCATAAAGATTCAATTTTGCATTTAAGAACATAAGAAACTGCCATGCTGGGTCAGACCAAGGGTTCATCAAGCCCAGCATCCTGTTTCCAACAGAGGCCAAAACCAGGCCACAAGAACCTGGCAATTACCCAAACATTAAGAAGAACCCATGCTACTGATGCAATTAATAGCAGTGGCTAATCCCTAAGTATAATTGATTAATAGCCATTAATGGACTTCTCCTCCAAGAACTTATCCAAACCTTTTTTGAACCCAGCTACACTAACTGCACTAACCACCTCATCTGGCAACAAATTCCAGAGCTTTATTGTGCGTTGAGTGAAAAATAATTTTCTCCGATTAGTCTTAAATGTGTTACTTGCTAACTTCATGGAATGCCCCCTAGTCCTTCTATTATTTGAAAGTGTAAATAACCATAAGAACATAAGAAAATGCCATACTGGGTCAGACCAAGTGTGGGAATTATGAGCTTTGCCAGCAAGCCATTTCAGGGTTTTACACTATCTTCCTTTCTCCCTGGCCTTGCACTGAATAAAAGCATCACTTGTACTTAAGCCTCTCTGCTTAGGAAAGGATACCTGACTGTCATGTATTTCTCTAGCTTATAAGTAATCCTGATTGCCTGAAATAGGGATGTGAATCGTGTCCTCGATCGTCTTAACGATCGATTTCGGCTGGGAGGGGGAGGGAATCGTATTGTTGCCGTTTGGGGGGGTAAAATATCGTGAAAAATCGTGAAAAATCGTTAAAAAATCGAAAAACCGGCACATTAAAACCCCCTAAAACCCACCCCCAACCCTTTAAATTAAATCCCCCACCCCCAAATAACTTAAATAACCTGCGGGTCCAGCGGCGGTCCGGAACGGCAGCGGTCCGGAACGGGCTCCTGCATCTTGTCGTCTTCGGCCGGCGCCATTTTCCAAAATGGCGCCGAAAAATGGCGGCGGCCATAGACGAAAAAGATTGGACGGCAGGAGGTCCTTCCGGACCCCCGCTGGACTTTTGGCAAGTCTCGTGGGGGTCAGGAGGCCCCCCACAAGCTGGCCAAAAGTTCCTGGAGGTCCAGCGGGGGTCAGGGAGCGATTTCCCGCCGCGAATCGTTTTCGTACGGAAAATGGCGCCGGCAGGAGATCGACTGCAGGAGGTCGTTCAGCGAGGCGCCGGAACCCTCGCTGAACGACCTCCTGCAGTCGATCTCCTGCCGGCGCCATTTTCCGTACGGAAAATGGCGCCGGCCATACGCGTATGGCCGGCGCCATTTTCCGTACGAAAACGATTCGCGGCGGGAAATCGCTCCCTGACCCCCGCTGGACCTCCAGGAACTTTTGGCCAGCTTGTGGGGGGCCTCCTGACCCCCACGAGACTTGCCAAAATTCCAGCGGGGGTCCGGAAGGACCTCCTGCCGTCCAATCTTTTTCGTCTATGGCCGCCGCCATTTTTCGGCGCCATTTTGGAAAATGGCGCCGGCCGAAGACGACAAGATGCAGGAGCAGGAGCCCGTTCCGGACCGCTGCCGTTCCGGACCGCCGCTGGACCCGCAGGTTATTTAAGTTATTTGGGGGGGGTTCGGGAGGGTGGGGGATTTAATTTAAAGGGTCGGGGGTGGGTTTTAGGGGGTTTTAGTGTGCCGGCTCACGATTCTAACGATTTATAACGATAAATCGTTAGAATCTGTATTGTATTGTGTTCCATAACGGTTTAAGACGATATTAAAATTATCGGACGATAATTTTAATCGTCCTAAAACGATTCACATCCCTAGCCTGAAATAAGGGCTGGGTGTTCCCTAGTCAGAGGCAGGACAAAGTCAGGAGGTATAGATTTCAGCAGCCAATGAAATGATCCGTATACACCCCCTGAACCAAGCCAATGGTGTAATGACTCGTCTGTTGCTATGGGGAAAGTAGCCAATCATGTAATGACACATCATCTGCCTTTGTATGAATGTACAATAAAAGAGGGCCCTGAGGTGTGCTCAGTCCTTTTTCCCTGCCTGCCATGAAAGCTGCCTGATGCGTATTCATTGCCTCCATATTCTATATCTGGTGACCGCGCCGTGATGCTCCCTGCTCACTCGGCTGGAACAGCCTAGGTAGCTACCGAAGCAGCAGAATTTTGCTCCCTAATCGTAAGTAATTTTTCAGCAAATCTGCTCCCAACAATCGTGAGTATGGGGGGAAATCTGTCAGCTAAGCAGACGTGTCATGCAAGAAAGCTGCAGAAAATAATCAAGAATCATTATTTCATCACCAGGGGGGAAATAGCACAAGTCAGAATAGGGGATTTAGAAGAATTGATAAGTGAAATACCGTATTTTTCGCTCCATAAGACGCACCTGACCATAAGACGCACCTAGGATTCAGAGGGGGAAAATTAAAAAAAAAAAAATTGTGCTAAACCGGCTCTGCGTCTGGGCGTCTTATGGAGCAAATTAGGGGAGTGCATAGTTTTTTTTTTTCTCCCCATTTTGTTTTCGGGTCTGGGGAGGGCCATTTCGGTCCACTCCCCAGATCAGAAAATTTTTCTTTCTGTGGGAACCCCCAAAACCCCCCCCCCCCATCCCAACCCTTTAAATTAACAACCTCCACCCCCCTGACCCCCCCAAGACCTGCCGAATTAATTTCCTGCAACCCCCCACCCTCCTGACCCCCCCAAGACCTGCCGAATTAATTTCCTGCAACCCCCCACCCTCCTGACCCCCCCAAGACCTGCCAAACATCCCTGGTGGTCCAGCGGGGGTCCAGGAGCGGTCCGGGAACGATCTCCTGGGCGTGAGCCATCGGCTGCCAGTAAACAAAATGGCGCCGACGGCCCTATGCCCTCACTATGTCACTGAGACCGACCAATAGCAGCGATCGGTCTCAGTGACATAGTGAGGGCATAGGGCCGTCGGCTGCCAGTAAACAAAATGGCGCCGACGGGCCTATGCCCTCACTATGTCACTGAGACCGACCAATAGCAGCGGTCGGTCTCAGTGACATAGTGAGGGCATAGGGCCTTCGGCGCCATTTTGTTTACTGGCAGCCGACGGCCCACGCCCAGGAGATCATTCCCGGACCCCCGCTGGACCACCAGGGACGTTTGGCAGGTCTTGGGGGGGTCAGGAGGGTGGGGGGTTGCAGGAAATTAATTTGTCAGGTCTTGGGGGGGGGGGGTTGTAGGAAATTAAGTCGGCAGGTCTTGGGGGAGTCGGGGGGGGGGGGGTGTTTGTTAGATTTTTGTTTGGTTTTTTTTTTATATTCGCTCCATAAGACGCACATACATTTTCCCCCCACCTTTGGGGGAAAAAAAGTGCGTCTTATGGAGCGAAAAATACGGTAGCTTGCCGCTGCCCATGGTATTCAATAGAGGCTGGAACTCTGAATATCCAGGACTGAATTTTAATAGGCAATAGTCTTCATACAGCTCCAAGAGCTCCCATAAAGCTATTATTAATATGGCAAAAATGTACAGAGGCCATAGAACACATAGAAAAAAAAAGTTTCAAGACAGCATTTCCAAACCATGTGCTTTTAGAAGCAGGCAGACTCAATCAGAATACCCTTCCCCCATCTTATGCTCAATCTCCCTCAGAGACAGCAAATTCTTTGTGTCTCTCCATACCCACACCCAAGCCCATTCACACTTCTCCGCCTTCTTTAGAAAAGCAGTCCTTGAGCACAATTGAACCACAACCTGGCCTGGGTGGGGTGATTAGCATTGAATTTCAGCAGAAACAGCAGAAAAAAAACTTTACAGGAAAAGAATTAGAAGGACTTCAAGCCTTTCTCATCACAGAAAAGACCCATGAACTAAGGGGGACAGAATATGAAATAGAGCATCTGGGGACACACACTCACAAGGCACCATCCCCTACCATGGCTCCTGTGGCTTTCTCTGCATCCACCTCAGAGAAAAGGCCCCAGGAAACTGAAAACACTGAGGTCAGAAAAACTAGCCTCCCTCCATCTTGCCTGCAAGCCCTTCCCCCACCAATCACCAACTCCCTGTACCCTCATTTGCCATTGCCTGAGACAGTCATTAATTCTGCATCACCAATTTGTCCAGGTAAATTACCATCTCAAACCGCTGCTCCCGGTAACAATTTATGTGCCACGGTCAGCATGGAGTTTCACTTAGAACATGGAAATCTCACAAGGGATGAATTATTGGAAGGGATTCAAGCCTTTCCCATTACAGAAAGGAACAAAGAACTAGGTGGGGCAGCAATAGAGTTGAGTGCCGCCCGGAGTGCCATGAGCAGTGGCTATGCCCCCAGGTCTTCAAAGAAATCAGCATATAAGACCTTGGGCCAGGCAGCTGCACTCCTGCATTACAAGCAAAGAAAATATCAATATGAAAAAATGATTTAATTAGACTCCTGCGTTACAAGCAAAGAAAAAATCACTATGAAAAAAAATGATTTAATTATACACTTCAATGACCTATTGCAGACCAGATTAAACAGAGTAATTGAACAAACAGGACAGATTTGGAAAAAATGGTTTCTCTTAGTCTTTGAATTCAGTTACAAAAAATCTGCATACTTTGAGAGTATTTCCCCCACAGAAAGTGTATGCAGAGCCTTATGTTAAAACTGTACTGAAATTTGAACAATATACTGTGTAAATTTCATGTGAAATGTTCACTTTTTGCAAAGTTAATTTGGCTCACATTTAAAATGACTCCATTTCTCTGAGATTTAAGTTTATAGCTTGTATTGCCAGCGCACAGAACTTGTATTCTTATTGTAATTTTCCCTATAGGAGAAAAATAGTATCTGTCTGCAAGAAATCAGCAAGTCCACAAGAAATCAGCAAATCCTTGCCAGCCATTGTCTCTGGATGATGCAATCTAGATTGTTAAACAATACTGTCTTTCAGTTCCTATTGACTGAAGGATTAATTCGTTGGGTGGAGTTCTCTGCTCTGTTTCTTTTCTTTTGAGAAACCCTGTTCCTCCCCCTCTTACTAACTCTTGATTGCTACTCATGGGGGGAGGAAGAACTTTTGAAAAGAAAAAACTGGACTTAGTACTGCAGTTTCTCTCCCTAGTTTATAACTTTGAGATACATTTCTTGATACATTTCTTTAAAACTGTGCTTGCAGCTTTCAAAGGGGGTCACGAGACAGATCAGATCTCCTGCTGATCCAAATCTTTTCCCTCAACCTTCAATGCATTCCTACACTAGCCCTTCATCTTTCTGTTGTTAATCCTTTTAATACTTTCAAACTTCTTTAATACTGAACTGAGATTACTGAACAGTGTGTTTAATTTCCTATTCTAATAATTATATGAAGAAATTCTATTCTGATATTCCACATTGAAAGTAAGCTCAGAGTATTATTGATTGCAACCTGGAACAATAGTTGCAAGCTATAAAGTAATGATGGTGTCTCCACTAGGAGGCGCTATGCTATTCTACCAGTTATATTATATTATTATTTTAATAATTCTGTTGTATAATAGTTTTTATTTTTCAGATCTGCGGTCCTCATATCTTAAGGAAACTTCAGTTTTATTTTCTTTTTCACAAATTTTATACAGCATTCTGAACCTTAAAATATTTATTGACAGAGGTTGCTACATATAAAGCAATCCCTCCCAAACCTTTTCTTGCAAATCCAAATTGATTTTATTAAATTGAATGATAGAATTGATTCTCCAAAGTTAAAAAAGTAAAAACTTCACTTTAATCCTTACCTTAGTAAATTTTTTTGCTGTATGCCAGTTTTTAATATTTTCCAGATTGACAGCCTTCCTGCCATGAGGAGATGTGAAGATGAACACTTTGCAGTTTATTTTAACATTTTTCAAACATTTTTCTAACACCTTTTGACTTTTGATTTTTGATCCTTGATCTAATTTTGTTTTTGATACCTTTTTGATACGAGATTTTTAGCTCATATTATGTGTTATCTGTTGTCTGTCCTGATGTCAAGAAGACTATGAATGAGCATTTGCAGGATGGATGAATATGTGTCAGTTTTGTGTAAATGAATATTTGCAGGATGAATGAATATGTGTCAGTCTTGTGTAACATATGTTTAATGTAATGTCTGACATACTTGTCATTTGTGATTCAGCTTACTGCAAATGACTTTTCCTTTAAATGATTAATTTACATTTATTGCTATTTTACTGAATGAAAATTGATCACTGCATAAAAACTTTCTTGATAATGGGGTTACCCTCTGTTCTGAAAACTAATAATGGCTCTATTTACTGCAGCCATTCCTTTGCATGAATTTTGTCAATAATTGAACATTAAATACATATTTGGCATCCCCTACAACACCACAGGGCAAGCCATTGTGGAGAGAGCCAATCTTACTCTTAAGAGCTCTTGACAAAACAAAAACAAAAAGGAGGGAATGCCCCTGGACTTTCCCCTAAGAAGGACTGGCTGAACAAGAACAAAGTATTGTTTACTTTAAATCATCTAAACATATCACATTTAAGACCACAGCCACGAGTAATCATTATGGAACTAGGGTTAGTCACCCACAGCCATCAGTTTTGTATAGAATATTTAATGTCTGGTACGGTCCCGTTCCCTTAAAATGGGGAATGAGGATATGTTTCTCTGCTTGCTTCCACAGGTATATCAAGCCGTGAAAAGATGGAAAGGTGTCCAGGTCTACAGGACCCGATCACCAACTTCTCCCTGAGCCTCCACAGCCCTCAGAAGGACAGAGACCGGACTCCTCGCAAAAAGCAGCACCACATGACCTGGGGACAGATCAAGGCCCTATCCAACCAATCTGCACAACTCTTAGAACAGCAAGGCCTTGAGAAAACTCCAGAGAACTTATTAGCCGCCTTTTCTTGCCTGAATGCCAACTCATTAACAATTGTGTTCTGCACCCTCCTCCTTTGCCTTATTTCTCCAGCTATGGCGATTTCAGAACAAGGACTCTGACAGGACAACATGTACATCCTCGATGCACAGAACTTTTCACACCTGTTGAATCGAACAGACTGTTGGATCTGCACACACATGCCAACCCATGGCCACGGAGAACTACTGATGCATGCTGTACCATTTAACCTTACAGTATGGACTAATTATCCTTTACAGAGAGGTGTTTTCATTAACTCTCCAGTTAATAATACCATACTACACATCGGCAGCTGTATTCAAGAGACTGCCGCTCTTTGTTGGGACTATGATACAGGGGATGGGAAGGGGCTTCGGATGGGAAAATATCCATAGTGTAGCCGAACCATTGTATTAGAAGAAGTCATGATCAGGTCGTACTCTAATGTAACAGCATACCCTGAATTCCAAGAAAATATCACAGAATACTTGCATAGTTATACCACATATATGTGCAATTGGCAGATTTCAGGATGTGCAGTGGGAGACCCAAGCAGGTGCAGAAAGTATAGAGGGGACGAAGGATTTACCCTTTGTAGTTATATAACCCAAATGATATGAATTTCAGAGACTTACACATCCTAGCTAACTGGACGACTGCCCTATTCAATCAGACAGTCCATGCATTAAAACTACTCACAACAGAAGTCTCTCAGATTAGAGAAGTAGCAATACAGAACCACTATACCTTGGACACTATTTTAGCCTTAAAGGGTGGTGTTTGTGCATTAATTGGATCTCATTGCTCTGTGTATATATCAGACTATAAAGCAAACCTCACACATACCATAGAGCAGATAGAAACCATGGTTGCTGATGCACCACTTTCAGGCAGAATACCAACTTCTCCATGGGACTGGCTATGGTCCTGGCTCCCTGATATTTCTGGTCTCAAAAGGGTGATTTCTATTATAATGACCATAATTGTCTTAATTATCTGCCTGTGATGCTGTATTCAGTGCATACCTAACCTCATATCCATACTGAAACCTTGCTTTCAGCCCGGATACAAAGATGTCTTGTAAGATGCCTAATAGGGAATCCTGAGCCCTGCAGCCATTGGCACACCAGGCTGCACCAGCTCTGGGTGATATGGAGATTCAGGAGCTCATCGGTGGCTGGCACACCATGCCGACTCAGCTTTTTTCCCTCCATATCCCCCTTCTCCTATTTCCAGCCCATACCAAGACATAACAGATTTCAGTAAGGGTCTAAAGCTTTATTTGAGCTGCCTAAACAAAAACAGAAAGGGTGAGATGTGGGAATTATGAGCTTTGCCAGCAAGCCATTTCAGGGTTTTACACTATCTTCCCTTCTCCCTGGCCTTGCACTGAATAAAAGCATCACTTGTGCTTAAGCCTCTCTGCCTAGGAAAGGATACCTGACTGTCATGTATTTCTCTAGCTTATAATTAATCCTGATTGCCTGAAATAAGGGCTGGGTGTTCCCTAGTCAGAGGCAGGACAAAGTCAGGAGGTATAGATTTCAGCAGCCAATGAAATGATCCGTATACACCCCCTGAACCAAGCCAATGGTGTAATGACTCGTCTGTTGCTATGGGGAAAGTAGCCAATCATGTAATGACACATCATCTGCCTTTGTATGAATGTACAATAAAAGAGGGCCCTGAGGTGTGCTCAGTCCTTTTTCCCTGCCTGCCATGAAAGCTGCCTGATGCGTATTCATTGCCTCCATATTCTACACCAAGGGTCCATCAAGCCCAGCATCCTGTTTCCAACAGTGGCCAATCCAGGCCAAAAGAACCTGGTAAGTACCCAAAAACTAAGTCTATTCCATGTTACCATTGTTAATGGCAGTGGCTATTCTCTAAGTGAACTTAATAGCAGGTAATGGACTTCTCCTCCAAGAACTTATCCAATCATTTTTTAAACACAGCTATACTAACTGCACTAACCACATCCTCTGGCAACAAATTCCAGAGTTTAATTGTGCGTTGAGTAAAAAAGAACTTTCTCCGATTAGTTTTAAATGTGCCCCATGCTAACTTCATGGCGTGCTCCCTAGTCTTTCTACTATCCAAAAGAGTAAATAACTGATTCACATCTACCCGTTCTAGACCTCTCATGATTTTAAACATCTCTATCATATCCCCCCCTCAGTCATCTCTTCTCCAAGCTGAAAAGTCCTAGCCTCTTTAGTCTTTCCTCATAGGGGAGCTGTTCCATTCCCCTTATCATTTTGGTTGCCCTTCTCTGTACCTTCTCCATCGCAATTATATCTTTTTTGTGATGTGGTGACCAGAATTGTACACAGTATTCAAGGTGCGGTCTCACCATGGAGTGATACAGAGGCATTATGACATTTTCCGTTTTATTCACCATTCCCTTTCTAATAATTCCCAACTTTCTGTTTGCTTTTTTGAATGCCGCAGCACACTGAACCGACGATTTCAATGTGTTATCCACTATGACACCTAGATCTCTTTCTTGGGTTGTAGCACCTAATATGGAACCCATCATTGTGTAATTATAGCATGGGTTATTTTTCCCTATATGCATCACCTTGCACTTATCCACATTAAATTTCATCTGCCATTTGGATGCCCAATTTTCCAGTCTCACAAGGTCTTCCTGCAATTTATCACAATCTGCTTGTGATTTAACTACTCTGAACAATTTTGTGTCATCTGCAAATTTGATTATCTCACTCGTCGTATTTCTTTCCAGATCATTTATAAATATATTGAAAAGTAAGGGTCCCAATACAGATCCCTGAGGCACTCCACTGTCCACTCCCTTCCACTGAGAAAATTGTCCATTTAATCCTACTCTCTGTTTCCTGTTTCACATCTACTCGTTCAAGACCTCTCATGACCTTAAAGACCTCTATCATATCCCCCCTCAGTCGTCTCTTCTCCAAGCTGAACAGCCCTAACCTCTTCAGCCTTTCCTCATAGGGGAGCTCATTTAGTCTCATGCAGGAAGTTTATCCTCTTGGACTCTATGCCATCCTGGACATAAAGCGCCACACCGCCTCCCGGGTGCTCCTCTCTGTTATTGCGATATAATTTGTACCCCGGTATAGCACTGTCCCATTGGTGATCATCCTTCCACCATGTCTCTGAGATGCCAATTAAGTCTATGTCATCATTCACTGCTATATATTCTAATTCTCTCATCTTACTTCTTAGACTTCTGGCATTAGTATACAAACATTTCAAAGTTTGTTTGTATTTTCATTCTGCTTTTTAATTGATAGGGATAAGTTAGAATTTTTTAGCTCAGGTGAGTTTTTAGTTACAGACACTTGGACTACTTTTCTAATTATTGGAACCTCACTGTCAGGATGCCCTAATTCTAATGCATCATTAGTATCCTTTGAAGATACCTCTCTCCGAACCATGCACTGCTGAGCGACTGTCGGCTTTCCCCTTTGTTCTAGTTTAAAAGCTGCTCTACCTCTTTTTTAAAGGTTAGCACCAGCAGTCTGATTCCACCCTGGTTAAGGTGGAGCCCATCCCTTCGGAAGAGACTCCCCCTTCCCCAAAAGGTTCCCCAGTTCCTAACAAAACTGAATCCCTCTTCCTTGCACCATCGTCTCATCCACGCATTGAGACTCCGGAGCTCTGCCTGCCTCTGGTGACCTGCGCGTGTAAAAGGGAGCATTTCAGAGAATGCTATCCTGGAGGTTCTGGATTTAAGCTTTCTACCTAAGAGCCTAAATTTGGCTTCCAGAACCTCTCTCCCACATTTTCCTATGTCATTGGTGCCCACATGTACCACGACAGCCGGCTCCTCCCCAGCACTATCTAAAATCCTATCTAGGTGACGCGTGAGGTCTGCCACCTTCGCACTAGGAAGGCATGTTACCAGGCAATCCTCATGCCCACCAGCCACCCAGCTATCTACATTCCTAATAATTGAATCACCAACTATGACGGCCGACCTAACCCTTCCCTCTTGGGCAGTAGGCCTTGGATATTGAAGAGAAGTAGGAGTTTGACAGTTGGATCTTTTTCCTCAACCCTGGAGATTTGGATCTACAATTAGGATTTTTTGGATTCTTGAGTAAAAAGATTTTTAGATATAGATTTCTCAGTCTGGAAGGAAGGGCATCCCCTCTGGATTCTGAAAGTCTGAGTCCAGAGAGATCTTTTTGCCAGAGCAAAGAAGAAGCAAGGGTGAGAAGAAGTTGTTGGACTCTTGCACTAAAGACATCATGAGACCTGAATTTTTGAGGCAGAGTAGTAAACTGGTTTCATTATAGATGATGCCTAGTATAATGGTCATTTACAAATATAAGTATCTTTAATTTCCCAAGATATTTATGAGGTGAGGTGGCTTACCCTTTTTCATTGATATTTTTACCACTGCTCCTCATGAGAAATGTGGATGCTCGCAGAGATTTGTTGATTACCTTTTTAGATCTGTCAGAACCATTTTTTGACTTGGAGTTTACAAATACATTTTTTGTTTGTATGATTTCTCTTTTTTTTGGTAATTGAAATCTCCCTTTATTACTGCACTGCCAAATTGGTTAGCTTCCCTGTTTTCTCTTAGCATTTCAACATCTGTCTGATCATTTTGGCCAAGTGGATGGTAGTATACTCCTATCACTATACTCTTACCCAACTCTTATGGATAGAAATCCCCAACACACTTGGGATTTCTATCCATATAGATTCTACTGAGCATTTAGTCTCTTGTATGATCTTTATCCTGTTGGACTCTATACCCTCCCAGACATAAAGTGCTACCCCCCCCCCCCCCCCCCCCCCCCACCAAGTTGATCCTCCCCATCATTGTGATACAATTTTTACCCTGATATTGCACTGTCCCATTGGTTATCCTTCTTCCATCAGGTCTCTGAAATACCAATTATGTCTATCTCATCATTCACTGATTTACACTCTAACTCTCCAATCTTACTTTTTAGATTTCTGGCATTGGCATACAGATATTTCAAAGTGTATTTCTTGTTTGTATTAACAACCTGCTTGTCAATGGATAGGGATAATTTGAAATACTTTAGCTCAGGTGAGTTTTTATTTATAGGCACATGGACTACTTTTGCTTTTATTGGAACCTCTCTGTTGGGATGTCCTAACTTTCCTGTTTCATTAGTATCCTTCAAAGATACATTCCTCCAAACCATGCACTGCTGATTGACTGTCAGCTTTCCCCCATGTTCTAGTTTAAAAGCTGCTCTATCTCCTTTTTAAAAATTAGCACTAGAAGCCTGGTTACACTCTGGTTAAGGTGGAACCTGTCCTTTTGGAAAAGTCTCCCCCTTCCCCAAAAGTTTGTCCAGTTCCTTACAAAACTGAATCCTTCTTCCCTGCACCATTGTCTCATCCATGCATTGAGACTCTAGAGCTCTGCCTGCCTCTGGGGACCTGCTAGTGGAACAGGGAACATTTCAGAGAATGCCATCCTGGAGGTTCTGGATTTCAGCTTTCTACCTAAAATCCTAAATTTGAATTCCAGAACCTCCCTCCCACATTTTCCTATGTCGTTGGTGCCCACATGTACCACGACAGCTGGCTCCTCCCCAGCACTGTCTATAATCCTATCTAGGTGACACGTGAGGTCCACTACCTTCACACCAGGCAGGCAAGTTGCCAGGAGGTCCTCACGTCCATCAGCCACCCAGCTATCTACAGTTGTAATAATTGAATCACCAACTATGATGGCCAATCTAACTCTTCGCTCCTGGGCAGTAGCCCTGGGAGACTTGTCCTCAGTGGAAGAGGACAATACATCACATGGACAGCAGGGTGATGCTCTCTAACTGGGAGACTTTTCTGATCCAAGGCAGCACCGGGGCTGCCAGACTGGATTAGGGATTTGGCTACTATGTCCCTGAAGGTCTCATCAATGTACCTCTCTGACTGCCTCAGCTCCTCCAGGTCTGTCACTCTAGCATCCAGAGATCGGACTCATTCTCTGAGAACCAGGAGCTCTTTGTACTGGGTACATAAATACAATTTCTCACTGGCGGGTAAAATATCATACATGTGACACTCCATGCAAAAGACTGGAAAACCCCCTTTTGCTACTGGACTGCTGCCTTCATCTTAATTTTGTTGAGTCCCTAGTTATGTTTAGGTTGCTAAGGGAGATGGGATTAGAGTACTTTAAATTTATAGGTATATTTCCTAATTAATCTGCTAGTGACCTACAAGGGGATGATTACATTCTGAATAAGGGCTGGTGCAAAAGTATGATTTAGGTAAGAGCCTGATTGATTTTTAATGAGCAAGTGTCTCTTGCCTAAAAATCAAGGGTTGAGCTAGGGGTGAGTGAGAGGGAAAGATAGGCACTAGAATTTACTTCCTCTGGCTTGCTTATTATCTCAGACACACACAAACTCTAAAGAATGTATTCCACTATTTCACCTCGCTCCAAACTTTTTTAAGTCCTAAGATTTCCCAAAGCGATACTTACCAATTCTCTTCAAACACCATTAAGTTGATCTTCACTCAAAGGATTGAGAGGTTTGAGATTTGTGTGCCTAATGGCATGTGCTTCCAGTCCTCTTCTACTGTAAAGGGTGCGGTTTCTGGAAGCTGGGGCTGTGGAGTTTGAAGCCTGGATCACTCACTGTGACCTCTGGAGTCCTCTCCCGGGGGATGCTGGGAACAGTATACAGATGAGCCTTCCTGTCTTCTTCTACTGCAGGTATTGCCAGAATAATAAACATATTGCAGGATATCTTAAAGAAAAAGTACCCTCAATACCCATAGTACCATCTCTAAGCTGAAGGAAAGCTTTCCTCCTCACCTGAGTCTGCTTACAAACATCAGGAAAGACCCAAACCTTATGACCCATGAATATATATTGTCTGTAGCAAAAAAAATAAGATTTTACTCCCCCTCAGAAGAACAAGAAACCAGTAAAGTGGCCTGGTCTTCAAAAAGATCTGTGGAATGCTATGAAAAATCTGTCAAATTCAATCCAGCATTTAAAGCTGATTCACCAGTCTCCTCTCAAACTCCTACTCTTAAAAGGCAAATAATACATTATAGTTACTGAGGGGAGGGAATCATATGAGATCCCTAACCCCTCCTTAAAGTATTTTTTTTTAATAATTCTGAGGGAGATAGGAGAGGAGACCTAGAAAAGTTGAGAAAATGCAAGTTTAATGCTCTACTTTTATTTTCCAAAATCTCAAGCCTCCTATGTGTTGACGGATTATCCTTAATAGAAGCCACCTTAAAGACTTTAAGACTCTAAACTTTCAATTCTCTGGTCTTGACTGATAGAAATTGATTGCATGTCCCTTAGTGGCATCCAAAGAGAAAGAAAAGTCAGACAGATGTTTACCAACAATCTTCTCAAGATCAATTATAGCTTTCCACACATTTTCTAAAGTTGGTTTAGTCAGACTAGACTTCCAAGGGACTTTTGGACCAGAAGAAGGAATTTGTACATGTTTTTAAACTCTTGATGCTTTAGCATATCATTTGCTTACTGCATTGGAAGTTAAAAAAAATAACCTTGGTGTTAAAAATGTGCACTCAAAAGAAGCGAACATTTTGATTATTGCATCAGCCTGATAGCCATTACAGTAATGGATTTCGGGTTGCCTTCCTAATATGTTATGCATTTGTTTGACTGTAGTCTGCTGTTTTATAGTGACATATTGTGAGGTGAATTTAATTAGTGGGGGAAGAATGCAGAGAGTTCTACTGAGTTTCTACTAAAAGGAGCATACCAAATAACTAAATGGATTAGGAAAAGAGTCGATTTTAGTTGGACTATAGCTCCCCCATGTAGGAAAATTTATTGGTGGTTACCTGACTTTAAATCAAAACCCATGGCACCATTTTGTAGATGTGAATCTTGAGTTGCCCTTTTCAGGGACAGCATGCTATCATGCTTGCTCCTCACTTTTGTTTTGTTTTTGGAAAAGGACTTTTAGGTTTCTTGGAAAGAAACTTGGGGTATGGATTAGAAGAAAAGGTGCCTTTCTCCAATGTTACTGATTCCAGCTTTTTACCCTTTTGCTTGGAGGTTACCTTTTGGCAGCAGCATGGCACTAAAGATACATTTTTGGACTCTCATCTAGATAAAAGAGTAAAAAAAAAAAGAAAGAAATTGAGAAGGATCAGCAGAACTAAACAAAAAGAAATCAAAAGAAGAAGGAGAATAAAAGATAAAGAAATCATTCTGAAACTATTTTAATGCATGGCCAAGATTTTAATTTCTAAAATCTTTTAAGAAAATGGAAAATATGGTTCAAGAGATTACACAGTGTCACCGGTATAAATAAGGTATTTTTCAGGAAGGGCTGGGGATGGGGCATGCTGTGTGCTGAAAATCTCCCTAATAAAATTTCCTCCTCTTTGCCAACTCTGCAGCAGCCACATGTATAAGTTGTGATGTTTTTTTCACCTGCAAACTAGTTTGCATAGGCAACTCTGAGAAATCATTTTTACACTGACTTCTCACTAAGGGCCAGATTCATTAAGAACTTTCTCCCATTTTGTGTCTATGGGAAAAACTCTAACAAGTAGATTTTAAAAGGCCCGTGCATGTAAAATCAGGGAGATACGCACATGGCCAGGCCTTACGTGTGCCGTAAAAAAGACCCAGCTACATGCGTATCCCCTGATATGTGCAGAAGTTCTGGGCCTGAAGAAAGGGGCAGGGCGGAGGGGCGTGGTGAAGAGGGAAGAAGGATAGGATTAGGGTTAAGGCCCGATCGCATCGCTGCGCGATTCTTTTAAAATCTCCCCCCCCCCCCCACCCCCACACCGCATGTGGAGGAGGCCACCCGCCTGCACATGCGCGTGCGGACTTTAAAATCCAGCACGCATGTGCGCACGTGAATCCCATTTTATAAAATGCATGCGCCGATGCGTGCATGTTATAAAATAGTCGCGTCCATGTGCGGGCGCCGGGAACCGTGTGCACATGGTCGCGCGTGTGAGCCTTTTAAAATCTAGCTTTTAGTGAATCAGGAATGAAGGTACATAATCATCATTCATTAAAAAATTACTGAATTCATATGGGACAAGAAGAAAATTAACCCCCAAATAAATCCCTGTGTTTCTGAACTGGGAGACACTTTCTTGCAAAAGGGGACATTAATGGGCTGGGATGTGAAACATGCAGGTGAATAATGTTTCCCTGATTCCTTATTTGCTCAGTGAATCTGAATATGATTTCTTAATGAATACTGAATGGCATTTCCTCTCCAAATTTACTGAGTCTGAAATGCCTTTCTTTCCCACATTAACACTGTTTTGCATAGTTAGCACATTAATCTAGTACAAACTATTGCAATAATGGTCCTCTGATTTAAACCATAGTATAACTTGCTGTTAAAAATTACTATGCAATAAGAACAGTAACAATGAAATGAATTCAGAAAGAAGCTAAAATCACTTACTTATAACCTGAGGGTTTTTTTGAGCAAGAAAACTCTCTCCTACTTTTGCAGCAAATTTCACATTACAATATGTGAGTCATGCTGACAAAATTCTGCAGCTGAAATATGCAGAAGTCCAAAGGTGTCAGCATATATTACATACTGTAGTGTACTGGAGGACCATGGTGTGCCATAAATCAATTGTCTCAGCTAGAGGAGACAGCAGGACTGGGAAGGCACAGGGAAGACCTAGAGCACAGCTGCTTATAAGTAGAAGGACCTTATTCAGTAAAGGCTTTTATTTCTATAGGCACAGAATACGGAAGATTTGTTTTTTGGATAAGGCTCATAAAAAGGAAACGAGGGCTCTCTCAAGATGCTTCAGGTGCTACAATACAGTCTTCATTTAACATTCTTGCTGTATATTTGAAACTGGTTTTCAAGAAGTTTTCAGTGAATTCGGTAAACATCCTTGGGTACCAAACTATCTCGGGCACTGTAGCCAGATGGTAAAGCTATTGGAGTTTCCACTTTTAAAAATGGTATGGAAATAGTTTGCACACCCAGAGTGTCTTCTCCACAAAATTAAGTAAAATAGAAAATTGATTTCAGAAGCACTTTTATAATTAAATTAAAGGATTTTATTGTGCTGGCAAATGGATAATGTTCTAGGTTCTTCACTTCTAGAAATAAGTGTAATTATTGAACAAACAAACCTTTCAATAATGTCAGTTTCAATGAGAAATAATTTACATCTAGTGCACAAAAACAATTTGCCATCTGTGACTCTCACTCTAATTATTAACACAGTTTGGAATAGAGATGTGCATCCGTTTTTGCTGTTCTGGGCCCTATAGGACTCAAACTTTATCTTGCCCTGCTGAGTCTGGGAGAGATGCTGATGATCTCTTCACCCTGTGGAGGTTGGGGATGCTGAGCAGATAGAAGTGGAAGGGAGAGGGAATGTGGGGGCTGCTGAACAGGAAGGGGTGGGAAACAAGGGTTGGGATAGCTGGGCAGGGAGGGGGATTGAATGAAAGAGGTAGAGAGAGTGAAGCAGGAGAGGAATCACAGGGAAGAGGATGTGGGGGGTCAGAAATGCTGGGCAGGGATGTGAGTGTGAAAAGATGATTGAAAGGGAGTAATTGGGAGAAGTGAAGATGATGAAGGCATGGAGGAGGGTGACGGGGAGCAAGAGACATAATGGGCCAGATTTTAGTAGCTACGCACGGGTGTAGATTTGTGCGTGCAACTCTGCCGGCCCAGGTACCCAAAGGATCAACCCGCAGGGAATGAGGCTGGTATTGGTGAAGTGTCAGCCGGCCTCCGTCAATCAGTCCACTCCACCTGCCGACAGTGGGGACCTGTAGGATCCTTCCTATGGGTTGCATCAACCCCACCTCGGCCCAATTGTCCACCTCTGGAGCAACAAGATGAGACCACGGAAGTTGCAGCCCCAATTCGAAAAGAGTGAGTTCCAAACCTGGATGTGTCCAACCCAATGGCAGACAAGCCAGCCCGCAAAGCCACCTCTAATTGGTATTTTGTCAAGGGCCGCAAATTGCAATGAACTAAGAAATCAGAACTCCCAGCTGGGTGAAGCCGTCTGAAGCATTAGACCCAGAACAGAATGAAGCACCACCTATCCACCTGATCTGTTTTGGACTTGTAAATAAAAAGAACCACCGAATCAGCATGTATGTCATGTGTTGGCGTAACAAACCGGAAACCTCAGACCCTTATGTAGCTCTCACGACCAACTCACTGATGTGAAAGGAACCAAAAAAGGCAAGCACGAAGGCAAGATGGAACAAACAACACTCATAATAACCATCGCAAATACTAGACAATGCCTCCCACAATTTGGACAAGATATCGTGGGTAATGGGTAAATGCTTATCTGGCTCAGAAGCGGAACCGCAAGACCGTCCCAACAGTAAACGATGGACCAGGAACCTCCCCATGGGAAAATCCAAACCATGGGCGCTCATGAAGAAGGAGAACCCCAGCAGCTGCCTAGAGATCGAAGCCCTTGAAGCCCCAGCTGCTCTAGCACTTTCAATAAATTGCACAATGGGCCCATCCGAAACCGGACCCCACTGTCAGCCCAAATTTGCAAGGAAAGACCCAAACTGGTTTGCTGCTTTCACATAACTGTTCCAAATGGAAGGAGCTAATTTTGCCTAGAGTGGCTTCCATGCTTCCGGGAACCGAAGCTCCATAGGAAAGGCGGCATCGGCACTCAGTGCTGATCCGCTTCTGGAATGAGCTCCTGAAATAAGTCCCAATTGCAACAAGAAAGAGAATCAGCCACAGAGTTAGAAACCCCAGCAACATGACGGGCCCATACAGTAACATTTAACCCCATACAATGCAGCACAAACTCACACAAGAAGTTTGAGACTAGCATACATTTGGCAGATCGTTTATTTATAACTTACACTACCCCAAGGTTATCGCACCAGAACGCACCCTCCTGTACCGGAGTCGTGAACCCCACAGAAAAACTGAAACCACAATGGGGAACAATTCTAAGAAAGTAATGTTCTTAGTGACACCAGAAGCTTTCCATTCCTCCAGTCAAGGCACCACGCACCAGGAGCCCTGGAAATAGGCACCAAAACCAACTGATCCTGCCACGTCAGTAAACAATTCCAAATAACGATTCGAAACCAACTTGTTTTGCCACAACAAACAACCATTAAAGTCAGACAGAAAACGGTCCCAGATTCGCAAGTATTCACACATCTGCTGGGTTATGCGAATGCGATGATCGCTCTTCCTCACACCGAACATTCCAAAAGTCAACCTGCGCAGGAAAACCTTAGCCATGGGAATTACAAGGCAAGCAAAGTTCAAGCTACCCACTAAAGATTGCATCTGACGCAAGGTCAACTTCTTAGAAAGCAGTGCCCTGGCAACAAGATCCCTCATGGCCATCACTTTCTCCGCTGGTAACCGCAAAATCATTTTGATGGAATCCAACTTAATACTTAGGAAAACCAAATGAGTACAAGGTCCCTCTGTCTTACCTCAGCAACTGGAATACCAAAAACAGCGGCAGTCAACTGAAAACAATGCAGCAAGTGCAAGCAAGTCGACAAAGCTGAGTTGCCCACAAACAAAAAAATCATCCAGATAGTGAAGTATGTTTACAGCACCAGCCCTTTTGGAAGCCATCCAGTGGACGAACAAACTATAAGTTTCAAAATAAGCACATGCAATTGAACACCCCATGGGCAAGCATCTATCAAAAAAGAATGTTTCTTGAAAATAAAAACCCAGCAAAGGGAAACATTCAGTGTGTATAGGGAGCAGCCGGAAGGCGGACTCGATGTCCACTTTTGCCATCAAGGCCCCTTTGCCACAGCAGCGGACCACTGCCACTGCTGACTCAAAAGAAGCATACCGTATGGTGCAAAGATCTCTGGGAATGTAATCATTGACAGAATTGCCTTCCAGAAACGAAAGATTATGAATCAAACAGAACTTTCCAGGCTCCTTCTTTGGAACTAGTGATAAAGGAGACAGAATCAAATCTGGGAACGGGGAAACCGGGAAAGGACCTGCAATTCTAACCGACTCAATCTCACTTCACAACTTGGCAGCTACCACATGAGACAATTTCCACATGAGATGGGCAATTCTGCCCCTCCAACCCCCACTGGACCCGCAAAAGGAATATGGAAACCATATTCAAAACTGTGATAAAGGAGAAGGGCAGCCTCCACTTTTGGTAGCCTCCCCAACAAAGGCAACATGGCCTTAACCCGGATGGGGGTAGGAACCCTCTCAAATATTTCATTTAGGGGTACTTTTGGCAGTGACTTACTGGATTGCTTTGGATATCTAGAGGCAGGGTGACCTGACCCATAGCTGGCATGCTTGAATTTATTTATTTATTTATTTATTTATCAGCTTTTAATATACCGGCATTCATGGGGCACATCACGCCGGTTCACAATAAACTTGAGATAGGAGGAAATTACAAAAAACAGGGAGCAGGCAAGAGAAAAGGGAGTGGGGGGAGGGTGGGATAGACAGAGAGAGGAAGAGGAGATAGCAGCAAAGAAGGTAGATAGGAGTAATCATAACTGAGTAGAAGAAGTTATTTACAGCAGATTATAAGATACCAACTGCAGAGATTAACTTATTTACTAGGGATGTGAATCGTTTTTTGATGATTTAAAATATCGTCCGATATATTTTAAATCGTCAAAAATCGTTAGAGGCGATATACAATAGGAATTCCCCCGATTTATCGTCAAAAATCGTAAATCGGGGGAAGGGGGAGGGCGTGAAAACCGGCACACTAAAACAACCCTAAAACCCACCCCGACCCTTTAAAATAAATCCCCCACCCTCCTGAACCCCCCCAAAATGTCTTAAATTACCTGGGGTCCAGTGGGGGAGTCCCGGTGTGATCTTCCACTCTCGGGCCACGGGTGCGTTAATAGAAATGGCGCCGGCGCTACCTTTGCCCTGTCATCAGGGCAAAAGGTAGCGCCGGCGCCATTTTGGTTCCTGTCCCCTGATGTCATGAGCCCAGGAGATCGCTCCCGGACCCCCGCTGGACCCCCAGGGACTTTTGGGCAGCTTGGGGGGGCCTCCTGACCCCCACAAGACTTGCCAAAAGTCCAGCAGGGGTCCGGGAGCGACCTCCTGCACTCGAATCGTAATGCCGTATTGCAAAATGGCACCGGCCATACGGCCATACGGCCGGCGCCATTTTGCAATACAGCAATATGGCTATACGGCCGGTCCCATTTTGCAATACGGCAATATGGCTATACGGCCGGCGCCATTTTATATTGCAAAATGGCGCCGGCCAACCCACCTCGGCCCAAGGGCCACCTCTGGCACAACAGAAGGCACTGGTGGAATTGAGCTGTAGGTTAGGGGGCTCCCAAGTGAGCCATCATCTTTTCAGAGCTTTGGGGGAGGGGGCATGGACATTATCCCCTTAGATATTTGCTTGCTGGCTTACTCAATATGGATTTCTATATAATTATTTATTATTTTTATGAATTGCTGTGCCAGCTATAGCGCTGAGAACCAGCTAGATATTTTTTCTTGGTTTGAAAATGTTTGATACATGTAGTCAGTTTCTATTGCCATTTTTCAGAAACTAGAGAAGCTGATGGTTTCAATATAATAGCTATCCCTGATTGAGCATATCTGCTGTGGTTAATTATTCTTCAGCTACACCATGGGCAGTAAACAGTAAATTAAAAATATTTTTTAAAATGTTACCACTTAATATCATCTTGGTTATTTTTTTTTATCAACTGACATTTTTTCCCTCATTTTTTTCAACTCTTATTTGTGTCTAAATTTATAAATATATATATGCAATTTTTTCCATGAAAATGCAGAAGGGTGAGATATGCATTTTTTTTTTAATTTTTTAAAATTTGCTTGAAATAGATGGCTCTTAATGTAGGTAACAGTTCTAAGTATAGTGTTTAAAAGTCTTTGAGTTTTGTCTTTTACGAGAATACAAAGTTACATTTTTCTAAAGGTTGAAATATAAGTGTAATTTAAATATAAATAAATGTTAATACAGTATATGGGTATATTGAGATATTTGTGTGGTCTATGCATATTTATTTATTTATTTATCAAGTTATATACCATCATTCGGTAATGCCATCACAACGGATTACATATTTCAAAAAGGGGGATATATAGATAGGTAGTATAGAGATCATCATATATATGTATGCACATGTGTACATATAAGTATGTATATATATATATATATTCTTCATAGCCATGGGGATCAACTAGGGTTGCCAACTGGCTCCAGAATTTCAGGACATGTTTATCCAGTCTTGAATTTACCCCATTGTATGCAGGGACTTGTAATTCTGATTTCCCTATTGCCCTATTTCAATGGATGGTGAACATGGCCGGGGTGCCATAGACAACCCTTGTCATGGTTGGTTTCTTCAGGAGATGTTTAAACAAACAGATCCTGAGTGTTAACATGGCAGGGAATTGCCTACCACAGGTGACTTCTCTAGTACAATCCTTAAGAAAAGCAAGACTAGAAGTCCCTGCATGCAGTGAGGTAAAACCAGGTCTGGATGAACCTGTTCTGAAAATCTGGAGCCAGTTGGCTTCAAGAAGGGTAAAAGTAATTTTTTTTGTGAAACTGTTACACAATTATTCTGGAAATTGTTACACATTATTTTCCTCAGTGAGATGTGATGATTGTTTTCTAAATTATATTCAGTATTTTTAGCCTGTGGACTTTTTGAATGTGGTTTATATATGTTATTGGTTGTGCAAATTTAACCAATAAATTATTATAAATTGTTGTGCCAATGTATGGTTGAGAGACTTCTGGATTCATGCAAGACTGCTCATGGGAATATGATGGACTACACCATTGAGAATTTTACAGTTTTTGGTTTTTTTTTAATAATAATTAGGAAAATCATTCACTACAATAATATTGGTTTTAACAGTCCCCTGAAGCAGGCATTTGCTCTATAACATGGCCATATCAGGATTTCAGTTTTAATTTTGAATCATTTCGTCTATTTTATGCATTTATGTTTTCGATTTCTGTTGATTACTGATGACTTCATGCAAATTTATGATTGTTCAAATTATTTAGTATTAAAAGGTATTTTTAATCTCTCTATATGTCTTAGGTTTATACATACTGTATATCAATTTTGAGAATTTTTTGTTTTGTTAAGATCCACCACTGTTCTTCTTTGCTGATGGAGAAACATCAGCATCATAAAGCAGCTAGGTATTCTTTGTTTGAATGTGATCTCTGCAGAAAACTGCAGTTCAAGAATTGGCTTGTATTCACATAAAAAAAACCACCTCATCAATGACAAGATTTGTCCATCAGCAGCTCAATCCAGGATGAGAGGGCTGGGATGGGAGGTGGCTCACAACAGAAGCAGCTGGAGCACTCATTTGCAGCCACCATGTTTTTCCTCAATAATTCTTCACCCTAAAACAAATATACTAAACTCTAAAATGAAAAGATTGGTAATTAAACACATATATGTACATATATTTTAAAAAGAAATAAAAACTTGATGGCAGAGAAGGATCTCCAGGCTCATTTAATGTGCCCAGCTCCATGCCTAATGTAGTGCCATAAACCGCAGTTAATCTCCGTGTATGCTATTCACCTACTTAAAATAAATGCATTAGATATATACTGAACTAATGAAATATGCATAAATAGATTTTTAAGACAAATGCTTTTGTTCTTTAAAGTGCAACTACATTTTCAAAATTTATACTTTTGAAAAGCTTCCCCCCAAGCATCCCACATGGCAAGTTTTATCAGAATAAAAACCTTTCCATGCTGAATAAATATTTCACCTTAATTTTATCCTGCTAGTGGATTTATTGTCTTATTTTCCACCTATGTGGCTACAAAAGGGGAATTATTTTTCAGAGCTGACTGCCGGGCATACCGAGCCCAGGAGGCACAATGCCCTAGAGACCTGACAGACTGCTTGAACTGTGCCTGAAAAATGTGACTCATCTAAATGCTTCAGAGAAAAAAAATGGATGAGTTTAATTGGTTTTGACTACAGAAGTCAGATCTCACTTGTCTCTAGGGATGTGCATTGCAGGAAGCCCAGTTACTCAACCTAGGTCCTTTTTACTAGACTTGCATTATTCAAGCTCTGAGATCATTTAGAACACTGACACTATTAAAAATACAATCTTTTGTAACTGGTGGAAAAAAAACAAGACTGTAAAGGTATGCTCCATTGACTACACAAAATTTCCAAAGGTGTTCTTCTTTATACTGTGTGTGTGCGAGCAAGAGAGAGAGCAGATCTATGCTGGTTTATATGTATGTATGTATGTATGTATGTATGTATGTATGTATGTGTGTGTGTGTGTGTGTGTCTGTGTCTGTGTCTGTGACAGGGGATCTGCACCAGGGTTTGTGTGAAAGAGCATGTCTTTACCAGCGTGTGTGGGAGCCTTATCTGAAGGACTTCTGATCCTAGGGGTTTATAAAGTGCAAATTTAGGGATTTGTTTTTCAGATGGGTACTTTCAGGTAGGTTTTTTAGGTGTTTTTGGCAGGTAATAAAATTAGGTGCTTATCGGTGTTTTCACAGTGCAAATTAAAATTTTTGGTATATTTTTAGGTGGATTCGATTCAATAATATATACATCAATTTATCTTTAAATTTTCAAATTCTTTATTATTTAAGTTAAAATTACAAAATGCATCTTTCCAATGCTGTGCTGTGTTGTGGCATAAGGGTAGGGTGGCATGGAGTTATGTATGGCTGAGGTGGATGGGAGTGGGGGTGGCAGGGTCTGCAAACATGGGTGTGTGGCTTGAGGGCGACATTGTAAGCGTGGGCGTGGCTTGGTATATGTGTCTCAAGATAATAGGGTGGGAGTGGCAGTGTGTGTTGCTGGCAGGGGTGTATGTGGCTAAAGGGGTGTCTTGTATGTGACTGAGTTGGGCCTTCCTCATTATACTCCTCCCCTCTTCATCCCATTGCATTTCCTTTTTCCCCATAGCTCTCCATTCTCCCCTCCCCTCCCACCGTCCCTTCCCCATAGCACTCCCCTCTCCCCCTCCCTCCCACTTCCTTCTCTGCTCATACCATCTGTCACTACTCTTTTAGGACCAACAGCGCTTGGACACTCTGCCGGCCTGCTCCATCAGCAGTGCCTCTTCAAGGGCTAGCAGGGCTTGGACCCCTTGCCAGCTTGCTCCTCCCATGGCGCCTCTTTTTTTTTTTCTTGTGCAGGCAGGGCTTGAAATCCCTGCTAGCCTGTTCGTCCGGTGACACATCTTCTTGGCCCACTACTCCAGCACTGCTTCTTCTTGGCCAACAGGGCTTGGGGTCCCTATCAGCCCACTTATGCCACAGCATCTCTTTTTTTTTTCCTTGTGCCAGTGGGGCTTAGGATATCTGCCGGCATGCTCCAATGACATCATCCGGCCACTGCACACTGCCTTTTTCTGAGTCAAAGCAGCTGGATGATGTCATTGGAGCACCTCTAAGGTAGGCTTACTTTTCAGGTTAAAATCGAAAAAATGAATTTCCCCACTGGGTTTTTTTGGAGGGTTTTAACCGAAAATCAGCAGTCCTACTTATATGCCTGACTATCTCCATCTGTGCTGCTTCTCAAACATGATCAGGCACATAAGGCACGCCACAGTATATAAAAAAAGGGCTTCCCAATGCTGTCCTGGGGACCCCACAGCCAGTTGGCTATTCAGGATATCCAAAATGAATATGCATGAGATACATTTGCATGTATTTATTTATTTATTTATTTACTTACAAACTATTATTATTAACCTGCGCCCTCCAATGTTTGGGGCAGATTACAAAGAACATACACAGTGAGCTGTCATTCAATAAAATAGCTAGAGCATCTGATAAAATACAACTAAAATAAATAAAATCAACACAATGGTTTGGAATGTCATAAGAAGAATTCAAGGCTCCACATGATCTTTAAAAGCAATTCTATATAGGTGGGTCTTAAGAGACTTTTTAAATTCTTTTGGGTCAGAAATGTTATGTAATTCCAAAGGCAGGGTGTTCCAAAGTGCAGGGCCATCTATGGAAAAGGCTCTTTCTCTTGTAGACTCAAGTCTGCCTTGCAGGGTCATTTATCAAATTGCTATAAGGTGTTTTCACATGTGTTAAGCCCCTTTAACACCTGCGAAAGCACCATAATGCATGGTGCAATGCAAATAAGAAAAAAGGGAGGAGTTTGGGGTGTGATTTGTGACTGAGTGATCTGGGTTAACAATTTTGCGAAGCTGTATTGCACAGCTTTAACATGTATTTTAACTACACCTTTTTCATTTGTGTTAAGCCATGGGATTGGGCTTTATTGCATTTTTTTTCACAGATGATGTTTTTAGCTCCTGGAGCCAGCCTAGCTGTCAGGGCTGTTCTAGGAGAGAGAGAGAGAGAGAGAGAGTGAGTGAGAGAGAGACTAGCCATAATGTGCTCATCCTAGGTAGGTATTTATATCTCTATAGGAGGCCCACCTAGTACCTCGAGGTGAGGTTAGGTATTAGTGTAGGGGTTAGGGGCCACTTTGACATTCAAAATGAGACATACGAACAGAACAGTGTGAAGATTTGATGACCTTCGGAGTCAGGAAACTCACCCAAGGATGAGATTTGTGCAATGTTCTCTCAGCCTAGCTTGATGTTACCCAGGTAGAGAGTCCTGTAAGGCACCTGAAATAAAGCAGAGAGCCCCTGAGGACTGGTTACCCAGGTTAGCAGTTACCCCGAAGGGCAGAGAGAGAGCGTCCAGTGGCAGCATGGAAGCGGCAGAGTAGTGTAGACAGGAACAGATACGAGTTCTTGCTACCTCTACGAGCTAGCAAATTAGCATAGGTTATATACCCGGATGGCATGACGCCGGCAAAGGGGAATGCCCCCAAGGTTCGTTGGAAGAAAGAAGTGGGTGGTGCGCGTGCGCGCGCACCCTAGTAGGTACCTAGGAGAAGCATGGCGGGAGGCTGCACCATAGCCGTTTCAGGGACACTGGAGAGGTCGGCTTGTAGACACAGTGGTAGCCATCTTTCCTAGGTAAGCGGGAGGAGTCATGAACAAGGTGAGGCAAACGGGGCGAAGCTGTCTAGCACCGATGGATGCAACAGATATAGATACCTCCCTAGGATGAGGGCATTATGGCTAGGCTCTCGCTCTCTCTCATGATATTTAGTGCATTTTGATAAATCCAGGCCTTGGTGAGGTATGGGAATATACAGAAGCTGCTGGCTATGCTGGGGTGTATATTTTTAAAATTGTGCTGATCCAAGGAGAAGTTAGATTGTGCAGTAGGCTGTTTATCATTACAGATACTTTATATTAGATACAACACTGTACAGGTAACCAATGTAATAGAGATGTGAATCGTGTCCTCGATCGTCTTAACGATCGATTTCGGCTGGGAGGGGGAGGGAATCGTATTGTTGCCGTTTGGGGGGGTAAAATATCGTGATATATCGTTAAAATCGTTAAAACCCGCTAAAACCCATCCCCGACCCTTTAAATTAAATCCCCCACCCTCCCAAATGACTTAAATTACCTGGTGGTCCAGCGGCGGGTTCCGGCGCCTCGCTGAACGACCTCCTGCAGTCGATCTCCTGCCGGCGCCATTTTCCGTACGGAAAACGATTCGCGGCGGGAAATCGCTCCCTGACCCCCGCTGGACCTCCAGGAACTTTTGGCCAGCTTGGGGGGGCCTCCTGACCCCCACAAGACTTGCCAAAAGTCCAGCGGGGGTCCGGAAGGACCTTCTGCCGTCGAATCCTGTTGGTCTATGGCCGCCGCCATTTTTCGGCGCCATTTTGGAAAATGGCGCCGGCCGAAGACAACAAGATTCAGTAGCAGGAGCCCGTTCCGGACCGCTGCCGTTCCGGACCCCCAGGTAATTTAAGTCATTTGGGGTGGGGGATTGAAGGAGGTAGGATTTGGCAAGGAAATGTTTAAGTTATTTGGGGGGGTTCGGGAGGGTGGGGGATTTAATTTAAAGGGTCGGGGATGGGTTTTAGCGGGTTTTAGTGTGCCGGCTCACGATTCTAACGATTTATAACGATAAATCGTTAGAATCTCTATTGTATTGTGTTCCATAACGGTTTAAGACGATATTAAAATTATCGGACGATAATTTTAATCGTCCTAAAACGATTCACATCCCTACAATGTAATGAGAACAGGACTGATGTTACTTGCTCTGATACTTTCTCCAGTAGAGCAGTCTCGCAACTGAGTTCTGTATAATTTGTAGAGACCATAATGTTTTTTGTGGTAAACAGATGAAAAGTGAATTGCAATAGTCGATAGATGGAAACAAAAATGCCTGTGGGCTCTGGTCTAAATTTCCATGTTATACAGATTTATCTCATGTGTATTAATTGTGGATATCCTGAAAACCTGACTGGTTGTGGGGTCCCTAGGATAGGTTTGGGAAGCCTAGAAAATTGCCCATGTGCAAAAAATTTAAATTCTCTCTGTTGTGTTAGAACATATATTGTACAATACTAAATCAGAGTTCATATATAATTCCTAATCCCAATAATACATATAAGTAAATAAAGGAATGATTTTTTAATGTAATTTTATAAAAATACTATTTTATTTCAAAAATGAATAATTTTGCAAACAAAATCCAAAATATTGCATGTATATAAATAAATAAACAACCATATATACTGTACTAACCTCAAAACACATTTCATCTAAAACACACAAAGGGGGTCATTTATCAAAATGCGCTAAGGCTTTTTCGCATGCGTTAAGGGCTTAGCGCATGCGAAAAGCCCCGTTAATGCACGCAATAGGCCCTTACAGCATGTGAAAATGTGTTTAACGCATGCGATAGCACCATATCGTATGGTGCGATACAAATATGGAAAATAGGAGTTAGGGGCGGGGAGTGGGCTAGGTTTGCCTGGCTGCGAAGAGCTATCGCACAGACTTAACGCCGATTTTAACAACACCTTTTTGAATTGTGTTAGGCTGTGCGATAGCTGCCGTGATCCACCTAGCTTGATGTTACCCAGGTAGAGAGTCCATCAAGCTAGGTTGAGAGAACATTGCCCAAATCTCATCTTGGAGTGAGCTTCCTCACTCCGAGGGTCATCAATGTTCACAAGAGATCACTGTTCCACTGTTCTGTTCGTACATCTAACATTGAATGTCAAAGGGGTCCCTAACCCCCTACACTGCTACCTAACCCTCACCTCGAGTTACTAGGTGGGCCTTCCATAGGGATACAAATACCTATGTAGGGAGATGACATTACAGCCAGCCAGTTTCTCTCTCTCTGGCTCCTATTGCAAAGTCTCATAATGTTATCACAATTTGCACTAATTTAGCTCTTTACATAGGTAATTAGCACAAATTGCAATAAAATGAATATTTGCATAACCCCACCCCTTTTGCTAACGCATGCGATACTTACCGCATTTTGATAAATCCAGGCCAAAGTTAGAAATAATCATAACTCACCATTCATCCTAAACACACATATCCATACATAAAGGATCACTCAATATGACTCTTGTATAAATAATACACTCCTATCAAATTTCAAATCTAAATGTAAACTTTAAATGCCATATAGCCGAAAAGTAATGAGTATGGCCCGACAACAAGTCCTGCTGTTTTGCCTGTTAGGCTTTTTCCAGAGAATCAATTTCTTTTTTTTTTTTTGCTGTTTGTTAATTGTAATTCATAATCATATATCTGTTATGGGTTTCTAGAGTGAATGTCACTGCCAAATATTTTATTGAAGAATCGCTTGCTCGAATAAATCTTCAATACTCAAATGTATGAAGAAAATTGCATGAGTATCCATACTCTTTTTCACTTCATCCATCATATTGGCATGGTTCTTTCACAATCTAAATAATATATATTATTTGAGACATTGTTAATCACTCAAATATACCAGAAATATGTTCTGCATTATTTATATTTGTAGTAGTTGTACATACAAACATCTGTCCATGATGGAAGAGTTTCAAAGTCATACTGAACAGGTAGCATCGCCTATTTTATCAGGTTTCACCTTTTTTGATTAGGGACTATCTATTGAGGGAACACAAAACTGGAATACTTATAATAAGATTAAGAAAAAAATTATTTGCATGGAATTACACAATGCATCTTTAGCAGAATATTGTCAAATTAAATGTATCCCTAGAGGGATGAGAGTCATCAAAGAACCATTACTGTTTTGCGACCAGATTGATTTTGTTAGCAAATGAAATGTGGTATTGAATAAATATTCACATGATTTGATGTTATTGATTGTTGAAACAATTAAGGAGTCATTATTACCTTTACAAGAACAACTGGAGACAGAAATCATGTCCATATCAAGTGGCAGTGCCAAAGAGGATTTTGATTCCAAACTGAGACCTAGATTCATCATTTTGCTACAAATTTTGCAGGAATAGTGTCTGCGCTAAAAAAGTGGCATGTCAGTAATTTTTGAGATACCACAATGCTTGGCATTTCCATGGTATGGGCTGCTCTGGCATGAGAAATAGAGCAATCGAGAGAGAGAGCGAGATAGTTCACTTATATGAGAGCCTTATAAAGACTATTTATATCAGTCAGTATAGGAGGGTAAACTAGTAACTTGAGGTGAGGTTTTGGTGGTGGTCTAGGGTTTGGGGGCAGTTTTACATGCACAATCATAGGTACGAACAGCACAATACACATCAGTGAAGATTTGATGTGATTTGGAGTGAGGAAAGCTACACAAAGATGAGATTTGTACATTGTACTCTCAACCAAGTTTGATGCACTCTCTACCTAACTGCTATCAAGCTAGGGTGAGAGTATAATGTACAATGTACAAATCTCATCTTTATGTACATTTCCTCACTCAAAATCACATCAAATCTTCACTTATGTGTACTGTTTTGTTCGTACCTATTTTTGTACATGTAAAACTGCCCTCCAAACAATGTTTCCGGGAATGAATTCAGTTTTCAATTTCTCCTCTCGGACTTTGACTCCATGTGAAATCAATGTGTTAAATAAAGGTTTGACATTCGTTCCTACTTGTACATTTGATGCTTTCACTACCTGAATTGGATTATTCAAAAAATATCACCAGTTACATATAGCATGATATTTTGCAGATCAGGTTGAGCAACCATCAGCTACATTTATTAGATCATCTAAATGGATGCCACGAGATCCAAGAGACCCAGCGATCATAGTTTTTGAAAGATTAGTGTTGAAAGATTTGACACACATGGAGCAGGACTACATGCTTTTAAAATTTCATGTGACATATGAGGAACATCGAGCCATTAGCAGTCTGAGAAATGATATCTCCATCATCATCAAGCTGACTGACAAAGGTGGAGGAGTGGTAATAAATAATGGATAAGGAACAATACATGCTTGAAGCGTGTTGCCAGCTTGGGGATAATGTTTTATAGACTGCTACCATCTGACCTCACAGTCTTGATTCAATCTAGATTTTATAATGTTTTGAAATTGAGTGTTCAAAAAAAGATCATTGATGATAAGTTTGTTTGCAAATTTATACAAATCATTTCCTGTCATTCCAGCTTTGTATCTATTTCTCCAAATCTACAAATCATTGGAGTCACTACCAGGACACTAGGGATGTGCAGAAGGAAAACATTTATTTCGATTCGGTTTTCGTTTCACTGAGACCCAATTCATTGCATTAGTTTCATAGGGTGGGGGGGATGGGGGGGACCAATTTGTTGATTAGTTTTATTCGTTGTCCGTTTTCCCTTTAAAATCAATAAGGGAAGTATTTGCAGCCTATTTTTGGCTGCAGAATTGGGGTTTTCTTATCAATTCTGATGAAATGCCTAGGGAGCAATCATCAGAACGAGAAAAGAGCTCCAAAGTACTTACACTGTGGCAAAGTGGCACCAAAGTGACATGAATAGCCTAAGGCACTGTAAAGGAGCAAAGGGGTTACAGGAGTGGCAAAAGTGCTTTAACAGAGATGCAAAGCAGCAGCGAGTGTGTCAAAAACACAGCACAGGTTCAAAAGAGAGTACCGATAACAGTTGCACGAACCCTCAAAGGCAGCACGACAGGCAAAGTGGCAAGACAAGTGGCATCAACATCCTACAGCACAATGAAGGGGGAACATAGCAAGCAGAAAGAGTGTCAGGAAAAAACACGAGGCGCCGATAAAGGGACAAAGCAGCAGAAAGACTAACACCAACACACTGAGGAACTGTGATAGTGGCAAGAAGTTCAAGAACACCACAAGGAGTAGAGTGAGTCATCTGGTGTATGGCAGCAAGGCAGCGTGGCAGAAAGTTGATAGGGGCAAGACAGGCTGGCAGAGCTGAGGTAGTCAGGTCCCTGTGGTTTTGATAGGGGCAAGACAGGCTGGCCCCGGGGAGAGTTCCCATTCCTTTGCACAGGAAAGGGCTCCCTAGAATGGGTTCGCCCCTAGAGTGGGGTGTTTCCGTTGACATCTAGTGAGCTCTCGCTGGTCTTTTAAAATCTGGTGGATGTAGTAGATATACAAACGAGAATATTCAAGGCAGAGGCGGAGGAGGTTTCCATGTGAACAGCAGTTCAACATAGGTCAGCGAGTACTAACAGATAGGCTGGCTAGACCCGGGGAGAGTTCTCTTTCCTTTGCGCAGGAAAGAGCTCCCTAGAATGGGTTGGCCCCTAGAGTGGAGCACGAGCATGCTCCACTTCAAGCATGGCAAGTTGATGTGGAGGAGGTTTCCATGTGAACAGCGGTTCAACATGGGTCAACGGGTGCTAATAGATAGGCTGGCTAGACCTGGGGAGAGTTCTCTTTCCTTTGTGCAGGAAAGGGCTCCCTGAAATGGATTGGCCCTTAGCATGGAGCACGAGCCTTCAAGCATGGTGAATCGATGTGGAGGAGGTTTCCATATGAACAGTGGTTCTGGTTCAACATGGGTCAATGGGTACTAAGAGATAGGCTGGCTAGACCCAGGGAGAGTTCCCTTTCCTTTGGCAGGAAAGGGCTCCCTGAAATGGGTTGGCCCCTAGAGTGGAGCACGAGCCTTCAAGAGTGGCGAGGCGATGTGGAGGAGGTTTCCATGTGAACAGCGGTTCAACATGGGTCAACGGGTACTAAGAGATAGGCTGGCTATACCCGGGGATAGTTTCCTTTCCTTTGCGCAGGAAAGGGCTCGCTAGAATGGGTTGGCCCCTAGAGTGTGGTGGTTCCATTGGCATCTATTGAATATCCAGAAGCTATTAACTGTACTTATGCACTTCAGCTGATGACAAAGGAACTTGAAGAGCTGTCAGAAATAAGAAAACTGCTACTCAAGTCCAAATCTACAATATCATCCTATGTTGACTTTGTAGTTTACACAGTGCCTCTGTAAACTATGGGAACACAGACAATGAACTAGAGTACAACTACCACCAGTTTTCTATAGCACTAGAAACATTAATGTTGGCACTAAGAAACATCTAGGGAAAATGTCCCGTATTATGAAGGTCATGAAAACTATTGAGCATATGAAATACCCAAGCTCCAAGCTGGACAGACAGGCACAGCATTAGAGGTCAAGCCTTTGTAGGGACGTAAGGCCTGGACGGACAGGCACAGTGTTAGAGGTCAAGCCCTTGTAGGGACAAAGTCTGGATGGACAGGCACAGCATTAGAGGATAGAGGTCAAGCCATTGTAGGGATGTAAGGCCTGGATGGACAGCCACAGCATTAGAGGTTAAGCCCTTGTAGGGACATAAGGCCTGGATGGACAGGCACAGCAAGAGAGGATAGATTTCAAGCCCTTGTAGTGACATAAGGCCTGGACGAACAGGCACAGCATTAGAAGTCAAGCCCTTGCAGCAACGTAAAGCCTGGATGGACAGGCACAACGTGAGAGGATAGAGTTCAAGCCCTTGTAGGGACGTAAGGCCTGGATGGACAGGCACAGCATTATAGGTCAAGCCCTTGTAGGGACATAAGGCCTGGCGGACAGGCACAGCATTAGAAGTCAAGCCCTTGTAGGGATGTCAAGCCTGGATGGATAGGCACAGCGTTAGAGATTAGAGTTCAAGCACTTGTAGGGATGTAAGGCCTGGATAGACAGGCACAACTTTTGAGGTCAAGCCCTTGTAAATACCCAAAAGCTATTAACTGTACTTATGTACTTCAGCTGATGACATAGGAACATGAAGAACTCTCAGAAATAAGAAAACTGCTACTCAAATCCAAATCTACAATATCAACCTATGTTGACTTTGTGGTTTACACAGTGCCTCTGCAAACTATGGGAACACAGAGGATGAACTAGAGTGCAAGTACCACTAGTTTTCTATAGTACTAGAAACATTAATGTTGGCACTAAGAAACATCTAGGGAAAATGTCCCGTATTATGAAGGTCATGAAAACTATTGAGCATATGAAATACCCAAGCTCCAAGCTGGACAGACAGGCACAGCATTAGAGGTCAAGCCTTTGTAGGGACGTAAGGCCTGGACGGACAGGCACAGTGTTAGAGGTCAAGCCCTTGTAGGGACAAAGTCTGGATGGACAGGCACAGCATTAGAGTCAAGCCCTTTTAGGGATGTAAGGCCTGGATGGACAGGCACAGAGTGAGAGGGTAGAGTTCAAGCCCTTGTAGGGACATAAGGCCTGGATGGACAGGCACAGTATTAGAGGTCAAGCCCTTGTAGGGACATAAAACCTGGATGGACAGGCACAGCATTAGAGGATAGAGGTCAAGCCATTGTAGGGATGTAAGGCCTGGATGGACAGCCACAGCATTAGAGGTTAAGCCCTTGTAGGGACATAAGGCCTGGATGGACAGGCACAGCAAGAAAGGATAGATTTCAAGCCCTTGTAGTGACATAAGGCCTGGACGAACAGGCACAGCATTAGAAGTCAAGCCCTTGCAGCAACGTAAAGCCTGGATGGACAGGCACAACGTGAGAGGATAGAGTTCAAGCCCTTGTAGGGACGTAAGGCCTGGATGGACAGGCACAGCATTATAGGTCAAGCCCTTGTAGGGACATAAGGCCTGGCGGACAGGCACAGCATTAGAAGTCAAGCCCTTGTAGGGATGTCAAGCCTGGATGGATAGGCACAGCGTTAGAGATTAGAGTTCAAGCACTTGTAGGGATGTAAGGCCTGGATAGACAGGCACAACGTTTGAGGTCAAGCCCTTGTAAATACCCAAAAGCTATTAACTGTACTTATGTACTTCAGCTGATGACATAGGAACATGAAGAACTCTCAGAAATAAGAAAACTGCTACTCAAATCCAAATCTACAATATCAACCTATGTTGACTTTGTGGTTTACACAGTGCCTCTGCAAACTATGGGAACACAGAGGATGAACTAGAGTGCAAGTACCACTAGTTTTCTATAGTACTAGAAACATTAATGTTGACACCTAAGAAACATCTAGGGAAAATGGCTCGTATTATGAAGGTCATGAAAACTATTGAGCATATGAAATATGCAAGCTTCAAATATCTGAAGTCAGATTTTTATGTTCTTACATTCCAAATGTTGCAAAACAGGAAAAAGAATATGCTGGAAAGAAGTGATGCACAAATACAAGAAACTGAAATTTGAAATACTAGAACTAAATTCAGACAGGCACAGAGTTTGAGGTCAGACCCTTGTAGGGACGTACGGCCTGGACAGTGGATGGACAGGCACAGCATTTGAGATCAGGCCCTTGTAGGGACATAGGGCCTGGACAGTGGACAGACTGGCATGGTGTTTCAGGTCAGGTACATGTGCTGATATTATCTGGAGCATAGGAGGCAGTTGGAGTTGCTGCAAGGCTTTCATTTGTTTTTGTTCATCTTGCCATTCACAGGGAAAATTTGGAAACCCAAGCAAAGGCATGTTTATTTTCAAAAACACTAGCATTTCCATCAACTCTGGTGCCAGCCTTGAGCAGTAAGGGCTCATGATATCCCCTGTCATTGAAAATACATGTTCACTGGGCACACTGGTTGGTGGACATGACAGATATCGCTGAGCCACTTTGGTTTGGTGTGGCCAGACAGTGGACTTGTGTGCCCTATATGCCAGCAGATCTGTCTGCATGTCCTCTGTGGGCTCTGAGAGATACCATGTCACTGACATTTGTGCTGGTGTCTCCTTAGTTTGGGTGGGCTGAGAGTCATTCATGACAGCTGCTTTCTCTCTAGCCCTTAGCAGAACAGATAATTCTTTATGGGCAACATGGCTTTGGCGTACTGAAGTGGAGGAGGAGGAACTACTAGCTGTCGCTGACAGAGTAATGCTCCTGCTTGGGCTAGCACAAATCTCTGAAGTGCCCGTTGTTTCCTTCTCTGCTTCATGCCTAATCTGTCTCTGCCTATGGCGCTCCTGTTCACGGACTTTTACTAACAGCAGGTCCTTCACAAATGTGAGACAATTGGACTGTAGGGTGAGTTTCCCTTTCACACGGGGATCACAGACTATGGCAAGCATGTATGTCTGGTCTTCTGTTAAAGGCCTTAATCTCTCTTGCACCTGCTTCTGCAAAAAGTCTAGACAATGCAGCATCTCTGCTGTCATTCCCTCTTCCTGTTTAAAGCCCTCCAAACTTTCCTCCAGAAAATTAACTATAGGGATGATGTCAGCCAAGGTGGCACTTCTGGAACTCAGCTCCTCCATGGCATCCTTGAAGGGCTGCAGAATTTTTACCAGCTGACTCATGACTAACCAATCTTGATGCCCTAGGGGATTCTGCACACTTATGTCTATTGCCGCAGAAAGTTCATGAAGGGGTGTCTGCTGCTCCACTAACCTCTGCAGCATCATATAGGTTGAATTCCACCGGGTGGAAATGTCTTGAATGAGACGCTTGTGAGGCATCTCCAAATCAGTCTGCTTTTGTCGGAGAACCTGTCCCGCCTTCCCACTTCTGTGGAAGTGCGCTGCTATGTTCCTGCACTTGTATATTAATGTATGCAGGTGCTCATTCTCTTGGTGATTGGACTCCAACCCCAGAGCTAACTTCACTGCCAGGTGCAGAGTGTGTGCAAAACATCAGATGTTCTGAAAGCGCCTGTCGGCTATTGCCTTTACCATGTTTGCACGATTGTCTGTGACAAAGAACCCTGCCTGAAGATTCCTGTCTCGCTGGTGTAGCTGCCAGCCTGCCAGCATCTGTCTGATGCATGCTAGAATATTGGCTGAGGTATGGGTCTGGTCCGTCAGGTGGGTGTGCAGTAAAGTCCACCTTCACCCTGATAATTGTTCACTAATAGAGCTGCTGCCTGCTCCTGCCTCAGCCAGGTCCCACCAGTGTGCTGTCAAGGAGAGGTAAGAGTGTGCAGCATTCATGGCAGTCCAGAGATTGCAGGTGAAATGCACACTCCCCTGTGCCTTAGCTAGCAGCACTTGGATGCGACTGCGACACTGGTTGTACAGGCTGGGGATGACCTTTCTGCTAAATGTAGTTCTGGAGGGGACTTCGTAATTTGGAACTAAGACCTTCAGCAAATGCTTGAAACCCACATTCTCCACTATCTGCAAGGGCTGGTCATCAAGGGCAATCATTTCCCCAATGCTCCTGGTTACAACTTTTGAGGCTGCTTGCCTCCTATCCTGGGATAGCGTTACCCGAACACCACCCCATTTCCTCCATGGTGGGTTGTCGCTTCTGCCACATGGCAGTGGGCTGCTGGCCTGCCACCTGACAGCTAGAAGGGGCTAAGGGCCTGGGCTGACTCTGCTCCTTTTCAACTACTTTACGCTGCCTGGAAAAAAGAGTTCCCTGACTGGTACTGCCACCATCCCCAGATGGCAGTACTATTGGGTGTTGCCTCTGCATCATGCCAAAATTAGTTAGATATCCCATTTGCTTGCCTCTGCTAATAGCCCTGGCACAGTAATTACACTGAGCAAAACTGGGTCCTCCGTCACTTTAAAGTGGCTCCAGATTGCAGATTTCTTTCGTGATCCCTTCTCTATAGCCTTCAGGGTGGATGCTGGCACTGGAGCTGAAGTAGTGGGTGCACCCTGAGAAGCAATGCCAGGGGCATCGGTCATACTCCGTGCCTGCGCTGACTGCTCTTCTTCCTCATCATCATCAGTCTCATCTCTCCCCTGCAGCACTGAAGTGGAGGCTAAGACAGGACTAACTAATCCTCCGAAACCTTCTTTAGCTATTACTTCTTCCATTTCTGATGATGAGAATCCCACACAAGATGATTCTTCATTGGAATCAGAAGCAAACAGTGCCTGCGCTACATTTTTTTTTTTTTTAAATTTAATATTTATTAACTTTTCAATATTCACATAAAGTAAACATTATACAATGCGTAGATTTATATTCACAAATTAGGTTCAATATCATAAACTTTTCATTTCTTACTCACTTATATCACTCAAGTTCTCATCTATTATTCCAAGCAATCCTGAGGGAGTTAACATGGCGGTTTACAAGAAATCAAACATACTTTCTCAAAAACATTTTGACCGTCACATGACTGCAGCAGAATCTACTATGCAATGCTACGATTACTCCAGGTTCTGGGGGTTACTAGGCTCAAGAAACTTCTGCAATTGAACAGGCTCAAAGAAAATATACTTCGCATTCAAATGTTTAACAACACACTTACTGGGATACCTCAGGCTAAAACTGCAACCCCTAGCCACTACTTCAGACCTTAAAGATAGAAATTTCTTACGTCTCTCTTGAGTGATGCGAGCTATATCTGGATAAATCCAGATTTTTTTCCCATAATAAACTTCCTCCCTATTTCTCATGAATCTCTTTAGGATCAGATCTCTATCTGCTGAAAAAGTGCATGAAAGAAACAACATCATTCTCTTTTTAACTTCAGATTCCAATGATAAATCCAAAATCTGAGTTAAATTCAATGGGTTCTCTTCTTCCTGATCCACTTCTTCTGCCTTTTCTCCCTTATTCGGTAGGTAGTACAGTCTTGATATCACCGGAAGCCCTTCCAAAGGAATTTTCAGTATCTTTATCATATAATCCTTTAACATTTCATAAGCAGAAATCTTTTATAAATGGAAAGTTCAGTACACGGAGATTTAAATATTTTGTCTGGTTTTCAATGTTCTCAAGCTTCTTCACATTTATATTTTCCACTCTCAAAATCTCAGTTTGAACATTTTCCACTTTGTCCATACGTTGTTCCATCCCATGCAGTTTGTTAACTTGTTCCATCATAGTTCTCTCAATTTTCTCAATCCTGTTATTAGATACAAGTGTAATGTTGGTCAAATTAATAACAGCTCTTTCCATGGCATGCCACAGGGACTCCATTGTTATCACCTTCGGCGACTCAATAGGTGTGTATTTCTCCAGTAGCTGTTTCTGAGCCAGTTCTCCCCCTCCTGGGGTATTCCCACTCACAACCTCCCAGATAGCTCTATCCTCCTCGTCTTTGCTGGTTCTGGGTAAGTCACTCATATTAGAATTATCAAAGTCAATATTTCCAGGTAATATATGTAGCTCTAGAGGACTTACCCCAGCTAACACAGCTTCTGACGGGACCGGAGAGGGGGGGTTATCGGAGCACCGGGACTTAATGTGATCTCCTCGGCCAGCAAGGCCGACATCCGCCCTGTGTCGGCGTTTGCAGCGGCCACCTCCACCGGCAATTTTCCTGCTGCATCGGCGGCGAAAAAGGTATCTATCCTCATTTGGCCTGCCTCAGAGATCGGCGATGATGAGGCCACTGCTTCCCTGAGCTTGGCCTTTCTTTTAAAATGCGGCATTTCAGAAAGAAGAAATTTTTTGAAGAATACGGGGAGAGAGCATTTCACCAGCCTTCACGCGGTGGCCATCTTGGATCCCTGCGCTACATTTTGAACGCTAAGTCAAATCTGCTCTCGCACTGCTGCTTTTGGGTGTCACCATTTTGTCTTGCATGACTCAGCCTCCCCTTCCCTCACCTCCAAAACTACAGGGTCAGAAACAGGTGGTGGCGATGCATCATCTTTAAATTTCATTTTTTTCCGGATGGAACTGCCTGCCCCTCCAGAGATTGTAGATTGGAACAGGTCCCTTTTTAACTTTAATGGGGGACTGGCACTGCCTTTTGAAGTGCCTCCTCTGCCAGTCCCAATCACTCGATAATGTCTAGCTTTCCCTGACATTATGGATTTAATGTCACTGCCTACTAGGGATTTCAATTAAAATAATTATTTCCAAAAGAGGCCCACTGGGGATTTGGCTTCAGAGAGCACCCCTGTCCCAATATACGTGAGTCTGCAAAACCAACCACAGACCCACAAGGCAGTGCTGCTTGGATGTACACTAAAACTGGGACCGCTGTATGTGCACACACCAAGCTTGTAAGTACAAAAGAGGCCCACTGGGGATTTGGCTTCAGAGAGCACCCCTGTTCCAATATACGTGAGTCTGCAAAACCGCCAACAGGCCCATGAGGCAGTGCCTGGATGTACACTAAAACTGGGATTGCTGTATGTGCACACACCAAGCTTGTAAGTTGGCTTCAGAGAGCACCCCTGTCCCAATACATGTGAGTCTGCAAAACCGCTCAGTGCATGGACTTCTTGGCTTAAAAGAGCACAAAGAGACAGTCTGAGTTCAATAAAAAACACTTCAGTTAAATAAAAAGCATGGCTTGCTTGGCACAGTAGCAAAAACGAAGAAATATATTTTTCAATGGAAAATTGTATCAAACTAGCTAGAAATTGAATATATCTCCCACCCACAACACCCAAATCCTGCTTGCAACCTACCCCAGGTGGTAAAATAAGCAGAAAAATGCCACTGCTAGCAGCTTCTCCCAGTGGCACAGACAGAGAGACCATCTCAGATCAATAAAAAAAAGTGAGGTAAAAAAAAACATGGCTAGCTGGCACTGCAGCCAAATCGAACAAATATCTTTTTCAATGAAAAATTCTATTAAAGTAGCTAGCAATTGAATACAGATTTGAGACACTCAGACTAGCTCTAAGTAAAGCCACCATCCCCAGACCTCCTCCCCAGACCATCCCCGCAAAGAAAATGCGTGGCATGCTGCATGCTTAACGTATAAATAGTGCTGCATCATCAGGAATAGCGTCACAGAGCACTGAGAGAGGCGATTGGCTGCATTAGAAAAATGCTTAGCTCTGATGGGTTACATTCTGGTCTCCTTGCCAACCTGTCTGACCCACTCTATGAGAGGGCTGTGAGGTCACTTATGACTCACAGGAAAGGGCTGGTTTTTGCTATCTCCTATTTCAAACGGCCGCTAAGAAATCACTGCGAGCCAAAAGAATGAAACTAATATGATATGTTGTATTTGTGGGGGATCGCGATGCATTTCGCGAACCCACGAATACAACGAATAGGGACTTATGCATTGCGGATTGCCCATCATATATTAAAAACTCCTCTCATTTTCTACAATGTTTGACTGACATTAATGTCATACAAGGATGTTGCTGGTTAGTCACTGCAGATATCGCTGCTCTGTATACAAATATTCTGCAAGAAGCAGCATTATTGATTCTTGGAGAAAAATTCGAGTTTTTAGATATTTGTGATTCTCATGTGCTTTTTTGGACAAAACTTGACAAAATTATACTTACCAGGGGTTAGTTACTTTAGTTTTGAGAATGAGATATTCCAACAGATTAAGGGTATACCGATGGGGTCTCCTATGGCCCTCTGGGTAGCCTGTTTATATGTTAGTTGCTTTGAACAACAATATGTCTATAACATGCATTACATGAAGGATACCATATTTGGAAATGATTTATTGATGATATTTTTTTCATGTGGGCAGGAACATACCAAGACCTTTTATCCTTTTCACCATGGCTTAATCATCAGGGCCAGACATAATGGTAAAATTGGACATGAATGGATAAAGCATTTCCATTTTTATTTATTTATTTGTACAATTTTTATATACCGTTGCACAGAAACAAATTCTATCTCTACGGTTTACGAGATACCAATAGGAATTCAGTTCTTCACTTTTTTAGTTTTCACCCTAGACAGCTAAAAGGGAACATTACAATTGGTCAATTTTTGTGGTTTTGTAGATTGTGTTCAACCAATGAATAATATGTCTCACAGGCAGCGGAACTCACAAAACGGTTTTGAGATGGGATATACCACCAAAGTTATCAGAAGAGCATATAAGCATGCTTTATATGCTGAGAGAACTTATTATCATCACATCAAAGATCTCAGTTGTCAAGTATTGTATGCACACTTTCATATTCTAATCAGGTGTCCCATATTAAAAATATGATTCATAAACATTGGGACATGCTTTCCAATTATGAAATATCTAATTATCACACTATCTTTGCACTGCAGAGAAACAAATTGTTGCAGGACCAATTAATGCGGGCTTCCTGTTACAGGACAGAAACAATATACATTTGGTCAATTTACATGTGGCTCCTGTTGTATATGCACTCATGTGCTGTGCATTAACTTCTTTTTGTGGTGGCAATAGTCCCCACATATACAACTTGAGTGGACATTTCACGTGCAATACAAATCAAGTTGTTTATGCAATCACTTGTCCATGTAAATTGGTGTATATTGGACAAACCAAAGTATCAAAATTCGTATCAATTAATATTTAACATGCATTTGAATAGGACATATGAAAGCACAAATAGTTACAAATTGGGTTGAGTGTAAATATACCATCAACGATTTGAAGTTTATTTTAGTTTGCTGTGTGTCCATTGAGGTGGGGACATATTGTGCAAACTTATTCAGAGGGAACAATGGTTGATCTTCAGTTGGAATACTATTGAACCTCATGGATTGAACCATGAGGTTGAATGGACCAATTTGCTGTGATATTGTTTGAATTTTAAGCCTCAACCAAGGTAGTGTCATTCACAACACCATCTCATTTTAGGGAATTAACCATTTAGAGGAAAGGTGAGACAAATAGCTAGATTAATCATTGTGCTATATTTATAGCAGAATGATAAGCAGTGGTAAAAAAAGGAGCAGGGGGACAAAATTGAACAGCTGGCCGCATTGCTGTGGTGCATTTTTGCCTGCCGCAGTTGCGGCCGGGACGCACACTTTCGCACCCGTAGCGCCATGGGAAAAGGTGGTGTTATTTCTCGAGATGCTTCTGGCAATAATGTGGAAAACATTAATGCCCACAGCGCTGCTGAGCCATAACCTTGCCAAAACCCCACCCATACTCCTCCCCTTCCCCTCATTTCAATAATACCGCCACGATGCGGTCATTATCGTGAGCGGTAGGGCATTAACGCATGTGATAAGGCTCTAACACACGTAATAAAGCCACATCGCATTTTGATAAATGACCCTGAAAGTTTCCAATAAGGACATCCTTAGAAAGACTCAGGGCATCATTGTACCTGAAGACTGGAGGATAGCTAATGTAACCCCAATATAACGGACGCAGGACCGCAAAAATCCCACTGGAGGAACAGAATGGATATTCTACTACAATTTGAATTTATGACGGCTAACAAGCAAACCTACCCCATACAACATAAATGCGAAGAGATTTGGCGAGGATATTATGCATTACTCCCACAGTCCAAGAAAGACCTACTTAAACAATTGAGTCTTAAACCATATACAGCATCTTCCCGACACTCGCACTTATCGTAGAACACTTCACCATGAGGACAATTAGCTTATCCTGAATAAGGGAGGGGGAGGGGGGAGGGACAGGATGTGCCTAATACCGGGTTCTGTTATTGAGAAAAATCCAATAAAGAAATACTTGGGGGGGGGGGGAGGGCTCCAGGGATGATCCAGGAAACTACAGACTGGTTAGCCTGACTTCAGTGCCAGGAAAAATAGTGGAAAGTGTTCTAAATATCAAAAGCACAGTACAATTTTCTTCCACTCTTTCTTCCACTCTTTTTAATATCTACCTCATTCCCCTCTGCCAACTGTTGAGGAATCTGGGTCTACCGCACTTCATTTATGCAGATGATGTGCAGATCCTTATACCTATCAAGGACTCTCTTCCCAACGCACTCAAAACGTGGAAGTCTGCACTGATGGAAATTGAGAATCTTCTAACGGAAAACTCATTGGCATTAAACACCAACAAAACTGAACTTCTCATCATATCGCCACTAAACAATCACTTTACTAAACCTACCCAACAATCTCTATCTGACTCCCACTCTATACAACAAGTACGCAGCCTTGGTGTTATAACTGACAATAATTTTACACTGAAAAAATTTATTACCTCCACCATCAAAAATGGTTTCCACAAGTTTCATACTTTGAAAAGGATAAAACCACTTCTACACCCAAATGACTTCCGGACGGTACTACAAGCTACCATATTAGCCAAACTAGACTACTGTAACTCTATTTTACTAGGTCTACCAAAAAATGCAATACAACCCCTGCAGATGCTACAGAATGCAGCTGCGCGACTCCTCACGAATACACATCGCCACGAACACATTACGCCAGCTCTTCAATTCCTACATTGTGAGAACTTTGAAGATTATTCTAAATCCAATTGGAAGCCACTTATACATAAATCACTATACAATCCAGATATGAAGTGGTTCTCGGACTGTTTTATTTTCCATACTTCAGTCAGACCTATAAGAAAAATGCACCTGGCTAAACTAACTACACCCAAACATAAACAAATAAAACATGTCGCAACGAGAGAACGAGCATTTTCGATTGCAGGAATTAATCACTGGAATAAACTACCTACAGATCTACGCCAAGAACCATGCCACAAGAAATTTAAACAGAACTTAAAAACATGGCTCTTCAAAAAAGCTTACAATTTATGAATTCTCTTCAAAAAAGCTTACAATCTGTGAACCCTATCCATGTTGTTACTTATATCATATCATGACATTGTATAGAATAATTTCCCATTCCTTTTTTCAGGTTATATGCCATCTATTATTAACTTTCATATTGGTAACATTTATTTTTAAAATATATATCCTTTCTATAATAGTATTAATCAGTCTTCTAATCTTGAATTACAAGAAACCACTAATTAGTATAAGTTACTCCCACATTCTGTTATAATTGAACTGCTATTTTTGTTTTTGATATTTTAGATCCTCCTGTCCTCTTCCCCCCATTGGAAGTATTGTTGAGTTTTATCGTGTATTAATCTAATGTCTTTTAGTTACATTATTATTGTTCATAATCCTATTTTGCTATAATTTAATTTTATTGTAAAGCCTGTTGCTAATTTAATGTTCTCTGTAAACCGAGGTGATGTTTGCTAACGAACCGCGGTATATAAAAATCTTTAAATAAATAAATAAATAAATTAGAAAGACATGGTTTAATGGAACAAAGTCAGCATGGCTTTACCCAAGGTAAGTCTTGCCTTACAAATCTGCTTCACTTTTTTGAAGGAGTTAATAAACATTCGGATAAAGGTGAACCGGTAGATGTAGTGTAGTTGTATTTTCAGAAGGTATTTGACAAAGTTCCTCATAAGAGGCTTCTAGGAAAAGTAAAAAGTCATGGGATAGGTGGCAATGACCTTTCGTGGATTGCAAACTGGCTAAAAGACAGGAAACAGAGAGTAGGATTAAATGGACAATTTTCTCAGTGGAAGGGAGTGGGCAGTGGAGTGCCTCAGGGATCTGTATTGGGACCCTTACTTTTCAATATATTTATAAATGATCTGGAAAGAAATACGACAAGTGAGGTAATCAAATTTGCAGAGGATACAAAATTGTTCAGAGTAGTTAAATCACAAGCAGATTGTGATAAATTGCAGCCTCACAAAGACTTTGTGAGACTGGAAAATTGGGCATCAAAATGGCAGATAAAATTTAAAGTGGATAAGTGCAAGGTGATGCATATAGGGAAAAATAACCCATGCCATAGTTACACAATTTTAGGTTCCATATTAGGTGCTACTACCCAAGAAAGAGATCTAGGCGTCATAGTGGATAACACATTGAAATTGTCGGTTCAGTGTGCTGCGGCAGTCAAAAAAGCAAACAAAATGTTGGAAATTATTAGAAAGGGAATGGTGAATAAAACGGAAAATGTCATAATGCCTCTGTATCGCTCCATGGTGAGACCGCACCTTGAATACTGTGTACAATTCTGGTCTCCACATCTCAAAAAAGACATAATTGTGATGGAGAAGGTACAGAGAAGGGCTACCAAAATGATAAGGGGAATGGAACATCTCCCCTATGAGGAAAGACTAAAGAGGTTAGGACTTTTCAGCTTGGAGAAGAGACGGCTGAGGGTGGATATGATAGAGGTGTTTAAAATCATGAGAGGTCTAGAACGGGTAGATGTGAATTGGTTACGTTTTCGGATAACAGAAAACCTAGGGCGCACTCCATGAAGTTAACATGTGGCACATTTAAAACTAATCGTAGAAAGTTCTTTTTCACTCAACGCACAATTAAACTCTGGAATTTGTTGCCAGAGGATGTGGTTAGGGCAGTTAGTATAGCTGTGTTTAAAAAAGGATTGGATAAGTTCTTGGAGGAGAAGTCCATTACCTGCTATTTATTAAGTTGACTTAGAAATTAGCCACTACTATTACTAGCAATGGTAACATGGAATGGACTTAGTTTTTGGGTACCTGCCAGGTTCGTATGGCCTGGATTGGCCACTTTTGGAAACAGGATGCTGGGCTTGATGGACCCTTGGTCTGACCCAGTATGGCATATTCTTATGTTCTTATGCACATATATGTCCTCTACATCTAGATGCACTGCACATAATAAAGGATTTGCAGTTCTTTTATCAGGTAGTGTCCAATAAATGCATTAATTGTGTACACATCTGTTGCATCTAGATGAGTTTCACACAGAAAGATATTTGTAGCTCTCTTTCAGGTAATGTTCAGTAGACACGTTCATTTTATGCAGTACTGCTCAGGGCACAAGAGCAGTGGAGCTCTTAATCAGTTTTTCTTATATAAAGATTTGAGCAATATTGTGTGGATAGACAGTTTGGGTATTTTGATAAATAGCACATATAAAGCATGTTTTAGTTTCTCAGTAGGTAGTGTCTGATAGATGTGCGAATGATTGGGAGGTATTTAAATTATCATGTGCAATTATGCAATTAAATAATTTAAGTATATAGATAGGTTGAACAGATAATATTTGTAGTTCTCATTCAGGTAGTGTTTGAATTCTGAGGGATTAATTTGGCGGTACTCAGGGAAATGTCATGACTCAGGTTTCAACTATTGATTGTGACTTCTGGTAGTCCTTTTAAAATGTGGATATATGCAACGCGCATGCACAGCGTTTTATACAACACATGACGGTAGTCTCTAGCCATTTGTTAACAGATATTGGATATGAGGTTAGTATAGGATACTCATATATAAAAGTCTACATAAACTATCAATATATCTTTTTCAATAGTATAATACAATCAGTTATTTATAGATTTGTAGATTGTGGTATTGGAGTGCGTTAGATCATTATGGATCAAAATCATTTATGAGGTATCACAAGGTGTGTTTTACTTTATCGCTTTGTCTAGAGTGGTTTATTTGAGCTCAAATAATATATATCATTTTTTAGATTGTGAAAGAACCATGCCAATATGATGGATGAACTGAAAAGAGTATAGATGCTCACATAATTTTCTTCATACATTTAAGTATTGAATATTTATTCAAGCAAGCGATTCATCAATCAAATATTTGGCAGTGGCATTCATTCTAGAAACCCATGACAGATATACGATTATTAAAAATATTTAACAAAGGGCAAAAAAAGTGAAAATGATACCCCTGAAAAAGCCTAACAGGTGAAACAGCAGGGCCTGTTGAAGGGGTGTATTAGTTACTTTCCAACTATAAGGCATTTAAAGTTTACATTTAGATTTGAAATGTAATAGGAGTATATTGTTTATACAAGAGTCATATTAAGTGATCCTTTATGTATGGGTATATGTATTTAGGATGAATGGTGAGTTATGATTATTTCCAACTTTGTGTGTTTTTAGATGAAATATGTTTTTAGGTTAGTACAGTATGTATGGGTATATACATACAATATTTTGGATTTTGTATGCAAATTATTCATTTTTGTAATAAAATGGTATTTTTATAAAATTGTATTTAGAAAATATATTTTGCAAGCCACAGCTATAAATTATAATTTAGATGTACAATGCTATATCTCTGAGGTAGGAAACTCTGGTTCTTGAGTGTTGAATACCAGTCGGGATTTTAGGATATCCACACTAAATATGTATGAGATTTGCTATATCTGTTCCTAAAAACACCAACACAGTTAATTTGCCAGAATAAACAAGCTATGGGATCTATGTGGAGGAGTAGCCTAGTGGTTAAAGAAGTGGGCTGTAAACCAAAGAAGCCAGAATTCAAATCCCATTGCTGCTCCTTGTGACCTTGCACAAGTTATTTCACCATTCATTGCCTCAAGTACAAGCTTAGTCCTAGATCCACTAAGCCACAATGTTTTTTTCATGGGAGGTTTTTTCATGGCCTAGGTCTGGTGCCCAGACCTTGCACTAGTCATGTGACTCAGGTCAGCGCCATTTTGAAAAATGGTACCGACTGGGCTCCATCATGGGATTGCTTTCAAACTTTTGAGGTTTGGGGATGCAGGAAGGCAGTTTGGGGGGGCGGGGGAGTAGGTTTGCTCTTAACACCAACAATGTTTTTGAAACTTGGATATAGGGGAAAGGAAAGGTATTGGGGGGCCCTATACCCCAATGATTTGTGTTGACTATTGGGAGAGGGACAGTGCCTGCACTTATTTAAAGAAAGGGGGTAGAGGGCACATAATTTTTTTCAGACTGGGTTGGGGGGTTGGGAAGGGGTCCATCGTCACCTGACTCCTGTTTACTTATTTTTACATTTGGTATATCGAGGCTGCCTTAAGTGGTGGCCCCAGAGTGAGCGGGGGGGGGGGGGGGGGGGGGGGGCAGCTTTGATTTCTGCTCAACTTTTGCTTTTTTGGTGCGAGACCTGTGTTGAATTAACGATTCCTCAGAAGGTGTTAATAAATTATCGTGGCTGACAACTTTTTAGGTCAACCACAATATGTTATCAACATCAAATTGCCTATTAATGAGCTGCTTTGCATGGTTTTGCAAAATTCATGCATACAAATCACATGCAAAGCAACTCACTGTAATAGGGGTGGGAAGCTGGGAAGGGCCATGCAAATTATCGTGCATATTGTGTGATATTGTCGCAATATACTGTTTAATGTGTGTTACGTGTGCTTCGTGCATCTCCCTTTTAAATTGTGAGCCCTCTGGGGACAGGAAAAATACCTACAGTACCTGAATGTAATCTGCTTTGAAGTGCCTGAAAAGCAGAATATAAATCAAATAAATAAATGAACCAACAGGCATTACATTCGGAAGTTAGTAACTTGCTGTTAATGTGTAAAATCCAAAAGAATTAGATGGATAACTTGGCATCTATGTTAACACCTTAAGACAGGTGCATCAATATTTTAACCCATTATTTAAATATATGCATGCACACTAGGGGGTACATTTTAAAAAACAGCAAGTGCGCGAACAAAAGTACGCCGGATTTTAAAAGATACGCGCGTAGCCGCGCGTATCTTTTAAAATCCGGAGTCGGCGTGCGCAAGGCTGCGCAGCCTGCCTCCGTTCCCTCCTAGGCTGCTCTGAAATCGGAGCGGCCTCGGAGGGAACTTTTTTTTTGTCCCATCCCCCACCTTTCCCTCCCTTCCCCTATCTAACCCCCCCCCCCCAGCTCTACCTAAATCCCCCCCTACCTTGTTCGATGGAGTTATAACTTGCGTGCGCCGGCTGGCCAGGCCCCAACACAGGCCACTGTGTTGGGGCACTCAGCCACGCCCCCGGACAGCCCTGGACCGCAGACACGCCCCCCGGACATGCCCCTGGACCACAGACACGCCCCCCAGACCGCCCATTTTAGCAAGCCCCGGGTCTTACGCGCGTCCTGGGGCTTTGCGCGCGCCAGCAGCCTATGCAAAATAGGTGCGCCAGCGTGCGTGTGCCCTGCACGCATAAATCTGGCAGGATTTACGCATGCAAGGCTTTTAAAATCTACCCCTTGGGTTCCTCTCCACTCCTTTCTGAAACATTAAGGCCTCCTTCATACTACCCCCCTCCTTATCAGTGTTGCAAGGCAAATGTTGAATGGATTGGTCTGGACCAGGTATGTGTCTGCTGTTTTGAAATTTTTAGTATTGTTATATTTTATATTGCCTTTGTAATCTGCCAAAGACAAGGCATTTGGATTGGCTGAATATAAATTATCTTAAATAAATGTAATATATGTTATCAAATCCACATTAAGGGGTAGATTTTCAAAGGGTTACCCGCGTAAGATACGCACGCAACCCTTTAAACCCCCCCCCCCCCCCCTGCGCGCACGCCGAGCCTATTTTGCATGGGCTCGGCGGCACGCGCAAGCCCCGGATTGCGCATATGTCCCAGGCTTTGAAAAAGGGGTGGGCCAGGGGCAGGGCGGCGGTCCCGAGTCCTCCGGCACAGCGGCTGTGCCGGAGGTTCATGCGCCGGCAGCTGGCCGGCGCGCACAAGTTACGCCAGGGGATTTAGGTAGGGCTGTGGGGTGGGTTAGATAGGGGAAGGGAGGAGAAGGTGTGGGGGGGGGGGGGGGGGGGAAATCGAAAGGAAAGTTCCCTCCGAGGCCGCTCCGATTTCAGAGCGGCCTCGGAGGGAACGGGGAAAGCCATTGGGCCTCCCCTAGGGCTCGGCGTGCGCACCGCCTTGCACGCGCCAATCCCGGATTTTATAACATGCGCGTGGCAGCGTGCTCATGTTATAAAATCGGGTGCACATTTGGGCGCACCGGGTAGCGCACACAAATGTACCCCGCGCGCGTAGGATTTAAAATCAGCCCCTAAGAGTATAATGAATGCATTTACATACATTTGCATTTCAACAACTCATTAATATGGTTGTTGCCATTGATATTCCTGCATTACCCCTAATGCCAATATACTGTCAGGCCAATAGTGTAAACCCGAGCGGAAAACGAGTGCTCAATGTAGACCATCCGCTTTCCTAATGCGCACCCAGCCACCTCTCCTGGGCGCGCGATACGGTATTTAAATGAGGGGTCGCGCTAAAAAGGAGGCGCTAGGAACAATAGCACACCTCCTTAGCAGCAGAAGCCCAGGAGAAGTGGCTGTCAGTGGGTTTGGAAAACGGATGCTCAATTTTACGAGAGTTGGTTTTCCTGACCTGTGCACAGCCATGGATTAGGAAAATGGATGCTCGAAAGATTGAGCCTGTTTCCCTAACCTAATCCGCTGGCACAATTTTTTTTTTTTTTTTTTGTAACCTTTTGGTTCCTCCGACTTGATACTGCCACGATATCAAGTCGAAGGATGTACAGAAAAGCAGTATTTTCTTCTTTTCTGTACACTTTTTCTGAGCATAAAATATGCAGATAGGGGCACATATTTTTTTTTCTGTACCCTGGGCAAATAGCTAATAGCCTTATCAACATTTGCATGTGGTGAACGCTATTAGTTTCTGGGGGGTTTGGAAGCGAGTTTTGGACACGCTAAATCCCTTTTTGTATAAGGGGTAGTGGATGCGCGTCCAATACACGCATCCAACCTCAGATAAAAGTGCACTCAGCTGAGCGCACTTTACTGTATCAGCCTGTGTGTTAGGCCTCTGCAAATGTGTATGTTATGTAATGCAGCATTTTCTAACCCAGCCTTGGAGGCACACCTAACTGGTCTGGTTTTCAGGATACCCACAATGAATGTGCATGGGTCACCGATGTATGCAAACCTATTTCATGCACATTCATTGTGGGTATCCTGAAAACCAGACCATTAGGTATACCTTCAAGAGAGGATTGGAAAACACTGATCTAATATAGTTGTTATTATGCGTTCTACACCTATGTTAGTGCTAACGAGTTTTAGTATATTAGCCATTATATATCAATTTCCTTAACAACAAAAAAGACGATTTGCTGTCAGTTTACCAGATAAGAACATAAGAACATGCCAATCTGGGTCAAACCAAGGGTCCATCAAGCCCAGTATCCTGTTTCCAACAGTGGCCAATCCAGGCCATAAGAATCTGGCAAGTATCCAAAAACAAAGTCTATCCTATGTTACTGTTGCTAGTAAAAGCAGTGGATATTTTCTAAGTCATTAATAGCAGGTAATGGACTTCTCCTCCAAGAACTTACCCAATCATTTTTTAAACACAGCTATACTAACTGCACTAACCACACCCTCTGGCATCAAATTCCAGAGTTTAATTGTGCGTTGAATGAAAAAGAACTTTCTCCGATTAGTTTTAAATGTGCCACATGCTAACTCCATGGAGTGCCCCCTAGTCTATTAACTGAAAGAGTAAATAACCGATTCACATCTACCCATTCTAGACCACTCATGATTTTAAACACCTCTATCATATCCCGCCTCAGCCGTCTCTTCTCCAAGCTGAACAGCCTTAACCTCTTCAGCCTTTCCTCATAGGGGAGCTGTTCCATCCCCTTTATCATTTTGGTTGCCCTTCTCTGTACCTTCTCCATCACAACTATATCTTTTTTGAGATGCGGAGACCAGAATTGTACACAGTACTCAAGGTACAGTCTCACCATGGAGCGATATAGAGGCATTATGACATTTTCCGTTTTATTCACTACTCCCTTTCTAATAATTCCCAACATTCTGCTACATGCTTAATTATTTTAATGGATTTCTAAAATACAGAATGTTGGAAATAATTATATAGAAGTGTCTGTCCATTTGTCTAACTATAGGCATAATAACTCTGGAAAAATGGGACAGAATTTAACAAATGTGGTACTTGATTCATTAAGGGTTTTTCCCATTGACACAAAATGGAAGAAAAGCCTTAACGCATCTGGCCCTTGGCATGCAAGAAGTAAATGTGAATATCTTAGCTGCATTTGAAAACTAGAAACATGGGGTCAGTATTTTTGGCGATCTGAGCCTCCCAAAATACCCCCATTGCTTTCTATGAGGAACAGAAGCTGCAGAATGTGGACCAGAGCTCCACTGCAAGAGCTCAACCTTACCCTTCCAGCAGTTTGGCACAGATAGAGAGAAGGAAAAATAACTGAAGCAGCTGAGAAAACATAGTACCCACAGGCACCTTCAAAGCCAACTCCCCCCACACTTTCAAAATCATACGTACATGCACTCATAGGCCCCACAGACTGCCTCCAGCAAATCCACACCTTCACTCTCCATCCCACAAAGACAGAAAGGGAAATTAACTGACACCTATAGTGAAGACACCTCCCGAACCTCCACATATACACTTACCCTACATGCACACACCTGTCCCAACCATATCCCACACACATCCACAGCCGTAATGCCACTAAAACACACCATACAACTCCTACACCTACACAATCTTGCCATACGCAATTCCCATTCACACATACATTGTATTATGTATTTGTTAACTGTAATGTGGGCAAATACTTGCTCTGTCATTTTTATACTGTTCTATCTTGCTTAGTATTTGTTAAAATTATATTTTTAAATAAATGCACCTCACATCTACATCCACCTATAAGCCAATCCACACCTCCGACACCCCCTCCCCATGTGCACCCCACTACTTGCACACATCCCTCCTCGTCTCCTTACCAAATCCCATACCTACACCATGCCCCCAATAAAACACACATCCCACAGCCTCCAACCCTGTAAATAAACTCCTCCACATATGACCTCCTCCTCACTCAAACAACCCCATAAACTATACAGTCCTATATCCTCACATACACATCCCTCCATTCACACACAACCCATCATACACCCACACCCCTAAACAAGACACCCTGCTTACACACAAGCCATGACACCCAAAAACAGACCCCCCCCCCCATCTCCCTTATACACATCCATTCCCTCACACTTATACCCTCCATACTGCCAAACAGGTAACCCCTCACAACTCCTATACAACTTCCTCAAACTATAACCCCTCTATCCTCCCACATCCACACCTCCTACAAATCTGTATTGGAAAGCATTCCTAAAGCCATGACGGTGCCTGTTTTCCTACTTATTTATTGCAGACATGGATTCAATCACATCTCCTTGGGTTTGTGAAAATATGGTCACACTACAGTTCCTTTCTGCACTGTAGAAAATGCAAATAATTACAAATGCAAAGAACAGATGACATTTCTGAGTCCTGGATCAAAAATGCCCACAGACTGATAGGGCAAGGAGGACATACAATTTTTGCACTGCAAAAATACAAATAGGAGTTAAAGCGCACAGAGGATATGAATCTGCATGCAAACAGCATGCATTTCCTCTTGGATTCTTCTGTCTATCTATCTGGAAGGCAGTCAGGCAGGGACAGCTTCCAGCATTTCAGCCTCTCACTTTCCATAAACTCTGTATTCATCAGCAAGGAGAGAAAAATATCCAGTCAGCGTTTACACAGACAAACTACCCACTGCAGTGCTCCTTGCTTCAAGTGAGACTCACTGACAAAGTTCAGTTCCACCCTGTTTATACTACCCTAGAAGAATGCCCAACATAAATCATCATCCTTATTTGTATAGCACATAACTGATGTACACGGAGGCATCTAATGAACAGGCCCTTTGCCTTGTGGTTTACAATCTAGTCAAGACAGACAGGATATTACAACAAAAACAAAGAGCTATTGAGCCAAAACAGCAAAGCCATAACTGAGAAGAATTAAAGTAGGTGTTTCCTGATGAGATTAAATGACAGAATTTGAGCATTTGAAAATCTCACAGTCCATTCCCTTTCAAGATCGGAAAGCTGTACTCCACAGAGTACAAAAAATGTCTAAAGACACATTACGTTGTGTGTGTGTCCTCAGTCCTAAATCCCCTCGCTACTCTTATGCCTCCAGTTCAATCCTCAGTCCTTTCCATTCTCCCCCACTCAATTCACCCATTGCTCAGTGCTCCCTCTCCCCCCCCCACAATTCACAGTCTCCTCCCTCAGCAGCTCATTACCTTCTCTTAGCAGAATGGTCAACAGCACACCCCAGTCTCTATTCCCACCCATACCAGCTCCCTCCCACCCTCAAGTCTCGATTCCCTCCCCTGGCAGACCCTGTCCCCAGCCTCAGTTTGCATTTGTGTTTATGCATATATTTGTGTGTGCTCCTATCAGCAATTTAAAAAGAAACTAAACAAACTTTGAGCCACTAGCTCCATGTTTCCCCAGTGTGCTGTCAGACTGGATCAGGTGTGCCACATAAAAGTTACCACTGCTTGAGTGTGAGCAACAGACAGGCAATGGCTTTGATTATATCAGTTTTAATACTGATGTCACACTTCCCTCGTAGTATATGCATAACAACTCATTCGCTCCTAACAAGCAGTACTTCATTCTGAGGTTTCCTGACTACACATGGACGGAGCTCTGCCTTAATATTTATTTAGCTCACACCTTTTCATTGATAGCCCAGAGGGTTTATAATCTAAGGAGTGAACTTTCAAAGGAGTTATGTGCATAAAAGTAGAATATATGATAGCAATTTTCAAAAGCCCATTTATGTGCATAAAATCTTTTGAAAATGTAGCCCTATGGAGTAAAATTTCAAAGAAGTTATGTAAGTGAAAGTAGCAGTTTTCAAAACCCAGTTTTGCACGCATAAATCCTTGTGAAAATTATCTCCTATGTATGTAGCTGAGGCATTGAAAGGTAAAACGATTTGCCCAAGGTCACATGAAGCTGCAGCAGCATTTTACCCCAGCTTTCTGTTTCTCAGCCCGCTGCTCTAACCATTAAGCTAACTCCTGCATTGCACTAGATAGCAAAAGTGGCCAATTCCTCAAAAATCACAAACAGGTCTGGTTTTCAGGCTAACCACAATAAATATACTGCACATGCAACTTTCTAGCTATCTATAATATGCAGATATATCTCATGAATATTCATTGTGCACATCCTGAAAACCAGACTTGCTTGTGATTCTTGAGGACTGGAGTTGGCCACCCCTACCTGATAATATGGGCACCATGGCCTGAACCTGAGAACTATGGTCACAACAGACCTGCATGTTCAGACTGCTAACTCTTGTGGTTTTGGTAGATGGCTTCCTGATTCTGTGGAGGAACCAAACCCACATCTGTGCAACTGATAGCCATAATTACACTGTGGAAGTAAGCAGTCTCAGATGGTTCTCTACACCTCCTGCCAAGTACACAGAAGTAAAGAATATAGGCAACTATAACATCCAAAAAGGGCATGACATATCTGGAAACAGAAGACTAATAATGGTCATATTTCTTGTTATCCTTGGAGGCACTAGTAAGATAGTAAACAACTATCAGCACTTTTACTTCCACAGAAAAGCTGTGTGGTTCATACTGAACCCCAGGCATGCATGCAATATTGTACATAGCTGGAAATGAGATGACAGGTGAAAAAGAATCTAAGCACACTCGTGCTTTCAGGCTGTTATTCCAGGCACAATCTGGGCTGGAAAATTCTTTTTTGCAAGGTTCAACATCTCGTAAGACATTCATCATCATCATTTATTTATTACATGTTTTTCAAACTAAAGAGGTCAAAGCAAGTTACAAGAAGGTGGTATCTACATCAGCATTTACAAATGTTTACAACATACATATTAAATAATATATCAGGGTATTAACTAAATAAGGCACAAATGATGTATCTGAATAACAGGAGAGGCATAATGAGGTAAAGGTATCAAGAGTGGCCCTAGTGAGGTAAGATGCAATGTTTTATTTATTTAATTTATTTATTTGATTTTATGTTCCGCTTTTCAGCGCTTCAAAGTGGATTACATTCAGGTACTAAAGGTATTTCCCTATCCCCAGAGGGCTTACAATCTAACAGGTCGATACAGTAAGGCCTCGGTAGAAACAGTGCGGCAGTGTCAGGCGCATCCTTCCTCCCCGCACGCACAGTTCTCTTCACTAACTCCCCGATACTCTCTTCTAATTGCATGCAAATGCATGCCGCGGCTTTAAAGCGTTAGGGAAGGGTTATGCCCGCGTAACCCATTTTACTGTATAGGCGCTTAATACAGCGCCTATACAGTAACCTGGGTGCGCTGGTACCTGTCATTTCAAATGACATTTGAAATGACAGGCACCAGGAAGTGTAAAAAAAAACCAAAAAACCAAAAATATGTAAAAACCTGAGTGTTATAAAAAAATTTTTTTTAAATACCTGTCACTTTCTTGCGGTCATCCAGGCAGCGGCGTGGGTCCAGGCGGCCGGCGGGCGGCGGGAGCCGGGTGTTCGATCGAGGCCGCGGGCGGGTAGGCGCGTGTTCGATTGGGCGGGCGCGGCAGCGGGATCCGGGGGGTGGGTGGGCGCGTGTTCAAACGAGGCATGTGACGTCACGGCATGTGACTGCCTTCAGCGCTGAAATCGCACGGCCATTCCTTCACTGCCGGTGGCCGTGCGTTCATCCAGGCAGAGGGAACCGTGGGCCGTTTTCGCCACCGGTTCCCTCTGCCTGGATGAATGGCCGTGCGAAATCGGGAGGAAGGGAGAAGGGACTGCCGTAGCAGGCCCGAGCCTTGCTACTTTTTCGTTTTTTGTTTTTTTTTGCTTCGGGAGGAGGGGACTGGACGGGCTGCAGGAGACCGGACTGGGGCTACACCGGAGACCGGACGGGACCAGGGCGGGTAAGCAATGTTTTTTACACTACACTACACTAACTCCTACTAGGGGGAGGCGGTAAACTAACACGTTAAGGCCGCGGCAAAACAGCGGGTTACTGAGGAGATAGTATCAGCGCCCATTACAGTATCGGAGGGGAATAGCTAATTCCTTCATTATACAGCTTTTTCGTTCATTTACATGCTGGGTGCGGAAAGGGTTATGCGTCTGTTTTAGGAAGCGCTAGGGACGCGTGAAACTGGAGACTGTATCGCTGAATCGCCTTACTCGTCTGTATTGTGCGCTCCCAGCACGTTACAGACGGGCAATCTTTAACTGCACGTTACTGTATCGACCTGTTACAGGTCGATACAGTAACGTGCAGTTAAGTTTGTACCCGAGGCAATGGAGGGTAAAGTGACTTGCCCAATGAAGTTAACCAGGTAACATTTGGATAAATAGAGTAGGTTCTAGGTATAAGGGAGAAAAGAATCAAAGGGTATAGCATTAGAACTGGCTGCATATATATATATATAGCTTGAGAATTTAGTTGGAGAGACCGTATGTAGCCGTAAGGACGATGAGGTACTTAAAAAATATTCTGAAAGAACATATAGTCACCAGGATCCCTTTGGTTAAAGCAAATGAAATACAACCAGCATTGAAGAGAACAGCTGCGGGTGACGGCGTTCGGTAATAATTTCGAGTTCCAGCAAGTCTGGATGGTGGTGACTAATGAAGCTGTCTGAGTAAGGTGGAAGATTTAAAAGGGCATCATTGCCCATGGTATATATATGGTGACGTATGAGGCTGTCTGCGTTGGATTATACAAAAAGAATTACAATTGAAGAACTACAATAACACAATCGTGAGAGTGGAGAGACAATTTTAATTCGATGCCTGGTCTTTATGAAACTATCCCCTGAAGAAGCCTGGCTGGCGAAACAAGGCCCTTGTTGGGATACCAAGGGATACCAAAAAAAAACACAAGTGGGATACATCATGGAAAGGATTTGAAAAGAATTAATTTGAATATTTAGAAAGAGACAATTGAGACTAAGTCTATGGACTTGGTCATTAATTAACATTATTATACAAATGATTTGAACAATGATTGTATAGTATATAGGATCAAAGATCTAGAGGCATACCACATAATAAGACCAACAACATTATCAGAAATTTTTTCCTTTGGTGTTATTTGGGCAGTTGAGGGACAGATTGAGATTAGTGGTAGTATAAAGCAGAGGGCTAATAGAAGACAGGTATTTGATGGTATAAATGTGGATATTGTTACAATGATTTAGTTTAAGAAAACTTTTTTACAGATGGAATGTTTTTTATATAAAAAATAGTAAAATTGATATTTAATAAATATTTTTTCAATAAAATTTAATTACATTTATGGAATCACGGTATTTTTGGAATTAATCATATGAGGAACAGAATAGTGTTTTTTCCCCAAACAACTTTTTGTATTGGGGTTCTTTGAATATATATATATACAGTATATCAGTCAGTTTAAGTAGTACCATGGAGGGCAATTTGAGAGGGAGGCTATTTGTCAGCTTCTACTCCAAAAGCCACTTCAATAAGTCATGTCATGTCTTTAGTAGTTTTCTAAATATTAGCAGGTTGGGAACTAATCTGAAGCTCAGTGGCAGGGAGTTCCCTAGAGTTGGAACTGAGCCAGAGAAGATTCTCTCGCTCATGCTTGAGAAGTTCATTTCCTTTGGTGTTGGGACAGTTAGGCAGACTTGGGGTAAAGAGCACAGAGAGCAGGATAGCATATAAAATGTTGAGATGACAGCTGAAGTAGAACGGTGTATTGCCTCTGATGACCTTAACACAGGGGTGAGAATTTTTTTTTTTTTTTTTTTTTTTAACAGGGCCACATTACCGCTACTCATCTGAACTTGGGGCTGGGGGAGGGTGGGGGTGAGGGGTGGTCACCTTTCAAACTCCTTCAGTGAGGAAGGGGTGGGGGTTGGCTGATACAATGGCAAGTATTCTCCATGGCAGAGTAAGAGGACCAAAGCAGCAACAACAGAGGCAGGCACACTCCATTCATGGTACTGTGTGAGAGAACTAAAGCAGGATCAACAGTGGCAAGAAAAAAAAAATCTGTATCAGCATGACTCTCTGAGAAATACAAAGGAGTACATGTGATCAGTCTCTGAACCAGCAATTTAACTGCAACGTCAATATCTGCATCCTCCAATCATCTCAGATCACTAAGTCCTGTGCCCACCACTGCAGAAATTCTAGTACTCCTGGGCCCCTCTTTTGGGGTGTGGGAGTCTTTCCACATGCTGTGGCATCTAGTATTCCTATTGAAGGAAAGGAAGCATGACCCGTCTGGCCCTGCCCTGGTTCATATGGCAATAAAGAGGAAGATGCCAATGCTGGCTGCTAATTCCTACGTCAATGTCATCAACAAATGCCCTCAATTTCAGGCCATTGTTGATGACATCATTTTATGATGCTGATGGCACAGAGATAATGGGACAGAAGGATTAGGTAGGAAGGCCAAAAAAGGTATTTTATCGGGCTGGGCTTGGCCAGGAGGCTGTAGTTTGCCCACCCCTGCCTTAAAGGTCAGCATCAGGATTTTGAACTTTGTTAGAATATTGGGAGCCAATGCAGAGATTTTAAGATAAGGGTGATCCATTCAAGTTTTTTTTGCATTTAGCAGCATTCAAGCTGTTGGTAATGATTACATTTTTTGGAATCCCAGAGGAAAGCTAGTTACAGTAATCCAGGCAAGAAATCACTCAAACCTGGGCAACTGTAGCAAAGGCAGGGCCTTTAATGAAGGAATGGAGGTGATGTAGCTGATGTAGCTGGCATAGTAGAAAGAAAGCTTTTTTTAAATAGTGCTTGGACTTGAGCTTCCATAGTAAGCTTGGAATCCAGAACAAATCTTAAGCTACAAAACCAATAGCTGAAGGATACAATTGTACCTTTGAGGGTCACCTTGTAGTCTAGGTGTCCAGAATCATTTTTGCATATCCACAAAATTTTTGTTTTTGAGCATTTAGTTTCAATTTATTATAGCACAGCCAGTTAGAGATCTTCCCTAGGCGACCATTTTGTCAGGGTCCAGACCAGACCAATAGTGGAATATAGTTTTCATACAAATAGTAGGTGATTTGATAGTTTCTGATGAGTTTAGCTGGGGGAGGGGGACTAGATATTGAATAGAGTAGGTGATAGGATACATCTGATTGGCATTCCACCAGAGTGTGATGTTGTGATGATGCTGATCTCAACGATATGGTTTGGGAATGATTCTGGAGGAAGTATTTGAACTGGGCCTGTGAGTCCCAGGTCCTATAGGTGAGTGATTAGAACTTCATAGTCAATGGTATTGAATGACTGGAGAGATCAAAAAGTATCAAAAAGGCTGCCTATCCCCTGACCTATACATAGTTGGGGGTACATCAATTAGGATTACTAGTACATTCTTAGTGCTAAAATGAAGCTTGACATTTGATTGGAAAAGGTCTAAGCTGTTTGTAGTGAACAGGAAGTCAAATAATTGTATTAGGATAGCTTTTTCAATGACCTTGCCCAAAAATGGTAGGTTTGAAACTGGTCAATAGTTATTTAACCCATCAGAGACCAGGTTGGAATTTTTAAGATTGATCTATAACGTTTTTAAACCAGTCTGCTAAGTGATTTGAGGGCTAACAAAGAGGTAAATTTTAAAAGTGGCTGAGTGAAAAATTTCACCTAATAGGGTTTTGGATGTTAATAAGAGCGTCATTATCAGATGTTATCAAAGTACCAAATGAGAAAGGAAACATGTGACGCTCTTCTTCCTGCTGGGTATTCTCCAAGGAAATATGGGGCAGATCCTACCCAGACTGTCTCCTGGAGTAAACAGGGAAGACAGAGACTTAAAGAGAAATATATTCAGATGGAATCAATATGAATGTTAAACTTAATTATCAAAAATGATCAATTTATTGAAACAATTGCAAGTTTAAAAAAAAACCCAGCAATTTGTGAATGCTTTGTGCTTATGAATTAGCAACACTGACACAATGCTTTTCTATTTTTTATAGAACTTCTGGTTCTCAAAGGAGGTGGCTGACAAAATTAAGGCTAAAAGAACAGCATTCAAGAAATATAAAAGATCCCAAAGGGAGGAGCACAAAGAACAATATTTGATTCAACTGAGGGAGACAAAGAAATTAATCAAGTCGGAAAAAAGCAAAGCAGAAGAGAGGATTGCCAAGGAGATAAAGAATGGTAACAAAACATTTTTCAGATACATCAGTGAAAAGAGAAAAGTTTAAAGCGGTATAGTGAAATTGAAAGGTGGAAATGATCAATGCGTGGAGAAAGACGAAGAAATGGCAGATATATTAAACGAATACTTCAGTTCTGTGTTCACTAAAGAAGACCTTGGAGAAGGACCATCTCTACACAACAAGAAACTGGAAGGAAGTGGAATAGACGAAAACCCTTTTACAGTAGAAAATGTATGGGAAGAGCTAAAGAATCTGAAAGTGGACAAAGCCATGGGACCTGATGGGATTCATCCAAGGATACTGAGGGAGCTCAGAGATGTGCTGGCAGGTCCGCTGTGTGACCTGTTCAATAGATCCCTAGAAACGGGAGTGGTGCCGAGTGATTGGAGAAGAGCGGTGGTGGTCCCGCTTCACAAGAGTGGGAACAGAGAGGAGGCTGGTAACTACAGACCGGTTAGCCTCACTTCGGTGGTGGGAAAAGTAATGGAGTCACTGTTGAAAGTGAGAATATTGAACTATCTACAGTCCGGAGAATTACTGGACCTGAGGCATCATGGATTCACCAGGGGAAGATCCTGTCAGACAAATCTGATTGACTTTTTTGACTGGGTAACCAAGGAATTGGATCGAGGAAGAGCGCTCGATGTCATCTACTTAGATTTCAGCAAAGCTTTTGATACGGTTCCACATAGGAGACTGGTGAATAAAACAAGAAGCTTAGGAGTGAGTGCCGAGTTGGTGACCTGGATTGCAAACTGGTTGACGGACAGAAGACAATGTGTGATGGTAAATGGAACTTTCTCTGAAGAGAGAGCGGTTTTAAGTGGTGTATCGCAAGGATCAGTGTTGGGACCGGTCCTGTTCAATATCTTTGTGAGTGACATTGCGGACGGGACAGAAGGTAAGATTTGTCTATTTGCGGATGACACTAAGATCTGCAACAGAGTGGACACGCCGGAAGGAGTGGAGAGAATGAGACGGGATTTAAGGAAACTGGAAGAGTGGTCGAAGATATGGCAGCTGAGATTCAATGCCAAGAAGTGCAAAGTCATGCATATGGGGAGTGGAAATCCGATGAACTGTATTCGATGGGGGGGGGGGGGGGGGGGGGGGGGGGGGGAAGGCTGATGTGCACGGAGCAGGAGAGACACCTTGGGGTTATAGTGTCTAATGATATGAAGTCTGTGAAACAATGCGACAAGGCGATAGCAAAAGCCAGAAGAATGCTGGGCTGCATAGAGAGAGGAATATCGAGTAAGAAAAGGGAAGTGATTATCCCCTTGTGAGGTCCTTGGTGAGGCCTCACCTGGAGTACTGTGTTCAGTTCTGGAGACCGTATCTACAAAGAGACAGAGACAAGATGGAAGCGGTACAGAGAAGGGTGACCAGAAAGGTGGAGGGTCTTCATCGGATGTCGTATGAGGAGAGATTGAAGAATCTAAATAGGTACACCCTGGAGGAAAGGAGGAGCAGGGGTGATATGTTTCAGACTTTCAGATACTTGAAAAACTTTAATGATCCAAAGACAACGACAAACCTTTTCCATCAGAAAAAAATCAGCAGAACCAGAGGTCACGAGTTGAGGCTCCAAGGAGGAAGAATAAGAACCAATGTCAGAAAGTATTTCTTCACGGAGAGAGTGGTGGATGCCTGGAATTCCCTTCCGGAGGAAGTGGTGAAGTCCAAAACTGTGAAGGACTTCAAAGGTGCATGGGATAAACACTGTGGATCCATCAGGTCTAGAGGACGCGTATAAAGAGGAGGCAGCAAAACACTGCACGGAGCGGCAGTAGCCACAGAGGCATTCACGGAGCGGGATGCCAGTGGCCAGTGGATGGTGTTCCACCTTCACGGAGCGGAAGGATGGAGGGCTGCCATCTCCCAATTAAAAAAAAGAAACAAAACAAAACAAAAAAAAACAAAAAACCAGGGATGGGTTCATGGGCTATAGGTATTACCAATTATTAGGCTTTTCAATATTTGATGATAGTTAATGTGACTTTCAAGGCATACTTCACTTTCAATGCATATCCAGCATAGCTCCCTGCTTCAACGGCAGGGGAGAAGAAAAACTAATACTTCACGCATATCCAGCATTGCTCTCTGCTTCAACGGCAGAGAGCTATGCTGCCGCTTACCCAACTAATCAAACTTAATATTTCACTTGGAAGCAGCTCCATCACTGCTCTCTACATTAATGGTGGGGGTGAAAGGGAAATAGAACCTAAGGTTACTAAGAGCCAAGAGAAACAGATAAGTATGAGAAAAAAAGAAGTGTGAAGCTTGCTGGGCAGACTGGATGGACCGATTGGTCTTCTTCTGCCGTCATTTCATTTCTATGTTTCTAAGAGAAGAGGCATGGGGGTAGTTTGCGGTAGGGATGTGCAGACAAAAAGTTTATGTTCATAAGTCCATAAGTCGAAGGTGAGGGTCAATTTCGGTCAATATGGACATATGTAGAATTCCATAAGTTGAGGCTATGTCCATAAGTGCACCGGTTCCCTAAATAAAAATTTAAACCCCTCACCCTCCTTAATTCCCCCCCCCCCCAAGACTTACCAAAACTCCCTAGTGGTCCAGCGGGGTCAGGAAGCCATTCCTGTATTCCTTTGCGAGGAGCACGTGACGCGGACGTCATGTGGTCCACCGCGGTTCCGCTCCCGGACCCCTCGTTGGACCCAACCGGAACTTTTGGCCAGCTTGGGGGGGCGCCGGCCGTACAGCAACACGATTCGACTGCAGGAGGTTGTTCCGGACACCCGCTGGACTTTTGGCAAGTCTTGTGGGGGTCAGGAGGCCCCCCCAAGCTGGCCAAAAGTCCCTGGGGGTCCAGCGGGGGTCTGGGAACGACCTCCTACGCTCCTGAAGTCGGGGGACAAAAAACAAAATGGCGCCGGCGCTACCTTTGACCTGTCATATGACAGGGCAAAGGTAGCGCCGGCGCCATTTCTACAACACACCGCAGGCCCGAGAGTAAAAGATCACACCGGGACCCCCGCTCTGGACCCCAGGTAATTTAAGGCATTTTGGGGGGTTCGGGAGGGTGGGGGATTTATTTTAAAGGGTCAGGGTGGGTTTTAGGGATGTTTTAGTGTGCCGGTTTTCCTGCCCTCCCCCGATTTACACGATATTTACAAAAACAAAACCGCGACGATCCGATTCCCTCCCCCCCCCAGCCGAAATTGATCGTTAAGACGATCGATCACACGATTCACATCTCTACATCATATTACAAATTCTCATGGACTCACCTTTTAAGCCTTTAGATAAAGCCCTTCTTCTTGTTGGCAATTACATCAGCAAGAATGAGCAAACTTTAAGCCCTGGTTCATTTTCCATCCTATCTACAATTCTTCCACAAGGTAATCTTGCGCAGCCACCCAAAATTCCTTCTCAAGCTGTTTCCCGCTTTTCACAAAAATCATTCCATTAACACTTCCCATGTTTTTTTTTCCAAAGCCACATAAGACACAATCAGGAGAGGAAAGTGCATTATTTGGGCTGCAAGAGAGCCTTGGCTTATTATAAACATCAAACATAGTCATAGGAAATCATATCAACTTTTTATTTACTATGACCCAAACAGATTGGGAATGCCAGTTGCGAAGAGAACTCTCTCCAATTGGAGTGAAATTGCATTCCACATTGTTACACAACAAAATCCTTCAAGCTTACGCATCCTGTGAAAGTACATGTCAGAGCAACAGTGTCTTCTCTAGCACACCTGGGAAATGTACCTATTGAAGACATCTGCAAGGCAGTCACCTAGTCCTTCATTCATATCACACTATTGCCTAGATGAACAAGCTACTGCAGATGGATCAGTGGAAAAAGCAGTTCATCAAATTTCATCTGGTAACAAGCTGTCCACAGAGGAGTCTGGGTTGCTGAAAAAAAAAAAAGTTCCATTTTTCTTGCCTCTGCATTTCTAAGAGCCATATATAGTTAGTGCAGTTAGTGTAGCTAGTTTAAAAGAAGGTTTGGATAAGTTCCTGGAGAAGTCCATTAACTGCTATTAATCAAGTTGTCTTAGAGAATAGCCACTGCTGTTACTGGCATCAGTAGCATGGTATCTACTTAATGTTTTGGTACTTGCCAGGTACTTGTAGCCTGGATTGGCCACTGTTGGAAACAGGATACTGGGCTTGATGGACCCTTGCTCTGACCCAGTATGAAAATTTCTTATGTTCTTATATAGGCTCTATGATAAACTGATTTTTCATTTACAACCCTCAGCTTGGGACTCCCCATTCAGCATGGCTAGTTCAGCCTGCATATCTACAGAAAAAAAAAGCTAGTTTGCTTACCATAAATGGTGTTTTCCATAGATAGCAGGATGAATTAGCCATGTGTTCCTGCCTTTCCACCCTGGACAGGATCCCTACATGTTATGGATGAAATCTTTTTTTTGCTTAGATATAAACTGAGGAGACTTCTGAAAGGCTCATTCGCACAGGAACTACCACGCATGCCCAATAGGGCAAAAAAGCCTTAACTTGAGAGACAGTTCTGCAAGGATGCCAACCGGATGGCATGGGCTTCCAGCCGATTGATGCTCCACAGAACCTCTTCTGTACTCCAGCGCCCTTACGCTGTCAGCTCCTGACAGTGAGCTCCCCAACCCTGGAGGCTTGCGAGTACTAGCTAGTCCAGTGATCTTAGGAAAACCCCCTCTCTCAAATGATCTGCTTGCAACTACCACTGCAGGTGTGTACAGACATCCATTGGCCAGTGAAGCCAAATCGAAGAGTCCTGAGACTGTGGGAGCACTGAAGAGAATGCATATGCACCTTTGTCCACGACACCACTTCCACGGTTGCTGCCATCAATCCGAACACCTATAGACACCCATTCAGCATGGTTAATGAGAAATTCTTACTTACCTAATAATTTCCTTTTCTTTAGGACAGACAGATGAATTCAGAACCAGTATGTTATGCACCTCTAGCAGCAGATGGAGACAGAGCAAAGCTGACATCACAGTATATATACCCCTGCAGCGATATCAGTCCGCCAGTATTCTCTGCAACAGCCAATTGTGGACAGACCATCAAAACTTGATTAAAACAGATAACCATTCTAGCACTCAGTCAACAGGATAAAACACTGAGCTTATACAAAGAATGTACTAACACTAGTCTAGAGACTGGACTAACACCAATAAGTCCTGGAACACAGTCACACAGGAAGACTAGAGCACAAATCATTCAGCAGCCAAAGGCGAGAAGCTGAATTAATTTACTTTTTTTAGGACAGACATGATCAGGTAAGTATTAATTTCTTATTTTGTAGTGTTCAGACAGATGAATTCAGAACCTGTGGGATGTACCCAAGCTACTCCCGAATAGGGCAGGAGGCTGCCCACGGTCCTTTCAAAACCACATTTACTTATTTATTTATACAAAGGCTTATATTTTGCACCTTTCACTCAAAGAGTGTTCAGTGCAGATTACAACAATCAATATTAAAATTACAATAAAAATAAAAGGCTATGCCCTCCCAGGCCTGCACATCCAGATGATAATACCTGGAAAAGATATGTAAGGAGGACCACATCACAGCTCGGCAAAATGTCAACTGGAGACAATCTAACTTCCGCCCATGATATTGCCTGAGCCCTAGTGGAATGAGCCCCAACCTTACTAGGCAACAGCTGTTTAGCATCCATGTACACTGCAGTGACTACCTCCTTAATCCAGCAAGCTATTGTAGCCCGCAAGGCTGGCTCTCCCTGTTTATTACCACCATGGAAGACAAACAAGCGATCCATCTTCCTGAGAGGTCTAGAAACCTCCAGATACCTCACAGTATGTCTCTTAATATCCAAGGGCTGCAACAGGCGATAGTCCTTCGCACCTGTTTCCCTACCCAGAGACGGCAGAGAAATGGACTGATTCAAGCTGAGAGTACTTTTGGCAAAAAGGAAGGAATAGTCCGCAGCTGCATCACCCCGGGAGTCACTCAGAGGAAAGGTTCCCAGCAAGACAGGTCTTGCAGTGAGAATATTCAATGCAGCTAACAAATCGCCACAAGAAACAGTTTTCAAGGTCAGTAACCACAAGGAAAGGATACACATTGGTCAAAACATAGGGCCTGCCAAGAAATCCAAAATCTGAGTAAGATCCCACAAGAGCACTGGTAACCACCAAGGAGGTAAAAACATTTCACTCCTTTCAAAAAAACGGGCCACATCTGGATAAGATGACAAGGGATCATCAAACTGCTACCTGTATCTTTAAGGGATTAAGGGCCAATCCTTTATTCAATCCATCCTGCAAAAATGCCAAAAAGAGCAGGGTCTTCACACCCAGCCTCAAACACTCACTAAACACGCACAAAGGCTAAGGAAGTGGATAACTTTCTTGCTTGAGCAAGGTGGTAATCACCGCAGTAAAATATCCACACTATAGCAACCGAGCCCTCTCAAAGGCCATACCGTAAAACAAAACTGAGTTAGATCTTCATGAAAGATAGGCCCCTGATGCAGATCCCTGTGTACCAGGAATTGGAGGAGGAGGGGGGGGGGGGGGATCCACCAGGAGCCTTTGCCAATCTGCATACCATGGTCTCCTGGGCTAATCTAGTGCCACTAGACTCGACATTCCTCTGTGACTCTCGATCTTCCAAATCATCCTGCCCAACATGGGTCAAGGGGAAAAGGCATAGAGCAGTGTGCACTCTGGCCACTCCTGTTAAAGGGCATCGATGCCTAGGGACTTTGGATTTTTCCTGCGACTGAACAAACAAGGATCCTTTTCAGTACAAGAAGTCACCAGCAAGACCAGAAACAGAAGGCCCAGCAATCCACTATTAGCTGAAATGCCTCGTTTGAAAATTTACGTTTTCCTGGACCTAGACTGTCTGCTGAGAAAGTCTGCTCTTATATTGTCTTCCTAAAACATGCAGCGCTGAGATCTGAAGATGTCCTTCGACACTTGCTAGCTCTTGATCCCTCCCTACCGTTTGATGTAAAACTACTGTCGTCACATTGTCTGACATTATTCAGACTGCCCGACCAATAAATAAGCTTTGAACTGCAAGGATGCCAACTGGATGGCATGGGCTTCCAGCCGATTGATGCTCCACAGAACCTCTTCTGTACTCCAGCGCCCTTACGCTGTCAGCTCCTGACAGTGAGCTCCCCAACCCTGGAGGCTTGCAAGTACTAGCTAGTCCAGTGATCTTAGGAAAACCCCCTCTCAAATGATCTGCTTGCAACTACCACTGCAGGTGTTTACAGACATCCATTGGCCAGTGAAGCCAAATCGAAGAGTCCTGAGACTGTGGGAGCACTGAAGAGAATGCATATGCACCTTCGCCCATGACACCACTTCCAGGGTTGCTGCCATCAATCCGAACACCTATAGACAGAACCACACTTTCAGATGCACTCGCACCAACAATCTTCTGAATATGATCCTCCGGCAGTAAAATCCTGCCCTGCTGTATGTCGAACATTGAGATACTCTAGTGCCTGAGATGGCTGAAGACTGCTCTTGACCAGGCTCACCACCCAACTGGGCTCCTGCAACAAGAAAAATACCTAGCGTGACACCAGGAGGCTCTCTTCCAGAGACTTGGCCCAAATCAGCTAGTTGTCCGAGTAAGGGTGTACCAGAATCCCATCCTCTCTCTACTTTGCTGCCACCACCACTATAACCTTGGAAAAAGTTCAGGGCATAGTGGTCAAACCAAAAGGCAGCGCTCGAAACTACGACGACATCCCAAATCCGCGAATCACAAAAAATGTTGGTGCTCTAGCCAGATGGGAATATGCAGGTACACCTCGGACAGATCCAAGGTCAGAAACTCCTCTGACTGCACAGCCATTATCAACTAGTGCAAGGATTCCATGTAAAAATGAGTCAGCCACAAATGACACTTACTTGACCACGTTGAGATCCAGGATGGGACGAAAAAGAGTCCTTCTTGGGCACAATGAAATAAATGGAAGATTGACCCATCTTTTCTTGAAACGTGGACACTGGAACCACCGCCCTCAGATTGAGGAGCCTTGACAATGACCATTCCACCGTCTGCCTCTTCCGCGGGGAGTGGCAAGGAGACACTATGAAAAGGTCCCAAGGAACACTGCAAAACTCCAGTACAGTCTTCTCATATCACTGCCAGAGCCCACTGGCCTGTTGTGATTTTGACCCACCTCTGATAAAAAAAAAAAAACCCAAACAAAAAACCTGGAGGAGGGTTGGCACACCTTCATTAAGAAGTTCTGGGTGCTCCACTCCCAGAGCCTGCGCCTCGTCTGAGGGGCCTGAGATGAAGGACTCAGATTATAAGCATGAACAAAATTAGGCACCCAGATGGACACACCCAATCAACTGGAAGTCCAACAAAATGTTCAACTAGGTGACCAATAAGCTCGCGGGGAAAATTAAATTTCCTTCTTTTTCTCCTTCTAAAATTTGAAGCAATCCCCAGTAGGGAGTTGCATGTCCACCATCTGCTGGAGACTGAGAATACTGGTGGGCTGTCACTGCAGGAGTATATATACTGTGATATCAGCTTTGCTCAGTCTCCATCTCCTGGTAGAGGTGTATAACCCACTGGTTCTGAATTCATCTGTCTGGATACTAAGAAATGTATCCTGCTATCTATGGGAAAACTTGCTTACCTGCATATTAAAAAAAAATCACTTAAAATCATTTTAAAAAAAGGACTACTTTGTGGAGATCAATGATTAGAATATAGATCAAATGTTATGAGCACTGAAAGTGACTTTCAAGTAAAAATGTTACAATAATAAATATATATCCTTTCATTCTGATTAAATATGAAGGTCTCTACCTCGTTGTTGATAAGTGGCAGTTTTATTAAATTATATTGTTACACATCCATTCATTGGTTCTTTTTGGAATTAGCTGTACGGCATATAGGGCAGCATTAACAATGGATAAAGCCAAAAGACATTTTTCTACTTGGCATCCCTTACTGTTGACATTACCTGAGCCAGAGTGCAACAGATTGCAGTTTTCCACTGATTAGGAAATATAACTGGGTCATACCCACTACAATCTGGAGTGCCAGAAGTATAGGCTATATATTCTCTATTGGGTTAATTTTCAGACGCCTGCGCCTGTAAAAACAGGGGGTTTCATTTGTAGCCGGGCCTTGCGGATGCATTTTCAGACGGGCCTGGCCACGCGCTGAAGTGCCAGGCCTTTCCAAAGGGACGGGCTGGGACAGAGCATGTCGGCAGCTGGCCGGCACGCGAAGATTACTTCTGCTTCTAAGAAGCAGTAAGTAATGGAACAAAAAAAAAAAAAAGTAAGTAGCTAGGAAGGGGTTAGGGTTGGGGAGGAGAAGAGAGGAGAGGGGAAAGGGTAGGAAGGTTTAGGGAAGGGTATAGGGAAGTTCCCTTTCAGTCCACTCCTTAATTGGAGCAGAGTGGGAGGGAACTGGGGAAGCCCTATTCCCGTCACCAAACATGGCCTTTTAAAATTTCCCGCCCTGATTGCGGATGTTAAAATCCACCGCTAATCTACATGTGGATAATGTATTTTATGATGCACGCGTTATAAAATAGCCATGTCCATGAGTCTTAAAATCGACCCCTATATTTTGTGTATGGGAATTAGTCACTGGAAAATAATACAGCAATCTTACTATCTATATTTCTACCTGTATATTGAACATTTATTTCCATTAGTATTACTTTGCAAGGTGTTTGCTGCTTCATTCATTTATTCTTGTGTACTTGAACCACTGTATTTCTAAGGCGGGCAGATTATGTTTCTTATTCAGTAATATGCTATTACTGTCAATATTTACACAAAAAAGGGGCTCACATTTTTCAAAATATGCAAATCCTCCAAGCTACATTTTATTTGCATAAAATGCAATTATTATAATAGCCAATCAGCAAATATTTTTCTTCTTGAAATATTTTTTCAATCCAGAATTTGAGTGACTTGAGCTCCAGATAAGTTAAGAGAACTTATCAATAAAGATAATATTCTTCCATTTCTACAGTAATAAAACTAAATCGGCTTAATATGAAACTATATTGTAAGTCAAGCATGAACTCAGGTAGGCTAGCAAATCTTACAATTAATGCAGGCCTGTATAAAATTCAGTTAAAAATCTTTATGTACAGCTTCCTTCCCTTGCTCCATCCCAAGGCTCAGCATTTGTTAGTTATAACAATAAATGTATCAAATAAGGCATGACAGGAACTCAGAGTTAAACTGCAAAAATCTGAATTCTAATAATTTAGTTGCTACCAGCAACTATGTCAATCTGGCCATATGCAAGTCTCCTGAGCTGCAGATGAAAATTAGATAGGCTGCAGTAAGAGAAGGCAATGGAATTTAACTTATCCAGCCCAGCTTGATTATTTATGGCAAGCTGATGAGGGGACAATGTTCCAAATGAGAAACAGCTTGAAAGTGGATCAGTGAAGTTTAAACCTGCACAAACACCAGGCCAGATTTAGAAGAGAAATAAAGGTGGTTCCAAATAAAAATAAGCCAAGGGTTGTAAAACAAACTTAAATGTATTGCCATTTTAGACATACATACTTCAGAAAATTTAGATGTAGGTCTTAAAAACATACGCCGGCGCAGCCTGCCTCCGTTCCCTCCGAGGCCGCTCCGAAATCGAAGCGGCCTCGGAGGGAACTTTCCTTTCACGTCCCCCCCCACCTTCCCCGCCCTACCCCACCCCCCAGCCCTACCTAAATCCCCCCACCTTTTGTTGTGCAAGTTGGCGTAACTTGCTCGCGCCGCCTCAGCATCCCCCGGCACAGGCCGCAGTGCCGGGGGACTCGGGACCGCCCTCCCGGCCCGCCCCCAGACCCGCTCTGGACAGCCCCCTGACCCCAGACACACCCCCCACCCCTTTTACGAAGCCCCAGGACTTGCGCGCACCGGCGGCCTATGCAAAATAGGCGCGCAAGTGCCCTGCGCGCGTAAATCCAGCAGGATTTACGCGTGCAGGGCTTTTAAAATCTAGCCCATTCTGTGTACAGGAAAACATTGGGGATTAAAATATTTAATCACTGGCCAGATTGCAAAATTAGCCAGATAAACTTATCTGGCTAACTTTGGAGGGATATTTACTGGTGCAGCCATACTACTGAAAATAGCTGGCAATCTTAAAAATAAGACAGAAAAATATCTGGTAAACTTTAGGATTACTCTTTGGCATGACAAGAGTAAGCCAGTAAGTTATCCGACTAGCTGAATTTCAAGCAAGCCGGAAAACTTATCCAGCTAGCAATTCCATTCTAGAATGCACGTATGTTATCTTGCTTTAGCCAGGTAAGTGGGGAAAATATTGGAAAGTTAGCATTTAGATGGATAACTTGTGCCAACTAAATATTGATCCCATAGTGCTAATCTATCTATCTAGCATTCAGGTAAAAACGTCCTAACACAGTGTTTCTCAATCTTTTCAAGTCCAAGGGACACCTACATTAACAAAATTGTTGTCTTACACACCAGCCTTTGTGGAGCAGGCAGTGTGAACAAGAAGAGGACTCTTATTGTGAATTTCCTATGATGCTCCCTCCCCCCCATCTGCATGTCTCATCTGGCATTAGAGGATGAAGTCCAAGTTGAATTTGTGTTTTATCCACAGCTTCAGCATGTTTGTCAGTAATATTTCCTTGGGCTTTAGCCACAATTTGGCCTTCTTGCTGTGCAAATATTCCTGTCTTGGGGCCCCTTCCTCTCTCCTTCACTTTCTCCACTCTCCTTTTGCTGCTCTCAGCTTTACTCTCTTTTTAACATGGGCCCATCACCCACCTCCTCACTTGCAAATGCCTCTTCTCCTGTCCTTTCCTACCCTCAGTTCCTCACCACGCATGGACTGCTCTATCCCATCCCTTCAGTTCTTCACTGTGAGCAAACTTCCCCACTCTGACTCCAGTTCCCTCTATATACAGAACAGAAATTTGTGCAGTGCTCAGTTACCTTGGCTGCCACATCTCATCCACAGTTGCTACTGCCAATGCTCAGTGAGTCACATCCAATGCGCAATAGTGGTCTCCCCATCCCAGTTAGCCTGGGGATAAGACGGAGGTTGGAAGGACACAAAGGAGGATGATCTAAAGGGCAAAGTGGAGGAATTCTTGTATCGAACAGGTTTTACTGCACAAAGCAGCATGCTGCTCTTCCAATTCCCATACTTCAGATCCCACATAGTAGCTAGGAAGGAAGCAAGCAAAATTACACATGCTCAGAAAAGAGCTCCTGCATGTTTAAGATCCACTGCTCACATCTTTTGTTGCCGTGAGCAAAAACTTGATACTAGACCTCAGCATCAACCAGCTGTGACTTTTCCATGGCACATCTGATCAAGTCTGATGGTACACCATGTACCATGACACATTCAGTGTGGAAATATTATCCTGACCAATTCGATCTTAACCTGTATGTTATATATTAAATGCAATTGTAAATACTACAATTTATCTGTTGCTTTAATATTTCATTTAAAAGAAAAAGTACACAAAAGTTCAATATATTTATAAACATCTGCAACAAAAAATATCAATATACTGTGAAAACTAAAACATTTTAAATATTGGGAAAAATACAAAATTTCTTTGTACATAAATACTGTTAAATTTGAAATACTTAGGAAGAAAGAAGCATGAATTCTTTTGTTAAAGTGCTGAAACGTCAACATGGAACACAACACAACAATGGAAGTTTGTTATAGGCACAAACTGGAAGAAAGCTCTGAGAGGTCTATATTTAAATGGATTGTCTGGCCAAGTTCCCGTCTTAGCCATATAAACTGCAAGTTTTGAAAATCCTGGCAATCTCACTGCTCCTGACTTACAGAATTTGACTAGTTAGCTAGCTGAAAACTTAGATGGATAGGTCAGGAGCAGAGCAAAGTTATCTGGCAAACATCGCCAGGTATCACCAATATTCAGCCTTATCTAGGTAAGTTAGCCAGCTAACATTTGGACTATCTCAGAGCAGTTCTAAAGTTAGCTGGATAAACCTGACTTTTAGATAGCCAGGTATATTCGGAAATGCACCAACAGAACAAATTAGTCGGGTAAGTTTATTTGGCTAACTTAGCTGGAATGCCTGACATCCTCATGCCTAGGAACGTGAAACATGAAAGCAGATGAGACACAAAGAGCACCAGTTATCAAAGGGGTCCCATGCTGAAATAGAATGGATGAAAACTCTTGAATAATCAAGGCTCGAGTCTCTCACATTAGACAATTCTAGCTTTGTAGTAGTCTATTCAAGGATTCAAAATTGTAGGAAATACCAGGTTAGGAAGAGCTATAAAGGAAGGAACAGTTGAAATGATCAGAGCAGGAATAGTTTTTAAATCAAACTAAGATTTAGAGGCAAGGGATAGAAATGAGGGAAAACAAGTGAGCAGAACAATAATGTCTCCAGACCATAATTAATTTCTTATAAACTTAAGTCCACCATATCACAGTATAGGAAGAAAAACTTGAATACAAGGGCATGTTTATTTTATGTTTTACATACCCTACATTTTGGACCTAGGTATCATGGGTTTATTGTAGATCTTTAAGATTACCCAAAGTTAAGTCATTTTAGAGAACTTCCATTTACTTGTAAACAATTTCATTCAAGATCTTAAGGAGAAACTGCCAATACCCCATTATCCTAACCCACAAAATCCAAAACAGTTTGTTGGCTTAACATTCAAATTCTCATGACAAATACATTTAGGTGATTAAAACATTCTCCTGTCAAAAATCGTATACTGACAATTTACATGCCCTTTTATGTACTGTATTCTAAGATACATAGATAGGACTGCAGTATTAAATTATTTTAGGAAGTTAATTAAGCAAAAAAACTTGGTATAGCAGTAACTCAGATAAAGGCCCATGAGGTTCCCAAAACATCCAAGGCACAAATGAGGGAACTTACCCTTCCTGATATTTTATTTTATTATTTATTTATTTATTTAACCACCCTACTGTAGGCGTTCCTCCCACTCAGCGCTCCCAAATTACAAATATCACACTGGAGCTTTCAAAATCAAAACATGAAGACATTTTATTTTATAAGACTGTAGTGTAGCAGTTCCATGCACAAGCTCAGTTTTCATAGAAGGAAATGCAATAAGCCTTTAAAAAACAAAACAAAAAAAACTGCCACAACGTCAGTCCCTCTGTTGAATCAATCGGATGTTCTGAGTATTCTGTAATATTTTTAATGGCCAGAAGTACCCTTTTCCAATATGTGGGGCAAAACAAGAATATAAGGTTTAAGAGTGTCTTGGCATACTAAAACGTATGCAGCTATGCTATGAAAGCAATGTAGGCACTAAAACAGGTACATTTTCCAAGATGTGCGCGCATACGTGGATACATCGATGTTTTTGATTTTTTTTTTTTTTTTTTTTAAACATGCGCGCGGTAATGCCCGTACACCGACTCGCACGCACAGGGATATTTAATTAAAAACGTGCAGCGATGTGATCAGGCCTTTGCCAGTTCCCTCCAGGTCTGCTCCAATAAAGAAGTGGACTAGGAGGGAATTTCCCTCACCCCCCCCCCCCAGTCCCTTTCCTCCCTTTACGTCCCAGCATGTGCATGCCAGGCTTTTAAAATCGGTCCCTAAATGCTCAAAAATACATCTAGAATAGAACCTTACATTTACAAGTATGCATGCTTGGTCCCCAACATTGCTATTACCGTCTTCTGAATTGAGCAAAGTGCTCCAGTTCCATCTTGTGTTGAATTAACTAAAACCATTACAGTTTAATTGCACCAAATATTTGCTAGTTCATCAATAAGGGCACTTTCAGAACAGCTATCCCTATCATGCCTTATGGGGATTCAGGGCCTCACTATCTGAGGGATAAATTACAGTGATACTCCCCCGATAAGACCATTAAGATCTAGGCAAGGCCAATTGCCAGTGGTGCCATCATTTCTAATTAAGATGAGAATTAGGTTGAGAGTGAGACCACTTTGAAAGCAGCCCCCACATTATAGAATTTACCACCATTAGAAGCCAGGTTGGAGAAGAATTATTTGTCCTTTCATAAAAAGGTTACGACTTGACTTTTTGCAGATAATAATTGACTGGTGTTATATGGTGATGCTTCTGGGTTTTGGTCCTATTTGATGGGAGTTGAGTGATGTTACTGTTTCTGAGCTGAGGAAAGATGGAGCTATAGAATGTTAATGTGTGTATTGTTTATGGATTTTATTTATTTTACTTTGTGTATTTTAAATTGTGCTGGGCAACTTGTTGGGTTGGGGATGTGATTAATAAATTGTAAATAAATACAAATATTTTAGCCTTTAAATCAGTGCTATTTTTCAAGGGGGGGGGGGGCACTTTGGATCCAATAGGGCTGCAGTCCAAAGACACTGCTGACTGGCATGGGTCAATGATATCCAGTCCCATTAGTCTCTCTCACAAGCTCCCACACCCCACCTTGTTCCTCATTCTCTCTCTGAACCTCCCTTTCCTGTCCCATCATCATCTCCCTAATCCACAAGTATCTCTCTTTCATATTCCCTCCACCAGCACCACTCCTCACCTCACAGGACCAAGAGACAAGCATTAGAACATAGGAGGAAGCCAACATATAGTTCTACCTCCTAAAATTTATCTAATGCTGCAGAAGAAACAGGTGCACTACTCACTAGTGATGCTGAGGCACTCAAATTATGGGCTGGAGACATCAGGTTTGCTTTTTTTTTTTTTTTTTTTTTTTTTTTTTTTTACTATAAAACTTTCTTGCTTCTCTTTTGGCTGCAGAGAGACCACAGGAGAGAGGAGTCCACAGGAGACACTAGATCATGTTTAGCTGAGATCAGTAAGGTAGAAAGGAGTCCCTAAGCATACTTTCTGATCAGGAGGAGAAAGTGGTGCCAATGGGCCTTGATCCACATGCCCTCCCTCCCAATAAACTCTATATGTCTACCAACTTTTGATCAGAAGCGCAGGGGTCTAGAGATGGTTGCAGGTTGAGAGATCTGGACATTCACTAAGGCCTATAGTTTTTCCTGTCCTGGCCTCTGATATGATCTGCAGGCCCTCTTGCACTCTGGGCTATGGCAGACGGTGTGCTGCATCCGATCTCCAGGCCCCAATATCAAGGCTGAAGTGCCAATGACACTGCTGTATCCTCCTTTATACCCATACAGACCGATAAGATACTTTGATTTCTGAAGCCATCGCCTTCAATAAAAACAAAGTACAATCGAGATCAGGAGCCACATCTGGCTTGCGGGCTTTACAATAAAGGACACTGCCCTAAATACTGTAAGATTTCTGCAACTAATTTACTGAAGTTGAACCAAATAACTGATGTGCCAACATATAAATTTCTGGACAACGATTAGAACAACAAAAATTTAAGAGCCACCACTGTCAAAAATGGATGCTGCAGCATGCTGTACAAGAGTTTAAATGTCCAGAATTGAATCCACAGTAACTCACCATAAAAACTGATAACATTGTAAACATAAAACTCTAATGGAGAAGCAGAAACACAAGCATAAAAGTGATATTACAGCACTAGATCCCACATTCAGGAACTTGTTTACTAATCCATGGCAAAATCTGGCCATTAATGCATGTTTACAGGGCAATTTTAACACTGTGTTTTTGCCAATATCAATGGGGCCTATTTACTAACACTTGTTAGTGCCAATTAATAAATAGACACTTCATGGTTTTAAACTTACCTGGATATTTTTGGAAGTTTAATTTTATGAAACAAAAAAAAAAAAGCTAAACAACTTAATTTTAGGAAAATCACATGATGAACTGGGAAACTGCAGAAAATGTGTAGATATTTAGACTCAAAGTTCCTGAAAAACTAGCAAAACCATGCATAAACAGAAAAATGCAACCAGGATATGATTTGCTTTCTTTTGAATTTGTTCTTAAAACCGATCTTTAAAAAAAAAAAAAAAAAAAAAAAAAAAAAAAAAAAAAAAGAAGTGTTCCAGGCAATACCTTTTCCATTGCTAAAATTTTTAAATAGTATTTAAAAATGAGGGGAGGGGTTTGAAATATATATATATATATATATAGATTTTCATATATAAAGATGATCAATTTCCTAAAAATACTAGTTTTCAAATAATGAATCAGTAAATGCCCAACTATATTAAAGGAAATGCTTGGCTCAGGGTCTGGCACAACAGGAAAAGCGCCTTTCACCAGTATCTCTAGGTAAAATCTATTTCAGTTTGTTAGTGACCAAAGGTCCTTTGCATCTGAAAGCTGTTGTCTGACCTCTGTGAAGAGAAATGGCAGCCTAATGCTAGTTCCCACATCACCAGAAAAATAAGTTCTGCATCCCCTTTTACAGTTTTTTCGCTTCTGGCACCTATGACCAGAGGACCATTTCAACCTGTTTTTCTTTCACCACCAACATACTGAGGCACACTGGGCTGTGCAAGAAACTGCTCATGCTATTACCTATTGGGAACAAATATTCTTCATTTATGCGCATCTCTGCTAATGCACCATCATATAAGCATCTAATTAAGTAGGAAAAACAGTTTTACTTTTATACTTTTTTTCAACAGTTTTTTTAAACTCTTACTGATATATAGAAATGCCACAGGTAAATATTTTAGGATGTATTTCCAGATGGCTTAGGCTTTATACTTCTAAACATGGTACTGAGATTATTTCTGGATTAACCTGTAATGACAATATATGACCTCATCCGAAGGTAAAAAAAAAATAAAATAATAATAATAAAAAAAAGCAGCCTTTACTTTCCGGAAGATGAAACCTCAACAGTACACACAAGCAATGCCAGCCATCAATAAAACATTATGAGCAGTATTTCTACTTCACAGGCTTAATTTCCTGTGATATTATAATTATAGGATACCAAAAAACACTGCACTTTGAAGAAGAAACGCACATTCAATAGATTTTTTCACAGTGGTTAAATTTTTCAGTGTCCTTAAAAAGTTCAAATATCTTGCTTGAAAAACAAACTAAACACAGTCCAAAGAAAAGAAGGATCTTCACAGTTATGCTGACTTTGCCAATGCAGAAACAGCTCTTCTTTGCTTGAAAGTATATGCTTACATAAGATACAACTGAAGCCAGATTTACACCTAAACTGAACTTCCTTGTTTTGTATGGCAAGACTGCGGTTCTGTAGTTCCGTTACCAGGCCTTGGTTTCCTGATTGTGCGGCCTTGCTCTCAGGAAACTTGCCACTGTTATTCTGATGGAGATATAGGTGCTTCCTCAGCTTTGAAAGAGAATAGAACTCCTCCTCACAGCTGCTACATGTAAACAGATTTTGCCTCTCGTTCAGCTGTTTCCAGCAGTGGGCTGTGTGTTTGACCAGTTCCTCCTGTGACCCCCTGCTACTCTGAACACCACCTTCATTTAGTCTTCCTTGTATCTTCTCTCCGTGAATGTACAACAAATGCAGCTTCATGTCTGCAAAAGTGGGTGCTGTGACCTGGCATCTTCCACATCTGATCAGCAATTTGACATCATCTGCTTGATTATGAAAAATCTCTTCTTCAGTATGGGAGTTATTTTCCCTAACCCCAAAAATAAAACACAAAACAAAAGGGATTACATATCAAGTTACATTAAACAGCTATAGTAACAGACCATCTACAGAACAAGCATAGGTACTCCTCTAATTGCTCTTTCAATAGAACCTCTAGCCCCCTTTTTCCATCAATTTATATTAAAAATTTAATGAGCACTCCAAACACCTAACCTCCACAGACATCTAACCCATATTAGTAATGTAATGCCTTGTGATAGTGCCTATTATTGGCATTATTACAAGGCATACTGAACTAATGTTCAGAACGTAAGCCAGTGTGAATCGAACATAAAAACTGCTATACTGGGTCCCAAGGGTCCATCAAGACCAGTATTATATTTTCAACAGCAGCCAATTCAGGTCATAAGTAACCAGCAGGAACCCAAACAGAAGACAGGTTCCATGCTGCTTACGCCCAGGGATAAGCAGTGGCTTCCTCAAGTCTACCTGCTTAATATCACTGAATTGAATTTTAATTTTCTCAAAAAGGCACATTCATTTGTGTGACCACGTATTGGCATCTCCGCGATGCCTACCTACAATTAGACCCCGAGTGCACACTAAAAATCTTAAAACAAAAGCAAAGCAGAGTCTGCATTAATGTCTCTTTAAGGACCTCATTCTCAAAGCCATTTCCGCACATAAAACCAGGTTTTATGTGCGGAAATACACACAACGTAGTTAGGCAGTATTCTCAATGGTTCTCAACCTTTTCTAGGCCGGGACACACCTGAAAGATGGTTCTCACATGTGTGACACACTGAACATGTGACCGTCGTGGGGCAAAATGTAAATATACATTTTGCATCCTCAGTAACCCCCTCGACCCCCCAAAATGGGTGCAGAACAGAACTAGGCATTACCCATACAACTCACCATACAAAAAAAAAAAAAAAAAAAAGATATTCTGGTTCTGATGACATCTCAGTAAAAGCAAAACAAACTTTCTTTACTGGCAGGCACATTACCCCTCCTTATGAAAAGACAGTAATTTACCACTATAAATATTTAACCTGGCCCTAAACACTAATACACCTCCTATTGGGAAAACAGAGCAAGCCAAGCTGCTATAGATACCCACTTAGAAATAATTGTAAAACTATACTAATAAATGTTACAAAACAGCTCAACAGAATAACATCCAATAATTAAACTCATAAAAATTAAAAATTGTCCAAATATCAATAAAATATTTCAAAACAGCAGACATCACATAATATCCAATAATTAAAATGGCAGTCAATCAAGAAAAATAGACTTAAAAAGCCACCTTTACTTACCCTCTCCAGCAACTCTCCTACTCCTTTCCCTTGCAGGCCAATAGCACATACCTGAAGCAGCAGTGGCTGCTGATGCTCTGTCCTCACAGTCCTCTTCCTTAGGGCCCACTACCAGTCACAACCAGTCTCTGTCTCACACAGACCAGTCACCTCCCTAACTAGTATCTCTTCTTCATACACACACACACCAGTCACCTCCCTGACCCGTCTCTCTCACATGGACACCAGTCACCTCCCTGACCAGTCTGTCTCTCTCTCACAGAAACACATCACTTCTGACCAGTCTCTCTAACTCAATCACACACATGATACTTATATACAAGCTCACACATACTCTGTCACTTACAACCACACACACGCTCTAACTCATGCACCCAGGCACCCATTCTACCACACACACACAAAGCTGCCACTCACGCACCCAGGCACGCATTCTACCACACACACACAAAGCTGCCACTCACACATCCAGGCACGCATTCACTCACACACACAAAGCTGCAGATTAGTTTATTTTTAATTACTTTGGAATATTTCTATAATTTTTCTTTCACAATGAACGTGTAAAGTATGTTGTGTAGATCAATGACAGAAACACCTACTTTAATACAATAATTTGTATTCTTTAGAGAGCACAATGTAAAGAAAAATGTACAAGAGTGTGAAGATTTTTTACAAGGCACTTTATGTACTAAGGACAAGCTTGTCTGTGTGCTCTCTGCTGTTTTCAACAGGCAGAAATATGAAAAATCAAAGTATTTATGTTTTCAAAATCAACATTAATACATTTTATATACAAAGTTAAAAATGCCAGTAAAATCCTTGTTGGTTCTCCCTGAGGGCTCAGAGGTCTTATGAGTTCTGACGTATTGATATGACGACATTTTTTTCATGTATACTTTGTTTTGCTGTGTGTTTTGTTTTATATTTTGCTATGTTTAGTTTGGTTTGACTTAATATATCATCTTTCTTCATATAATCAAAGTGATTAACAAAATAAAACATACATAAAAAAAAAAACAACTTATCAACCATTCCTTAAAATAAAAGAACTACAAACACAGACACTAGTAAACAAGTTTCATAAATAGACTAATTAAAAAGCAGAGTTGCTTACCTGTAATAGGTGTTCTCACAGGACAGCATGATGTTAGTCCTCACATATGGGTGACATCATCAGGATGGAGCCCAATCACGGAACACTTTTGTCAAAGTTTCCAGAACTTTGACTGGCACCTACTGGGCATGCCCAGTATGGCACCAACCCTGCATCCAGCAGGGGTCCCCCTTCAGTCTCATGTATAGCAAGAAGTACATGCGAAAAATAAAATAAATCGCAAGAAAACCCAACTCCGTGGGGTGGCGGGCGGGTTTCGTGAGGACTAACATCCTGCTGTCCTGTGAGAACACCTGTTACAGGTAAGCAACTCTGCTTTCTCACAGGACAAGCAGGATGGTAGTCCTCACATATGGGCGAGTAGTAAACTGAGGATGCCCGAGCAATGCACCAAATGCACCCAAAGATGTGCAGGCGGCACAACAACAGGGGTGGATTTGGGTAGGAGGGCATCCTGAAAACCCTGAACAGGTCGCTGGTAGGATGTTGGGTAATTAAGCTGAGAATAAATTGTGTAGAACAGACTGGCCAAAGGAAAATTAGTTCTTACCTGTTAATTTTCGTTCCTGTAGTACCACGGATCAGTCCAGACAGTGGGTTGAGCCTCCTTTCCAGCAGGTGGAGACAGACTAAAACTTGAAGGATGCCCTATATCAGGACAGAGCCTATCCTCTACCCCTTCAGGATAACATATGTCAAAGCATAAAACAACAAACCCAAGAATAGGATCAAGCAAGTAACTGTAAAGCTCAATGGAGCAAATATAGAATAATGTAGAAAAACATGGTATACCTATACGCTCTTGCATCAACTTGGTATAAGAAAACGACCAAGGCTTCCTGTGTAATTGCTCAGTAATCTTGCACAAAGAAATATAGGAAAATCTGCAGACCTGCAAGAAAACAAGCTTCAGGAGGACAGAAGACAGACACAGGGAAGGGCGTCTAGACTGATCTGTGGTACTACAGGAATGAAAATTAACAGGTAAGAACTAATTTTCCTTTCCTGTACGTACCCGGATCAGTCCAGACAGTGGGATGTACCAAAGCTTCCCTAAACTGGGTGGGACCGAGACAGTCCTGCTCGAAGCACTTGCCGCCCAAAGGAACCGAACACCGGAACGTGTACATCCAGACGGTAGTGCCGAGCAAAAGTGTGCAAAGACGTCCAAGTGGCGGCCCTGCAAATCTCCTGCGGGGAGACAAATTGACTCTCCGCCCAAGAAGTAGCCTGAGAACGCAGAGAATGGGCCTTCAGACCCTCAGAAAGTGGACGACCTTGACAAAGATACACCGAGGAAATGGCTTCCTTCAACCACCGCGCAATCGTGGTCTTAGAAGCCTGTTTACCGCGGTTGGGACCACTCCAAAGGATGAAGAGATGGTTCGATACTCGGAAGTCATTGGTGACCTGGAGATAGCGAAACAAGACTCGTTTTACATCTAGCCGACGAAGGTTGCCACCCGCCGTACCCGCAACCTCCTCCGGAGAGAACGCTGGGAGTTCGACCGACTGGTTGACATGAAAAGCGGAGACAACCTTAGGCAATAAGGAAAGAACCGTCCTGAGAGAAACCCCGGAATCCGAGAAACGCAAGAAGGGCTCCCGACAGGACAGCGCCTGAAGCTCGGAAATACGGCGAGCAGAGGAAATAGAGACCAGAAAGACAGTGAATTCTTTGCTTCCGTGTTTACTAATGAGGATGTTGGGGAGATACCAGTTCCGGAGATGGTTTTCAGGGGTGATGAGTCAGACGAACTGAACGAAATCACTGCGAACCTGGAAGATGTAGTAGGTCAGATTTACAAACTAAAGAGTAGTAAATCACCTGGACTGGATGGTATGCATCCTAGGGTACTAAAGGAACTAAAAAATGACATTTCTGATCTATTAGCTAAAATTTGTAACCTATCATTAGTATCATCCATTGTACCTGAAGACTGGAGGGTGGCCAATGTAACCCCAATATTTAAAAAAGGCTCCAGGGGTGATCCAGGTAACTATAGACCAGTGAGCCTAACTTCAGTGCCGGGAAAAATAGTGGAAACTATTCTCAAGATCAAAATCGTAGAGCATATAGAAAGACATGATTTAATGGAACATAGTCAACATGGATTTACCCAAGGGAAGTCTTGCCTAACAAATCTGCTTCATTTTTTTGAAGGGGTTAATAAACATGTGGATAAAGGTGAACCGGAAGATGTAGTGTATTTGGATTTTCAGAAGGCGTTTGACAAAATCCCTCATGAGAGGCTTCAACGAAAACTAAAAAGTCATGGAATAGGAGATGATGTCCTTTCGTGGATTACTAATTGGTTAAAAGAAAGGAAACAGTGAATAGGACTAAATGGTCAATTTTCTCAGTGGAAAAGGGTAAACAGTGGAGTGCCTCAGGGATCTGTACTTGGACCGGTGCTTTTCAATATATATATAAATGATCTGGAAAGGAATACGACGAGTGACTATTTGTGGATGATACAAAATTATTCAGAGTAGTTAAATCACAAGCAGACTGTGATACATTACAGGAGGACCTTGCAAGACTGGAAGATTGGGCATCCAAATGGCAGATGCAAATTTAATGTGGACAAGTGCAAGGTGTTGCATATAGGGAAAAATAACCCTTGCTGTAGTTACACGATGTTAGGTTCCATATTAGGAGCTACCACCCAGGAAAAAGATCTAGGCATCATAGTGGATACTACTTTAAAATTGTCTGCTCAGTGTGCAGCAGCAGTCAAAAAATTAATGACTGGAAGGGGGACACAGTAAGCAAATCCACGGCTCTCGAGCTAAACTTTCAAAAGGGAAACTTTGAGAAAATGAGAAAAATAGTTAGAAAAAAACTGAAAGGAGCAGCTACAAAAGTAAAAAGTGTGCAAGAGGCGTGGTCATTGTTAAAAAAAATACCATCCTAGAAGCACAATCCAGATGTATTCCACACATTAAGAAAGGTGGAAAGCAGGCAAAACGATTACCGGCATGGTTAAAAGGGGAGGTGAAAGAAGCTATTTTAGCCAAAAGATCTTCATTCAAAAATTGGAAGAAGGATCCAACAGAAGAAAATAGGATAATGCATAAACGTTGGCAAGTTAAATGTAAGACATTGATAAGACAGGCTAAGAGAGAATTTGAAAAGAAGTTGGCCGTAGAGACAAAAACTCACAGTAAAAACTTTTTAAAATATAGCCGAAGCAGAAAGCCTGTAAGGGAGTCAGTTGGACCGTTAGATGATCGAGGGGTTAAAGGGGCACAGAGAAGAAAAGGCCATCGTGGAAAGATTAAATGATTTCTTTTCTTCAGTGTTTACTGAAGAGGATGTTGGGGAGGTACCCGTACGGGAGAAAGTTTTCATGGGTAATGATTCAGATGGACTGAACCAAATCACGGTGAACCTAGAAGATGTGGTAGACCTGATTGATAAACTGAAGAGTAGTAAATCACCTGGACCGGATGGTATACACCCCAGGGTTCTGAAGGAACTAAAAAATGAAATTTCAGACCTATTAGTAAAAATTTGTAACCTATCATTAAAATCATCCATTGTACCTGAAGACTGGAGGATAGCTAATGTAACCCCAATATTTAAAAAGGGCTCCAGGGGCGAGCTGGGAAATTACAGACCGGTTAGCCTGACTTCAGTGCCAGGAAAAATAATGGAAAGTGTTCTACACATCAAAATCACAGAACATATAGAAAGACATGGTTTAATGGAACAAGTCAGCATGGCTTTACCCAAGGCAAATCTTGCCAAAAAATCTGCTTCACTTTTTTGAAGGAGTTAATAAACATGTGGATAAAGGTGAACCGGTAGATGTAGTGTACTTGGATTTTCAGAAGGCATTTGACAAAGTTCCTCATGAGAGGCTTCTAGGAAAAGTAAAAAGTCATGGGATAGGTGGCGATGTCCTTTCGTGGATTACAAACTGGCTAAAAGACAGTTTGTAATCCACAGAGTAGGATTAAATGGACAATTTTCTCAGTGGAGGGGAGTGGGCAGTGGAGTGTCTCAGGGATCTGTACTGGGACCCTTACTTTTCAATATATTTATAAATGATCTGGAAAGAAATACGAGTGAGGTAATCAAATTTGCAGATGATACAAAATTGTTCAGAGTAGTTAAATCACAAGCAGATTGTGATAAATTGCAGGAAGACCTTGTGAGGCTGGAAAATTGGGCATCTAAATGGCAGATGAAATTTAATGTGGACAAGTGCAAGGTGATGCATATAGGGAAAAATAACCCATGCTATAGTTACACAATGTTAGGTTCCATATTGGGTGCTACTACCCAAAAAAGAGATCTAGGCGTCGTAGTGGATAACACATTGAAATAGTCAGGTCAGTGTGCTGCGGCAGTCAAAAAAGCAAACAGAATGTTGGGAACTATTAGAAAGGGAATGGTGAATAAAACGGAAAATGTCATAATGCCTCTGTATCGCTCCATGGTGAGACCGCACCTTGAATATTGTGTACAATTCTGGTCGCCGCATCTCAAAAAAAGATATAATTGCGATGGAGAAGGTACAGAGAAGGGCTACCAAAATGATAAAGGGAATGGAACAACTCCCCTATGAGGAAAGACTAAAGAGGGTGGAGCTTGGAGAAGAGACGGCTGAGGGGGGCATACGATAGAGGTGTTTAAAATCATGAGAGGTCTAGAATGGGTAGATGTGAATCGTTTTTTTACTCTTTCAGATAATAGAAAGACTAGGGGGCACTCCATGAAGTTAGCATGGGGCACATTTAAAACTAATCGGAGAAAGTTCTTTTTCACTCAGCGCACAATTAAACTCTGGAATTTGTTGCCAGAGTATGTGGTTAGTGCAGTTAGTATAGCTGTGTTTAAAAAAGGATTGGATAAGTTCTTGGACGAGAAGTCCATTACCTGCTATTAATTAAGTTGACTTATATAAATAACCACCGCTATTATTAGCAATGGTAACATGGAATAGACTTAGTTTTTGGGTACTTGCCAGGTTCTTATGGCCTGGATTGGCCACTATTTGAAACAGGATGCTGGGCTTGATGGACCCTTGGTCTGACCCAGCATGACAATTTCTTATGTTCTTATGTCAGGAATCGACCGGAAATTGACTCCAAAAAGTACTCACCGATTACTATGTCGAAGGGAGACCCGATGACAAATTTTTGTGACTGATAAAATTATCTTTTCCATGAGGAAAAAAGTGAGGGAAATCTCACAGAGCTCCTAGTATGCTATGTTTACAGCAAAGCGGAAAAAAAGAGACTGAAGGGAGACCCCTGTGGCTGAGAATATCATGGCATGCTGGGCATGCTCAGTGGGCTCAGTGTGCCAGCCAGAAGTTTCTAGACACTTTTGACAGATGTTTTCCATGTCAGGGCTCCATCTGATGATGTCATCCATATGTGAGGACTATCATCCTGCTTGTCCTGGGATAAAGTAGAGAGCACAAGGGAATAGTAAACAGCTTCCACTCACACCTCCATCCCAATCACGCCTCCCACATACACACACTTACCTAGCCATGCCTCGACACATTCTCAATTATTCCCCGTCAAACACATACCAGTTTCCCACACAAACCCCATAACCCTTACACACAACCCCTCCCACCCTCACACATATACCTAGGGGAGGAGGGGGTAGAGAGGCAAAGTGGAGCATGTGAAGGGGAGAATGAACATACCCAGACTCCTTCTCCCACAAACATGCACCACCCCCAATTCAACTCTAATTCCACTATACCAGCCCCATAACACACTTACACACACACACTCCTCTCAACGCTACACATGCAGGAGTGAGTGGGAGTCTGGAGAGTGCAAGGTGAAGAGAGTCCATCCCCCCTCCCCCAAACACACACATCTCACTCTCGCCTTCCCAACACATACACATCTCCCACCTGCGTACACACATATGGAGGAGGTGGGGAGGAAGGGAGAAATGGGGAGTGCAGTGAAGGATAGGGAGAAAGTGCACATACACACACACACACTCGCACCCTTATATTTGCATAGGAGAGGAAACTGAGGGAGGGTCGGTGGAAAATGAGGACGGGTCCCTCACCCCAACACATACACACACACTACTCACTTTCTAATACTACTTAGACATCCACAACTACAATATATGCACACTATTCCCACACATGTGGGGAGAAGGGTAGGGGGAGAACATGGAGACTGCAAGGGGCGGGTGTCCCCACACACCCCTCTCAATAGCCTACATCCCCTCCCTGCAACCTCATCACCTTCACACCCCCTCTGCAAACCTGATCTACATCCTTCCCCATGTCTCCACACATACAAGGCACCTACCCCCAATCATCCCCTTCCAATAGAGCAAGTACAAGTCGTCGATGTACACATTCAGCTGATGAAGTCATAAAACCCATTTTCTAATGTGGCCATACAATTATCACTCTCTTTTTTGGGGGGTCCCTTAATATCCACACACATTCAGTCCAGGGAATTAAAAAAAAAAAAAAAAAAAAGAGGTGGCATGAAGACTTCTATAGCTCTCTCCCTGCCCTTCCTTTCATTAAATTCACCTGCCCTACCCAGGTATTCCTTGCATTTTCCATCTAGGCAAGATTGGCGAGCAAGGGCACAGGCTCCTAATACAGATATAAATAAGATTAACGGTAATTAAAAGTAAAAAATATGTTAGTCAGTAAAAGCCTGTTTGAATAACCCTGTTATGTTTGTCTTGTTTTAATTTTGCTCATGATGTATGAAACTGTAAACTGCTTGGCTGGGGGGTTTAAGCAGTATACCAAATATAACAACTGACAACAAATATACACCCAAAGAATATACACATACTGTGTAATCCCTTTCAAAATTCCAGTTTGAAAGCAAGTTTACTAACTTAACTATACATATACTATTTATACCCAATGCACCTACTTCCTTATTCCTACCTAACATATCCCACTTCTTATCTATTTGCTTGCAATCTACCTATCTGCATATATCCATTACTTAAGTACTCAACGCTTTGTTAATTTATATAATCCAATCGCTCCAGGCAAATGAAGCAAAATAATTCACAGTAAACACACGAATTGCTTTCACAAATACTTGTATAAATTATTTTGATGTTGAATGAATACTATTTGAAAGGAGGAAAAGACCTCAGAACCCCATATGCATTGTTCAACCAGAACATGTTAGCATACAGTCGAGTGAACCAATCATAGGTCTAAAAACCTCCAAACCATCCATTTTATTATACAGTTCAGTCACAATATTTTTTACCCTTTATTTTTATATACTATCGATTAAAATAAAAACTTGTACAAGTCAGCAGTAGCAGTTCCGCCGCTGTAATGAAGAGTTGAATACTGAGGTGATCATAAAATTTGCCTTGAAATAGCTGGCAGGGAAAACGCTGGCCAACGTCAGCGATTGTGGCATCTAGCCTTATAGATACAAGGGGCACAGCAACAGGAGATAAGTCTCAGTTTTTATTTTAATCGATAGTACATACAAATAAATTTAAAAAGGGATAAATAATATTGGAACCGAACCATGTAATAATAATAAAATGGATGGTTTGGAGGGTTTTTAGACCTATGATTGGTTTGCCCGACTGTATGCTTACATGTTCTGGTTGAACAATGCATATGGGGTTCTGAGGTCTTTTCCTCCTTTTGAATAGTGTTTGTTCAACATCAAAATAATTTAAACAAGTACTTGTGAAAGCAATTCATCGTGTTACTTTATATAATCCGCCAAAAGCCTGTCTAGAGGAGAAGGCGTAATATCAAAAGCTTGTAAATAAATATAAGCAAAACACTTGCTTACCTTTTTACAGTGGTTATCTCCTCTTCCACCTTTACTGCCGTTTGCTCATGTCTCTTTATAGCATCACCCTGTTCCTGTGGAATAACTGAGGTTTCTGTGCTGATAAGAACCCTATGAACTTCTTTCAAATGCCCAAAATACACTTTTATATGTCCAAATACTTTGGCACAAAACTCACAGCACATCAGTTTTTTGAGTCTGCTTTCACTGTGATGGAGCTTCATGTGCGTGCTGAGACTTCCCGAATGCACGTATGCTTTGCGACACAATCTACAACTGTAAGGTCGTCTGTTTGTGTGCGTGTTCAGATGGTCCTGGAGATGATGTTTGAACTGAAAGTTATGATTACAGACATGGCATTTATGCCATGACTTTGACACTGCTGATAATAAACTTTGGCAAACATTGCCTGCTTTAGTGCCAACACTTGGCTTACAGCTAAAATGCCTGCTTACAGGTGACTTATTCAATACCAATTTTTGTTCCACATAGTGAGAAGTCTGGGTTTGTACAACAGGTGCAGCTAAGGTCTGTACAACTACAGGTTTGGGCATAATGCTCCGATATTTCTTTAAAGTCACTGCCTTAGGTTCCTGAGGATCAATTCTAATGCTATTTTTATTCTCTCTCAGCTTAACATACTTCTTTCTTTTGGCTTGAAAAGCCAAGATTTCATCTGGTAGTTTTCTTTTTCTTCCTCTTCTCTTGGCAGCCCCATTACTTACTCTCTTTAGACAGTCCATGTCAAATTTTATGGCTGGACAGCACGCACTCTCACAGGTTGCCTGTCTGGAGATTTGTGTAAGAGCCAGAGCCAACAGTTTATCTGAAACCTTAGTGGTAACATTTGAGGTTTTAAGGAATGATGTTATTTTGCCAGATTCTGATCTGGGCCAGGAGGCAGACACATCCACAATATCAGACTTCTGCACAGGTTTTGGATATACTGTGCTTTTCGTTTTTGAGTATGGCAAAATTGGAAGTTTCCCTTTAGGTGCTGCTGATGGAATCAATTGAACTGCATTGCCAAAAATTGATGGGGAGAGAACTGTAACAGCATTTGTGGAATCAACAGAACATGGTTTGCATTTCTCACATCTTATAGCAGATTCTTTTGTAGTTTCTTCATTCTGCTCCATTGTATCTATATTTTGTTTCACAGAATTATTGGCATGGACTTGCTCAGATGAATGTTTGTCTATGGTGTTCTTAGTTTGATTACTTGCTTCACCTATTTCTGCTTTGTTTGTTGATGGGGGTTCATATTTCCCTGAGCTACTTTCAGTAAGTAATGTAGCGACTGTAATTTCAGTTGAACTTGGTTCTATTAGTATCACTTGTTCAGGTGCAACTCTATTAGAAACAATTTCAGAGTGAAGAGAAGGAGCAGTACTAGTTACCAAATGAGCTTGTGTAGACATTTGTGACAATGTAAGAATCTTGCTTGAGACATCTAAAGTAGAGCTTTGGGTCATTTTCTTTTCAGACTTCTTGTTTCTTGTAGGTTGGTACCTTGGAATTGGTAATTTAAGATTTTCTGAAAGGGATCTGCTATGCTGCTGGATCTGTTGGGCTGTCATCGCAGGGTTAACCTGTGGCAATGCTACTAGAGAAAATGTTCCTTCTTGCCCTGCAACTTGCATTAGTGCATAGTTTTGTGCTGGCACAACAAGGGGTTTAGAGTTTACCCTTGAAACTGGCTGACTTTGAACATCAGGCAGAGAAGGTGGGTGGCAGGACAGCATTCCTGACGTCATAAGCTTAGGATCAAGTTTTGGAGCAATGGTCCTGAACTGGCTTTTATTCTGTACACCTTTTCTCCCAGGCAATGTCCCGGAGAGAAGTCTTTGTTTATCTGTATTAAATACATTTAAAAAAAAGTCAATGTCTAAAGTTCAACAAACCCTTAAATAAACATATTTATCTAGTAATTTAGGAAAGTTCAAAACAGGAAAGGGTAAAGCCTGAAGACAAGTAAAACACTCAAATGACAGTACTAATCAATTCATTATAGTTACATGCATAAAACCATCAACTGAAACAAGATCCAATGTTTCCTCTCACAAAAAAATATTCTACTGGTTTTAGGCTCTGATGTCCACCTGTAGAACTTCTTTAAACATACAACAGAGGATACTAAAAATAAATAAATAAATAAATCTCCATAGTCTATCAAGGAATGGATGCATTACAAATGCAACTATTATTTCCTTAAAACACTATTACATTGACTCTGTAAACTTCTGACAAACGGACAGGATATGCCAGTTTTTGAAAGCACCTTGTTATTGCCCACACACACAGGGGTCGATGCAATAAAAAGCACGGAAACCGGGCGCTGAAAAGTCAGCGCCTGCTTTCCTAACGCATGCATGGCGCCCGTAATGGGGGGCGCCATGCTATACCCAAATTAGGGGGTCACGCTAGCAAGGAAGCGCTAGGGTTGCTTGCGTGACCTTAGCGCCTCCTTGCTAACGTGACCCCACCGCGGCTGCCGGTTATGAAGACCGACACCGGTAAACTCAGCGTCTGTTTTCATAACCAGCCATCTGCCAGTAATGAAAATGGCCGATAAACTCCAGGCAGGCATTAATATCTGAGAGCAAGATGTGCATCTGAGACGTGCACTTTTTTTTTTGCATGAGGAGTGAATGAGTAATAGCCTCATTCACATGCATTTGCATGTGATAAGCGTTTCTGCATTCACTCCGCGTCCGAAGTGGGTTAAATATGTGCTAATCCCCTATTGCATTAGGGGGTGGATTAGCGCCTATTTAACCCCTGGAGTGTGGGTTATACTGTATTGCATCAGCCCCACAGTATGATCTTTTACATCTCTTGTTTTTATACAACTTGTGTTCTTAAACTGAATTTTACCAATAATTCACTATGAATCTATAAAACCTATACCATCCCTCTAAAGCACAGAAAAAAAAAATGTGCTGTTCTATCTAGTTGTAATTGGACAAAAAAAAAAATCGCAGCAATAAAAAATGTAAAAAGAATCAAAGAAATATATACTGAGAAGCAGAACACATATCTATCTTACACGCACTGCAACAAAACCTCAAACCTCTTTAAAACCAGGAGTACTGTTAGAAAAAAAATTCAACAAACTCAGAACAAAACCCTTGGAGATAGACAGATTTCTGGACTGCAGTCTCAATGAGAAGTTACTACTTAACTGATAATTTCATTTTCTTTAATATAGACAAATGGGTTCAGGACCAGTGGGTTATGCACCTCTACCAGCAGATGGAGACTGAGTAAACTGTCACAGTATAATACTCCTGTAGTGACATCAGCCTGCCAGCATTCTCTTCAAAACCAATCGTGGCCAGACTAGCAAAAACCTGATTAAAAACAGATAACCATTTCAATACTCAGCCAACACGAAACACTGAACTCGGACAAGAAATACACTAACGATAATCTAGGGACTGGAGTAACACTTACCAGTAACCCCTGGAACACGTAGTCACCCAGAAGGACTAGAACACAAACAAACGGCAGCCAAAAGGCAGGAAGTTGAACCCATCTGTCTATATTAAGGAAAAGGAAATTATCAGGTAAGTAGTAATTTCTCATTTCCTAGCACACAGAGATGGGTTCAGGACCATTGGGATGTACCAAAGCTACTCCCGAATAGGGTGGGAGGCTGCCTGTGGTCCAGTCAACACCGCATGTGCAAAGGTTGTGCCTCCCGGGCCTGCACATCCAGATAATAGCTGGAAAAGGTGTGTAAGGAGGACCATATCGCAGCTCAGCAAATGGCAACAGGAGACAACAATCTAACCTCTGCCCACGACACTGCCTGAGCCCTAACCTAAGTAGGCAATGGCTTTTCAGAGGCCATATACGCGGTCGTGATTGCCCCTTAATCCAGCGAGCTATTGTAGCCCATGAAGCTAGCTCGCCCTCTTTACCTCCACCATGAAGGACAAGCAGGCGATCCGTCTTTCGGAAAAGCTTAGAAACCTACAGATACCTCAAGTCATGTCTTTTGACATCCAAGGGACGCAACAGGCGATATTCCTCTGCATCTCTTTCCTTATCCAGAGACATCAAGGAAATGACGGATTCAAATGAAAATCTGAAACCACTTTTAGGCAAGAAAGAAGAAATAGTATGCAGCTGAATCGCTCCTGGAGTCACTTGAAGGAATGGTTCCCGACAAGACAAGGCCAGCAGCTCAGAAATTCGATGCACTGAACATATTGCCACCAAAAATACTGTTTTCAAGGTCAGTAAGCATAAGGAAAAGGAGCACATTGGTCGAAATGTTGGACCCGCCAAACAGTCCAAAATCAGATTAAGACTCCATAAAGGTACTGGTAACCGCAAGGGAGGACGAAGATGCTTCACTTCCCTCAAGAAACTGGTCACATCAGGATGAGACAAGGATTCACCATTCACCTGACCCCTGAAACAGGCAAGAGCCACTACCTGTACCTTCAAGGAATTAAAAGTGAACACTTTCTTCAATCCATCCTGCAAAGATTCCAAAATGAGTGGGATCCTATCAGAATGAGGAAACACTCCTCAATCCTCACATCAAGCCTCAAACACTTGCCAAACCCAAAATGGAGAATTTTTGTGTTCACAGAAAGGTGGCAATCATTGCAGTAGAATATCCACGTTTCAACAAGTGAGACCTCTCAAGGGCCATACCATAAGACAAAACAGAGTCCCTGCTGCAACAGATTCCTGTGTGCCGAAAGACAAAGGGGGAAGTCTACCAGGAGTCTTCGCAGATCTGCATGCCATGGTCTCCTGGGCCAATCCGCTGCCATCAAAAGCACCATCCTCCTGTTACTTTCGACCCTCTGAACTATTCTGCCCAACGTGGGCCATGGAGGAAATGCATACAGCAGCTTGTCCTCCAGCCAGACCTGTACGAGAGCATAGATATCCAAGGACTTCAGATCTCTCCTGAAGAATCGAGAAGTTGCCAACAGGTCTAGGAATGGAAGGCCCCAGTGATCCACTATAAGCTGAAACACCTCATCTGACAATACCCATTCTCCTGGGTCCAGACTCTCCCTGCTGAGAGTCTGCTCTTACATTGTCTTTTCCTGCAATGTGTGGAGCCGCGATCTCCTGAAGATGCACTTGCGCCCATTCCATAAGTTGGACTATTATCTGCGACACTTGCTGGCTCTTGGTTCCTCTCTGCCGACTGATATAAGCTACAGTCGATGTTCCAGAAAGATTCTTCTGAATTCCAGCGCCCTTGTGCCAATAGTTCCTTACAGTGAGTTCCCCAACCCTGGAGGCTTGCACCTGTCATGAGTACCAACCAGCCTGGCGATGTCAGGGAAACTCCCTTTCTCAGATGATCTGCTTGCAACCACCACTGGGAGGAAAAAAGGATTTTCATCAGCAGGTGCAGCCGAAAGGAATAGTCCTGAGACTGTGGATTTCAACGAGAAAGCAGGGAGCGCTGTAGAGGACACACGTGCGCCCTTGCCCAAGGCACCATTTGCAGGGTTGCCGCCATCAAACTGAGTACCTGTAGATAGTGAACACTATATGCCCAACAGTGTGAGCCAAAGAGACACACCTGCATCATCAACTTCTGAATATGAGCTTCTGGCAAGAAGACTGACCTGCCTTGTGTTGTACCAAACACTTCAATGACTGAGATGGCTGAAGACTGCTCTTGCAACAAAGATCACCTTGCAGGACACCAGTCAGCTCTCTTCTGTAGACTTGGCCCAGATGAACTAGAACCCCATCTTCTCTCAACTTTGCTACCACCACCACCATAACCTTGGAAAATGTTCTGGGTGCTGTGGCCAGGTCAAAAGGCAATGCCCAAAACTGATAACGGCACCCCAACGCTGCGATTCGTAGAAAACATTAGTGCTCCAATCGGATGAGAACATGGAGGTAAGCTTCAGACAGATCCAAGGAGGTCAGAAATTCCCCCGACTGCATGGCCATTATCAATGAGTGCAAAGTTTCCATGCAAAAATTAGTCACCCACAAATGACAGTTGACCTCAGAGATCCAAGATGGGATGAAATGAGCCCTCCTTCTTGGGCACAATAAAATAAATGGAATATCGCCCTTATTTTCTTGAGATGTGGATACTGGAAACAGCCCTTAGACTGAGAAGCCTTGACAGAGTAGACTCCACTGCCTGCTTCTTTTGCAGGGTGACACCATGAACACATCCCAAGGAACACTGTGAAACTCCAGCGCATATACTTCTCATATCACCTGCAGGACCCACTGATCCAATGTGATCTTGTCACACCTCTGATAACTGAGAGAAAGGTGTCCCCCTATCTCCTGTTCCCAGGACTGAGTCAGTAAACCTTCACTGGGAGGTTCCACCACCTGAGCCCGCACCCCATCTGGGCTGTCTGGGATGAAAGGACTGAGACCTACCGAAAGGATGAGTCCTCTAGAAGGTCACACCTCCATAGAGTTGAAAACACCTGGATCCCCGAGCACGACCTCTCATGGTAAACGAGCACGGCATTTGCTTCTTATCCTCTGGCAACCGGGGATTCGCCTCACTCACTGGCCCTTTTCTCAAACTGACTTCCAAATAAGAGCTAGCCTTCAAAGGGCAATTCATAAGGTTAGCCTTAGAGGTTGCATCGGCCGACCAATTTCTCAGCCATAACTGGTGTCGGGCCGCCATTATCGAAGCCACCCCTCTGGCCAAAGTGAAGACTAAATCACAGCCTGCATCTGCCAAAACGGCAGCTGCTGGCTCCATAACTGCCCTGGAATTCACTCCAGAATCATCGTCCTCCTGAAAGAAAAGTAAACAAGAGAGAGTCACCAGGGAACAAGAAGCTATCTGCAACGTTATTGCCACTGCTTCAAATGCTTGTTTAAGGATGGTCTCAATCCTCCCATCATGAACATCCTTCAAGGTTGCTCCTCCCTCTACAGGGATAGTTGTTCATTTGGAGACTGCAAACAAGTATGTCCACTTTCAGAAAATGTAAAAACTCTCTCACCAATGGATCCAAGGGGTAAAGGCCTTCCAAAATGCGGACCCCTTTGAAATTAGCCTCCAGAGTGCCCCACTCAAGATCAATCAATTCTTGAATGGTTTCCATGACATGGAAAAAACAAGAGGCTTTATGCAAGGAGACCAAAATGGGATTTTTCTTTAGCTAAGAATTGGAATCCGACCCAGGCAATCCCAGCATTCTCAAAGTCTGGGAAACTAGAGCCAGCTCATCTCTATGAAAGAACCATAACATATTCCTATACAGTTCCAGTCCCGGAGGAATTTCCCCATCTCCAGGGAGTCAGGATCAACCTAGTCATCTGTGGCATCCGGATCCCTATCTGTTGCTTAAGAGCAGTAACATGCTGCGGCTCGGCTCTAACAAGATTGAATTGGGCTGAGAACTGCGCGTGAAGAAATGATTGCAATCCTTGAAAAAATTCTACCCAAGAAAAGGCAGAAGGATCCAAACCAGGAGGCACCTGTGCTGTGCCCACTGAGCTATCTTTCCCCACTGACGAACCAGTTAAGGGAGTTCCAAGATCAGCGTTCCTCCTGAAACATCTTTACCCAAACCCTCATCAGGCTGGGAAAAACAAGGTTTAGTAAAATCAGAGGAAGATAAATCTTCCGGAGCCTCTAAATAGCACTGGCACGCCAGGCTGAGATGCTCGAATGTAACAGGCAGTGCCATAGGGAAATGTGCTTAGATTTCTTAGCTATAGACTTTTTTTTTTTTTTTTTTTTAATACGTCCAAAAATTAGGCATCTAAAAATTAGGCGGCCACAATTTTAGATGTCCCAAAGATGAGCGCCCAAGCAATGCACACATCTAGCCCGGACGCCGCTTAACCTGGACGCCCACACCGATGCCCGACTAAGCATCCAAAAACTGGTCACACAGACGCACTCGCTGAATTGACACTCCTGAAGAGGGCAACTGAACTCACAGGCAAAGCATGCAAAACACAGTCGCAGCCTACCACGCAGTGCACAGGAGAAAAGCCTCAGAACGGGACCTAAATGATAAAGGCTGCTCAACCTCCCATGCTGCCTATGTTCCTTAAACCTCTCTCAGATCGGAACTCACGTTGGAACAGCATGCCAAAGCACGAAGACCAGTAAGGAGGCAACCCTACACAAAAATCCTCCTTATGTGTATATGCGCGCGTGTATTATTTTTTTTCTTAATCTTGCCTGAGCTCAGCCTTTTCCGGCTGAGTACAGAGACAGTCTTCAGCTGTAGGGGAAGAGGGCATCTGCCGTCACCGCTGTGCTCATTTTCCTGCATCCGCTACCTTTCGGATGTCCAAGCAGCTAAGTCTATGTCGGCTGAAAAACCAGCTACCGGACCAAGACACTCATCTGAGGGCCTACGGAAATCACCTCAGGAATTCTCAACTGGGGGAGGGGCCATTTGTTATCACCGCAGGAAAGCGGGGAGAATTAATTTTTCTTCTATTTCTCTAAAATCTAAAGCAATCCCACGACCACCATGTACTGGAGACAAGAGAATACTGGCAGGCTGATGTCACTGCAGAAGTATATATACTGTGACATCAGTTTGCTCGGTTTCATTCTGCTGGTAGAGGTGTATAACCCACTAGTCCTGAACCATTCTGTCGATGTGCTAAGAAACCAATTCTTTTCTTGGATTGTCTCTGGCTAAGGCAAGGCACAGGGCAAAACTGTCAGGTTGCTAGCCGTAGGATATGAAATGCAGGTATCGTCTCAATCAATGCAAGATTCATAACATAAAAAAGGTAAGGTTCTCTTGGTTATGGTTATTTTATTTTTAGCTTACCTATGCATAAGCCCTAAGCAGCATACAAAACACATTTAATTAAAATTATACAGTACGTGTCAAAAATTCACGCTAAGTTAAAATAAAACAAATACAGTTAATACAAAATCTAACATGTTTGTTCAAACAAAATGGTTTCAAGTTTTTTTTTTTTAAATGTCTTTGAACAATGAAGAGAAAACGCATGTCCAAAGGAAGATTGTAAAGATAAAGCAAGATAGACCAGTTGCCTTAAGTAGGGATTATTTATTCACACAATTATCTTGATAAAAGAGTCAAACTGTGGCCGAGTTTCGCACAAGGCTGCTTCTGGGGCGATATTGTTATGTGCGATTTTCTAAGATGTAATTATGGAAGATTGTGCTGAATGGAATCACAATCTAAAATCATATTGGCTATAGGCATAATTTTCTATTACCTACAAACATACATGGTCATTAGTGAAGGTATGAGTTATAGCTTCCTGAAGCCCTCTTCTAAACAGAAAATGGCAATATGCAACCAAAAAAAAAAAAAAGGGACAGGAATAATCTTATAGGAAAGTAAACATGCCTATGTTCAACATTACTGAACAGTACTTATTTTATCTTAAATTCTCACAGGTTATCCATGTTCAACCCAATAATGATTGGTTGATTTACATGCCTGAACTTAAAGGAAGGGCCTATGATATCATGGTTAGATCTGTGGTGGAACATACTTCTCACTGTGAATTAAGAGATCCAAGTATTTATTTTAATCCATACAATTCTAATATCACAATGAAATCTGTATTATAAATTAGAATTAGGGGATGCTAGGGCATGCTGAGATGGGAGTTATATTAGAGGGAAAAATGCAGGATTAAAAAAGTTTCATAACAGATATTAAACCACTTATACTTTTCAATCTTAAAGCCTGATAAGGAACAAATATTTTTATAACCTACTACTGCCATGATGAAAAATGGATTTCTAGAATTTAATTGGAGAAGAAATTAATTAAGGTTATCCTCTTCAAAATGCTTTCACGTGTTTGAGAAGCATTACATATGCATGTTTCTTATGTTCATTTGAAAGAAACAGTAGATACGTGCCAATCTAAGTCATAGCAAAAGGTCCATCAAACCCAGCATCCTGTCTCAGACAGCTGCCGATCTGAGCTGATACACATGCATTCTAATATTCTCCATTTTATTTTCTATTCCAGAAGTTTCCAAACCTGTCCTGGGGGACCCCCAGCCATCAGTTTACAGGATATAGACAATGAATACGCATAAAAATCTGCTTAACCCGGAGGCAGTGCATACAAATTTATCCTTTGTACATTCATTGTGGATATCCTGAAAAGAGAAGTATGAAAAAACGCCGAGAGCCATGTTGATGCAGTAACGAATTTTGCCCTTGAGGAAGGACGACACCGTCTGAAACCTGTACAGCGTTGGGCACAGACTCAGTAATGTGGTATCGGTCACATTGCTGGATTATCCGATTGGAGTAATTTGGGCAGAAGTTGTGATTGTGCAACTAAAAGCTAAGTACCAAAGCACTGAGTATTAAGAACTAAGAAGATACAATATGCTTGGTTAAAGGTGTTAATAGCACAGTGCACATTTTAAGTATTTTAAATTACACGGAGCACTATAGCACTATAAAATCCTTAAAAAAAGTATTACGGACTGACCTATGATTAAACATAAGGCAGAGTGATTGACAGGCATGGATTGCCACACAATGACGCCTATTATGATGGTCTATTAGGAATGCGCAAGATAAATTGTTCACATTAAGAGGTGTGGGGATTGAGAGTTATCCACATATCCTGAAAACCTAACAGGGTAGAGGTCCTCCAGGACAGGTTTGGGAATCTCTGCACTATTCCTTTCCAATTAATTGCTAACATTTGTATTTGCTTTTCTGACTCCTGTCACACACTAAGCTGAGATTTTATCCAATAGCATTTGCTACATTTTTTTTGTTTAATTGACTTGGCTTTGAACTACATTTCTTTGTGCTTGGAAGTGTGACAGAGTTGTTTGTTTTTCCCACCCATCTACCCCTTCCTCAAATCTGCACTTACAGACTATTGCCCAATTAGAGGGGCAGGGAGAAATATGTATTAAAGTTAAATTTATAGAATAGAAACTAGCTGGTACTTTGGTCAAATAAGTACAAATACATTTTTACTCAAAAAACAGATTATTGCCCATTTAGAGGTTTGGGAAATACAGATGTAAACCGATCTGATATGGTATTTAACCAAGAAGGTCGGTATAGAAAAATACTAAATAAATAAATAAATAAATTTTGCATAATAGCAATCAATTAGCAGCCTCACACAAATAGATGCAAAATTAAACTCAACCAAAATTAAAGAACAGTTGGTCTATTATAGATCACAGAAAACAGACTACAAAGAGTTACTTGTCAACAGTTAAGAAAAATACTACTTTTTGCCAGGAAAGGGAGAGAAAGTATTTTTGCCATGCGCAACAGAGCAGAAAATTAAGTCAATTTTGGGGGTCGGGGGTGTTGTGATAATTGCTGTCTATGATTAACCCCTAGCAACAAGATGTTACAAAGGGAGTGACATTAAACTACATACCTCACAGAAACATAAATACATATAGCTGTCTAAAAGGATAAGATAAACCACTTCATGCTTCAATGCAACAAGTGAGCAAACAGGACTACAAAATGGGATTTAGTGTGTGGAGGTAGAAGATAGATTCCGCAAGCTAGCTGATTTTACTTGAAAGACAGCTGAGGAAAACTTAAGGACTTTGGAGGGCTCCCTCATTTCTTTCAACAGGTTTCAAAAGCTCCTAACTGCTGAAGGATGGATGGGAAACAATTCACCAAAGTTGTCACCACTGTTACTACCTGTAATGCTGTCCAGACGAATACACTGATCCAAAGTGAGGTAATGGTTCAGTGTGATTACTGTCTGCAGGTCAACTTTCTCAGATAACAGGTGGCAGAACAGGGAGGAGGTGACAAGACCGAGAAGCAGCCAAGAGAATGAGCATTAAATTGATGAAATGTAGTGGGAGCACTGAGAAGAAAGGATCATCTTGTTGGTCGTTGAAGATGATCAGTAAGTATTGCTTTGGGAAATTTTAGAACTTAAGTTTTGGGGAGAGGTAAACTATTGGGGTATATTCTTTTGTGTGTCTGTTCATTAAAATAAATAAATAAAGCAAGTCAAGAGGTAAGAAATAGATTAGAATTTGTGTGTTTGTCTTTCCCTCCCTCCCTCCCGCCCCTCTCCCCACCCCCTCCAGCTCTTCCTTTGATTTATAGGCAGGAGGCACTTTCACATTAAAAATCGATCAGCCTTTTATCTAAAACACTGGAGTGCCCCAGGCCTTATCAAGAGTAATTATCCCATTGTAGGTCACTACCAGATTAATAATGAACATATCAGTAAATTTAAAAAGGGCTCTTATTTACACATTCCTACACCCTTAGCAACCTAAATTTAACTAAGAACTCAATAAACTTAAGATGAATGCAGCAATCCAGCAGCAAAAGGAGAGCCTTTCAGTCTTCTGCATTGAATGTCACATGTATGATTTTTACCTACCAGTGAGAGGTTTATGTGAGCACCCAGTGTAGAGAGCTCCAAGCTCTCAGAGATTGAATCTGATCTCTGGAGGCCAGAGTGGCAAACCTGGAGGAGCCAAGGCAGACAGGGAAGTTTATAGATGAAACCTTCAGTGACATAGTAACCAAGCCTAACTCCAGTCTGGCTGCCCTGGTGCTGCCATGGAGGAGGAAAGTCTCCTGGTTAGACAGCATCAACCTGTGCAGCAGGAAGTGACCCTGTAGCAAGGACCTGCTCTACAGGTGATGAATTGTCCTCTAATATCAAGACTGTATTTCCCAGAGCTACTACTCAGGAGGGAAGGGTTAGCTTGACCACCATAGGTGATAATTCGATTATTAGCAAAGTAGATAGCTGAGTGGCTGGTAGGCATGCCTGCCTGGTGTGAAGGTAATGGACCTTACACATCACCCAAATAAAATTTTAGACCGTGATGGGGAGGAGTGGGCACAGACATAAGAAAATGTGAGATTGAGATTCTGGAAGCCAAATTTAGGCTCTTAGAAAGTGGAAATTCAGAACCTCCAGGGTAGCATTCTCTGAAATGCTCTCTGTTCCATATATAGGTCCTCACAGGCAGGTGGTGCTTTGGAGTTAATGCGTGGATGAGACGATTGTGCAAGAAAGAGGGATTCAGGTTTGTAAGGAACTGGGGAACCTTTTGGGGAAGGGATGGGTTCCACCTTAACCACGGTGGAACCAGGTTGCTGGCACTAAACTTTAAAGAGAAGATAGAGCAGCTTTTAAACTAGAACAAAGAGGAAAGCCAACAATTGCTCAGCAGGCATGGTTCGGAGGGAGATATCTTTGAAGGATACTAATGAAGCAGGAGAGATAGGAAACCCCAACAGTACCAATAAAAGCAAAAGTAGCCCATGTCACTATAAGAAAATAATCACTAGAGCTAAGAGATTCCAAATTATCCCTGTCAACTGAAAAGCAGGCTGTTAAACAAAAAACACTTTGAAATATTTGTATGTCAATGCCAGAAGTCTAAGAAGTTAGATGGAAGTGTTAAGAGTGTATAGCAGTGAACATGAGACTTAATTGGCATCTCAGAGACATGGTGGAAGGAGCATAACCAGTGGGATAGTGCCTTACCAGGGTACAAATTATATCGCAATGATGGGAAGGAGCAACTTGGTGGTGGTGGGGGCGCAATATGTCTGGGATGCAAAGAATCCAACAGGATAAGGAGCCTACAAAAGACTAAATGCACAATAAAATCTTTATGGGTAGAAATCCCATGTGTGTCAGGGAAGAGTATAGCGGTAGGAGTATACTACCGTCCATATGACCAAAATGAGGAGACGGACAATGAAATGCTAAGAGAAATTAGGAAAGCTAATCAAATTGGTAGGACAGTAATAATGGTAGATTTCAATTACCCCAATATTGACTGGGTAAATGTAACATCAGGTCATGCTAGAGAGATAAAGTTCCTGGATGGAATTAATGACGGCTTTATGGAGCAATTGGTTCAGGAACAGAGATGAGAGAGGGAGCCACTTTAGATCTAATTCTTAGTGGAACGCAGGATTTGGTGAGAGATAAAGTAGTGGGGCCACTTTGCAAGTGATCATAACATGATCAACTTTGAAATAATGACTGGAAATGGGTAAAATAATTAAATCCATGGCTCTAGCACTAAACTTTCAAGAGGGAAACTTTGATAAAATGAGAAAGTTAGAAAAAACTGAAAGGTACAGCTACAAAGGTTAAGAGTGTACAACAGGCATGGATATTATTTAAAAAATACCATCTTAGAAGTACAGTCCAGATGTATTCCATGCATTAAGAAATATGGAAGGAAGGCCAAACAGTTGCCGGTATGGGTAAAAGGTGAGGTGAAAGAGGCTATCTTATCCAAAAGATCTTCCTTTAAAAACTTGGAAGTTTTCATCTGAAGAAAATATGAGAAAGCATAAGCATTGGCAAGTTAAATGTAAAACACATGTGGCGGAGTAATGGTCAGGTCCCAGGCACTTGTAGCAGATGCTGTGGCCATCCACGGAGGACATTTTGTGGCCCAGTACTTGAAACCACTAGGTATGACCTTCTTGGAACCTGGCATCGAACCTCTTTTCGTGGGTTTTTTTTTTGGAGGGAGTTAGCACTGAAAAGTGCTGTCCAGGGGCTGCCGAGGCAGTGAGTCTAAAGGAAAAATACAGAAATTAGACTGCAGAATCAGAAAAAAAAAAAGAATTTTAAGAGAGGGTATGCGTCTATGAGGAAGCTAGGACAAAAATAAACTGAGGGGGCTCACAAGGCTGCATGCGTGTGTGGGATCTCTCGTGTATGCTCAGTAGTAAAGCTTTACTGAGCTAGAGACAAGGGTCCATTTGGCATTTGTCTGATAACGTCACCCAAGTGTCATGGCTAATTCAGCCCCGCTTGTCCGAGAAATCTTTAAACACTTAAGGAGAAATGGAGGAAAAAAATGGCAACATCTGTAGAAATATGTATATTAATTCATAGTATAAGAAATAAAGTCTAGGATCAAGAGGCAACCATCGAGGAAGCTAACTTGGATACTGTGGCAGTCAGAGAGACATGGTATATGAAGCATCATAACTGGTATATAATTATACCAGGCTATAATTATTCAGGAAGGACAGACAACTAATGATTTTTATGCAGTCTTGAAGTCTCTGGTCCGCTCAAAGATAGATTACTGCAATTCTCTTTATGATGGCAAGCCCGCAGTAATGTTAGGATGCTTACAAGTGGTTCAAAACTCAGCTGCCAGGATAATGGGAACCAGGCTTTATGATATTGAGGACTTGGTACTAGCTGCCTATCTACTGGAGAATTCAATTCAAAATAGTGACCTTGATTCACTGTGCTTGAAGCCAAGATACTTCAGCGATAGTGAGTTCATTGCTTAAAATCTAAAACCAAAGAGAATTCTAAGATAAATACATCACAACCTATCATTTATATCCTTGGTTAAGCAAGCATAGCTAGATGAAACCAGAAAGAGGATATTTTTCGTTGTGGGACCTTTCGTTTGGAATAGTTTATCAGATGAAGTCAGGTCAGTTCAAAACTACTTAACTTTCAGAAAGCAAGCGAAGGCATTTTTCTTTGAGCAAGCATTTGGGGGCAGGAGGTAGCTAGGCATATTTAATATATTAGATCTGTAGAAGGCAGAAGTGTGTGTTTTCAATTTAATTTTTAAAAACTTAAATTGTAAAACTGTTTTATATGTTTTACTGTTTATGTATTTATTGTAACCCACCACCAACTTTGAATTGTGCAAGATTAAATGCCGGAAAATAAATGGTACAAAAGGGAGAAGTGGCACTATATATAAAAAACAACATTAAAGCAAAAGAGTTACGAGGCTTACAATGTATAGGTGGCACTGTGGGTTAATCTGGAATGAACCATTTATATTGGTTGGCCACCAGAACATACCGTTAAGAGGCCATCCATCCCCCCCCCCCCCCCCCGGCCATCTGAGGGCTGTGACTGGATACCTCAATACTATTTAGCCCAGCCATTTTAGTGCTGCCTTGGAACAGTGAGAATGTTTACATTTTACACTCTGGTGAAGCTTCCCTGCTTCATTCAGGAGCTTTAGTTAGAAGTGACACCTTACCCTGCACACCCTGCCAGAAGGTCTTCCTGCTATTAATTTACAGATGTAATTTCACTATTTATAGACAGACTAATTAAATTATCATCAAATCAGTAAAAGCAAGTTTGCTTACCGTAAACGGTGTTTCCGTAGATAGCAGGATGAATTAGCCATGCTGTATGGGAACTGTCCATCAGGGCCCAGGAGGCGGAGCTTTGTAGCAGAGTGTAGATCTTTGATCCTCTGCGGCTGCGCGTGGGTTCCCGCGCAGTATCAACGGTTCTCCTCAGTCTGTATTTAAGCTAGCGCGTATCGCGGACCTATCGACTGCCAGGGAGGCGGGCGGGTCAGCATGGCTAATTCATCCTGCTATCTACGGAAACACCGTTTACGGTAAGCAAACTTGCTTTTTCCCGTCGATAGCAGGGCTGAATTAGCCATGCTGTATGGGAGTCCCAAGCCTCCGTACACGCTGTTTCTTTCCGGTAGCGTGAGTTGTTGTGGCAGTCGTAGATCACTTAGTGACTGCTTGTAAAATTGTGTGTCCCAGAATTGCATCTCCTGCTGATTGTTTATCTATGCAGTAGTGAGATGTGAAGGTGTGCAGGGAAGACCACGTGGCTGCTTTGCATATATCTACTGGCTGAACGTTGCGGAGATGTGCTACCGATGTCGCCACGGCTCTCAATTGATGAGCCTTGGGTTGTGCAAGCAGCGGGGTTCCTTTTTTTGGAATAGCAAAACTTGATGCATTGTACTATCCAGCTGGCTATGGTGCGTTTAGTTACTGCTAAGCCTGGAGCATTTGGATTAAATGACACAAACAGTTGTGATGTCCTGTTTGGGGAATGTGTCCTTCTTTTATAGTATGCTAATGCTCTTTTACAATCTAAGGTGTGTAACAAGCGTTCCCTGTCGTTAGCGTGTGGTTTTGGAAAAAATATCGGCAAATCTATAGTTTGATTGAGATGGAATGTGGAAACAACCTTTGGTAGGAACGAAGGATGAGTTCGCAGGACAACTTTGTCATGATGAAATTGTAAATACGGTTCATAGTGTACCAGTGCTTGTAGCTCACTGACTCGTCGTGCTGACGTGATGGCTACCAGAAACACTACCTTCCAGGTGAGAAACTTCAGGTGTGCCGACTCCAAGGGTTCGAATGGCGGCAGGGTTAGTTGTTCCAGGAGTACATTAAGATTCCACGGTATCGGTGGTTTCACGACCGGAGGACGTAAACGTAACAGACCTTTAAAGAATCTAGATAGTAGCGGGTGTTCCGCCACCGAGTGGTTATTCATTGGTTTATGATATGCCGCTATTGCACTGAGATGCACTCTGATCGACGAGGTTGCCAGTCCAGAGTCATAGAGAGACTGCAGGTAATCCAGTAACGATGCTGGGGAACAGTCCGTAGGTGAAATACTCCTTTCGCTGCACCAGGTGTGGTAGCGTTTCCATTTGAACGAGTAACATCTCCTTGTGGACGGTTTCCGAGATTCGAGAAGAATGGTTTGCACCGTCTGAGATATCCCTTGCTCCGTTAAAGATGCCCGCTCAATCTCCATGCAGTTAGATGGAGGGAGGATAGGAGTGGATGAATGAGCACTCCGTTGTCTTGCAGGAGAAGGTCTGGCCTGTCCGGAAAGCGGATTGGGGTCGCCACTGAGAGCCGTAACAGATAGCTGTACCACGGTTGTCGAGGCCACGCTGGTGCGATGAGTATGAGTTGACTGTGATCTGCCATACATTTTTGTATGGTTCTCGTTATTAATGGGATTGGCGGAAAGGCGTATAGGAGACTTGCCGACCAAGGAATTAGGAAGGCGTCCTGCGTGAAGCGGGACGGGCTGGGTCGGACTGAGCAGAATTGCGGTAGTTGGGCATTTTCTTCCGTGGCAAAGAGGTCTATGGCTGGTGTTCCCCAGCTGCTGAAGATCTCTCGTAGTACTTCGGGATTCAATTGCCATTCGTGCGGGTAGAAGATGCGGCTCAATCTGTCCGCTCTGGTGTTTATTATACCCGGAAGATAGGTCGCTTGAAGATGAATGGAATGTCTGTGAGCATGAGAAAAAATCTGAAGCGTCTCCCTGCAAAGGGGCCATGATCCCGACCCCCCTTGTTTGTTTATGTAGAACATCGCCACCTGGTTGTCTGTGTAGACCATCACTCTTCGTCCCCGCAGATAGTTTTGGAACGTGAGCAGGGCATTTCGGATTGCCCGGAGTTCTAGGAGGTTTATCTGCAGCTCTTGTTCTGACGGGGACCAGAGGCCTTGCGTCTCCAGGTGGTCTAAATGCGCCCCCCATCCCTTCCGTGAAGCGTCCGTCGTGAGGACTGCATTGTGAGGTGGGGGGTTGAGCGGTGCTCCTTTTTCGAGAGTGGGTTTCCTGAGCCACCAATCGATATCTTGTCGCATCGGGTTGGTTACCTGAACTCGCTTGTGTAATGGTTGGGAGTGTTGTGTCCATTGCCTCTTGAGACCCCACTGCAGGAGCCGCATGTGGAGTCTGGTATTCGGGACTGTAAATATCGCTGCTGCCATATGCCCTAGAATTTTCAAGATGGACCGGGCTGTGGTACATCCCGTGTGTTGCAGAACCCTGAGTAATGAGCACATCTGGAATTTCCTGTCCTCTGGTAGGAAAGCCCTGACTCGAATTGTGTCCAGTCGAGCTCCTATGAATTGCAGGATCTGCGAGGGTTGTAAATGTGACTTTGGAAAATTGATCATTAATCCTAGGCGTTGTAAGCATGTTATCGTTATGTTGAGATGCGACTTCAGGACGTTCGGGTCCGATGCTATTATTAACCAGTCGTCGAGGTAAGGAAATATGGTCAGACCTTGTAGACGCAGGTGGGCCACCACCACTACCATGCACTTGGTAAATACCCTGGGGGCTGCTGACAGTCCAAACGGCAGGACCTTGTATTGGTAATGTTTGTTGCGATACTGGAAACATAGGTACTGCCAACAGGATCTGTGGATAGGAATGTGCGTGTACGCATCCTTGAGGTCTATAGAGCACATCCAATCCCTGGGTTGAATTAACGGTAGGATGGACTTCAGAGATACCATCTTGAACTTCTCTCGTACCAAGCACTTGTTGAGCTCTCTGAGGTCGAGGATGGGTCGATCGCCCCCCGTTTTCTTTGGAATGAGGAAGTATGGAGAATAGAAACCCTGGCCCCTCAGCACCCGCGGGACTATGCGGATTGCGTTCTGATGGAGAAGATTGATTAACTCCTGGGCCAGTTGTGGATGTGTTAGGTGTCTCTGATTTAGGGGGCAATGAGGTATGACCGGTTGGGATTGGAAATGTAACCGATATCCCTCCTTTACGATGTCGAGTACCCACTGATCTGTCGTGATGGCCTGCCAGTTGGTCAGGCAAGCCGTTAATCTGCCCGGGGGGTATTCCGGTAAATTGGGTGTTGGTGGTGGCCGGGAGTTCAAAAAGACTGTGTGGTCTTTGCCGGAACTGCTGACTGTTGTGGCTGTTGTTGGCGTTGAGCGCGAGGTCGCCCCCTCCTCTGCTGTTGCTGCTGCGGAGGGTTGTTGTTTGGCTGCCGGTTATACGGTAGGTAGTTCTGCTGTCTGAAATTTTGATAGCTCCTGTACTGTTTCCTGGGAAACTGTGGTCGACGCGTCGAGGAGAAATATCGTTTCGCTGGCACTGGGGCAGCGAGGGACTGGACCGCCATCGCTTGATCTTTTAGCTTACTCACTGTATCTTGGAGGCGGTCTCCAAAAAGGTTCTCCCCCGTGCATGGCAAATTTGCGAGCTTCTCATGAAGGTCCTCTCTAATCGCACTAGCCTTGAGCCAGGCCAGACGTCTAGCTGCGATCGCCATGGCGGAAGCCCTGGATGAGTTTTCGAATCCCTCGTATACCGCCCTTAGCATATGTCGGGTGCACTCCTCCATGTCCGAAATCACTGCCGGTGTTGACTCCCCTAAGGACGTGAACAGACCCTTAGTGGCTTGCAGGCACTCGTACATATATTGGACCATATAAAAATTATGGTGTTGAATTCTCGCTGTCAACATAGCATTTTGGTAGACGCGCTTGGCAAAATCGTCCAAGGACTTATTGTCCTTCCCTGGTGGGGCGGATGCATGCGTCTTCGCTTTTTTAGATTTTTGTAAGGCGGATTCCACCACTATGGAGTCATGTGGTAGTTGTGGAGTTGCATACATTGAAGGCTTTTGGAGCTTAAATTTTAAATCAGTCTTTCTGGATACCGACTGTAAATTAAAGGGGGTCTCCCATGATTTTTGCAGGACCCCATGGAGTATTGCATGAGGTGGGAGAGCCGCCGGCTCTCCAGGCGCATCAAAAATTTTCAGCAATCCCAAGGTTTCTGCCCTCGGTTCTGGTAGTTTTTGAACCTCTAACTTTAGGATATTTCCCATCTTTGCAATGAACTTGGGATATGTAAGATCCTCCGGAGGGGAATAAGGTTCCGCTGGCTGCTCTGGAGGATCCGACGGGTATCCCGTTGAAGATAGAGGCGAGGAATGCATGGATTCAATAGTCCTCGTCGGAGACGGTGAGTGGGCAGCCGATCCCTGTGGAGAAGGGGATCGGGAAGATGGTAGATCTCTTTGCGCACTCTGCGTGGCCGGGCTAGTAGTGTCTGCCGGGCTCGTAGCCTCCGGTGGTAGGGTGTATGTCGACTGCAATGTCTCAAAAAAGCCGGCTAGGGAGTGTGTCAAGTCCCAAAAAGCTTTCGATGTGTGGGGCGGCATCGATGGTGGTTTTTCCCTTTGTGTGGATTGATAGGGTACTTCTACTGGTGGAGGACCATAAGTACCTTCCCTCTCCGAATCTTCACTCCATCCCATTCCTTCTTGAGCAGTGGACTTTATACTCCTCGATTTTCTGGATGATGAGGATGAAATTGGGATAATCCCCTGAGAAATCGAGCCCGATCTCTCAGATGTACTCTTATGTCGTGACGACGAAGAAGAAGAGGATCTCCTTTCTTTACGATGAGAGGCGTGATGCCTTTTTGCATGACCCGGCTCCCTAGTGGTGGATCTGGACGAGCCCGAATGATGCCGATGCCTTTTTTGAGTTGAAGGCCGTGTATTGTCTCGGGATTTCCTGTCTGACTGTGTTTGTAAACGCTGTTGACAACCCGGACCTTTTTCCTTATGCGAGTCCGCTCTCCGTTGCGGAGGGGATTCCTCTATTAACAGCTGTGAAGTGTGACCTGAGTGTTCATGGTGAGTATGTGTGGTACTCCGCGAGTTCCCCTCTGGATCTGTAACCCGTCGATCTCTGTGGGAATCTTTAACCTCTGTCCGGGATTCTGACCAGGGCTTCCGTTGTTCTGGAGCAAGTGATGATTCGCTGTCTGTTGCAGCGGTGTGTGTAGGCCTTGGTGCTGCCTTTGATTTGGAGCGCGATGGTTTCGGCTCTCCTTGTTGTTGAGGTTGCGGCCTCGATTGAATTGTCGGCGCCGACTTAGGTTCCCTCGCCGACTGAGACTCCGGCGCCGATTGAGATTCCGGCGCCGACTGAGATTTCGGAGCCGGGTGAGGTCTTCGGCGCCGAGTGGGTCTTCGGCGCCGAGTGGGTCTTCGGCGCCGAGTGGGTCTTCGGCGCCGAGTGGGTCTTCGGCGCCGAGAGAGGTTTGGTCTCCGACTGGGTTTTGGAACGCTTCGGCGCCGCCTGTGACGTCTCCGGCGTCCTTTCAACCCTCTTTTGAACCTTTTCCGGAGGTTCTGTGCCTCTATTTGGGTCCTCCTTCCGTGATAATAGTAAGGATCGGACCGGGTTGTCTTTAGTGTGCGTTAGGGTACAAGGCTCAGTCAACCTGAAAGGCCTCTGTGTCCCTACGTGCAGCGGTTCGGAATTTAGACCAGGGCCCTGGTCTCCCTTGTCCTTGGGCTTCCGCTTTGTGTCTCGGATTTTTGGCGATTGAGGGTCCCACGAAGTTGCTCTCTTACCCGCTTTCGCCGTTTTTGATTTTGGGGCCGGAGAGGAGTGAGTTGTGGACGCTTTGTCCTCCGCAGAGAGCGCCAGCCAACGGTAGCTCCTGTGTCGACGGGCCCTCGGGGACATCTTCGCGCAATGTTCGCAGTCGGACTGGTCATGGTCGCGTCCTAAGCAGCGGTAGCAGCGATCATGTCCGTCCGTGACGGACATGATCTTACCGCACGGACACGGCTTGAACCCCGACTTCTGCGCTGACATTCTCTTTTTTTTTTTTTTTTTTTGAGGAGAAAAGGCTCCGCGTGCGCTCCCGCGCGCGGAAAAAAACAGACTGAGGAGAACCGTTGATACTGCGCGGGAACCCACGCGCAGCCGCAGAGGATCAAAGATCTACACTCTGCTACAAAGCTCCGCCTCCTGGGCCCTGATGGACAGTTCCCATACAGCATGGCTAATTCAGCCCTGCTATCGACGGGAAAACTTTAATACCTGACAATTTGTCCCTATATCTCACCTCATGGGAGGCAACTATACTCTAAATATACTGAAAGCAAGACACCCTGGTCCGGGCCAAAAGCGAGAACTTCTCCCTATAAAAAGAATCCCCCCCCCAAGACAGAGTTAAGCATGGGAAAAAATGTCTAGCCAGAGCAGACCCGCAGAAATAAATGTGTTTGTGTGTCCTCGGGATTAAAACGCCACACTAAGGGATACATTGGTGTGATATACAGATCTTTTACCATAGGCAGAAGAAATATGCACTCAGTGCATATCCAAATTTACATACAAATTTTCTCTCATGCATATTCATTGCGGATGTCCTGAAAACCCAACTGGCTGGTGGGCCCCCAGGACAGGGTTGGGGACCACTGGCCTAAAAGACCCAAATAACAGTTTCAAAGAACACAAGCCAAAAATTCAGACCATATAAATGCCAAAATAATGTAAATGTGTCAAACAAGCAAAAATAGAAATTTCTGCTAATTTAACATTGAAAGGTGTATCAAATTTTGTAAATATCTACAGAAAAATGGACTACTCAATAGCTTGATTTAAACCAGAGGGATGTATAATATTTAATCTATATATCTACCTTTATACATTTTGGAGGAGAAAGCTTGAAAAATCTCCCCGTGAAGATAGGGTACAGAGCTTAATAATAATTAAAAAAAAAACCCAAAACAACCAACCAACCAAAGATCAGAAACTGAATATTGAGCAGCCATTCAATGATCTACTAAATGGAGCATTCTCACGTTTATGTTTAATACAGGAACAATGCTCAAATACTCCGCAAAGTTAATTTTCTCATGGAACATCACCCTTGTTTACCTGTTTTTTGTTTTGTTTTCATATTTTACCCAAAATTCATAAGACCCTTACAAATCCACTGGGATGTCCAATTGTCTCTTTTCTTGAGCCACTCTATTTTTGTTGACTGTATTTTGAAACTTTTGGCCTCTCATGCCCTTATCACTCTGTTGAACTAAATTTTACCAGATTTTCTGGTGACACTGGACATCGAATATTTGTATTTGAATGATCCTCAAACAGAAGCAGTATTTATTGAAGCAGCATTATCTCGCCATGATGACTTGAGAGTTCACTCTCCATTTTTGGCAGAATTAAAACGAACTGCTCTCATTCAATTTTTTCTGCTTTAATGGTCAGATTTACCAACAGGTTAAAGGCATGGCTATGGGAGCCACCATGGCCTCCTGAGATAGCCTGCCTTTACATTTCTGCTTTTGAATCCTGGTTTCTATGTTTTGGCCTTTCATTCTCTCTTGTCTACAATATATAAATGATGGATTTCATATTTGGAAAAGTACTAACCTATAGTTATTTGTTTTTTTGACTGGATAAATTCTTGTAATTCTAATCGTCATTTTTCATTTCAAATCCATCATTTTTAAATTTCATTCTTGAATGCTTTTATTTTCATTTAAAATGATAATTCTCAAACTTCCATTTTCAGAAAACTTATGAATAAAAATACTTCACTCTTACTGTAGCTGCCACCACAAGCCTTACAGGATAATATCCCAGTTGGCCAATTTTTTCATGTTAGTAGGATATGCTCATCTCACTCTGATTTTCTTTTCCAGGCTTGGCAAATGCTACACAATTTTCAACAGCGTGATTGCCCTCTCCAGATCCTTAAAACAACATTCAAACTCACTCTACACATTAATCACAATTTATTTATTTATTTATTTAGCTTTTCTATACCGATGTTCCTGTAAAATATACATATCACAACGGTTTACAATGCAACAGCAACATTCGCTCAGGGCAATACAAAGAACAGCGATGGCAATTAACAGAAAAACAGGTCATAACGTAACATAAACCTTATAAGTTAATTCAATACAAATCATCTCAGAGTGGATGAGGTGAGAGCTGGATTAAAACAACGTAGATAGAAACCGGACCATGGTGTCCGCAAGGAAGGTTTACTTAAGAGAGGAAGATGTAAGTGAGGAGGATTACGTGTCGTCCGGGAAGGCTTGGCTGAATAGCCATGTTTTAAGTTTCTTTTTGAAAGCAGATGGGCAAGCTTCTTGTCTGAGGTCCGGGGGCAACGCATTCCATTGGTGGGGTCCTGCTGTCGATATGTCGCGTTTCCTGAGGGAAGTTTTCGCTTGAGGGGCATACAAGGTGTTCCTGTAGGCACTCCTGATAGGTCTAGAGGAAGTATGAGGTCTTAGTTGGGTACATATGTGGAGAGATGTGAGGTTATTTTTAGCTTTTTGAATGATCGTGAGGACTTTGAAGAGTATCCTGTATTTGATAGGTAGCCAGTGAAGGCTCTGAAGGGTAGGGGTGATATGTTCCCTTTTTTTGGTGTTGGTAAGGATCCTAGCCGCACAGTTCTGAACCATTTGAAGGGGCTTTATGGAGTTGGCCGGGAGACCGAGAAGAAGGGAGTTGCAATTTACTTTTTACAGCACTTATTCTTACGATCAGGATTCTATCACATGCAATCTCCTATATTCACCTTATTGTACATTTATTTGTGCTATTATTCACCGCTATTTGGCATATTTAACTCCACGTTCTTTTTTTTTGTCACGGGCACAACTTGCAGGACATTTTGTTATCCTCAAAATACCATCTGCATAGTCTTCTCTTCATTTGGGACATACGCCTTGTGGTTCCTGCAAGGCTTGTGATTTGTCCCTTTCCATATTCTCTTACATGGGGACAAATACATATTACATTGTCATCAGATTGTATAATCAAAGGGGGTGATTTATGTTATCTTCTTCCCCCTGCCCTCTTTTATATGTGGGGAAATTAAAACCTGCATTTCTGAACATTGCTCCTGCACTAGACATAAATGTGAGAATGCCTTAGTAGATTATTGGGTGGCTGCTCAACATTCTGTTTCTAATTTTTTTTTTTTTTTTAAATTACTGAGCATGTTCACGGGGAAGCGATTTTTCACGCTTTCTCCTCAAATGTCAACAAAGGTGGATATACAGATTAAATACTATGTATCCCTCTGGTTTAAATCAAGCTATTGATTACTCCATTTTTCTGTAGAAGTTTATTTACAAAATTAGATACATTTTTCATTTTTAAATTGGTAGGAAGCTCTTTCAAAGCTTTTTGGCATTATACATTATTTTGGCATACGGTCTTAATTTTTGTGTTCTTTGAAACTATTTGGGTCTTTTAGGCAGTTCAGTAGTTTAACTGACATTAAGCTCATATTTCCCAACCTTTTCATATCAAGGCACACCTACATTAACAAAAACGCTGTGTGGTACACCAACCTCCATGAAGCAGACAGTGCGGACATGGAGAGGCATCATGGCCAAAAGAAGAGCTAGGGAAGCACTAGAAGCCCCACCAGTCTCTTCCAAATGTTAAAACAAAGGAGACAGTGGAGGCAGACACACAAATGAACCCACCGATCTCCAACGATCCAGCTTTCAACGTCATAACACCCCAACCCACAGTAAGAGACCTTGGGGTTATCATAGATCAACAACTCAATCTCAAAAAACAGATCAACTCCATCCTCAAAGAAGGTTTCTTCAAGCTTCACATCCTGAAGAAACTCAGACCCCTCCTCCACTATCATGACTTCCGCACCGTCGTCCAAGCCACCCTTTCCTCAAAGCTGGACTACTGTAATGCCCTCTTCCTTGGCCTACCCTCCTCCACCACCAAGCCCTTACAAATGCTCCAGAATGCCATCGCCAGGGTCATCACCAACTCAAGGAAAGCTGATCACATTACCCCAATACTCAAAGAACTCCACTGGCTCCCCATCGCATCCCGAATTCTCTTCAAAATTCTAACCATAGTGCAAAAGTCCATCCTCTCGCACAATTCCAATTGGCTGGATGAACCCTTTCGTCCTATACCCACTGAACGACCCACTCGCACTGTCAACAAAGGCACCCTCTCCATTCCCCCTTTGAAAAAAGCCCACCTCTCCTCTACTAGGGACCGTGCACTATCCATTGCAGGCCCTAAACAATGGAACACCCTCCCTACCACTCTCAGGCTAGAGCCATGTTACGCCAAGTTCAGAAAAAAACTTAAAACATGGCTCTTCCGACAAGCCTACCCTGATTAAGTACACCGACTTCCGCAAGTATCTTGCCTACGCCTTGTATATTCCTGTAAATAGTCCGTTGCAGTTTTTATTTATTGCTTTAATTCCTCCACCTCCTGCTCTTTGTATACTCCTCCTTGTTCGCCCTCCCTGTTCATTGTAATTTCTACCTTTAAAGTTACATTGTAAACCGGTATGATGTATGCATACTAATACCGGTATATAAAAGTTTTTAAATAAAATAAATAAAACAAATAAACCCATCAAGATGCACCAGCTCCCTCTATATACAAGTGCAAGAGAGGGGAAGTTTGTGTGGTGTAGGCAACTAGCTCAGTTAACTTGGTTTTTGCATACAGCTGCCAGATCTGCTTCATTGCTGTTGCTGCCAACACTCTAAGTGAGTCACATCGAGAGTTTAGTGCACACACTTCCTGTCTCACTCAGCATGGAATTAAGACAGAGGCTGGAAGATTTCAAAGAAAGGGACAATGAAGAGCTGTGTACATTGAGTGTGCTATGCAAGGCAGGTCCCAGCTATCCATGCTCTCCCTGCATGCAGCCCATTCATTACCACATTGCAGGGCTGATACTGTAGCTAGAAAGAAGAGGCATGCATGATTACACATGTTCTCAGAAAAATTCCAAATATATACAGAACAACTAAAGCCTTGGACTTTTAACATATAAAAAATATATATACCAACCGAAGCAACTAAACACTATAAAGGGATTAGATAGATAAATAGTGCTCAAAAAATATAATCCACAGGCTCTTGCCCTCAATGGGCTTCAGCTGGCATCACATTTGATGAGCTTTTACTGGATTGGACAGATCTAGTCCTGCAGCAGAGTAATAATGCGGGATGCAAACTGTGATCCAGTTTGACATGGTGCGTTTTGCTATCGCAACTCCTAATCCATTTGAGTCATAAGATACAAATATCTGTTAGGACTGATGAGGGTGCACTGTACACTTGTAGTAGGCAAGATGCCTTCTGCATTACAAGGTATGAAGAATTTTTAACCTAGCATGACTATGAGGTCGGGGGTAAAAAAACAAAAAACAAACAGTGGAAGCATTACCAACTAGTTGAGATGAAAAGCTGAGAAGACCTTCAGCAAGAATTTAGGATATAGATGTAGAATTATCTGCAGAGAAGGGAGAAATAAACTTACCACACCGCCTATTGACTAACCAGTAGGGAGAAGAGGGACCCCGGTGCAGGCAAAGTCGGAACAGATTGAAAATTATCAAAAAAGGCTGATGAAATGAGCAGAGCTCCTCAAGACGATAGCTCTGTGGAAAAGAAGATACTGAAGGGGGACCCTGTGTGGACAGTGGTATGCTGGGCAAGTTTCCGTACTGGGCTCCATCTGATGATGTCACCCATGTGTGAGGACTATCATCCTGCTTGTCCCAGAAGAAGTATATTTGCTCCTATTATCTGGGTTTTCTCAGTTTCCTATATTAGTTTCTCTTATTAGCAACATATTTATAGGTATTCCCCCATCACTTTAATGGAGACTTTTTGTTCCGAATTTAGATGCTGAATTTCTTTTTCATCTGTTAATGTGAATTCAGAGCATTTTCTGCAATATCTGTGATGTTTAAATTAATGTTTTAAACTTAAAATAGAAGTTTAAAAAAATGTGCAATTGTTTCTTCTTATGGATATTACTGATTGAGTTTATATCTAATATTTTTTTTTATTTTCCTCATTGTTATTGCATTATCTTGTTCTATGTGAAATGTTTTATTTTTTGATGTCCCTCTCAACACAGCCTATGTGAAATACCATCAGTGTGTGTGTGTGTGAGGGGGGGGGGGGGGGATCTCTAGCAGTCTCTGCTGTGATTTGTGAAAGCCTTGTTTGGATCTTGAAATATGCAATGTTATTTAAAAAAAAAAAGTAAACAAGATTAAGTTTATTCCACACCTTTTTCCTTGTGGTTCAGTATTACAGCACAAGCCGTAATGGTTCATTCAAAGGTGAGAGTCCTGGATTTCAAGAAAACTAACTTTGTTGAGATGGGGTGGGGAATACCACAAGGAGTCATTAACTGTATGGAATAAGTTAGGGGAAGAATACGGAGCAAAACTGAAAAGATATATTATAAGGGCAACAACTCTGGTAAATAAAGGTATGAGGAAAAATGAGGTCATCATGACTTTCTAAAGAAGTGGCTGAATAGGTAAGGGAACATGAACAAAAATCACAGAAAAAGGAAGACAAGCATAAATCTAGAGAAGCTAAGAAAAGCTGGGAAAGTAGTCAAGTGAAGGTACTAATGGAAGTAAAAATAGCTAATACTGTAAATGTGGCAACAATTTTTTTTAAGATATGACAGGAGAAAGTGCAAAAAAAATAAAGCAGAGTTGCTTACTTTAACAGGTGTTCTCCAAGGACAGCAGGATGTTAGTCCGCACACATGGGTGCCATCATCAGATGCAGCCCATATACAGAAAACATAGACCTCTAACTAAGCACAATGAGCATGCCCAGCATGTCCTATCCCATGTGTCCTTGCGGGGTCTCTCTCCAGTCTTGTAACAGAATTATAATTAAAACAAAAAATAGGAGAAACCCAACTCTGTGGGTTGGCAGACAGGTTCTGCGAGGACTAACATCCTGCTGTCCTCGGAGAACACCTATTACAGGTAAGCAATTATTTTTCAGAGGACAAGCAGGATGATAGTCATCGTAGATGGGTGAATCCCTAGCTGCTCCCCAACACAAAACAGGACCAACAGTGACCTAACCAGGTGCCAATGGGCACAACAATGGTACTGTTGGTAAGAGGGGGGGAGACGAACAGCCCCTCTTACCAACTGGGATCTACACCACAAACAGGTTCCAAAGGACAGTGACTGAACCTACTGAATCGTCAGCCAGATAATAGTGAGATGTGAATGTGTGGAGAGTACTCCACATCGCAGCTTTGTAGATCTCCTCCATGGGAGCTGCTCACAAGAGTGCTACCCACGCTGCCATGGCTCTGATAGAATGAGCCTTGACATGACCCCCAAGACGCAATCCCGCCTGGGCATAACAGAAGGAGATGCAATCTGCTAGCCAACTGGATGTCTGTTTGGCAACGGCAACACCCAACCTATTCTTATCAAAAGAAATAAAAGTTGGGTGGGCTGTCTATTTGCTTCTGTCCACTCCAGATGGAAGGCTAAGGCTCACTTGCAGTCCAAACTATGCAGTGCTCATTCACCTTGGTGTGAATGGTGCCTGGGAAAGAATGTTGGCAGGACGACAGACTGGTTAAGATGGAAGTCCGTCACCACCTTAGGCAGAAACTTAGGGTGTATGTGCAAGACCACGCTGAACTTAGTATAAGGTGGATAAGTCACTAAGGCCTGCAGCTTGCAGACCGCCACCAAAATATGACCTTCCACCAGGACAGGTACTTCAGGTCACAGTTGTGTAGTGGATCAAAAGGAGCTTTTATCAGTTGAGCTAACACCACCTTGAGGTCCCAGAACACAGCTGGCGGCTTCAACTGATGCAGGCCCCGCATGAATCAAACTATAGGCTATACAGAATTGGGCATACCATCCACACCTTGGTGGTATGCGCCAACTGCACTGAGATGAACTCTAATGGAATTGGTTTTATAAGTCAAATTCTGATAGGTGTAGAAGGTAATCAAGTAGTTTGTATGAGAGGCAGGAGGAACAGATCTAGGGCCTTCTGCTCACACCACACAGAAAACCTCCTCCACTTCAGTCCAAACGACTTTCTAGAAGCCACCAAGACCTGAGACATCCTTTGAGAGATGGAGCAGTTGCAGGATTAACCTCTCAACATCCAGGCTGTGAGTGACAGGGCCTGGAGGTTGGGATGCTGCCCCCTGCCTTGATCTTGCGTGATAAGATCTGGGAAGTCCCCAGACTGATTGATCTCTGGATGGTCAAAGACCGTAGGAGTGGAAACCAGACATCTCGGCCAATGAGGGGCTATGAGGATCATAGTCCCCCTGTCCTCACAAAGCTTCAAGAGAGTCTTCGCCACTAAGGGAATCTGAGGTTATGCATGCAGAAGACCCTTGCCCCAATGATGGACAAGGGCGTCAGAGGCTGGTTTGCCATCTGACCTGTACAGTGCGATTCCTTGGTTTCCCATAGTCTACTGAAGGATACCCAAGGCTTTGGATCTCTCAGACTTGCACGGGCCCTTAGAAATTGAACGGGCCCACCGGCTGGGTACCTGCTGAGAATCAGATGTATGGCCCAGAGTAGTAATTGCTAAAAGTAGAACTTCGCCCATAAGTAGCGGATTATACAAGCTTCACACTAAGTGCCGAATCTAAAATTTCAACATCAAAAGATTCATATTGCACAGGATTATTCAGTGCGGGTCTTAGCGTTACAGAGAGACTTTTCATCAGTTTGTGCATTGCTGATTCAAAAAGAAATTTGCTTTATTTTACAATTTCCAGCTAAGCTGAGAATTTGGTGCTAAGGGCAATCTATGGTTTATGAGACCCATGAGGAGGCGGAAATGTTTTTGGAGAAACTGAATAAGTAATTGAAAGCGCTTTCATTTTACTCCTACTTTTGTAGCACAGAGGAGACCTTACCTGTTAACTGTAATGGTGGTCTGAGATCTAATTCGATATCATCTGAAGGGATCCATTCTTTGCACCCCAAAATCTGTGTATGCCCCCGTCGCAGTTTTCTTTAACTGGTTGCTTCTGGGTCCCTACATCGAAGACTTACGAAGGCATAGTGGAGGCAGCATGGCATAGCTCTCGACAACTAGGCTTGCCGATTTCCTGAACTATCACTCTACTATGGCGGGTTGCTGATGGGAATGGCAGTCTCCAGTTAATGTTATTCAGTTCTCTTTCATCTCTCTTATTGGTTTGAATCTAAGATGTTATTGCAGGTTAGCTTAAAAGTTTATAACGTAAAGTAGTGGAAGCGTGGCACTTAATCACATATAATATTGATCCTATTCTCTGATTTCCAGAGATGATTTAAATTTGGGGTTAAGCAGGATGGTTGGGGGAGAGGGAGGGGGGCAGCTCTAGATGTGTACCATGGCAGAACTCTTCCTCTTTTTGGGAGGAGACTAGTAGGCCCCATCAGAATATAGGTTCTTATACAGGGTGGCCCATGGAAAAATAGCCTGCCTCCAATGCACTGGTATTGGAGGTGGGCTACTTTTCCATGGGCCACCCTGTATATTCAAGCAAGTGGTGGAGGGACACCCATGGGCTGGGTGGTTTGTGGTTCACCTGCACCCAGGATGTTCTTTTTATTACTATTCTCTCTGAAGTAAGGTTTCTCAGCTCTTTTGGTTCAGTGGGAGGCCTGGCTGGGAGTCTCTCACTCTTATGTGGAATATTCTCAAAGAAAAAATGTTCTTGCTTTCAATGGGGAGTAATGTGCAGATAACAACTTGGAATGTAGATGGGCTGGGCTCCCCGATTAAGCAGAAGGTGGTTTTCCAAACTTTTAAGCGCTCTAAAGCTAACAGCTTGTCTCCAGGAGACTCATTTATCTGAGACTGAAAGTAAGAAGTTAAAAAGGGAGTGGGCCATAGCCTATTATGCCCCAGGAAAAGAGAAGGTGGGGTAGTGATTCTTGTACATAAGAACATTACTTTTCAGGTGCTAAAGAAAGTCAAAGACCCAGATGGTAGATATCTGATTGTTATTGGTAAATTAGGTCATCACACTAATGTATATGCGTTTACTGCGTATAACCAATCTTTTTGTTACTCTTACTACCCAATTATTTACGAATTTACAGAGAACCTTGATATTAATGGGCGATTTTTAACTGGGTACATGATGTGCAGCTGGACAAATTATCTAACCCACGTGGATAATGCTTGGGAGCGGATAAGGGTATAGCTTCCTTACGCAAGCATATGCAGCTGATTGATGTTTGGAGAGTGCTAAACCCCAAAATGGAGTATATATCCATGTTTCTCGTGTCCACATGACGATGTCTAGAACAGACTATATCCTGGTCTCCCACAATCTCTTTGCTAGAGTTGATAAAAGCAGATATCGGGGGGGCCCGACTGTGAGAGAGTGGAGAGAGGAACAGAGCCTGGCTGTCCGGTGAGGAGGCGGAGGAGATTGCAACACCAATCGCATTTGCGAACCCGCCCCTGGTGACATCACTCGCCTGCACCCGGGGGTTTAAAGACCGCGGAACTGCGGCGCACCGCAGCCGCCGGCGCGCACCGAAGGGGCGTGCGCGACTTAGATCAACTTGGATCGCTTGATTGCTTAATTGCTTCTTTATATAATTTTTTAAGTTTTTATGGGGCGCAAAAGGAAAGCAAAAGTTGTAACATCTTCCCCGGCTGATGTAAGAACAGGCCCGATGGACGCTCACATCTACAAATTATTGCCACATGAGGACAGTGGGAGAGATTGCTTAGAAGTCTCTCTGAGTCCTGGCACAAGGCAAACACCTCTGCAGCCCCCAATGGGAACACCAGATGGAGCCATCAACGGGTCGTCAATAGTAAGTGAAGTTGAACCGGGTGTTCAACCACCGAATGTATTGAACTTCCCCTGCCCGGAGCCTACAGAGCAAGGAGCAGGTGTGGATATAGTACCCACCATTGATAGCGCCAGGCTATCTGCCGTAGACGCTACCAATGTAACATTGGGGGATCTGTGGAGAATGATGATAAAACTGGACTCTAATGTTTCTCTGATAAATGTATCTCTTCATGCAATAGTTAATAAGAATAAGATACTTATACAGGAGCAGGGAAAACTTTTAAATGATGTAGAAACTTCTATGCAGAATGTGAATTTAGAAATTGAGAATGTTAAAAAATTGGAAACAATGCATACAATTGATAATACTATCTTACATTCTAATGTGGAAAATCTAGAACATTTAATGCATATAAAGAACTTACGTATGGTGAACTTTCCATTTACGAGATTATTATCTCCAATAGAGATGTTCGCTAAATATGTAAAGGAAGTACTAGCTTTAAACGAGATACCTGCTGTTTCTAAGATTTATTATTTTCCTCCTCAAAGAGGAGATGTTCCTGGGAGTTGAGAAGTGGAATCTCCAGGAATATCCACCTTTTTGGAGGAATCTGTAGATATGATTGATAAAAGGGCAACCATGTTTGTATCATTTATTTCAGAAAGAGACAAAGAGATTATTTTGGAAAAATTTTTAAAAAATAAGGATATATTATTTTGTGGACATAAAGTCTTCATCTTCCCTGATGTCTCTAAACCAACTCAGGTGAGGAGAAGGCAATTTTTGTCCCTTAAAAATAAAGTAATAGAGCTGGGGGCAACTTTTTATTTAAAGTACCCCAGTAAATGCTTTATTAATTATCAGGGGAAAAAGTTTATTTTTTCACAACCGTCTCATCTGGAAAATTTTCTGAGAGATAAAAATCAGGCAAGGTTGGAGGAGGATTTACCATCAATGTTAGCCTAATAGTGATAAGTAGATATAATCTATCTCTAACTCTTTATTTTTATAAGATGTATGTATTTATAAGATTAGAAGAAGGACCTCCCCCCATATTATTTGTTTATTGCAGCATTAGTTCTGGGAAAATCCCTTTGAGTTATAAGATAATTTTGTTGTTTTGAATTAGAGATGCTACAATAATTTTTCCTGTATTATGCATAGTTAATACTATCTTGTTGTAATGATAATGAAAAATCAATAAAGAATAAATTATAAAAAAAAAAAAAAAGCAGATATCGGACCTATTGCAGTATTTGACCATGCACCTATTTGGGTAGATCTCTCTCTGCCGGAAGAAAAGTCTATTTTCCAGCCTTGGAGGTTCCCTGGACATTTAGGGGACAATTAAGAATTTTTCACCTTCTTATTGGGTAAACGGGAAAACTTTGAAATACAGTTTAAACATAAGGATAACCCTACCCCGTTTTGGGAAATCTGTAAAGCCATTCTACGGGGAGAGATCATAGCATATTGTATTAGTAAGAACAAACAGCTAAATAAATCCATACTCTACTTGGAAGGTAAATTACAAGAGGTGAAGCAGGCACTAGCTAATTGCCCGACTTCACTTAATAAAGGGTGTTATCATACTGCCCTTAATTTGAATTCAAATCTACATCTGAGAGCTCAAAGATCTTTTCACTTCTCGGAGCACAATTTCTTCAGATTTGGGAATAAGTCATGTAAACTGCTGGCTAGACTAGTTAAACTTTGGAAAGGGAAAACCTTTATAGAAAATATGAAAAATGATAATCGGCAGCGGATGACTAATAGCAGGGAGATAGAGCAGTGAGTATCCACATAATCAAATTGCTCACTGCTATAGAAGCATAGTCTTCTCATACCCTGGCCTTGGCTATAGGCTTTGATTCAGAAAAAGCCTTTGATAAGGTGTCTTGGGCCTACATGGTTTCAGTTTTGAGATTTGGCATTAAGGGTTCCATCTGGAATACATTGCCCTGCTCTATAAGGTGCCTATCTCAAACATTTTGGTAAATAACTCAATTTCCGAAATATACACATTTGAAGGGGGGTTCGCTAAGGTTGCCCTTTATCTCCAATTTTGTATAGCCTGTCAACAGACCCCCTCTTAAGGAAAATTGCTTGAACCTTTCTATTCAAGGGTTTTTGGTAAATCAAGAATTTAAAATGTAGAGATTACTTACCTGATAATCTCCTTTTCCTTAGTGTATGCAGATGGACTCAAAACAAGTGGGTATAGTGCGCTCGTGCTAGCAGTTGGAGACGGATCTGACGTCAGCACGGGTACATAAACCCCCACCGGAAGTATAGCAATTCAGTAATCTTCCTTGCAAAAGCTTTATGGATATATGTGTGACTGACCGATCGATTAAATAAACAGGATTACCCTGACCAATTGATGGTAGCTGGAGACCGCCAGTGTTCTCAGCCGGAAGGTGTCGACACCCGACAAGGTGGATGCCCTATATAAGAAAAACATGGCTTACCGTGAGTCAGTAAATCCCCATGTATACCGGCAGCCGGGTGGGATGCTGAGTCCATCTGCATACACTAAGGAAAAGGAGATTATCAGGTAAGTAATCTCTACATTTCCTAGCGTGTAGCAGATGGACTCAAAACAAGTGGGATGTACAAAAGCTACTCCCGGACTGGGCGGGAGGCTGCCCGAGGACCGTGTAGGATTGCCCTCGCAAATGCTGTGTCCTCCCTGGCCTGGACGTCCAGACGGTAGAATCTGGAGAAGGTATGGAGGGAGGACCATGTCGCCGCTTTACATATCTCTGCAGGCGACAGCATCCTAGTTTCTGCCCAAGAGGCCGCTTGCGCTCTGGTAGAGTGAGCCTTGACCTGTAGAGGCGGTGGTTTTCCCGCCTCAACGTAGGCTGCCTTGATAACTTCTTTGATCCAGCGAGCGATGGTTGGCCGTGAGGCCGCTTCCCCTTGCTTCTTCCCGCTGTGAAGGACGAACAGATGGTCCGTCTTTCGTACTGCTTCTGACATTTCCAAGTATCTGGCCAGTATTCTGCCGATGTCGAGATGACGCAGTATTCGACCTTCTTCCGACTTCTTCAAACCTTCCATAGATGGCAAGGATATGGTTTGGTTGAGGTGAAAGTGTGAGACCACTTTGGGTAAGAAGGAAGGAACCGTGCGAAGATGGATAGCTTCTGGAGTGATTCTGAGAAACGGATCACAGCAGGACAGTGCTTGTAGCTCTGAGATGCGGCGTGCTGAACACACAGCCAGTAAGAACACCATCTTCAAGGTTAACAAACGGAGAGACAGGCCTCGAAGGGGCCTGAAGGCGGATCCCGCTAGAAATTCCAACACTAGGTTGAGGTTCCACAAGGGCACTGGCCACTTCAGTGGCGGGCGAATGTGTTTGACTCCTTTCAGGAAACATGAAACGTCTGGGTGTTTGGCAATGGTGTTGCCGTCACTCCTGGGACCGTAGCAAGACAGCGCTGCTACCTGAACCTTGATGGAGCTGAGGGACAGACCCTTCTGAAGTCCATCTTGTAGAAAGTCCAAAATGATAAGAATCTTAGCGGCATGTGAACTGGTGCTGTGAGTCGCACCAGGCTTCAAAAATTCTCCAGATCCTGATATATGTCAGTGATGTGGAGAACTTGCGTGCTCGGAGGATTGTATCTATTACCGGCTCAGAGTATCCTCTTTTCTTCAATCTAGCCCTCTCAATGGCCAGACCGTAAGAGAGAATTGAGCTGGATCCTCGTGGAGGATGGGACCTTGCCGCAGCAGGTCCCTATGTGGACGCAGGCGTAGAAGATTCCCTGCCAGTAGTCTTCTCATGTCTGCGTACCAGGGTCTTCTTGGCGAGTCCGGGGCCACTAGAAGAACTAGGCCTCTGTGTCGCTGAATCTTGTGTATAATGGTGCCCAGCAGGGGCCACGGAGGAAAGGCATATAGCAGGATTCCCTGAGGCCACGGCTGTACCAGGGCATCGATCCCCTGGGATAGCGGATCCTGCCTGCGGCTGAAATATCTGGGTACTTGAGCGTTGGACCTGTCTTCTAATAGGTCCATGCCCAGCATCCCCCACTGATCCACAATCATCTGGAAAGCTGTGGGCGACAGCTGCCATTCCCCTGGATTGAGGCTCTGCTGAGGAAGTCTGCCGTGGTGTTGTCCTTCCCGGCGATGTGAACGGCGGAGATGTCCTGGAGATTCGCTTCCGCCCAAGTCATCAGGGGGGCTATTTCTAGGGATGCCTGTTGGCTTCTGGTTCCGCCCTGTCGGTTGATGTATGCCACCGTGGTGGCGTTGTCTGACATCACTCTGACCGCTCTGTGGCGAAGTCTGTGGGCAAATCGCAGGCACGCTAGCCTGACTGCCCGTGCCTCTAGTCGGTTGATATTCCACCTTGACTCTTCTCTGTTCCACCGCCCTTGGGCGGTGAGTTCTTCGCAGTGTGCTCCCCATCCGTTCAGGCTGGCATCTGTAGTGAGCAGGGTCCAGGTTGGGGAGGACATTCTCGAACCCTGGCTCATGTGGCCGGGCTGCAACCACCACCGTAGCTGATTCCGCACTCTGGCTGGCAGCGGTAGGTGTACGGTGTAGTTCTGTGATCGCTGGCTCCACCGAGATGGGAGGGCGCGTTGTAATTGTCTCATATGAGCCCGCGCCATGGTATCACCTCCAGAGTGGATGCCATGAGGCAGAGGACCTGTAGGTAATCTCGAGCTGTGGGCCGGCTGGCGCTCAGCAGGGCTTGCAGATGATTCCGGAGTTTCGACTTCCTTTTGGAGGTCAGGCTGACCTTGTCTTCCTGGGTGTCGAATTGAACCCCTAGGTATTCCAGCGACTGGGACGGCTGTAGGGAACTCTTCTTTATGTTAACTACCCATCCTAGGCTTTCCAGAAGAGCTATAACTCTGTTGGTTGCCGGTGGCTCTCCTCCGGTGACTTTGCCCTGATCAGCCAATCGTCTAGGTAGGGATGGACGAGAATTCCTTCCTTCCTGAGTGCTGCCGCCACTACTACTATGACCTTGGTAAAGATCCGCGTCGCGGTGGCTAACCCGAAGGGTAAAGCTCGGAACTGAAAGTGCTGATTCAGAACTTTGAAGCGTAAATAGCGTTGGTGATCCCGATGGATTGGGATATGCAAATAGGCTTCTGACAGATCTAGGGAGGTGAGAAACTCCCCTGGCTGTACTGCATTCTTGATAGACCGTAGCGTTTCCATGCGAAAGCTGGGAACCCGTAGGTGTCGGTTGACTGACTTGAGGTCCAGGATGGGCCTGAAAGTGCCCTCCTTCTTGGGTACTATGAAATAAATGGAATAATGCCCAGAATTTATCTCCTCTGCAGGCACTGGGATTATGGCTTTTAGTGCCAGGAGCCTCTGTAAGGTCACTTCTAGTGCCGCCTTCTTGAGAGGTGAACAAGGAGATTCCACAAACTTGTCCGGCGGGAGCCGAAGAAAATCCAGGTAATATCCTACTTTGATGATGGCGAGGACCCACTGGTCCGAAGTAATCTCGACCCACCTGCGGTAGAAGAGGGTTAGCCTGCCCCCTATGGCTGCTACCCCTGGATGGGTCGGCTGATTGTCATTGTGGGTTGCGGCCGGGACCAGAACCCGAGCCGGTTCTCCTCTTGTTGTGCTTAGCCCGAAAGGGCTGGTTCCTGGCCTGAGAACGAGGTGCTTGATAGTGAGCCCTGTAAGGGTTGAAGCGCTGAGAGTTTCTACCTCTGGATGGTCTGGAAAATGAACGCTGGCTCTTCCTCGACCTGTCTTCTGGTAGACGGGGTAATGGAGAGGCACCCCATTTATCAGCCCAGTTCTTGAGTTCGCTGCCGAACAGTAGGGATCCCTTAAAGGGCATTCTTGTGAGGCGTGTCTTGGAGGAAGAGTCGGCAGCCCAATTGCGTAGCCAGAACTGTCTCCTGGCTGCCACTGAGGAGGACACTCCCTTGGCTGCCGTACGGACGAGGTCGGAGGCTGCGTCAGTGAGAAATGCGAGAGCTGATTCCATGTCTTCTCCCGGGGTGTTGCTTCTAGCCTGCGATAAACAGGAACACGTCACCACGGTGCAGCAGGTTGCGATTCGTAGGGACATGGCTGCTACCTCAAAGGCTTGCTTCAGAATGGTGTCCATGCGCCGGTCATGTGTATCCTTGAGGGCCGCTCCCCCCTCAACCGGAATGGTGGTGCGCTTCACAATTGCGTTAACTATGGCGTTTACCTTGGGGCACGCCAGCAGCTCCTTGGACGCCGGGTCCAGAGGGTACATGCCCGACAAGGCCCGACCCCCTTTGAATGAGGCCTCCGGCGTAGTCCATTCCAGATCTATTAGCTGCTGTGCTGCTTGTAGGAGGGGAAAATGGTGAGCCGTTCGGCGCAGGCCCTCTAACACGGGGTTCATGTTAGGGTCCCCTGGGGTGTCCTGGCCCGGAATAGCCAGTTCAGATAGGCATGTGAGACCAGGCCTGGAAGATCCTCTTTCCGAAAGAAGCGTCTCATGGTCCGATATGGTTCTATCTCTGAGGGAAGTTCTCCCTCCTCGGGGGGCTCCTCATCTTCCTCGGAGCAATCCGAATCCCCGTAAGTGGGGCTTCCAGGTGGCGAGTGGCTGTGCCTAGGTCTCGAGGGTCCAGGGGCCGGATCATCCGGAACAGAAAAACCCCTTCAAGGAGTAGACTGCATCTGGACAAAGGCGTGGATCCCCTTGAATAATTCCACCCAGGAGAGAGAGGCCGGATCTGGCCTTAGGGGCACCAGGTCTCTTGGGCTCCCTGGCTGCTCCCCGCAGCCTGCTAAGTCCGGAGTGTTCCCTGAGGAACCGCTAGGCTGGGACCGGTCCTGTCCTGGAACTCCCATGGCCTCCTCACATTGGGCACATAGCGAGTCTGCTTCCTCGCTCTGCGTGGCTCTGAGGTTGCACCTGGAGGTGCCGGCTCTGCGGACATGTGGGCTCTCTTATGCTCCATATGCTTTGCAATATGTATCGCCTACTGATATGCGCTTATCTTATGAGGGTGCACTTATCAACCTGCGCTTAGCTGTATGCGCTTATGAACGGGCGTCTTATGATCATGCGCCCACCAACAGGCGTCTTATGAGCGTGCGCCTATGAACTTGCGCTTACCAACGGCGTCTTATAAATGTGCGCCTATTATGAACGTGCGCGGAACGTGCGCCTATCCACGGCGTCTTATGAACGTGCGCCTATGATGTGCGCCTATCCACGGCGTCTTATGAACGTGCGCCTATGACGTGCGCCTACCCACGGCGTCTTATGAACGTGAGCCTATGAATGTGCGTCTATAATGCGCACCTATGGACGTGCGCCTAGCTAGCTGACGCCTATCCGCGTGCGCTTAACGACATGCGACTGGGTAGCGAAGGCGAGTAGGCAGGTAAAATGGCGACCTCCTCGGCGGGCTGCCACGAAGGCAGGCCCCGCGAATCCACACTTCCTCGGAGACCACAGTAAAGATGTACGCCTTACCTTGTCTTCAGCGCTTCCCGGCTGCGACCCGGGCGGTCTCCGGCTTCAGGGGGAGAGGGTGAGTACCTTCACCGCCGCGCTCGAGGAAGTGCACCCGCTGCCTCTAGGCCGCGCCCGAACTCGTCTCGCTCGGAGGCCAAGTCCTCACTGGGACCGAGGCTGCCTCTACGCCGCGCCTGAACCCTTCTCACTCAGGGGCTAGGTCCCTGCCGCGAGTCGGCCACCGGACCGAGGCTCCTACCTCCGAGGGACCACGGAAGTCAGCTCGGGAAACTCAACTGGGTGAGGGACCTCATGGTATCACCACAGGAGTGCGGGGCTTGTCTTCAGTAAGTTGTCTTCTAGGAATTTAGTTGTGTAGAATTTGGAAACACGCTCAGCGAGTGTGAGGTAGCTCCAAACTGCTTTGGAGACGGAAATTATGAATTACTATACTTCCTGTGGGGGTATATGTACCTGTGCTGACGTCAGATCCGTCTCCAACTGCTAGCACGAGCGCACTATACCCACTTGTTTTGAGTCCATCTGCTACACGCTAGGAAATTGCAGCTTTCGCTGATGATGTTTTAGTTTATTTAGTAAACCTGGAGACTTCTCTTCCTACTGTGTTATAAGCTCAAAGGGAGTTTGGCATGTTTGCTGGACTTAAAATTAATCATGACAAATCTGAGGCATTAGATGTGTCAGGCGAGCTGTGGGCTAAGTGGGAGGGAGCTTTCCCTTGAAATGGGTTGACCGCAAAATGAAGTATTTGGGAATTCATCTCTCTATAAATATAGGAAAATTATGATTCTAATATGGGACCTTTAAAACAAGAACTTGTCTCAACCCTTTACGCCCGGCGAGGATTGCCATTATCATTGATGGGGAGAATTTATCTTCTGAAAATTATGAAGATCTCAAAATGGCTATACTTGTTGCAAATGTTGCCAGTATGGCTAGGCAAACAGGATTCATTAGATAATAGATACTAAGAGGAGTATAGGCTCATTTCTTGGGGGGGGGGGGGGGGGGGGGGGGAAGCGCTCTAGGATTCCCTTGAAAACTATGATGAAGCCTCAAAAGTCTGGGGGGTTGAATTGTCCTAATTTACATCAATATAACATTGCTTGTTTATTACGACATTTGAGGGACTGAATTTTTGACACCTTACAATACTCCACTGGACTATTTACAAAATTGGGTGCACCCCTTTTCTTTAGGCACCCTTTTGAAGATTTCAGATAAAGACTTACCAGAGGCATTAAAAGGTAACGTTATGATGCTTTCCAGTAGGGCTTCTTGGTGGTTTGTTCGACTTTACACTTGAGAGAAATAAAAACTGCACTAATGACAATCCAGTGGAACCCTGAGTTTCCTCCTGGGATCCTTAACTCTATGTTTGCTTGTTGGGCACAACAGGTCCTCAAGCATCTTTATCAGATGGTCTCACTTAAAGAACTAGTGATTTGAAGTTTTCAAGATTTGCAGATACTATTTGACCTCTCTTCCAAAGATTTTTATGGTATTTACAAGTCAGACATGACCTACATAATTTACTACAGGAAAATGTTTAGTTTAGGGGTTTTCCCAAGCTAGATGAGCTACTTTGGTGGCGATGATGGTAAACTGCATATGTGTGCCCAAAAAAGCCTTACAAAGTATAAAGAGCCAAGATGTGGATAGAGGCTTATGGGCAAAATGGAATGACTTACTATCTATAGAGTTATCTGTTTCTGATTTGAATAAATGTTTTGCAATCATTAAATATTTCAGAGAATATAAGACTTCGAGAAGTACAGTACAAATTCTTATATCAAGCTTATTGTTCACAATCAAGGGTGTTTAGAATAGGTTTGGTCCCTTCTAATCAAATGCACAGTGGCTAAAGGAGATTTCTTGCATGTCTGGTCATGTACTGTTATTCAACAGTTCTGGAGGGATATACAAAAACCTTACTGCTAAACTGTGGGAGGTAGCTATTCCCCTAACTCCGAGAATATGGCTTTTTGTCTTTATTGGGGGGGGGTTCATCCACCTTTGCCTAATTCTCTACAGATGCTTTTGGACAAAGTTTCTTTGGTAGCTAAGCAAGTAATTTTAGCTAATTGGACAATGTGGCTTTGCTGGATCAATGGAAAAAGCACATTTATAGGTTGATAACTTTTGAATTCTTAATCGGTAAAGAAGGCTTCCTCTCAAAAATATGCTCAAATGTGGGAACTATGGGGAGACTATATTCACTCCTTACCACTTGATTCTAGAACCGGGATCTTTAGTTGGTAATGCCCTAGTCGTTTAAGCACGTGTTAAATACCTAACATGCAATTTGGTTTTGGTTTATATAGTGGAATTGTTACTATGCGTATTCCGTTTACAGATGAAGCTCTATGGGGCTAGTAACATCTTATCTGCCAATCAAGAACAGGATTATGCACTTATTTTCTTTCTGTACCCAGGGGAGGGGAGGGCAGGAAAAAGAGGGGAATATAAGGCAATGTCTTGTATTGTTATTTCTCTATTGTGTCCTTTGCCACTCTTAAAATACTTACTGTTAATATTGAATTCATTATTATGATTATGACTTTTTTTGTATACTTTGCTATAACGATCCATGGAGTATACGGTGTATATTGTTTTGTTGATCTGTGAAACTACTGTACTATGTTTGGACATTGCCAATAAAACAAAATTAAAACAAATTGGCTTTACATTAGTCATTCTTCATCCTTTAGGTTACAGATTACTAGCAACAGGGGTTAATTTCATACACAAGTTCTTCCAGAACTCTGGGATGAATACCATCCAATACTGGTGAGTTGTTACTTTTTAGTTCATCAATTTGCTCTATTTAATCTTCCTGTTTTACAGCAATTTGCTGCAGTTCTTCAAAGAATGTTTAAGTGCTTTCCTCAGTATAGAGGAAAGCGAAGAATTAGTTTTGCTGCTGTGGCTTTATTCTTCTCGAGTGCCCCTTTTATCCTAGCTTATCTAGTAGGTCAATTAACTCCCTCACAAGTTTCTTGCTTCGAATGTACATGAAAGTATTTTTAGTTTTTGCTTCTATGGCAAAACTTCCTCATTAAGGCGCTGATTTTCAAAAGCATTTACACACCTAAAATGGGGTTTTACATGTGTAAGTGCACTTTTGAAAATTGCTACAATATGTCACTGAATGATCCATAGGTTTTACCCATGTTAAGTGCATTTAACACAGGTAAATGACTTTTGAAAATTGCTGTATATACATGTGTAAATCCTTTGAAAATTCACCTGTAATGTTTTGCATCTTATGTACCAATGCTTATTTTCTTTACCATTTTCCTTTTTCTTTTTAAACTGTCCTTTTGTTTTTACTGACCCTTTCACCTCACTATTTAACCATGCTTGCAATCATTTGTTTTTCCTTCAATCTTTTTTAAATGTATGGAGTACATTTTATCTAGGATTCCAATATGGTATTTTTAAACAATGTCCATGCCTCATACAAACTTTAACCTACACAATCGCTTCTTTTAATTTTTTCTAACCACGTCTCATTTTATTTTAGTTTTCCTTTTAAAGTTAAATGCTACTGCACTAGTTTTACTTAATGCCCTCCCTCCAGTGATTATGTCAAATTTGATCAATTATGATCACTATTGCTAAGCAAACCCACCATATCCCTTGCACCAGGTCCTCCACGGAGGACTAAATCTAAATTAATTCCCTTCTCATTAGCCCCCTGATCAGCTGTTCTATGAAGAAGTTATTTATGGCATCTAGAAACTTTACTTCCCTAGCATTTCCTGATGCAATATTTACCCATTCAATATTAGGGTAATAAAAATTAACACAATAATAATGGCAGATTTCATTTGCCTAATTTCTGTTAGCATTTCACTGTCTACTTTTTCGTCCTGGACAAGAAGACAGTAGTATACACCCACTGTTGTACTGTTCTCCATTCCACATGGAATTTCTATCCATTAAGATTCCACAGTGCATTGTTTCTTGCAGGACTTTTATCCTGCTTGACTCTATACCATAGTGTAGCACAGAAACATAAAAGTGGAAAAAGATCATACAGCCTATCAGTCATAACAGCTACTCAGCTCTGCAATTCCCTACCACTCCTTCTGACATATCTTGTGCTTAGCCCATGCTTTTTTGAATTTAGATACTATAGAAAACTTGCTTCATATTTGATCTGCCCTATCATGTCAATATAATTTATATTCTGGTATCACAGTATCACAGTATCCCACTGGTTATCCTCCTACCAGGTCTCAAAATGCCTATTACATTTTAGACTTCTGGCATTCACATATACACAATTTAGGGTACAATTTTATTTCAATTCATAATGTACTTATTAGCAGTTGAAACAGGTAATTTAGATTCTTCGTATTTGTCTGCTCTTTATTTAAAATCTCCTGAGCTACTTCAGCCTTTACTACACCCCATCAAGATATTTTAACTTCCCTGTTTTGCCAGTATCCTCATTCCAAATAATGCACTCCTGAGCAACTGTTGGCATTCCCCCATGATCTAATTTAACAGCTGCTCTATTTTTTTTTGTGCCAGCAGGAAGATTCCATCCTGGTTATAATGGAGCCATCCTTTTGAGATAAGCTCCCTCATCCCCAAAATGTTCCCTGGTTCCTAACAAATAAGTCCTCCTCCCTGCATCATCTTCTCATCCCCACACTGAAATTTCATTGGAGGAAGAGTTTTTGGAAGAACTCTAACATAAGAAATACCATGCTAGGTCAGATCAAGGCCCATTCAGCCCAGCATCCTGTCTGGGTCACAATTACTAGGCAGATCCCATAAAGTAGATCTATTTCCTGATACTCCCAGGGACAAAAGTTGCCTTCTTTTGTCTACCTGGCTAATAATGTTTATGGATTTTTTCCTTCAGGAACTTGTCCATGTTTCATTTAAACCCTACTATGCTAGATGCCTTGACCATATCTTCTGGCAACAGGTCCCACAGCTTGATTATGTACCGAGTGAAAAAGTACTTTTTACAATTTATTTTAAATCTGCTAGTTGTTAGTTTCATGAAATGTTCCTTTGTTTTAGTATTATTTGAAAAGGTAAATAACCATCCTTTATCTGTTCCACCTTACTCATGATTTTATAAACTTCTATCATGTCCCCTCTAAGTTGTCTCTTTTCCAAGCTAAAGAGCCTAAATTGTGCATCCTCTCATCTATTCTCCATCATTTTTGTTGCCCTCTTCTGCACCTTTTCTAGTTCCGCTATGTCATTTTTCAGATAGGGTGACTACAACCATACACAATACTCAAGATGCGGTAGTACCATGGATCCCTTCAGAGGAAATGTAACATTTTGTTTTAGTCCATTTCTTTTCAAATCATGTCTAATATTCTATTTGCTTTTTTGACTGCCACCATTCACATTGAGCTGAGGGTTTCAATGTATTGTCCAAGTGTTAATAAATATCTATTTCATCTGTTATTGCAGATATAATTCTAAATGAAAAAAATAAAATAATCAATTTGGGTGAACTGTCAAGGATGATAAAGAATCCCATCACCTGTTTACAAATCTATGTTGGAACGCAGTCTTGAAACCATTCTGCATGTTTTCACCACTTGTTTTCTAAGGCAGTGTTTCCAAATTGGGTTTTGTGCATACCTCGACAGGAATGAACTTCATTCATAAGCCAGGGTATGTTGGGACTGATCTCAGTCTCTCAAGTATACTGCTAATGCCCTTATTAATACTTGCATTATGCCAGAGTTCACATAGTGTAATAAAAATAGACAACAGGGTGTGCTTGGAAATTTTGTATCAGGCCTGTAACGCCCAATATGATTAGGACTATATTCATATCTTTCTACTGTGAATGTCCTTCCCTTGCACACTAGCATTCCTCTGGCTCGTTTCACAACCTTGAGATCAAATATGACTGCCTTTGCTGCCTCTTCTTTCCCATTTGGATCCATCTGGCCTGCCTGTCATAACTGTTAATGAAAGTGAACCAAAGGACTATTTACTAGCAGAACCATTAACAGGAAATAGGCCATTGTATCACTGCTTTTCTGGGCAGTTTTTATCTCAAGGAACTGCATTTTTTTTAAGTTTCCATATCATACTCTCTCTTAGGGATGGAGGGCACAAAGATTATTGAAATATCATCCCCCTGAAGTGCTTCCTTGGTACCTAAAGAATATAAAATTTGAGTAAGGCTTCACGTTCCATAATATGTTGGGTCTTTCTGTGTTTTTAAATTCATTTTCAAAACTATCTGTAGCTGAATAAGTGAAAAACAAAACGGCTATAACACATCAATATATCTGAACACTAGTCAGCCATTACATCTCACTAAAACTTAAAGGATATCAAGTACCTGTGGCTGCTGTCTTTCCAGCACAAATTTCTGGTGTTTGCTGACCCAGCATAGTTTTTTGGACCACACTGTTTCTCTGTGGGCTTAGCATGCAAAAAGAAAAATACCTGCAAAAATTGATTTTGGACAGTTGTAAAATGAGATCTTAAGACAAGTGAAACTAGTCAAAATGGTCAGCATTAGACGGTTTTTTTTCCCCCCCAATTACTTTCAATTACAAAAAAAAAAAATAAGTTTCTGTTCTTTATTGTTACCACGCCCATAATGTCTAGCTGAGGGCATTTTAAAGATACAGCTTTTGCATTTGACTATACACTACACCTCAGTTGGGACCACTGCACACTAATGTTCCGACCGAGCCCAGCCCACCTGACTGCAGGGGAAAGGCGGCATTTGAAAAATTAGAAAAAGTAGAGAGGCAGGGGGGGGGGGTGGAACTGCTCGACAATCCCTGCGGGCGACAGGAGGGCTCATAAAGGGCCACTGGAGGGAGACAGGCAAGAGCCCCCGGCCCGCGAGCAGGAAGCGGCGGCGGCCGCCATCACCGCAAGAAGTAGAACTGAAACAACGATCACCCCCGCCTCAGGGCATTCCCTTGGGCAGCGGAGGCGGCAGCCGATTACACGCACCTCAGTGCCAGCGCCTTCGCCCCCCCTTCACTCGCCAAGATGTCTGCCTTACTATGGACGCCGCCACACCGTCCCTTCCGTAGCCGGGAGAGTGCGCGCCCCACCACAACAGCAATGACGGCGGCTCCCGCGGGACTTCCGCGCAAATATCGCGAGAACTCCTTATCTTCCTCCCCCACCGCCCGCGTTGCGCCTGGGGCGTTCCAGAACCCTATCGTGCCCGCGCGCGCGTTCTTGGGTTTTTTTTTGGGGGGGGGTGTTGGTAGCGCATAACCTCCTTGAAAAAGGCAGTAATGCTAAGGGAAATGTAGTAACCTTGTAGTGCTAAACGTTACATTGCGAAAAATTCTAGGGAAGGAAGGGCGGAGGGGAAGGTGGAAACCTGAAAAAAGAGCAACAGTTGTCTGTTGTCTCAAAGAGAGAGACAGATGGCTGGAAGATTTATGTTTTTTAACTTTCCAAAACTTATGAATGAACCAGTTAGCAAAAATAGTTTAAAAAAATGATATATATGGGGATGTTATTGTTATATGAGTTTCATAAATAATATTTTGGAAGTTGAGTATGGTATTTATTTGTGTTAAAAAATATTTTTTAAGAAATCAGATAAGGCTAGCTAGAGTCTACTTCAAAGTATTTCTTGGCTCTCCATGTTTCATTATTGCTTTTAAAAACCAAAGACAGAGTAACTCCTGAAGGGGAATACAAATAAATTGATAAACCTCTATTATTCTACAGCCCTATAATCCTAAAATTAACTGCTGCAAGACTGAAGTTGCGATGGGCTGGTACATTTATTAAATTGGTGTAGGGTCTGCATCAGAAGTCTTATGAGATAAGATTTAAACATGTACACTCGAGAGGAGATGGGAGATATGATAGAGACCTTCAAATACCTTAAAGCAGGGGCAGATCTATAATGAGGCAGGGTGAGGCGGCTGCTTCAAGTGGCAGAATTTTGAGGCGGCAAAAAACGCGCCTGCAGCATCTTCCTATCTTAATCTCTCATGTTACACTTTTAAAAAAGCAGCATGAGTGTCCCAAGTCACTGCCTCGTGCCTCACAGCTTCACTGAGCATGCGGCAGGGCTGAAGCTAAGGTGCACATCTCGTGTCCTCTTGCCTTCAAACTTCACCCTGCCACCGTGCAAGATGTAAGTAAAAAAAAAAAAAGTTAATGCTATGGGCATAGCAGCATTATTATTTTTAAAAAGTTGGTGGTCAACATTTCATCAGTCAGCTGTGGATGCCATGGTTCCCTACAGTAGCGTACTGAGGGGGGGGAACAGTTGGGGGTGCTGATGGCCGATAGAGAGGCCCATACAGCCGCCAGTGGACCTCATCAAACTGGCAGCTGAGCAGGGAATTACTGCTGCTCTGCTATGCAGGTACGTACAGCAGGAAGATGGGTGGGGCCTCGGGGAGCTCATCCCACTATGGCCCGAAGAAAAAGGTCATGTCCAAACACTGCTTCTCTTCAGTATATGGCCGATGCTGCTCCTCCTTCCTGCCTGCGCGGCCCTGGAAGAAAAACGTTGCCAGAGCCACGCAGGCAGGAAGAAGGAGGAGCAGCAGCAGCTTTGTACTGAATAGGAGCAGCATTTGTAGCAGGGCCACCACAGATCCCACCTCGCCGCGTTCCGAGAAGAGGAGGCCCGGCAGCAGGGCTGCTGCAGAGCCCATCCCGTGGCGACCTGTGACGAGGAGACCCAGAGGCGAGAGAGGCTGAGGCCCTGTAGAGTGTATGTGTGTATGAGAGTGAGTTGAGAGATTGTGTATGAGAGTGAGTTGAGAGATTGTGTGTGTATGCGATTGGGTAGAGAGACTGTGTGGGAGTGAGAGCCTGAATGTTTGGAGAGACTGCATGTGAGAGCCTCGTCTGTGTGTGTGAGACAGCATGTGACAGAGCCTGTGTGTTTGAATGAGACAGCATATGAAAGACTATGAGAGCATGTGAGAGAGAGCTGTGTGTGCCTGAGACAGCATGTGTGTGTGAGCGAGCTTGTGTATGTGTGAGAGTGAGACAGCAGGTGAAAGGAAAAAGATCTAGGCATCATAGTGGATAATACTTTAAAACCGTCGGCTCAGTGTGCTGCAGCAGTCAAAAAAGCAAACAGAATGTTAGGAATTATTAGGAAGGGAATAGTTAATAAAACGGAAAATAACATAATGCCTCTATAAGGCTCCATGGTGAGACTGCACCTTGAATACTGTGTACAATTCTGGTCGCCACATCTCAAAAAAGATATAGTTGCAATGGAGAAGGTACAGAGAAGGACAACCAAAATGATAAAGGGGATGGAATAGCTCCCCTATGAGGAAAGGCTGAAGAGGTTAGGGCTGTTCAGCTTGGAGAAGAGATGGCTGAGGGGGGATATGATAGAGGTCTTTAAGATCATGAGAGGTCTAGAACGAGTAGATGTGTCTCAGTTATTTACACTTTCGAATAATAGAAGGACTAGGGGGCATTCCATGAAGTTAGCAAGTAACACATTTAAGACTAATCGGAGAAAATTCTTTTTCACTCAACGCACAATAAAGCTCTGGAATTTGTTGCCAGATGATGTGGTTAGGGCAGTTAGTGTAGCTGGGTTCAAAAAAGGTTTGGATAAGTTCTTGGATGAGAAGTCCATTAGTCCAGTAGCATGGGATCTTCTTGGTGTTTGGGTAATTGCCAGCTTCTTGTGGCCTGGTTTGGCTCTGTTGGATACAGGATGCTGGGCTTGATGGACCCTTGGTCTGACCCAGTATGGCAATTTCTTATGTTCTCTTATGTTCTTATGTATGTACGAGAGAGCATGTGAGAGAGCTGTATGTGCATGAGATAGCATGTGAGTGTGAGAGCCTGTGTATGTGTGAGAGAGACAGCGTGTGAGAATGAGAGCTTGTGTGTGAGCGAGACAGCGTGAGAGAATGAGAACCTGAGTGTGTGTTTGAGGGAAGAAGAGAAGATGACAGAGACAGAAGAAACAGAAAAAAGACTCTATAAAAGGAACTGGCAAAAAAACAAAGGGAAGGTGGGAAAAAAGCCTGTAACCAACTGATTAGAAAACTAAGAGACAGCAAAGGTATAAAAAAAAAAATAATAATTTTTAGTGATTGGCATATGTTATCTTTGAGAATGTGCAAGAGTAGCACTTTCTCTATGCCGATCTTTCAATGTACGAGATCAGCATGGAGGAACTGGAAGCCTACAGATTTTTAATACTGCGGGGTGTGCACAGAGAAGGCAGCAGAACAGGCTTCAGTGCCAGCAGCAGTTATCAGCACCTCCCCAGTAGCCACGTGGCAATAGTGACAGCAACAGCAGAGGAAGGAAAGAGACTTCAAGGTTGCTGGCAAAAGAAAGAGAGGGGGTCTGCCTTCAATGTGTGCATGTGTATGAATGGGAGTCTGCCTGGGGGTGTATGTGTGTGAATGTATGGGTGCCTGCCTGAGGGTTTGTCTGTGTATGAGAATGAATGGGTGCCTTCCTGGGGTCTGTGTGAGAATGGGTGCCTGCCTGGATGTGTGTGTGTTTGTGTGAGAATGAATTGGTGCCTGCCTGTGGGTCTGTGTGTGAGAATGAATTTGTTCCTTCCTGGGGGGTTGGGGTGAGGGGTGTGAGAATGAATGGGAGTGTGTGTGTGTGTGTGTGAGAATGACTGGGAGCTTGCCTGGGTATGTGTGTTTCTGTTTATGTGAGGGAGCCAGTAAGAGTGAGAGAGTGTGCATGTATGAGAGAATCCAGGGGAGTAAGAGCTTGTATGTGGGGAGTGGGAGGAGAGAGAGGGTCTTAGAGCCCGAGATAGTATCTGAGTCTGTGAGAGAGAGGAAGCATGTATGTGTGTGTATGTGATAGTGTATGTGTGAGAGAGAATGGACATGCAAGTATGTGTGAAAGAGAGGATAAAGTTTGTGCGCTCCCCCTAATTCTTAACAAGTCTTGGGGTGACTGGAAATCAAGAGTTCCCAGATATGGACAGCAGGAGCTTTTTTTTTTAATCTTTATTAGTTTTAATTATTGGGTGTTATTTGATATATGTGCTATTTTGAAATATTTTATTGGTGCTTGGGAAATTTTTTAAAAATCTATATGATTTTAATTAATAGAATTTATACTATTTATCAGTAGTTTTAAAATATTTTTTTATTAGTATGGTTTTACTATAATTGATGCTTTATGTTTCTTGATTTTATTTGTTTTATGAGGAATGGTGGTTCTGTTTGTCTATTAATACGGCTTCTTGGGGTTTCCATTTCAGTTTTTGTCTAATTTGTGATCCTTTATTCTGTATTTGGTGAGGGTCTGTCTCTGCTCTGTGCATATGACCAAGATGAGATATTCTGCTAGCTTGTAGTGTCTGTAGGGATCTATAGCAATTGGGTTTGTTTTGTTTCCCTGGTAGATGGTGTATTGGTATTCTGGGACCCAGTGTAATATTTACAGTGGGTGGGTGGGGCAGGGCACCATTTCATCCCTCGCCTCAGGCAGCGGATTGCCTTGAGCCACCCGCCCCTGCCTTAAAGATTTTAATAATGCATAGGGAACAAATCTGTTTCAAGGGAAAGTAAGTTCTAGAACAAGGGGGTCATGATACAAAGCTGCCAAGTTACCCACTTCCAGGAGGGAGATTTTATGCCAGTTCTGGATTTCTGATAACCCTATTCTGATGCATTAAGGGACCTGCAACACTGATTTCAAATGGGTAGAATCAGGGGCTACAAATATGACCATGCTTTGGGATATAAGATTAAAACCAGTTCTGGACAAAAAGTCTGTCTCCTGGAGCTATGTAACTTGGCAGCTCTGCATAATATGAGATTCCAAAGAGGTAGATGACTGAAGGGAACCAAGTGAGGAGTTAGTACAAGTTAGACAAAAGACTGTCCTGGATAGGGAAAGATATTTTACAGCTGGCAGTACCCTGGGACTGACAGCTGGGGATGTGCCCTTAGCGGTCTGAGCAGAGTAACTGAGTTGACTGGATGGGCTGCTTGGCCTTTCTCTGTTGTTACCTACTGTGTAACAAGTTTAGGCTCTGCCAGGCCAGTGTTGCTGGAGCTTGGAATAGCTCTATTTAAAGCTGGTAACAGTGGATGCCAAAAACAGCCCTCACAATGAAAATGAACACCTATAGTCTCCTCAGCTCAAGGAGGGCCACAAAAGAAACAACTTTTAACAACAAAGCCAGACTTACATCCAGCTTTGTTGCTAGTTTCCTGGACACTAATCCTGATGAAGGGGGCTTTGGGGTTACCCTTGCTTGAGCTGTGATTCTGCCAAGGCTCATGGATGGGTTGGAAACCTCAAACTGTTCCCATACAGACCTGTCAGGCTTGCCCTTTGCCTTGTCATTCACAAACAGCATGTTTAAAGCAGGCTCTCATGTTTACTAGCTCTTTATTAAAAATGCAGAAATACATTATATGTCAGTCAGCCATATCTACAACCAGAGTATTCTACAATATTTTAATGAAAAAATATAAATGATTTGGATTTTGTACCTACATTAATTACTGCCTCTTTAATAACAAATGTGTGGATGTGGAATTGGAGCAGGTAAATGAAAAATCTTTTTTTTTTTTTCCCAGAATACAGACAACTGCATATTGAAATTCCATATATACAAATAATCTGTTCAAGCATTTATTGGTAATCAGAGTCAAGCTTCAATTTCCGATTACGCCTTTAGCTAAGAGCATGCTGTTCAAGAAGAGTACTTTGAAAAAGTAAAGAATTTCTGGTGCTATTTTGTTTCTCATCAACTCCATAAGAACTTGCCATGCTGGGTCAGACCAAGGGGCCATCAAGCCCAGCATCCTGTTTCCAACAGAGGCCAAACCAGGTCACAGGTCACCTGGCAATTACCCAAACACTAAGAAGATCCCATGCTACTGATGCAATTAATAGCAGTGGCTATTCCCTAAGTAAACTTGATTAATAGCCGTTAATGGACTTCTTCTCCAAGAACTTATCCAAACCTTTTTTGAACCCAGCTACACTAGCTGCACTAACCACATCCTCTGGCAACAAATTCCAGAGCTTTATTGTGCATTGAGTGAAAGAAATTTCTCCGATTAGTCTTAAATGTGTTACTTGCTAACTTCATGGAATGCCCCCTAGTCCTTCCATTATTCGAAAGTGTTAATAACCGATTCACATCTACTCGTTCAAGACCTCTCATGATCTTAAAGACCTCTATCATATCCCCCCTCAGCCGTCTCTTCTCCAAGCTGAACAGCCCTAACCTCTTCAGCCTTTCCTCATAGGGAAGCTGTTCCATCCCCTTTATCATTTTGGTTGCCCTTCTCTGTACCTTCTCCATCGCAACTATATCTTTTTTGAGATGCGGCGACCAGAATTGTACACAGTATTCAAGGTGCGGTCTCACCATGGAGCGAAATAGAGGCATTATGACATTTTCTGTTTTATTAACCATTCCCTTCCTAATAATTCCTAACATTCTGTTTGCTTTTTTGATTGCTGCAGCACACTGAGGGGTAGATTTTCAAATAGCGCGAATTGGCCTACTTTTGCTGGCGCATCAGGCGCAAGCAAAAGTAAGCTGGATTTTAGTAGATACGCGCGGAGCCGCGCGTATCTGCTAAAAACCTGGATCCGCGCGCGCAAGGCTATTGATTTTGTATAGCCGGCGCGCGCTGAGCCGCGCAGCCTACCCCCGTTCCCTCCGAGGCCGCTCCGAAATCGGAGCGGCCTCGGAGGGAACTTCCTTTTGCCCTCCCCTCACCTTCCCCTCCCTTCCCCTACCTAACCCACCCACCCGGCCCTGTCTAAGCCCACCCCTTACCTTTGTTGGGGGATTTACGCCTCCCGGAGGGAAGCGTAAATCCCCGCGCGCCAGCGGGCCTCTTGCGCGCCGGGACGCAACCTGGGGGCGGGTACGGAGGGTGCGGCCACGCCCCCGGACCGCCCCGGGCCATAGCCACGCCCCCGTACCCGCCCCCAAAACGCTGCCGACACGCCCCGAAAACGCCGCTGCGCTCGGTCCCGCCCCCGACATGCCCCCCTCCGAAAACCCCGGGACTTACGCGAGTCCCGGGGCTCTGCACGTGCCGGTAGGCCTATGTAAAATAGGCTCACTGGCGAGCAGGGCTCTGAAAATCCGCCCCATAGCCGACAATTTTAAGGTATTATCCACTATGATGCCTAGATCTTATTCCTGGGTGGTAGCTCCTAATATGGAACCTAACATCGTGTAACTACAGCAAGCGTTATTTTTCCCTATATGCAACACCTTGCACTTGTCCACATTAAATTTCATCTGCCATTTGGATGCCCAATCTTCCAGTCTTGCAAGGTCCTCCTGTAATGTATGAACCAATTATGTTCCTTCTTGCTTTTAATAAAATGTCACATAATAAATTTTAGCAAGCTACAGTATGTCAATAAAAGCTAAAGGGAGAAGTTTGAAGTCTGTATATTCAGAAACCTTGTAGTACTTACTAGTGCCACCCACCAGCCTGGAAATACCAATTCTTTTGGCACCTAAGCTCAAAAGGTTTTCCCATGTGTACTAATCCTGCTTAGTCAGCACTAATAAAAATGTTAAACATTTTAATATAATTTTTGGTAGCTCTTTAGACATAATATACAACTAAAAAACAATTTAATAGACCTTCTCCTTATATATTTCCTCTGCTCTGGCTCATTGAGAACAGCTGTGAGTAGTTAAAGGGACGAGGTCCCTTTAAATCTAGCAAGGAGGTGCGGCCTCGCGCCTAAGATGGCGGCCATCTTGGATTTTGGCCGCGGAGGAAAGGCTGCCTAACACCACGAGGGAGGAGCTGCGTCGGCTCCCAGCCCGGCGGCCATCCCAGAGGCCCGCGACGGTGCGACCGGCATGGACTCAGCAGCTTCCCTTGATACTGCTGCCGCAGGTCACCACCGCGGGTGAGGTAGGGGGCCACGGAACACAACATGGTCTTGTCTGCTCTAATGAAAGATCTCTTTAAACAGCTGTATTCAGTCGCATTGAAATTCCTCACATGGAAAGTAATTCTTCTTGTGTGATCACCTCAACTCGATGAGTAAGCGAACTCCAGGCCTTGGTGCACTTCTCACCCTACTTGCAGTTTTATCATGACAAGGAAGTTCTCAGGACACATCCCAAGTTTCCTCTGAAGTTAGTGTCAGCTTTTCACATCTATCAAGCCATATCACTCCCTACCTTCTTTCCCAAGCCGCAAGACTGCAAAAGAGCATTAGCTTACTATAAACAAAGAACGCAGCCTCACCGGCACTCATCACAGTTGTTCTTCTCATGTAATCCTAATTCACTGGGGTTAGCAGTCTTCAAGAGGACGATCTCCAACTGGATCCCAAAGTAAGGTCCCGATACAGGGATCTGTTTTGGGACCCTTACTTTTCAATATATTTATAAATGATCTGGAAAGAAATACGACGAGTGAGATAATCAAATTTGCAGATGATACAAAATTGTTCAGAGCAGTTAAATCACAAGCAGATTGTGATAAATTGCAGGAAGACCTTGTGAGACTGGAAAATTGGGCATCATAATGGCAGATGAAATTTAATGTGGATAAATGCAAGGTGATGCATATAGGGAAAAATAACCCATGCTATAATTACACAATGTTAGGTTCCATATTAGGTGCTACAACCCAAGAAAGAGATCTAGGCATCATAGTGGATAACACATTGAAATCGTCTGTTCAGTGTGCTGTGGCAGTCAAAAAAGCAAACAATGTTGGGAATTATTAGAAAGGGAATGGTGAATAAAACGGAAAATGTCATAATGCCTCTGTATCGCTCCATGGTGAGACCGCACCTTGAATACTGTGTACAATTCTGGTCACCGAATCTCAAAAAAGATATAATTGCGATGGAGAAGGTACAGAGAAGGGCTACCAAAATGATAAGGGGAATGGAACAGCTCCCCTATGAGGAAAGACTAAAGAGGTTAGGACCTTTCAGCTTGGAGAAGAGATGGCTGAGGGGGGGGGGGGATATGATAGAGGTGTTTAAAATCATGAGAGGTCTAGAACGGGTAGATGTGAATCGGTTATTTACTCTTTCGGATAATAGACTAGGGGGCACTCCATGAAGTTAGCGTGTGGCACATTTAAAACTAATCGGAGAAAGTTCTTTTTCACTCAACGCACAATTAAACTCTGGAATTTGTTTCCAGAGAATATGGTTAGTGCAGTTAGAATAGCTGTGTTTAAAAAAGGATTGGATAAGTTCTTGGAGGAGAAGTCCATTACCTGCTATTAATTGAGTTGACTTAGAAAATCGCCACTGCTATTACTAGCAATGGTAACATGGAATAGATTTAGTTTTTGGGTACTTGCCAGGTTCTTATGGCCTGGATTGGCCACTGTTGGAAACAGGATGCTGGGCTTGATGGACCCTTGGTCTGACCCAGTATGGCATGTTCTTACGTTCTCTTATTAAGTTCTGCCACAAGTCAGTCCATTCGCCATTGTCAGGATCAGTCAAGGCACATCAGGTGAAAGCCATAGCATCCTCTATAGAACATTTCGGAACATGCCAATTGAAGATATCTGTAAAGCAGCTACATGGTCATCTATCCACACCTTCACCTCTCACTACTGTCTCTCACAACTGGCAGCTTCAGATTGCGTGTTAGGGCAAGCTTTTCTGTCAAGTGTGGTTAACTAGAAAGACATGTCCACCAAGGGAGTGGTTTATAAAAAATAAAAGAAAAGGAAAAGAACTAGACAGAGAGGGGAAAAACTGGAGGGATGACATGACATGTTCCACCCTTGTCCTCACCCTTCCATTCGATTTCCTTTTTATTGTAACCTGAAGCTTGAGACTTCCAGTCAGCATGGCTAACTCAGCCTGCTTATCGATGGAAAAAAGCAAGTTTGCTTACCGTAAACAGTGTTTTCCATAGATAGCAGAATGAACTAGCCATGCATACCCTCCTTCTTCCCTGAACATGCCTTTTCTAATCGTTCCAAACCACGCCACTGCCATCTGGCTTTACTAGTAACTGAGGAGACCGATGATGCGCTTCGCACGGGAAGTGCCACACAGGCGCATCAGATCAAAGCTAAAACATTTTTTTCCTTTTTATTTATAGCATCTACCTTATAAATGGGCTCTGACCGACGGCCCGCAAATGCGCAGTAGAGAGCAGCTCTACCGCGCATGTGCGGGCGAGCACGTCGGTCAGAGAGGAGCGTCAGCTCTTAAAAAACATGGCAGCGGCGAGGCGAAGTATTGGTGGCAGCGGCGAGGCGAAGTATTGGTGGCGGCGGCGGAAGCGGCGAGGTGAAGTATTGGCGGCGGCGGCAGCGGCAAGGCGAAGTATCGGCGGCGGCGAGAAGAAGTATCGGTGACGAGCGACGGTGAGGGAGGGAGTAGGAGGGGGTAGGTGAGGAGGTGAGAGAGAGTGGGGGAGGGAAGGAGGAGGTGAGAGTGGGGGGAGGAGGTGAGAGAGAGTGGGGGGAGGAGGTGAGAGTGAGTGGGGGGAGGGAGGGAGGAGGTGAGAGTGAGTGGGGGGAGGGAGGAGGTGAGAGTGGGGGGAGGGATGGAGGAGGTGAGAGAGTGGAGGGAGGGAGGAGGTGAGAGAGTGGGGGGAAGGGAGGAGGTGTGAGAGAGAGTGGGGTTGGGGGAGGAAGGAATGGGGAGGTGGGGGAAGGGGAGGAGGGGGGAGGAAAGGGAATGGGGAGGGGAGGTGGGGGAAGTGGGGGGAGGAAAGGGAATGTAGAGGGAAGGGGAGATTGAGGGGGAGGAGAGGGAAGGGGTGAGAATGAGGGGGAGGGGAGAGACAGAGGGATGTGAGTAAGTGGAAAGGGTAAGAAGTTGTGAAGCAGAGAAAAAGAGGGAGTGGAGGAGGGCTGAGGGAGAGGGAAGGGGTTGTGGATGAGCTGAGAGGGGATTGGAGGGGATGAGAGTGAGGGATGGGATTGAAAGAGGGTGGGGAGTGACTGAGAGTGAGGGGAGGGAGGCAGAGGGTGAGTAAGACTGAGGGGTGGGAAGGGGGTGAGTGACTGAGGGGAAGGGGGAATGAGGGAGAAAAAGTGTAGGAGGGTGCTGGGTTCGAAAATGGACCGAAAACAAAAATGTAATGTAGCCCGTTGTGACGGGCTTAACGGCTTGTTTTTATATAAACAAAGCATACAACTTTGTATGGAAATTACAGAACACATATAATCAAAACAAAAGATCACATAAAGGAAAACAAAATAATATAAATTTTCATCCTGATCATTAGAAAGAAACAGGAAAAAGGGACAGAGAGTAAACAGGGAAAGGAAAAAAGGGGAATCAAAAAAGGCAAGACTTTAGCTAAAAATCATGCCAAAAAAAAAATATAGTACAGGATATTAAGACTCTGGAGAAAGAGGGGAGGAAACCAAAACTTTCCTGGCATTTAGAAAAGACTTGGGTATTTCTGGGAAAAAAAGCAAAAAAGTCAGACCGATACTTGTCAAACATTTGCAGGGGTACCGCAATGTGAAGGTAGCCCCAATGTCTAAAGTCTCTTTCCTCAAAGCCAGGAACCCTCTTCTTTTTTCTTGGGTAACTCTCTGCTAATATCCAGAAAAATTCTGATCTTATAGCCATGAAAATCTGCATCCAGATTCTGAAAATAGGATGACATCACAAGATGCACATCAGAGTCAGCTATAAAGAAAACAACAAGAGTAGCGGATTCGATAAATCTCTAAAGTAGATGTCTCCAAAAACTTCGAAAAATCAGATAAATTACTAGGAGCAGTCTTAGCGGAATTAGGAGAGCGAGATGAAACGAGGAAAGACATTTTGTTTATAGAAGGAAATTTATCTTGAGGAATTTTTAACACATCAAGAAAATATCTTTTTAATGAAATCAAAAGTAGCTTTCCCACAAATTTAGGAAAATTTAAAAAGCGAAGATTAAGTCTACGTGAAGAGTTTTCTAGAAGCTCAATACGATGAGACATAGCTCCATTTTCCTGGATAGAGGTGGTGTGAACAGCTTGGATTTTACCCAAGTCCCATGAAATAGAGTCGAGTTGTACTTCAATATCATGGATACGGGACTCATGGCTAGAAATTTGAGGTGCCAGTTTGGACAAAACAGAGTCAGTCTTAGAAGTAGAAACACAAAGGATTTTAGCAGTGTTCCGTACTATCCCAAATAGAGTTTAAAGTCACTACCGCTGGTTTTTAAAGCCTGGAAAAAAATCAAATGAACAGCCAGAGGCATCCAAATTTGAAAAGGAACCAAGATGAGATGCAGAGGAAATAAGGGCAGCCTTTCTGCTAGGAGTCATCGATGGGTCGATTAAGATCACGCTGGCCCAAATGGTAGGGCCCTTCAGCAAAATAGACTCCTCGGCCCCCTCCCGTGTGGGCGCACTGGACATGTCATCGACCGGCACTGGCGCTCTTCCTCGGGGATACTGATAACCCACTCCGGCAGTAGGTCCTGAGCCTGAGGGTTAGAGAATACCTGGTCCCCTGGCAGTTGCTCCTCTCCCTCAGATGAAACTGCAATGGGGAATCCCTCGGTACATCCGGGCATGGTGGAGACAAAGGAGGTAATAAACTGCTGACCAGAAAGTTCAGAGGGTTCGGATGGGGAAATCCTCAACTTTCCTTTCTGCTTAGGAGCCATAGTAGTAGAAACCAAAAGAGGAACAGGAGGTCAGTGTCCTCTGTCTCAAATCAAGCAGCCGAAAGCTCTATCTTTGATGAGAGAAGGTCCGCAAGAGCGCTGTCAGATGACGTCACCCAGACAGCATAGCTAATTCATCCTGCTATCTACGGAAAACACCATTTACAGTAATCAAACTTGCTTTTATTTTATTATTTATATTCTGCCTTTCGGCACTTCAAAGCAGATTTCATTCAGGTATTTTAATTATTTCTAATTATATCCCCAGAGGTATTTTAATTATTTTAATTATATCCCCAGAGTACTCATAATCTAAGTTTGTACCTGAGGCAATGGAAGGTAAAGTGCTTGCCCAAGGTCGCAAGGAGAGGCATTGGGATTTGAATCCTGTCTTCCCTGGTTTGTAGTCCACTACACTGATTGTTGTTTAAAGCAGCAATTCTCAACCGGTGTGTTGCGACACACCAATGTGTCGCCAAGCAGCAGCTGGTGTGTCGCGGCTCTCGGTGTCCCACAGCCCCAGTTTTACTTCACTTTACCTTTTTCCTGCCCCCGCAGGCCAATGGGAAACCTCCTCCTTTCTTCCTGCCCCCACGGGCCAATTGGAAGCCTCCTCCGTTCTTCCTGCCCCCATTGGCCAATCGGAGGCCACCTCCCTTCTTCCTGCCAGTGGGAGGAGGAAGCCACTGATTGGCCCTTGGGGCAGGAAGAAGGGGGGCATCTCACAGAGCGGGGGTGGGGTGGTTTGGAGGCGTGGCAATGTCCAGGCTTGTGGCAGCGAAGAAGCCCGACCCTGTGGCCGCCACGGGCTGGAAATGCTGAAATTAAACACAGCGGCGAGCCACAAAGAAAAGACACCAGCGCCAGGATTTCCCGCTTCCAAAGTGGCAGGGAACCACGATAGAGTAGGGATTCCTCAAAGCACCAGTGAGTCACAAACATGAACAGGCCGGTTGCTCCAGGGATTCTCCCCCCCCCCCCCCCGATGCAACAGTGAGCATGCCAAAGCCGTGATTAAAGTAAAAGTGGCACTCAGCCATGCTGATTAAAGATGGGGTAATTGGAGCTCCCAGCGGCCATAAAATCAGGCAGATGGGGGGCCGCAGGAGCCTAGGGATATCCCAACAGCCAGAAGAAAGGCTTGAGTGCTGTGGCATATTTTTCTAAAATAAATGTTTGCTGCTTTAGTGCAGCTGAGAAGGCAGCGGCAGCACTGGGAAACTGCCACTGCGAAATTAAAGGGGAACACAGCATTGGGGCTCTAAGCAAAGTGTGTGTGAGAGATAGAGACTGGGCAGGGAGGTGACTGGGGTGTGTGTGAGAGACAGAGACTGGGCAGGGAGGTGACAGGTGTGTGTGAGAGAGAGAGACTGGGAAGGGAGGTGACTGGGGTATGTGTGTGAGAGAGAGAGACTGGGCAGGGAGATGACAGGTGTGTGCATGAGAGACAGAGACTGGGCAGGGAGGTGACTGGGGTGTGTGTGAGAGACAGAGACTGGGCAGGGAGATGACGGGTGTGTGTGAGAGACAGACTGGGGTGTGTGTGAGAGACAGAGACTGGGCAGGGAGGTGACGGGTGAGTGTGAGAGACAGAGACTGGGCAGGGAGGTGACTGGGGTGAGTGTGAGAGACAGACTGGGCAGGGAGGTAACTGGGGTGTATGTGAGAGACAGAGACTGGGCAGGGAGGTGACTGGGTTGTGTGTGAGAGACTGGGCAGGGAGGTGACTGGGGTGTGTGAGAGAGAGAGAGAGACTGGGCAGGGATGGCCCACGGGCCATGGCCTTTGCCCTTACCATGTGACAGGGGCCGGCCAATGGCACGGATACCCTGTCACATGGTAAGGGCAAAGGCCATCGGCACCATTTTTATTAGTGGCAGCCGATGGCCCGAGAGCGGGAGATCGCTCCCGGGACCCCCACTGGACCACCAGGTACCTGTAAAAAGTTTTTTTGGGGGGTCGGGAGGGTGGGGGAAGCTAAGGGATTAGTTTTAAAGGGTCGGGGTGGGTTTTTTGTTTATCGGCTCAGGCGCAGCCGATAAACAAAACCGCGATCGGGCCAGACGAAAAAAAAAAAACACGATGTGAATCGGAACCGGAATCAGAACCGATTCCGGTTCCGATTCACATCTCTAATAAGCATTTGATTTTGAATGCGGCACAAAAGGCAAAGGAACTGGAGTATCAAGGGAGTCGCATTATGATACCCCAGGACTTTTCGGCAGACCTACAGAGGAAGCGGATGGCTTTCACTGGGATGAAGCGCGAACTCCAGAAGAGGAATATCAGATGCGCTGTGATGTATCTGGCAAAATTGAGGATTCAAGTGAATGGTAAACCTGTTCCGTTCAATGATGTGGCATCGGTAGAAACTTTCCTGAAAGAGGAACAGCGGAAGCACGTGGCGGAAGATTAGCGCTCTCTTATTTTCCTAATTCTGCAAGTGCAATCTAGGCATGTTGGTGGTGATGCAATTGGGTTGTGAGATTTATATTGTATGCATGAAAGTTATTTTTTAGCTTGTTTTGTATTTTGCTTTTATTTTTCAATTATTTTTATCCCCACTTTGTGGCATTGCACTGCTATATTCGCAGCTTTCTAGACCCTTCATTTTGGCTTCTTGGTCTCAATGCAATTCCACTTTCCCTGCCTATAGAATGACTTACCACAGGATCCAAAATGGCGCCTTGAAGGAAAGCTGCGTGAGGATAGCGCTCCTGATTTGAAAAATTTCCGCAGAGAATGCCTCACACGAAGAGAAAAGGGAGAGTCCGGGCTGAAACTCCGACAACCCCGACCGTAGCCCTTTCTCAACCTGTCATAGAAGGCTTCTTCACGCCGGTAAATAGACCTCCGGGAGATGAGTCTGTGGCAGCCGCTGGCTTGGAGCGGATCCCAGCGGCCTTAGACCTGAATACCACCTTAAGCCCCGGAGCTCCCGTGGCTCCCCTACCGCCGACCCACATACAACCCCTGCTTCTGGGTCAGAATGCTCACCTCATTGAGGTAGTAACAGAAGGCCCTCTCGGAATGGAAAAGGAGGAGAATGTTGTGGAGACTGGCTTGGATATGGTGACTCCCGAGAATCCTCGGCGGCAACAGCTGAGTGAGGTCGGAGTAAAAATTCTTGGCGCCTCACCGACGACATCAACGCCAGAGGGGCAGGAAGAAATGGCGGCGGCCTCAGAAATTAGGCATCAACGCCGTCAAGAAGCGCCGGTAAGCGTTATTTTACCTTCTCTTGAGGATCAAGGGCAAAAAATTACTTTGGAAAATGTATGGACTGTGTTATTGGAGTTGAAAACCTCAATAGTGAACATGTCTAGCATTATTTCAGCAACACAGAATCAAGTACAAAGTTTGGACCCAGTAGTGAAACAACATAATGAAAAGATTGAAAATCTACAAGAACAAATTACTCAAATAAAGGAAGTACAGGCTGGATTGATAAAATCTGAAAAGAGTAATATAAGAAGGGCAGAGAATATAGAGAATCAAGCTAGATATAGAAATCTGAGAATACTGAATTTTCCCCGTGTAAAGCTGATCTCTCCTATGGAACAACTAAAAAAATTTCTACAAGAGAATTTGCAAATTTCTTCAGATGCTATACCTTCTATAGAAAAGATTTTTTACATCAAAACTGGGGAGAAGCCAGGGAAAAGACAAGAGAATATTGAAATACAATCACAAGATTTGGAAAATCTAACAGGGTTCTTGGAACAGTCTATGGAAGAACAGATAGAATTTCGGGGAACTCTTTGTGTAAGATTTGTTTTTCCCTCGGACAGAGACACTATTTTGAGGTTATTTCTCCGTAACAGGAATAAACTTTATCTTGGTGAAAAAGGTTGGGTTTACCCGGATATTACAAGAGATACGCAAATCCGCAGAAAGCAATTCCTTCAGATGGCTCAGGAAGTAAAAAACCTGGGAGCATATATGGTGATTCGTTACCCTAGCAAATGTGTGGTAAAAATAAATACTCAAAGATATGTGTACTTTGATCCTCAAGATTTACGTATGTTTCTTGATTCACATAATTCTTTAAATAATGCTACCTAAGCTTCCCACGGGATTTGGAATTGAAATTGTTGTGCTTTCTTTCTTTTCTTAAGTATAAAAATTTATTTCCTGCGTGCCTAATTTTGGAAATTTTGGATCTCCGATTTCTTTATAAATTGGATGTATAATCAATAATCAGTATTATTTCCTTATGTAAGTTTGACTTAAATCAGGTAAATTACTTGTTTGATTATGAATATACGAATTTTTGCATTGGTATGCATTTAAATTTTTGCTGTTTATGTAAGCTGAAAATTAATAAAGAATAAATTTAAAAAAAATTAAAAAAAAAAGAATGACTTACCACAAAGTGGTATTAGTAGGGGTGTGCATTCATTTTCACCGTATTGGCGATCCGCAACGTATATTGCACTATTCGTAGTATTCGTGGGGAAGCGAAACGTATCGCGATTCCCCACGAATACACGAATCTTCGCCGAATTATATGGCCACCTAAATAAAAATTTAAACAAACATGGCCATCGGCACCATCTTGTGCTCCTACCATGTGACAGGGGCTGACCAATGGCACCGGTAGCCCCTGTGACAAAGGCTATCAGCGCCATGATGAAACCGGCACCGAGGGTGTGAGAGTGCAGGGGATGGCTCCCAGACTCCCCGCTGAGTTTTGGTAAGTCTTTGGGGGGTCAGGAGGGTGGGGGGTTGTAGTTAATTTTAGCTGGGATACGAATAGAAATCGCCGTATTAACGCATCGGGGCGCCATACGGCCGAATGCAACGTATCTGCTCCCCTACGAATCCGAATCACGAATGCAACGTATGGCTTCCCTCTGCACCTCCCTAGGAATTAGAGGCAGCCTGCGAAACCAGTGGAGTAAGCACCAGATAGCAATACTGCCAATGGGAGCGGACCAAAAACATCTGTGCCTGTCTCACTGTACTATTAATCTGCAGGGAAATATTTTTGGAATTGATAGGTTTTTTTGTTCTGAAGTGCTTGCCTGTAGCATATGATAGTGGAATACTATAGAGGAGTACAACTTGCATAATCCAGAGGCAGATAATGCTCCAAAGCTCAGGTGGGGGCCTTTAAGGCTTTCCTCATTGGGAAAATAATTATATATACGAGCTTTCTCCAGAGGGAAAACAACAGAAAGTAAAAGCGTTATTACTAGATATACAGAAATTAAAAATCCAACATAAAAGGTATTGTTTAGCTAAAACGTATAAATTACTTAACAATAAGCGACGAGAGCTTAAATTCTTAGAAGTGGGGAAAGTCAGTCAAGTCCTGAGGAATACTAGATTAAAATTCAGCAAGCACAGGGATAAGCCAGGCACACTTTTAGCAAGAGTAGTCAAAGGCTTGCAGATCTACTATTAAGGGGATCCGGATGCCTATGGGCCAGATTAAATATGCTGGTCCTGATATAAAGAAATTATTTGTTCAGTATTTTGCAGATTTATATACAGACTCTCTGACTGCAGGGGAGGACAGGATAAGGTTTTTTTTAGTCTCCCTGGATCTACCAAGGGTCTGATGATCAAAGGGTGTTGTGAGCCGCGGCCATCCGCAACCGCGACCCCTACCTGAGCTGTGGCATCAGGCCACCGTGGCAGCGCTGAGGTACCCAGCCGGGCATCTCCGCATCCTGCTGCACCTTCCCGCGGTGATGGCTGGTGGGGGAGACGCCCCAGGCCTCCCCTCACGGCATCGGGCCGGTCTGCAGGGCTGCCGAGGATCCAAGATGGCCGCCTCCTCCTTAGGCGTGAGGCCGCACCCCCTGTGCTGATTTAAAGGGGCCTCGTCCTCTTTATTGCTTGCAGCTGTTCCTAATGGACCAGACCAGGGGAAGTATATATGGAGACTTCCTCCACTCACTCTTCGACTTGGCAACTTGTTTTGTACAAGTCTGCTCGCTCCGGTGAGTCTCCTGGTTCCTGCTTCTTCTCGGTGATTCCTCGGTGTTTGACTTTGGACTGGCAAGCGGCGATCCTCTGGTACTCGACCTCGGACTTCTCTTGGACCATCCTCTTTCAAGGGCCCACCTAAGTCCCAGTGGCTCGGGTCCCTACGGGCTCCTCCTGGGGGGATCGCGGGCTTCCAGTGGCAAAGATCCAGTTGGCCCTTGCACCGTCCTACTGCCTCTTCGACCTCTCAAAGGTCCACCTAAGTCCCAGCGGCCCGGGTCCCTACGGGCTCCTCCTGGGGGGACCGCAGGTCTCCAGTGGCGAAGATCCAACTGTCCCTTGCTCCGACTTCACGCCTCTCCGTCTTTCCTCGACCATCTAAGTCTTTGGCACCGAAGACCCAGCCAGTCTCAATTTCTGTTCCGCCTCGCCACCCAACAGGGGAACCTGAGGGGCCATCTCCTAAGGTTATCAACAACCTCCCGTTGGTCCAAGGGTTCACATTCCCTCTGGTCATAACAAAGGGAACTACTATTGGGTCATATTTCATTAATGGAGATACAACAGGCTGTCAAGACTCTTCCTGGTGGAAAAGGCCCAGGTCTTGATGGATACTCAATAGATCTTTTAAGAAGCACTTATCAGACTTGGGTCCTTTCCTTATGCCTATATTTAACACCTCTGTCAGGGAGAGGTTGAGTTGTGGAGATATGGCAGATGCATATATATCGCTTACTTACAAGTGAGGTTGAGATGAAGCTGATTGTAGCTTGGATAGACCCATTTCCTTACTAAACTCTGATATAAAAATCTTTGCTAATGTTTTGCAGATGCATTTAGAAGTAGTGCTCCCTAGTTTGATACATGTGGATCAAACAGGGTTCATAAAAGGAGACTTTCTACTTACAATACTAGACAATTAATTATTCAATATTCTGCAGCTAGCTAAAAACAGAGGAATGTCTGGCCTAGTGGCCTCATTAGATGCGGAAAAGGCCTTTGACTAGCTTTCCTGGCCTTTTCTTTTTATGGTGTTGGAACACTCTGGTGTTCCAGGCATGTTTATTCAATGGGTGCAGGCAATGAATGCTCGATCTAAAGTACGAATAATTGTTAATGGCTCCCTTTCTTCCTTCTTTCCTATATGTCGTGGAACTCGGCAGGGCTGTCCGCTTTCTCCCCTTTTGTTTGACTTAGCAATTGAGCCACTTGCAGTGGCTATCAGGTAACACGCTACTATGTGAGGATTCACCCTTGGGGGAAGGGACCAGCGGATTTCTCTGTATGCAGATGATGTCCTTATTTATATGACTGATATACCAAAGTCAGCGTGAACCTTGCTTGACCTACTGACCAGATATGGTGAGCTCTCTGGATATAAAATTAATTAAGACAAATCTGAACTATTTCTGGTAAGCTCGAGGGTCTTCATACTGGAGTGTATCACATTTTAGGGTTGTGCGGAATGGATTTAAATATCTTGGAGTGAATATCTCTCGTGAGTTCAAGGAATTGTATGTTAAGAATTATTACCCTCTGATCAGGGGGATGAAGCAGGACATGGTCTCTTGGGAAAACTTATCTGTTTCATAGGCAGGGAGAATTAGTCTGTTAAAAATGAATATTCTTCCTAAGTTTCTATATTTATTTCAGCTCCTTCGGCAGGCTTTGAAGATTTACACAGTGCAATAACCAAATATATTTGGCAACATAAACTTGTGCATATTAGGTTCAGTAGATTGTGGCACCCTCAAAGTCAGGGTGGAATGGCTTTGCCGAATTTAAGGGTCTGTTATTGGGCTGCCAGGTTGGTGGGTTTGAAAGCTTGGTTAAATAATTCCAATGTTTCTTGATTAGCACTTGAGAAAAAACAAACTGATGTAGTCAGTATTGTGATGCTTCTCATCCTGCTGTTTGACTTTCTGCCAACATATTTACAGAGCTAGTCCTATTTTAGCCCATACTTTGCGGGTGTGGAGGCAGGTGAAGAGATTCTTGGGCAGGGATAGAGAATTTGTGTCTCCAATGACCCCCATTTATTGCAACCCAATTCTCTCTGGATACTCTTTTTCTCCGAAGTTGAAGGTTTAGAGGCATAAGGGTTTACTGTTGATCACTCAATTATGGGACGATGAATGGTTTCAGACCTTCCAGGATCTACAGTTTGAATATGAGTTTGATCCCAGCTCACGGGCCTTATACTTGTAATTGTGTAACGCTCTGATGGGTCGGTTTGAATTGGTTAGACCCTTGGAGAACTTGAATGGCATGGAGCAGTATTTGCTTGATATGGACGCTTCTGCTAAAAGTACAAGGATTTTATAGCGGGACATATTGAGTGCCAAATATGGGGTGGAAACCCTGCAATCCATCATTGAGGCCTGGAATACAGACTTGGGGCTGGACTTAGATTCTAAAACTTGGAAGGCTATTTGGGTATCCGCCTTTCAGTTATCGATATGTACTAGAAGGAACGAGCTTAAGATAAAGTTATTACATAGGACATATCGGACACCCCTTTATTATGCAAAGCTGTTTCCAGATGCGTCCACAGCGTGTTGGAGAAGATGTGGAGAGGCAGGCACCTATTTTGATATGTGGTGGAACTGTCAGGGCACACAATATTTTTGCTCAAGGTTTGCACAGGAATTAGCCAATATCTTAGATCATCCAGTTCATATTTGGCCCACTCTGGGTCTGTTTGGATACTGGGATGGGTCCTTTGTTCCTAAAAAAAACACAAAGCTTTGGTTGGGCAATAATTGCTAGCAGTTTGCTTTACGATAGTGACATTTTGGAAGTCCAACCCCAGTTTTACCTATTGGAGGGAATTGATTTGAAAAATAAATTATCCAGAAAACAAAAGTAGGAAATACATTTTATTTTTAGTTTAGTGAAGAACGTGTCAGTTTTGGGAAAGTCCATGAGTTTTGTACAGCACAAGATGATAGGGATGTGCATTCGTTTCATCCGTTTCATATGTTTCCTATACAAGCATGTAATATGAAACGAATGCACATCTAATTGTCATGTAATGGGAAACGTATGAAACAAATTAAACAAATGAAACGAATGCACATCCCTACAAGATGAAAACATTTCTGTTTCTATTTGTCTGGTCTTCATCACAAACCAGCTTCTTGGAGTCTAGCTTCCTGGACTTTCTATTTCAGTTTGGATATTTTTATTTCTAATTTATGCTCATATATTCTGTATTTGATGAGGGTCCATCTGTGTGATACAGGTAAGATAGTCTGCTAGTATCTATATAGGGATCATTAGCAATATTGCTAGTTTTGTTTTTCCATTTGCATTCTGCTTTTTTATAGGCAGGGCTGTTGATGTTTGAGTCTTGGAAATTAGTGCTATTATGGTATTACAGGTTTGCTGTACAGGTTCTAAGTGACTTATTTACAAGCTTTTATGCTGCTTCGCAATGTGCCTATTAATGGAGGGAATTGATATTGCTATTAATGAGGTGACACCAAAATTTGAATTTATTTATGATGGTAAGTTGAATTTTAGTCTGCATGCATTGTTGGAGGAGTTTCTGTGAATGCAGGATAAGTTTACTGATCTTGAGGTGCAGGATTTATATTGCACTTCTGTCTCATCCTGTAAAGATTCCCAGATTTTATTTGTGTTGTCTGACCTAGTGAGAGGGAGGATGGAGGGAGATAATGGCACCAGCAGTGCCCCCTAATAGCAAAATGCTCCATTTTTTGCTGGGAGGGAGGAAAGTTTAGGGGAAGAAACAGGTAAGGATCGAGAGTTTGGGAGTAGGAGGATGGAGGATGGAGGATGGAGGGAGATAATGGCACCAGCAGTGCCCCCTAATTGCAAAATGCTCCATTTTTTGCTGGGAGGGAGGAAAGTTTAGGGGAAGAAACAGATAAGGATCGAGAGTTTGGGAGTAGGAGAGATTCCTGAAGAACCTGTGGGCGATGGTGCACGTGAAGTCAGTACTTTCCACAGGGGAGGTGTGTATTTCAGTTTTCGCACAGGGCGCTGGTTAGCCTAGAGCCAACCCTGTCCACCTTCTTCCTTTCCACCATCCCTCTATCCTGGAAACTAGCAGTGAAGCTGGTCAGAAGTCCATTAGTGGTGTGCATAGTAAAAACTTTGTTTCATTTTTCTTGTTTTATTTTTTGTTGCATTTTTACATTTTACATTGCTTTGTTTCTTATGATCTTAAAAATGCATTTTAATACATGTACACATTCATGTTCATGCATAAAATCAATTTTTTGTGTGTAAATGATTTTACATGCATAAAAATGTATGTGCATAAAGTAATGAAACAAAATAAATGCATATCCGTAAGGTCCAGTTTATTAAAGAGTTTTTCTTGTGCTCTCTCAAGGTCAGGGGGCGATAGGTGTTCTTTGTTTTCATTAGATGAGGGCCATCTTTGGCAGCCTCCACCTGTTTTCAGCACTTTTAATTCTAATGGTGAATACTTTAACTTGCATACATTTTCTGTGCAATTTTTTTCCTAGCATCAAACGTAGGCACAAGGGATAGCTTGTACAATCGATATTATCTGCAGAAAATTTCTGAATTTGCTTTTTTCTAATGCATGATATTTTTAAGGTTTTTTTTTCTCTCACAGAACTCAAATGCAAAATACAATTTTGCAGGTTTCACTTTTTCTTTTTTTTTGGGGGGGGGTGCAGAAACTGCTCCTTATAACATTAATAGCAGATCCTTTCGGTTGGTTCCCCATTACGTGTTATGCTCAGGCTTGTGAA